>NW_025814838.1:13080000-14530000 GCF_022079265.1 Lynx rufus
TTTCAGACGGAGGCCCAGGCGAGGTGATGGCGGCATTGGTTGGGCCATTCGATGACTGTTCAGTAACTGCCTTCACCACCGAGACGGGGGCTGTAAGACAGAAGTGAACATCTCCTAACAGTCCCTGCTTCTGTCTCCTGACAGTCCGGCCGGGGGCAGGGGAGACTAGGTATTCCTAATGACTTAATCACGCAAATAGCCGTGTGATTACAACCGGGCTGATTCTGTGCAGGGATGGGGTGGGTGCTAGGAAAGGCGCGTGTGGGTTGGGGCCCCTGCAATTAGAAGGGCCCTGACTATCCTGGTCCTGCTTCGCATAGCGTGCAGCCTTCTGGAGGCTTCTGGACGGCCCAGCCGGGCCAGGCGAACCCAGCGCGGGGGGCCTCTGGGCCGGCAGAGTTAAGAGTTTGTCCTAAAGCAACGGGAAAAATGAGAAACCATTTAGGTTTATAAACTGGGACGTGGGGTAATTAGATTTACAGCTGAGGTACAACACTCTGTTGGAGGAGAAGAGATCAGAGTCGGCAAGGAAGGGAGCGGGGTGATGATGTGTGGGTGGTACCCCCTGGGGACCGCGAGCAGGACCCCTTGATTCCATGGGGGCCTTGTGGATGGTTGTCCTCAGCCAGCTCCGCCCCAGGGCCCCGGGTCCTCGAAAACACCCCTTTAGGCGCCTTGCTCTGCGATATAGCGTGACCGACTCATCCTGATTGCCTATATGACCTGCTTGGTGTCAGCCTCTAAAGATCCCGTTCCCCAGGAACCCCAGGATTGTTGGTCCCCCTCCTCTGGGACGGGATTAAGTGGGTCAGAAGAGCCAGCTTCGCTCACCACGTGGGGGCTTCCTTTCGTCTTCTCCCCAAGCAACCTAAACTACAGGCTTAGCAAGCTGACTTGCTGTGTGGTCTGGAACAAGTTACTTGGCCTCTCTGGGCCACTATTTCCTCATTTGCAAAACGGAGTTTGACCTGGGGAGAGCCTGTGGGTCTCCTTGAAGCCCTGATTTCCTAACTCGGCTGCTGCATTTTCAAAGCTCGATCACAGCAGAGGACCGAGCAGAGAGGACAGGGCCATATACCCACGGTGCAGCCTTAAGCAAGGTGGCTCGCCTCTCTTTCCCTAGTTGCTTCTTGCGTAAAATGAGAATAATAGTACTTATCTCATGGAAATGCGAGCATTAAGTTAAATAAAATTATTCTGTGTCTGGCATAGTTGGATCCTCTGGTTAACCAAAAATAAGCTGGAGACTTAGGATTTTCCTAAGTAGTGGCTTTATTTGCCGCACTTCTACTCTTTTTAAGACTGCCTTTTACCTCTGTCTGGTTCCATGAGGTGGAGCCAGGGTCCTTTTTGCCACTGTCTCCCCATAATAAAGGTTTGTTGAGCTAGTCGAAGTCACATCTGCCCATTTTACGGGTGAGAAGACTGAGGCTCAGGGAGGCTAAAGGTCCTGCCATTAAGTGATGAAGGCAGAATTTAAGTCTGGATCTGATTCAGGGTCCTGTTCTTCTTTTTTTTAAGTGGTTGTTTATTTTTGAGAGGGCACAAGCGGGGGAGGGGCGAGAGAGGGGGACAGAGGATCTGAAGCGGGCTCTAGGCTGACAGCAGCGAGCCCGACGTGAGGCTCGAACTCGTAAACTGCGAGATCACGGCCTGAGCCGTCGGAAGCTCAGCCGGTTGAGCGTGCCCTCGGGAGGCCCCCGGGTCCTGTTCTGTCTGCGAAGTGGCCTCTGCTCCCTCGGGGTGGCGGGGCGGGGAAGGAGGGACAAAAGTGATAGGGAAGGGGTGCGAGCAGGCAGATGTGGGGAGGGCGCCCCCTGTGAAGATGTGTGAGTGGCAATTCTCCGAAGGGAGCAGCTCCAGTGGCATGGCGTGACAGGAGCAGCCTGACCTGATCCTCATGTGGACAGGAGCATACGGGAGGCTGTTTGCTCCCATCACTGGTTGCTGTGGAAATGGATGTGCGTGTGTGTGTGTGTGTGTGTGTGCGCGTGTGCATGTGTGTGTACGTGCTGAGATGGACCTCAAGTCTACGACCCAGTGCTGCCAGCAGTGGGTGGGCAGACCAAGCCAATACCCTTGAGAGGAGGGAGGGAAAAGGGGGCGTTCTCATTTTTATCTTGAAAATCTTTGTACACAGGCGTGGGGTCTACGGTACAGGAACCCCCAGCTACCCACCACCCACCTCCAGCAATCCCACCTCTTGGCTGATCTCATTCTGTCTCTCCTCCCTTCCCTTCCGCCCTCATCCCAGATACTTTGAAGCACATTCCAGACATCAACCGTTTCTTTTGCAAATATTTTAGTATATGACTCAAAAAAAAAAAGGGATTTTTTTTAACCACCGTCACCCCTACGAAAACAAACAGTAATGCTTTCATATTGGCAAATATCCGGTGTTCGGATTCCTCTGGTTGTCTCATGAATGTTTTCGTCACAGTTGGTTCAAATCAGGACCCATATAAGGTCCATACGCTGTGGATATGTCTCTTAGGTCTCTCTTAATCTGTAGGTACTCTCTTCCTCCCTTTTTCTTCTCTGGCAATTTATCTGTTGAAACAACTGGGTTGGTTGTCCTGTGGCACCACTTACGGAATGAGTTTTGCTCGTTGCGTCCCCGTATTGTTATTATATGCGTTCTTCTCCCCGCTATATTTCTTTCTCTCCTTCCCTCCCTCCCTCCCTTCCTTTCTCTTCTTTTCTTTTCTTCTCTTCTCTTCTCTTCTCTTCTCTTCTCTTCTCTTCTCTTCTCTTCTCTTCTCTTTTCTCTTCTCCTCTCCTCTCCTCTCCTCTCCTCTCCTCTCCTCTCCTCTCCTTTCCTTTCCTTTTCTCTTTTCTTTTTTTTCTTTTCCTTTCCTTTCCTTTCCTTTCCTTTCCTTTCCTTTCCTTTCCTTTCCTTTCCTTTCCTTTCCTCTTCTCTTCTCTTCTCTTCTCTTCTCTTCTCTTCTCTTCCTTTCTTTCTCTCTCTCTCTCCTTCTTTCCCTCCCTCCCTTCCTCAGCAAGCTCCTGGAGTCACGACATGAGCCACAATCAAGAGTCGGACGCTTAACCAACTGAGCCACTCCGGCCTCCCTCCCAGCTGTATTTCTGATAAATCCCTCGTTAGAGCTAGAAGCTCACTTAGATTCATGTTTCTTTTGGTGTGTGTGTTCGTATGACTACTCTTCAGTGGCTGTTTAATATTTCCCTTTCAAGGCACATAACGTCTGGCTGCCCCTCTTCATGGTGTTAGCAGTCATTGATGATGACGGTCCGGGCCGACTGGACCTTATAAGATGGTGGCATACCAGTTCTGTCCTTCTGTCTTTGCCTGTTAGCTGGAACACTTCCATAAAGAGAAACTTGCCCTTATCTACCGTCTGGTTACTGCCAGGTAGATATCGTTCATACCAGAAACGACAAGGGCTTGCTTCTTTCCCTTCATTTGACAGTTTTCAAAATAATGAGTTAGTTCCTCAGTATCCTCCAACGATGACAAAGGAGTTGCTGTTTTTCTAGGTATCTTTGTGAACCCATAGATTTCGATGCGTTGGAGTTACTATTCCTATTGATATCAAATGGTCCCATCTGTGGCCAGTGGGAGCCTCTTCACACTGTCCCCTGCATCCTTTCTGACGCGACCCCAGAAGTCTCTGACAGCTCCACACGATCTGGGTGACAGGATGTTTCCAGGCTCATTGTGCACACTTCCTGCCTCACACCTGCAGTCGGCCATATTTCCACAGAGCCCTGATCTCCGGTGAGAAGTGGTGTTTAGAGACCACAATGTGGGTGCCAGGAGTGCTGATAGCTACTGAACTGGTCGTTATTTAAAAAAAATTTTTTTTAATGTTTATTTTGAGAGAGAAAGGGAGAGATGGAGGGAGGGAGAAAGCACACAAGTTGGGGAGGGGCAGAGAGAGAGGCAGAGGCAGAGAAGCCCAAGCCCAGTGCAGGGCTCGAACCCACAAAACCACGAGATCGTGACCTGAGCTGAAAGCAAGGGTCGGACACTTAACTGACTAAGCCCCCCAGGCGCCCCCATACTGACACTTCCAATTCAAATCTGGGGCTACAGGAGTTTTACTCTGTCTCTCTGATCTTACATTCACCACTCCTTTCTTTCATGACAGTGTGACAGAGCCTGCTTCTAAAAGCGGAGATCTCTGTTGTGTCTCCCCTTGAGCAGGACGCTGAAATCTTTCCCCTCAGACATGAACCCGAGCGCTCTTTGAGGAGGGTGTTTAGAGGTGGTTCGGGGGAGCCCACGTCCAAGTCCACCAGGGGCCACGTTCTCACGGGAGATGAACCAGCTCCGTCCACCATCCCTTGTGTGTGGATCCCCTCACCTAGCTGCTTTCAGTCCTGCCTGCACACTTGAATCGCTTGGAGACTTACAAAAACCCCTCCCGGTCACATTTAAGTCGGAATACCTGGGGCTGGAAACCTCTGATCCATAAACCAGTCCAGGTAATTAAAATGATAATATATTTTTTTATTTTTTACAAAGAGAGCAGGGGAGGGGCAGAGAGAGAGGGACAGAGAGAGGAAGAATCCCAAGCAGGATCCACACTCAGCTTGGAGCCCGACACAGGGCTCGATCTCACGACCCTGGAATCATGACCTGAGCCAAAATCAAGAGTCAGACGCTCAAACACCTAGCCACCCCTAGTGCAGGTAATCTTAACGTGCAGCCAAGATTCAAATCACTGCTTTAGCTCACCCTCCTTGGCCAAAGGAAGAGAAGGAGGAAGTCAGGGGCAATGATGGAATAGTGTTGCCTTCGAAGATCATTAGCTTGGGTCTGAACCGTGGCACTCCCAGCTTCTGCCCTTGGAATCTTGGGAAGAACACCCACCACTAGAGCTTTCTGCAGTACTCAGAATGGTCTCTATCGATGCTGTCCAATGTGGCAGCCGCGAGCCACATTGAACTAATTGCTGATGCAACCCAGGCTGGGAATGTGTGGATTTTTAAACTTAAAAAAAAAAAAAAAAGTTTATTTATTTTGAGAGAGAGCGCGTGCGCACGCAAGCGAGCAGGGGAGGGGTAGAGAGGAGGAGGGAGAATCTCAAGCAGGCTCCACACTGTCAGTGCAGAGCCCGACACGGGGCTCAATTTCACAAAACATGAGCTCATGACCTCAGCCGAAATCAGGAGTCAGACGCTTAATCGACTAAGCCACCCAGGCGCCCCTAGAGATCACGTATATTAAGCTCACGGTGCACACAAGGCATTCAGTAAAATGCCCGTTTATTTTCCTTGTTAACATCGGCCTGTCGCTCTTTAAAAAAAACAAAACGAAACAAACTTGCCGTGAAAGTGAGCGCTCGGAAGCACCCCGCCACCGAGACGAAAAGTTCTAAGCGGTTCCACAGGACCTCCTGGAAAATATTCCTTAATTGTAGAAGTTCAGTTGCAGCAGGACGTTATCAGTTGCAAGGGCTGTATTTCATTACAGATCTAGCCGCAGCTCAATAAATTAAGCAATCACTCAAAATAACATGTTGCTTTAATCCCCTCTTGGAACAATTTCAAGTCGTTTGGTTTCATATTAGCACAGCGCTTGAAAGGAGACTCACGTTGGCCTCGTTTCTTGTTCCTCAATTCATCAGCCCTTCTCCGGATAGGTCTTTGCGCGACTAGCAGGAGAGAGCCGAGCCAGAACTGCTTTTTTATCAAAACCCGGAGCGTTTCCATCCTCTGGCCTTTATGTGTGCCACGGCTCATTCGCTAAAATTACTGGCGGGCTTATCTGCAGCGAACACAGAAAGAGACACCTCTCAGCAGCCAGTTCTGGACGTGAAAAGCAAACTTGCAGGGGCTTTTCTGTTCCCATCTTCTCCCAAGTGGTTGGTTTATAATCTCACAGCAGAATTTCATTTCTCCTAGAAACTTGGCACCGGAGGTGTCAGCCAGGGAACATATTTGTTTGTGTAAATTAAAAGAAGAATATGTTTTGACCATATTTAAGTTCTAACTGCACTAAAGAAATAAATACTGAGCTGCACAACGCTTCTCCCTGCACGGTTCTGGCTCCCCTCCCCAGACTCTGCCTTTGTTTATAAAACCCAAGCTGATGAGAACTCTGAACAGGTTATCATCCCCGAAAGCTCAGGGGCCACGTCCACCTCACCCGGGGCCACGTGGGAAGCCCGCGTACCTCACTTGGGACTTGCTTCCCCTGACGGACTGTGCCCTTGATGGGGCGGGTGAGGGTGCGGAAACAGGCACCCCGCGCGTGCGCTGTGGATGGGCACCGGACAGCGGCTGTCGGAATTAGAAATGCACATATGCTCTGGGCTGAGAAATCTCGCTTCTAGGAATGTATCCTAGGAGTGTACTTAGACCCGTGCCAAAGAGAGTGTATGTTATAATGGCGAAATCCTGCCGTTAAGTGAAATGCTGGCCGGTAGGGGACAGGTTACGTATGGTGCAATGCTAGAAGTCATTAGAAAGAATGGGGTGGGTCTGGGCTGTCCCGTCTTCAAGATACATTGGAACGCCCCCCGGCTCTCTTGACGTTATGAGCAAAAAAAAAAAAAAAAAAAAAAAAAGTGCACTTGAACATGCCTTGAAAATGTATGGAGATTATGCAAACTGCATACAGTGGCTACTTTTTAGAAAGGGAAATTAAAGAGAAATGGCCAAGGGGGTCCTTCATTTCCCACATTTTTCTCTTCTGTACTATTTTTCTTGCCATGAGCATGGTATTATTTTTACAATTTGGGGCAATGACATAACATAGTGTATTTAAAACGATGTCCAGGGGCGCCTGGGTGGCTCCGTCAGTTAAGCGTCAGACTTCCGCTCAGGTCATGATCTCGCAGTTTGTGAGTTCGAGCCCCACGTCGGGCTCTGCGCAGACGGCTCAGAGCGTGGATCCTGCTTCGGATTCTGCGTCTCCCTCTCTCGCTGCCCCTCCGCTGCTTGCCCTCTTTCTCTCTCTCAAGAATAAGCAAACATTAAAAAATTAAATAAGATGATGTCCACACTCAGGAACAATATAAAAGGGTAATACTCTTTCCTTACATTTCTGGCAGGCCAATGGAGTAGTGGTGGGGATCCTTGCTTCTCCGGCTTCTTAATGCAAATAATCTGTGGTGGGCTGCATGGTGGGTCCCAGAGAGATACCGGACACGTCTACCCTCCCAGTCACCGGAACCTATGAACATTACCTTGTGTGGCAAAAGAGGTGTTTAAGTCAAGGATCTGGAGATGAGTTTATGCTGGGTTATCCAGATGAGTACTATGTGCCTCCTTAAAGAAAGAAGTGGAGACAGACACAGAGTTAGAAAGCAGGAAGACGGAGGCAGAGATTGGAATGATGGGGCCATCGGCCGAGGACGATGGGAGCCACCAGAAGCTGGGAGAGGCAAGGTACAGATTTTCCCTTGAAGCTCCGGGGCGGGGGGGGGGGGGGGCATGTGACCCTGCCAGACTTTGGACTCCTAGCCTCCAGGACTGTGAAAGTCTCCATTTCTGTCATTGTAAGCCTCTTGGTTTGTGGTCACTTGTTACGGCAGCCCTAGGGAACTAACACCACGCCTGCTTTTCTAACGCCTCTAAAATGCATGAAGGAAGCACAGAGGTATTTTAAGGAACAAGTTTGGGGGCGCCTGGGTGGCTCAGTAGGTTAAGTGTCTGACTCTTGATTTCGGCTCTGGTCATGCTTTCAGGGTTCATGGGTTCGAGCCCTGCGTCGGGCTCTGCGCTGGCCGTGTAGAGCCTGCTTGGGATTCTCTCTCTCTCTGCCTCCCCTGTTCATGTTCTCTCTTTCTTTCTCTCTCTCTCTCAAAATACATAAATAAACTTAAAAAGAGAAAGAAAGAAAGACTGGCTGGCCTGTGTGTTTGGGGGGGAACACAAAAGATTCGTTCATTCACAGCACGGGTATTTCTTGAGCACGTCCTTGGTGACAGGCCCGGGTCTAGGTGCTGAGGGGACAGCGGAGAACAAAGATGCCTGACCTCCTGGAGCCGGTACACATCCCTGAGGTGGGAGGGGTAGTATGTAAGATAAATGGAACACAGAGAAAGACCCGCGGTGGTGGAGGGGGCCAAGGAGAACAAGAAAACATGGGAGGAAGACAAGTGTCCAGAAGGGGGCTGGGGCATGGGGAAGTGACACTGGAGTAGAGCCCTGAAGGCGATGTGGGTGGGAGCTGTGTGTCCACCTGAAGGGAAAGTATCCGGCAGAGCAAAGAAGCACAGAACTTGACCCCGCCAGCGACCCAGTGGTTGGACCACAACAAATAGGAATGAACTGCCCTTTCTCCCCTCAAGTTTCCTTCCCCACCTCCCTTCCTCCCACGCTTGCTGCCTGCCTACTGTGTGCCCGCAGCTGGGGGCCCAAAGATGTCCAGGGTCCCCAGGCTCAAGAGGTGGGGGGAGGGGACAGCCCTAAACAGATCGCCACAAACAACATGGCAGGCATCGGAGCTTGGTCAGGATAAGCTGCCTGCCCGGCCCATGGCGGAGAGCAGGGCAGGGTGGGGAGGAGAAGTGGGTGTGTGTTGGAGGCGAGGTTGGGGAGACCGAGGCAAGCAGGAAAAGGGTGTGACTTCAAGTCCAAGGACGTAGCTCTGATCCAGTGGGAAACTAACGGTGCGTTGCGGCGGTGCCTCGAGACGTGCCTGGGGGTTGTCGTCTTCTCAAGTACAGCAGGCACACCTGGGGGGGGGATAATGAGTTCCGAGGATAACCCACCCCTGTCGGTTTCACACAATCCACCAAGGGAACAGTCCCCACGTCCTGAGTGCGGATGCTCTGGGCCGCACAAACACCGGAACTGATCTGAGGTACAATCGGGGATTCGCTACTCTAGCAGCTGCGATGGAAAAAGGGCAACGCTGAGCTGCTCCCGGATCCGGGACCCGTCAGGCTCTGGGGTCAGAAATTAGCGCCGGACTCTTTCCGTCTCCCCCACCCCACCCCCTCGCTCATGTCTCCCTCTTGCAGCTTATTAACTTCAGTCTCTGCGATCGCGGGTATCTCTGGACGCCAGAGAGTGGGGATGAGGCAACTTTCCCTCCAGGTCCAGGTAGGACGAGCCTTGTCTGGCCTTGCTAGGGTCCCACGACCCCACGCGGACCGCTTGTGGTCAGGCACAGAAGTGGGAGGCGGTGATTGGCCATATTTGGTCACGTGCCCATGTTTGGCCCAATTACTATAGCTGAAGGATGGGTGACGGCCACCTTCGGCCATATTTGCACATGGCGTCCGGTCTGTTGGCAGAAGGCGGGAAGCAGGTGCTTGCAAAAAACAAAAAATAAAAAACAAACAAAAAACCCCACGAAACACAAGACCCACAAATAACAACAACAACAAAAAAAACCCAGAGGCACCCAACCCCTCCGGAGACATCTGCTGGCTGTGCTGCTTCTACCTTGACTCTGCCGAGAATTGCCTCAATCCTGGGTCAGACGCTTTGAGATCCACTCCTCTGTCCCCCAGCCCCAAAGCTGCCTGCGGGATTTACTCAGACCTGGCGTAGTTCTTTTTGGCTACTGGCATTATGTTACTCTGATCAAATTTAAAAAAAAAATTTTTTTTTTCACCTTTGGTTTGCGATGGCCTCTCCTGCCCCTATAGGTCCGCCCCTTGAGCAGGGCATTGCTTGACCCACAGGTGAAGGTGTAGGTGGAGAACGGAGAGCGTGGGTAAACGTTCACTTACTGCCCATGCCGCCGGAGGAGGTGCAAGGTCCTTATCTGTTCTTTCCTCAAGGAGTCCCTCTCTCGTCCCCTGGCCCCCCTTCCCAGCCGTGTCGTATGCCCTCCATGACAGGGCCCTGGTGGCATGAGGGCCTCGCTGGGCATCATCCAAACACACACTTGGGGGCTTCGAATCTCTCGCGGTCTTGAGTAAAGCTGATACGTTCCTGGGTTGAGACGCGAGCGCGGGAAATCCGGTTCATTTGGTCGGTGGAGCTCTTTGGAGCTGAGAGGGTTTGGGGCGCCATGATTGGTCGCCGGTGTCCGCCATAGCCACCTACCTCGAAAGGGCATCCCGGGTCCTGCCGCTGCGCTGGACTGTTTGCTAACCGGGGGGCCTCTGTTCTTCAGCCTGAAGCCCCGTGACCCGCTGTGAGATCAGGGGACACTGAGGGTCCAGGACAAAATGGCGTGGCTTCAATAAAACAACTGCAGGCTCTTAGGGAGGAAGGCTTAAGGCCAATGGCTAATTCTTTTTTTTTTTTTTTTTAAGTACTTCTAACCCACAAGTCAACTGGGGTCATCTTATTTTTGGAGATTCCAATGGAATAGGCTTGAACTCTGTCCCACGTGCCACTGTCTCCCACATGGGAGACCCAACTTTCCTTGGAAACGTCCCAAGCCTTGGAGGTGAGGGGTGCTTGGGTCTCTCCTAGGCACCAAGGCTCTAACTTCCCGTGTCTGATGAACTCGTTCTGCCTGGGCACCCTTTTCGCTGGCCTCCTGGGGACGTGACACAGACGGTTGCACAAGGCCTATGTTTGCTTTAATGCGCCGATGTTGTCATCTTGAACTCCTTAATACTTTGTGAACCAAGGGCTCCACACTTTCCCTGTGCCAACTATGTAGCCAGTCCTGCTTTTCTCAGGAGCTGTTTCCTTTCCACCCCACGTCGACCCACTCGGGACCGTGCCCCAGTTCGCCCATTCTCCCCACTTCTGTCCACACAAGGATGTGGGTGTAGGAGGCTCTGTTGGTCTGGGACAAAAGACAAGCGCCGACCTCTCAGCCAAGGGAGCAACCTCAAGTCAGCGCTTGAATTGGCTTTGGAACTCTTCAGAGAGTCACGGGGCAGGGGTGGTGGGGGGCAGGACGGGAGGTAGATGAATCAGAACTGGCGAAGGTTGGTACTGGGTGGCCCTGGATGGTGGGCCCGGGGTGCTCCTAACAGCATTTTCCCTCCTTTGAGTATATACTCCTTAAAAGGCTAACCACGCATCTTCCACATAACCCGGAAAATGCCACCTGTAGGTATAACGCGGAAGAGAAGTGACCGTGACAGGGCACACCCACGCACGTGTGGAAAGCTGCGTTATCCCTAACACCCAAAACGTATGAACGATCTAGATGCCCGTCAGCTGGCAGGTGGGTGAATAAAACGTGGACAGCACTGGGCCACAAAAAGGAATGAAGTGCTGCCACGTGCTGCCGCGTGGACGGACCTTGAGAGCACGATGCTAAACGAAAGAAGCCAGTCGCAAAGCGTCACGCCGCGTGTGATTGATAGGAAATGTCCAGAACAGGCGCATCAACAGAGAAGAAAGTACACGAGTGATTGCTCAGGATGCCGGGGGTGGGGTGGCAGGGGGGGTGGGGGTGGTGGCAGATGCTAAATTTTTGGGTGGTAAGAAGGAACTCTCTCTCTCCTGCACCCTCTCCCTGCACACGCGCAAGTGGCCGTCTTCCTTTCAGTCACCTTCTCGTGCCTTAAGATGTTTTTCATTCTATTTCCCAGTCGTACAGACTTCAGAAAACGATCTTCTCTGAGGAGAAGTTCCTTCCACAGCCACAGTGCCCCGCTGAGGTGTCTTTCTAAAACTCTTAACACTTTCCTCTTCAAAAGTTCCCCAGTCACAGCTATTAAAATCACAATTTTAAAAGCCACCCCCCCCGTGTTCTGTTATGGCAGTCACTAATAATTCCTAGCAGTTGTAAATTCCAAGAGCTTTGTGATTCCCTCAAGAAACGAGAGGCCGACTCAGTCTCTCCAGAGCCAGGAGTCTCTGACCGAAAACGTAACTCTTAGTAGAGGCACAGGTAGGGAGAGAGGGTGGGAAAGAAATGTTGCCAGGGCCGAACCCGAAGGCCGGTTTCGAGTCTGAAACAGACACGGGCCGATCGCAGCCTGTGGACCAAATTCAGCTCATGTCTGTTTTTGTAAATAAAGTTTTATTGGAACACCCAGCCATGTCTGTTCTGTATCGTCCGTGTCTGGTTTTTTTGTCCTAATGGCTGAGTGGAGTAGCTGGGACACAGACCACGAGGCCTGCAAAGCTGAAAATATCTAGCGTCTGGCCCTTTAGAGACAAAGTTTGCGGGTCCCGGGGATGGGAGAGCCAGGCTTGAACCCCAGCTCATCACCTGCTGGGTGTGTGACCTTGGACAGGTCAGTTCCTCTAAGCATTTCCTCATCGGCAAGCTGCGGACAGTTGTGCTTCCTTTTCATGTTGCTTGGGCAACTAAAATGACTTCATATGTGTAAAGTGCCTCGTATATATAAAGCCCATATACATGGGTGGTTATGTTATTTAGAAAAGGAAGCTGCTAACTCCTCCTTTACAGGGTTATCTGCAGCCCTGGAGATAATGCCTGTGAAAACAGTTGGCGAAAACATATGTTTATCATTGTCATAAATATCTTAAAGGCTTTTGAGACGCGCCTGGGTGGCTCTGTCGGTTAAGCGTCGGACTTGGGCTCAGGTCGTGATCTCACGGTTGGTGAGTTTGAGCCCGGCGTCGGGCTCTGTGCTGACAGCTCGGAGCCCAGAGCCTGCTTCGGATTCTGTGTCTCCCTCTCTGACCCTCCCCTGCTCGCTTGCTCGCTCTCTCTCTCAAAAATAAATAAATATTAAAAAAAATTTTTTAAAAAGGCTTTTGAGATGATTCCTTGCTTCTTAGTAATATTTATAATTTGAGCTTTGAGGGTATAAAAGACCTGTAATAACAGAGGAAAAAAGGACCTTTAATCCACACATCCAAACCCT
Source organism: Lynx rufus (assembly GCF_022079265.1). Lineage (NCBI taxonomy): Eukaryota > Metazoa > Chordata > Mammalia > Carnivora > Felidae > Lynx > Lynx rufus. Next base: position 13,092,678 of record NW_025814838.1, read on the forward strand.
CTCATTTAACAATCCAGGAAACGGTGCCCCCTGGTCCCCAGCTGGGACTTGAACCTGCCCAGGACTAGAACCTGAGTATTTTTTTTAACCGAACTCTGCGTCTTCCCCAGTAACAGATGCTCAGGAACCCAGGCCCCCCGCGTGTCTCTAAATATTTGTGCCGTGGCTGAGCTCCCCGCCAGAAGCTGTTGAAGGCGCTCTGCTACAGAGCGCTGGCACACGGGTTTGGGACGGGGAGGGGAGCAACCAGAAGCACATCCGCACCCCCTTCAGGGGCCGTCGGGGCTGGCCCCGCACCACCGACGACCTGCTTTCCTGGAAGGTGTCATTTGAATAGGTTTGGATCAGGGGCACCTGGGTGGCTCGGGCAGTCAATTTTCTGGCTTCGGCTCGGGTCATAATCTTGCTCTTGTGTCCCAGGAGCCCGCACATTACTGACACACACACACCGGAGTACACACGCGTGTACGCATGCCCCTTCTCTCAGATGCTGACGCCACGCACACAGTGCGAAACGTCCCCCCCCCCCCCAACCGATATGGGATAATTTCTTTGCTTACTCTCCCACCTGTGCCTCCCAACTCAGCTGGGAGCCCCATGGGGACAGGGGCTGTCGGGCTCCCGGCTGTGCCTCTGGGACCCGGCACGGTGCTTAGCACACAGTAGGCCCGCAATAGACACGTGCCCAGTGACGGGAGGCCGGAAGCCCGTGTCCAGCCGGGGCGCTCTGATCCAGAACGAGCGGCTGCAGTTCTCAGAACCTCCAGACTGAGTGGCTCAAGAACTTGTTTGGGGGAGGTCCCTAGCTAAAGGCACTCCTGGCTTTTCTCACCTGGGGGTCTCCCCCCTGAGCGGGAGAGAGGCACAGAAGGGGTGCCTGCGGGCCCAGCCCCCATCCTGGCAGCCTGCAGGGCAGGGGCGTGGGCTGTGCTCTGGCAGCTGGGCCGGCAGCTGGCCGCCAGGCTCTCGGTGCCTGCCCCAGCTGGCCAGCTGGGCCCCGATGCCACCCCCCACCCCATGACACAGCAGAAAGTGAAACCAGAGTCCGCCCCTGCCGGCTGGGGCCGTGCGCCCGCTGTTTCCCTGTAAAGCCACCAGCCCGGGGTGCGGGGGGTGCGGAGGCAGGGAGCTGGCGCCCAGGCCTGGCATGGGGTGGCCTGTCGAAGGAGTGTCCCTCCAGGCTGAAGGCACTGCTGTGGCCCCTGCCTGTCTCATGGGGCTGTCGGTGAACCATCGTAGCTGCCCCATGGAGCCCTGTGAACTCCTCGATCTGGGACAGAGGGTTCATTATTGTCCCCATGTCGCCGAGAAACTGAGGCCGACAGGTTCCCTGGTGAGGTCATGGGTCGTCACGACCCCAAGATGAGAGACACATCAGAGCTCTGCGTGGGTGTAGGGGCGGAGGTCTCTGTGTTGGCGAGCAGGGAAGGGGTCGGGCACCCCCGAGAAGGGAAGACATGCGACATCCAGGCTGTCACAGGCGGACCCCTCCCCAGATTTGAATTGGGAACCCACCCCGCTACATCTTGATTTCTGCCCCAGGCTCAGTCAACCGTGTACCACAAAGGGCCCTTCTCCCCGTGCCCCAAATTGCAAACCAACTGCTTGCTGTAAATAGAAATGAGCTGTACAAAGAAATACCTATGAGAGAAACGTACGTCCTTAGCCGGGTGCCGCTTAAAATTATTGAGTAGGTCTGTGCATCAGACTCGGGAGATCGCTATTCCGAGGGGTGGGTTTCACGTGGGAGGAAATGGCAGCGCGGAGAGGTTGAGTCATTTGCCTGGGTGGGGTGGGAGGGGACACAGCGGGGGTCACAAAGTGCAGGCAGGCTGATTCCAGAAACCTGTGCTCACTGTTGGGCTGTGGTCTCTCCTCCATGTCTGGGTCGTCTCAGCATATAAGGCGTGTGTTCAGTAAATATTAGTACTGACACCTTCCATGGTTAATGCCTCAACTCCCCCATTTTCAAAGCACCTTCGGGGCTTGTACTGCACTTGAGCGCATAACACTGGGTACAACCCACTGGCCTTGAGGCCAGATCCTGGGGTGTTGCCCTCCCTTCGCAGATGGGGAAACCGAGGCAGAGAGTGGGAAAGTGATGTGTCTCGGGGAGCTGGGGAGAAAGCCAGGACCGGCCAGGGCCCCGTGCCAAGGTGAAGATCCCAGAGGCCCAGGGCCAGGCTGAACGTGAAATTTTCGCCTCATTCGCCTGGTCAAACAGGTAATGCCTGTTTCTTTTCCACTTTCCCCACCTCCCCCGCCAGGAACCCCCAGAGCAAAGGCCAAGGCCGACAGTCCCCACGGCTGCCCTGTTTCCCGGGTCTGACTTCCAGCCCTCTGCCCGTGGAGACCAAAAGCATGTTTAGCAACCAATGTCTGTGCGTGGCGCCTTTTTCTTGCTCGTGGCAGTGACCAGTTCTGAGCGCTGTGAGTGGAGAAGGAGGTGTCTGGGGAGGGTTGGGGGGGGCATCTTTCTCTCTTCCTTTGGGTGCTGGAGGAACTCAGAGCTGCCGTCTTCCCAGCCGGCCCAGGGGCCCCGAGGAATACTGCAAGAGCAATAAGGATTTTTAGGGGCATTATGATAGTGGAATAGAAACACATCTGCCCCCAAAAGTCCCTCATTTTCCCTGCGGTAACGAACCAGCTGGGCAGGAAGTGGTGGCTCCCAGAGCACCAAGAGCCAAAACTAAAAAGGAAGAAACGTACAAAGTTAGAGCAAATTTTAAACAAGCCAAAGCTTTCACGGTATGCGGCGGCTCCACCCAGGCTCCCCCAAAGGCTGACGATTATTGGCTGGTAATTGGCTAAATGTGTCTGTGTGCGGCGGCTTCAAGACCGACGCGCCTCCTCTGTGCCCGGAAAACCAAGATCTGGAATCCCAGCGCGGGTCATGAGGCTCGTCCCCTGACACCAGGTGACTCCCAGGACTCGCCCGTGACGTCTCTCCAAGACCCCGAATGGTTGATTACTCCCCACTCTCGTTACTGATCTAAGGAAACCACGGATCCGTCAATACCTCCTCGCGGGGACTGTGGGAAAGGTGGTCAACTTGGGAACCTGCGAGGAAACATGCGGGAAGGGAGCAGCTGTTTCCAACCAACTGCAGGTTGAAGGCTTGGGGAGGGGAGCCTGCTGGTCATCACTGATGGGGCACAAGGCGGGGAGAATGCCTGCTAAGATCCGGGATGCCGCCTCTCAGGTCTGGCCGCTAGTGATTGAGGACTGGGAAGTCCAGGGCAGTGGCTCCCCTGGGGCCTGTGGCCTTCAAGGTCTCTGCAGGGGGGCCGCGCCCCCCCCCCCATGCCAGCCAGCACGCCTGGCTGAAAGGGTTAACCCTGAAAGGGTTAAGCTCTCCACAGTGGCTGACACCCAAGGAGGAGAAGGCAGGCTGGCATATCACACTGGGCCATCGAGACAAGCGAGGGGCTGAAAACAGCCTCTGGGAGCTCTGTCAATGGAGGCCACCTTATCACCATCGGAACGAAAACGGGACGCAAAGCCTTCCTGACACAGAACCGGCTCCCTGGGCGCTCGCTGTCTCCTTGGCACCTGCCACGTGGCCCCGGAGCCCTGGCGGGGACCCTGGGCATCTGTGCTGGTGAGCACCCAGCCGTCTGGGCCAGGCCTGCAAGGGCGCGATTCTACACTCGCCATGTGACAGCTGGCAACCCGGCCGGATCTCTTCTTTCAAGCAGCACCTAAAATATTCTCTGGGTGAACCCGAGGCTAAATATGGCCTGGCCTACAAGTGCCTGGTCTGGACCTTTTAATGCCATCCTAAGAGACAATCAGGAGCCCACGAGGCCTTCTGGTGGCCTGGAGTCCGGTTGCTGGGGCCAAATGGGAGTCCCGTGGGACTGGTGACTCAGGGCTGGGTGCACCTTGCCTGAGCGGGCTTCCTTTCGGCGCGTTCTCCCTGGGGATGCCCACCCAGTTCTCTCTGGGCTGCTGGCCCCACACCGTGCCCCCCGGGCCCATCCCAAGTGGAGAGTGGAGAAGACTTCCTGCTGGCCTGCAGAAGCACAGCTCCGCCCCTGAACCTTCTAGACTCACGTCCGCTCTCTCCGCTCTCGCCCAGGCGGATTTGCCCCAAGCCCATAGGGCGGCCTCCTGTTTCCCTTTGAGCATCTGGGAGGCCGGGCTTAGCAAAGTGAGGTACTGCCCTCAGCATGGACCACGTGGTAACGGCCGGTGAGCCCTGAGAGTCTCTGGGGAGTCCCTCAGGAGCCACACACCCCTCCTGTAGCCAAGAAATGCTGCCGGCTGGGTCCCGGGAGCAGAGACCCCCGGACACCTGTCTTGGGGCTCGTGTGGGCTCCAGCGGTGCCTCTAGGGCCACGTTCAGGCCTGGGCTGGCAGCGGTCCACGCTGTCTTGGGCAGAGATGCCAACAGGCCTGAGCACTGATCTCACGCACGATTCCAACAAGAGAGCCTAGTTTTCCACACGCCTCTGAGAACACCGAGCTGCCCGGCTGGCTGAAGACTGAAGGTAGACGCCGACTCCCTTCCCTGCGGAGGCCAGATCCTGGAGAAAAGGATCAGTTTGCCCCCCTCCCTCCCGCCCCCCTCTTCCCGTGGCTCTTTTCCCCGTGGCTTTCTTGTGACAGCGACGTACACATTTTGTAGGTCTGTCTCCCTTTTGTGGAGTGGCGTGGCCATTCAGGGACACAAACTGGCCTTGTGGTTCCTTAAATGCAGATGTGTTATAAAAGGAAGATGATGTAAAATCAGAAACCTGAGGGTTCTGTAAACACTGACGTGCCCCCTGTAACTGAAGATGCGAGGTAAGGCTGCTCTGAAGAGAGCCCCAGGGGGTGCTCAGGGTGACGGGAGGGCCCCCAAAGTTCAGTCCTTCCAAACTCTCCACCACATCCACCCTTTTGCTTGTAAAAGCCCGTGCGGCTACGGGGCCCGAAGAGTCTCTGGTTGTTTAGCTCGCGTTTGCATCGTGTTTCAGGGTTTCTTTGCACCCCGTTCCATGCACAAGCCGCAAAGAAGCCTTTTACATCATCCCGATGCCGGGCAAGAGAGAAAATTCTGGCTTACGTGAATTCTGATCAACACCATTTTCTTTTGTTGGCGTAGGCACCTCGGGGCTGGCAAACGAGTCTAAGGACCTGAGTTTGCCTCAACTTTCATCAGGCTCATTTTTATCCTCATGCCCCTAAGAGCTGTATTTATTCTCCGATCCCAATGAAAAGAGGGCGCACCGATCCACTTCTAGAAAGCTATACCTTTAGCTGGCAAGATTCTTCTTTCTGTTCTTAATATAAAGTGTGTGTGTGTGTGCGTGCGTGCACGCGTGCATTTTTGGGGAGCGGTACTGGGGTACTGGGAAGGGAGAAATAGAGGGAGTGGTCTCTCACAGGGACTTTCCCACTTTTCACTGGTTGGCATCACAAACGCGTTTCATTCTTAAGGAAATATTCGTCACACTACCCCCTCTTCCTCACCCCTAGCTGGCTATACATTTCCACCCCCTTCGAAAACTTTTTGTCCCTAGGAGATGGGCTCTGCTTGTATATTGCGAAGAACTAATTTCAAAGTTGCTATTTTTTTTCCTTCTAAACCCACACTTCTTGGTGGGGTGGGGGGGGGGGATAGCAGCCGCTTCATGAAATTTCACACAGACGGGCCAAAGGAGAAAAGCCAAAATGCATTCAGCATATTCAGTGGTTACACGTTCCTTTTCTTTTTTTTCTTATTGCTGCAGGGAGGGCAGGGAGAGGGGAGGGTGGTGGGAATATGAAAAGAAGCTGTGATTCTCTGCCGAATCACTGAGGACCTCTCACTGCAAAGTCCTGATTTATAATCTCTCCACCATACTACTTTGCCTGTTTCCAGACTCGGTGGGGGGGGTGGGGGGGCGGGGGGGGCAGAGTTCGCTAAATGTGTTCAGCGTTACAGGCTCGGTTTCAGAGGGCTTCGTGGAAGCAAGGGCTGTGCTCTCTCTCGCAAGTGCTCGCCTGACAGCCGACCAGCTCCACACGCAGCTCGCAACTCCGCCTGGCTCCCCGCACTTCGCAATCCAGCAATGTTAACATACGGCTTCCCCGCCCGGTTCTATGGCTCAGTATCTTGGGGCCACGTTCCCGATTCCGGCCTCGTTAATTCACGTAAAACACCCTATTTGTGGAAGTATCATTAAAGGCTAATTTGGCGAGAGATCCTTATTTAGCAAAGCAAATAGGATCTGACAGCTCTCTGGTGCGGCCAGGGCGGTGACAATTCAGCAAAGCACAAACACAATTTATGTCACAACGTGACAACTGCCCATCATTGAGCCACGCTGCAATTCTGGGCTCCTGGATTTTGTGCTGTTTCATCGTGTCCCATAACAAAGAGAAAGAGCCCGGGGAGTAAAGGACAGTTTTTGCCAAGGCCCCCAGCAGCGCAAATGTCATCTGTGTGTACATGTGTCGTGTCTATTAAACACAGAATCCTCTAGCAAGAACCTTGTGTTCCAAAGTTCTTCAGGAACAGCTCACTTGGCTATTCTGTGCGGTGGACACCTGATTGAAACCCAGGTTTGCAAGTAAATAAACTTAAGGTATGTGGGTGTCTGTATAGGTCACGGCTGGAGGGCAGGGCTGTGTGTGTAAATTAATACGACGTAATAAGGTCAGCGTTCTGGGAAGGGTATGGGTGCCCCCACCTCCCCCGCCTTGCAGAGCTCCTGGGAACCCAGTGTCCCGAGTTTCTTATAAAATGGCTTAGAGCGAGGTGGCAAAGAAATCCTGTGACTGCCGGTGGCAGCAAGCAGAAGGTTGCTCCTTTGACAAATTTGAAGACAAATCTAATGTAATTACCATTCCCAGTGTGATTCTGGGGTGTCAAACAAACACTTTGACATGACGGGTATGCCACTCAGTCCCTTCAAATCCTACGACATCTCACTAAACCACAGGGGGGGAAAAAAACAACAACCGTACAATTCCCTTATCTCTCTGGCCTCGCAAGGCAAGAGGCCCTTAAAAACACAGCAGGTTCAACAAACTGAGAACACACACACGCACACACAGAATATTCAACCCACCCCCACCGTACATCCTTTCACTTTTACCAAAAGTAGCAAACCTCCCCCCTTTTCTCCAATCAGCTTTTAGACGTGCAGCTTGGAGGTGTTAGCTCTTGGCTGGCTCTCTCCACGGGCTGCTGGGCCCGAATCCCTCGATGTTTAGAATGACCCCAAAAGCGGGACTTTGTGGGCCAGTTGGATAAAACATAAACTCATCTCGCCCTCAAAACCCCGATTCTGGGACCACAGCCTCCGAAACGGTTCCAAAGAAATGTGTTCCCCTCCACAGCTCACAGCACTGGGGCAGGCTGTCTCTGAGGCAGGGTTTTGGAGAATCCTGGATAATTAAAGGAATCCTGGGTTTTCCTGCAGGGATGACAGTTGATCTCATGGAAAAGCCAGCACCGTGGTGGGAGGGATGGGGGAGGGTATCTGCCTGCCCCTTGGGGGTATCTTCTTCTTCTGCTTCCCAGCCCCACTGTAAGGCCTGAAAGCTTCCCAGGAAAGACGCTGGGTGCCCAAAATGTCCCTCAGCGAAGCGCAAGTGCCCCTGGTGCCGCATACGGTCCCCACCCCACCCCCCATATCCAGCTAAAGTTTAGTTATTTATGCTCCTAATTGTCCTTCATTAAAGTCAAATTTGCTGCTTGCCCGGATTGGGGGAAATTATTTCCACCTTAATAGCTCAATTAGCCTCCGGGTTCTGACAAGGCCACCCCCCCACCTTTTCTCCCCACTTGCACCCCCCTCCTTTTTCACAACTTCTCCTAAAAATAAATTATAAATATGGATGTGTCCTCAGAGGATCTGAGCGGCACATTCCAACGCTCCCCACGGTGGGGATTGGAAGCGAGAGAAAGCAGAAAGGCCACTCCCCCCCATCCCCAAATCAAAATGCCTTTTTTTCCCCCCCTAACTTTTGCCAGAGCAACACGGTGTGGTCTCGGGCCCTGGCACCCGGATCTGCACCCCGGAACCTAGTTTTCCCCTAACCCTCCCCCCCCTCCCCTCGCGCCTGCCCATCAGAAGCTAAGCCAACGTGCTATGGCCGCCTGCTCCTCGGAAGGAAGGGGGGAGCCGCCAACTTTACTTCGGGGAGGTGGTAACTCTCTGGGGACTGTCCTCCCTGCTTCTCCGTTGGTCCCCAGGGCCCGGCCCGAGCCCGCGCGGCCCGGGGCGCACGTGGAGTGGCAGGGCGCGGCGGGCGCGGACCGGCGGGCGGGCGGCCTGCTCTCCGCGCGGCATTGATATCGGGGTCACGCAGCGAGTCAGTTTCCCGCACGGGCTTTCCGGGGTGGGGGCGGGGTGGCCGCCTCTCCAAACGCCCATTAATTTCCCAGCCCCGGCATCGGGGGAGCGGGGGGCTGCCTCGCCCCATCCCACCTTCTCTCCTAACACGCCCCTCTCGGGAGCCGGGGAGGGGGCTGGGGGAGGTGGCCCAGCTCCGCCGCCTCGGGGGGCGGCAGCGGCGGCGGATCGCAGCCCAGACGAGCGTCTAGCGCCGGGTCCCCGGAGAGCCCGGCGCTGCCCCCGCCACCACCTCCCCGCTCGCGTCCCCCCTCCGCACCCCCCCTCCCACCGCCAGGCGGCCGCCCCGCACCCCTCCGGCCCGGGGGCCTGGGCACCCACCTGCCGCGGCCCCTGCCCTGGCGCGGGGGAGGGTGCCGTGCAGGCAAGAGGGTAGACTCACCGCCGCTACCTCCTCCGGGGGCGCAGGGGGCCCCCCGGGGCTGCGCCTTCCTGGGCTCCCGGGAGGCGTGCGCGGGGCGGGGGGCGCCCGCGGGCCCTGCAGCCTCCGCCTCGATTGGAGCCCAGCCTCAAATCCTTCACCGCGGGGGGTGGGGGGGGAGACTTCCAGAAAAAGATCCCACCCCTCCCCAGACAAGATCCAAGTGATGGGCGGGGGGCGTAGAAAATCCTTTTCTGCCGAGAGCACGGAGCCGACGGGGCTGCACCCGGCCTCCACGGTCCGCTGCCGCCACAAAGCCGCGCCCCCGCCCCCCCCCCCCGGCCCGGCCCCCCCCTCCCCCGCTCCCCCCCCCCACGCCCTATGGCCGGCCCGGGGCGGGGGCTGGGCCGGCCCGGGGTTGGCGGCGCTGGGGAGGCGGCGGCGGCCCAGGCGGGGCGGCTCCTCCCCGGCCCGGGAGAGAGGGCGAGAGCCTGGAAGCGGCGCGCGCCCGCCTGCCCGGGTGGGGGCTGGGGCGGGGGCCGGGGTGGTGGTGGGGGGGTGCCTTCCTAGAAACCCTCGCCAAATATAGTCAGCGGATAGGGGCATTCCTAGAAATGCGGCGGCGACGTCAACCTCGACCTGTGGGGGCAGAGCCTGGGGTTCTCCAAACTGGGGGGGGGGGCTCGGGGGAGGGGGAGATCCCCACTTCCAACACCCCGTGGGCCGGAGGAGGGAGCCTGGGCTGGGCCTCCCTCCTGGGGGCGGGCAGGCGTCCTCCACATGAGCTCCAGGGATCCCTCAGCTGGGGTGCAGGGTGCCTGAATGGGGACACATCTACTTGAGATTCAGACTCGCCCCCAGATCTGCTAGCCTCTTTTGGGAACACTCAGTGACAGCGCCAGCAGGCGCTTTTAGCCGGTCCTCCCAATTTTCTTCATCCCCCCCCCCCCACCATGCGCAAACTGTACAAGTAGGAGCAGCGTCCAGACTGGTTCCCAGCCCTGGTGGCCACCTCTTGGTGGCCCCGAACCTGCTTGGGGATGACGGGAGTCCCGTGGAAGCCCCAGGTTTGAAACTGGACAGACAAGCTCTGTTCCCAAGAACTCCCCAAATACCAACCCACTTTCAGGCCAAAAAATAAAGTTGTGTTTTCCGCCCTCCCTGTTCCAATGCACTCTGTTGCTGTTTTCACAGCCACTGGCCACCGGCTCTGGGAGATGTTCTGGAAATTGGAGGTGGGGCATTGAGGGTCCCCTCTCCACCCTGCAAAGATCTGGCCCCTGGGGTGACACCCCACTCCATAAGCTACATAAGGTTCCAGCCGTAAGGGGGACCCCCCCCTACAGCTCAGCCCCTCCTGAAATCTTCCCCACCTGCAGCCCTTGCCCAGGAACCCCCTGATCATCATGCAAGTGTCCCCTCTCGCCCAGACAGGATCCAAATAACTGAGACATGACTTGTCCCCTTCCACTGCCCAGCCTCTTTTCGAGTAACTGTGACGGGATCGAGAGCCTCCCAGGATCATAAAAAATGTATTTGCTGTCCTCTGTTGGCCGACATGTGTCACACTCAGAAAATATATCACCCAACCCAGTGGGCCCTCCTCATGCCATCAAGGGGGTCCCAGGGACCCCAACCAGAGGGAGTGAGCCAGGCAGAATCCTCTATTCCTTCTCTCCCAGGTGCACCCCTATCTCCTGCCCCCACTTTGCAGGGAGGAAGGGAGGAGGGGGTCCTCATTTACAGCCACTGCACAGGACTTTGACCCACTGGTTTGTGACTGAAGTCCCTTCTCCCTCACTGGGCTCTAATTCCAGAAGCCTGGAGGACAGTGCTCAAGAAGAGGCCAGACAGGCTGTGTGTGTGTGTGTGTGTGTGTGTGTGTGTGTGTTGGCGTAGGGGTTCTCTGGGTTTACTCTGGGCCGAGGGACCCCTAGGGGATAGTATTTCTCATAGCAACTTGGAGGGGAATGTGACAGAAGAGGATAGGTCAAATGCCTCTTAAGGCAAAGGGCTCATCACTGATAATCATCAGTCCCCATTTCCTCCTGAGGCCCTACTGTGTGCCAAGCATGTGACATATACTAACTTACTGAGCTCTTCCCATTTGCCAGAGGAAAACACTGAGGCTTTGAGGTCAGTTGTTCCTTGATCTAAAGCTTGCTTGCCCTCTTTGTGCCAGGCCCAGAGCTGACACTGGAGCCACTGTGGCCAACAGGACGGGTCCCTGACCCCAAGGAAGGCATCGTCTCCGGGAGAGACCTGAGTCAGCAGCCAGTTACCATGCTGACCCCTGTGGTCCTGGGCACGAGCTCTGGAGCCCAGCTGCCTTGGGTCAGGACGCCGTGAGAGACCAAAGCTGGGCTGGGGGTGTCCACTGGGACTCCCCCCCCCGGTCCCACTGGCGTGTGGTCTCCATGACTGGATACTGCCATGGGGTAGGACACGGGAGAGGCTGGACTCTCCCTGCTGGTGCTTCTCATCAGCTAGGTGACTCTGCCTGGGCCTCAGCTTCCTCATCTGCAAAGTGGGAGTTATTATTTTTTAAAGTTTATTTACTTAGAGAGAAAACACAAGCTGGGGAGGGGTAGAGAGAGACTCCCACGCAGGCTCCACATTGCCAGCACGGAGCCTGACAAGGGGCTCGAACTCACGAACTGTGAGATCATGACCTGAGCAGAAATCCAGAGTCAGATGCTTAACTGACTGAGCCGCCCAGGTGCCCCTGTCGAGTGGGAGTTATAGAACCTGTCTTCTAGGACTTTCACAGGGATTCAGTGAGACAAATACCCTGGTAGGGGTATTTGGCTTTTTTTTTTTTTTTCATTTCTTCTTCTAAGTTTCTTCTTTTTATTTATTTTGTGTTTAAAAGTTGCAGGGTGAAGTACCACTAACAGAAAATCCGTCACAAAAACCTCCTAACAAGTGGAAAAAATAATAATCAGAAATGCCGCAAAAGTTGGCCCCGTTCACATATTTTCAGACTTTTACTGAGTATTTCCTCTGCTGCAAATTGGTTCTGTGACATTTATACAAGCATTTCCGGATGGCGCTGCGCGCTCCAGTTCATCACGGTCTCTCACCCAAAGCTGAGAGTCCCCGGCTTCTGAAGGCAATACCTGGGAGCTCGGGAGAGAAGGCAATACCTGAGGCGCTGCGGACGTTGCTCTGTTCCTTCACCTAAAGATGTTTCCAGGGAGGCGGTGTTCTTGCGTTTCCCCCTTCTCTTTGCTCTCACCTCCCCACAGCGTCAGAACGAGGTTTTGGAAATCCAAAACAGATTTCCTCTGTTTTTGCGCTCATTCTTAGGGGCAGGGAACCCGCTTGCCAAGCTCATAGGTAGCTCCACACTGAGAATGGGGTTTCGCCCAGAATTTTAGCAACACTTGACCAAAGAAGGGCCTCTGAGTGAGTCTGCGAGATGGTTGGTTGTGCGCGGGATTATTACCTGGAGGAGGGGCTATTGGAGGAAAGAGGAAAGAGCTGGGGGCGGGGTGGGGGGTGTGGGCGTGGAGTCTGGGCAGCAGGTATGGCCTGTGCAAAGGCCGGACCGCTGGGGAGTGGAAATAGCTTCCTGGTGCCACAGCGGCCCAGGCTCAGGGGCCTGGAGGGGCTGACCCCCACCCACGTCTGTGCACAGGGCCACAGGATTCTGGAAGCTCACTCATCACCCCCGGTCCAGGCCCTCGCAGCTGGGTGCAGAAAGAAAACGCACGCTGTGTTGGGACCAGCAGGGCCTGGGGGCAAGACCCCCCGAAGGCAACCAGGGCCCTGCCTTACCTTGGACTTTAAAAGCCCCCTAAAAGATGTCCCCCAATCCCTTTGAGGCCTGCTCTTGCCTGTTCTGGCTCAGCTGCCTGGGACTCAAGCTGGTGGCCAGGCTGAAATCCAGTTCAGCTCCGGAAGAGCCGCCAGACTCCGGAAAACACCCCACTCTCCAGCCGGAAGCCCCAGGGGCCCGCTCCGGCCCTTCTCCCAGGAAGGAGCCTCACCCGCACCCGAGTTTCTGGCCCGGAGCAGATGCCAAGGCCCAGGCCGGAAGTGCAAGGTGGCCACACCAGGCAGTAGGAGCCTCAGGGAAAAGGCCTGGATTCCTGCTACCCTGCCCTGTCTAGCCCCCACGGTAGGTGGGGCGAAATCAAGTTTTGTTAGAGAATGAATTAAAGAAAGAATGAAAAGTACTGGAAAGGAAGCAGCCGGGCTGGGACCATAGTGACGTCCCATCTGTGAAAATGTTGAGACTCCCGAGAGGGGGAGAACAACAGGCCCTGTTGGTGAGACCAAGGGGTCTGTGGTTCCCGGTCTGCTGGCGACAAGCCCCTCGCCTGCTAGAGGCATCATGACACCGATGTGTGAGAAAGGCCGGTTAAGAAAGCCTTTGCAGGGCGCCTGGGTGGCTCAGTGGGTTAAGCGGCTGACTTCGGCTCACGTCACGAGCTCACGGTTCGTGAGTTCGAGCCGCACATCGGGCTCTCGGCTGTCAGGGTGCAGCCCGCTTGGGAGCCTCTGTCCCCCTCTCTCTGCCCCTCCCCTGCCTCTGTCTCAAAAATAAATAAACATTTGCAACGGAGAGAAAGCCAGAGATCAATCGGGCTGTGACCTGGGACAAGTCCTTGGCCCTCTGGAGTTGAGTTTCAGTTAGTTTCCTGATCGCCAACAATGGGGTTGTTAAAAGGATTAAATCGCCTGATTCACAAAGTGCTTGCTGGGGTCTGGCGCGGTGAGCGCTCAATAAATTGTAGCAACGATCAGTCGCTATTAAACGGGCTAGGAATAGATTCAAACGCCTGAGTGTTTCTCCCTTGTCTACTCTAAGTTGTGGTTGGGGTCCCAGGCACCAGGGACTGGGGTGGGTGGGTCAGCCTGGCCCACGCGGGACCTGGTCCCCTAGAAATGCAGAGTCGGCTCCTTGGAATTTCAGCAGAGTGGCCAAGCTGTGTCAAGAAACTGGAAGATGAAGGAGTGGAGGGGGAGCCTGCGTCCGCATAGACCTGTCTGGAACCCGCGTGACAACGGACCTCGCGACGCCTCTCGGGCCGGCACCAACTTAAAAAGAAATGCTGTTGGATTTGAAGTATTTGACCAGAGGTGGTGACGGGCAGCCCACAGGCCAAGTAGAGCCCGCGGATGTGTTTCGTTTGGCCCACAGACCATTTAAAATAATAATAATAAATTTGACTTGGTGGCCAACGGTTTTAAATCAGGAAATTTCATATTTAAAAAATCCAGATTTCTGGCTTCTCTTTAAAAAAAAAAAATCAGATGATCAAAAGACTGGGCAACGCGGGGCCGCATTCCCACAGGGCAACAGTCGGCTGGAGCAGGACAGTGGGACCCAGTATCAGCCAGGCGAGGCTAGCTGTGTGACGAGCCCAAACTTTCAGTGGCTGACCACAATACAGTTTCATTTCTTGGTCATATTATCACAGCCCAAGAAGTGGGGAGCACGGGGATCCACAAGTTCTCGAGGAACCGGGGCACCTTTTCTTTCATGGCTCTCGTATCTTCTAGGACTTCCTTCTTTCTCCGTGAACTGGGAAGACGGTGAGGGAGCCTCCAGGGAAAGCAAACCAACTAAGTGCATCGGCTAGGAAGTGTCCCACCCGGTGGGAACCAATCATGAGGCCCAGCAGGCACCTAAGGGGGCTGTGAGTTGTGGTGCCTGGCTCAGAGACCAGGAGGAAGAGGCGACTTATGAACGCCAGCATCTCTGTTTCAGGTGACCGTCCGCGATGCTTCCTCAGCTCAGTCATGGAAATTCTCTTCTCATTGTCTTTCCTCACCCCTCTGCCGCTCAGCTCTTTGGCTCAGAGGAAACGACCAGTCTTTGGTCAGAGAATAATCATGTGATACAATCCCCACCAATGAGACAAGATGGATTTGGATGTGATGCCTGGAACTGCAGCAGCCATTTTGGGCCAGCGTTAGGGTGAAACCGACATGCTGCTGGCAGAGAAGAGAGATGGTGGAAGGAACCTGTGTCCCGAGTGGCCGCATGTCGTTGCTCAAGAAGTCAGCTGAGAAACCCACCCTGCCTCTCGTAGTAGTACCCCCTGGTAAATGCATAATAAATTTCCTTATTTTGAAAGGCAGTTTAAGCCAGGGGAGCTGCTGTTCCTTGCAGAAAAAAGTACACAAAGTGCTAAGGCCATATAGTTTTTGCCTGGCTGGATTCACTTAGGTCAGCTGCCTGGCCATATAGATATTTGGGTTTTGACCCCTTGACTTAAAATTCTTTCTTTTTTAATGCAAAGCTTGGCCAGCGCCAAGCTTTATGCCCTGAAATAGAAATTTCTGAGTGTCTACCACTGGAGAATGCGATGTGCAACTTTCAGTGCTGCCTGGGACAACAGGGTCCCATCCAGGGCCTGAATCTCCACCTGCAGCCTTGGGAGTAAAGCCTTGATATGCCCGTCAGGGTAATGGGTGAGGGGACCGGGGAACCTAGACAGGGGAGGGATACATTAGAAAGGGACAGAGAGTCTGAGAAAGAAAATGGATCGTGTAGGTGACAAGGGGAGAGCTGGTCAGAGGAGAGTCAACCCAGCTGGGTTGGGACAGCGTCTGGGGAGAGGCCAGAGGCAGCTTCCTATGAGATGGGCCAGCAAAGAGAAAGTAGAATTCTTAAAGCCATGGAGTTGGGTTGTTGGAGTCTCTCCCCACTCATGCTGGCTCTGGTATCTTCTGGAGGCCCACAGGGGGGCTTTAAAGGGCTGTTCAGTCCCTCTGGAGTGTGACCTTGGAATGCCACATTCCGCAAATGTCTGCATAAATCTGAGTCAGAGAAGGCTGGTTCAGGAAAAGGCCCAGGGATGGGCCATTTCTGCCTCTGCCCCCGTGTCTCTAACCCTACCCCATGCCATTCCATCCTCTGGACCCTGGGGACAGTACCTCCTCTCTCTTCTTCTCAATTATGCCATCGGTAAAGTGCAAGTAGTATTTTCCTCATCATTTATGTGCCAGGCTCTGAGCCAGGTGGCCTGATGTGGGTTAGACCACACTAGACCCACTTTTTTTTAATTTTTACAAAAAATGTTTATTTTTGAGAGAGACAGACACAGAATGTGAGTGGGTTAGGGGCAGAGAGAGAGGGAGACACAGAATCGGAAGCAGGCTCCAGGCTCTGAGCCGTCAGCACAGAGCCCGTCGCGGGGCTCGAGCTCAGGAGCTGTGAGATCATGACCTGAGCCGAAGTCGGCCGCCCAACCGACTCAGCCACCCAGGCGCCCGCCCACCTTTTTTTTTTTTTTTTTTTTTTTGCCTGTAATTGGGAGGTATTTCAGGCTGACCCAAAACAGTAGAGAATAATTTTTTTAAGTTTATTTATTTATTTTGAGAAAGAAAGAGAGAGAGAGAGCAGGGGAGGGGCAGAGAGGGAGAGAGAGAGAATCCCAAACAGGCTCCATACCAGCAGTGCTGAGCCAGACGCGGGGCTCGAACTCATGACCCGTGAGATCATGACCCGAGCCGAAACCAAGAGTCTGATGCTCAACCGACTGGGCCACCCGGGTGCCCCAAAACAATAGAGGATAAGTTAATAGACACCCACAGACTACCACCTATGGTGGCTTAATTAATACGTAAGTCAAATAAATCAAATCGAGATTCACTCAATACCCCCCGTGTGCCCTTTCTCCCTCTCGGCCACCGCGGACATCCCCACAGACAACGCCGTCCTGAATGTAGACGTCATCACTTGCAGGCCTGTCTGTATGCTTTTACCGCCTATGTAGCCAGAAACAACTACAAGATGTTTGCTCTGTGCAACTTGCAAGATGTTTGCTCTGTATAAATGGTATCGGGATGCCTCCTCGTTCCCTGCCTGCCTTGTGTTTTGCTCCACGTTTTGTGTGCCTAATCCACGGAGTTGGATGGAGTTAGGGTTTATTTATTTGAACTGGCTGAGCTTAATTCTCTTCTGTGCGCACTCCACAGTTTGCTTTTCTCTTTTCCTGGACGGACACTTCGCCCTTCCCAGCAACGCTGCTATGAACAGCCTAGTGTAGACGAATTTCCGCACGGTTTACGGGCCAGAGCAGAGAGGCTGGATCTCACTGAACACGAGATTTTCGGAAACGTGGTGGCTCTTAGCCCGGCGTGGCCTCTCGGAGTCCTTGTTGTCTTAGACCCAGAAGGTCTCACACATTCACACACCCTGTCTGGCTCCCCTGGGCTTCCGAGCTTTCGACCTCTGGTCTCGTGGGAAATGCACTGGGCATGCAAGGCGGTAATTGTAATGATTTGTGCTAGGTGCTGTGAAAGCAAGAGACCCCAGGCACTGGTGCTGCATCGAGGAAATAGCAACTCCAACTGACGAGTTCAGGAATGATTCAAAATCATAGTTAAGTTAGGCGAAGTTTTGTGGTATGAGTAGGAGTTTTCCAGGAAGCTGGAGGTGGAGAAAGGCCATGATAGGCAGAGGGAACAGCCTAAGTGTAGGCCCAGAGGACTGAGGAACAAGTCGAATTGAAGGAATAAGAGAGGCTGCTGTAAAACACTGAAGAGCACGGGGGAGATCGGTAGGACACTTGGGGCCCAGAATGCCATGCTAAGGAGGTGGGATTTATCCTGGTGGTGGTGGGCATATGGTGAAGGATGGAACGATAAGAGTGGCACGTTCACTGGTGTTTTCGAGAGAGGTCAGGTGACAGTGGAAGAAGCGTGGAAGAGAGACAAGACTGAAAGCAAAGGAAACCAGGCGGGAGTCTACTGCAATGGTCCAAGCACCAGTCATCAAAGAAGAAATGGAACCGTGAAGGTCTAAAGCAACACACAGGAGGTGACTGTCGAGAGTTTAGGTAGGCACTGACCAACTGGATGAGCAGGGGAGGAAGGAGGGGTGAGTCAAGGGTTGGGGTAGGCAGAATAATGGTCTCCCAAATATGCCCACGCTTTAATCCCTAGAACCTATGAACATGTTGTGTTTTGTGGCAAAAAGGACTTTGAGGATGTAATTAATGTCATAGACTTTTATTTAATGTTTATTTATTTTTGAGATAGAGAGAGACAGAGCATGAGCAGGGGAGGGGCAGAGACAGAGGGAGACACAGAATCCAAAGCAGGCTCCAGGCTCTGAGTTGTCAGCACAGAGCCCGACGCGGGGCTCGAACTCGCAGACCGCGAGATCTTGACCTGAGCTGAAGTCAGATACTTAAGAGACTGAGCCACCCAGGCGCCCCCTAGAGTCATAGACGTTTAAATAGGAGGATTAGACTGGATTGTCTATTGAGATTGAGGCGGGCCCAGTCTCAGTCCAGGAGCCCCTTCCGAGCAGAGAACTTTCTTTGGCTTGCATGAGAAAGAGGCAGAAGGCGAAGTAAGATTTGAAATGTGCGGATGTCAGGACACACACGTGCAGGGACTGGAGAGGGGCCTCGAGGCGCCACAGAAACAGAGCCCCGTCCTACCCACGCGAGGAACTGAATGTGGCCACCAAGCTGAGTAAGCGTGGAAGCGGATTCACCCGGAGCCTCCTGCTAATAGCCCAGCCGGGCAGCACCTTGACTTTAGACTTGTGGGAGACCCAGAACCAACCTGGGCTTCGGACCTGCAGAAACGGAAAGATTAGCAAACGGGGCGGTTTTAGGTCACTAGGGTTGCGGTAAGGTGGTACAGAGGCGGGAGGAAAGGGTCGCGAGCATGGGTTCTGGGTTTGTCGCTGGGCTGCGGGCAGCTGTCCCCGTGGACCTTGTGGGGACTTGGATGGAAACTAGATCTCCGTGTTCCTCATCAGACTCTTCCTGTGTTAATTATCTGTTCCTGCAGCAGCAAGATTACCAGGAACTTGGCAACTTGAGGCCACAGGCATTTATTGTCTCCCAGTCTGCACGCGGCTCCACTGGGTCCTCTGCGAGGCTGCAGTCCAGGCGGGGCTCTCTTCTCGGTGCTTGGCCGGCGGCTTCCTCGGTTTGGGCTGCTGTAACAGGAGACCACAGACTGGGGGCAGGGGGTGCTTAAACAGCACACTTTTATCTCTCACTCTTCTGGCCGGGAAGTCCAAGATCAGGGTGCTGGGAGATTCGGTGTCCGGTGAGGGCTCATTTCCTGGCTTGCCGACGGCCTTCTTGTCCTCACAGGGTGGAGAGAGACCGAGCTCTCGTGCCCTGTCCTTTATTTATTTTTTATAAGGCATTAATTCCACCGCAAGGGCCTCAACCTCAAGACCTCATCCTGCCCCAATTACCCCCCAAAAGGCCTCTTAGGAGTAATACCATCACACTGGGGATTAGGGCTTCGACATACGGACTGCGGGAGGCGGGGAGTAGGCGTGAGCTACAAACCTTCAAGCCCAGAGCAACCGGAAGGACTCATTTTCTTCCCTTTTTTTTTTTTTAAGTTTTATTTATTTATATATTAAAAAAAACATTGTTTTAATGTTTATTTTTTGAGAGAGAGAGAGAGAGAGAGAGACAGAGCATGAGCGGGGGAGGAGCAGAGAGAGAGGGAGACACAGAATCGGAAGCAGGCTCCAGGCTCTGAGCTGTCAGCCCAGAGCCCGACGCGGGGCTCGAACTCACAGACCGCAAGATCGTGACCTGAGCCGAAGTCGGACACTTAACCGACTGAGACATCCAGGCGCCCATATGTATGTATGTATTTATTTGTTCATGTATTTATTTTTCAGAAAGAGAGCCCAAGCAGGGGAGGGGCACAGAGAGAGAGAGGGGACACAGGATCCAAAGCTGGCTCTGCACAGACAGCAGAGGGCCCGGCGTGGGGCCTGAACCCACGAACCGTGAGATCATGACCTGAGCCAAAGGCAGATGCTTCACCGACTGAGCCACCCAGGCGCCCCGGGACTCCCTTCCGAGTCCCTACGGCTGCTGACAATTCAGTCCCTCGTGGCCTGTTGGACTGAGGGCTTCGATTTCTTGCCATGTTGTTGGCCGGCTTCCGTTCCTTGCCGTGTGGGCCTCCCCAGCACGGCCGCGCGTGTCCTTGAAGCAGCCAGAGAGCGTCTGCTATCCAGATGGGTGCTGCCGTCTTATGCAACATAATCAGAGAAGTGACATCACGTCACCTGTGCCGTATCCCGCAGGGCACAGTCGTCCCACTTAAGAAGAAGGGAAGACACGGGGTGTGAACAGCAGAAGGCAAGAATCGCTCAGGATGTTGTCAGAGTCTGTCCGCCAACGCTTCTCAAAGGAAGGTACGGGGTTTCTTTTCTGGGGGTGTTTCAAGAATTGTGAGGGATTTTGCAGCCCGCCCGGCCTGGAGTTCAAGGGTTCTTTTTTTTTTTTACCCACGGTAAGCCAAAACCCAGGTCCGCTCACCTGGGTTCGAAGGGCCGGGCAGGGACGGGAGGGAACAGACTCACGGGCAGCGTTCTTTGTGGGCCGGCCTGGTGGTTTGCTAAGCAAAACTCAAGTTGATATGACATAAACAACGTCTGCTGCCTCCAGGGGCCTGCCACAATATTTTCTTTTAAGTGCTACTCGTGCCTGAAATACGCTTCTGGTTTTGAAATGTGGTTCTCCACTCATGCACGGCTACAAATCACTGACTCTCTTATTAAGAGCGCCGTTTTTTATTCTTTACTGGAAGTTTGCAAAGCACATGACGTCATTCCAGATGGGAGACACGCCAGGGCAGTGGGCTGGAGGCCTCTCCTTGGAGGGGGTCAGTTTGGAAGAGTGAGCTTTTTCTTGTTTTAATGTTATTTATTTTACAGAGGGAAAGACAGAACACGAGTGGGGGGAGGGGCAGAGAGCGAGGGAAGCACAGAATCCCAAGCAGGCTCCAGGCTCTGAGCCGTCAGCACAGAGCCCGACGTGGGGCTCGAACCCAGGAACGGTGAGATCATGACCTGAGCCGAAGTCAGAAGCTCAATCGACTGAGCCACCCAGGTGCCCCAAGAGGGAGCTTTTTCCCTGCAAACTTGGCATCTCATCCATGCAGGGCCAGCCCTGTGTGAACGCCTGTGCTCTCCAGAGCCCTTGGCATCTGTTTACTCTTTATATTTTCTCTTTTTTTCCCCCCTGTTGTTAAGTTTGTAAGTTTTTGCTGCCAAAACAGTGCATCCGGAAGTAACACAGCTTCCCTTCCTGAGGCCATGATAATAGGAAAAAAAAAAAAATTGGTCCTTTGCTCTGTAATCCCTCTGTACCCCTCACCCCACCTGCACGTCTTCATGATCAACAGCAGGACATGGAGCCTTCTGCATGGGATGTGGATGTTCTGGAACATTCTGAGAAGCCAACATAAAAATCTCTGTGTATGGGGCACCTGGGCGGCTCAGTCGGTCAAGCGTCTGACTTGGGCTCATGTCATGATCTCACGGCCCGTGAGTTCGAGCCCCGCGTCGGGCTCTGTGCTGATGGCTCAGAGCCTGGAGCCTGCTTTGGATTCTGTGTCTCCCGCTCTCTCTCTCTCTCTCTGCCCCTCCCCCACTCACTCTCTGTCTCAAAAATAAACATTAAAAAAATTTTTTTTAATCTATGTTTATGGATAAATATGCTTATTTATAAGCATATCGGCTAACGTTACAGCTATACAAGATGGACAAATTCTAGAGATCTGTACAACCTAGCGCCTATTGTTAACAGCTCTCTTAAGGGGCCAGATCTCACGTTGTGTTCTCAGACACACAAAAGAGCAAAAGGACACAGGAAACTTGGAAGTGATGGTATGTCTCTCACCTTGAATGTGCTGATGGTTTCCCAGGTGTGTGCCTATGTCCAAACTCATCAAATTGTATACATTTCAATATGTGCGGGGGTTTATTTGGTTGTTATACCTCAGTAAAGCTGTAAAACAACCTCCCCCAAACGGGGCACAGCTTTTCTTACTAAATGAATCTCCAGATCCATAAATCAATCCTTCCTTTTCATGGCGGCCCATGACACCAGGGGATGGATGGATTGCCCTTTCACGTCCTGGTTGGTGGATGTTTACAATGTTGTCGTCAGAAAGCCTCCATCGCATGAGAACCAAGTGAGTGTGTGCCAGTCCAATTATAGAATGGAAGAAACTGAGGCCCACAGAGATTAAGTGGAGGGTCCGTGGCTCCCCCCCCCCAGGTTCTGGTAGATTCCCCCAGCGGAGAGAAACCATGGCGGCCCTGCTATTGCATGCTGCTGCCACACGGTGTCACTGTTGAAACTTGCTCCCCGTGCAGCCTCTGCTAACAAACAGCCCCTCCTAGCTACCACCAGGAACCTGGGCTCCCTCTTTGCCTTCAGAATTCTTATTTCACCTTCTTCTGTCACTGACCATCGTGATCTCTCCTTACAGAGCTCCCTGTGCAAACCCACCTTTTCCCCAGTGGTCAAGTTGTCACAGAACAAACACAGCGGACTTCAAGCTGACTTTCAGAAATTCACAGACAAGTTACGGGAACCCAAACATGGCTTTACAGATTCAGGAGCGCAAGTGGTTCAAACCAACATACAATGGCTTGCTTATTCAGACACACCACCAGCTTTACCCACTTCCGTGAAAAGAGGACCCAAACTCAGAATTTGGCCCACTAGTGTCTGATTCGGCAGCCTGCACCCAGCTGGTTTTACAGCTCGGTGGTATCCCCAGATTTCCAGCAGAGGTGATGATTTTGAGATTCATGTGTAGTCTTCCAGGCTTTAAAACAAAAAACCGGGGCACCCGGGTGGCTCAGTCAGTTAAGGGTCGGACTCCTGATCTCAGCTCAGGTCATGATCTCACCTTTCATGAGTTTGAGCCCCACATTGGGCTCTGTGCTGAGGGTGGGGAGTCTGCTTGGGATTCTCTCTTTTTCCTTCTCTCTCTGTCCCTCCCCCACTTGTGCATGCCCTCTCTCTCAAAATAAATAAATAAACTTAAAAACAAACAAAAAACAGCAAGCACTTCCCCACACGTAAATATATACCCTTAGATATTTTGTGCAATTTTTTTTTTTTTTTGAGAAATGGCTCCTACAGCACATTATGTAAATTGCCTTTTCCTGAAGCCCATTCAACATGTGGGGCAAAGGAGGGTGGGCAGGGTGGGGACAGTTTTGGGGGGTGGTGAGAATGGGTGTTTTCCTAGGATGATGGCACTGAGTGAGGCTTTACTCTTTGGAGAGAAGGACAGGAAATATGTGTGGACTACTAACGTCCTCCCACCGATACTGGCCTAACTGAGGGGGGCGGGGCGGGGGGGGGAAGTGTGGTTTTTTTTTGTTGTTGTTTAATGGAAGGAACCTAAGTGTTCCTTTGTGACACTTTTTTTTTTTTTTGAGAAAGAATGCAGGGGAGGGGCAGAGTGAAAGGGAGACACAGAATCTGAAGTAGGCTCCAGGCTCTGAGCAGTCAGCACAGAGCCTGACTCAGGGCTCGAACCCACAAACCACAAGATCATGACTTAAGCAGAAGTCAGATGCTTAACCCACTGAGCCACCCAGACACCCCTGTGGTACTTCTTTAAAAAGAAATGAATG
Organism: Lynx rufus; assembly: GCF_022079265.1. Taxonomy (NCBI): domain Eukaryota; kingdom Metazoa; phylum Chordata; class Mammalia; order Carnivora; family Felidae; genus Lynx; species Lynx rufus. The sequence goes on from NW_025814838.1 coordinate 13,115,764, forward strand.
ACTGCTCCAGGGGAGAGAAGACAACAATCATTATCTGTCTTAATTCTGGATCATTCTAACTCGCCTGCCTCCTAATAGGTTATCTTTGGGTTTGTGGGCTCTGGAGAGATTCTGGGGGAAAAAAAAAAATTCTGCACGTGATACAATCATCTCCTATTAAATCTAAACAATGTGAAAGTTTTCAGGATAAGAAGTGAAGGAATCCTTTGCACAGATCTCCGACTGGCCAGCTGTTAATTTGATGTGGAGCCTTCTACCCTCTGCCCAGTCAGGGAGGGCAGGGCCCAGCCACACGAGCGTCACCCAGCCGCAAGTTAGAAATGCAGGGTCTCGGCGCCACTAAAGAACGAGAACCTGTCTTTCAAGGCGACCCCCGGGGCGAAGAGAGCTTCTCGGTGTGGTCTGGCAGCATCAGGGCCACGTGGGGGGTAGTCAGGCCGCATCTCGGATTTACCGAATATGCAGAAGCCCCGGAGGTGGGGCCCAGCGATCGGTGCTTAACAAGCCAGGAGATGCTGAGGAAGGCTGACGACTGTGACAGCCGCTGCTGTGGGGTCGGGGACTCTCAGCCCCTGGACGCTGCAGCTAGGCTCCTCGCTCCCCATCGCATCCCCCAGGCGCCCTCCCTCCAATCCGCCCCGATGTGGCTCGGTCACCGAGGTACCCCCGGAGTCCAGCTCCACCACGTATCCACCAGGAGCTCCGTTAACGCTCCCTTCGATTAGGAATCTCGGGCCGATCCGGGTTTCCCCGAGGAGGTCAAGCTGGTTTTCAGAGGGCACAAAACCCCCGCGGGTCGAGGCCACTGCACGCGTGGTTAAATGCATTCGAGCAGCCCCGCGGTGCATCCTTTCGTGATGCGAAGAAAACAGGTTCCCTGTGACCCCAGCTCCGTTTCCCGGGGCCGCTTCCACGGCCAGTCCGTCTGGCAGCACACAAACGCCTACAGCTGGCCAGACGTCCATTTCATAGAAGGGCAAACGGAGGCTCAGGCGGGTCTAGGTCGTCACGTCAGAACGGCTCTAGGTCTGGGCAGGATTTCCTCTCTTCATGCAGCGCCTGCAACGGATTTCTTTTTAAAAATAGCAAGCCAGCCAGCAGCTGCCTCTGGGTGTGGGCCCGGCATCAGGCAACGGCAGTCCTCTCATTAGAGAGGATAAAATTGGACTTTCAAGTTCAGGGGAAAAGCTTAGCGGCTCTCGAGTCGAGTGCCAGCAGCTGTGGGGTTTTTGCCGGGGGCCACGGTTTCTGGGGGCCCCTCCGCTTCCCGCGGGGGTCGGCAGGGGGCGCCGTCCGCGGGGAGCGCCGCCCGGAGCGGGCAGAGTTTGCGGACTCGCCGAGGCCGGACCACCCAGACGCTCACCTCCTGCGAGGGCGGGAGCAGAGCTTGGAGCCACACGAGGTGAAAACAGTTGGCCGGCTCCGCACCCATCTGCACCCAGGGGCGAGGTTCTCGGCGCGGCAGGCGGGCGGGGGCCTCTCCGGGGGCCAGCTCTTGAAAAGTGGTCCCAACCCTAAAAAGTCTCGCCGATAGGGAGGCTCACGCCAGGCACGGACGGGGTTCGAACCCGTGATCTTCGGTTTACGAGACCGACGCCTTACCACTTGGCCACCGCGCCTGCGTTAGAATGGCGGCTCCGCGAGCCTCTATCCTGGCGTCGCTCCCGTGAGCTCGCCCCGCGGGCACGAGCGCGAGCGCGCCCGCTCGGCCCCCGCGGGGCCCCGCCCCCTCCCTGTGGCGGGAGGGGCGGGGCTCCAGCGGGCGCGCGCCGGACGCTCTCCGCAGACTCCCGGCGGCCGACCCGCTGGGCTTGGAGGGTAACCCGGTCCGCGCGTGTGGTGGGGTGGCCGTCCCGGAGTCCCCACGGCCACGGCAGGAGGCGTGTCTGGAGCTCCGGAGTCGGCGGAGCAGTTGTCGGGTACTCAGTGCCTAGTGTTCGAATCCCAGCTCCTCCAGAGACAGTCTGAGACCTTGGAGGGCGCTCCTCGGAGCCTCAGTTTCCCCTCTGGAGCGAAGCACCCCGGAAGCGGGAGGAGGGATGGCAGTGCTCGTTGCCAGCCGGATTCCCCGGGCGGTCCCCGGCTGCCCTGCGCGGAGCACACGCTCGGCGACGGTTGTTGAATGAATGAGTAAGTGTTTAAGAAATAAGCTCAAAGCTCCTTTCCCCCGATTGCCGCGCTGAAGCCCAGGGTGTCTGCCTCGTCCCGGAGCAGCGCCATCACCTGGGAGCTTGCCGCCCTGCGACTTGGCGGTTTCACCGGCACCTACCAAATCACACCCGATGGTGGAGCCAGGCAACGTGGGCTTTCACTACTAGCCCTCCAGGCGATGCTGATGCGCCGGAAAGGCTGCGCCCGGCTGCGCCAGACAACTGATTGACACATTCATATTTATATACTCAAATGTATGTACGTATTCAAACTTATTTGTATACACATGGACCGACTCTGCAGTTGTCTTGGATTTTTCATGAATGGATGTATGATGTATTAATACAGCGGCTTGTAGTCATAGAAAATAATCACAAGTGACAGTGGATTATTTAACAAACACTAATCTGTGTTTCGTTAATATTATGCATAACCCAATATTGTAAATTATATATACTACAGTATATACGGTAATATGACCATTCTACCAGGATGGGTTACCTTATTCTCTTTAATAGCTATTAGTGGTTAATTAGCTAATAGTGGTTTCCTTTTGAGTGGCTCTATCGCAGTTGATTTAATCAATTTCTGGGAAGTAGCTTTATGTAGTCCGCAGCTCTTTTGCTGCACAGAACGTTCTGCTATATGCATCTTTCCCGTCTGGTACCAGTGATGCTTGTAGGGCATATGAAGACATACATTAGGACACCACTCAACTACTCAACTGTATAGGCAAATAGGAAACTTAAGTACTGGGAAGTTGTGTTCACCAAGTTGCTTTAAATGTCATGGTTTGGGACGGTGAGTGGAAAAGGCACCAACACTTACCCTCAGACACTGGGACAGGAACCCTGAGACACTGCACCCAGTGTGTGAGATCTTTCTGCAAACCTCACCGCAGCTCCCTAATTAAAAAAAAAATTGGGGCACCTGGGTGGGTCAGTTGGTAAACGTCCAAGTTTGGCTCAGGTCATGATCTCAAGGTTAGTGGGATGGAGCCCTGTGCTGCGATTCTCTATCTCCCTCTCTCTCTGCCCCTCCCCTGCTTATTCTCTTTCTCTCTCCCTCCCTCCCTCTCTCTCTCTCCCCCTCTCCCTCCCTCTCTCTCTGTCTCAAAATAAATAAATAAAAATTATCAAATTTGGGGCACTTGAGTGACTCAGTCGGTTAAATGTTTGACTTCGGCTCAGGTCATGATCTCAAGGTTTGTGATCTCAGCCCCGAGTCGGGCTCTGTGCTGACAGCTCGGAGCCTGGAGCCTGCTTCGGATTCTGTGTCTCCCTCTCTCTCTGCCCCTCCCCTGCTCGTGCTCTGTCTCTCAACAATGAATACATGTCCAAAAAATTAATAATAATTTACAAAATTTTATAAGCATTTTTAAATAGAAAACTCAAGAACATTTTCAGAATTAAAACATTTCTTACTGGGCAATGCCTCTGACTAGTTGAGGATAAAATTGGTGCCAGTGTCTCCCTCCTTTTTTGGGTTGAGCAGTTGGGATGATTGTGCAGAAGTGGCAGAGGCTTAGCCGAAGTTAAAAGAAATTAGCAAATGAAGGAAATTCACATGGGAGCAGAGCCCAGAACTAACCGGGCAGGTGAGGCAGGAATCAGTCTCTTAACAGGTGCTGTTTTTCAGTTTTGTCTTGTGAGGGAAGGGAGCGAGCAGAATAATAGAGGGGCATCTGTAGCTTGTTGGGCAGGTGGGATGCCCCAGGTGTCCAGGATCGGAGGGGCCCTGAGAGAGGCGGGCCCTGAGAGAGGCTGGCCCTCCCACCTTCTGTGAGCTGGGTGGTCTGACTTGACTTAATCTGCCAGGCAGAAGACGTGCAAGAGGCCATAGAGCTTGTACACGTGGACGGAGGGTCTGTCCTGGTTCCAGTGTCCCAGAGCGGTACCTGCACAAGGTAGGTCCTCAAAACGTATTATGGAAGGAATTAACATTCAGGGTTTATTTCAGTGCGGTCCTCCTCGTGGTTCTGGGGAACCTCCTTGGCCAGTGCCCTCCAACCACAGTTCCGGGATTGTCCTGACACTGAACTTGTCTGGACTCCTTTTCAGAGGAAGCAGAAACTTTGAATTCCTTGGTGATGGGAGTTGTTCATTGTTTACTCTTGCGGAAAGAGCTTAAATCCAGTGAAAGTTTCCTCTTTTCTGCGTCCTAACAAAGGCCCTGGGGCAGATGATGGCACAGAATCAACGTGACCCCAACCCCGGGCCTCCCGCATGCATGCGGGGTGAGAAACCAGGGTCTGCTGATCTGGTGACCAAGCCAGGTGATAGGATGGAATACTTTTGATCTTTTTGTTCCGTCTGTATATTCAAGTCACCTGGATCTGAATAATTCATGAGCATTTGCATTTCTTTTGTGTTGAAATGTCACTTTTTTTTTTCCATTTTAGAAAAAAATATCTAGTTTTAAATCTTTCTCTTTTTTTCCTGTACTTTTTTTTGTTTCTCTGTGCCCGTCCCCCAGGTTGATGTGGCTTGAAAAACTGAAGTTCTCTCTGGGACCCTCTCTCCTTGCAGGCCAAACTCCCGATACAGCCCGTGCCTGGGTCCTGGCTGCCCTGGCTCATGTGTGCTGCCCCCATTTTAGCGGCATTTGATAGTCCGGGAGGGCCTCCACCCACACTTTTTAACGGGAGCCTTCGTTGCAACCTTAGCCGCACATCTTCCTGGGACCCCCACATCTTGGGAAGACGCAGACCCATATGGGGATCGTGGGGCAGCCTTTCCGACAAACTCCCATGTTACGCTGATGCTGCCGGTCCTGGCCCTCACTTTGAGAACCCCTCCTTTAAAGGATCTTGGGGGCGTCTGGGTGCCTCATTCGGTTGAGCGTCCGACTTCAGCTCAGGTCACGATCTCATGGTTCCCGAGTTTGAGCCCCACGTTGGGCTCACTGCTGGCACTGCAGAGCCTGCTTTGGATCCTCAGTCCCCCTCTCTTTCTCTGCCCCTCCCCAGCTTGCTGTCTCTCAAAAAAAAAAAAAAAAGATTTTGGAGAGATTCATTTGCATGAAGAAGATGGCAGGGAAACCCTTAAGCTTGGATACTTAGGTCACCTGAGTTAATGACTTCAGGTTTTTACTGATAACCTAAATCCAGCCTAAACAAAAGCTTCCTCAGCTCCTCCCAGCGTGCCAGCGACCGCGCTGTTAGTCTTGGTGGGTTAGAGCCCAAGTCTGGAGCCAGAGAACACAGCCTGCCTTCATTACTTTCTGGGAGAAAGTCCATGTTTCCCAGCGGGCTGAGCACCTCAAATGCTAGGTAGGGGCCAGGCTGTGAACGGAGCAGGCATAGGACACCCCGAGTAAGGGACCTGGGCTTTTTAATTTTAGCTCTTCTGAGATACAACCACGTACTCATCGTGGTTGTATCTCATCGTGATGTGCATTTCCCTGGTAAGCGCCTCTTCCTGGGCCCATTAGCCGCTGCATACATCTTCTGTGAAGTGGCTGCTCAAATCTTCTGCCTGTTTTTTTTTTTTTTTTTTAATTTTTTTTTTCAACGTTTATTTATTTTTGGGACAGAGAGAGACAGAGCATGAACGGGGGAGGGGCAGAGAGAGAGGGAGACACAGAATCGGAAACAGGCTCCAGGCTCCGAGCCATCAGCCCAGAGCCTGACGCGGGGCTCGAACTCACGGACCGGGAGATCGTGACCTGGCTGAAGTCGGACGTTTAACCGACTGCGCCACCCAGGCGCCCCCCCCTTTTTTTTTTTTTAATTTTTTTTTTCAACGTTTATTTATTTTTGGGACAGAGAGCATGAACGGGTCTTCTGCCTGTTTTTATAGCTCGTTTGTCTTTTTATTACGGAATCCCTAGAGTCAGTTGTATAATCTGGATACAAGTCTTTTGTCAGATGCCTAGGTTGTGACTATTTTCACCAAGTCTGGGGCTTGCCTTTTCAAGTCTTAAAGATGTCTTTCAAAGGGCAGGAACTTTTAGTTTCAATGTAGTCCGCTTTATCCTTTTTTTTTTTTTTTTTTCCTTTTATGTTTCATGCTTGTTACGTCCTTTCTAAGAAAGGACTCCCCAGGTCATGTCGAGGTAGGTCATGTGTACCTAGGCCACCAAGGTTTTCTGGAATTTTATCGTTTGACGTTTTACATTTAGGCCTGTGATCCGTTTTGAGTCCATTTATCTGTATGGTGTGAGGTACGGCTTGATGTTCATGCTTTTCCCAGATGGCTATCAAATTGTTACAGCACCATTGGTTGAAATGATTATCCTCTCCCCATGGAATTGTGGCAGTACCTGTGTTAAAAATTCAGTTTCCTGTGTATTTGTGGTCTGTTTCTGGAGTGTGTGCTGTGTTTTGTTGATGAGAATGCTTATTTGCAGGCCAGTTACCCCTCACTCCTGATGGTTGTGTTTTCCGGTGAGTGCTGAAATCAAATGTTATAAACCCTCCATCTTCATTCTTCTTTTCCAGAGTTGTTTCTTGCATTCTAGTCCTTTGCGTTTCTGTATGATTAGTAGAAACCGCTCATCAGTTTCGACACATGCCTGCCGGGATTTTGATGGGGAGTGCATAGAATCTGTAGGTCAGTATGGAGGAAGTTGAATATTTCATTTCACAGTTGCTTCTTGCTGGTGCCTCTGGGTCTTGTAGTCTAAACTCATTTCCTTTGCATTTCATTATGTGAATTTCCTGTGATTTTCAGTGGAGGAGTAGGTGGGATGCTTGTGGTAACCGTGTTCACCTCCTTTTGGCATGCCATCCATGTGAAGGAATGGTGGAGGCCCCCGCAGGACACATCTGGAGGAGAGTTGAAGGAGGATGTGTTGTCAGTGTAATCTCGGTGACAACATTCAGAAGAAGCAATGGTCTCCTGGTTCAGAAAGGGGATCATTGCTTCAACACCCTTCCACAAATAATGCCAACCGTACACCAAAGGTTACAAAGATGTAAATTAAAATTTTCTGCGGAGACATTAGAGTTGTACAGAATGCCCTGGTATCATCTCATCAGATCAATCTTAGAACCTCTAACCTCGGGAAGTCATGTTTCAGCAGGTTCATTCCAGAACTAGAATAAGCTCGAGTTGGCAGCTGTGAATAATAAGTTTTGCTCTTTTTCTTTTTTGCTTTTTTGGATAAGCTCTAAAAAGGTCAGATTATCTGAGGTACAGACATTAGCATGTAGCATTGACGGTGCTTTTATGTATATGTAAAAAAGGCAGAAAGTAATGGAGAGGAAAATTGCTATTTCTCTTATTTGTTCTTTGTGTAGCAGGGGGCCCTACGCTCCCAGCTCTCCCTTTCCCTGCTTCCCCTCGTCTTACTAGGAGTTTATTTTGGGTCATTCTGTATCTTTTTGTTTTGTTTTGTTTTGTGTTGATGTGTATTTATACATGGGAAGTATAGTGTTCGGGTGGGATTTATCTTCCCTCCAGTGATACATGTTATGTATCCCTCCTGTTGTACATGTTATGTAGTTCGTCTTTTTAAAAGCTCCACAAAGCATCAGATGTCCAGCGGTATCATTCCCTATGGCTCTAATTCCTTTTAACTGCCGTGCTTTAGTGTGCTGGGTGACTGTAGCGGTTTTATTAATTCCCGTCTGGCTGGGGTTGTTTTGAATTTTTCTTCATTACACACAGTGCTGCCCTTGTATCTTTGCTTGGGCCTCCTTATGCATGTGTGTGGAGTGTTCTTTAGCAGAGATGTCAGGGTCATTGCTTTCCTAACATAACTTTCCTGTTGCTTTTTAGCAGCCTTGAGCAAACATCCGTTTGGTGGTGAGTGAGCTGCTGTCTGTGCTACCAGGCTACAGGAACAATACTGGCTCTGTTTGAGGCTCTCATTAAAAAATTGTTTTTAGCAGTGCCTGGATGGCTCAGCTGGTTAAGGGTCTGACTTCGGCTCAGGTCATGATCTCACATTTTGTGGGTTTGAGCTCCATGTCGGGCTCTGTGCTGACAGCTCAGAGCCTGGAGCCTGCTTCCGATTCTGTGTCTCCTTCTCTCTGCCCTTCCCCTGCCCATGCTCACACACTCTCTCTCTCAAAAACAAATAAACATTAAAAAGAAAAAAATAAATAAAAAATAAATATATTTATTTTTTTTTATTTATTTATTTTTTCAACGTTTATTTATTTTTGGGACAGAGAGAGACAGAGCATGAACGGGGGAGGGGCAGAGAGAGAGGGAGACACAGAATCGGAAACAGGCTCCAGGCTCTGAGCCATCAGCCCAGAGCCCGACGCGGGGCTCGAACTCACGGACCGCGAGATCGTGACCTGGCTGAAGTCGGACGCTTAACCGACTGCGCCACCCAGGCGCCCCAAAAAATAAATATATTTAAAAAAATTATCTAATTATTGTTTTGAGAGGGACAGAGAGAACGAGCCATGGAGGGGCAGAGAGAGAGGGAGACAGAATCCTAAGCAGGCCCCGCGTTGCCAGCAGCAGAGCCCGATGTGAGGCTTGAACACACAAATGGTGAGATTGTGACCTGAGCTGAAACAAAGAGTCAGATACTCAGCCACCTGAGCCACCCAGGTGCCCCTTGAGTCTCTGATTTTTAAAGTCTTTTTTTTTTTTTAATGTTTATTTATTTTTGAGAGAGAGAGAGACAGACAGAGTGGGAGCCAGGGAGGGGCAGAGAGACAAGGAGACACAGAATCCAAAGCAGGCTCTAGGCTCTGAGCTGTCAGCACAGAGCCTGATGCAGGACTCGAACCCACGAATCCCGAGATCATGACCTGAGCTGAAGTGGACGTTTAACCGACTGAGCCACCCAGGCACCCTGAGTCTCTCATGTTTAAGTTTGTGTGGAGTCGGTTGTGAAGTAGCAGAGACAATCAGTCACCAGCTCTGTGTGCCGCATGGCCGAGGTCCTCTCAGCTGGTTGAGACCTGCGTTTTGGGTACGGGTGTGTTGGTGCAAAGTGAACAAACATCTTTGGTTCTTTTCAGTATTATAAGCTTGTAAGAGACAATATGTGAATGTCCCCAAATGGTTGTTTTGCAAATACTGCACTTTGTGTGAAGTAGTACCAGCATCTCCTGTGAATGATACATGGGGTGTGTTTCTCAATGCAGCAAAGAATTTATTTTCCCTTAGCTTTATTAATATTATATGGGTTTTCAAAAACTCACATCTTGATTCATATTAACCGTGAAGTCATTTTGATTGATAGAGACCATTTTCTGGGCCTTGTGTTTGAAGACGACTGTTACATAAATGACACTTGATCTCCTGGGTTGCAATTTTTTTTTTTTAACCAATACAGAGTTTTGGTGAATTTATGCTTGTAATTGGGCCACCTTCCATATACACCCCCTTCCCTTAAATGTAGGAGCAGAAGCAGTGTTTACATGCTTAAAGATTACATGTATGTTATGAAGTTCAAAGTGACTTTAAAAATGTCATCTCCTGTCATCCGACGCCAATTATCATATCCGCAGATTTGGGTGTGGGAGGTGATTATTCCCAGGGCTGTTCTTGGCAACTGGAAAAGATAAACGGGCGGAAGGAAATGAGAACAAATGTGAAGAGACATCTACCTACAGAGCAGAACATACCTTTTGCGTTTTCCCCTGGTGGCTTTACTTTAGTGCTGTGAAAACATAAATACGTATGTAAAACTTGGGGGCAAAGATGTCGTATGTGAAACATGACTTCCCCCCATTCCATTATGGACATGTGCGAATTTCTCCTAGGGAAACGTTGAATAAGATTTTACGGGAAACCTTGTAGGGTTGCTCTTTCTCATGGTTCTGTCCCTCACCGTTCTCAAAAAGCTGTCGCTGTGTTTTCTTGTGATGCTTTGAGTCCGTAGCTGCTCTCTGGGCACTTCGGTGCTGGAAGTGTGAATGGTTGCTCTGGTGTTTGCCTCTGTGTTTTGCTGGTTGTCATGGTATATTAGTGAGTGCGTGTAATCTTCTGCTCTCTCTAAAAATAACACAGGGGCAAATATTTGGAGAAAGTACAAACACTACATCCAGACCTCAGCTTATCTCAAATAGAAGCCACTAGTTCCATTCAGGTAAAAACACCTGTGGAAATCGAGAGTGGCTTCTTTCTTTTGAGTTGGGCTCTTTGGTTTTTTGGGGGGTTGGTTGTTATTGTCGTCTTAGAATCTTTCCCTCCCATCTTTAAGCAACTACTATTCTGCTTCCTGTCTCTATGTTAGTTTCCATATCCTGGAGTTTTACATAAATGGAATCAAACAGCATGTATTTTTTTTTTTCTCCTGGTTTCTTTCACTCAATATACTTATTTTAAGATTCATCCATATCATGCATGATTTCATGTGCAAGAATCCATTCCTTGTTACTGCTGAGTGGCATGGATATTTACGGTGTTTCCAGTTGAGAGCGATTACAGATAACGCTACCATGAACCCATGAACATTTCATGTACAGGCTTTTGAAAGGACATTGAAAGGCTTTCATTCATCTTGGGTAAATAGAAAGGAGTGAGATAGCTGGATCGTGTGTTTATCTTTTTTTTCTTTTTTCTTTTTTTTTTTTAAGAAGGCGTCATGCCCAGTGTAGACTCCAGTGCAGGGCTTGAACTCACGACCCTGAGATCGAGACCTGAGCTGAGATCATGAGTCATTCATTTACCTACTGAGCCACCCAGGCGCCCCTGTATGTTTATCTTTTTAAAAAATTGGTAAACTGTTTCCCAAGGTGGTTGTGCCTTTCACATTCCCACCAGCTGGGTAAGAAAGTTCCAGTTCTCACCAGTGCTTGGTAGAGTCAGTCTTTTAAATTTAGCCATCCTAACAGGTGTGGGATGGAATCTCATGGTGGTTTTAATCTGTGTTTCTCTAGTGACTAATGATGTTGAGCATTTCTTCATGTGTTACTACTCATTGGTCTTTGGAGAAGTGTCTGTTCAAATCTCTTCTGCCCTGGGGTGTCTGGGTGTCTGGGTCCATTGAGCGTCTGATTCTTGATTTCAGCCCAGGTTATGATTGCACCATTCATGAATTTGATCCCCGAGTCAGGCTCTGCACTGACAGCAAGGAGCCTGCTTGGGATTCTCTTACTCTCCCTCTCTCTGCCTCTCCCCTCCTTGTTCTCTCCCCCTCCCTCCCCCCCCAAAAAAAACCAAATAATTATAAAAAGAAAAGGCATGCTCCTGCCAGGACATTAAAAAAAAAAATCCCTTCTGCATTGTTTTATTGGTTGGTTTCTTTTCTTATCGAATTGAGCAAGTTCTTGATCTATTCTGGATACCATTACGTCATCAGAAATTTGATTTTCAATATTTTCTCCTGTGGCTCTTTTCATTCCCTTAACAGTGTCCTTTTAGGAGCAGAAGTTTTAACTTTTGATGACATCCACTGTGTCTGTTCTTATGCTCATCATTATTTTTTTGTTGTTTGTTTATTTATTTTTGAGAGAGAGAATGAGCACAAGCAGGAAAGGGGCAGAGAGAGGGGCACAGAGGATCCGAAACAGGCCCTGTGCTGACAGCAGCGAGCCCAGTGTGGGGCTTGTTGAACTCCTGTGCTGAAGTCGGAAGTTCAACCGACAGAACCACCCAGGTGCCCCACACATCATTCTTTTCTTGATGTATATATAAAAGAAATCTTTGCCCAACTCAAAATCACAAAGGTATTTTCCTATAGAAAGTTTTGTAATTTGAAGTTTGGCAAAAATGATCCCTTTAGAGTTAATTTGGTATATGATATAAGTTATGAACTGAAGTTCACTTTTTTGTATATAGAGATAAAATCGTTCCGGTATCTTTTGTTGTAAATCCTGTCTTTTCTCCACTGATTTCCTTTGTACCTGTGTTGAAAATAAGTTGTTCATATTCCTACTTCTGGGCTCTATTTTGTTCCCTTAATCTCTTTGTCTGTTTTTATACCAATTCCACACTGTGTTAATTACCATAGCTTTGTAAGTCTTGCAATCAGGGTAGTGTTGGTATCCCAACTTTGTTCTTCTTTTTGATTATTTTAGTTCCTTTGCATTTTCTTGTGGATCTGGGAACCCGGTAACAGTTTCTCCAAAGAGCCTGCTGGGATTCCATTGAAACTGTAGGTCATTTTGGAGAAAACTGACATGTTGTCAGTACTGAGTTTCCCAGTTCATGAACATGATACATCTCTTGTTTTTTGTTGTTCTTTAACGTGAACAGTGTTTTGTAGTTTTCAGTGTCCACATCTGTTACATCTTTTGTCAGATTTATCCATATGTAGTTCATATTTTTGATGCTATTATAAATGATATTATTTTAAAAATTTCAATCCCTGATTGTTCATTACTGGTAGCTAGAAATACACTTAAGTTTCTTGCACCAACCTGACATTCTGCCATCTTGTCAAACTCACGTATTAGTTGTATTGTGGTACATTCCTCCAGATTTCTACACAGATAGTCATGTCATCTGTGAATCCTGCATTTTATGTCTTCCTTTTTAATCTTTATTTTTCTTTATTGGCTAAAACTTTCAATACAATGTTGAGTAGAAGTGGCGAGAGACAGGCTTGGCTAACTTCTGATGTTGAAGAGAAACCATTCAGTATTTCAAATTTAAGTGTGATGTTAGCCGCTGTGGGTTTGCCCTTTATTAGGCGGAGAAAGTTTCCTTCTTTTGCCAGTTTGTTGGGTGATTTTTTTAAAAAAAATCAGGAATGAATGTCAGATTTCATCATGTTTTCTTCTGCCTATTGAGATGACCATGGCTTTAAATTTTTTTTAGTTTCTTAATATGCTGAATTACATGTTTTTCAAATGTTCAACCATCCCCACATTCCTCAGGTAAACTCCACTTATCTCATGATGCATTATGTTTTTATATATTGTTGCATCCAATTTCCTAAAAATTTGTTTAGAAATTGTGCACGTTCATAAAGATACTGGTCAGTAATTGACTTTTCTAGTAATGTCTCTTTCAAGCTTTGGTGTCAGGGTGTTCTTACAGTAAAGGAAGTATTCCCTCCTTTTCAATTTTCTAGGAGAGTTTGTATGGAACTGGTATTATTTCTTCCGTAAACGACTGGTAGAATTCACCAGGAAAGGCCTCTGGGCCTGGGGTTTCCCTTGTGAAAAGGTTTTTCACTCACTATTAATTTCATTTCTTTCTTAGATACCGGTCTAATCAGGTTATCTATTTCTTTTTCTTCTTCTTCTCCTTCTCCTTCTTTTTTTTTTTTTAAACCCTAACCCCAGTTGTATCTATACTTGGAGCCAGGGCCCTTTTTTTTTTTTTTTTTTTTTTTTTACTGTTTTTATTTTATTTTTGAGAGTGCGTGCGAGACAGTGCAAGCAGAGTAAGGGCAGAGAGAGAAGGAGACAGAACCTTAAGCAGCCTCCGGGCTCTGAGCTGTCAGCACAGAGCCTGATGCGGGGCTTGAACCCACGAACCATGAGATCATGACCTGAGCCAAAGTTGGATGCTTAACCGGCTGAGCCTTCCAGGTGCCCCTTAGTTGTTATATATTTCTTCTTAAGTTAGCTTTTGCAGTTGGCATCTTTCAAGGAAATTGTTCCATCTAAGTTGTTGAAATACCAACATAAAGTTTTTCATGATAATGCCTTATTATCCACTTCCTGTTTGTGGAATCGGTCTGATGTCACCTCCCTCATTCCTGATATCGGTAATTTGGTAGAGGTTTATCCATTTTATTGATCTTCTCCAGGGACCAGCTTCTACTTCCATTTTCTTTGCTATTGCTTTCCTGTGTTTCTATTTTGTATATTTTGGTTTTGACCTTTATTATTTACTTTCTTCTACTTAATTTAGGTTTAATCTGCTTTTATTTTTCCAGTTTTTTAAGATGGACACTGAAGCCATTGATTTGAGACCCTTCTTTTTATTTATTTAAAAAAAAATTAATTTTTTTTTTTTTAATTTACATTCAAGTTACTTAGCGTATAGTCCAACAATGATTTCAGGAGTAGATACTTTAGTGCCACTTACCCATTAGCCCATCGCCCCTCCCACAACCCCTCCAGCAACCCTCAGTTTGTTCTCCATATTTAAGAGTCTCTTATGTTTTGTCCCCCTTCCTGTTTTTATATTATTTTTGCTTCCCTTCCCTTATGTTCATCTGTTTTGTCTCTTAAAGTCCTCATATGAGTGAAGTCATACGATATTTGTCTTTCTCTAATTTGACTTAGCATAATACCCTCCAGTTCCATCCACATAGTTGCAAATAGCAAGATTTCATTCTTTTTGGTTGCCGAGTAATACTCCATTGCATATATATACCACATCTTCTTTATCCATTCATCCGTCGATGGACATTTGGGCTCTTTCCGTACTTTGGCTGTTGTTGATAGTGCTGCTATAAACATTGGGGTGCATGTGCCCTTTCGAAACAGCACACCTGTGTCCCTTGGATAAACACCTAATAGTGCAATTGCTGGGTTGTAGGGTGTTCTATTTTTAGTTTTTTGAGGAACCTCCACACTGTTTTCCAGAGTGGCTGCACCAGTTTGCATTCCCACCAACAATGCAAAAGAAATCCTCTCTCTCTGCATCATTGCCAATATCTGTTGTTGCCTGAGTTGTTCATTTTAGCCATTCTGACTGGTGTGAGGTGGTATCTCATTATGGTTTTAATTTGTATTTCCTGGATGATGAGTGATATGTGGAGCATTTTTTCATGTGTCGGTTGGCCATCTGGATGTCTTCTTTGGAGAAGTGTCTATTCATGTCTTTTGCCCTTTTCTTCACTGGATTGTTTTTTTGGATGTTGAGTTTGTAAGTTCTTTATAGATTTTGGATATTAACTCTTTATCTGATAAGTCGTTTGCAAATACCTGCTCCCATTCTGTCGGTTGCTTTTTAGTTTTGCTGATTGTTTCCTTCGCTGTGCAGAAGCTTTTTATTTTGATGAGATCCCAATAGTTCATTTTTGCTTTTGTTTCCCTTGCCTCCGGAGTCATGTTGAGTAAAAAGTTGGTGTGGCCGAGGTCAAAGAGGTTTTTGCCTGCTTTCTCCTCGAGGATTTTGATGGCTTCCTGTCTTTCGTTTAGGTCTTTCATCCATTTTGAGTTTTTGTGTATGGTGTAAGAAAGTGGTCCATGTTCATTTTTCTGCATGTCAGTGTCCAGTTTTCCCAGAACCACTTGCTGACTGTTTATTCTTTCCTGCTTTGTCAAAGATTAGTTGGCCAAACGTTTGTGGGTCCATTTCTGGGTTCTCTATTCTGTTGCACTGATCTGAGTGTCTGTTTTTGTTCCACTACCATACTGTCTTGATGATTACAGCTTTGTAATACAGCTTGAAGTCTGGGATTGTGATGCGTCCTGCTTTGGGTTTCTTTTTCAAAGTTGCTTTGGCTATTTGGGGTCTTTTCTGGTTCCATACAAATTTTAGGATTGTTTGTTGTAGCTCTGTGAAGAATACTGGTGTTATTTTGATAAGGATTGCATTGAATATGTAGATTGCTCTGGGTAGTATTGATATTTTAACAATATTTGTTCCTCCTATCCAGGACCATGAAATATTTTTCCATTTTTTTATGTGTGTCTTCTTCAATTTCTTTCATAAGCTTTCTATAGTTTTCAGTGTATAGATTTTTCACCTCTTTGGTTAGATTTATTCCTAGGTATTTTATGGGTTTTGGGGCAATTGTAAATGGGATTGATTCCTTGTTTTTCTGTTGCTTCATTATTGGTGTATAGGAATGCGACCAATTTCTGTGCATTGATTTTGTATGCTGCAACTTTGCTGAATTCACGGATCAGTTCTAGCAGTTTTTTGGTGGAACCTTTTGGGTTTTCCATGTAGAGTATCATGTCATCCGCGAAGAGTGAAAGTTTGACTTCCTCCTGGATGATTTGAATGCCTTTTATTTCTTTGTGTTATCTGATTGCTGAGGCTAAGACTTCCAATACTATGTTGAATAACAGTGGCAAGGGTGGACATCCCTGTCTTGTTCCTGACCTTAGGGGGGAAAGCTCTCCACTTTTCCCCATTGAGGATGATATTAGCATTCGGTTTTTCATATATGGCTTTTATGATCTCAAGGTATGATCCTTCTAGCCCTACTTTGAGGGTATTTATCAAGAAAGGATGCTGTATTTTGTCTAATGCTTTTTCTCCATCTATTGAGAGGATCATGTGGTTCTTGTCTTTTCTTTTATTGATGTGATGAGTCACATTGATTGTTTTGCAGATATTGAACCAGCCCCGCATCCCAGGTTTAAATCCCACTTGGACGTGGTGAATAATTTTTTTCATGTATTGTTGTATCTGGTTGGTTAATATTTTTTTGAGGATTTTTGCATCTATGTTCATCAGGGAAATTGGTCTATAGTTCTCCTTTTTAATGGGGTCTTTGCCTGGTTTTGGAATCAAGGTAATGCTGGCTTCATAGAAAGAGTTTGGAAGTTTTCTTTCCATTTCTATTTTTTGGAACAGCTTCAAGAGAATAGGTGTTAACTCTTCCTTAAAGGTTTGGTAGAATTCCCCTGGAAAGTCATCTGGCCCTGGACTCTTGTTTTTTGGCAGATTTTTGATTACTAATTCGATTTCTTTACTGGTTATGGGTCTGTTCAAATTTTCTGTTTCTTCCTGTTTCAGTTTTGGTAGTGTATATGTTTCTAGGAATTTGTCCATTTCTTCCAGATTGCCCATTTTATTGGCGTATAATTGCTCATATATTTTCTTACTATTGTTTGTATTTCTGCAGTGTTGGTTGTGATCTCTCCTCTTTCCTTCTTGATTTTATTTATTTGGGTCCTTTCCTTTTTCTTTTTGATCCAACTGGCTAGAGGTTTATCATTTTTGTTAGTTCTTTCAAAGAACCATCTTCTGGTTTCATTGATCTGTTCTACTGTCTTGTTTTTTGTTTGGTTATGTTTGTTTGTTTTGATAGCATTGATTTCTGCTCTAATGATTATTTTTTCCCGTCATCTGCTGGTTTTGGGTTTTATTTGCTGTTCTTTTTCCAGCTCTTTAAGGTGTATCATTAGGTTGTGTACCTGAGACCTTTCTTCCTTCTTTAGGAAGGTCTGGATTGCTTTATACTTCCCTCTGATGACCACCTTGGCTGTGTCCTGGAGGTTTTGATGTTACCATTTTCATTGGCTTCCATGTACTTTTTAATTTCCTCTTTAACTTCTTGGTTAGCCCATTCATTCTTTAGTAGGATGTTCTTTAGTCTCCAAGTATTGGCTATCTTTCCATTTTTTTTTCTTGTGGTTGATTTTGAGTTTCATAGCGTTGTGGTCTGAAAATATGTACTGTATGATCTCTACCTTTTTGTACTTCTTGAGAGCTGATTTGTGTCCCAGTATGTGATCTATTCTGGAGAATGTTCCATGTGCACTGGAAAAGAATGTATATTCCGCTGCTGTAGGATAAAATGTTGTGAATATATCTGTTAAGTCCATCTGGTCCAGTGTGTCATCCAAAGCCATTGTTTCCTTATTGAATTTCTGATTATATGATCTCTCTATTGCTGTAAGTGGGGTGTTAAAGTCCCCTTCTATTATGGTATTATTATCAATGAGTTTCTTTATGTTTGTAATTAATTGATTTATATATTTGGGTGCTTTCACATTTGGAGCATAAATGTTTACAATTGTTAGGTCTTCTTGGTGGATAGACCCCTTAATTTTATGATATAATGCCCTTCTTCATCTGTTACAGTCTGTATTTTAAAGTCTAGATTGTCTGATGTAAGTATGGCTACTCTGGCTTTCTTTTGTTGACCATTAGCATGATAGATGACTCTCCATCCCCTTATTTTCAATCTGAAGGTGACTTTAGGTCTAAAATGGGTCTCTTGTAAACAGCATATAGATGGATCTTGTTTTATTATCCATTCTGTTACCTTATGTCTTTTGATTGGAGCATTTAGTCCATTGATGTTTAGAGTGAGTACTGAAAGACACGAATTTATTGTCATTATGTTGCTTGTAGAGTTGGAGTTTCTGGTGGTGTTCTCTGGTCCTTTCTAGTCTTAGTTGCTTTTGGTCTTTGTTTATATATATACATATATATGTGTGTGTGCGCACGCGTGTGTGTGTGTGTATGTATATATGTATATGTATTTTGTCTTTTCTCCACTCAGAGAGTCCCCCTTAAAATTTCTTGCAGGGCTGGTTTGGTGGTCACGAACTCCTTTAATTTTTGTTTGGGAAACTTTTGATCTCTCCTTCTATTTTGAATGACAGCCTTGCTAGACAAAGAATTTTTGGCTGCATATTTTTCCAATTCAACACATTGAATATATCCTGCCACTCCTTTCTGGCCTGAGAGACCCTTCTTTTTTATTAAAGGCTTTTATTACCATTCATTTCCCTTCATGTACTGCTTTAGCAGCATATCATGCCCTTTGATATATTGTTTTTATTTTCTTTCAGTTAAAAATACTTATTTTCTCTTTTGACTTATTTTTTTGAGCCACAGTTTATAGTTTCCAAATATTTGGGGATTTTCAAAAGGATCTTCCTTTTATCGATTCCTTATTTAATTCCATTGTGGGAGAGGAAGATGAGCCTTTGTAAAAAACACATATTCTGTTGTTGGGTAAAATGTTTCATATGTATCAAATTGGGGGCTAGAATTTTAAAATCTTAAAAAAAATCCCTACTCAATTTCTTTTGACTTGTTCTATCAGTTGCTGAGAGGATATTAAAATCTCTATAATTGTGGGTTTGCCTGTATCTCTTCGAAATTCTGTAATTTTTTGTTTCATGTTGTTTCAATCTGTTAAGTACATAAACAGAATTGTTTTGACTTTTGATGAATTTATCATTATGATATGATCTTGTTTATCTCTGGTCCTGTTCTTTGCTCTGAAAATCTTTGAAATTTTGTCTCATAAAAATACAGCCGTTTCAAAAAAAATAAATATAGCCATTTCAATAATTGAGTAGTATTATCATAGTGTACCTTTTTCTATATGTTTACTTTTAAGCTATATCTGTGTCTTTATAATTGAAGAGTATTTCTTGTAGGCAGCATAGAGTTAGGTTTGGCTTTTTTAGCCATTCTGAAAATCGCTGCCTTTTAATTGGATTATTTAGACCGTTTACATTTAATAAGACAGTTGATATGGATATGTTTATCATATTCCTGTTTGTTTTCTATTCCAGTTAATGATCCTTCAGGAGATTTAAATACTAAGAAAAGTTGTGATATACTTGTATAGTTACTGTTTCTGGTGCGCTTCATTTCTTTGTGTAGATCCAGAGATGCATCTGGAATCATTTTCCTTTGTTCTGAAGAACTTCCTTTAATATTTCTTGTTGTAAGAATCTGTAGGTGATGAATGGTTCCAGCTTTTGCATGTCTGAGGAAATCTTGCCTTCATTTTTGAAAGATAGTTTTGCTGGTAATAGAACCATAGGCTAACAGCTTTCTTTTCTTCCAGTATTTTAAAGATGGTATTCCATTACCTTCTAGCTTATATTATTTGCAACAAGAAATCTGCCATAATCCATATCTTTGCTCCATTATAAATAATGTGTACCCCCTCCCCCTGGCTGCTTAAACAATGTTTAAATAGTGGTAAAACACACATAACATAAATTTTACCATCTTAGATGTATAGGTCAGTAGTCTTAAGTACATTCAGTTGTGTCACCATAATTATTGTCCATCTCCAGAAATATTTTCATCTTGAAAAACTGCAGCTCTGTACCCACAAAACAATAAGTCTCCATTGTCCCCTATGACAACCCCTGCTGAGTACCATTCTGCTGTCTAGCTGTGGATCTGAATTGTCTTTCTTTGAACTTTTAAGGCTGAATAATATTCCTTTGTATGTATATACCACATTTTGTTTATCCATTCATTCATCAATGGAAATGCGTTTCTTTTACCTTTTTTTGGCTACTATGAATAATTCTCTTATGGACAAGGGTGTAGGCAAATATCTCTTTAAGATCCTGCTCTCCTGAGTATATATGCAGAGTAGAATTGCTGGATCATATGGTAATTCTGTTAATTTTTTTGAGGGAACAGTCAGGTTGTTTTCCATAGTGGCTACACCATTGTACATTCTTATCAACTACACAAGGGTTCCAATGTCTCCAAATCTGCACCCACCAGTAACTGTTATTTTCTCCATCCCTCCCATTCTTCTTTCTTTCTCACTCTGTTTCTTTCTCTCCTTTTCTTTCTTTCTTTCTTTCTTTCTTTCTTTCTTTCTTTCTTTCTTTCTTTCTTTCTTTCTTTCTTCTTTGTTTCTTTCTCCCCCTTCCTCTCTCCCTCCTTTCCTTCTTTCCTTTCTTTCTTTTTAGTATTTATCCTAATGGGTGTGAGAGTATACCTCATGGGATTTTGATTTGCATTTCCCTAATGATTATTAATGCTGAACATCTTGTCATGTGCTCATTGACCATTATATACTTTCTTTGGAGAAAAGTCTATTCAAGTTGCTTGTTTATCTTAAAATTGGTGGCTTTTTTTGATTGTTGATGAATTATAGGAGTTATCGGTATATTCTGTCAATGTTTGCTTTATATATTTCAGATCTGTGATGTGTGCATATGTGTATAGTCATTATATACTTGTGAATTGACCCCTTTATAATTATTTAGTGTCCTTCTTTATCACTTGTAAAAGTTTTTGATTTAAAGTCTATTTTGTCTGATAGTAGTGTAGCTGTTCCTGTTCTCTTTTGGGTTTACTACTGGCATGGAATAAGTTTTTCCATCCTTGCACTTTCGGTCTATGCATGGTCTTGTGTCTGTGGTGAGTCCCTTACAGACAGCATATAACTGGGTCAGTCCTGTTTTTTTAATCCATTCTGTCAAGTTGTGATTTTTAAACGAGGAGTTTGATCCGTTTGCAGTTAATTACTGACAGGGGAGCACTTAATATTGCCATTTTATTTATTTTCTGTACTTCCTGTGGCTTCTTTATCCTTCATTTCTATCCTTCCTTCCTGCCTTTGTCTTCAGATGATTTTTTTCCAGTCATGACTAGTTTTGAGTCCCTTCTCATTTCCTTCTATGTATATTCCGTATATATTTTCTTTGTGGTTACAATGAGGATTACATATAACATCCTAAAGTTATGACAGTGTATCTAAATTGATTACTTCACTTCACTTACATGTAAAAATCCTGTATCTTCACCTCACTTCTCCCCCTTAGATTATTGATGTCACAGGTTCCATCATATGTTATGAACCCACTAATGTAGATGTAGAATTACTTGCATGATTTTGTCCTTGATATCCTATGGAGGAGTAAAAAGTGCAGATAAGAACCAAAATGACAACATTACAATTTTTTATTTGTCATATATATACCTTTGCTGGAGAATTTTGTATTTTCACATGAGTTTGGGTTATTACGGTCTGTTCTTCCATTTCAACTTGAAGGACTCCCTTTAGCATTTCTTGAAGGACAGGACTAGTGATGTAGTCCTTCAGCTTTTGCTAATCAGGGGCTGTCTTTATTTCTCCCTCATTTCTGAAGGACAGTTTGTTGTATAATAAAATACTTTTATATGTTGTATAAAAAATACTTTTTTTTAAGGCTTATTTATTTTGAGAGTGCGTGAGCATGAGTGGAGGAGGGGCAGAGGGGGAGAGAGAATCCCAAGCGGGCTTCTGTGCCATTAGCTCGGGGCCTGATGCGGGGCTCTAACTCATGAGCCTTGAGATCATGACCTGAGCTGAAATCAAGAGTCAGAGGCCTAACTGAGCACCCAGGCGCCCCTCAGTTGTTTTTTTTCCTTTCATCATTTAAATCCACCCCGCCAGTTTAATTGAGGTATTGTGGACAAATTAAAATCATGTATATTTAAAGGTATACATTGTGATGATTTGATATATATTGTGAAATGATTAGCACAATCAAGCTAATTAACAGACTCATTATCTCACAACGTTCCCATATTTGTGTGTATGTGGTGAGAAAACTAAGACCTACTAAAAAAAAAATTTACTCTTTTAGCAAATTTCAGGTACATAATACAGTATGATTAAACACAGTCACTGTGTTGTACATTAGATCCCCATAAGCTATTCATCTTATGCCTGAAAGTTCATCTTATGCTTTGACCAACATCTCCCTGTTTCTCCTCCCTTGCTGCCCCTGGCAACCATTATTCTACTCTCCTTCTGTGAGTTTGGCTTTTTTACATTCCACATGTACATGAGCTCATGTGGATTTGTCGGTGTCTGGCTTATTTCACTTAGCTTAATGTTCTCCCATTCATGTATGGTTTTGCAAATGTCAGGATTTCCTTCTTTTTAAAGGTTGAATCCTATTCCATTGTGTATACACACCACATTTGCTTTTTCCATTCATCTGTCGATGGACACTTAGGTTGTTTCCTTAGCTACTGTGAATAATAATGCAATGAACACTGGAGTGCAGGTCTCTTTTTTGAGTAGTGATTTTAATTCTTCTGGATGTTTTCCTACAGTGGGATTGCTGGACCTATTGGTAGTTCTAATACACAGTTGTATTTTTAGTGTTTTGAGAAAACTTGATGCTCTTTTCCATAATTGTACCAATTTACGTTCCCAGTGTATAAGGGTTCTGATTTGTCTACATCGTTGCCAATAGCTGTTATCTTTTGACTTTGTGATAATCGTCCTTCGAACAGGTATGAGGGGGTATCTCAGTATGGTTTTGATTTGCATTTCCCTGATGATTAGTGATTGGAACAATTTTCCACAAAAACTTATTCACACAAAAACTTGCACACAGCTATTTACAGCATCTTTATTCACGCTTGGCAGAGCTTGGGAACCGCCCACCAGGAGATGAATTGATTAATAAACTGGTACATCCAGACAGTAGAATGTTATTCAGTGCTGAAAGGAGATGAGCTGTCAAGCCCCGAGAAGACATGGAAGAACCTTAAATGCATATTCTGAAGTGAAAGCAGTCAATCCAAGAAAGGCCTCATATTGTGTGATCTAAACTATATGACACTTTTGAAAAGTGAAACCATGGAGACAGTAAAAAAAAAAAAAAAAAAAAAAAAAAATCAGTGGTTGCCAGAGGTTGGATTGTGGGGAGAGATGAATAGGAAGACACAGGGGATATTTAGGGCAGTGAAAATACTCCATATGATAGCATGGTGATCAATACATGTCATGGTACTTATTTCCAAACCCATAGAATGTACACCACCAAGAGTGAACCCTAGTGTAAACTATGAATTTTGGGTGATAATGGTGTGTCAGTGTAGGGTCATCAACTGTAACAAATGTACCACTCCAGTGGGGATGTCGATAATGGTGCAGAGGGTATATAGAACTCTCTATACCTCCCTCTTAATTTTGCTGTAAGCCTAAAACTGCTCTAAGAGAATAATTTTTTTTTAATTGGTCATAAATATAAGAGTTTATTTCTGGACTCTCAATCCTGTTCCATTGATTTATATGTCTATCCTTTTTGTTTTTAATGTTCATTTTTGAGAGAGAGAGAGAGCACGCAAGCGTGTGCAGGGGAGGGGAGGGGCAGAGAGAGAGAGGGAGACACAGAATCCAAAGCAGGCTCCAGGCTCTGAGCTGTCAGCACAGAGCCCGACGCGGAGCTTGAACCCACGAGCCATGAGGTCATGACCTGAGCACAAGTCAGATGCTTAACCACCTGAGCCATCCAGGTGCCCCATACATATCTATCCTTATGCTCATATCAAAGTTTGGATTAATGTAGCTTTGTAGTAAGTTTTAAAGTCAGGAAGTGTGAGTCCTCCAACTTTGTTTTTCTTTCTCGATATTGTTTTGGCTCTTCTGGATACCTTGAATATCCATATGAATTTTATGATCAGCTTATACATTCCAGCAAAGAGTCAGCTGGGATTTTGGTAGGGAGTATATTTAATCTGGAGATCAATTTTTGGAATATTGCCATTGTAAAAATACTAAATCTTCTGATTCATGAACATGGGATGTTTTTTCATTTATTTGTGTCTCCTTCAGTTGTTTTCTGCACCGTTTTATAGTTTTCAGAGTATGTCTTGCACTTCCGTTATTAAATTTACTCATAAGTATTCTTTTTGATGCTAATGTAAGTGGAATTGCTTTCTTCATTTTTGGTTTGTTCACTGTTACTGTTTAGAAATACAACAGGGGCACCTGGATGGCTCAGTTGGTTAAGCGTCTGACTTTGGCTCAGGTCATGACCTCACGGTTCGTGAGTTGGAGCCCCACGTCAGGCTCTGTGCTGACAGCCTGGAGCCCGCTTCAGATTCTTTGTGTGACCCTTCCTCTCTGCCCCTCCCCCACTCACACTCTGTCTCTCTGTCCCTCTCTCTCAAAAAATAAACATTTAAAAAAATTTGAAAAAAGAAATGTTAGATTTTTAGTGGATTCCTTAGGATCATTTATATACAAGATCATATCATCTAGTATAAATTAACATAGTTTTACTTCTTCTTTTCCAGTCTGATGAGTTTTCTTCTCTTTCTTGCACAATTGTCCTGGTTAGAACCTCTGGCACAGTTTCAAATAGAGGTGGTCAAAGTGGTCATCCTTGTTTTTTCCGTGATCACTGGGGATAAGTATCCAGTCTTTCACAGTTAAGCATGATGTTAGCTGTGGGTTTCGTTTAGATGACCTTTATCAGTTTGAGACAATTCACTTCTAGTACTAGTTCATTATGTATTTTTATCATGAGGGGATATTGAATTTTGTCAGATGCTTTTTTCATCTGGTATGGTTATATAGCTTTTGTACCTTATTCTGTTGATACTGAGCATTACGTTAATCATTTTCAGATGTTAGACCAACTTTAGATTGCTGAGCTATGCCCCACTGGGTCCTGGTGTATAATACTTTTTATACGTTGTTGGACTGGGTTTGCTAGTCTTTTTTTTTAGGTTGTTTGTGTGTATACTCCTAAGCAGTATTGGTCTGTTTCTTTTCTTTTCTGATGACGTCTTTATTTGGTGTTGGTGTCAGGGTGATACCTAATAGAATGAGTTATTTTTTTCAAAGATGTTTGTGAAAAGTCAGTATTCTTTGAATTTCTGGTAGAATTTACCACTGTGAAGCCAACTCATTAGTAGTTTTTAAAAATTAATTCACGGGCGCCTGGATGGCTCAGTTTAAGCGTCCGACTTCGGCCCAGGTCATGATCTCACAGTTCATGAGTTGGAGCCCCAAGTCGGGCTCTGTTCTGACAGCTCAGAGCGTGGAGCCTGCTTTGGATTCTCTGTCTCCCTCTCTCTCTGCCCCTCCCCCACTCACAATATGTCTCTCTCTCTCTCTCTCTCTCTCTCTCAAAAATAAATAATAGGGGCGCCTGGGTGGCGCAGTCGGTTAAGCGTCCGACTTCAGCCAGGTCACGATCTCGCGGTCCGTGAGTTCGAGCCCCGCGTCGGGCTCTGGGCTGATGGCTCGGAGCCTGGAGCCTGTTTCCGATGCTGTGTCTCCCTCTCTCTCTGCCCCTCCCCCGTTCATGCTCTGTCTCTCTCTGTCCAAAAAATGAATAAACGTTGAAAAAAAAAATTAAAAAAAAAAATAAATAATAAACATGAAAAAATTAAAAAAAATAATTCATTTTCTGTATTTGTTATAGTCGATTCGTATTTCTGATTTCTTAATTTTTGATAGTTGTGTCTTTCTAGGAATTTGTCTGTTTTATCTAAGTTAATTAATTTATTGGCATACAGTTGTATATAGTATTCCCTAATAACTCTCTTTATTTTAAACCTTTTTTTACATAAAATATTTCCAATTCACAGAAAAGAATGGGGGAGAATAAAGAAATCAACTGCCAGTAAGCAAATGTTAATGGTTTTCTATCTGGCTATAGAATTCTTAAAAAAAAAAAGTGAAGAAATAAAATATTCAGTGTTAATTGAAACTTACTTTATACCTACTACTACCTAATTCCTTTTCTTTCTAGATGTATCCTGAATGTTGAAATTGATCTTAGAAATTGAAAAAATGAAATCTTGAATCTTTACCAGCATGTTTTTATACTTAGTATCTTTGTATACAGAAAACTGCACACAGCATTCTTGTTTTAAAATGTTACTTGCAGGTGCCTGCATGGCTCAGTCAGTTAAGTGTCTGATTCTTCATTTTGGCTGGGGCCATGATCTCACAGTTCATGGGTTCGAGCCCCACACAGAGCCTGCTTAGGATTCTCTGTCCCCTCGCCCCCCAAATAAATAAACATAAAAAAATGTTACTTGATGGGCACCTGGGTGGCTTGGTTGGGCGTGTGACTCTTGATTTTGGCTCAGGTCATGATCTCATGGTTGTGAGATCAAGCCCCATGCCAGGCTCTGTGCTGGGCGTGGAACCTGCTTAAGATTCTCTCTCCCCCTGTCCCTTTGCCCCTCTCCCCTGCAAAAAACAACAAAAAATGTTACTTAGGCCTGCTTCATCCTGCACTTTTTTCTCCTAAGCATTTTGAGATTCTCTTACACGGACACATTTGATGTAGTTCATTTATGTAAACTGCTTTGTTTAAAAGTTCTCCAATTGAAAGGCATATGGGTTGTTTTTCTCATTGGCTCTGTAAATGACGCTTTAGTGTTGATTCTGGCACCTGTCTGGGGGCATGGGTGTTTGTCAAGGAGGTAGACCAACAAAGTTAAGTCACAGAGTTTGTATCTCCAACTTGACTAGGTGTTGTAAAATTGTTCTGAAACTCTTGGGCTTTGGGATGTGCTTTAAGTGGCTACAGAAGTTCCAGCCGTGATAGGCAGTGTTGGACAGGGAGTCACTCATTGCGTGTGGCTTGGCCAGCAGGTTCATTTACCACGCCCCAGTCGTGTAATCCAGGTTGTAGCTGGCTGGCCAGGTAAAAGTTGTGCCGTGAATGCCACACACTATTCCTAGGAGTAGCTATTTCATAAAATGTGTGAGACTGAGACTTGAGAGACAGCCAGTTGGGGTGAACCCTTTGACGTAAATGAAGTCAGCTGTGATCAACTGAATCTGTAATATATCGTAATGGAGATGAAGCGTTGTGGGCACCAAGTCTGCAGAAATAGTTTGGGTTTTGGGGTATCAGAAGCGTAGTCTCAAATCCAAGCTCTGCTTTCTTTGTAATTTTGGGAAAGTCATTCCCCTCTCGGTCCTCAGTTGCCACGTCTGTAAAATGGGGGTAATCACAGTTCGTAGCTCACAGACTTGTGGCTAAATGAGGTAATACGCACAAAGTGTTTGGCACCGGGTCTGGGATCTTGCAGCATTGACTAGGTTTCTGTCCATGGTTGCATTCCCATTCACCAGTGCTGTGTACGAGGAGTGTGCACAGAAGGGTTAAGTAGCTTTCCGTCGTAGTACCTTTTTTTGGTCTGCCCATTGTGGCTTCTGTATCTCCAGTGAATGTGATGTCCTGGTCAGCCTTCCAAGTTGCTTGACATAATTTAAGTAAAGCACATAAAGCTACTGTGTCTCAACAGCTCCGCAGACCTTTACTAGTGCTTTTTTGTTGTAACAAAACCACTGTAACTGCACTCTTGGTTTGGAGAACCTCACAGGCAGACAGCTTTGTTGGCCGTTCTGTTTAGCGTGACTTGACTTCCTTGCAGCCGTGAGACAAGGAGCACAGCAAAGCCTTCGAAGGCCTATACTGGAGTGTCTGATGGGAATTGCTTTAAATTCTTGTGTTTGTGTGTGTGTGTGTTTTTTAAGTTTATTTTTGAGAGAGAGAATGAACATGAGAGGGGCAGAGAGACAGAGACAGAGAATCCCAAGCAGGTTCTACGCTGTCAGCCCCGAGCTTCACCTGGGGCTCGATCCAAGTCATGGATTGGGAGATCATGACCTGAGCTGAAATTGAGTCAGATGCTTAACCCACTGAGCCACCCAGGTGCCCTAGAAGCACTTTAAATTCTTAACTATCAACCTGAATAAAGGCCCCTCCTCCTCATCAGTTAAATTTCAGCTTTGGACACGACGACACTGGCATTTGCTTCCTTTGGGTTTTAGATGCTTTCGAGTCTACTACGTGTAGCATAGGGTGAGTCCACTGGGGTGACCGCCGGCCGGGCCATCTTCCGTGGTCCCTTCCTGGAATGATCTGTGACACAGTCCTGCCCGACAAGAGGGTATTCAGAAAGTTGATGAGCATCTTTTGTTTTTTGTCTCAGGACACAGTATGTGTATGATTTCAGTAACTCACCATAAAAACTAGCAGAAAAGATGGCCAGGATATCAAAGTGAGGTTTCTTTCTGGAAGCTGAATTTGGTTCAAATTAACAGCCATCAGACTCCTCAGAAGCTAAGTTACGTGTGGGAAGAGTGGTGGGGGAATGGTCATTAGGTGACGAGAAACGCTGGAGAGGATCGTGTGGCCACACGAAAGGGTCGGTGGCATGAAGCTGACATCTGTCACCAAGTTGGGCTTGCCTTGGCTCAGTATGGCTCAGCGCACTTCCAGCCATCACTAAGCCTGTGTGTCTGAGCTGAGAGATTTGGTACTCACCTCGATTCTAGAGCAAATGTGCGTACAGCGTTTGAAAGATGCTCAGGGAGGGCCGTGTCCAGGATCTGAACAGCTTTCCAAGGCCCTATAGGACCCATCCCCGACAGAGTGGTCCACAGAAGACGCTGAAGCCCCTCAAGGCCTGGGACCCTGGAGGTCACAGGTGCCTCCTACCTTTCCAGACCTTGTTTCTCAGACTTTCTGTGTGGAGTGTGTCCTGCGGCCAGACTCCAGCATCTAGCCTGTGGCCAGGTGCAGAGGAGGGTCTCAGCCCAAATCGCTTGTTAACCCTGACCTCACCCAGCCTGCGCTCTCTGCCCGGAGTGTCCTTTCCGTGTGTAAACACCGTGTCTTGTGTGTACCTAAAGCTCCCTGCTCTGTCCCGTGGCCTCTCCTCAAAGGCCAGGGCACTTTCGCATGCTCTCATACCGCGTTGTCTCTCCCCACAGTGTGGGGGGCTGGGGGGACCTTGGCTGGTAACATGGGAAGTGACAATGTTTTAACCCCTTGGAAGCATCATGTACTTACTGATCTGTTTGGGCAGCTGTCTTGGTCCCTCACCGTCACAGTTAATAACCATCTTGTTGCATTGAGGGAATCACTGATCTTGCTTTTTCCCTTTTGTGGCTATTGACACGGGGCCTATTTCAAAATCAGGTATCGAAATGGACATTACGGTTTCCATCACATTTGCTCATCACCATTTTATTTCCAAAGCAAGGAGGAAAATATAATGCTGTTTTCCTCAAAACTTGATTTTAACCATGGGCTTTTGGGTTAAAAATTAAATGCCATCTTACTAAAAGAATACCTAATCCTAAAGACATTTTGTATGGTCTATAAAAACACCTTGTAGTGTTTTATTTTTTTTTAAACTTGGTTAAATTGAAGGATTATCTGGGTCATTCAGGAATTTTGTTGGTGCATTTCCTGCGATCAAAGTGTGTGCGTTTTCACTGTCCACGGATGTCCACATCAACCTCCCCGGGGGGAACCAGGTACTTGATCCTATCTTCCCGTCAGTGTTTCCTTAGAATGAACATGGCTTTGGTGTAAATCTTGCCATGTTCAGGTCCGGCCAGTCCTGATTTCTGTCTTGTCTCCCACGTTCCTGGACTTGGGGGAGGGTGGCCCACTTGGCCTGTGAGCTAGAGTTCACCTCGGTGAGGCTACTGGTTTCGTCTGCGGCCAGGTGCTGTGAGGTGTGTGTTTGAAGGTGGGGTCTTCTCCAAACTCTGTGCCTGCGCCCAGCTCTGCGGTGGCTCTCCCGACCCGTAGGGTGTGGCCTTCCCTCTGCACAGCAAGAACCACAGTACATCAAAATGTTTTTTATTTGAGACACAAAAAATGCAAAATTGCTGAGATATCAAACGTTTCCCGATCGGCTACAATACTGCCACTATGTACAAAAGATCTGACGATCAGTGTGCACACATATAAAAATACAGTATGCGTTGCCTATGTACAGGACATGTGCAAAATGTATGGCGTTCAGACATGATACGGAATTGATTTCAGGGGTGCAAACAGCAAATACAAAGGCATCATGGTTTTTCTTTTAAAAAACAACATAAAGGCAGTACATGAATGGACCCCCCGATTGCCGTATTTTTTTATTAGGCTAGCGCTTTAGTAAGCGGGGCTCTGTAGATGGGTATCTTTCTCCTTGTTTTCATAAAGTGAGATGCTAAGACATGATGTGACAATGAAAATAAGAAGAGAAACACCTATCACGCTGTGTTTCTACTGCAAGCAAGAAAAAAAGGAAACTAACCTGTACTTAGGAAGAAACTCTGTATTACTACTAAATATGCATTCTTCTGAAACCAACAAAACAAATCTATACTATTTTACATGAAAACAACAGAGAAATATCTACATCTTTGTGAAAACTATAACCTTAAATGGATAATACCTTTTTGGGACTGATTCTTGAGAGCTCGTTAGTCTCAAATTTTAAATAAAAAGTGCCTCCTTTTGGCAAATACTTGGCAATGCCTTTGGTTCCTTTAAAGCGAGTTTGCATTACTACTGGTTACTTGAGGTTAAGTACTTTTGGTAGATACTAAACCCTTCCCTAAATGCTCCCTCTTCCTACCAAGTTAGCAAGTCTCCTTACAGCATCATGTAGAGAGGTAACTGTTACAAGTCTCGGTGATTCTGTGAACTGGGTTAAAGCTTTGTCTTAGTAGTTGGCACAAAGCTCTGTTCAACACAACAGCTGTGCTGATAATCGCCAGTGGCCTGTTTTGATTCCAGACAGCACCTTTGGTCTGAGACCGCCATCCTCGTGTCACAGAATTGTGACCTTTCTGGCTGGTGACTAGCAGAGCAGTGTGTAGTGGGGGGGCGGGGGGGGGGGCGATGAGCACTCTGTAAACGTGCAGCTTTATGAAGCGTGGGCTTCGAATCAGCTCTGCAGGCAGGTTGGCCAGGGGGAGTGGGGAAGACACAGACCCCTCTTGGGTGTCATGCGGGCAGTCACTTCACACATGAGAAAGGCAGCCCGGACAGACGGTGAGTGAGCGAGGGTGGGGACCAGGACAGAGAATTATTGCTTCTGGTGATTTTCCAGTTTTGACTGAAACCACTCAGAGGATGAGCTGATGCGCAGGTAGGATGCTCTCCCAATCCGCATCTCTGCACTTGTAAGCTGTGCTCCCTGATAAACCTGACCTTCCACTTAATGTTCTTTGACGGTGTGGGCTGCGTGGCCTCCAGGGTAGTGGACAGTTTGTGTGGTAGCCGGCTCTGGCGCCAGGAGCCAGCCTGCACACGTCGGCAGGGCCGGATGGCGGAAAATGGAGGGTTATTGTGGATCTGGATAAATGGCCTGTGTTGCTCTGTTGGTAGACACTGGACAGCTGTTCTCCCCGAACTTCTCTAACAAGTTCCCCACCCCCCCCCCCGCCCCGGCCTCCCCCTGCCCCACCGCAGGCAGGAGCCCGATGAGGCCAGGCGGGCCCACTGCCTTCACAGCTTCTCTGTGGCCCAGTCTGTTGGCAGACTAGAGGGACTGTCCCATCACTTGCGGGGACGGCTGCTTGGCCAGCTCCTGTGGCTGCTTTCCGCCTAGGAATTCTGAAAGGGCTCTGAAGAGAGCCGTGTGGCCTGGAATGATTGGGGTTGAAAGGGCAGAGGAAGCCTGAGTCAACTTTGGTGACAGGATGGGCAACACGCCGCCGATACGCTGACTGCACAGTTCCGTGGCGCTATCTTATTACCATGACTTTGCTTTCAGGAGGCGGCAGCTGGGAGGCAACACCAGGCTACCTTCCACCCTGTTCCAAAACCGCACCTCCTCCAGCCTCACTTACGTGGGTCACAGAACCGTGCAGTTTAGAAAGGGAACTGAAATGAGATCTAAGTGCTATAAAAATAGTCCTATGAAACACAAAGCATCCGAGCAAGAAATCCCACGAAATGAGACCGTGTCTTTGTCCAAATAGGTGGCAAATACTGTACAGTAGATTGCACGATTCAGGAGAATGCAACAACGTGAACCACCAACGACCCGCCTGCAGCGGCTCCCTAGACGCGCTTTGCGGAGATGGACAAGGTGCCCACGTGCCCCTGGGCTTCCAAAGGCTGGAGACGCTTCGGTGTCACTTTCTGTTCGTCCGGCCGCCCAGTGACGTGACCAAGAAAGAACTGCGTACACTCGAAAGGCAAGCTTGGTTCTGTCGTGTTTCAGGAACATTGAGGGAAGGAAGAAGCGTGGATGTGAGGAAACGCGTACGTCCCGGAGCCGGCCGTTTTCCTGGCCAATTGCAGTCTGCAAGACGACGCATGACGCATGACGCACGACGCTACGCACGACGTCTACGCTACAGGCGTTCACACCGAACGTCCGCCGCCACCCTGCCCTGGGCTTCGATGGCCGTGAGACCGCCCCTCGGACAGTAACAGTAGTCCTCTGGACTGCACAGCCTTCCCGTCGTGCTTCGCATCGCGTCCACAGACTCAGGTCAGGGGCCTCGTTTCCGTGTCCTCTTTGGTCTCGTCACACGCTGCCCATGCTCCGTGTCCTCCCTCTAACCTAGAATGTGGAGCTGGGACCCCGGGCGGCTGCCCCCATGGCATGGACACCGGGCTCGCCGCCCTGGCCGGGCCCCGAAGGAATGGTGCGAGCGGGAGGCCGGCGGAGCCCCGAACGGGAGCCTCCTCGCCTTCCCTTCCGAGGAAGCCCTGCACGTGACGGCGAGAACGCATGTGTGAAGCGGGCACCTTCGCGGTGCGTGGCGGGCAGAGAGCAGGCTGGGGAGGCGGCCTTCTCCGCGCCGCCGCGGCTGTATTTCGGAGAGCGGCCTTCCTGGGGCGTGTTTCAAACCCTGTTTGACGAGAGCGAAGAGGACTGCTGAGGGCTGGGACACCCCGTGTGCGCGTGGCTCAGGGTGATGGAAGCGGGGGGGGGTGGGGGGGGGGCGGGGGTGGGGGGCCGGGGCACGAGGCGGCGCCACCGTCCCCTGCAGTCCCACGATGTCGGGTGCCAGCCTCGTTTCAATCTGAGTGAAGCCCCGAGCCTTGACCTCCCCTGAGAGGAGGAAGGGCCTGCCCGAGCGAACGGGCCCTCCGTCCCCAGAGGGCGGCTGGCGCCCTTGCCCTTGCTCACGGGTACATCCTGCTTCGAAGTTTCTAGATTGCATGCGCCGGCCTGCCAGTTCCTCGCCATCTCAACTACTCACTCAGACCACACTGAGCATAACCGCTTCTGCCTCGAACCACTCAGAAGTGCTTTCAACTTGGGAAGTGCCACCTCACAGAGGGCTGCAGTGTGCGGGGCGACTGGATACGGGAAAAACAAACTTTCCTTGCACGTAGTAAGATCGAGAAACCAAAATAAAAACCTGAAAGGAGGTCGGCTCTGCGGCAGAACGCAAACCCGGCAGTGATTCCCCAGTTCTTTCCAGACAGTGGGTCAGGCTGGCTCTTCCCACGTCACTGTGGGGATATCACCACCTCACGACCCAGAGAGATCAACCTGACCCTCGGGTTCACACAAAGCGAGGCGTAGAGCATGACAATGGTATTTAACAAACACCTTCACGCTTTTTGGTAGATTGCAGGGTTTTTCTTCAGTTATTTACATTTTATCGTATACTTAAATGACTAGCTTGACCTAATTTTGGAAGTCCTGTGATAGTTGGCATTTTAGAAAACTCTTCAGAAACTACTCAACAAACGTGACAACTTCTATGTAAAAAAAACTACTAAAACCTCCAGTTTTTCAATCTTCGGCCTGATAATATAGCGAGAACTCGGGTATGACATCCAGTTACAAGCCTATAAAATGACAGGCAGGGAAAAGCGACAGGAGAGGTGGCCAGAGCTGGGGGCTGGCGGCCAGCCTGGTGAGAGTCTAACTCGGAGCCGCTGCAGGAATGTCCCGGCTGACGACAGCCTTCTCCCCTGCCCTCTCTTTGCAACTCACCAGCTCAGGAGGACCGTTCACACTGGAGCCTCCTGGGTTCTTTGAGATGGGTCTGGTTACCTGAAATCAGTCAGCTTTTCTTTAAATACAGAAATACACATGGCTCAAGTACTCTAGAAATATTCGAGTTATTAAAACAAGTAGAACCGCTGGCTACCCAATCCCTTACCCCAGTGTAGGCTGTACATACCACATGTGAGAGTGTACATACAAGTGTCTAATATACACATGAAAATCAATCTAATCAACCCTGAGGGTTGCTAATAGAATTTTCAGTGTTATCATTCATTATATGTGGACTTTGTACAGTGGTTTATGACCGTATTTTTTTTTTTTTTTACATTGTCTGGTGATGGTGAAAGATCATCCATTTGAATTGAAATTTGGGAATCTAAAGTAAGATTCCCCAAACCACAAAATAAACTACAACACACAAAAAATTATGTTGGTTTCTGAATGGAACCGAAAATCTTCAGCTGGAAGCTGTCCCGGAACCGGCTGGCGCTCTCTCTCCACTGCCTGTGCTGCCTGACCAGGCTCAGGCCATTTCTAGGAAACACCACGTGCAGTGACCTCTCACCTCCCTCAACTGGCATCCTCTTGTGAGTGGAGCCGTCTGCCTTCTATTTGGGGTCTTAAAGCGACCACAGAGGTTTAAATGTAGTTGACGGAGAACCCTCATATAGTTATCCTGCACACGTCACTCTCTGTCATGTCTTTATCTAAAGGTACTCTGCATTCTTTACTGAAGTCTGGAAAAACGAATGAGTCTTCTTTGACCAGCGATTTTTTCAGAAGGCCCCGTGCTATGTTAAATTGTAGAAATTCACCGCCGGATGCAATGACATGTTTTCACACTTGGTTTCCAGGCTGTGACCATCTAGCCACCCTTTCTATGACAACATATTTTAATTGCAACAACACCGCTATGGATCTGTCTCTAAAAACTGCCCTCTTCAGAACGATCTTCATCTTCTTAGACGTCAGGAACTCGGACGAGAAATCTGTGCTGTTAGTCCCATGGCAACGGCAGGTCTTGTGGATCTAGAAAGTCAGTGGAGAACATGCTGGGAGCGGTGGCGCTGAGGGGAGTGAGTCCCGACGTGTTGGGCATGGTAATGTCCAGCCACTCCATGTTGTCTAAGTTTGAGTCAGAGAGGTCAAGTGACAGACAGGGGGTACTTGCAGCAAACTGGGCTTCAGAAGTCTCCATGGGTGAGTGTGAATGGTCCAGCACACTTGAGTGACTCAGCAAGTCATTTTGGAGGTCCTCGATCAGAGAGAAGGGCTCTCTGTCTTCACTGCTGCTTTGCAGGGGAACAATTTCGTTGGCCGAAGGTAAAGTTCCATCCAAGAAAGCTTCTAGCTGGTTCTCTAAGCTGGCAGATAAACTGCTCAGGGGTTCTAAGGAGACGGGTGGTGCCATTTGGACTTGGGGCGGGGGCCGGGACACCACCGTGTTGACTGGCATTGTGGTGATGCTGGCTGTCACTGGTCTCATTTTGGAAATGGGAGAAGGCTCTTCTTTTATAGGGAGGGAAATCTCTGTGTAAAATAATTGAAGTGATTAGTAAGTTAAGGACGTGATACTATTTAAACATTTTTATGAATTAGGACAGTTCTTTTGCTATTTTGTGAGGACTTCTACACAGTCCGTCTTAGGGGTAGGAAGAGAATGCTATTGGTCAGATAGAGTCCTTGATCGCCTGTAGGATGATGGCTCTTTTTAGCTGAATAAACATTTTCAGGTTATAACATTCTGATATGCTTTCTAGTCTTGTTACTTAAGAGCAGTAAGCATGACAAGCAGTGATATGGCACCAGGGAGGAGCTGATGGTTACATTTATTTGATAATTTGATCTTTGGGTCCTGGTTCCCAGGTACTTCAGGCTTCAGACAGGGTTCATGTCTTGTCCGATACCATGGATCTGCCATCACAGCAGCAACCACCCTTAAAGTGAACCTTAAGGTCACAACTGTGTTCCCAGTTTGTGCAGCCATGAAGTACATTCTTAATATCCTGAAAGCTCTAACTATATTCTTTTTCCTACTGTCATTATATACGTTCTGTATAAAGTTCGAAAGAGATGCAATGCCCACCATCTTTTATTTCTGAATTACAGCTAACACACGGCTCCTTTGACCCTCTTCTTTAAGATGGGTCACCTTACTTTTCTGCCTTTTTTGTCTTGTTTTCTGAATTTATACAAAATCTTGAAGATCTGGCAAATGTCTTAATAAGCACTAAATATGTGTTATTCCTTGCTGGATCAAGTAGAAAATTAACACCATTTGCATTAGATTGCAGTGTTGCTATAGATACATTTACTTGAATAAAGTATATTTTTTTACTTTCTTAGGGTATCTGATTGGTTTCGTTCGTATGCAGACACACCAGGAAGGGTGGATTTAGTAACAGCTGTGAGAGCTCAAAGGCCGGGATGCTTAATAAGGGAAAGAACCTACAGGCTGACTCCTGCTTGGGGACTGTCAACCGTGTGTGCTGACTGTGCAACTCTAGGTCGGTCTGTGGTTTCTCACTTCCTGTAGTCGTCCCTAGAATTGCTCTGAAAGCTGACAATGCGATCTCAGTAACCAGGCTCATAATCAACTATTTAAATCTCTGTTCTCATGATTACTGGCCGTGGTTTACAACAGGATAAAATAACATACTCACTGGATTCTTTGCCATTAAAAAAAAAAATCATGCCTTGTAGGAAATAACTCATTTGATGACTTTGTGACATCTTAATTTCCAAATTTAGGCTGTAAAAATTATTCTTTCTAATCATATAAAAAAATCTTTATTTTCACCAGATTTGGCAAAAAAAAAAAAACAAACATTAAAAATATCCTAAAATCATGGCCATGAAATGTCTATTTCTTTTATCTCCATGGTGTAGATATACAATGAGTTTAAATTACTTTGTGATGCCAGTATAGTTCTTAGGAAAAGAAAAAAATCTATTTGCACAAGTAGAACTATAGTCAAACATCAAGAATTTCCTGTGTCTTCAAAACCAAATAGTTATGCTATTTAGGGATATAAGCTGCTATGGATGGGGAAATTTTGATCCCTGTTTAAAAAAGTGATTAAAACTCCTTTCACCAAGGTAATTTAAGAATACTTTATTCCCAAACAGTATTTGTTGTATTTTTAAAATACCGTTTTTTATATTTGTTTTGAAAGATAGGTTTGCGGAGGTTGAGATACCCTTGATTTCTTTTGTGTGTGGTTAATATCCCTGGTCTCTTTTAAAAAAAAAAGTTTTTTTAACTTTATTTTGAGAGAGACAGAGATAGCATGAGTGGGGGAGGGGGAGAGAGAGATGCCAAGCAGGCTCGGAGCTGTCAGCGCAGAGCCTGATGCAGGGCTCAGACTCACAAACTGTGAGATCACAACCTGAGCCGAAGCCAAGAGTTGGACGCGTAACCAACTGGGTCACCTAGGTGGCCCCCCTTATTCCTTTTAAGATGATACACTATAAAGTCTAAGATTTTCAATTATATGTAGAAAGTGCTTCAAAATTGCCTTTGAATTCTAATAAAGTCACTACAGTCTGAGCTAGGTAACCCGTGGTTGTTACAGAATTCATGTGTGAAGTAAGTAGAGCACTTTTATCCCATCACAGTGACATACATAGGGAACATGTTTTAAAGTTTTTCAGTGTGGAATTTAAATTTGGCTCTCTTTTGCTATTTTTGAGATGATCTGTTATTTTCAAAAGGCAGAGATCTATGGATAAAACTAACATTACGTTATTGTTTTAAGCTGAAACAATGGTTTTTCCTCCATTTTATAAGTTTTAGTGTCCTAATTTAACAGATTTAAAACAGTAAATATAGTTGGAATTAGAAAAATATGTTTCTCGCTACTCAAAGATATGCCATGAGCTCTAAAGGAAAATATTCAAAACCTTGTCATAAAAGGTGACTCTGGCGGGTTCTGATGTGACTTGTAACCTACCTCCACTCTTGATAAGTATATCAAAGAGGTCGTCCATCTGCTGACTGTGTGCACTGGAAATCTACAACAAAGAATATAAATTAGCTTTCTTTCATGCGGACCCAGAAGCATTAACAGTTGGGAGCATTAAGGGACCCCTTTCCCCCATTCAGGCTTTCTCTCTCAAAAATATAGATTAAAAAAAAAAACAAAACAGCTTCTGCACAGCTAAGGAAACAATCAACAAAACTAAAAGGCAATAGACAGAATGGGAAAAGATATTTGCAAATGACATACTGGACAAAGGGTTATTATCAAAAATCTATAAAGAACCTACCAACTCAACACCCGAAAAACAATCCAGTGAAGAAATGGGCAGAAGACATGAATAGACACTTTTCCAAAGAAGATGTCCACATGGCCAACAGACACATGAAAGGATGCTCAACATCACTCATCATCAGGAAAATACAAATCAAAACCACACTGAGATGCCATTCCACACCAGTGAGAGTGGCTAACAGTAACAACTCAGGAAACAACGGATGTTGGCGAGGATGCGGAAAAAGGGGAACCCTCTCGCACTATTGGTGGAAATGCAAACTGGTGTAGTCACTGTGGAAAACAGTGTGGAAGTTCCTCAACAAATTAAAAATAGCATTACTCTGTGACCCAGCAATAGCACCACTAGGAATTTATCCAAAGGATACAGGTGTGCTGACTCACAGGGGCACATGTACCCCAATGTTGAAAGGTGTACTATCAACAATAGCTCAGTTATGGAAAAAATGCAGATGTCCATCAGCTGATGAATGGATCAAGAAGATGTGGTATATATTTACAATGGAATGCCGCTTGGCGTTCAAAAAGAATGAACTCTTGCCATTTGCAACAACATGGATGGAACTTGAGGGGGTACTATGCTAAGTGCAGTAAGTTAGAGAAAGAAAAATACCCTATGTTTTCACTCCTAGGTGGAATTTGAGAAACTTAATAGAAGACCATAGGGGAAGGGAAGGAAAAATAAGAAAAACAGGGTGGCAAACCATAAGAGACTCTTAAATACAGAGAAGAAACTGAGGTTGATGGGGGTGGGGAGTTGGGGAGGGTGGGGAAAATGGGTGATGGGCATTGAGGAGTGCACTTGTTGGGATGAGCACTGGGTGTTGTATGTAAGTGATGAATCATGGGATTCTACTCCTGAGGCCAACCTACACTGTAACATACACTGTTACCCTGTAAGTTAGCTAAAGTGATAATAAATTATTAAAAAAAAAAAGTATGCCTCTTCACACCAAGAAACAGACTCTGAACTATAGAAAACAAAACTGATAGTTACCAGAAGAGAGGTGGGTGGATGATGGATTAAATAGGTGATGGGGATGAAGGAGGGCACTTGTGATGAGCACAGGGTAATGTACGAAGTGCTGAATTACTATACTGTACACCTGAAACTATATTTCACTGTATGTTAACTGGAACTTATTTTGTTTTTTGTTTTGTTTTGTTTTGTTTTGTTTTTTAATGTTTGTTTATTTTCGAGAGAGACAGAGTGTGAGCAGGGGAGGGGCACAGATAGAGGGAGACACAGAATCCAAAGCAGGCTCCAGGCTCCAAGCTGTCAGCAACAGAGCCTGACATGGGGCTTGAACTCACGGAACACGAGATCATGACCTGAACCGAAGTCAGACGTGTAACCGACTGAGCCACCCAGGCGCCCTTATTATTATTTTTTTTTATGTTGATTTGTTTCTGAGAGAGAGAGGGAGACAGAGTCTGAAGCAGGCTCTGCAGTGACAGGATGTGGGGCTCAAACTCATGAACTGTGAGATCATGACCTGAGCAGAAGTCAGTGACTTAACCAACTGAGCCACCACCGAGGTGCCCCGCTAACTGGAATTTAAACAAAAACGAAGAAATTTTAGTTATTATCTTATTTTTATCAACCAAAAAAAAAAGTATGCCTCTCACTGATGTATACATTAGTTACGCATTGCTGTATTACACATTCTTCCAAGTTTACTGGCTTCAGATGCTATAGAGTTATTATCTCCCATTTTCTGTGGGTCAGGAATTTAGGAATAGTTGAGGTGGGCAGTTCTGGTGGGGGCACCTCCATGGGCGTGCAGTCAACATGCTGGCCAGGCTACAGCCATCTTCCAGCTTGGCTGGAGAGTACTGTTGTAAAGATGGTTCACTATATGACTAGCAGGTTGGTGCTGGTTGTTGACGGGGGGGGGGGGGGGGGGGGGGCTCAGTTTCCCATCGCACGGGCCTCTCCAGAGTGCTGCAGGACTGTCCACATGACAGCTGGCTTTCCCCAGAGCCAGCATCCAAGAGAGAGCAGGCAAGGCAGGAGGAGGATGCCTTTTATGAACTAGTATCAGAAGTCAAACACCATGGCTTCCACCACTTGTATTAGAAGTGAGTCACTTAGGGAGAAATGTCAAAAAAAAAAACAAAAACCCAAAGAAATCTCTTGAAACCACTGCAGGGCGTTTGGTTAGGTTGGGTCTGTTTTTTAGTCATTCTGATAATTTCTGCATTTTAATTGTCTTGTTTACTCCATTTCTGTGTCTTGCATAATCAGTGATAGGATTAAGTGTGGGTTTACCATTTTGTTTTGATTTGCCCTGTTTTTCTTGGTGGTGGTGGTGTTCCTCCTTTCTTGTGTTTTAAAAATACATATTCATTGGGGCGCCTGGGTGGCGCAGTCGGTTAAGCGTCCGACTTCAGCCAGGTCACGATCTCGCGGTCCGTGAGTTCGAGCCCCGCGTCGGGCTCTGGGCTGATGGCTCAGAGCCTGGAGCCTGTTTCCGATTCTGTGTCTCCCTCTCTCTCTGCCCCTCCCCTGTTCATGCTCTGTCTCTCTCTGTCCCAAAAATAAATAAACATTGAAAAAAAAAATAAAAATACATATTCATTTATTTTTGGAATCCTAACTAAATTTTTCTATTTTGTAAAAGCTGTACTTCTTTAGTTGTATGGGCATGCAATATACAGCCTTCATGTTTTGTAGGTTACTTAATGTTGTAGCATTGTACACAAGATATAAAACCCCGGTCAACATCTAGATCCACTCCCACCATCCGTTATTGATATTTTTAAGTGTTACATCTATATATTTTATAAACCCCTTTACAATGTTATTTTTTATAGTGCAGGTTTTCTGGTGATGAATTCTTAATTTTTATCTGAAAATATCTTTAGTTCACTTTTATTCTTAAAGAGTATTTCTACTTGATACAGAATTCTAGTTTGACAGTCCCTCTCTCCCTTCTGTTCCCCACTAAGAACTTTAAAGACATTTTTTGGGTATTTTCTTACTTCAGCAGTTTCTGATGAAAACTCGATCATAAAACAAATAGTTGTTACAGTTGTTACCCTGTGTGCATTGTACTGCTTTTTTTTGGCACTTTCAAGATTTGCTCTTTAACTCTGGCTTTCAATAATTTGACTATGATATGATGAGGCCTTCTATTTACCCTGCTTGATGTTCAGTTAGCATCTGAAAATTACAAACTTGTCTTTCATCATATTTGTGAAAAATTGGATTATTTCTTTTTTTAAAAAAATTTTTTTTATGTTTATTTATTTTTGAGAGGGAGAGAGAGTGTGAGCAGGGGAGGGGCAGAGACAGAAGAAGACACAGAATCCGAAGCAGGCTCCAGGCTCCGAGCTGTCAGCACAGAGCCTGACGCGGGGCTTGAACCCATGAACCATGAGATCATGACCTGAGCCAAAGTTGGATGCTCACTGGACTGAACCACCCAGGTGCCCCTATGTATTTATTTTGAGAGAGAGACTGGGGGAGAGACAAAGAGAGAGAATTGCAAACAGGCTCCACACTGTTAGTGCAGAGCCCAACTCAGGGCTCAAACTCAGGAACCTTGAGATCATGACCTGAACCAAAGACACTTAAGCGACTGAGCCATCCAGGTGCCCCTTGACTATTATTTCTTAGAATATTTGGCCTGCTTCATTCTCTTCTCGGAATCCTATCATACCCATCTCAGACTGTCTGCTTTAAACAACAGGTCTCTGAGGTTCTGTTCGCCTTAAAAATAAAATCTTTTCTCTCTTACTCACATTTGGATAAATTCTATTCAGCTGTCTTCAAGTTCACTGTCTTTTTACCTGTCATCTCCATTCTGTTAAGGCCATCTCTAACTTTTTTCACTTTATTATTTTTTTCAGTGTTTATTTTGTGAAAGAGAGAGCACGTGCAGAAGCAGGGGGAGGGGCACAGAGAGAGGAGGAGAATCCCAAGCAGGCTCTGTGCTGTCAGCTCAATCCGACAAACTGAGATCATGACCTGAGCAAAAATCAAGAGTTGGACACTTAACTGAGCCACTCAGGCACCTCTTTCATTCTAGATCATGTATTTTTTAGTTTTATTTATTTTTAAGATGTTTATTTTTGAGAGAGAGAGTGAGAGAAGGAGTGGGGAAGGGACAAAGAGAGAGATCCACCACGGGCTCTGTGCTCCCAGCAGAGAGCCTGATGCAGGGCTCAAACTCATGATCTGCTAGATGGTGAGCTGAGCTGAAGTCAGAAGATTAACTGACTGAGCTACCCAGGTGCCCCATATTTTTTAGTTTTATTATTTCCATTTCATTAAAAAAATCATTTCTGTATTTTCTATTTTTTCATTCATTGCAAGTACATTTTCCTTTACATCACTGATAGCTATAATAGCTATTTTAACACCCTTATCTGCAAATTCTAATACTTGGATTAGCTGGAGTTGCTCTTAATTCACTGCCTTTTGCCCTTCAGAAAGGGTTGCATTTTCTTCATTTCTATACTGCATGTGGTGAATGGCTATGAATATCACATAGTGGAGACTCTATTCTGTTACTTTTCTCAGATGAGTGGTTTCTTTTGTTTTAGCATGCAGTCAACTTGGCTGGACTTGGAACTTCTGCCCAAGAAACATTTGGAAGGTCAGTCACAGCTCACATCTTATCTTTAGTCTGCTCCCATGACCACCCAATGTCTACGTGGCTTAGGAGTCAGCTCGAGATACAGACAGAATTTGGGGATCTTCCCCACTTGTTCCTTTCCTTTTAGGTTGCTCTCAACTCAGCCCTCAGACTTCCCAGGGCATAAAGGCTATGGTTTTTCGACCAGTAACCTCACCACTTAGCTTGATCCCAGAGTAAAAGCAGCAAAAAGAGGGAATTCATGCCTTTTATCTCCCTTCCTCCGAGTCTGGACTCCTCACCAGAATATGCTGCAATTCACTCTTCAATGCCCTCATGTTAGTGCTCTTTGTATTAAGACCAGGCTTTACAGCTGTTATCTGTGGAAGACTTGCTTAGCCAATAGTGAAATTGGAAGTCTGAGTGAAGGTATTTTAAAAACCTCAGCATGCCTGGAGTTCAGTGCTTAACGGTGTATAAAGAACACCAGACAGTGATGTAGAGCTGAGCTCCCTTAGCCTGTAAACAACAACCAGAGACAAACATGGCAGGGATTCCGGTCAGCTGTCTTTGGTTAAAGGGAGGTGAAGTTCCTTCTCTGCTGTTCCATGCATCAAGTGAGCAGCACATATGAACCTACACATGAGAACCGGGTTTGGAAGGATGCGTCCTACCTATTAATTTTCTCACCAATTGCAGTTAAGCTCTTTGCCTTTCATTTCATCTCTGCTCTCCTGTGGAGAGAACAGGTGTCACTTCTTACGGACTAATGGGGAGGACCA
The DNA here is from genome assembly GCF_022079265.1 of Lynx rufus. NCBI lineage: Eukaryota > Metazoa > Chordata > Mammalia > Carnivora > Felidae > Lynx > Lynx rufus. The sequence goes on from NW_025814838.1 coordinate 13,159,299, forward strand.
TCTAGTCTAGCACCGTGTGTTCCCATTCTTTTTGTAAATGTTTAAAACTGTTTCTGAAATTTGGTTCTCCCCTCACAGATAAGGGCCCCTGCTGACTATGGAACTGAAGAAAACCTTTTCAACGACAGGGACTGTGTTCCTTTGGCACTAAGCAGTCAGAAGCACATGGTAATTGCACTTCCCGGGAGGCAGGCCACCCTGGGAGCATGCCGAACTGTATGCTGCAGCCTGAGACCGAGCAATTTCTGCAGCTGTCCGCTGAGGCGGCTGGGTAGGTCATGGTGACCGCTCACTGCCTGGTTGAGGGGACGGGCTTGTTCGGTGCTTGCTACACAAAGTGTGGATCCTCTGTGAGGCAGGGGTTCTTTCTCGAAACTTACCTTTTAGTTTAGAGGGGGAGGGAGACCAGGAGACCAGGACAGAGTTTAGGGGAAGGTATGACAAGGTTGTTGTTGGGCACCCACTGCGGGCCGGACGCCTTTACCAACGGGAACTCTCTTCCCATGGCTTGCAATAGGGAGCAATGAGGAAGGCTCGGCGGACAGGGGGACGCCTGGCGCACCGTGCCTAAGAGCACCTGGTTGGGCTGCGGATCAGCACCCAGTGAAGTCAGGAGGACGTTGGTCTCCTCCAGAGTGCTCTTGCTCAAAACACTAGCAAAATGGTTTGCACAAGCTGGCCGACTGGAGCAGAGGGTTCTGGGGACGTGTGGAAGATGAAGCAGGGTAAGGTAGGGGCTGGGCAGTCTCGATGGCCAGCCAGGTGGAAGGCCATCAGCTGAATGCCCCCGACGAATGGCAGCTTTAGGAAAGAGGGCCCCATAGAGGACTTCTGGGAGGATGGTGGAGTCCAGGACCCTCGGCTCACCTGATCCCACGGACAAAGCCAGATGACAGCCACAAGGGTACAAGAGTGACATAGCAGACTTCGCACGGGTAATGGTAGGAGAATACATGGAAAAGAGACATGGAAAAGAGGAGGGGGGGCAGAGACGTAGTAGGGAATCAAGTTCCTGGTGAGACAGACCACAAAGGAGAGGGATACCACAAGCACAGAGAAGGGAGGGGAGCAGACCCCACCCACATCAGGCACCCCAAACATCGGGGACCTGAACTGGGAAACGTTGAAAACCCATGGGCCTTAACTCTGGGTCCTTTAACAATCGGTGGGCTTAGCTCTGGGAGAGCAGGATGGCAATGGGAAACCGAGTCCCCACCCTTAAAGACCCAGCGTAACGAACAACCCCACTGAGATACAGCATAGAAGGAGCAGTTTGAAAAGCGCCTGGGGTATAAGGGAAGCAGATTAATTTTGTATTTACTAATCTCAGAACATGTGCTGGACAGGCAGGGATCTTTGGCAGACTTCTGCAAGAGCCAAAGAGCTGGTGGGCACCATTCTCCCCCGCCTGCCAAGTTTAGACACCCGACACTTGTAGGAACCAGCGCAAATACTCTCCACCTGCCTTGGTAACCCCACATACTGATTGTCATTCTCTCGGGGACTCACACCATCCAACCTGCCCTGGGAAGACGGGAAGATAACCGCACACACGAAGGCTTGGGGCAGACAGGTGCTCTTATTAGTGGGCAGGGCCGGCAGTCAGAGGCTCTCAGGGACAAAGCAGGGAGAGTGCCCTGCAGGCTGGTATAACCATAGCCCTGTCAACTTGGGCTGAAGGCAGGGATCTGGTCTGATCCAACTACAAGTCCAAGGCAGCCCCAGACTGGCCCTTTAATAGCACAGAGACGAAATCCTGCCACAGTAGGCAAAGTGGGTCACTGCAGCCAACTGGACTAAAGGCAAATGTGGCTCAGCCACAACAGTGGGGTGCATGCAACACACGTAAGAGACCCCCTGAAGCAACTACTTCTGGTGAGCGAGGCACATGGCACTACAGGGTACGACAGGACCTCTTCTTCATGAGGACCCTACTTTCAAAAGCAGGAGACATAGCTGATTTTCCTAGTACAAAGAAACAAACAGGTTTAGACAAAATAAAGAGACAGTGGACTATATCCCAAAATATAAAAAAGAACCAGAGATTAAGAACTCAGTAAGTGAAATTGATTCCCTCTTGTGTATTTTTAATCACAGAGGAAGCAGAAGAATGGATCAGTCACCTGGAAGACAGAGTAATGGAAAGCAACCAAGCTGAACAACAACAAAATAAAAAATGAGAATAGGTTAAGGGAATCAGCAACACAACAAACCATAACCATATTCAAATTATTGTGATCCCAAATTTATCTGAAAAATTAATAGCCAAAAACTTCTCTAATCTGGAAAAGGAAACAGACAATCAGATCTAGGAGGCATAGCGCGCCCTAAAGAAGGTGACCCAAGAAGGTAAACACTGAGACACATTTCAAATGGCAAAAAGTAGTGACAAAGAATTATAAAAGCAGCAAAGGAAAATGGTTATGTACAAAGGAAACCCCATATAGCTATTGGCTCATTGTCCAGCATAAACCTTGCAGGCCAGAAGGGAGTGGGATGATATATTCAAAGGGTGGAAAGGAAAAAAACCTCCAAGAATACTCTACCCAGCAAAGGGTATCATTCAGAATAGGAGATGAAGAGTTTGCCAAACAGAATTTAAAGGACTTCATCACCACCAAAAGAGCCTTACAAGAAATGTTCAAGGGGATTCTTTGGAAAGAAAAGGCCAGGTTCAGGAATAAGAAAATTAGGAAAGGAAAAAATTTCACAGGTAAATGCAAACATAAGAAAAGTCATAGATTAGTCACTTATAAAAACCCAATTTGGAGGTTAAAGCACAAAAGCAGTAGAATCAATTATATCTACAAAAATCAGTCAAGGTAATTCACAAAATAAAAGGATGTAAAGTATGACAGCATATACATAAAACATGCAGAGGGAAAGAGTAAAAATTTAGTGCTTTTAGATTGGGTGCACACTTAACCATCCACTTAATATATGCCTATGCCATATGCATAGGATGTTATATATCAACCTAATGGTAACCACAAATCAAAAACCGGTAATAGATACGCAGAAAGTAAAGTGAAAGGAATCCAAGCAGATCATTCAAGAAAGACACCAAACCACAAGGGAAGACAGCAAAAGGGGAAAAGAACAGAGAGGAACTAGAAAACGAACCATAAAACAAGTAACAAAATGGCAATAAGCAGATATACCCATCAATAATTACTTGAATGTAAATGGATTAAATGTTCCAATCAAAAGACATAGGGTGACAGAATGGATAAGACAGTAACATCCATCTATATGCTGCCTACCAGAGACTGACTGTAGACTAAAGACACATAACGTTTTGAAAAGTACAGGGATAGAAAAATAATTATTATGCAAATGGAAGCAAAAAGCAAGCTGACACAGCAATACTTACATCAGATAAAACAGACTTTAAAACAGAAGACCCTACAGAATGAAATGGGAACAGTCCAATAAGAGGATATAACAATTACATATAGTTACGTACCCATCATGGAAGAATCTAAATACATAAAGCATCTATTACTAGACATAAAGGAAGAAACTGACAGTAGTACCTAAGGGTAGGGGACTTTAACACCCCACTTACATCAATGGATGGATCATCCAGACAAAAAACATGGAAACAGTGGCTTTGAATGACACATTGGACCAGATGGACCTAACATATATTCAGACCATTTCATTCAAAACCAAAAGAATACACATTCTTTTCAAGTACATATGGAACACTCTCCAGATCACATATTAGACAAAACAAGTCTCAATAAATTAAAAAAGACTGAAATCCTATCATGCATCTTTTCCAACCACAATGGTATAGAACTAAAAATTACAAGAAAAAAAATATGGAAAGAACAAAAATACATGGAAAAACATGCTACTTAATGAATGGGTCAACCAAAAAATCAAAGAAGAAATCAAAAAGGAAACAAAATATAAATGGAGACAAATGAAAATGAAAACATAATGGTCCAAAATCTCTGGGATGCAGCAAAAGCTGTTCTAAGAGGGAAGATTATAGCAATACAGGCCTACCTCAAGAAGTAGGAAAAATCTCAAACAACCTAGTCTTAAACCTAAAGGGGCTAGAAAAAAAACAAAGCCCCAGGCCAGTATAAGGAAGGAAATAATAAACATGAGAGCAGAAATCAATGAAATAGACTAAACAAACAAAACAAACAAACAACCCCTGCCCCCCCCCTCAAATAACAGATGGAGCAATGAAGCCAGGAGCTGGTTCTTTGAAAAGACCAACAAAATTGATCAACTTTTAGCCAAACTCCTCAAAAAAGAAACAATAAGACTCAAAAAAAATAAAATCAGAAATGAAGGAGAAATAACCAACAACACCACAGAGACACAAAAGAATATAAGAAATACTATGAAAGATTATATGCCAACAAATCGGACAACCTAGAAGAAATGGATGAATTTCTAGAAACATCATTTTCCCAAAGTGAATCAGAAAGAAATAGAAAATTGGAACAGACTGATTACTAGTAAAGAAATTGAATCAGTAATCTAAACACTCCCAACAAACAGAAGTCCAGGACCAGATGGCTTCACAAGTGAATTCTACCAAACATTTAAAGAAGAGTTAATATCTATTCTTCTCAAACTAATCCAAAATAGAAGAGGAAGGAAAGCTTCTAAATTCATTCTATAAGTCCAGCATTACCCTGATACCAAAGCCAGATAAAGACACTACAAAAAAAGAAAATAAAACTATAAGTTAGTATGATGTCTGATAAACATAGATGCAAAAATCCTCACCAAAATATTAGCAAACCTAATTCAACAATACGTTAAAAAGATCATTCACCATGATCAAGTGGTTTTTATTCCTGAGATGCAAAGGTGGTTCAATACGTATGAATCAATCAAGAATGATACATCACATTAACAAGATAAAGAATAAAAACCATATGATCTTCTCAATAGATGGAGGAAAAGCATTTGATGAAGTGTCACATCCATTTAGGATAAAACCTCTCAACAAAGTAAGTTTAGAGGGAACATACATCAACATCATAATGGCCATATATGGGAAAAACCCACAGGTAACCTCATACTTGATAGTGAGAAACAGCTTTTCCTCTAAGATCAGGAGCAAGTGAAGGATGTCCAGATGTCCACTCTCACCGTGTTTATTCAACACAGTACTGGATGTGAATACACAGCAATCAGATAAGAAAAAGAAGTAAAAGGTGTCCAAAGTGGCAAGGAAGAAGTAAAACTTCTATTTGCAGAGAGCATGATACTATATAAAGAAAATACTAGAACTGATAATGAATTCAGTGCAGTCACAAGACACAAAGTTAATATATAGAAATCTATTGCATTTCTATATATTAATAATGAAGTAACAGAAAAAGGCATTAAGAAAACAATCCCATTTACAACTGTATCAAAAAGAATAGAATGCTCACGAATAAACTTAACCAAGAAGGTGAAAGACTTGTGGTCTAGAAACTATGAAACACTGATGAAAGAAACTGAAAATGACATAAACAAATGGAAAGACATCCCATGCCCATGGATTGGAAGAACCAGTATTGTGAAAATGTTCACACTACCCAAAGCAATCTACATATTTCATGCAAACTCTATCAAAATACCAACATTTCCCACAGAACTAGAACAAACAACCCTACAAGCTGTATGGAACCACAAAAGACCCTAAATAGCCAAAGCAATCTGGAAGAGGAAGAACAAAGTTGGAGGTAGCACAATCCCAGTTTTCAAGATACAAAACTAGAGTAATCAGAACAGTACTGTACTGGCAGAAAAACAGACACATAGATCAATGGAACAGAACAGTCCAGAAATAAACATGCCTTTATGGCCAATTAATCTATAACAAAGGAAAAGAGAATATACAAAGAAGAAAACATAGTCTCTTCAACAGACGGTGTTGGGAAAACTGGACAGCTACATGCAAAAGAGTGAAACTGGAGCACTTTTTTTACACTAGGTACAAAAATAAACTCAAAATTGATTAGTGACTTAAATGTGAGGCCTGAAACCATCAAAGTCCTAGAAGAAAACCTAGGTAATAATTTCTTGGGATATCAGCCACAGAAACATTTTTGTATATATGTCTCCTCTGCCAAGAGAAACAAAAGCAAAATTAAGCTCTTGGTACTACACCAAGATAAAAAGCTTTTGCACAGCAAAGGAAACCATTAACAAAACAAAAAGGCAGCCTACTGAATGAGAGAAGATGTTTGCAAATGATCTAATTGACAAGGGGTTAATATCCAAAATATACAAAGAACTTCTATAATTCAACACCAAGAAAAACCCAATCCAGTTAAAAATGGGCAGAAGACATGAACAGACATTTTTCCAAAGAAAACATACAGACAGGTAACAGACACATACAAAGATGCTCAACATCCCTCACCATCAGGGAAATGCAAATCAAAAACCACAATGAGCCACCACTTTACACCTGTGAGATGGCTGAAATCAAAAACGCAAGACAACAAGTGTTGACGAAGATGTGAAGAAAGAGGAACCCTTGTGCACTGTTGATGGGAATGCAAACTGGTACAGCAACTGTGGAAAACAGTATGGAAGTTCCTTAAAAAATTAAAAACAGAATTACCATATGATCCAGTAATCTCAGCACTGGGTATTTACCCAAAGAAAACAAAACACTAACTTGAAAAGAGATAGGCGCCCCTATGTTTACTGCAGTATTAATTACAACAGCCAAATGATGGAAGCAATCTAAGTGTCCAGTGATAGACAAATGGATAAAGAAGATGTAGTATATTATACACAATGGAATATTACTCAGCCACACACAAAAAAAGAATGAGACCTTGCCATTTACAACATGGATGGATTTGGCAGGCATAATGCTAAGTGAAGTAAGTCAGTCAGAGACAGACAAGTACCAAATAATTTCATTCATATGTGGAATTTAAGAAATAAAACAAACAAAGGAAAAAGAGACAATAAAAACCAGCCTCTTGAACTACTGGGACCTCATCAAGATAAAAAGCTTCTGCATGGCGAAAGAAACAATCAGCAAAACCAAAAGGCAAGCAACGGAATGTGAGAAGATATTTCCAAATGACGTATCAGATAAAGAGTTAGTATCCAAAATCTATAAAGAACTTATCAAACTCAACACCCAAAAAACAAAGAATCCAGTGAAGAAAGGGCAAAAGACACGAACAGACCCTTTTCCAAAGAAGACATCTAGATGGCCAACCTACACAAGAAAAAAATGTTCCATATCACTCATCATCAAGGAAATACAAATCAAAACCACAATGAGATACCGCCTCACACCTGTCAGAAAGGCTAACACTAACAACTCAGGCAACAACAGATGTTGCCGTGGATGGAGAAAAAGAAACCCTCTTGCACTGCTGGTAGGAATGCAAACTGGTGCAGCCATTCTGGAAAACAGTATGGAGGTTCCTCAAAAAATTAAAAATAAAACTACCCTATGACCCAGCAATTGCACTATTAGGTATTTATCTAAAGGATACAGGTGTGCTGTTTCGAAGGGGCAAGTGCACCCCCCATGTTTATAGCAGCACTATCAAAAATAGCCCAAGTATGCAAAGAGCCCCAATGTCCATTGATGGATGAGTGGATAAAGAAGATGTGGTGTATATATATATATATATATACAATGGAGTATTACTAGGCAATCAAAAAGAAAGAAATCTTGCCATTTGCAACAACATGGATGCAACTAGAGGGTATTATGCTAAGCAAAATTAGTCATTCAGAGAAAGACAAACATCATATGACGTAACTCATATAGATGAACATAACAGAAGGGAAGTAAAAATAATATAAAAACAGGGAGGGGGACAAAACATAATACTCCTAAGTGCAGAGAACAAACTGAGGGTTGCTGGAGGTGTTGGGGGGGATGGGCTAAATGAGCAAGGGGCATTAAGGAGGACACTTGCTGGGATGAGCACTGGGTGTTAACATGTAGGGGATAAATCATTGGATTCTACTCCTGAAATCATTATTGCACCAGAGCTAACTGGATGTAAATGTAACTTGGATGTAAATTAAAAAAGAAAAACACAACAACTAGACTCGTAAATTGCACTATAAGCTAACTAACATGGATGTAGATTTTTAAAAAAAGCAACCAGAGAACCTGGTTTACTGGATCACTATATTGTACACCTATGTGTTAATTATACTTGGCTTTAAAAAAATAAGAAGAGAAGAAAAGAGAAACGTGTATAAAATACATGCCCTGGCTACCATCACATCTATCCTTAACATGACCCACCCCCCAAGGAGAAGTTAAAAGACAAAGCCTGAATTTGTGAGTAAGTAGGAATTGCAGGTTACACAGCTGCCGAAATTGTTTGGCAGTCTTCACAGTGAGTGGTATTTTGATTTAAAGTAGCATTTAAAGGAGAAGCATGGGAAATGGCAGAGTAGGTGGATCCTGAGCTCACCTCCCATGGACACATGAAGTGTGTAACTAAATATAGTGAAACTCCCTCTGAAAATGACCTGAAGACTAACAGAACCTCTCCCACAGCTGAAGATAAAAAGAAAGCCACATGGAGAAGGGAAGGAGGGGTGGGGTGTGGTCAGAAACCCAATCCCAGGCACTGTGATCCCTATCACCCATAAGTGGGAGTGAGATCAAGCCCCACAGTGGGCACCCCCAACCTTGGGGATCTCCAATGGGGACATGAACCCCCATAATCTTTGGCTTTGAAAATCAGTGGGGCAGGAGCCAGAAGGCTAGAGGGAACTGAGATTCTATTTTAAAGGGCCAGTGCATTATATCACTTAGTCTAAGACCCAGCACAGAAGTAGCAGTTTGGAAAGTGTCTGGGGTATATGCGAAGGAGATTTACTTTTTAGGGCATGTGCTGGAAGAGCACAGATCTGTGGGATATTTGTCTATGAATGTAAATACTGGTGGGAGCCAGCTCTGACACTGTCCATCAGTCTTGCTAACGACGCTTGCCCTGCCCCACCAAGTGGGCAGCTTGTTCTGTAGAAGGGTGGGGCCAGCCCTGCCCACCAGCGTACCCACAGAAGTCTTGGCCCAGTCACAACAGCCCACACAGACATCACCCTCGAGTGCGTGGTTCTGGTGAGCATCACCTGATTGGATTGTGTCACTGGGCCGTAAGGGACGCCTTCTACACAAAGCCACCACTTTTAAGACCAGGAGATGGAGCCAAGCTACCTAATACATAGAAACAAACACAGAGTCAGACAAAATGAGGAGACAGAGTAATACGTTCCAAATGAAAGAACAACATAAAACCTCAGAAAAAGAACTACATGAAACAGAGATAAGCAATCTACCTGATAAAGAATTCAAAGTAATGGTCATAAAAGATGTTCACTGGATCTGAGAGAAGAATGGATGAACTCAGAACTTCAACAAAGAGACAGAAAATATAAAAAAAGAACCAAAGCTGAAAAACAAAATAACAAAACTGAAAAATACACAAGAGGGAATCAGCAGCAGATGAGGACACAGAAGAACAGGTGAGTTATCTGGAAGACAGTGCTGTGGAAATCATCCAAACTGAATAGCAAAAAGAAGAATAGAAAAAAAAATGAGGTTAAGAGACTTCTGGGTCAACAACTATACTGACATTTGCATTATAAATTCCTTGAAGGAGAAGAGAGAAAAAAAGGGCCAGAAAACTTTTTTGAAGAAAAAATAGGTGATGTTTCCGATTCTGTGTCTCCCTCTCTCTCTGCCCCTCCCCCGTTCATGCTCTGTCTCTCTCTGTCCCAAAATAAATAAAAAACGTTGAAAAAAAAATTAAAAAAAAAAAAAAAAAGAAAAAATAGGTGAAAACTTCTCTAACCTGGAGAAGGAAACAGATAGCCAGGTACAGGAAGGTGGAGAGTTCCAAACAAGATGAACCTAAGGAAGTCCACATAATAACTAAAATGTCAAAACTTAGGGGTGCCTGCATGGCTCAGTCGTTAAGTGTAGGACCTCAGCTCAGGTCATGATCTCATGGTTTGTGGGTTCAATCCCCACATCAGGCTCTGTGCTGACAGCTCAGAGCCTGGAGCCTGTTTCAGATTCTGTCCCTCCCCTGCTCTCACTCTATCTCTCTCTCTCAAAAGTAAGTATACATTTAAAACATGTCAAAAATTAAAGATACAGAGAAAGGCAACTAATTACATATAAAGGAAACACCATGAAGCTATACGCTGATTTCTCAGGAGAAACCTTCACAGAAGGTAGCAGCGTAATATATACAAAGTGGTGAAAGGAAAAAAAAAATCTACAACGAAGAACACTCTACTCAGCATTCAGAATTGAGGGAAATTTATAAAGAGTTGCCCAGGCCAAAAAAAGTCAAAGGAGTGCATCACCACTGAACTGGCCTTACAAGAAATGTTAAAGGAACTTCCTGAAGCAGAAAAGAAAAGGCCTTAACTAGAAGTAAGAAAATTATGAAAGGAAGAAGTTTCACTGGTAAAACAGTTAAAGATAGTAGATCATTCACTTATAAAACTAGTATGAGGGTTGAAAGACAAAGAAGTAAAATCAACTGTATCTACAATAACTACTTAAGGGATTCACAAAATTAAAAAAATGTAAACTATGACATTATATACATAAAAGGGGGAATAAAAATGTAATACTTTCAGAATGTGTTGGACTTAAGCAAACTGCCAACTTAAAATACTATATACCTAGGATGTTATTTATGAACCTCAAGGTAACCACAAATCAAAAAACCTGTGAAAGACACACAACAAATACAGAGAAAGGAATCCAAGCACAATATCAAAGAAAGTCATCTAATCACAAAGAAAGCAAGAGAAGAGCTATGAGAGGAACTCTGAAAACAACCAGAAAACAAAAAACACCAATAAGTACATACCTTTCATTTTAAATATAAACAGACTAAATGGTCCAGTCAAAAGACACAGGGTTACCTAATGGATACAAAAAAACCCAAGAGCTATCTATGTGCTGCCTATAAGAGACTCACTTCAGACCTAAAGACATATACAGACTTAAAGTGAAGGGATAGGAGAAGACATTCCATACAAATGGAAGCAAAAAAGCCAAGGTAGCAAATATTTAAAAATTTACAACAGACAAAAACAGACTTTAAAGTAAAGGCTGTAATGAGACAAAGAAGGGCACCGCATAATGTTAAAGCGATCAATCCAATGAGAGGACATAACAACTGTAAATACCCATGCACCCAACACAAGAGCCCCTATATTTTGCAGATACAGTAAATATTAATGGACTAAAGGGGGAAAATTGTCAGTAATACAATAATAGTAGGGAATTTTAACACCTCACTAACATCAATGAATAGATCATCCAGGCAGAAAATCAGTAAGGAAATCGTGGCTCTGAATGATGTATCAGACCAGACAGACTTAATAGATATATACAGAACATTCCATCCCTCCACCCCCAAATAGCAGAATACACATTTTTCCAAAGAAGACATCCAGATGGCCAACATAGAAAAGAGTCATCAGGGAAATGCAAATCAAAACCACGACATAACAACTTACACCAGTTCAGGATGGCCACTCTCAAAAAGACAAGTAGTAACAAGTGTTGGGAAGAATGTGGAGAAAAGGGGACCCTCTTTCACTACTGGTGGGAATGCAAACTGGTGCAGCCACTGTGAAAAACAGTATGGAGATTCCTCAAAAAATTAAAAAATAGAACTACCCTATGATGCAGCAATTCCACTTCTGGGTATTTTTCCAAAGAAAGCAAAAACCATCAATTTGAAAAGATATCTGTACCCTTATGTTTATTGCAGCATGACTTACACTAGCCAAATATGGAAGCAACCTAAGTGTCCACGGATAGATGACTGGGTAAAGAAGATGTGACACACACACACACACACACAGAGGATTATTACTCAGCTATAAAAAAAGAGTATTTTTCTGGGGCGCCTGGGTGGCTCAGTCTGTTAAGTGTCCAACTTTGGTTCAGGCGATGATCTTATAGCTTGTGAGTTCAAGCCCCACATCGGGCTCTGTGCTGACAGCTCAGAGCCAGGAGCCTGCTTCCGATTCTGTCTTTCTCTCTCTCTCTTGGCCTCTCCCCTGCTCATGCTCAGTCTCTCTCTGTCTCTCAAAAATAAAACATTAAAAACAAACTACAGAAAGTATTTTTCCTATTTGTGATAGTAGGGACGGACTACGAGGGGTTTATGTGAAGTGAAAGAAGTTGGACAGAGAAAAGCAGATACCAAATGATTTCACTTCTCTATGGAATCTAAAGAACAGAATAAATGAACAAACAAAACAGAAACACTCATAAATCCAAACACACTGGTGGCTGCCAGAGGGGAGATGGGGCGGGGGGATGGGTACAGTAAGTGGAGGTTATTAACAGTACGAATCTCCAGGTACAGAACAAGTCACAGGGATGTACAGTATAGCACAGGGGACACAGTCCGTGATCTCGTAATAACACTGTATGGTGACAGATGGTAACTGCACTTACCTGGGTAACATTTCATAACGTATAGAAGTGTCAAATGACTGTCGAACACCTGAAGCCACTATAATATTGTATGTCAAGTATACTTCAATTAAAAAAAACCAGCATTTCAAATGCAAATGAGGTTCTTGGCTCTGAAATTTGTGTTCGTACAGCGGCAAGCGCGTTTTAAACAAGGGATTCAGTGTGAGGACGACACCCCAGATACAAGCCCACAGACTGTGGCCGCTGGTCTCGTTTACTTACCTCTGGAAGGGAGGACGGGGCACCACGTGTCTGCTTGATGGCCTCCTCGTAGCGGGGAGGGTCTTTTGTCTTGGGGACCGGGCTCCCAAACAGGGAGTGCTGGACGACGCACTGCTGGGGTGGAGGGGGCGAACTAGGCTGAGGCAAAAAGAGGAGGGCACATGTCAGGTCTGGGCAGTGAGCTCAGAGGGCGGCTGAGTCATGGCGCTCCTGAACTCAGGAGCCTTCTCACCTCCAGCCTGTGTGGCCGATGGCACCGGGGCACCATCCTGTGAGGGAAGGGTCATCTTTTCCGCGATAACAGCCAAGCTGCCCCTTAACAACCGTCACCACGGTCTTTGGCTATTTTGTCCCATTAATATTGATACTCAGTCCCTCCACGCCCGAAGCACTGGGTTCTGCAATGCTTTAGGGCCCCATGAGCAAGCACTGTTACTGCTGCCCCGTCCGCACAGCACTACCTTGTTGGAAGCGGTAGGTCCATTCTGCAGGGAGGCAAGTGGTGCGCTTCTGGACTGAAGAACACTGGTGGAGGTCTTGTTCACAAAGGGCTGCTGGACCGCTGGAGCAGGTGGTCTCTCATACGGAAGAACTGAATTTGATGCCGAGTTCGTGAAAACCTGTAACGGACAAATATTTTCCATTCAATCTGTTCTTTGGCTCTTCCTACCGAAGAAAACCATGTTTTAGGACGAGGCTCGGCAGACTTGCCCTGTAAGGAGCCACCACGTGTGCAGTTTAGGGTCTGCAGGCCACGGGGTGTCTGTTGGAACTGTTCACCTCTGCCACTCTGGCCCAGAAGCAGTTTGGACAACGCATAAATCAATGGGTGGGGCTGGCTTCCAATAACTTTATCTACAGAAACAGGTGGGGCGCTGGAGGTGGCCCTCAGGCCGTGGTCTGCCAACCCCGATTTTCCAGCATCCGTGGTCCCTTTACTTAGTGGCCTGTCTTTGATGGCGGTGTGGACTGTACCTTCTGGGAAATCAGCGCTTGCTCAGTATGATTTCTGTCTTAGGCGATAGCTGAATTTCTCATATTCCTCACCAGGGTGGTCTCATCTACTTTCACAGCTTTCATGTCCACGATTAAGCTAATAATCCCCAAACCCACCTCTTTTCCATCCTTGCTTCCAAGTGCCAAAGCCACATTTATAACCTTTATTTACAAACATAAATTCAGGACATCTCAAATGTAATATATTCCAAACGAAACTTTCCCCTTTCCTTCCACCACCACCAGCCTTGGAGGAAAAGTAATTCTTGGTTTTCCCTTCATTTATTTTTAAAACTTTGGTAAACGGAGCCGTCAGTCTCCTCTGCTGTCTCCCTTCAGTGCTCACACGCCTTACGAATGCCTCCTGAATCAGGCCTCTGTCCTCCGCTGTCCTAATCCAGGTCCTTGCTCCTGATCACGGGAGTACCGTGGCATCCTCTTCACTGTGCCTCCCTCCCCGTCGACCCTCTGCTACAGTTGCAGCCTCAGCACACACCTGATGGAGCCCCCACAATCCCTGGCTCCTCTGTCCTTACGGTAAAACCCTCCTCTCTGGCTGGCACAAAAAGCTTCCACCACCCGGCCCCATTTCTGTCGGACCGGAAAGGCCACACAGGCTGCGGCCACACTCAGGTTTTTAGTTTGTTGAAAGTGTCTCCAAATCCTTGCAGGGCCCCATTTAAAATCTGCCCCCTTCTGAGAAGCTGGCCTCCGCTCTGTCAGGGAGTGGTGAGGACTCCCTCCTGTGGAACTAACAAGTGTCTGTTTAGCCCCCATCACGAGCCAAAGGTCTTATGGCCTTTTACAAATGTATGGTCACTGTGTGATTTTGTGATTGTATTTCACAGAGCTGATTTACTCATAAAAATATTTTATGTACTTTATACCACTAGTATTCTGAAAGAGAAAAACTTACCTCTGCGTTTCTATTGTAAACATACATACGTATTTCTTAAGTGGGCAAGTATGTGTGTGTGTGTGTGTGTGTGTGTGTGTGTGTGTGTGTGTACCCACCCCTTCAAAAGGTACAGCTGCTCTGGGCGAGGAGTTCTGGAAGCATATTCCTCTTTGAAAAAGCTGGAATTAATGATCCCTAATTCTAGTATTGAGACTTAGTGAATAAACCCTTATTTCTCCTGTCTATATCCTATTTTTCTCTCTCTTCTCTTAAAGAAAACTATCTTAACATTGGAATGTTCACTGAGGCGATCACCACCCTAGAATGTTATTGTGAGCCCAAAGTCAGTAATATGCTGCTGTAACTCACTGCATTTCCCAGAGGAGATTCCAGAAGAGAGCACATGATAATGTGACTACTGATGACCTCAGGCGTCAATTTCTGTCTGCTGCTCAAGTGGTCTTAGCCCAGACGGTTCACGCTACCTTGGGGCATGTCTACAGGTACACCTAATTATCCAAGTTCTTTTATGTTGAAGATTAACATTCTGGGACTAATAATTCTCAAGGTTAAAAATAATAAGACCTATTTTTGAGGCCTTAAGAGTTTTCTGTCAAGGAGATGTGCACACAGCTCCACCTGCTGGGTAAGAGGGAATTTTTGTAACTTCTGGGCTATTCAACATCACAATTTTTTGGTAGGAACACATGGAGGGGTTACTGAGTCCTAGACCAACACGGTCATCTGAAAGATGAGGAAAATGACACTCAGAGGAAGTAAGTGAATTTTGCATAAGGCCAAACCTGTAGGAAGTGGGGAACCAGAATCCGCACACCTGGGCCCTCTGGCTGTTAGCCCGCAAGATGGCAAACTCTTAAATATATAAAGATCTTATTCAAGGTAGACACTGAAAAAGTATCTTTTTCGACTTCAAATATTTCTTCCCAGGGAACAGCACTTCCCCCTCCCCCACAAGATGATTAATTTGAAAAGAAATTTATTTTAAAACTCAAAAAATCCTACATGAGGATTAAAAACAAACTTTTGAAACTTTTACTTGGAAAAGGGCTTTAACTGTTAAGATGACCAGTCTTTCAGTAAAAAAGAACCCTTTTTCCCTAATAACTGCATAATCTGCAGCCGGATGGCAGGTGGCCTGAGGCCCATCCAGTGGGAGGTGCGTGATACAAAAGAACAAACGGTGCTTCCCACGGAAGAGACTGCTATGAGGACACTTGGAGAATGGCTGAGCAGATGACAGTCACCATCGGCGACGGCCTGTCACTCGTTCGCATTCACCAACCTTTCTAACTTGCTGAGGCTGACTGAGCACATGTGGCGTGAAAGCTTCTTGCTTCTGAGGTACGGTCTGGGCTAAGCCTGAGGACAGGGTGGTGGCTGCTGTCTGCGGCTGAGTCTGAGTCTGGATTCCTGCTTGTGGTGGAGTCTAGGAAGCAAACAAAATATTGATTTAATTATCAAAATCAAACTCAGAATCAAGAGTGTAGGTGTGGGGGCACCTGGATGGTTCAGTCAGAAGAGCATGGGACTCTGGATCTCGGGGTTGTGAGTGGGAGCCGCAAAGTTTGGGTTGAGTTTGGGCGTAGAGCTTACTTAAAAAATACATACATAAACTGAAAAAAAAAAAAAAAAAGAGTTTACATGTGCAACATGCGATCATGTGGGGAACTTATCTGAAATGAAGTGATAAAATACTTACAGATAGATACACACTTCATCGACAACACAGTTTGAACCTTAATTTTAAACCAGAGACCTAACACCAGACCAGTTTTTTTCACGCTCTTATTATTTCTTAAGTGGCTAAGATTTTCATTGGGAAATTTTGAGAAAACGGAAAACTGAAATAAAAACCTATAGTGGCTCTACACACAACAGGCCAGGTGTGACAATAATTTTAACAGCAGCAAGAAAATCTGAGGCCTAACTGCCCAAACAGTATGTGCTCCCTCTGGAGACAGTCAGCTATGTGCTGGGGCACACACGGGCCCAGAATGGAGAATGTCAACTCTAATGGAAGATTTGGATGGAAAAATACATGTTTAGAAAAGCTGTGTCACAGAGTAGACTTTGAATTTCACAGACAGTCTAAAGGTCAAACAGGAGAATCAGAATGCTTGCACATGCCAAGGGCCTCTGGGTCATGCTTCCTAACCTCAGGGGCACAACCCACTGGTCTCTGCCATGAAGAGTATGTAGGTGGGGGGGTGGTGGTCAAAGCTGAGGAGCACTGTCCCAGGTGGTTTCTGTTCACCTGTCACCCACCCACTGTGTGAAAACCTACCAAATGCACTGCATAAAAACAAGGTCAATACACAGGTTATGGAGGAGGCATAAAAGGAGGTTTCATGCTTACCAGTGTTTTATCAACTCCCTCAACACCTTCACTCCTAAGTTTGTGGTCACATTTTCCTCAGATGCCCCACATGCCTCAGGCATCTTGACTTCAATGGTGTCTTTCGAGAATCACGTTTAGGAGGCAGAACACACGAGTGGGTGTAAAAGTAAAGGCCGGGCAGTTAGAAAACCCGGCTCTGTCCTAGAGCAACTTACCCAACGTTTCAAGGCCTCAGTTTCTCTACCTCAAAATGGGTGCCATTACTTAGATCTTCTGGGGGGAAGGGAGAGCTGAAGGGAGTGAGCCATTTAAAATACACGGAGGAGCATGTGACTCTCGATCTCGGGGCCGTGAGTTGGAGCTCCATGCTGGGTGTAGAGATGACTTAAATAAATAAGAAAATAAAGTACGTGATCCTGTGCCTTGCACACAAAAAGCACTCAGCGACACCAGCTATTCTCACGATACTGTAACCGGTATCTCAAAATGTCTGCACGTTCGCTAACGATACCGTGTTCACTAAAGATAAAAGCGATCAAAAGCAGGAAAGCACCGCTTGCTTGTTTTAACTATGTGGAGACAATGCTAGCTATTAACATTTCTGAATTAAATTCCAGGCCCCCGCCCCCCACGCACACATTTTCTGCACCTCTGAGGCCCGGCTGGGGTGCATGTATGAGAAGGCTGGGGCGCTCGCCATAAGGCAAGTTTCCGTTCCATGCAGGCTGTAAGGCAAAGGAGTTAGAAGACACACTTCACACCTGGAGTCTGAGGCTGCCTACTGGGAGTTGCACTGAGGTGACATTGGAGCCCTGGATGGACAGCGGCAGCAGCAGCTGAGCGGTTTGTGTGGTCAGTAAAGCCTGAGGCTGAGCGACAACGGCAGGCGGCGGCTGTCCCTGGGAACTCACGTAAAACTGCGGGACGACGCTCTGCTGCTCGGCCTGGGCCACGGGGACCTCCTGCTTGATCACTACGGCCTTTTTGGCAACCAGGGTCTGGCCGCCCGCCGAGACGGGCTGGCCCACAGGATGGCTGGCCAGCGGGCCAGGCCGCCTGGGGCTGGAGCAGTCGGGCAGCGCGGTCTCGTCCTTGACGGGGGAGCCCACACCGCCATGCTTCGGATCTAACTTGCCGGCCGAGCTGGCCGCGGCGCCGGGCTGGGGTTCCAGCGGCTGCTGCTGCCGCTGCCCTCGCTTTTCAACCTCAAGCTGCATTTTCAGAACTTCCACGAGCTTCTGCTCCTGTTCCAGTTTCCTCTTTAGCTCCTCGATTTGCTTCTCTTTCTCCTGCAGCTTGCGGTCCTTCTCGGCCGCGTCCAGTTCCAGACTTGACAGCGTGCTGCTGGCGGGACTCGGGCTGTCCTCGCTGCCCGTCACTCTCAGCGGCGACGAGCACAGGAACTGCGCGGGAGACATCATGGTCATGATCTCGGTGAACGTGTCTGCCATGCTTGTGTCCTCAGTCCCGAGACTGGACTGCTCGGAGGGGGAAGGCGAGATGGGCAGCGGGGAGCTGACGCTCTCGGCGTGGGCGACGTTGCTGCTTCCGGCAGGCGGCAACTCTGCCTTGAAAGAGGGGCCCGAGCTCGTCACGGAGTTGTGCAGCGTTGTCACCGGCAGTGCCACGGTGACTTCTGGGTTGCTGGCGACGATGGCAGACGCTGGCACCGCCAGGACGCCGCCGGCAGCAACAGCGCTGCTGTTCACTTCCTGGTAGGGCTTCAGGCGTTCGATGAGGTCCGGTTTGGTGCCCGACACCGGAAGACCCCGTAACTTCAGCTCCGTCTTCAGTTCCGACACCTGCAAGTACAAACAAATCATGTCTCTTCTCTCGGTACCGCAACTCCCGACAGATCTACAGGACGCCCAGACGCAAAAGGTGCCTACCGCCTGTCAGCTCCACGTTACCATGTATGGGCAAAGGGGATGGTTTCTCTTCCCGACGCACACACAGCTACGGACCTGTGGCACTGGGAAGGCTGGAGGTAAAGCAAGGGCTTTTAGAAGGTAATTCCTGTTCTGTCTGAGGATTTACAATCAGAAATCGTGACGAGGACAGTCACATTCATTGAGTAATTACCATGTGCCACACACTGATGGAAGTGCTTTATACTTTGTCTTTTCTCTTCTTTTCTTTTCTTTTTTTTAAAGCAGACTCCATGCCCAGCGCAGAGCCCAACTCGGGGCTCGAACTCACGACCCTGAGATCAAGACCTGAGGGGAGATCCAGAGCTGAACGCTTAAGTGACTGAGCCACTCAGATGCCCCTATTCTTACAATTAATCTTCACATGAGGTGTGGGTGTTATTATTATTATTCCTAGTGCACAGATGAGGAGATTGGGGCAGTGAAAGGCAGACCGTTATGTCTGACCTACCATGGATAACCAGAAGCTGAGCTGAGGGAGGAAGCCTATGCAGTCTGGCCTCGGAGAGGAGATTCTTGACTGTTAACATTTTCCTGCTTCTCCCAACTCAGCAAGGAGCGGGGAAGAAGAAATTCTCCCTCTGCGGTCACAAGTGTTCTGGTGCCCACACGTGGTCTATGCTCAACAAATCAGAGTTATTACTGATCGTCTTCAAAGAAACTTAATGGACGTAAACAGACAGTACCCCTGAAAAGGTTATCTTACTGTTGGTAAAGCTGAAGGTCTACTGAAAACTTACCTACACCTCAGACAAATGTGGCCAATCATTTCTGTTTTTGTGGTAATTACGGGTGAATAAACTCTACTTTGAAGTATTACCTTTAAGTCATCCAGGCTAGAAGGCAGGGGCCCCGGCTTTCTCACGGAAGCAGATGGATTCTGTCTTGGTGTATTAGGCGTGGTGCTGTTCAGAGCTGAATTCCCACTGTTGTTATTTTTGTCATTGAGTGGCCTTCAAAAGGAAAAGAAAATTAGACTTGATAATAAAATCATGTCTGAATTTGATCCTGCTTCTGCTAACGACTTGACTGTTAATGTGTGAAGAGAAAATCATCATGGTCGTGGATTGGAAGACTCAACGGTATAAAGATATCAATCAAATGAGACCCCCCCTGCAAGTTTTGCTTGCTTGCTTGCTTGCTTGGTAGAAATTCTGAAGGTGATTCTGAGCTATATATGGAAACACAAAGGACCAAGAATGGCCATGGCATCACTGAAGGAAAGCAAAGCTGGAAGAGCCATACCACTTATCAAAACTCATTATAAAGCCAGTTATTAAGATGGTGTGGTGCTGGTACAAGGGCAGAACAACAAATGGAAGAGAACAGAGAATCCAGAAACAGACCCTCACATATAGAGCCTCTTGAGTTATCGCCAAGATGGCACTGAAGTGCACTAGCAAGAGGGTGGTCCTTACAATAAATGGTGCTGGGCCACCCTGGATATTCACACAGATAAAAATAAGGCCCTTAACTGACCCCTACACCTCACACCATCTCAGAAACCTAAACGTGAATTATGAAAGCAGTAAACTTTTAGAAAACTTAGGGTAATATTTCAGGGTGCCTGGGTGGCTCGGTTGGTCGAATGTCTGACTTCAGCTCAGGTTGTGATCTGGTGGTTTGTGGGTTTGAGCCATGCGTCAGGCTCTGCACTGGCTCACTCTCTCCTTCTCTCTCTGCCTCTCCCTGACTTGTGCTCTTTTTCTCTCAAAAAAAAAAAAAAAAAGAAAAGAAAACTTAGGATAATATCTTCATGGCCTTTGGGTAGGGAAAGATTTCTTAAACAGGACACAAAACACACTAAGGGAGACAGCTTTAAGAGTGAAAAGTCAAATCATAGGAGAAGGTACTTGTAATACATATTTCTTTTTTTATTTTATTTAACTTTTCAGTATTTATTTACTTTTGGGAGAGACAGAGTGTGAGTGGGGAAGGAGCAGAAAGAGAAGGAGACACAGAATCTGAAGCAGGCTCCAGGCTCTGAGCTGTTAGCACAGAGCCTGATGTGGGGCTCAAACCACAAACCGCAAGATCATGACCTGGGCCGAACTTGGACACTCAACCGACTGAGCCACCCAGGTGCCCCTCTAATACGTATTTCTGACAAGGCATCATATCTAGAATATACAAAAAAAAGTCTCACAAATCAGTAAGAAAAAGACAAAACGCAATGGGAAAATCCTGAACAAGCATATCACAAGAAAATCTATCCCAACGGTCCTTAAACGTGTGAACAAGGGCTTAACACCTCATCAGACACGAGGAAAATGGAAAAAGGCACAACAAAACAGCACTGCACATCCAGCAGAACTGCTGCTATAACGAATAAGACGCCAATACGAAGCACTCGGAACATCGAGAGCGCTCAATCACGGCTGGGAGAAGTGTGAATTGGTACAGCCACTTCGCAGAAGTGTTTTATGTTATCTACTAAAGACAAACCTGTGCCTATCCTCTGACCCAATTCCATTCCTCGAGGGACACCTGACAAAAATCTACATACATGAACCAAAACACACAGGTCAGAATGCTTAGTACGGCATTATTCATAACAGTCCCAACCGGAAACAACCCAACTGTCCACCAAGAGGATGATGGGTGGATAAATGATAAAATACTAGACAGGAATAAAAATTAACTACTTCTATCTGCACCAGTAAAGATGCATCTCACGGACACAATGTTGAGCAGAAGAACTCACATGCGTATGTATACCGTAAGACTGCATTTATATAATGTTCAAAAAAAGGCAAAACTAATCAATGGGAGAGAAGTCAGGTAGTCACTGAGGGGGAATGCCAGGGGGGCTTTTTGGGGTACTGATATTCTATTTCTGGATTTAGGTGGTGGTTATGGAGGTGTGTTTACTTAGCATTGATTTTCAGTTATGATTTATGGACTTCTCTATCACTTAACACTTCATTTAAAAAGGTGATTTAAAAAATGTGTTTTATTTCTGTACTCATCTTCCCAGCAGAACCAGGTCCCCATCTAGCTTCTTCCCCCTAGGATACTCTTGGCAACAATGACATTTCCTCCCCTGGGTGGTTGACACTGTACAGCCAATTCCATTAGAGCCTCACGCTTTATCCTTATAGGAGTCTTGGTGCTGAAGCATGGAGACTCTGACTTCCATGTTCTGAAACAGGGACCTGATGTTGCTTATGGGGAGAGGTCCCTGCTTAGATGAGCTTTGTCCAGTGGGTTTTTGGAAGATTGTGTTTGAAGCCATTTCTGGCCCTGTGAACAGCTAACTCTTGACATTCATCTGGGGTCTTTGAAAACCTGCCTAAATTTTATGGAAGTTAAATACTTTAAGTGTTTACAACGAAGTTTCTTGAAATTTGGGTGGAATGACAAATATTTTATGTATCATTTATTTCCTTTCTAAAAATCCAGTTTTAAAATCTTCTATTAGAATTATGAAAACATTTTATGTAAATCAGAACTTCTCAGCCTTACTTATTTTCATTACTGTCTCCACAAGGAGACTTTCTACGAATTTTTTTTCCCTAATCGACCTCCCAGTGAAATCTTAATACCCTCAGGGATGTACTGTGTAATCACCTACGTACCGTATATGTGTCTGTGCTCTCTTCAATCACAAGTGCAGCACTCCCCCGAACCAATTTCTGCTCCCTTGTGAACAATAAATTATTCTATTGGTGCGTTTGGTTGAGATTCTATAATGCTTTACTTGTTACTACGATTAACAGTTCAGTGCTTGCTTCAACCTTCAAAATAACGAGAGTAAGTTGGACCTAGATTTTTTTTGTCCAGATCCACAAAGACAGAAAACATGCTGTGGGGGGACCCTGACAAATGTGATGTCTGTGTGGATGAGAAACCTAAGTCCAGACACCTGAAAGGACCCTCCAGGAGCCCCCGTCAGTGTGTGGCTACAGCCCCATCTCCCAAGGTACCAGGGGCTGTGTTATCAGGTCAAATCTCACTGCTGTGGAGCCACAGACTTCTGCATTCAGCTTCCTGTACTGGAATTTTGGTGAAAAGAAACACCGTTTTAGAAAACAACACCTCCACTGTCAGGACCCGGAAATTAAACAGAAGTGACGTTCGGTCTTTGCGTGGTGCAATAATACACAAAAGTAAGTGACCTTTCCCCCTCTGTGTCCCCGGATCTTTGTGTGTGATGCTCTCCGGGGCTGGGTGGCGTGGCTGCTATGGTGGTGGGGGTGTTTGTGGAGGACAGGGGACCGGCAGCCTTAGTGGAAAGACAAAGAAACATTAGAGACCAGATACTCAGCTCCTCAGATGTACTCTTCCCATCTACAAACTGGCCCCACACAGTCAATTTCTTTCATTACAGAAAAGACTGTTTCA
The DNA here is from genome assembly GCF_022079265.1 of Lynx rufus. Taxonomy (NCBI): domain Eukaryota; kingdom Metazoa; phylum Chordata; class Mammalia; order Carnivora; family Felidae; genus Lynx; species Lynx rufus. The sequence goes on from NW_025814838.1 coordinate 13,182,527, forward strand.
TAGATACTACAAAAATCCTTTTATGGGATTTTCAGTTGTCCGGGTTTCCTCACCCGGGAGTGCGGTCAGTAACGTCACCTCCTCCTGGAGTTACGGTGAGGGGCACAGGGATGTCAACGTTGAGCACACTGCTGGGTGCATCGTAAGGAGCGCGCACAGGGGAGCCAGTCACCGCTCGTGTCCCTGCTGCCCGATGCCAGAGGAGGGAGGCGGCAGGGGAGGACGCCTCCCTCGGGCCTGGACGGAGCTGCAAAGCGGCGGTGGTCTGCGTCTGATGCGCTTCCAATCCTCTTTGGTCTTCCCTGGTTCCCTTCCAATGTCAACATCTCACTCAGGCCTGCTTGCTCTTAAAATAATAACATGCTACAAAAATTCTTTCTTTCTTCATCTCTGTGCCCTGATGTTTTAGATTTACGTACTTCACAGTAAGGTCCAAATGACTAATAGGTCTAATCTTCCTCGAGATATCAGGATCTTAAAAGAAAAAAGTGCATTGATAATCACTAGCATATGAGGAGACGGTTCTTAACAGAGGAGCTTTTTAGCGGATCTCACTCCTTGTCTGCTCCTAGAAAACAGGGCTCCCTGTGGTGGAATGCTCAGCATACGTGGAGAATATCCGAGTCGAATTTCCACACACCACACGGATCATGAATTGAGTGGCCTGCTCACTGAGAAAAACTTTCAACTCGAATAAACTTTGCACCTTTTTGTACAGTTTGTCTTGTGAGGCCAATGTAAATGTCCCTTTCTCCTGATAACTGAGGGAAATGAGAGACGAAGTATTTTCATTTTTACCCATGTTTCCTGGAAAATGCATACTGAGGATGGAGATCTAGAAATTTCCTTCTGTACATAATTAAAATTCACTATGGATGTCTTGCTGTGGATTCAGTCTCAGAAGCTGTCAGAAGTCACTTCCTTCTGTCTCTCTCAACTGGGCTCAGACTTTGCAAACATGTTCCTTCTCCACAGTTGTTGGTCACCAAGACCTTTAACTGTCTTGGAAACATCTCTCATCTGTTCTTTCCTTCCCCTTATCAATGCCCTCATCTTCTCACATCTCCTTTATTGTGAAATGTCTGTCTTGCCTGCTGCCAGACTCCCCTCCGTGACCAGCATCTCACTGTCCTTTCGTGCACTGTGGCGTCACCACTACAGCCCTCTGAATCACCTACCACGTCAAGATTCAAGGCTGCCCGGCTTCAGATTCCCCTGGACAGCGGCTCTACTCAGTTTTGTCTTCTGCTTTTCATCCTGTTCCTTATTCAGGCTATTCTCCCCGTCATCCCATCAACAGGCATGGCCCGCTCCTTCCTCTGTTCTCGCACGGGGTGGGTGGGGGTGGGGGGGTCACTCTCCTTTGCGTGAAAGGGCCCCGCCCAAGTTTCGGGCTCTTTCCCACAGAGGTATCCTGCCTGCTTTCATAAAGCTTTCCTTGACCACTCTGGCTTCTACACTCATCCCCCCGCACCCCGCCTTTTTTAGGCTGTTTATAACAAGACTCTCGCTCCTTACGCTTTTCTCGCGGCGCCTACTACTACGTGGCAAACAACAGGCAGATCTCTCCTGGGCGAGTAATTGTGACCTGGCACCGCTACCGTGAAAGGTCAAGGTTCGGAACCTATCTCGGAGGACAAACCCTGGACTCACTGGCACGAGGGCAAGACGCCGCGGGACGGGCTTCGAGGACCAGGCAGTGAGACCGATCGCTGAGCGCAAGCGCCCCACGACATCCACCCCCTAGGAACCAGGGACGTGGCCCGCGCCGCCCCCGGCCCCGTACTTGAGCGGCGCGGGCAGGATGGTCTGGTAGTTGTAGTGCTGCTGCTGCTGGCTCAGGATCTGGAGCTGCAGGAACAGCTGCTGCTGCTGGAGCAGGCGGGCGTAGTTGGAGTCCATCTGGGGCTCGCTCTTCTCCCCCTTCTGGTCGGGCGGGATGTACTGGTGGTACTTGAGCTTCTTCACCCGCGGCTTGGGATCTTTGCACTTCTTGCCCCGGTGTTTGTCGTTAGGGTTCTTGGGATGGCTTTGCTGTTTTCGAGAGAAAGACAGGAGCATTTTAAGAGGCGCCATCACACGCGGCCTGTTCTACCGTGTGCCTGAATGCTCTGACGGTGACGTCAAAGAGCAAGGTCCCTCAGAAATTGGCGTAGCCGCTTCGGAAAGCAGTCCGCCGAATACGTTGCCAGAGCTACGAAAGCGTGGGTCTACCTCCCTGGGCCGAGCAATCCGGCGCCTGGGGCTCAGCCGGTTGAGCTTCCGACTCTTGATTTCGCCCCAGGTCATGATCTCACGGTTTGTGGGTTCGAGCCCCGCGTCAGACGCTGAGCGGACAGCGCGGGGCCTGTTTGGGATTCTCTGCCTCTCCCTTGCTCACACCTTCTCTCTCAAAATAAATAAACTTAAAAAAAAATCTGGCTCCTAAGAACTTACTTTCTCCTGTTCCTTGTTTTCTTACAGTAGGGGAAGGATATACTCCACTGAGCATTATCTATTCAAGTTCAACAAAGTTACTTTGGGTTTCTTGTTTAGACACACTTGTATCTATTGTCTCCTAGTGAAAAAGAGGGTGTACACCAAATATACAAATGGGAAAGGATTAGGTATGCTTCCCCCTGTGTCCTGTCTTGCAGTCATTAAAAATATATTCTTTAGAGACTATGTAAAAACAGAAGAGTGCTTCTAATGGAACAAAGCAGACTATAAAGTTGTGTGTTTCTAAGGAAAACACAAACACACACAAAAAATACTGCAGTCTCACAATATTCATCAATTCACTGTCATCTGCTTATCGTGTTATCGACAACAGATTTTACTTCTGGTCGTTTCCAAGTGATTGTACCAACGAACGGGGTGTGAGTTAAGGAGGCTGGACTCTAATTGTTATGTAATGATACAAGTGACTCAGCCAATCAGGAAGGCACCTGTTGGTAAGAACCACTGTTCCTCAGACGAAATCTGCTCTGATTTCTTCACTGGCACATTCTCTCAGGAAGGGAGGGCGGGAAACAGCTTTCCTCACAAAAATCCAAAGAACTGTAGTCTCTTTCCCAGTACGTACCTGTCTTCTCCTCTACTAGCAGAGTCCTAGGATCGCCTACCCAGCCTCTGAATGTCACATTCTTAAAGGATGCCTTTTGCCCCAGAATCAAAGCCCTCCTTAAAGAGGCACTCACTAGTGAAGAGGAGAAATTCAGAGGAGAGGAGAGGAGAGGAGAGGCAGAGACCTCTTAGGATCCACAGGGAAAGACGCACTGGCATTCAAACAGTCTTTGTGCCATCAGTGGTACGTGTTTGCGGATGTGGGCAGAGGGGTGCGAGCGGGCATTAGCTCAGCTGCCGCTTGCCACACTCTGGAATTTCGGGTTCCAAGAAGAAGTGATGGAAGATGCTGAGATGCACTGATCTGTGCCCTGAAGCCACAAACGCTGGGCCACCCTGACAAAGAGAGGCTGGAATAGAAACAGAGCCTTCTCTGCAGGAGGGCTGAGGACCAGGAGAGTGCCAGAGGGTAGCCGGAAGAAGCGAGGAATCCGCCCCAGGTACCTCCCCTGGGAGAGCAGCCCTGTGTTCACCCGGAGGCAGAAAGAAGGCTCCCCAACCCTTCAGGGGGCCTGGGTCGTTCCTGGCCTTGTGACTTCTTCGGGCCTCACTTCCTCATCTGGTAGGTGCAGAGAGGGTCAGCTAGCTCTCTGATGTCCTTTTTTAGTTCTAAAAGTTTGAGATCAGGGTTCTGCTGCTTTTGGCAAAAGCTGTATCGGAACTGTTTAGACTATTCCTCTGTTTATCCCCCCCTTTATTTAGCAGCTCTAAATGGACTTAAAAAAATTTTTTTAAGCCTACTATATATTAAAATTTTTAATCTTCCTTGGGGCCTATTCTAACTGAATTGTTTCACCAAGTAAAATTTAGGGAACAGTGCCACCAATGTGCAGCTTCTCGGAAGAACAAAACGAGCTTCAGCGGGCCAAATCTGCTAAAGCAAAAAACGCAGCCGCCTGTCTGAAGCCTCTGACCTGTCATGTGATACATCTGGAGTACCAGTGAGCTTGACCTTGTGTATAAACTCCAAAATTACGTTGCCATTAAAGACGTCTGTTCGTGAGGGGTGTGACTCCCCAGTGCTGTATCCTACTCTCTATCCTACTCTCCTCCCAGTGTGTCTTTCATGTCAGCAGCCTGGATGGAAGCAGGATTGGGAACCGCCGACAAAATGTACCCTCAAGCCTTTCCGCGCGGCTCTGGGAGTTTTCTAGAGACCAAATTTTGTGCAGTTCTTTGGTGACTACGGAGCAACAGGGCATCTGCTGAAGGTGGTGGTTTCCAATATTTTTTTTTTCAATTTTTTTTTAACGTTTATTTATTTTTGAGACAGAGAGAGACAGAGCATGAACGGGGGAGGGTCAGAGAGAGAGGGAGACACAGAATCGGAAACAGGCTCCAGGCTCTGAGCAGTCAGCACAGAGCCCGACGCGGGGCTCGAACTCACGGACCGTGAGATCGTGACCTGAGCCGAAGTCGAACGCTTAACGGACTGAGCCACCCAGGCGCCCCAGTGATTTCCAATATTAAGGCCTGACCTAGTAAGCCTGCCCGTGGGTTTTGTCTTCAAGGCTTCATTCAGGCTGAAAGGCAGGCTAGGAGGTGCAGAAACGTGCCTTTGTGTTCCCCGCATGGGCCACAGACGCGCCGCGAGTAAACCAACCTCACACCGGCGCGTGCCAGGAACCCACCTTCACCAGCGACGGGCCAGGCTTTGCTGAGGACACGGTGCTTGTGGGGAGGACAGGAGCGGGGGACCTGGTCAGGGGCTGATCTGGAGCAGGAGTTTTCAAGAATTCAGGAACTGCTGGGGACACTGAAGTAAACTGCTGGAAAAGGAGGAAAGAGAACAAGCGTGTGAACTCGATGGCATAAAATTAGAAAAACCAGAATTATAAGGGAATGACCTCATTTTCTGAACGTCCCCTAGGAAAGAAACAAAAGAAAAATATACTATTGTGTCTGAGACCCAGATGGCAGAATAACAGGCTTTACGTCAACGGACCCAAGTATTTAGTCTTTGCCCCAATGGCAATGAAAAGCAAAAGCTAAATAAGGTAATTCGATTGACTACACCCTAGTAGTGTTTTCTCAGAAATACGGTCAGAACCGCCCTTTTTTTGGCAGAAGCGAAGTCCAAGACTCTTGCAGAAATGATCAGAACGGTACATGATACTTGTGAGGTTTTCTTGCTGTATAGATCACAGTAATGCCGGCTGATTTAAACGTGGCATTTACTTTCCCTTACGGGCCCGATCAGTCCCCTCCAGCATACCCCAGACCCACGGCCTGGCAGCATTCAGTAAGCAAGCTGCCACTCCCTGGAGGCCCCTCCACACACATGTGCTTTACAGCTCATGTCCCAGGGTCCGAGCCCGACTAGCACTCTCTTTAACCATTTCCCCCATTTCCCACAACAGTTGGGCATCTGAACAATGTATTATTCTAAGACGGCCTTGTTTGACTGAGGGCACTCTCACACCCAAAGCAAGAAGCGAATTTATTACCGAGGTCAAACAAGTAACCACTAAACCTGGGTGTGGTGTCATATACTAACAGAGGAAGCTACCAAAGGCTTTCATAGCTTTTATCAACAGCCTAAGAGCCTATTTCTGCTGATGCTCTAAGTAGATTTTAAGTATTCACTTACTAGGAAGAGATATTAATTACTATTCTCACAAATCAGTTAAATGTTGCACAGCAATTACTACATGGACTTAACTATTACGAGCCTTAATTTAAGAAAAAAAATCTCTTCCTTTATCACTCTGCTGCCCTGCCCACAACTCTCAAATTCATTACAAGAATCAAAATCAGTTCTTTTGCTGATGTACTTGGGTTTAAGAATAGCAGACTGTATTTTCCTTCCTTAAAATAAATGACCTGAGAACTCAGAGGCTATTCAGCAGCAAGAAATATGAAGCTTGGCACATACTAGTTATTCAATAAATATTTGTTTAATGGGTGAATGGAAATTCCTTGTGGCTTTACTCATGCTGGGTCACACTCTCAAGGCCGGCTGAGACCGTGAGGATGTGTGTGAGTGTGCAATGAACTGTGCGTGCCCATGACGGCTCTCTCCCTAAGCATGGTTTTCCTTTTGCCACTGATTTCCACTTGTAAATAATTATTACTAACAGTGAGGGTTGACAATAAAAAGACGTGACTTTTCAAAGATGGCTATACGGTAACCCCCTTACCCACGGTTTATCTTTCTGCAGTTTCAGTGACCCATGGGCAACTGTGGTCCTGAAGGAGACGATCTGCCTCTGACATAGGGTCACAAGGTCAATGACAGCTTAACGCTACATTGCAGGCCTTTGTCATTCACCTCACTTCATCTCCTCATGGAGGCATTTTTATCATCTCACATCATCAGAAGAAGAAGGGAGTGTAGAATCATGAGATATTTTGAGAGTGGAAGCCCACATTCACATAACTTTTATTACACTTATAACTGTCCTATTTTTACAGTCGTTAATCTCTTACTATGCCCCTTTATAAATTAAACTTTACATTGGTATGTACATATAGGAAAAAACCAGGGTATACAGGGTTCTGTGCTATCAGCGGTTTCAGACACCCCCTGGGCTCTGGGAATGCATCCCCTGTGGGTAAGGGGAGAACACTGCACTTGATTTCATTCAAAGAGAAGTGAAAGAAACGAACTTCTCCAGGAGTCTCGACACCTGTACTCCAGGCTGACTTCTGCCCCCAAATGGCCCTGAGACAGCCGCTTCCTTAACGAACCTCTGACATGAAGGGAAGCTGATGGCCAGCTAAGTCACTGCTTTAAGGATATGGTTTTAAATTATTTGTTTTCCTCTCACTTTGCACATTTTTTGGAAGTGAGGATATTTATCTCTGGGTCAATTTTCCCATAGGGAAAAACATTCCTTGGCTGTTAAATAATTGGCATACGAAGTAGAATCACATATTTGTGTGTGTGTGTGTGTGTGTGTGTGTATAATATATATGTATATGTATATATGTATATATATAGTATATTTAAAAATTGTATATACATAGGTGTGTATATTCATATGGGTGTGTGTGTGTGTTTTGTTCCTTGCACATAAATTCTACTAACCTGGCAAGCTATTTTACCCCTCCAGCCCCCCAATGACTAATGCGATTGCAGTGATGCATTTGACAGCTGTCAGTGTTAATAATCTGGAAAATAATCCAGTAGCATAATGTGCTATCAATTATAATATTTATGAAAATGTTTCTCCTGTATTTCTAAGACCTTGTCTGACTTCAGCCTTGATTACAGATACTCTCATCTTACTAGCTCTTTTCAGTGTGACTCTGCTACCCAGAAAACCAGAGGCCCCCCCACACCCCACCCCAGCATTAACACAAGAATGACCCAACTGAGATACGGTGATTATTCACATTACCTTATCTGATGATAAATTCTGGTTAAAATGGGAGAAACGTCTAAACTCTTCTTTACATTTGCCAGTCTTTGTTATGTGCCTTAGAAATGACCCCTTAAATAACCTTACATCCTAGCTAGACGTTAGGATCCTAGTGACTAGAGTTCCCCAAAAATCGAGGTATCAGTACTTCTGAAACGACAGTATTCCAAAAAAGATGAAAACAATATTCAAGCCATAAAGGACACCACACTTATTTTACCCCATCATAAAGTAAGCAGTATGTTAAAATCTTAAAAGAATATTTCAAATGTTTAAATTTCCTCTGGCACCTAAGGTCACCTTTTGTACTTTCAAAATTTAATCTCGAATGATTCGGAATCTTTTCTCCAAGGAAACAAAAGAGCTGCAAGCTTTGCTCTGTTTTATTCGATCTGAGTGCTGTTCCCAAGCTACAGGTCTCATGACCGCCAATTCTTCAACTGTCATCATGACACCGTGACAGACAATGTCAGGAAAACACTGTTGTCTAATGAGGGATACTTAGGCTTTAAACAAAACCGAAAAGATTCAGTCTTTGAATCTTAAAGACTGACTTTTCTCTTCTTAGAAATTGCTAAGGGTAAGTTCTGCTACCAAAGAAAAAAATAAGTCAAGGTAAATGTTTAAGCTGATTAAAATTTTATAATGTATCAGGTGTCTGCACTGGTTCCTTCTGAAAAGATGATACACTTGTCAAGGACCAATCACTGTTCTCTGGTAAGTTCCTTTTTTATTAGATTTCTTTATGCGATCCAGAGGGGCAGAAACTAGATATTTAAAAACAAAGTTTTTTTGGACTGGAGATTTTAAGTCTAAAATACATGTGTTTTTAATTTAGGATACAGCACAGATCTTAATTAAGATGGGAATATGCAAATAAGAAATTCAAAATGCAATTATTCTTTAAATATTGTTTCCATACTCTGATCCCCAAATAAAACAAATGCTAGTCAATGAATGGGCTGAATACAAATCAAAAACACATGCTTTGTATATTTAATAGATGGATATTTAATGTAAATTCTAGTTTTGCTAAAATATATCACAGCACTGACCACTTTATGTAATACACAGTTACAAGTTAAGATATTTCATTTTTTAAGTTTTTATTTATTTGTTTTGAGAGAAAGAGAAAGCGTGAGCTGGGAAGGGCAGAGAGAATTCCAAGCGGGTTCTGTGCTGTCAGCACAGAGCCTGACTTGGGGCTCGATCTCATGAACAGTGAGATCATGACATGAGCCAAAATTAAGAGTCGGACGCTTAACTGACTGAGCCACCCGGGTGCCCCTAGGCCTTTTATTTTTAGAACAAGGAGTTGAACATTAACATTTTGGCACAATATCTAGTGAACATTTGGTTGGTACATTTGACCTGGTTAGTAAAGAGGATCTGCATGTAGCCCTCATTTAAAAAATCTATTATTTAAAAAGATTGTGGTAAAATACATATAAGTTACCATTTAGGGGCACCTGGGTGGCTCAGTCGGTTAAGCTTCCAACTTCAGCCCCAGTAATGATCATGCAGTTTGTGAGTCCCAGCTCCGCATTGGACTCTGTGCTGATAGCTTGGAGCCTGGAGCCTGCTTTGGATTCTGTGTCTCTCTCTCTCTGCCCCTCTCCTGCTCGCGCTCTCTCTCTCAAAAATGAATAAACATTAAAAAAAATTTTTTTTTAAGTTACCATTTAAACCATCTGATGTATTAAAAATTTTTTTTAATGTTTATTTTTGAGAGAGAGAGCATGTGCAGGGGAGGGGCAGAGAGAGAGAGAGAGGGAGACACAGAATCCGAAGCAGGCTCCAGGCTCCGAGCTGTCAGCACAGAGCCTGACGTGGGGCTTGAAGGCACAAACGGCGAGATCATTACTGGAGCTGAAGCTGGATGTCTAACTGACTGAGCCACCCAGGCGCTCCTAAAGCATTTTAAAGTGTAGAGTCCTATGGCATTAAGTATATTCCCACTGTTCTGTAACCATCAGTACCATCCACCTCCAGAAAAACGGAAACTCTCTTTCCATCGAACGACTCCCCATTCTCCCCTCCCACCAGCCTCTGACAACCACCATCTACTTAATGTCTATATGAATTTGACTATTATAGCTCCTAATAAAGTGGAATCATACAACATTTTTCCTTTTGTGATCGGCTTATTTCGTTTAGCATAATGTCCTGAAGGTTCATCCATGTTATAGCGTGGGTTGCTCAGAATCTCCCTTCTCTTTTAAGCCTCCACAACATTCTATTGCACATACACACTGCATTCATTTGTCAGTGGCCACAAGGGTTGCTTCTACCTTTGGCTATTGTCCACAATGCTATGAACACGGCTGTACAAATACCTGCTCAAGTCCCTGCTTTCAACCCTTTGAGGCATTTACCCAGAAATGGAATTTCTGGATCATACGGTAATTCTATTTTTAGCTTTTTGAGAGAACTGCCGTACCATTTTCTGTAGTGACTGTACCATTTCACAATCCCACCCAGAGGGCACAGGGATTCCAATTTCTCCACATCCTTACCGACGCCTGTTAATTTATCTTCTTTGGATAGCAGCCATTCTAGTGGTGTGAGGTGATACCTCATGGTGGTTTTGATTTGCATTTCTCTAGTGACTGGTGATGTTGAGCATCTTTTCATGTGTTTATTCACCGTTTGTTGATCATCTTTAGAGAAATCCCTATTCTGGTCCTTTGCACATTTTATTTTTTCTAGTGTTTATTTTTGAGAGAGACACAGAGTGCGAACAGGGGAAGGGCAGAGAAAGAGGGAGACACAGAATCCGAAGCAGGCTCCAGGCTCTGAGCTGTCAGCAGAGAGCCCAACGCGGGGCTCAAACTCACGAAGCACGAGATCATGACCTGAGCTGAAGTCGGACGCTCAACCAACTGAGCCACCCAGGTGCCCCTGTATTTCTTAAGTAACACAAAGAACAGCTGTCATTATGGGTTATAACAGGGTGATACGGGACGATGTGCTGGAAAAGGGTCTTAAGAAGAATCTCAAACTGATGGCATAATGAGAACAAAGTTATTACTTTAAATCCTGTGCAGGTCAGAGAGATGCTCTCTTAATGACACCTGTAATACGTGTAATGTAAGTAGCTCAGCGCCTGGCCCAAATAAGTGCCCAGCAAATGTTGGCCATTCTTTTTCATCCTCATCTCAATTATATTTGATAAACCCTAACTGATTTATGAATACAGAGGAAAGGCCTATTCTGTAGAAAGTATACTTTCCTATTGGTCACAGGAGAACAGAGTTAGGAGCTGGGTTGGTACACAACTTCACAGTTAATGCTGGAAACCAGCTCCAAATCTAAGTCCTCTCGACATGTAAGTTACATGCAATGAGATTGGAAGGGTAACAATAGAAATTACCACCAATATCTTTGATGCCCTAATTTAGGCCTTTATTGATAAGCATTTGTAATAAAAGTTAGTCCTGTTGTAATTATTTAATGTATGTGTACATGACCTTGCTCATTTTGTGAGCTTAAACCTAAGGTGTCTATATTATGTGGGAAAGGTCGTCTAGCTAAAAGTTGCTTGATACAATGGGAAAAAACGTACCAAACTCCTCTAATCCCGTCTTCATGAAAGTACACAGAGGGTCCGACCCACGAGGTTCCTTCTCAGCCCTACTTCCAATTCAGCACAGGAGTTGTCCCCGCAGCACAGACTTGGAAAATGTCAGGTCACACGTACAGTTAAGCATGTGGGTGCTTATAATAAACGATTAATTAAATGGCTTAAGAAATCGCTGAGGGAGTAAAGGTCTTCAGATTAAAAGCACCAGTGTAACAGCTCCTGGTGCTCACATGTAACTAGCTGTTCTTAATTTTCTACAGCTTTCCACTGTTCAAAAATTTCTTAGGCATAAAATAAATTGAGCTCCACCAATGTGTGATGTCTGCTCCGTTAATGTTGTGGCAAGTTCCTTTCCATCTGTACTTTGATCGGAATTGAAAAGAAAAGAGAATCATCCAAGGAAGGGCAGTGCTAGTCTCTTACAGACCACACAGAATTACATATTTCAAAGAAGAATTTTTTTTGGTGGAATGTACATTTTGAAGGAAGGATATGCTGGATATTATGTGTTTTATTATTTTTGTTTTGTAAGGAATGTATCTTTTATCTGAATATTTTCCTGTAGGACTCAATCCTCTGGTATCTCTCTGTGTGTTTTGAGAAAGAAGTCAGGAGACAACATGTTGTAACACATTTTGGAGTTAAGCAAGCCATAAAACAATCTTAAGCCTAATTTTCTCTCAAGTAATTATCTGTAAATATAACTTTTAAAGAACTAGAAAGAAATTCCCTACACTGGCCCTGAGATTTATATTAGGCCAAATAAAAAAAGAGTTGAATAGGAAAATTAGAAAAATGTGTTTTAATCATGTGATTAAATGTGTAGCGCGAAGTGATGACTAATTAACATATAAAAAAACCCTGGTTCCGGCAAACAAGAAGAAAGCGAAATCTATGACAGTTACTCTAAGTGGGGTCTATGGAGTTTTGTTACCTGCCTGCTACAAGTACGGGAAGTCCCACAGAAATCTGGTGCTACCCTACTACTTTCACTGTGTTGTGCAAGAAGACTGGTCCACAATGATCTGGAAGACAAGCTACGTAAAAAACACATACTAGTCTTTCACTCCAGGCAACCTGAGGACCACTGGTCTATAGTAACAAAATTCGCCAACCGAACTCCTTCCCTGAGTTTCCATTTTAAAGACTGAAAACTAAGACACCCAAGTTATAAGCTGTCTATGTTGTTTTGTTGTCCTGTCTTTATACGGTTTCCATAACAGGGAGGAGACTGACTTTGGGGAAGTACAGTGATAATTCTAAAGCAGGAAAAAAGAAATTACAGAGATGATCTCCCAAGTTTTTCATTCATTCAAGCAACAAGCACTTGCCGTGTGCTGGACCCTGCATGTTCAGGATGATGTCACCAAGATAGAATGAGGGGACATCCCAGCCCTTTGGAAACTCGATGTCTAATGAGAAGCAGTGTTTTCAGGTACTTTTCCCTTGAGCTACAGATGCGAAAGTAATCATGTTTAGGGAAACAAATATATTTTATATATATATGAAGTGAGATGCCTGGACAAATTCATAAACCAACACTAGAGAACAGTGAAAAAAATTAAAGTACAAAATGTGCCAAAACAGACCCTAATTATCATTTCTAGATGACACAAAAATCCCGAAGACGTTATAGGCATCACAAAGTTGCCTGTGCAGTTGACTGAAAAACAAACCCCCCAAACCTACAACATACTTAGAATCCTCCTCAAGGATTATTTTTCTTCAACATCAGTAGAGCACAGTTAACAGGGAGATGCTTCTTTAATCGAGTGAATCGAGGTGTGATATAATAATGAGAATCTTTGTCAGATTCTTTCCTTATAAATACTAACACACTTACTACAAGGGAATTTTATGAAGGACATGCCACGTAAGAAGGTCTCAAGGTTTGTGGTGCAGAAATTATGTGACAGGTAAACGTGCGGCAGGCCAGCCTGAGGTTCTAGGTTCTTCTACTTGGATGTCTATGCAGGCAGCATACCCCTCTCTGAAGTGGGGCTTCCGGCGCAGGCCGAGCCGACAGATAAAAAGCAGACTGTTAAGGGTCTGCACGTAGCAGGCAGAGCTGGGGCTGCAGCAACATCAGTGTTCTAAAAGCCAGTGTTTAAGTTCCCGACGACCCCAGGGCTTCATGTGTATTGCACTGGCAATAAACTGACCAGACTGATTCTTCAGGAAACACTGCTATTCCTTTTTTCCTTCAAGGAACTCAGGAATGTCAGCCCACTGGGCAGGACTCTCTCTGGTTAAAGAGTCTCACTTAGAAACTCAGCTGGAGACCAAGTTTCAAGAGCACAGTAAAAGACTTAATACAAGCAGTGCAGAGACGGGAAAACACTAATCTCCTACAACACAGGGGGGCTGTCATGAGGCCATCACCAGGCAGATGGCTGACAGGACAAAAATTCCATGTCACTAAAGCCAAGCCCACTCTGACAGCTGTCTGATATCCTGACCTAAGCAGAGAACAACCAACCAAGATGGGTAAGTAGAACTGTTTTTTAATGGTATTGACTTGCATACCTGACATTCTTTTTAGCCCTATTTTTAAAGCTCAAACCCAGGGCGCAGCAAATATGTGAGAATACAGTAGGGGCTGGGCTCCCTTGGTCTCCCTGTCTGCCTGCTCAGACCTCAGGCCGTGGGTCTGGTCCCTGACCCCACCTCCTTCCAGACCAGGTTCTAGCCAAGCAGAGAGGCCAGTGGCTCTTGCCCTGAAACTCTGATAGGACAATCTGAACCCAGCTGCCCGAACTACCTCAGATGAATCTGAGCTGGAGAGGCTCTGCTCTCAAACGGAAGAACACAAACACTGACTGCTTCTACAAGCCTGGCATCAGTCAGCGCTTGTGCTGAATTCAGTTCAACATTCACTGAGCGCTTCTTCTGTACCAGGCCCGGTGCTGGACGTTGCAGACGCACAGACACATCACACACACAGAGACAACACACAGACACACACAGACAGACACGCGCGCACGCGCGCACACACACACACACACACACACACACACACACACACACACACTAAAGTAGCTCTCGTCCCTCTCTGAGAGTCAAAGTCCCTCTCCTCAAGGGCTCACAGTTTAGTTGGAGGCATCCACACAATATGCAAACACATGAATGTATTTCAGATCATGGTGATAAGGTCAGTAAGGAAAATCCTGCGGGAAGACCTAGTCCCTTACAAACAGACATTCAGGAATGAGAAGAAATGCTGAAAGAAAATATGCAAACATTTTTAATCACCAAATTTCCATACCCCTCTGAACCCACGCCTCCCCTGGTGTAAGGGTTAAGGCAGGTAATTGCTAAATTCCTTCCCAACTCAAAAATGCTATGATACTTGGCTTTAACAAGAACATTTTCTACTGAACTTAACCAGTTCCATTAAGTAGTTCAATAGCTCTGGCTTAAAGATAACTAAGTAGCATTAACATTTCAGTAAGGCAAAAAAAGACTATAAGGAGATGAACAACTAACTTATGTGCAGCATAAGACTTCTTACATAACCAAACAAAACATGAACACCCATTGGAAAGTAAGAAATGAGAATTTCCAATGCAATTATTAAAAACTATTTGTTAGATTCCTTTGCATGCCCTAGATTTTCAGTTCCCAAAACAATGTGACACATAATACGTGCTCAGTAAATATTTGTCGAACAAAGAAGTTCAATCTAACCCAAATCAAGAAGCCAGTTACAACACTGAACTCTCCAAACAGTGTGCGAGGTTTACAGTGAAGACATTACCTACCTGTGGTAAAGACACAATGACTATGGGAACCGTATTACCTTCTTGGAAGGTAGTTGAAATGCCCACCTTTTGCCTAAAAAGGTCCAAATCCATTTCAGAACCTGGTAACTATCCAAAGAAATAATCAGACAAGTGTCCAACAACGTATGCATAAAAAACTATGGAGGGGGCGCCCGGGTGGCTCAGTCGGTTGGGCGTCCGACTTTGGCTCAGGTCATGATCTCGTGGTCCCTGAGTTCGAGCCCCGCGTTGGGCTCTGTGCGGACAGCTCAGAGCCTGGAACCTGCTTTGGATTCTGTGTCTCCCTCTCTCTGCCCCTCCCCTGTTCGTGCTCTCTCTCTCAAAAATAAATAAACGTTAAAAAAAGAAAACCTGTGCATCAAAGGACACTATCAGTAAAAGGTGAGGACCAACACAAAGAATGGGAGAAAATATTTGCTAATCATATATCTGATAAGGGGTTAATATACAAAAAACTCCTATAATTTAATAGCAGACAAATAATCTGATTAAAAATGGACAAAGGACTCAAACAGACATATCTCCAAAGATGACATATAAATGGCCAACAAACATATGAAAAGATGCTGAACAGCACTAGTCATTAGAGAAAGGCAAATCAAAACCACAGTGAGATACCACTTCATAACACTAGAATGGCTACTATCAAAAGAGCATAAACTAGTAAGTGTTGGTGAGGACATGGAGAAACTGAAACCCGTGCATGCAGGAGTGTGAAACGGTACAACCGCTATGGAGAACGGCACGGAGGTTCCTTAATAAACTAAACATAGAATTACCATGTGGTCCATCAATCCCACTTTTGGGTATATGCCCCAAGGAACTGAAAGCAGGGTCTCAAAGAGATATTTCCAAACTCATGTACCTAGGGCCGTTACTCACAATAGCCAGAGATGGAAGTCACTGACTGCCAATGAGTGGATACACAGAGTATGGTATATATCCATACAATGGACGGTCATTCAGCCTTAAAAATGGAGATTCTGTCACATGCTACAACATCAACAAACCTTGAAGGTATTACGTTAAGTGACATAAAAAGGCAAATATTGCATGATTCCATTTATATGAGGCATCTAAAGGAGTCAAATTCATATGTACGTATGTACATATTTACTTAAATTCCAGTATAGTTAACACACGTCATATTCGTTTCAGGTGTACAATATAATGATTCAACAATTCTATACATTACTCCGTGCTCATCATGGTAAGTGTACTCTTAACAGCCTTCACCTATTTCACCCATCCCCCACCCTAAAGGAGTCAGATTCTTAGAGACAGAAATGCAACGGTGGGCAATCATCAGGGTCTGGAAGGAAGGGGGATGGGGCGTTACTGTTTAATGGCCACAGTTTCAGTTTTTTAAGACAAAAAGTTCTGGGTATTTGTTGCACAACACAAGTGTACTTAACACTACTGAGCTGCAGATTTTAAAATGGTTAAGATGGCAAAAAAAGGGGGGGGGGGAGGGTTATATTTTATAGTGTGCGAATTATACCCCCAACAAAAGTTATGTGAAACATTTTAAAAAGCAAGTTACACAACCATTTGTAAAATAAAAGTGTGTGTATAGAACAGAAATGAAATGTAAGAATCTACTGAAAAATGTTAACAGTGTTTGTATTACAGGTGAAAAAGAAGTCTGTAGTTTCCCACACTTTCAGACTTTTCTTCTGGAGAAAATGTAATTACCTTGATATACAAAAAACAGGGCATGGTCTCTATTAAGGGGCAGAAACAAGAAAGCTGATACCTGGGCTGGAGTGCTTGTAGTCGCGGGAGACGGCGATTCACTAACTTTTGGCTCAGTCGGGGAAGCGGCGGACCCCTGCGAGTCCTGGCTGGCTGGCTGGTCTGGAGACAGAGCATCGCTGCTGTCTTCGTCAAATGAGAAATCGCCCTGAGTTTGAGGATAGTCCTCCTTCCCAACGCCTAAAGAAAGAAATGACTTTCAACTTAAGTTGACCTTGGAACACCAAGCTTACAATGATAAAGAAGGAGAAACACTGTTTAGTACAAGAACTTAAGAAGCTGGTTTAAAAAAAAAAAACTGATGGGGCTCCTGGGTGGCTCAGTCGGTTGAGCGTCCGACTTCGGCTCAGGTCATGATCTCACTGCTTGGGAGTTCGAGCCCTGCACTGGGCTCTGTGCTCACAGCTCAGAGCCTGGGGCCTGCCTCGGATTCTGTGTTTCCCTCTCTCTCTGCCCCTCCCTGACTCATGCTCTTTCTCTCCCTCTCTCAAAAATAAATAGTAAAACATTAAAAAAAATCGAACACAATGTACTTCCCAGAGGAAGGACACACCAGTCACTACCTATGATGAATACTTGGGGAAGAAAGTCAGATCAGATCAATCTGAATCAGATCAAGCCTTTGGATTCAACTACCAGTTTCAGGAAATACAGAAGACAAAAAAAGTTTTTAATGACACTGGGAATGCTAATGCATTCAGTAAAATCCAGTATGTGGGCATGGCTAGAGAACAAAAGGCTTTTTCACCAACAAAGTAAGAAAAGTTAGAAGACCCACCCATGAGATTAAGATTTAAGAGCTATATCAGCAAAGACAAGGTGTGAACCTTGCTTGGACCCTGATGTGGAATACAAGTGTTAAAAAACATTAAGAGGCACGGGAGAAAATGGAGCTATGGTTCGGTATCTGTGGATGAGTCCTACTTCATGGAGAGGCCCAGTTATGCTGATGCCTTGCCTTTTGGGGCCCATTTCTTTGGGATTGAATGGAATCATCGTTGAATGTACTACTTAGAATTACTGACTACAAATTGCCTGAGATTTAAACCCATACTCATGCAAAATATGAAGTCCTCAGTGTAATGGAAACAAGACTAGTTTTTATAGCAGGATACTAACTTTTCAAAATTGCTTGCTGAACAAGCGGTATTATTATTATTATTTTTTTTTCTGCTAAAACTTGTGCCAGAATATAAAGTATGCGTAGTGAGGAAACATTAGTAACTATGATAAGATCAGGATAAAATGGACAAATTTTACCATTCTTAATAAATACATCTGTCCTCATGTGCTATTTACGTTGTTGAACTAACACTGAACAAGATATTCATCTTTCCTAGAAGTACACAGAATTAAGTAATGAAAAATCTGTAAGGATCTTAAATAACACAACAGAAATTAAATAGTATAATGAGTAAGTTGAATTAAGAAAACGTCAGAATGAGGGGCGCATGGGTGGCTCAGTCGGTTGAGTGTCCAACTTCAGCTCAGGTCATGATCTCACGGTCTGTGAGTTCAAGCCCCACGTCGGGCTCTGTGCTGACAGCTCAGAGCCTGGAGCCCCTTGGGATTCTGTGTCTCCCTCTCTCTCTCTCTCTCTGCCCCTCCCCACCTGTGCTCTGTCTCTGCTGAAAATGAATAAACATCAAAAAAAAAATTAAAAAAAAAAGATGTCAGAATGAAATTGGAACTTAAGAACAGAAACCTCAGACGTGACAAGAGGAACTTCTGTGTTAACTAGTAAGAGATGCTTCATCTACCTTATTACATAAAAAACAAAAAAAAAAAATCCCAAGAATAACGGGAATTGGTGCAAGTGATTAATCGATTTCTAATTCACCCAGAAAACAATACTCATGATCGGTGCTGGCTTTTTTATTTTAATGTTTATTTAAGAGAGAGAGTGAGAGAGAGAGCATGTGCACGAGAGGGGGAGGGGCAGAGAGAGAGAGAGGGAAAGAGAGAGAGAGAGAATCGCAAGCCGACTCCACACCGACAGCACAGAGCCTGCCGTGGGGTTCAATCTCATGAACCAGGAGATCATTACCTGAGCCAAAATCAAGAGTCGGACTCTTAAGTGACTGAGCCACCCAGGTGCCCCTGGTGCTGGCTTTTTAAATTAAATTTGTTTGAAACTTCCAAGTTTCTCTTTCTCCCAGAAATAATAAATTTTTAGAGTCTTGCCTATAATTGCTTCCTTAACACTGGAGTCTACAGGAAGGATGTTTTTCTCTACCAGCTCCATAGGACCAGGTCTTTGAGCAATCTTTTCATTCAGATCATCCGCTAGTCGAGCTCTTTTCAACTTCATCTGAGTAGCCTGCAGGGATGGTTCTGCAAATGTTTCTAAAAGAGGAAACATAGTTTTAACCATTACTTGAATTACTCGGTTCCATAACGTTACTTCTGGCCAACTGAATCTAATTTAATTTAAACTGGGTTAAACATATTTATGTGTTCTCAACACACTGATGGAAAGAGAAGTAGGCTGTTTAAGAATGCTGTAGTGTACGCTGTATATTTTTAGTCCTGGATACTTTATACTGTCTATATAATGCCCTTAGACGCAAATTAACATGAACTCAAGCCAAAAATGTGGTACTGCTCTTGTTCATTTATGGTGGGAGGATCACAGTCACATTTGTTAGGTATTGGGAGGTCTGGAGGATGAACACGAGGGATGTGGTCCATCCGTGGCCCAAGAAGTGTCCAGGTGTGATCTGGCTTCACTGCAAAGCCAACTGCGAGACGTGGCACTGTTCTCTTACTTAGTTAGGTCCTAAAGCTTCTCTGCAGGAGCCAAAGGAAGAGCCAGAATCAAATTCTTGGGTTGATCCTTGTGTGTCTCAGTCAATCATCCTAAGAATCTGGGTTTATTTCTGGCTATATAACCTTGGAACATTCAATTACATAGTCCTATGTCATAAAGATAGATGTCAATGGTCATAAAGAAGGCTCGGCTCATCTACTTGCAAACAGGAAGTTGTACAACAAATGCAAAAGTAACGTAAGTATCCTAGCTCATTCATCTGGGTAACTGTGTCAATGACTTGGCTTCTGGTACCTCTCATTAACATTTTATTATATTGTTCTAAATAATGTTTAGAAGTGATTAAAAACATGGTGAGGTGTTAACCCCAAATTCTGAGTTGACAGTTGCCTGCCACTTAAATTGTATAGCAGAAGGTCTTTTAATGAAAATCCCCATAAGTAATCTCAGGATTAAGTGATGTTCTCTTTTTAGTGGGTACAATGTCCTGGCTGAAGCCCAAAGCACACCAAAAGCCCACGGCCAGTGAATTACTCCCCAGCACATCCGAGTGCTTCTCCTTCCACCAGCTGAATTACATGCTTACCAAAACTCAACCTTGATGGTCCGCAAAACAGTTCATATCATTTCATATCTGCTGTCAATACATAATTTAACTACATCTTATAGGAAAATGATAAACTTCAAAAATAAGACTATTTCTTGGGAACCTAAGATAAATCCTTTGGAATGATTTGATAAAGGTGGGTTATTACAGAATAAGTCACTGTCAAATTAGGGCAATTAACAACTAAAATATTTGGGAAAAATTATAAAATCTAGGATTTTCCAACTCAGATTGCTTTTCAAGTGTCTTTGTGTTGTTTTTGCACCCTAAATGGAAATTGTAGATGACGTATGATAGCTGTGCTTCATGCAAGAAAGATGATGTAAACTCCATTCACTTCCCTAATGAGGGCCCTGGTCTTAAATCAGAGTATTGGCTAATAAATGCACATTTCTGTAAGTGAAGATAACATGGGTGACCTCTCATTTTTAACATTTTCCTGTATAACCTTAGGCTGTGGCCCCCATCTTATTACATAAACCACTTCTAACCACACAGGAAGATGACAGGTAGAGAGAATGACACCATGCAAATCACTCTTAGGGTGGTTTTAAATGCTGTTGTTAAGATCTAGGTAGGACAGTCTTCTGCCTTTCTCCTTTCTCCCATCAACATTTCCATATCAGGAATATGTCTGGAATGAAAATATCCCGAAAGTAAATAATTAGACGCTGGGATTTTTGGTATGTTTCTGTTTTTGGTCTTGTGATCTCCTCATCTCCACGATGCTGAGGTTAGATTTTAGCTGAACTTCAGAAAAATAATTTAGACTTTTGCCTGCCAAACATCCAATTCAATCAAAATTGGGGTAATGTTAAAATAAGTTGGGGGGTTTGAAGTTATTTTTTAAAATTACAAATGATATATATTCTTTCTTACTGTAAAAATCCCAACTTGAGAACAGATACTAAAAAAACATCACTTACAGGCCGCTCATGCACATAGTTGGGTTTTTAACCACTGGGTAATCTTTTCTTCCTCTTCTTCTTTTTTTTAAAGCAAATATGATTCTTTTTGATAAGTGTATTTGCTTTGGTTTTAATTATATTAATAAAGCCTGTTACAATTAGAAGGCAAGTTGAAACAGAAGTATTGTTCCTTCAAAAATGTCCTTTATAGGTCGAGGTATTTTTAGGTGCAGAAGGAGCCCTGTCCCCAGTTACTTACCATCACAATTGCTTCTTGAAGATTCACTTAACCCTGACATTTTTTTGGTAGCTGTTTCTACCCTACCACTTGAGTTCTGGAAAAGCTTTTTTAGCCCAATGGACTTCTGAGAACACACTAAGAGTAGTGGAAGGCATATACCCGTCACTTCCCACCCCAGATATGGAGATAGTCACATAATCATAGATTCTTTGGATTAGAAGAGACCCTACTTGGGGATGCAGATACCAACTTGCTGCTTGGAATTTGTTTACAACATCCTACTGTGGTGTCATCCTGTGCTTCGTCCCCACCACAACAGCCTGTTTACTGCCATCGAGCCCTTTTCACAATCTGTAATTCATTTGTTTTGCCTGTTTATTATCTGTCTCTGCTACTAGATTGTAAGCTTCATGAAAGCAGGCATGGATCTGGCTCATTTGCTGGGTCTCTGGGGTCTAGTTCACTGGCCAATGAATGACCACCTCAAATGAGCATAACCTTATTGCTTCTGGGAGAGTTTTAAACATGTCTGACCTTCAGGATATTACTCCTTATGATGAGCGACAATCTAATACTTTGTAATATCAACCTAATTCTAATACTAACTCTATCATTAGACCAGAGGAATAAATATAATATTCCTACTTGAGAAGAGTCTCTGAATCTTTGTGAGAAATTTCCAGATTCTTTCTGTATCATCTCAGGGTTTAACACACTCAAGACTATCACGGGGTCAAGCTTCTAGTCCTTGCTTAATAAATCAGTCTGAGGAACAAAACAATGAAAGAAAACGTACTCAGGAGCTTATGGGGGGGGAGGGATACTTTCAAGAATGCTCTGTCTTTAGACAGAAAAACATTCTGGTCTGAGTCATGTGTCTCACTAGAGACAGAACAGAACTGTCCCTACCAGCTTCGCAAGTGATGAAGCTAGACCACTGAGGAAATCCGGTGGGCTAAGTGGAGAGTATTTAATTAATGGTCAGATCAAGATGGACTGTTGTGGGTACGTAACGACAAACAAAAATGTTAGGTGTGGGCAGTGCACCAGGTAGATATAACAGGGTCCATCCAGATAGGTGAAAATCTAGGGTTACACTTGTGGCCACTGTACCCTTTATGACTTAATGGGAAAATATTCCTCACTGATGAAGAAATCCTCTGGACCAAAAATGTTTTTCCAGGACAGATGGTAGAGACATCTACAGCACCAGTTGGTGGGGCAGAGTCAGTTCATCAATTGGTTATTTGGAGAATCAAACTTTCCCCATGTATCTAACATAACATTTTAGCTTTGGGTCTTCATGTTGGCTATCCAATTTGGAGGATGTCAGCCTGTGGGGTAAAAAGTTATTAAGATGGGAACAAACAGCAATGGTGGAATTCTCACTTCTTTTCTTGAGAAAATGAAGCAAAATAAGCAGAAATAAACATTTTTACCTTCTAAAATGTGCATCCTGACAAGTTCAGAACGATCTGGTCGGCTCCGAATCTTATGCTTCAAAAAGTTTTCAGTCTTGAGAGAGAGAGAGAGAGAGACAGAGAGAGAGAGAGAGAGAGAGACAGACAGAGAGAGACAGAGAGAGAAGAGAGTGAGTCTTACTATAAATTGTTTATGACTTATTGTGGTTTTGCATTTTTCTCTCAAGGTACTCCATTTAAATAAATTGTATACTCTTTGGTCATGATTTTGAGAAGAAAAGAGTAGCAATTAGTACTTTGAAGAGCTATTATCCAATACATAATTTAAACTGCAGCCTTCAAAACTGCACAGGCACTTGAAATGCATGCTGGCATAAAGTAAGCACTTTACAGACTTTTATTTTAAAACTTGGAAAAGGCAAAAGGCTCATAATTTGCACAGACATATGATTTTGATCATTTAAATATCTAATAGCTACACTTTAGGTCAAGTAAAAATCCACCTAAATAACAAATTTCCTTAAAATCCTAATGTGTTTTCATTGATGAATTCATATCCTTGATCATACTTTCTTACTCAGAAAGGTTCTCAACTGAAACAATAAGGCTTTCAAATGGGTTTTATATTTTATAAGATTCTAAGAGATCATTATCGCCTTCTGGGAAAATTCCTACGGAATTTTTGGAACATGCTTATTTTCATATTGCATGATAGAAGTATTCCCTAAAGCAAAAAGAATGAATGTGCATAATGGTACTTTTAAACAAAAGTAATGAACATGAATTCGATGTGCAAATGGCATGGAAAACTCTCAAATAGAGTGGAGTTGAAACACAGCAACTTCTTTAATTCAGCCAGATTCTCCTGCCCTTGGTCAAACGTACAGCTGACGCAGACCCAGTAAGGAAACCACCTAAAGATGTGTGGTTGTCGGGACACCACTTGGGCTGTCGGTCTGCTGGGGTAACAAGCAGCAGAAATACTCCATGGTTATTCTAAAACCTGTTGGTATGCCCCAGCACTGAAGTGAAGAAATGCGATTTGTCCTTTATGTACAAAACCAGTTACTGGTTTTAAAAGAACAAAATTTGAACATCATGCATTTTCTACAAACTTCCAAGATTCAACTACCCCAGAACATATAACTCTGGAAGCCACCTGTCTTGAAAATACACTGCATTTTCTCTATGGATATATTTAGGAGTAAGATCGCTACTTGCCCACAGGTACTTTAAAATACAAGAGAGAAGCAGAGAAGCAGAACCTCTGAAACTGAAATTTCTTACTCTGGCTCGTTCCAAGCTTTTTATCTGCTCATGGAATGCAGCTGGGCTCTTCAAAGCTGTGAGAAGAATAAGAACCATGTAGACAGACGAGTTAATATTTCGGCCAAACGTTAGGGTACATTATGTTGATGTTCCTTCTTAATCTTACTAGTTTGCATCTACAGTTCCATTTATTACTAGTTCCTTTAGGAGATCTGCAAAATTTGAAACCTTAGACGTTTCAGAATTAAAATCATAGATTCACCAATAAAACAAGTGAACATTGAGGATAGAGGTGTACACACAATGACAATACAAGTACCAGGTCAGACTAGTTGGAGCCAACAGTTGGGCCAAATTACCATCACCAAGGGAACCGTGTGAGGACTCCTTGATGGGTCTTTGCTCTTAGTGGCCATATAAGATACCAGAAAAAGCCCAAATGTCCAGAGGACGTTTAGCCTAGGAGTGGTCTAACCTTGAACACGAGGACATGCTACACTTTCTGTCTAGCAGAGCTGAGTTACCATTCACTGAGACCCCACAATGGACATAGTCCTACGCCCTGTGGTCAATCACAGTTATAGCGTGGCTGATCGTCACCACCTCGCAAGGTAGGTATCAGGCCAAGTACAGACGAAAGGCTCAAAGTGGTTACCCAAATTCTCGAAGCCATATAGCTAAATTGTGATCAAAGTGGAATCTAAGTCTAGCATTGTGAATTAGAAGGTGTCATGCTCTTTCTATTGTACCACAGTGCAACTCACCCTAAAGACCTAATGATTCTTTAATATGTTAACTACTAGTACTTTAAATATTCCAGAATCCCAGAGGGAGGATAAGCAGTGTTTTACTAAAACATCACTTACTACAGTATTTCTATCAATTATCTTTGCAAAATCTTTTGTGTGTATGTCCACCTGTAAGAACTACAGGCAGTCAGACGCTGTGCATAGGATTTGGGCTAGGTTTACTTGGGCCGTCACCTCTAAAACTTGACTCTCTGGGTAGGATTATTTTCAGCTCTGGTACTTGAAGCACTGCAAAGATTCCCAGGAGACAAGCCCATACAGGTTTCTGTCTAGGGAGCAGCTCCCAAAATCAGACTAGAGCTGGCTTGGCAGTGGTGTTTTAAATATCACTGATACTATTTAATTGATTGGTTCATCATTGGGAAGGTGGTAGAGAAATCTGGCAGATGGTCAAACCACCTTTTGAGTCTATCATAATACTAGATTCAAAATATTTAGATACTCAATTAATAGTAGTCCAGAAAAGTTTTATTGGGGAAAAAAGTCTACTGCAGAGAACAACTGTTCTCATAAGCCAAAAAAAGGTAGGGAAGCATAGATTCATTTTGTAATTTCTTCTTAGTCTTTTAAAGCCATATAAATTACTTCTTCGAGAGATCAATTTTTAGACAAATACCCATATAAATAATCATAACACCAAAGCAACCACTCTTCCACCTCTAAAACATGAAATTACCTCCAAATTTGGTGAGCAAAGGTAAGAAGGCAACAGGCGAATATTCTAAAATTAATCAACTCTAAAAAATGAAGGCCTTGAAATACCTCCAAATTATCTACTTGGGCAAGAAAAATTTTATTAATTATAAACAGAATGTGTATTAGTCCTGTAACCGAGATGCACTTAATTACAGACCAGACTGTACTGTATCAAGGATAATTAACTTGAATTAAATAAAGTAGAACAAGTTTTAAAATTAATTTTATCACGTTACTTTCGCAAGTCAAAGTAACACTGGACCTGTTAGGCAGAGAGGAGTCTGATGATTTCAAAACTAAAACGAGGGCTCATGTTGGAAGTGAGAACTGATTTCAACCTAACTACCCCGTTTTCAAGGTGTTCTTTGTGTAATACAGAATTAATTCAAGCCCATCTTTTACAGTGCATCTGGTTTTCAAAACGTTCTTTGAGAGGATTCTCTTAGGCTGGCAGCACTGATGCCCGGTTTTCCGTATCAGCTCACGTGGACGCCGTATACTGACTACGTGGACACAACTGAAAGCAGAGTGCGGTCCAGGTTCTTCCCGGACGGGTGTGCTTTGTTACATCACACTGGAGGCGACAGTGACACTGAAATCTTACGTGGCATGATGCCCTGGTCCACCAGCTGTTCTCTCGTCCTCCTCTGTTGGAGCCTCAGCTGGAGCACTGTGAAAAGGAAAGGATCACCACTGAGTTTATCGGCAACTGCAGGTGCCAACAAGCGGATCCCGGAGGAGATACAACTATGCTTTATTAAACCCCTTCTACTTCATAAGCGAGTGAGGATACTACCTGGCACCATCCAACTTGTAAAAAGAAAACTGATTTGTAGTTTCTGCCAGTTTGGTGAGCTCGGAAGTTCCCTTGGCTTCTTGTTTGTTTAGTTAGTTCATAATCTTAATTTGATGAATACAGCTAAGTATTTGTTGTTTAAATACAATCACAACATACTCTGCAAATAAACAAAAATAGTTGGCTTATACCTAAGTTAAGACTTGGGAATAAAAAATTTTAACTTGTAGAAATAGAAATGTGAGATTCCTTGACATTAATTGGCTTTTTTTTTTTTTAAAGCAACAAAAACTTATTTTAAGATTGACTTATTCGGAGAGATTTGCTCCATCTGGAACGAGTTTTAAATAGCTTTAATGAAGGCCAAGTATATAACAAAAATTAGACCTGTGAGGTATTACTAATGACCCAAAGGAAAATTTCTAAATTAAGAACTTAAAGTTTAATAATCTTTGCACAAACATCACACCATGTCTCACTCTACAAGTTCTAAAAAAAGCCAAAATCAATCGATATCTTATCTTTTTAATGAAGAGAAGAAAGAATAAATCATTAGAATTTGTAGAGAATGGGGGCGCCTGGGTGGCGCAGTCGGTTAAGCGTCCGACTTCAGCCAGGTCACGATCTCGCGCTCCGTGAGTTCGAGCCCCGCGTCGGGCTCTGGGCTGATGGCTCGGAGCCTGGAGCCTGTTTCCGATTCTGTGTCTCCCTCTCTCTCTGCCCCTCCCCCGTTCATGCTCTGTCTCTCTCTGTCCCAAAAATAAATAAACGTTGAAAAAAAAAAATTTAAAAAAAAAATAAAAAAAGAATTTGTAGAGAATGAAGTATATGTCACAAAATGTGAAAATCCAGTTTGCCACATTTAATAAAAAAAAAAAGTTTCCCCTGTATTTCTCCAGCAGCTTCCTTTCCTAGCATCTATTTTTGTCTGGAAAACGAGCCGATCTTCACAAAAGAATTACGTGAAGTAACTTTGAAAAATACTTTCCTTGGTTTACCTTATGTTCAATTTTAAGTTTCTATTTTGATTTTTGTGGTTTCATCTATGGATGAAAACCAAGGTTAGGATTATTAAGGGTCTGAGTAAGGTTTGCCAACATGCTAAAAAAAAATTACCTCTATGTACTTCTGGAAGAAAGAGAGAGAATTTTCTAGCAAGGGGGTGATGGCTGGTCCGAGAGGCTAGCTCAGGCCAGTCACGCACCCAGGCTCAAACAATATGCAAATGATGGCTCCTGGCTGTAACGACCCCCTGAGATCCAAAGGCACAGGGCCCAGGGCCCTTACATCCTTTGCTTTTTGCTTGCCCTTGTGCTGGGTGCACGGCACAGTCCTAGAGACAGTTCCAAAACAGTCTAGACTGCAAAATGGCTTGTAAACACATTTTCTTATTCAATGCTAGATATGAATGTCATCCTTTACTAAATGCTGAAAATTTTTTTTTGCTTCTTTTGGGGGCCGTAGGGATCACAAAGCATCAATGGCCTCCCATTTAGAACCGAAGCAACTGACCTAAGATTCTATCACATAAAGCCAAAGAAAAATTTGATGAGTCAAAAAAATACAGGCACATGTTTCTCCCAGTAAAATGGCTTGTGACACTTTGAATCAATTATGCTCTAACACAAAGATCGTTTCCCTGATAACTTACAGTTTCCTGAGGACAGTATGTTCCCACCAAGGTACTTCACTAGGAACAAAAACAGCCAAAGAGATGACCTATGAACAGGATAGCACCCAAACGGCTGCATCCTCTAACATTCTTCTGTGAATGCTAAAGCTAACACTTGTCTGAACTTGAGACGGTCATATTCAAGAGGCCGAATCCCAAGAAGAGGAACACTGAGGGGAGAAAAGGGTCAGAACCATCTCCAGTTCAAAGGCTGACACTTCTGGAACACGGTGGTCCATGTCTGCTGATGGATCTCTAGCAGTGGCAGCCTTCCTTTCTCACAAGGGGCTCCTCAAAGAAAGGTGTAAAATAGAAAGAGTAATGAAAACATCAACAGCCCCCTTCTTTGGTTTAAAACAAACAAGCAAAGCACCGTACTTGTGAGACATTGTGAGACACACGTATCAAACACGATACAGATCTTTAGGGTGCGTGGCATCTCGGGATGATGGACACATTTGCAACAGCTTCATCTGCAAACCACAGTGACGACAGTAAGCCACAGAAAGCCGTGAAGCGTCTCCTGACTGCACGCGGGTCAGCGGCCCTCATGCACTTTGCTGGCAGTCCTGCCCGCCATCAGGTCTTCGACTAAACATCACATTCTCATGCTGACATGCAAAGCGCGTGTGCTACCAGGAGGGTACCACACAACATGGACGCACGTCACCGACGGTGAAGATGAAGCAAACACCAAACACAAACCACGTGTGTTTTCCATCCGGGTTCCTACGTGGCAAAACAAAGCACCTTTCTTATGCCATACTGCTTTCAGGGAGGGGAATCATCTTGCCCATCGATTCCCTTCTCGTTGTCTCTGTAACCTTCCCGAGAAGCAACATCATCGCACTACAGCGCTACTCAAAGCAGGGGAGGCGGGCAGCCTTCGTCTCCTAAGAGCCACGTACTGGGTGTCTGTTCGTGACTGCACGGAACACGTGTGGGATGCACGGCCAAGGGAGGCAGGAGCAGCAACGGCCAGGAATGGAGGGTGTGTGTCGAAGCAAAGACGTGAGGAAGAACATGAATGGAAGAGGCAGAAGTACAGATGACAGTCAGGGTGTAAGCCTGATGACCCAGTCTGGCTTAGTTTTCACCTCTAACAGGAGGGGGGCGGCCCTGGACACACTGCACGGACTGTCAGGCACAACGCCCCGTGGAGAGCCTTGGGTACGTTGCCACTTTGGGTCAGTGTTAAAACACAATTACAGGATTTGCCCACATTAAATATAACCAGTCACTCACAACCTGATGGAAGCTCTTCTGAGAATTTATAAAAAGTACAAACAGGTACAGGCTCATGATTCTGGGAAACAGCAAACCTCCTTTGGGTACTTCCCACTCAGCCCATCAGTAAAAAAGTTCACATATCATAAGCGACAACCAGTCCGCACCCCAAAGGCAGAACGTCCAGCCCAGGAGAGGCGAGGATGGAACGATGCACACAGTGTGGCTGTCCCTCGGCACTGGACAACTGGAGCTGGCAGAACCGGAAGCTGAGCCAGGGCAGCGAAGGCGCGAGGGGTCCTGGAGACAGAGGACCTGACTCTGTTAGTAATCAGAGCACCACTCGTGGTTGTGGGATCAAGATGCTTTCTCGACTTTCTCCGGGGCCCTTATGAATCCGGCCCGGAGACCATTTTCCTCCCTTGTAGGCTCCACACTCGTGCTCCCGTGGACACAGGGAAGGCCCGGCCCGCTGACCTCTGCCAGGCCTGCTGCACGGTTGTCGTTCTTAAGACAAAGGAGTAAACTGCTATCCCGGCTGGTCTCTGGAAAAGTGACACACTCTGCATGTGTCGGTAAGACTGCGCTTCTGTAGCCACGAAGGCAAGACTAGAGGCTGGTCCGGCGGGTGCTTTCTTGGGGTGGCGGCGGGTGGCCGAACAGTTGCCTAAGAAGCCAACGTCCCGGGCAATGGCCTTGCGTCTGAAAACTGAACCTCACAGCGTCCTCCCTGGTGCCGAGATGGGCGGATCAACTGAGCTACTGGGCTGACACCACAGCCTCCATCCTATGAGGAGATTAACTAAAACTGAGGGCTCTCCAAGGCCATTTTGCAAATACGACATGCAAGAGAAGAAAACATGTAAATCTAGAGAATTCTGAGGGAGAAAAAACCATAGTTCCAAACAGTCAGCGAGCGGCGACATCGTTTCAGAAAACAAAGGACACGGTAATAACAGAGCAAAATAGAATTCACGTTACCATTGCTCTTATTTGAACATTTTCAAAGAATGCCTTTGTCTTTGAAAAATGTAGAAATGAAAACAATCCAACACATGATCCTGATAAGTCCTTCAGTTTAATATTGTTGAGTTTAAACTCATTTGATTTTCTCAGCAATGGGGGGGGTTAGATATAAAAGATACGTATCTCATTATACAGCTAGCACTGTACTCTCTGCGTAAAAGCAAATAGCTCAGTTGAGAATTCTACAACAGCTCTGTTTCCTGATGACAAGACTCACAAGAGGTGCTCAAAGGACCTCCATCAACGAAGGGAGAGGAAGTGACAGAGCCATTTGCATACTGTATGTGGCACGTCTTTCTTAATTAGTCGAGTCCAAGTCTTTTATTTTTTATTAGAAGAAAAACTTTTCATCTAAGAGTCAGATATGTTCATTACACAGGCTAAGGAAATATACCAAAGGAGGAGGAAGAAACTAAGCAACAAAATCCCTGAGTATATCACCCACAGACACACAACTACTGTAACCATACTGGTGTATTTCCTCTGTCTCTTATCTAGGCCTAAGTTTGGACCCTCTGCTTCCACACATCATACCGTACATGTAATGAAAAATACTCTTTTTTTTTAGTGACAACACATTCTTTGGCGTGCACACTCCATGGTGTACTAAATATCTGCCTGTCATTTAGCACGGAGGTTGTTTCCGATTTATGCAACTATATACAATGATGCTATGGTGGAATTTTTGTGTATAAAGTTTGTTCCTTATTTCCAGGTATTTCCTTAATTCCTAGAAGGAGTAATACCTCTAGTGGTCCATAGAAGGTATGGCTGTGAAGTAGTGAGATGCATTTCTTCGGGGGCAAACCAGCATCTTTGGAAATTATAGCAGATGGGGGAGGGCGTGAATACAGACTACTTTACATCTACTTCATGTAGAGAAAAAAATTCTTAATTATTGAATTTTCCCAAGGTGGACAGGTCTTAATACGTTTTAAGGCTAACCTTCAGGGCTTACTCTTATATTTCAGCAGAGAGGAAAAAATACAAGCAATTTTAAAAATTCTATTTTGTGCTATTCTTTATTACAACAGATGAAAACAATAAATGTGTCAAGGGAAGTGCTGGAGGCTTGCTCTTTTTTTTTTTTTTTTTTTTTTTAAGAAATGTAAAACTTGGATTTTTAACCACCATTCCAAAAAATGAAAGGGAGCTTATTCAATGTTAAAGAGGAAATGTCTCTGTTATACGGCATCACAGATACTCTACACATTGAAGAATATTTTCTTTTAGTTCCTTTCCCCTGCTTTTTGTTAAATGGATTAAAATGCTTTTGGAACAAAATTTCCAGGTTAGTTTCTAATAGAAAAAAAAAAAAGAAACATAATATGCAATAATGTCTTTCACATAATACTTACACCCCACTTCAAAATTTTCAGCTGCTTTATGAACCAAGGCGATTTGTCTGTTCTCTTTTTTTTCTGTAAGTAGAACGTCTGAAGTGCTTCTATAATATGACATAAAGTGCTTTTTCACTCTAAAGGAAAAAAGCCCCATATTATGCAGCATTTTAATAACATACGACAGTTTAGCATGAACTGGATAAGCCAGAGCAACGCGCAGTTTTGGCGCAAAGGGCTTGCGAGGGGACATCTGAGGACTGTATACTACAAAAACAGGGCAGAAATGACCCTTTCTGGGAAGCGGTGTGGCAGTGGGCCATGATCTTGGAAATTCTCAATAAATAGCCAGTTTCACTTATGGGGTACGAAGGAGGGTGGGACAAGAAGGGGAGGGGACATAAGCAGCTGTCAGTGCGTCAGAGAACCCGACTGCGGGACATCGGGCAGGATAAACCGCAGAATCATGGGGAATGAAAAGCCCAAAATCCTGAGCAGTCAAGGGAAGGCCGGCTAACCAGAGGCCAAAGCAAAGATGGAAAACCAAAGAATACTCTAGAATTGATGACGTATCGACTCTGAAGTCAATACCAGGCAAAAACCAGGCCTTGGTTTCAGTTTTTCAATTTAATTTAATTTTTTCAAACAGATGTTTGAGTAAAGGGAATAAAGTGATTGGGGTTTGGCAAAAATCTATTACGGACCGTTTAAACTGCATTAACTTAGGGGCCTGGGGTGCCTGGGTGGCTCAGTCTGTTAGGCGTCCAACTACGGCTCAGGTCATGACCTCACAGTTGGTGGCTCTGAGCTCTGCTCAGTTGGGCTCACTGCTGTCAGCAGCCCACTTTGTATCCTCAGGGTCCCTCTCTCTCTGCCCTTCCCCCACTAGCACTCTCTCTCAAAAATAAATTAACATTTAGAATAAATTAGGGGCCTGATGCTATGAAAACAAGACAACGTTATCATCATAACATCTTTTCAACAGATATGGGAGGGAGTGATGGGCCCCTAAGTCACATCTTAGGACAGTGAAGCCTGAGGGCCCCATTCAGTCCTGGATGCAGTGGTTTATTAAAGTGGCAGTTGAGTGGTAAAATGTACAACTACATTTGCTTACAGGTAAGGCCGAAAATTTGAAGTCTTGGAAAAATGTGATATTGAAATAGCAAAAGATTGATGAACTTTTCCTTGTCCTTAAAAATAAATGTTTAAAAAGGTGGTAGTTATTAATACTGTACTATGACCACTATTACTCCAGATGCTTGGGAAAAATTACCATTTTTCCCCCCAAATATAAAACCATAAGGATTGTTAAAAAAACTTTTTTTTTAGAGCAGTTTTAGATTTACAACAAAACTGAGAGGGAAGGACAGATTTCCCACATACTCCTGCCCCCACACATACAGTCTCCCCCATTATCAGCAAGGTTTTAAAAAAATTTAATCCCACTAAGATTCGCATGTTCTTGGTGTGGACGGGTACTCTGTAGTCAGAAGGTCACATCCTGAGAATTCCATCTGGGCCCGGGTCTCAGAAATACACCATTATATGTACCACCAATGCCTCTATTCAAAATCCATGTTTTAGGAGAATCTTTTCTATTTATTTGTTGAAATAAAAGTGACACACACACATAAAAAAGGCATTAAAAAGAACAGTGAATGTTGGTCCATCCTGCTCCCCACCTCTAGTCCTCCACCATAAAGGAAAGCACTGGGAAGCTTCCATGGCTCCAGAGAGGGTGTTCTGTGAATATTCCCAGAATATTAAATATAGAATATGCAAAGGAGATGTATGGGGTGAGATCTTACTATTCATGTAGTTTGGTGACGTGCTTTAAAACACCCCACGAAATCTAGCTCATTCTTACCAGCTGTGTTAATGGCTGTATCTAATGTGTGGAGGTCTCAATTGTATACACGTTAAGTCTCTAGGTTTTTTGCTATTATAAACCAGGCTGCGGTGATTGTCCTCATTCATTTTTTTGGTATCCTTTCATGATGATGATGATTATATAAAATGTATGATAACAGAATATGCACTTCAAATTCTGATAGGGGTGCTTTGCAATCCAAATGGTTTCAGCACTCTGTAGTCCCACTTACGACGTAAGAGAGGACACTTCTGTTCGTCCCTTCCCCAGTATGTGCGTCATCGTGTCTGAAGAGAAGTTTAAATTCAGAAACAAAGATCACTTCCACTCACCCCAGACCACTGGCAAATATCATGCCAAAAATAATAGTAAAATTTGATATAACTAATAAGGAGTAAGGGACCAAAAGACATCAAAAGAATTAGGGAGGGTGATGGGGCAGGTTTTTTACTGAATGTGGAGACATTTATGGTTGTCAGAAGCTCTTAGTTAAGCTTTCTGCTGCAAACCTCGTATTTATTCATCAACCTGGAAGAATTTTCTGATGTTCCTGGGTAGAAACCTCAAGCACAAGACATCTCATTTTTTTCCCCTTCAACACAGCTGAGAGATGTACTAGACAGATATAAGATATATTTAGAATAAAATCAACCAGTACGTGGTAAGAGACTGGATGCTGGGCTTGAAGGGGGAAGACACAACCAAGATGGCTCCTGGGTTTCTGGCTTAAGCACCTGGGTAGACCGGTGACTGAGACGAACAACGCAAGTTGGCCATTTGGGAGCTCGGTCTCGGACGTGTGTGAATTAGAAGTGCAGATGTCAAAGTGACGATGGCTCTGGGGGTCCAGATTTCAGAAGGCAGGTCTTGGAAGGAGACTGAAATTTGAAAGTCGTCACTTATGTGGCATTTAAAGCCCTGAGAGTCCGCCGAGCTGGAGAATACGGAAAGAGAAGGCAAAGGAAGCCCGGGACTCAGCAACGAGGAACAAGGAACGTTAACAATTAAAAGCCCACTTATGGGTCAGCGAGGGGATGAAGAAGACCCAGCAAAGGAAGTCGAGGAAGCCATCTGTGAAGGAAGAGGAGCCTGGAGAGTGGTGTAAAAGTATTTTCTATAAGGGGGTCATGAGGAGCTACTGCTCGGAGGGATGGATGTAAGTCAGACCAGAGGAGGCGTACGGAGTAAAGGAGGGGCAAGGGTGTGAATGACGTCAACGGAAGCAATGCTTTCAAGATGGTGCCCATGAAGGCAGGAGAGAAGGCGCAAAGCTTCAGGCCGGAACATACTGGAGCAAGTCTATAACAGATGAAGAGCAAGAGAGAGGAATGGGGAGGGGAGGGGAGGGAAAGGGGAGAACGGGGCTGAATGAACAGGAAGGAGAATGAACAGGAGAGTAGGAGGCGGCAGGTCCCTTGAAGGGAAGGGCGTCCGAGCACACAGAGACAGCTTCTGCTAAGAGCCGCTCCTTCTGGCGCAAAAGGAGGGCAAACAGAACGGGGCAGAGCTGCAGGTACGTATACAGATCTGGATTGGGCTGTCCAGAGACTTGCCAATGACGCCTTCTATTTCCTCGAAGGAGGAGGAATCCAGGCGACGCGCTGAAAGTGAGGCGAGGGAGGAAAAGGTCAGTCTGAGGCCAGTGCAGGAGGTACGAAACAGTCACTGTGGACGGTGAAGAGCAGGGTGAAAAGAAAAACAGGTTATTTGTTCCCGAGATGCTCCGACTAATGGTGGCAACAGCTTGGGGGACAGAAGTCACTCAGGAGACTGGCAGGTCGCTCGTCAGCTCTGAACGTTATCACTGTGATCAGAGAAAGAGACCACGAGATACAAAATCACGACGTCTGGCAGTTCTCCCTAAAGCTCAGCAAACCAAGTTTTCGTCACGAGCAGCGGTAGCCCAGCAATTCCCCATCTGGGTGAACCAGAAAGAATGGACGGCGGGGGCTCAGACACACGGGTGCATCCGTGTGCGCGGCGGCACCGCTGACAGTCCGCAGAAGTTGGGGACGGTCCCCAAGTCAGCAGCGCATCAATGGATGAACACGCTGCGGTCCGTCCACACAACGGAACAGAATCCAGCCATAAAAAGGAATGTAGCACGGACAGGTGCTGCCACACGGACGAACCTGGAAAACACGATGCTCAGTGAAAGACGCCAGACACAAAGGCCACCTGGTGGACCTGTGCCGCGTGTGAAATAGCCACCTGAGACAGAGTTCAGAGTGGCGACTGCTACGAACTGGGGTGGGGGGTGGGAGGGGGGCGTGGGAGCAACTGCTTAACAGCTGCGAGGTTTTCTTTGGGGTGATGAAAATGTTTTGGAACCAGAGGTGTGTCTGAGCAACCTCGTGAATACTACTAAATGCCTCTGAATCGTTCACTCTAAAATGGTTAAGTTTTTGTTATATGAATTTTAGCTCAATTAAAAAAAAAACCAAACACGTCAGCAGAACAAGAGACCTTAAGACACGAATAACTCAATAACCAAATTTCTCATTTCTCACCCACTCCTAGCTAGCCCTCACCACAACTCCATTAACCACTAACGCTGACTCCATCTTTTAATAATGTGATAACTATAGTCACAGCTACATTTTACACTCGCTGTCACACTGAATTCTAGGTTGTCCCAGGGCTGTTCTGGCCCCTATTTCCCCTTCTAGACCACATCCCTATATTCTAGCATCTTCTGCAATGCTCACAGTATAGAAGTTTCAATCAACACGTTTTACTTAACTTTGCACGGTAGACTTACAGTATGTAACGGAGTTAGAGTTTCTAAGGAAAGAAAGCTCTGCCAATTTTTTTTTTTAATACCAGGCCAAATTTAAGAAGAGATCAACAGAAGAATTTTTGAGGGGCAAGGGCTTATCATGGGCAGAACCAAGATTATTTCAGTTTGTTGTAGGAATCTGAGGCTTGGGTATTTTTGAATTACTGTGGGTGGTAGAACAGAAAATAAAATTTAATACAGGACAACTAATAAGGGAAGGTGAAGGCAAAGGAGTCAAGAAAACCATGAAAACCTGGCAGATACCAGTTGGTTTTCATCTCCACTTACAATGACTGTAAAATTCATGATGCATTAAGGAAGAGAAAAAGCACTCAAGGACTCTCACACATGACAAAAGGGAGCAACCAAAGATCACAGACCTCTGGCTTTATTTTCAGGGCTCTAACTTGCCAATTACAAAGTAAGCCTCTTCTTTAAGTGATGCTACAAACTAGAAAGCACAAAGAGGCCCCAAATAAAGTGGTGGCTTGTCTTCTAAGAGCCACGCCATCTGCACTGACGCGCAGGCTTCCTGGACCACGGCTTCCTTTCTGGAGCAACGCAGTTACGTACGGAGTGTATGTAAATCGACACTCCGACATGACGAAGGGCAAGCAGCACTGTGATCAGGAATTTTTATATTATGATTATTTTCCACTGAAGAAAGGGAGACAACATCAAATTAACTAAAAACAAAAACTGTATAGGGGTGCCTGGGTGGCTCAGTTGGTTAAGCGACTGACTCCGGCTCAGCTCATGATCTTGCGGTCTGTGAGTTCGAGCCCCACGTCAGGCTCTGGGCTCTGTGCTGAAAGCTCAGAGCCCGGCACCGGTTTCGGATTCTGTGTCTCCCCCTCTCTCTGCCCTTCCCCCACTCGCACTGTGTCTCTCTCTGTCTCTCAAAAATAAGTAAACTTTAAAAAATTAAAAAAAAAACTGCACATATTAGTGTTTGAAAAAGTTCTTAGACGACATAGGAAATATTGCCTTTCTTTCCAATGTCAGAAAGCCTACTGTAGCCTATGAACTCCCCGGGGGTGGGGGATATGGGAAGGGGCAGGTGAGACAAACTTTGGAATTCTAAACTTGCTGGTAAGGAGGTCACAGTCTAAAATGCACCATTTAGCCTCTATTAGGAATTAAAAGCAAAAGTGAAGTAGAAACGAAAATGCGAACAGTCCAGGCTAACATGCGATAGGTTTCCTGAATTATTCTGCAGCATGAGGTCAGGAAGACCATGTTTTCAACATGCAGCTTTGGAAATTTACAGGCACTTTGATAACTCCGTGGTTGGCTGCTGCTTCTGTTACCATGGAAACAGACTGCTAAAAATGGGGCATGTTTCTTTAAACTGATCATACCTTCACACAAATTCCCTTCTCCTTTTTGTCAAAAGTTGGAATGAATTTAAAGTATGCCTCTCGTGGTATGACAACGTGATGTCAAGCTGGGGGGCCTGGTACAGAACAGCAGGGGTAACATCAGTCTGTGGCACGCATACAGAAGGCTATTACACATATACGCGTTTTAAAACATCTCATTTGGTTAAAGAGTGGTGGAAATGAAGTACCTAGTGGCATAAAAGGAAGTATAACGCAAATATCAGGCACTTTGAAAGCAACATCATCCACCTAACTGCCTCATCACCAGCAACGTAAAGAGGTTAAAACAATACTTGATTTCTTTCTTGTTGATAACGGATTTTTAATCTGTAGGACCCTACTGGTTCTATCCCCGAACTTCCACATTTCTTACCCTACATGGTTCCCAGAGAAGATAATATTTTTCTTATTTTGGGGGCAATCAGAACTTCTCTATTCCACCACCACCACATCAGAATTCCAGTGGGCAGCTCTCGCTAGAGGTGCCGTTGAGTAAAAGCATCTTCCTAACTGCTCTAAGCTGGGAAGATGTACGTGGCATAAAACATTCTGAAATGTCTTAACGTAAATGCCTGAGGCAGGTTCTCTGAGTAAAAGGACAAGTGACAATGAAACAGGAAAACTGTGGCATATTAGGTACCTCTGATTTTTCCCAGACTAGAAAGCACATGCCACTCTTTTGAGGTCACTTGATCCTGGCTCAATGGCTTGGTTTTTCTGCCTACTTTGTGGATTTAGAAATGGGCCATACACACACACACACACACACACACACACACACACACACACACACACACGCCAATCTGCCCAGGAAAACAAGAGAACTGAGAAGTGGGCTAACCTGTGTGCTCTCCTAGCACCCCAGCGACTGTATGTGATGGTGCAGACGAAGGGGTGAGCTGCGGCCCGTCAGGCCAATAGAGTAGGGTGGGGTGGGGAGGAGAGGCATTCTGGGAGAAAAGAGTGATGGAGGGACAGAAAAATGTGACCCGCTTCTGGACACAGGGGAGGGGGCCTCACTTGATGGAGAGGTCCGACTGGGTGGGGCGAGGTGAGGAGGCAGCTTTTGGTCTACTGGAGTCAAGACCCCTATAAAGACTGTATTTGAGGAAAGGGACCTCGACGACAAGGGTGTGGCTGTGGTGCAATAATGCTGTGGATAGGAGAAAGAAATACTGTTGAGGTAGAAGTGACACATCTGGTGACAGGACTCGGTGACAGGTTATGAGGAGGAGGTCAGGGATGAGCCCTATTCAGGTGTCCACCATGAGTCAACAGGTGGACAGAGGTGCCCTCAACTGCGACAGGACACTGGAGGAGTGGGTCTCATGGGAAGGAGAAGCCGGCTGGTGTCGCCAGGTCGAGGACTGCACAGGCCTGCCTGGAACCCGCGAGAGAGGCTTGACCATCCCTCACTGGACCAAAGTACACATGGGTTTCTTCTTTATCTTTTACGCATGTGTGCTCATTTTTACTCCTATATTATCATTTACTTTCTCACTTTTTGGGCTGTGAGCTCCTTGCATGCTGGCATAATACTATGCATGCTCAAATTTCTGCAAAACGGAATTATTTCTAATAAAAAAAATTAAGTAATTTCATCTCAAAAAGAGCACGCACCCATTTTCTTTTTAAAAACACTGACTCATGTCTGGGAAGAGGGACCTTTTACCTTTTCCATCACACCTGTATGTTATTTCAATTTCTGAAAAGGACAATATCCTACTCTTTGAAATTACTTTTTTAATGTTAACTTAGTGATATCTCACTGTACAACACTTTCAATTTTGTAGAACACTGACAGAAAACAAAGAAAGGAGACATTCCCAGAGAAATCAAAATAGTTGTAAAACTCAAGTGCTTTTACTGTAAAGCTTTGTAGCATTCTTTATTTCAA
The DNA here is from genome assembly GCF_022079265.1 of Lynx rufus. NCBI lineage: Eukaryota > Metazoa > Chordata > Mammalia > Carnivora > Felidae > Lynx > Lynx rufus. The sequence goes on from NW_025814838.1 coordinate 13,221,829, forward strand.
CTGCCTATTTGTCTCTCCCACCATGGCTCAATAAATGTATTTTAGTTAGGTCAACAACAGAATCAAGATTGCACTATTACATTTTGTTAATTTTTGCTTACTTCGAAGGAGCTTAGACAAAGCCTATCTGAAAAGGGAGAGCGGCCAGGTTTTGGCAAAAATCAAACAATAAATAACAATGCTAGCAATCTAGTGATGGTCCAGGGATCACTCTGTATATCTCCACAGTGCCTTAAGGAACCAATGCATTCCATTTGGGGGTTATTAGTTTATAGCTAATTATAAATTCTATCTGATGGGAATAGTTCAAATGGTATTCTGCTTAAGAAGGCAGGGAGGCAGATAATACTCTTTAAATCCTTGTTGCATAATAATGTGTCTATGAGATAGATGCAGGACACTGGGGGTGAGGTATGAAAATGATCCAAATAAGGATTCTATCCCCCCAAATCATTACGGCCTAACAGTGAAGATAATAAAGATACAATAGCAAAAGGTAAGGGGTGCCTGGGTGGCTCAGCCAGTTAAGCATCTGACTTTGGCTCAGGTCATGATCTCACAGTTCGTGGGTTCGAACCCTGCATCGGCCTCTGTGCTGCCAGCTCGGAGCCTGGAGCCCGCTTCTGATTCTGTGTCCCTCTCTCACTCCGCCCCTCCCCCGCTCATGCTCGCTGCTCGCTCTCTCTTGCCCTCAAGAATAAACATTAAAAAAAAAAAAAACAAAACCCAGCAAGACGTAAAATGCCATAGACAGACGCAGATCAAGTTATCGGGAACATACAGAGGGAGGAAATTATTCTTAGCTGATAGGGTCAAGTGACTTTCTTTAGGAAATGACATCGGGATTGGGTTCTCCCAGACTCAGCCTGCAGAGCTGAGGTGAGAGAAACATGGTGAGCAGGGGCGTGGAGTGGCGAGGGGAGAGCAACACCATCTTTCACAGAACTTTCGACACCGGGGGCAATCTTTTATCATCTGCGCCGCTCCATACGGCTGGCTCTAACCACCTGTGCCTAATGTGATGAAGGAGCTGGATTTTAAACAAAGTGTTTCATTTTAATTACTTTAAATTTAAAGAGCCACACACAGCTAATGGGCAGCGCAGGTACAGCACGTATGAGATGATTTCCAACATTCAGAAAAGTTCTGGCGTTTAGGGAAAGGTATTTGTTTCATCTCTGCTCCCCAGCATGGCCTGCTTAGAGGACTTCAGACAAAGGCGCACTCTCTTCTTACACAGCCACGGCCCAGCACACCGCGTCGATCCCCCTACGGTTTACTATGCCACCTACCATGAACTTTCACACCCTTTACCTCTACTGGGATTCACCGGCCTGTGACAGAAGTGGGAAAGTGGCCCCCCGGTCTGGAAGCCTTCCCCCCGCCCACACCCACGGGCTGGACAACGCGACAGGAGCCCAGATCCCCCAGTCACCGAGAGGACAGCTGACCAGGGTGGCAGTCTGATCCACCTTGGGCAGTGCTGAGCGAGAAATGCACTTTGGTTCAAACGCTGCGTCTTGGGGCTGTCAGAGCAGTCCGTTTTGGTCAAAGGAAATTAATAGACAGCCCCGTTTTCTTTCTGTGGTTTTTATTCTCACCATTAGAGAGCTCTGGAAACTGGACATCCATTTTCCTGTTTAATTGTAACTAGCTGGTAGCACCGGTATTATGGTTCGTTACCTTAATAATGACTCCGATTAAACCACTCAATTGAATTAAAACACCTCAACTTATTGGATTTTTCTTCAAAATCTGTAATTATTAATTCTTCAGTTGTCAAGTCAGTGATTTGTAACGTCCTTTAGTTCTAGAACCAGAAATGAAATTTAAGTCTCATCCATGCTGCACACAAACAGAAAATGTTCAAAGCCTTCTGTGGACAAGTCAAAGGCCGAGGCTCCCTGCTGCTGCTTTGACAAAACAAACTAGTCTAAGGAGAGTGTTCTGTTTTGAATTTCACCAGGAGAATCCGCGATGCTTACGGCTGGCCTCACCTAAAGCAACTGATAATGAAACTCCCCACTACGCACACGGACTGGTATTTACCAGGAACTTTATATAAGCATTCACAAAGCTGCGAGGTCATAGGCTTCGTTATCCCAACAGTTCTTTGGTATGTGATGACGACTCCTCGTAGGCTGATGGTACTTGGAACATCTTCCTCTTAACTTTTCAGTAGGTATTACTACCTTTTCTTGTTCAGGAGCTGCAGAGACTCCCTGAAGCCCGACACTATGTGCTAATACGTCTGCTTTTCCCCCTAATAATAATTCTGGCTAACCAGCACTGTAAATGGTAACAGGAATTCTGCGATATCCTAATGTAAGTAAGAAACAGGGCAACACTGGACTCCCAAGCCCTTACAGTCGACACACGTCAGAAACACCACAGAGACCGAGCAGTGTCCATGCTGTTAGAACTAAATGGACCAAAATCCATCGTTCCTCATTACCTGGAAACTCGCGGTCTCGAAAGAAAAAAAAAAAAAACACCAGCAGCCGTTCTTTCAAATAAACCAACTTTGCCAAAAAGGAGTGGAAAATGAAACGCTACTGATGTGAAATATCCTAAGTATTTTTAGTGCCCTTCACACGTGAGGCAGAAACCTTCAGACACTAATAGTCACTTGTCTATGTGTCTCTTTTGACAGAATGGCGTAGGATCTAATGAGACTCCAGGGCATTTTCGTGTTTCCACAACTGCTGCTGTGTCAATCAACTTTCACGGATCAATACAACTAACATATGGTCCGAGGCCGAAAAGCAGAGGAAACTCAGCAAAGGGCTGTCCCAACGTCGTCCTCCAGAGTCCGATGAGCTGACCACCGGTACTCATCGGCGGGCAGGGACCGTGACACCGTGAATTCCAGGAGTTCGATCTTGCACAGGAACGTTATTTTCATACTACTCCAAACAAAAAGGGCTCTCTGCAAAATTTCTCCTATTTTTTCCTGTTCTAATTAAACCCAGGTCTAATCTCTCTTTCACTGTCACTAACTTGGAGGTAACAGATGATCCTTGATATCTATGGGTTTGCTTGTCCCTCCCCCCCCCCCCACCCCGCCACCACCCAGCCCTATCTCTGGCAGAAAATGAGTAGAAATGTGATCTCTTGAGGTATGAAGAAAACCCTGTTCAATGCAGCTGTGATGAGAGAGACTAATTTGATCCAAACACATCTGTGGAGTGTTTTAAAATATGAAAGTTCTCTCCCTTTACCTCTTTATACCTATAAGCTTATATGACAGTAATATTTCTCTATGTGATAAATACACACACACACACACACACACACACACACACACACACGGAATTTTAAAAACTAAAATTTAAATAGAAGGAAAAAGTAACAAAGGGCTGAAAAAAGACAAGAGGGATGACAGAATGGCATCAAATTGGACATCTCATAAAAACAGTATCAGGTACGTACTGCTTTTCCTCCTTGTACAAATGAGGACAGAAATTAAGGCTCAGAGCAGTGAACTTGTCCAGGGTCACAAAGCTAGGAAATGGTGTGCCTGGGACCTGATCCCAAGTATATCTCACTTGAGAGTCCATGTTCTTGCTCATGTGACATTACGCTGTCACACAAGTTTAAATGGAAGGCACGGTCACAATCGTTAGGGAAACAACCTGTACCTTATGTAATCATGTCAACTCTGCTTTGCTGTGCTTGTTGGTAATTCTACCCGGTTTTCATATTTTTAATCCTTGCTTCCAGGCTCCTTTATCAAGCTCTGCGGTTGTGACATCTCCATTTTCCTCCACTTCCTCAGTTTTCAAGTAGCACAAAAATTGTTTTTAAATTTCGGATATTAATAGGAGCCTAACACATGAACTTGACTTAAATGATACACACACAGCTAATTCTTAACTTTTTTTTAAGTTACAATTTAAAAACCTTAAGTTCCCTCAGGGAATCTCTAGAATGTGTCCTAAAAACCCCACTGGTATCGATTTTAGAAGAATCCACAGTAAGGCTTGCTGCGCACAAGCAGAGGCGACCCCATTGTTTGATTCCTGGTAACAGCTATTTATACACGATTGTGTTTGTTTTGATCGAGAGGTTTTTTTCTACCTGTACTTAAAAGTAGTTCAACTTTAAAAAGTCCCACTGTTGTTTCTTCTTACTATCTTTCAATTCCGTAACAATCCCTACCATCACATTCTCATATTCTAAGTGAGCAAAAAAGGGGGCAATATGCTTTTGGAAGAAGCTCAGACTCCTGCTCAGGCAGGTAAGTCTACATTTCCTCTCTGGGTCTAGGAGGTGAGCAAGAGCGAGTGGAGAGGTGAGGGGGTGGCTGATGGCCGGAGCTGAAAGCAGATAAAACGAAAAGAGGATATTGTGGGGGTTTTTTTCTCCCAAAGAACACTAGAAAATCAAACTTCAAAGTCAACAAGCATGGCGAGGGGTGGCCTTCAGGATCCCAAATTCAGGAAAAACTTCATGTCAGTAGGTCCTCTATTTCCTGAACCATGGCCCTTGCTCTCCAGCTGCTCCAGCGGAGCACAGATGGCACCAGTCTTGCCACACTTCAGTATATGCCGGGACGGGGGACAGCAATGCTCACACCTTTGGCCATCTTCTCACGTCAGTCACTGAGGTGCTGTGCAGTGGCCATCAATAGTGATCGCCGGCATTCACAAGCTTATCTTATGCCTTGTTAAAAACCCCCATGAAACTAAGCAATGCGTTTTTAAAAAACAAAACAAAACACAACAAAACAAAATGATGCACTGAGCATTACAACCAAACAAACCAATCATTTAAAGACACGCTTAAGAAAGCAGTAGCTACCTTCCTGGCTTTAAACAATAAAAACCATGAACGTGTCAACTGGAAAAAATTAATTTTCCTGGAATTATGTGTTTAAGCCTAAAGCAAATAGTGTGCTAAAGACTATAGAAAGGGAAATGGCCTCTCCTAAAGGGGTGGGGGCGGGGGGCATGAGAAAATGCACGAAATGGACCTGGCAGGATTTCACTGAAATCAGGGCTGGCCTGCTAAAGTCCCCTTCCTGCGTGAAACCCTGCAACACGCCTGGAGGTCTGTGAGCTAGGGAATGGTTGCAGAGAGCCACCGAGGACAGCACTGCGCTTTCATTTCCAGGAACTCGGAGCGTGTGAGGTACAGGAGTGAGCACAGAGAGCAGACACACCGCACGGTAGGCAGACAGGCACACGGACGTGCACAGCCTGGCCTACGGGCAACAGAGACCCGGCACTTGTGCCCCCGGCCACAGACACACTGACCTTCCTTGAGACTTTTCTGGTTGCTCCCCTCAAGGCATTCCTTCTCTTTGACCGGTTCGAAATCCCCAGCAGTTAAAATCTCCGGGAAGCCCTGTTGCTGCTTCTTGGAGCTATCGATCATGGTGAGAGGCTCCTGGAGACGGGCAGCATCAAGCGGGAGAAAAGCGCAAGGTGCAGAGCACGCTCTGGTCCGCTCCCCGGGTCCCGGGTCCCTCCTCGCAACGCCCCAGGCACCGGCTGATCAGGTCTCTAAGCAGCCGGAGGCAGCCATTCCCCTCTAGCTCCCGGCCCGACCCGCGCACACACACACCCGCGCTGCGCGGCAGGAAGCCCTCAACTCTCTCCACCTCCCACCAGAGACACCCGCAGGCACGATGCTGAAATCCCACCCCTTTTCCCAGCCAGCCCCCTCTCCCCTGCCATTCCGGCTGCCCCCTCCCCCCCGCCTCCCCCGCGCGCCGGGTCCTTCCATCTGCAGTTCGATGGTCCGAATCATCTGACAAACACTGAGTCAAGCGGTTAAAAATAAATCCTGTAGTTGTTAGAAGAGAAGACTTTGCTGATACCTAAGAAGACAAAGTGTTGCCTGCGGTCTCTCCCCGGCTCTCTCAACACACCCGCAGGCTAGGGGAACACTTTCTATCGGCCAGACAGGCACATTCATTACTCATTAAGTTCTCCAGCTAGACAAACGGCGGTCTAGGGCATCAGAAGGAAGCGGGTCTTATCTCAGCGCAGGCACCACACTCCAGAAACGCGCTACCAGCATAACCGGCTACCAGCGCACGCATCCCGCTCCCAGGGGTCTTTGGCCGGGGGCTTTGCCCCGCGTCCCGCTCTTCCGGGCAGAGCCGGGGCTCTTGGTATCGGGGAAAGGCGCTGGAACTGCAGCTCTCGGCCGTCACCAACTCAGACCCGGGCAGCACTTTCCCTTTGTGCCGCTAGTCGGCCGAGAGAGTTAACATCGCCATGATTGTGCGAAGGGAAGGTCTCCTCCCATGGATGAGAAGCAGACGCAGCGGGAGAGCTTCTGTCTCCTACGGAGCGGAGCGGAGCAGATTCGGCCGGCCAGCGGCCCGAGTTTAATCTCACGTGAGTCATTTAATCTCACGGGCACCCCTCCCGTGAGTCACAGACTGCTGGCTGTGGGTGCCGCTTGGAGGGAACCACTAGGTATGGCACTTCCAGGCAAACGTGGAGAGGAGCCTGTTTTCATACGTATCAAATACATATCTACCCATAGCTACAGCCAAACCAGTCTGATTTTTTTTTTTTTTACAGGTTCAAAGTATGCTCCTTTGCAAAGGGTTCCCATAAAACCCATGAGAGGCTGTAAGAGCAGTGGATGGGATCCTCTTCCATGAGGGCTATATTTTTGCTCACTTTTTTTTATAACCAACATCCAGCAAACTGCCTTAACTATTAGTTTTCAATAAGACTTGTTGCATGATTGAGGGAACGAATGAAAGCTGAAGAAGCTCCAACAGGAAAACTTGTTTTGATAATACTCAAAATTCTAAATCAGTCCTAGATCAATGACTATTAGTCACTGATTTGAGATGAAATGTTCTCTAAAAGAAGCACATTTCTCTTTAGAATATACACATACATTTTGAATGTGCATCTGACATGATCCTTCTGTGGGATAAAGAAAGGATTATGTTTTTGAAGCCAGAAAAATCGCTATCGTCTTCACCACTGAAACACAAATGGGGACTGGATGAGGATTCTGTCCTTTGTCCCTGGGTCCAGGGCTGGCATGCACTAAACCCCGTGGTGTTCTAGAAAGATAGTGATCTACTCTCCTCCAGCGTCTCTCGAGAATGGGATTACACAACACATGACATGCTTCTTGTCAAGTCAAATTCCTTCTGAAGCACCGTAAGCCTGGTGCTGGGAGTCTAAACCCCCACAGCACAGACAACGCTGAGCTTATCACACACAGTTCGCAAAAATGTGCTCAAAGGCTCCACTACTATTTCCGATTCTGAGGCCTCTGTTCATCTACGTTGACTGTGTCTGCATCTTTAAAGGAGCAAGAAAAGTAACCATAGTTTTTTGAGGACATTCTTTAGGTCAGTCGCCTTTTTAGCAGTTTGGTGAAGTTTATCTCATCTAACCCCCAAAAGCCCTTTCTGACCACTATGATTTTTGGTTCATTGCAGACATTTTACAGACCCAGCCCCAAGTTACAAAGCTTCTAAGGGGCAGGTCGGAAATTTAACCAATCTTAGCTCTTCAAAGCCTGAGTCTTTGATCTTGAGACAGGTTTTAACAGCAGAGGCCATAACTTTTATGGCGTCCTAGCAATTCTACTCCTGGTGAGGGAGAAGGAAGTCGACATAACCATATCAGAATGTTTTCGTGAAAGCATTTCAACTTTCCTGAAATTACTATTTCCTGAAATAATAAGAGCAGTAGCCAAGTCTGTTTAGTGCTTACGGTGTGTCCCAGTCCAAGTGCTTTCCATACGTCATCTCATCTGTCCTGCTGCCAGCCTGGGAGTTCAACATTATCGCAATTTACAGATGAGGAAACTGGGGCCTAGAAAAATTGACTATTTTGTCGGAGCTCGCATGTCTTCTACGTGGTGACCGGGATCTGTGACAGGTTGCTTGGCTGCAGAGACTGTATTCTTAATTACTTTTCTAAAAAGAACAACAACAATAGATCCTAATATTCTCTTTCTCATAAAGCTGCTTTTGAAATCCCGCTCAACTGTGTTCAGGCCATAAGTTTAGAAATCTGAGTAGATAAGGAGCTCGATCAGCCACGTCAAAATTCTTTACTGGCTGTGTGTGCCTGCCTATGTGTGCTGAGTGGGTTAAAAACTGAAACAGTTCTCTTTTAAGGATCTTCTCTAAACTTATTATTTTTGTATCTGATAAAGATAAAAAAATCTCAATAAGGGAACACATTGTCCTGCTGTAGGTTTCTATCTCAAGTCTTGCTTCTGTAGTTTTGAGAGAAAATAATAATTTCCTTAGTGGTAAATATGCCTGAAAGAACATTTATTTTGTTATTTTTAAAAATCCGAAATAATTTCAAATTCACAGAGCATTTTTTTCCTGAACCATCTGTGACAAGGCTCTGACGTGATGCCTCTTTACCCTAAGCACTACGGTGTGTAATTCCTACAACAAGGACATTTTCCTAGAAAGCCCCAATATTACCATCAATATCAGAAAATTAACACTGGTTTATCACCATCTAATCCACAGACTCAGTTCCACTAATTGTCCCAACAAAAGGATCCCAACGAGGATCACATGTGGCCCTGAGTTATTTCAAGTGTCTTTAGCATTCTTCCACTGTAAATAGTTCCTCAGTCTCTCGTAACTCTTCTTTCCTTAAATTTTGAAGATTACAGACCAGTTATTTTGTAGGATCACCCTCGGTTTGGGTTATCTGGTGTGTCTTCATCATCAGACTCACGATCAGGCTATGGCAGGAGTATCTTGGGCAGGAACATCACGAAAGCAGTGATGCGTTCTCTGCATCCTGTCAAGTGGTACACAAATTCAATTTGTCTCATAACTGGTAAGAGTTATTTTGATGAACTGATTAAGACGGTACCGGGCATGTTTCTTCATGGTAAAGTTAGTTTTTCTCTTTGTAACAAATTATTGTGTGGGGCTGAATTATTTATTACTATGATGGTCGCCAAACGGTGATTTTGAAAAGTCTATCATTCCTTCTACGTTTATTAGCAGCACATCCTACTGTAAGAATAAGAATTCCCTGTATCTCGTTTATGTTACCTGTTTCTATCACCATGGACTCCTGGGCTCCTATTTTATTTAGTGGGGGAGAGCATGTTCCTTTCATTTATTCTGATGCTCAGATTCTTGCAGATTCGGCCAGTGGGGGCCCCTTCAGGCTGGCTTCAGCCCCTGGCTGTCATGGCCCATCCTCTGCGTACTTTATTACTTCCCGGTACAAGGCATCCCGGACTCTTTTACTTGTCCCACCCCGCTGAGAAAGCAAGGGCTGTGTACCAGGTGCGCTCGTTGCTTTTGGGGTGACAGTGTTCCCAGGCCTCCTTTGGAGGAAGTTAGGGAATATGTCTGTGAGACTATGTGTGTGAATGTACACACACACACACACACACACACACACACACACTTACTTCTCTCTATATTTAAGCATGTATGTCTGTATTTATTTATATATGTTGAAAACCACGAGTTTGCCCTGATGCCTCCAATTCTGATCCAATGCCAAAGGTTCTTTCTCAGTTTCTCTCTTTTATACATTTGTAACCCCCTTCTCTGACAGCGAGGCTCTGGTCTCCCACGGTCTGTGCACTCCGTTCGCAGATAATCCTGGTCACCTCCTTACTATCAATGATGACCAGACCCGACGCAGGTGTCTCCTCACCCCACGTGGGCTCGAACCCTACCCTGGACTGCTGCCCCCACGTAGCTCAGCCCCACAAAATGTCTCTTGGATTCAATCAGGGACAAAGGGACGAAGGATGTTTGCATTCTCTCTGAGTAAAAGAAGCCCACAGTTATCAAGTGAACTGCTCTCAGTAGGTCTGTCCTTGTTCATTACTACATGTACTGCATCATCTTCAGTGTCATTTGGCTCTACTGCCGTGGGGGGCATTTAACTTCAAATGACAGGTGATTAGAGTCACTTTGGTTGTGATAAATCTGCTTCCAGAGTCTTTGTGTGTACACACACGTAAAAGAGAGCTGTTTCAGTACGAAAGACGGTAACCGTAAATCAAGTCATTTTCCCACTACTCCAAGCATAGATATTTAATAAGCGTGAGAAAAACTGTGTGGCTTGGAGACCAGGAATAATCCAGGAAAGGCTTCAGGGACTCGAAACAGAAACAAATGCGGCTCAAGGGACCTCCACAAAAAATTGGCAGAGTCAACGTATGCTCATAAAGCTGCTGATACAAAAGAGATCGCTGTGGAAGACACTGCGCTTCGATAAAGACAGACTGGACAGTACCACCGATCGGGCAACTCTCCCGCAACCTAAGAGTCCGAGGGTGATGAATGCTGTAATTAGAAGCAGAACGGAAACAGGTTGCGAAATACTGTGTCGTGCTTCTCCTGTAGCCTTTCTGACAACGGAGTAAGAGAAGATGCCTTTCCTTTTCACCTCCAGCTTCCTGGGACTTTGAAACAGGGCCTCAAGGAGCCTGTCACTGGGGCAAATGAAGGTGCATCCTGGGGCTGGCCTCCACAAGGCCTGATCCATGGTGTGGCACAAGTCAGGCACGCGTGGACAACTAGACTGGATGCAGGTAGGGGGAAAAATGGCAGTCTAGGTTACGCCTAATTTTTTCCCCAAGGGTACCGTATTTTTAGCAAAATACAGATATGATCCTTAATTTTCCCTCTTTTAAAATTATAAGACCAATATAAAAATATTGTATCTTTTAAGGGTGCCTGGGTGGCTCAGCTGGATGAGCACCTGACTCTTGATTCCGGCTCCAATAATGATCCCAGGGTCATGGGATCGAGCCCCTATCAGGCTCCATGCTGAGTGTGAAGCCTGCTTAGGATTCTCTCTCTCTGTCTCTCTGACCCCCTCCCCAGCTCATACTCTAAAAAAAAAGAAAAAAATATATAGTATCTTCAGATAAATAACTAAATGGTTATGATAAAGTCTAATAATTTTGTAATTATTAAACCCAATTTAACGATCCTGGGAATTAAAATGATATATTTTTGTTAAAAAAAAAAAAAGGACAGAATGCCATCTCTGAAATCAGAGGACATATCCCAAAAGTCCTTCCTTTTTTTTACATTTTAAGTACACGGATATCAAATGTGTAGTACTTCAGATATAAAGAGATTAACAAATAAGCCCTATGGAAACCACTATTTTATAAGGAGGGACAAGTTTTCCTGTTATTTCTCAGACGAAGGACCGTCAACAGTCTGAACAATTAAGTACGGGTGTAAACGAATACTACGATCGGGTAAAAGAGCCTGATAACTTGGCTTGTAAAGTGTGTTCACGCTCCTGAGGACAGGAACCTCGGCAGGGGTGTTCGGGACTGGAATGTGACCATGTCACCATGGGTGACCACTGATTAACCTCCGCTTACGGGAGAGGCAGGAACTTCACCAGGGATGGGTGAATGGCAGGGGAGGCTGAGGAATGCGATTCCTAGCTCCTTCTCAGTCCCCGTCACGTAATGATGGCATCGGTCAAGAGCAGTGTTGGGTGCACACAAGTGACTGGTGCCACGGGTCTCCTCCTGCCCAAAGCTGCAGTATGGATGATGAAGAGATGACAGAATACACTTTATCAGCTTTAAAAAAAGTCATCCAAATCCCTGCTCTATTTCTTTTTAATGTTTTTTAACGTTTATTTATTATTGGGAGACAGAGACACACAGAGCGTGAGCAGGGGAGGGGCAGAGAGAGGAAGACACAGAATCCGAAGCAGGCTCCAGGCTCTGAGCTGTCAGCAAAAAGCCAGACATGGGACTCGAACTCAGCCTAACCAACTGAGCCACCCAGGCACCCCCCCCCCCCCCGTTCTATCTCTAAGCTGGACCGTTACTTATGAACATGTGAAGATTTACAACAAAGCTTTCCTTAGATCATATATCTTCAGAGTAGTGTTCCATGAATTCGGAGTTACAGAATAGAAGGGAGAATGAAACGGCTGCACCTTCGAAGGTTTGGCACAGACAGAAGGGAGGAGGGAAAAGTGAGAGGGTCAAAGCCCAGCAAAGGCGGGAAGACGCATCATCAAGCTACGGGCAGCGTGATGCTGAGGTCAGCACTTGTAATAAGAACACTGTCTACAGGAGTGTCTCTTCACCTTTTTTGCATCATTGTCCCCATCGCCTGGTCCTAATCATTTTCCATGAAATTTTAATACCACAGATTTACTACGTATCTGTTTACGTACTTCATGTGTATCTGTGCCTTACACATAAGAGAAGTGATTTTTTTTTTCCGCCCATCCCTCAAGAACCAATCTGTGCCCCTGTTGGGAACGCTCAACCCACAAAGAGGGAAAAACCAACGTCCCCTGTTCTGCTGAGGGAAAAAATAGTAAGAAAATAAGAGTGAGCTCTATGTAGGAAACCCTCAACGGGAAAATAACAAATGTCCCCCACCCGTGATAATGATTTTTAGGTCACAAGTAAATTTAACATACCTTTGAGGGTCTTAAAGATCTTTCGATCCTTAGCAGCTCTGAGCTAGGGGACACACGCACTGACATTTGTTTTAGAAAACAAAGAAAAGAAACTGCAGTTCAGCTATGAAATACTGTGTTTTAAAGCTGGCCTGCTGGTGAATGCCTATCTTTAATCCTGGTTTTCTGACTCCAATATTATTTTCACCAAAAGCAAAAACGTGTATGGGGTTTTTTTTTTTTTCTGCTAAATCTACATATGATTTTCAAAGCCATGTAATTAAGGAAACTGGGTAATTTAATTTCAGGGGGTGACAACATCTCAGATGGATTTATGAAGGGTACAGGCAGGATGGCTTTGTGGAAAGAACATGACTTTGGAGGTGAACACAACTGGGCTCTGATAGCTCGGAGACCCTGGAAAAGCGCCACCATCTCTGTGCCACGGCCACCTCGTCTACAGAAAGGCGGTGACGACAAGGACGACAATGGGTGTTTTCCGTGGTTATGAAAATCAGGGGGAAAATGCATATAAAGTACCCAGCAGAAGCATGACGGGCACTCCCCCAACAGTGCAGTCCGTGAGGACTCCTTTCTGGCAAGATCTGTCTCGTCGGCTATCCTCCGTGGCTGCACGTTTGCTAGGTTAGGGGTTTCTCTGGCAGGAGGCGCACACAGACGTCCGTGGGGAGCAGCACGCTAACCACACACATGTTCTCCGGGTCCCACCACACCCGATCGGGCTGCCCCTGGGTCTGGGGAAAGTTCACAGGGTTTTGATTTGGCGCTTAATATCTTCTGGTGTCTTCCTACCACTTTAGATTTCATTTATTAGATTAAATTTGAAATTTTTATACATGCGGAAAAAACCCTGCCGATTCTTCTTCACTTCACTGGAATAACGAAATAGAAAAAACGCCCCCAGGTGACTGACCACGGTCACGCCGTGAGCCATAGGGTCTGAGAACTGAGTAGAACAAACACTCAGACATGGTCTCAGGAATCCAAGGATGTATTCTCCGGTGAGCTCTTCATGGAAATTTTTAAATTCTGTGGTTTTGTTTTGTTAGCCTTGAAAAAACGATCCTGAGTCGCCATGTAAGAGTGAAGAGTAAAGAGAGCTGGACATCGTGGTGACAACACACGCGGAAGCCCACAGAAGGCAAAACGGTGCCGGGCCAGCAGCGGTCCGAACAGAGCACAGGTGGCGGGGAAGTGCGCCGACAGCGCGCCAGGCAGCCCAGGCCCGGAGCCACAGGATGGCAGCGGGCACTGCGGTCGGGTCCAGCAGCAGCCACTCTGGGGCAAACACGCATCGTGTCACAGCCAACTGACACTAATGCGAATTTCGCGAGTTTCACAGATTTTACAACTAATATGCAAAAGTGTTTCTGTTTTGTGGTTGTGTTAAGTGCTACTAAACCTAAGTGTATACTTTTCTGTATGCTTTTATACGTTTATGGTTGTACACAATTTAGCAACATGAGACTAGTAAAAATTAATTCTAGTAATTGTTTTTATTTTTCTTTATTTTTTAAACGTTTGTTTGTTTGTTTGTTTGTTTGTTTAGAGAGAATGTGAGCAGGGAGGGGGCAGAGAGAGGGAGAGAGAGAATCCCAAGCAGGCGCCACGCCGTCAGTGCAGGGCCTGACGCGGGGCTCAAACTCACAGATCTCGAGATCATGACCTGAGCTGAAATCAAAAGGTGGATGCTTGACTGACTGAGCCACCCCGGCGCCCCTCTAGTAATTGTTTTTAAAGGGTCAGTACCTTTCTTGAGTTTGTGAAATACTGCTTCACCATACAACTCAAACGGGGAGAGGGGACCCATTTACTCTGCTGCTTGGCTTCCACAGTTACCCTGAGGAATTAAACATTTGCCATTACACAATCTGCCTGGATATCCAACCTGGCCATCTCGGGGGTCCTGACACAGGTGGAGGTAAAAGAGTTCTAGAAGACTGTCCAAATCTAACGTGAAACCACGTCACGCCGTCACACGTGTTCCAAAACGTTTCCTGGGTCTCTTCTCAAGTCTATTCTGAGTTAACTGTGCCACTGCTTCAAATCATTTCCATTTTCTTCAAGACCACACTACATCACCACCCTCACACCCTTCTCAGCAAGTAGCGTGGCCCCTAGATTTCCTAATACTGAGGTCTTCACACACAAGCCCCACACCGCCTTCCCACTCCCGTTCTGTCACCTGTCTTTAGGGAGAAGTTGTTTTTTTTTTTTAAGTTTATCTATTTTGAGAGAGAGAGAGAGAGAGAGAGAGAGAGAGAGAGCAAGCTGGAAAGGGGCAGAGAGAGAGACAGACAGAGACAGACAGAATCCCAAGAAGGCTCTGCGCTGATGTGGGGCTCAAACTCACGAACGCTGAGATCATGACCTGAGCGGAATTTGATGAAGAAATAATCTTTCTTCTTGCCCAGGGGAATCCAGACACTTTGTTTAGGGCTGTAGTTCCTTCCCACCTACTTACCAAACTGTGATCAAGAAATTATACTTCTCCACCAGGATCCTTCGTACTTACCAAGATACCCGCATTTCCCCCTTTTCCCCACATTTCCTAAGATTTTGACTATTTCTGAATGTTCTTCCTTAGCAATCTTATCCTTTGCACTGGCACCAACCATTAACTCCAAACATCCACCAAACACACATCAACACAAACCCTGCCTCTGGATCATCATGCACTGACTTTCTAAATGGCAGTTTCTAAATGACTTTTCCTTCCGCAGTTAAGGTATCCTTGATTTTAGGAGTACATGCTATGTACTGAGGACAACATCATCTGTAATTTTATAACATAGTCTTTGCCTGACTTTATATTTTTTTAAAGCTTGTTTATTTTGAAAGAAACAGAGACAGAGCGAGCGTGGAGGGGCAGAGAGCATAGGGGAATCCCATGCAGGCTCCCCACTGTCAGCACAGAGCCCGAAGTGGGGCTCGAGCCCACCAAACGGTGAGATCATGCCCTGAGCCAAAACCAAGAGCCAGACGCTTAACTGACTGAGCCGTCCAAGCACCCCTCTGTGCTCGACTTTAATGGAGAAACAAAGATTAATGCTGCCTGAATAAGTCAATGCCACTGGACCAAAACTCCTTCGGACCTCTCTACCCACCTGATTCTGCTCACATTTGTTAGCTTGGCATTAAAACCACCAGCGTTTTGTCTTCTGATTTCCTGAGCAGCATTACTAACCCTGACAACGGTCCTTACACTTCAGCTAAATCAAACTGCTTCATATCCCCGAATACGCTCTGAGTTTTCCTGATCTTTATTCAAGCTTTTTCTTCCCCTTGAAACTTTCCATCTCTGCTGGAAACAGCACTCGGGCACTCTTCAAGAACCATGTGCCGCATCAGTCACTTTCAGAAACTTTCCAGGATGTGTCTCAACCCTCCCAAGGAGTCTGATCTCTTTCCTTTGCTCACCGTGACCACTCCTGGTACGGCCCACGGGAGGACTTAGCATTCTGGGAACGATGATGAGATGATGCCGACTCTGCTCACTAACAGGGATCTGTTGCTTACTGTGTCCTGAGCACAGACGTCACGCGTGGTGACGTCATGTCAACAACCCTCAATAACACCATCTCCGTTTCACTGCAAGGCACCAGGAGGTGAAATAACCTGTCCAGTGACACAGCTTTTAAGGAGGAGAAGAGAGACTTTTGATGTAGGTGGCAGGCTTCTGGCCACTAGCTTTTCTCCATGGGTTCTGGGAACGAATTAAGCCCTAATGCCCAAAAGCATCCACTGTATTAACTTCTCTCCTATGTATCGAAAATGACACTAGCTAGGTCTTCCTTGGGATAAGTGAGAAGACTAAGCACATTGGTAGGAATCCATTTTGTCACGAAACTTGGCTGAGAAAGACAGGATGCTTTTAGCTACTGCATGGTTTTTCTCAATGCCTGTCTAGATAGTTTGCACATTCCTGATACCCCTTCACCATTTTAGTAAATTTTACAGTCTTCAAAAGCTGGAACTTCACCTCATTCACCTTTGTATTTCCTGTGAGATCTGTTCCAGTATTTTAATCATGTTCACAGGGTCAATTTCTCCTTAAATGACTCAGTTCTTACATTTAGTAGTCCAGGCTGGACGGTAAGTATCTTCCTTAAACTAAAACTACCTGCTAGTTTGTTTGGTTTTTTTTTTTTTGGTTGTATCTGACAGACACTTAAAAAATCACTATTACTAAGGTATAAAAACAATCAGATACATCAATTTATTTATTTTAAAAAAAATTTTTTTTAACATTTGAGACAGAGAGAGACAGAGCATGAACGGGGGAGGGGCAGAGAGAGAGGGAGACACAGAATCGGAAGCAGGCTCCAGGCTCTGAGCAGTCAGCACAGAGCCTGACGCGGGGCTCGAAATCACGGACTGCGAGATCGTGACCCGGGCCGAAGTCGGACGCTTAACCGACTGAGCCACCCAGGCGCCCCTAGATACATCAATTTAAAGTGTATATGTGTGGCAAGTTTTGATGGAGGTATACGGCTATGAAGTCATGGTCACGTTTGAGATACAGAACATTTTTGACATTCCTAGAAGTTTCTTCTTGCCCCTCTACAGTCCATCCTTCTGCCACATGTAGCCCCAGGTAATCACTGATCTGCTTTCTATCACTAGAGATCAGTTTGTCTGTTCTAGAATTTCAAGTAAATGGTACCATATAATGCACAGGCCTTTGTGTTTGAATCCTTTCACTAAGACAGGACTCTGAGATCCATCTATGCTGCATGTATGAGCAGGTGGTTCCTTTCTACTCCAAAGTAGGAATCTAGTGTATGAAGACACCACATTTTGTTCATCCATTCATCTGCTGATGGACATGTGCATAGTTTCCAGTTTTGAGCTACTATGGATAAATCTGTTATGAACATTTATGATATAAATCTTTGTGTAGATGTTTATCGTCTTTTGTATAAAGGCTTGGTCAGATAGTAGGTGGATGCTTAGCTTTTGAAGAAACTTTATTGGCAGCTTTATTTTTAAAAGCCCAAAACTACAAACAACCATCCATACGCAGGTGACTGAACAAGTAAATTGTGGTATATCCACAATGAAGTACTATGCGACAATAAAAAAGAATAACATACAACAATATGGGTAAATATCAAAATAATTATGCTGAATGGAAGAGGCCAAACAAAAAGGAACACATGTATATATGACTCTATTTTTGAAAAAATGCTAGAAAACGCAAACTAATCTATAGTGACAGAAAGCAGATCACTGTTTGCTTGGAGACTGGTGGAGAGAGGAATGGTTTACAAAGGGGCATGAGGAAATTGTTATGGGTGATGAACATGTCATCTTGATTGTGGTGCGGTCAAAATTCCTCAAGTTGAATACTTAAAATATGTGCAGTTTATTGTATGTCAATTATATTTTGATAAAGTAAAAAAAAACAACCCATACTGATACTTATGGGAACAGAGAAATTCCTTTATGTAATATGATAATTGTGAAACAGCCTATTTACAAAACTTGAATACAACCGAGGATTTACATGGGTGTCTAAACTCTAAAACAACTGAGCCAAGATTGCTCTAGAGAATCTTAAAAACAACAACAACAACAACAACAACAAACCCACTCAAACCGACAAACCCATTCATCCATTAAAATAAGTAAAATAAAATGAATCCCACGTGGGATATGATAACTGAATGAGGTTTCACATGCCTGCCGGAAGCGCAGCCTGGCGCTCTGTGACTAACGGGCACGTGTGAGTCTGGTGAACCGGCACGTGTAACAGACCAGGATGTGGAGAGGCAGTGATCCTGAACACAAAACACAGAATTCAAGTTAGAAACACTGCATGTGACAAAGAGGACACCTCTTAACGTGAAAAGCCATAATCAACAACAAGGCTGTAACAACTATGACGAAGCACAAAACAACGTAACTACTCTCATACAATATAAAGCCCAGGAGGCACAACGGGACGCTGACAGCAATGCACAAAGAATAGGAGACGTTAATCTGTCTGTCTCAATACAAGACAGATGAAGTAGACAGGATAAGAAAGGATGTACAAGTCCAAACCAGCATAACCAATAAGATCTTATCACTATGCAGTGAACTTTATACCTTGATGACATAGAAGACACATTCTCAACTACACATGGAATATTTAAAAAAAAAAATCACCTATTTGGGCACAAAGAAAACCTGAGGAAGTTTCATAAAATAAAGAATATAAAGAACACTCCAATCTCAATGTAGTACTAGAAATTATTAATAAAATAGAAAAAAAAACTTTTTAGTAGCCTGCCTACCCAGAAATTAATAACATCTCCTATTAACTCGTAGAGAAGAGGAAAAACCCAGACTGAAATGAAGGAACTTCTCGCCAGAATCTATGGCATTTGTACAAAGTAGTGATCAGAAAAACATTTAAAAATGTCTATAAAAATAAAACCATCAAAATCCTAGGAGAAAACAGGCAACAACCTCTTTGACCTCAGCTGCAGCAACTTCTTACTAGACATGTCCCCAAAGGCAAGGGAAATAAAAGCAAAAATGAACTATTGGGACCTCAACAAGATAAAAAGCTTCTGCACAGCGGAGGAAACAATCAACAAAACTAAAAGGCAACCGATGGGATGGGAGGAGATATTTGCAAATAACATATGTGATAAAGGGTTAGTATCCAACATCTATAAAGAACTTCTCAAACTCAACACCTAAAAACCAAATAATCCACTGAAGAAATGGGCAGAAGACATGAATAGACACTCTTCTAAAGAAGACATCCAGATGGCTAACAGCACACGAGAAGATGCTCAACATCACTCATCAGCAGAGAAATACATATCAAAACCATGATAAGATACCACTTCACACCTGTCAGAATGGCTAAAATGAACAACTCAGGCAACGACAGATATTGGTGAGGATGCGGAGAAAGGGGAAAACTTTTGCACTATTGGTGGGACCGCAAACTGGTACAGCTACTCTGGAAAACAATATGGAGGTTCCTCTACAACCCAGAAATTACACTACTAGGAATTTATCCAAAGGATACAAAAATGGTGATTCGAAGGGGCATATGCACCCCAATGTTTATAGCAGCACTATCAACAATAAGCCAAATTATGGAAAGAACCTAAATGTCCACCAACTGACAAGTGGATAAAGAATAAGTGGTACATACAGGGATGCCTGGGGGGCTCAGTCAGTTAGGTGTCCAACTTCCGCTCAGGGCATGATCTCATGGTTTGGGAGTTCGAGCCCCACGTCAGGCTCTGTGCTGACAGCTCAGAGCCTGGAGCCTGCTTCAAATTCTTTGTCTCCCCCTCTCTCTGCCTCTCTGCTGCTCATGGTCTCTCTTTCTTTCTCAAAAATAAACAAACATTAAAAAAAAAAGACGTGATATACACACACACACACACACAGTCGAATACTACTCAGCGATCAAAAAGAATGAAATCTTGCCATTTGCAACAACGTGGAAGGAATTAGAGTGTGTTATGCTAAGCGAATAAGTCAGTCAGAGAAAGACAAATATCATTTGATTTCACTCATGTGGAATTTAAGAAACACAACAGATGAACACAGGGGTAGGGAAAGAAAAATAAGATAAAAACAGAAAGGGAGGCAAATCATAAGAGACTGTTACAGAGAACAAACTGAGGGTTGCTGGCGGAGAGGTAGGTGAAGGGTGGGCTAAAGAGATGATGGGCGCTGAGGAGGGCACTTGTTGGGATGAGCACTGAGTGTTGTATGTAAGGGACGAATCACCAGGTTCTACTCCTGACACCAATACCACACTGTGTGTTCACTACCTTGAATTTAAATAAACAAAAACAATTTAAAAAATATAAAAATGAATGAAAATAAACTATGTGCCTCAGAGAAAAACAGATTCAAAAGACAAAGAACAGAGCCACCATGGCACACGGATGAGATCAGAGAGTCTACCTTATGAGCAACGTGAGTTCCAGGAGGAGGGTGGCGAGAGAGTAAGCCACGAAACATACCTGCAAAGATGATGCCTGAAAATTCCCCAAATTTGATCAAATACATAAATTTACAGATTCAAGAAACCTGGCAAACTGCCAGCAGCATACATTCAAACACATACAGTCTTCAGATACACAAAAAATAAGCTAGAGACTATAAATGTAGACAAAAACCCACCAATAATAGCAACAAAGAAGGTAGAAATACTCAGGAGTAAATTAAAGAAATGTGTAAAACTCCTGAAAAACCTGAAAGTCGGCTTGAACAAATAGACAGTCCTTGTTCCTGGATAGGATAACATCACATCATAAAAATGCCATTTTACACATTTAATGCAATGTCAATAAAAACAGCAACGAGCTTTCACTTTAATGGGGCTAAAGACAAGTTGATATGTAAGCTCATTTGGAAAAAAATGAAAACACCCAAGGCAAACTGAGAAAACAGAGAAACACAGAGAAAACAAAGCTCCATGTAGGGGAGCCTTATTAGATTAAAACAGACTCAAAGTAGATCAGAGATAAGCCGTTAAACAAAAACATCCAACCATATGAGTACTTCACGTAAACACTGATGGGACCCTTCTGTAACTAAGATATAGGGAAAAGCTTTCTAATTGTGACCCCAAATCCAAAAGCAGTAAAAGGAAAGACTGAAAAATTTTGGCCACATTAAAAGAAAACAAAACAAACACACTGAAGAGGAGGGGCTGATCTCTCTGACACATAAATTAGTTATTTAAAAATGAGACTGAGAAATGAGCAGATAATTTACACTCTCCTCCAAAAATGATTCTGAAATAGTGCTTACAGATATCAAAGGATGTTCAACCTTACTCATAGTTAGAGAAAGGCAATTAAAATTACATGAGAATACCTGATGGCAAAAATATATAACATGTTCTGTTGTGAGGCTAAAATAAACATTCTCATACACTGATGATCAGAATGCAAACCGGTACAGCCCTCTGGGAAAAGAATTCGGCAATATGTAACAAAACTACAAATGCATTCACGTTTATTTATTTCTTGAGAGAGAGAGAGAGAGAGAGAGAGAGAGAGAGAGAACACTAGCAAGCATGAGAGCAGGGGAGGGGCAGAGAAAGAGGGGGAAAGAGAATCTCAAGCAAGCTCTGAGCTGTTAGCACAGAGCCTGACACGGAGCTCGAACCCACAAACCGTGAGATCATGACCTGAGCTGAAACCAAGAGCTCGATGCTTAACTGACTGAGCCACCCAGGCACCCCACATTCACCTTCTGAGCCAGCAATCCTCTCTCTATTTAGGAATGTACCTGTAGGATAAGCCTCCAACATTATAAAATGGTATGGGTCCAAGGTATTTACTGCAGCACCATTTGTAACTGCAAAATGCTGACAACTTAAATGCCTCTCCCTTCCAAACAGGATTGGTTGAATAAATCATGGTGCATCCGCACCATGAAATACTACACAGTTGTGAAAAGGAGGACCATCTCTTATAAACTGGGATGAAGCAGTCTTCAGAAAATATTAAATGAAAAAAGCAGACTACAAAACTGTAACAACATTACCTCTTGTGTAAGAAAGAAGGGGAAGCAAGACAATATATTTACAGCTGCTTATATGAGGGGGAAAAAAATGAAAGGAAGGAGAAACCAGAAACTATGGAGGCTGATTACCTTCGGTGGGTGGGGAATCAGGGTGGAATGCATGGGGGATGGGAAAGGGACAGGCGAGAGGGGCAGGTAGTGACACTTACCCAAGGACATCTTTTTTTAAATATAATTTTAACTTTGAGAAACTGGTTAATACATCACATTCCCAAAACTATATTAATAAAATCGGCAAAGATGGAGGAACATCCAAATTTGAATACAAACACAGTAAATGAACCCACTGTATTTCAAATAAATAACATGAATACGCTAAAGAGGAGACAGAACCAATCTCGGGAACTTCTGAATATAATATTTTGACTGTACACCTTTGGGCTAAAGACAAAAAGAAGGTAAAGAAATATTCAACTCCAGTTAGCAAATTTTTTTTAATGTTTATTCAGTTTTTTGGTGGGGGGAGGGGCAGAGAGAGAGAGGGACATATAATCCGAAGCAGGCTCCAGGCCCTGAGCTGTCAGCATAGAGCCTGACGTGGGGCTTGAACTCACAAACCGTGAGATCATGACCCGAGCTAAGTGAAGTCAGGCGCTTAACCAACTGAGCCGCCCAGGCGTCCCAGCAACTATTTTTTAAACAGGTTTACTGAAATATAACTTAGAAACCGTAAGGTTTGCCTGTTTCTGATGTAGCGGATTTACTTTTCCCAGTGGCATGGGTTAGCAATTTTGGTACTATGTGTATTCTGGAATTAAACACAGAAGAAAATTCTATGTGTACCATGGGAGCAGGATGGGAGTAGTAGTCCCCCCTGCACCCGGGTCAGATGAGGGGGTTACAAATATGGGAAGGAGGAGGCAGTGGATAAAAGCAGAGGTGTTAGTAAAGATGCCTGATTTTCAATATACGTAGTGATGCAGGTAGACAAGAATAGATACACAGGTGTGTGTGTGTGTGTGTGTGTGTGTGTGAATAAAAACATGCATTTCGTATTGAATTCCTTCTCTTCTGAGAATATCAAAAAGCAATGAACAAACAGTAGAATGGGAGGTCTTGGTCTATAAATACTGCGGTGAAATCAACCAGACTTCCTAAGAGAAATGGCTGACGCCAGGGCAAGATGAGCAAAAGCTGAGCCGGCAGCACACTGCTGTATGTACTCAAAGACGATGGGAACCTGTCAAAAGGACACGGAAGCCAGCTTGAGGGAGCACCACCTGGCCAAACCTAAGACAATCTGAACATCAAAATTAATAATAAGAGAATTATTAATAAATAGCATGATTTGCTAATAGACTAAGACTCCATGATTCCATGCTGATATAAATTCATAAATAAAGGGGGCACAAAGGAAAGCTTGTCTTTAAAGCAGAATGTCATCGAATAAATGTAAGGGATGATGGAATTAGAAAATCACTGCTTAGCAACTACCAGCATAATAGTTCTAGGCAAGAATTACCAATGGGTACTAAAACAATTCAGTATAGGTGAGAGTTTGAAAGGGGCAAGATTTTCATATAATGGCAAAGCATTTCCTCACAATATACTTATTACTTACAAAATTACAAAGAGAAAAACAGTAACTTTGCTGTGGAGGAACCTGGAAGATAGATACTACCTTAACCATAGGCCTGAAATTAACACCACCAGTAACAGGTCAAAATGATATCCTTTGCCACCTAGAAGCCACAACACCACTTATGTGCTCTTCCTGCCCAAGGGGCCCGGCCTAATCTAATCATGAGGAGCCAAGAGACGAACCCAAGTTACTGACTGTCATTCCACAAAATGTGATAAAAGACTTTAAAAAAAAAAAAAAAAGAAAAGAAAAGAAAAGAAAAAGAAAGGAATAAGCCTACAGAACTGTTCCATTCTAAAGAAGACGGAGAAACCTGACAAATGTAACCTGTGATCTGGGACTGGAACATGAAACATGGAAAACATATTTTTATTTCTTTTGCTATAAAGGATATTATTAGTGGGATAACTGGCATAATTTGAATAAGGTCTGGGGTTAGTATTGTATTGATGTTAATTACTGATTTAAATAATTATACTGTGGTTACATAAGACTGTCGTTATTTTTAGGAAACACAACCAAGTGTTTAAAAAATTTTTTTTAATGTTTATTTATTTTTGAGAGAGAGAGACAGAGCACGAGCAGGGGAAGGGCAGAGAGAGAGGGAGACACAGAATCCGAAGCAGACTCCAGGCTCTGAGCTATCAGCACAGAGCCCCATGTGGGGCTCGAACCCACGAACCGTGAGATTGTGACCTGAGCCAAAGTCGGGCTCTCAACCGACTGAGCCACCCAGGCAAGTGTTTAGGGGTAAAAAAAGGCATCCTGTCTGCAACTTACTCTCAAATAGTTCTGGGAAAAAACATTATGTATAGAAGTGGAAAGAGCAGGGTAAAGCAAGTGTGATCATCTGGGGAATCTGGATAGAGGCTATACGGGAATTCTTGGTACTATTTTTGCAACTTTCCTGGAAGTCAGAAATTATTTCAAAATAAAGTTTCAGAAAATGAATCAAACTGGACATGATGGACCTGTGTGCATTACAGTGAATGTACAGTATCACTCAACCTTAAAAAATTTTAGTAACAAAAATTTTTCAAGTAGGTAAGAACGCTGTGAATACACTGCCAATAAATGCATAAAGTGGTATATTTTAGAAAGCCACTGGAACTATGCTAAAGAATGCAGAAAGAGGTCTGAGATGTTTGAGCCTGTAATTCAGTTTGAGCCTTTCATTCTAAAGAAATATTCTGGAATACACACACACACACACAAATATACATATATCTGTATGAACAAAACCATGTGTGTGCGGTGCTATTCATCCCAGTACTAAACACAGTGGTAAAGACACGATCCAACTGTTAATCAACAAGGGAGTACATAAATTGGGACATATATATAATGACATCTTGTACAGCCACTGAAGTAATGGCTTCAAAACTGGAAAATAATTACTGGGTGCTCACAAGGAGCCAAAGAAGTAAGAGGGATTTCTTTTTTCCACAGGAATATTTAACAACGTGGAAAATATTGGGGCGCCTGGGTGGCTCAGTTGGTTAAGCGTCCGACTTCAGCTCAGGTCATGATCTCGCGGTTTGTGAGTTCGAGCCCCGCGTCGGTCTCTGTGCTGACGGCTCAGACCCGGGAGCCTGCTTTGGATTCTGTGTCTCCCTCTCTCTCTGCCCCTTCCCTGCTCATGCTCTGTCTCTCAAAAGTGAATAAACCTTAAAAATTTTTTTGTTTTAAAAAAAGAACATGGAAAATATTTACTGTAAGATGAAAGGAGAAAAGGCTGCCATAAAAATGCATGCTCAGTATAGTCTCCATTTTCTTTCTAAAAATTATATGAATGGAGAAAAGATCAGGACAAAATACTGTGAATGATAGGACTTACAGTTTACTTACATGCTTTTGCTATTTATCTTTCCAAATGTTAAAAATGATCTAAATAGAGCATACATTGTACTTATGATGAAAAAAAATGCTAAACCTTAATAAAATATTTTCTGTAGTAAAATATCCTGAATTGACAATCCAAACTATCTTGTCACAGTAATAGCCTATATGTCATTCATTTAAACAAATTCTGAGCTATTAGAATTCTAGATAAGCAAATACATAACTCCACGAAAAGAAGCAAGACAGCCATTTGAGAAAGCAATTAACAGTTTTAAAGCATTTCTACAAATTTAAAATTGAGAATAAATGAGTAATTTATTTCATCAGAACTGTCGGCAAATCATTATATTCTGACACTTTGCAAAATAAATATTTCCTTATCTTATGATTCTGATACTGTTCTAGGAAATGACTCTGACATATTACACACTATTGTCATTCTTTGTTTATTATTTGTATTAAGTAAGTTGTGCCTGACATTTCTTTTAAAACATTAAGAGTGAAGTCACTTGAAAAGAACTAACAAAATTAAAAAAACAAAAAACAAAAAACCTTTTGGGGCGCCTGGGTGGCTCAGTCAGTCGAGAGTCTGACTTCGGCTCAGATCATGATCTCGCGGCTGGTGAGTTTGAGCCTCATATCAGGCTCTGAGCTGTCAGCATGGAGCCTGCCTCGGGATCCTCTGTGGCCTTCTCTCTCTGCCCCTCCCCTGCTTGTTCTCTCGGTCCCTCTCTCCCTCTCTCTCGGTCTCTGTCTCTCGCTCAAAAACAAATAAACATCAAATAAAAAACCTTTTCTACCTAACAAACATCCCATCTAGTTTGAACGTCTGCGGAACAGATGCCGTAACATGCTCCCACCATAACATAACAGCCTCAAAGCCACATTCTGGTAGAGCAACCTCATAACGCTAATGAGACAAGACCATTTTCATGAAGAGTTTATGGCGTACGAGTAACAACCATTCCAGAATTTCAAACTATAAAATTCATTTATAATAATTCTGCCATCTCACAAACTGGCATTCTCTCATTTACCCCGTACACATCTTTCCATGAAGCACACAATAAGGGGGGATGGCATTTTAGGTATAACATAGAAATGAGAATTACATTTTAACTCTTCGAATCCAATAAAACACAACCAATTCAGTAACAATCACTGTAGCTATTTACTGAGTGCTCACTGTGTCTAAGACACTGCTAAGAACTTTGTTTGTCTCGTTCCATTTACCTCCCTCAACCACCCTAACGACAGGCACAGTTACTGTACTTTCATCCCAGGTCCCCGATGAAGAAACCAAAAGGGTGGTAAGGTAACTGGCTGCGATTCTAAAACTCAGAACTAGCTGTCCATAGAGTCCAAAGTCCATGCTCTTAGCCAGGAGACATCTTAAGACTACATGAGCTAACTAAATAAGAGACACTTTAACAAATGGAATTAAGATGTATTTGAATAGTCACAAAAATGGTAGTGTATTTTAAAGAAAGATTTTAGTCTATGGGAAAATAAATACATAGCTAAAAACGATTTAAGTGTCCAAGAGTAAAGATTTGGTTAAACTATACCTGATGTACTCACTTGAGGCAGTATGCACTAATTAAATTGTTGCTTATAAAGCAAAAAATTTTTAAAAACTACAAAAAAGTATATTAAATTGGAAACAAAACAAAACAAAACAACTCAGGAAACAACTCTACATAAGTGACGTTTTAAAACCAAAACGGACTGCACCTAAGAAAGATTGAGACGGTACTACACAATTTAACTGTGGTTACCTGAGAAGTGGGAAAATGTATTAACCTTTTTGTCTTTCCTTTTCTTTCTTCTTTCTCATCAATTTGCCATAAGTATATGCTACTGCCATTTTTAGGACAGTCCAGCTATCTTCCAAAGCGCTAACAGGCTACGTGTCTAAGCCGCACAAAAAGACCAAAGAAAACACAAAAACAAGCATGAGGAGTGTCAACAATGACTTACAATAAAAGCACTTCTCGTACAAACTGGTATCGGCTATTTATTTACGTATGATCACAATGCTTTCTTTTCCAGGCTACTGTGTTTGCTGGAGTTTCAATTTTTCCCCTAAACATTATTTTTGGAAACATGAAGATCTTCTTTAAACCTCGGAGAACAGTGCTAACATGTTAGCTTACGAGGAGTTAGGAAGCGTCAAAGGGGAGGGTGAGAACGCCTCACCAGGAAGAGAAACAGGAAAGAAAATAGGAAGCAGAAAGGTGAATTTATCTCAAGCGTTGTCAAGGAGAAACCTTTTCTTAGTCATAACACTAGAGATGATACACAGAAAACAAATGTGAATGTAAGAAATCCAGAAAGAAAATGAGAAGTGGGATATCCATTGTATTCAGATTTAATACATAACACATTTTCGTAAGTAAAATTTATTAAGGAAGGACACCAAACCTTTGGAAGTAACACGACAACGCACATCTCTGCTGTATCTATGAGATGACAATTTCAAGTGAACCAAGAAAAAAAGGCTGGGAAACCAGAATATTCTAGGAATAGTCTTAAAATAACAGGCAAATTCTTGGACACAGAGATCTGTAAAGCACGAAACTGCATATAGCTAAATTAAATGCAGCTGACAATAACATCGGCGTCACCAGCAACCATCAATTCCTTTCAAGGTCAGGTTTATTACCACTTCAGGACATTCTGTCATAGCATGGAACTTCATGAGCATCAGAGAGCCTAAAAAATGGATGGGCCCTCTCGGCCCTAAGCAGGGTCTCGTAATTTCCAGAGGCTGGTGCTGGTACTATAAATCAGAGCGGGCAAAAAAGGAGATTTCCTCAAGTATGTGCCAGTTGAGTGACAGTAGTTTTCAGTCACAAAGGGCAAGGCTGCTGGGAGAAGATGCTCACTTACGGTATACAAGGCCACACATACGCAATGAAACAAGAAAAAGAAAACAGTATAATGTCAGCAATCACATAGAAGCCCCATGTTTTAAAAATTTAGATTCAAGTTAGTTAACATACACTGTAGTCTTGGTTTCTAGAGTAGAACTCAGTGATCCATCACTTCCGTACAATACCCTGTGCTCGTCCCAACAAGTGCCCTCCTCAGTGCCCATCGACCATTTAGTCCACTCCCCGCACAACACCCTGCCTGCAGCCCTCAGTTTGTTCTCTGTATTTAAGAGTCTCTTGCGGTTTGTCTTTCTGGTTTTGTATTCTTTTCGCTTCCCTAGAAGCCCTATTTTTTTCAGATAAGGAATATTTTCAAAAACATGGGTTTTTCTTGGGTTTCCTTAAATCTGGCTGCTCTGTTTCTATAGCAAATACAACACCAATAAACACTCATCAGTGACTGTGGAATGAGCTGAACTTCTGGATTATTCCCTGAGAGAAGAGACTGTGGCTCCCCCTGTACAGCCCTAGCATTTGGCACAGAGTCCAACACTTAACGAAAACACACTGCATCAATAAACAATGATCACAAAACCAGTGAGGTCACAATGCATCCATCAACAATGGCAACATAACCGCCACCTATTGTCGCTTTCTTTAAAATACACATGTGTACACACATATTTACACAAGACCCTAAAGTAACATACACAAATAAACTCACTCGGGGGCGTTTCTACCAGTTTTGGCATAAATAAATCCTTATCTGAATTGATGCAGAATGAAATGTCTTTTTTTTTTTTAACTTTTAAATGTTTATTTTTGAGAGAGACAGGGTGTGAACGGAGGAGGGGCAGAGGGAGAGGGAGACACAAAATCTGAAGCAAGCTCCAGGGTCTGAGCTGTCAGTACAGAGCCTGACGTGGGACTGGAACTCAAGAACCGCGAGATCATGACCTGAGCAGAAGTCGGATGCTCAACCAATTGAGCCACCTGGGCGTCCCCAGAATGAAACGTCTTTTAAAGGGATTTTCACCTCAAATTTCACAGGAACAGATTAGTATTTAACAAGTAGCAAAGGGTTATTAAAAGTCTACCAAGTTATCAACAAAGCAGAGCAGAAAGCTATGTTTAGGTCATGAAATCAGAGTATGTAAAATGAGATTTAAAAATCAATTTTATTTACAACACCGTCAAAAATAGATGTATATACAAGATTCTATATGAAAAACTAGAAAGCACTGCTGAGAGAAATTAAGGAAGGCCCATATAAATGGAGAGAGATCATACTGACCAGCTGGAATTTAGATGTCAGTTTACCCCAAAGTGATCTACAGATTCAGCACAGTCCCAATCATATTCCATCTAGTTTTTTTTTTTTTTTCAGAATATGACTCTAAAATAGACATGGAAATGCAATGGATCTAGAATACCCAGAGCATTCTTACAAAAGGAGAACGCAATTGGGGGGCTTATCCTACTCGATTTCAAGAGTGACTATAAAACTGCAGTAATCGAGACTATATAGTACTGGCATAAGAGTTAAGAAACAGATCGATGGAACAGAATGAGAAGCAGACACACATCCACACTTAAATGGTCTTTGGATTTCAGACAAAGGTGCCAAAGCAATCCAATGGGGAAAGGGAGACTTTAAAAAATGGTGCTGAAAACAATCAGAAATCTGTACGGAAGATGAGCTTCAACCCCTACCTCACACCAGACATAAAAGCTAATCTGAAATATATCACAGACATACATGTAAAATCAAAAACTAAAAAAGCCTTTAGAAGAACATAAAGGAGAATACTTTCATGGCACGCGGGTAGGCAAAGGTTTCTTGGCGGGGGTGGGGGGGAAGCAAAAATCATAAAAAATTGATAAATTAGACTTGACCAAAAACGAGACCTTTCCTCATCAAAAGACACTTTGTGAAAATGAGTAAGGAAGCTGCACGCTATGAGAACATGCATGAAACGCTTACTTGACAAGTATCAAGGGTATATAAAGAACTGCAACCATTTCATAATAAGAAAGCTGGCTTAAAATTAGGCCAAAGTGTCTTAGACAGTACTATTACAAGAAATTTTCTGAATGGGACCTGAGAGAGACTGTCTGTCATCTCAGAGAGCACCCGGGCAGAAGCACAGGCGATGGACTGGGGTGGAGAAACTCAAGAAGGAGAGTGCAGGTGATGTGCTCTCAAAATAGGCTCGTTTTATAGAAATACTGAACCCTGATGATACACACGTTGACATCTGCAGGGAAACGTGCACAGATGCTTTTTGAATCGCCAAAAAAAAAAAAAAAAAAAAAAGACAGACTGATGATTGGAGGGAGGGCGATGATTACGCCTGAGATCAAACAAGCACGAAGAAGTAATAATGGGAGAGCGGAGGTGGGAGGGGGAACAGATGAGACGTCATCTTCCTGTCGTTTCTCAGGTAATGTTTGTATTACTTTAAAAATTATTATTTTTTAATTTTTTAACTTTTAATTTTAACATACATACTAACAAGCCACATGTCATAAGTGTATTACTGGCTGGATGTTCACGAACTGGACACGCTCACGCAACCGGCCGCAGGGAACCCAACATCTCCTGTACCCTAAGAGCTCTTGCGCTGTGCTTCCTTTCCAGTCACTTCTCTCCCGATAGGGGTGGCTGCTGTCCTGGTTTCTAACACCACGGCATAGTGTTACCTGGTTTGGGGCTTCGTTAGCAGAATCGTAGCATATACAGTCTTTTGTGACTAGCTGCCTTTACTCCGTGTCATTTTTGCGAGAGTCACACATATTGTCACATGTAGGTGCGGTGTACGCATCACCAGCGCTCTACGCCACCGTGTGGTACGTCACTAATGAACCGGCTTCTGCGGGTGGGCATCTGGCAGCCTCCAGGCCTTCCCTCTAACAGGCAGCGTGGCGGTGAGCATCCCCATAGACTGAGCCGCGTGAAATGGCTCAGAGAACCTACAGAAGATGACACCTCCACATCACTCAAATTAATACATCAGCTTCTGATGAACACAGCTAGAGATGTCCCCTGAGTAACATCTAGGAGTGGACTTGCTGATACTTAGAATTATGCACAGGTTCCCTATCCAAACTTCCTTCTGTCGTTTAGATTTTACTTTTTAAAGTTTATTTACGTACTCTGAGAGAAAGGGGGAGGGACAGAAAGAGCAGGCGTGGGGGAGGGCCAGAGAGAGGGAGAGAATCCCAAGCAGGCTCTGTGCTGTCAGTGGCAAGCCTGACACAGGGCTCGATCCCACAAACCGCGAGATCATGACCTGAGCCGAAATCGAGAGTGGGACACTTAACTGACTAAGCCATCCAGGCGCCCCACATGAGGAAGTTTTCTAAAATAGTTACCCCAGTTTACACATCCACCACCTGTTCCGTACACTATGCTCCTTGGTACGCCTAGTGTGTTCCTCTCCCTTTTTGCTGTCCTAGTAGGCATGTGGTAATGCCTCACTGAGATTTGCACCCGTGCTGCTTTGATGACCCAAGGACACACATCTATATATATGCACACCGTTTGATTCCCTCTTTTGTGACGTGTGCGTCAAGGCTTTTGCCTGGTTCTTTATATTGGCTTGTAGGAGTCCTTTTTATGTTCTGGAAACGAATCTTTTGTTAACCACATCCATTAAAAATGCTCTCTTCCCACTCTTCTGGGTTGCTGTTTCTCTCTCAATGATGCCTTTGGTGCACAAGAGTTATTAATTTAAATATAATGCAATCAATCACATTTTTCTTTTATGAGTAATGCTTTCTGTATGCTGTTTAAGAAATTTTTGTTCATTTCAAGGTTATGGAGATGTTTTTCCCTAAGAGCTTTCTTGCTTTACCTCTCAGAGTTGGATTTTTTTGCATGTATGTATGATTTAAATATCCAACGAATATTTAATCCAGAACCACTTATTTAAAAAGACCACCCTTTCCCACTGCATGTACGTGTTACCTTTGTAGTGAGTTAAGTGACTAAATACTATCTATTTCTGATTTCTCTATTCTATTCCACTACTCAGACTGTTTATCTGTCTAGACTAGTGTTATAGCAGATCTTGATATGTGGAAATGTAAATCCTCTGGTTTCATTCATATTCTTCAGACTGCATGGCTTCTCCAGCTGTAACTAATGATTAAAAGGAAAAAAAAAATGTGCTAGCTCCGTCCACTGAAAAGGCTAAGAAGCAACGACACCCAAGTAACAATGAATGTGCTTAGCTCTCAGATCTTGGTTTCTAAAAACTATACCTTAATAAAAGGAACCAGGGATCCTTACAGAAAGGGCTAATTTCAGGACTGGGGCATGAAAGTATAAGGAGATCCTGAAATATTCTTTGCCAGGAAGTAGGTAAGGGCTCAAAAATTAAGGGGGATGGGTCAAAGGGACACAAAAGCCCCATGAACAAGGCTCTCATTGGCCAAATTTGGGACAATGTGTGTATCAGAAATGATGACAGAAATGGATAATACCTTTCCAAATATACAAAATAATCTATGAGTCCATAGTGATACTTCCCTTAGAAAAGAAGGTTCTAGAAGAATGCCAGCTAATAGAAAAGGAATGTCAGAATTAGAAAACATCAAGTACCTTTATAATAATTTATTTAAACAAAAATTGTCATTAAAAGCATGGGTGAAAGATGCTTGTGAAAGAGAACAGAAAGTCTCAAGGTACTATCTCACATACTACTTTATAACTAATCATACTGTAACTGATAATATTTACAAAAAGGAAACAGGGCATTTACATAGGAGAAGTAGAAGCTGAACACTACCTTAAACAAGTGATCAAAATGAGCATCACAGTAATGGAACAAATGTCATGTATCTTCTGATGTGATTCACTGAGGACATAATGTCACCTATGTAATATTCCCACTGAAATGTGTAACTTGAACTGATTAGAAGGACCTAAACAGACAAATTCAACCTGAGGGTCATTCTGCAAAATAAATGGCCTCAACTTTTAAAAAATGCCAAGTCTGTGAAACATTAAAAAAAACAAAAAGTGGTCATGAATGCAAAATGGTGTAGCCACTTTGGAAAATAGTTTGGTGGCTTCTTATGAACCTAAATATACTCTTACCATACAATCTAGCAATTATGCTCTTTGGTTTTTACCCTGAGGAACTGAAAACTTACGTTTACACAAAAACTGCACACAAATGTTTACAGCAGCCTTCTCCATAAATGCCAAAATTTGGAAGCAACTGAGATGTCCTTCAGTAGGTCAACTACTGAACGGATAAACAAAGTGAGGTATACCCAGACAACGGAATATTACTGAGCACTAAAAGGAAATGAGCTATCGAGCCATGGAAAGACACGGAGGAACCTTTAAATACATATTATTAAGTGAAAGAAGCCAGTCTGAAAATGCTACCTATTGTATGATTCTAATTATACGGCATTATGGGAAAGGCAAACTATGGAGATAATAAAAAGATCAGTGGTTGCAAGGTTGGGGGTGGGGCGGGGCATGAAGACATGAATAGACAGAGCACAGAGGACATTCAGGACTGTGAAAATACTGTGTGTGATATTATAAGGTGAATGCATGGCATGATACTTTTGTCCAAACCCAGGAAATATACAGTAAGAATCAACCCTAAGGTAAACGATGGACGTTTGGTGATTATGCTGTGTCCATGGAGGGTCAGCCTTGGTAAAATCCTTCTGGTGAGTGACGTTCGTCATGGGAGAGGCTATGCATGTGTGGGGCATATGGGAAATCACTGTACCTTCCTCTCACTTCTGTTGTGAACCTCAAACTGCTCTGAAAAAATTAAGTCTTAAAAAAAGTAGAGAAAGTGTTCTAGATTACGGGGGATTAAGGGGTTATGACAGCTAAATGCACAAAATGATACAAGATTAGATCCTGGTTTAAAAAAACAATAAAGGACGTTCATTACTGGGAGAAGTGGTGAAATATGAATATGGGGAATATATTAAGTATACGCTGTATCGATGTTAAGTTTTTGAGGGTGATAACAAATGCGGTACACAAGAGAAAATACGTACTGTTAGAAGATGCACGTCATACTGACATGTTCGGGCATGCCTGCAACTTACCATACACTGTTCTTAAATAAAGAGTTGATAAACTGCTCTAAGTTTAGAAGTTAAAAAGAACATGTAGAAAGATTATTATCCTACTATAGGAAATCAGAAAAATGTCCCTTTATATTTTTCCACAGCAAAGATACAATTGATTTACAGAATGAGTAAAAGGAGATTTTTATTCTAGTCTTTAAATGTCATACAGTTTAATATGACATAAATTGCCACCAACAGCACGCTCTATTATCAGGCTCTCAATCTTATTGGTAAATCCGAAAATACATTTGTTTAGAAGGTTAAAAACAACAAAATGACTAGTTGGGAATCCACCACTAGAGGAATCTTGAACATTTCTTCATTCATTCAGCTGAGTACCTTCAAAAGCACGAGGCAGGAATGAAGAGACACACACAAAACTGCCCGAGGTCTCTGCTCCGGGTGACCATGGTGCCCGGTTGTGTGGCTGGCTGGCTCCTAGCACGCAAGCGTCTGACAAGAGGGTGCGGTGAGCTGTGATGTGGAAGAGGGGGCTGACCACGTCCCGGGGCCCCTATTTGTGGGAGGGACCGTGGGCAAAGACTCCCCCCACACCCATCACTCGTGCTGGGTAAACTCCAACGGGGCTGTCCGGCACACGCCGAGAGGGTGACGGCGACTGCACAAGGACTTAATCTCCAACAGGCTTTTAAAGGGCACTATTCCACTCAAGTAAAATCCTAATTAGAATTTTAGCTTTATATGTGATTATATTTATACCTTTGCAACTATTTTCTGTATATAAAAGTTGAAATAGTCTACTTTAGAAATACATTTTATTTAGAACAAAGAGAGTCAAAATAAAGGTATCTTTCCTGTTCTAACAGTACCCTTTATAACTGGAGAGGTAGCCTAAGAACCAACTGTATCTTTAAAACTTCACTCTGTTCCTTTTTAGCTGCTTGTCCTTGCATTATTTAATCTCTCTTTCAGTTTATAGTCCTATAAAATGAAAACACCTGAAACCCACCTCATAAGGTAAAATGCCTTGACCTATTTCAGGAAGAAACCCTCTCTCTACTGGTCGAATTTAGTATTTTAACTTGGCTATTTGCCAGGTTGGGTTCCAGGCCTACGGTACAGACAAGAGGGAAGAATGTAATCATAGGCAGAAACACACAGAAAAACCTAACACGGTGCCTTATTTGCAGGTGGATTTTAAAAAAACATACCTTGATTCATCATAGCATAGAAGGAAGTAAGAAATGAACTGTTTTGTTTTTGTGAGAAGACAGAGTAGCTAAGAAGGTCAGAATATAAGTGTTATGTATTTAATTTACATGATTATAATCCTTAAAAAAGCAAAGGCAGGGAACAGCACCTTATAAAAAGCATAGAGCTTAAAAATAAAAATTCTATTGGAAAAGATTCTGCATTCGCGTACTGAGACCACTCACACATAATTCGAATATGTTTTCAAACATTTGGGCTAATCAAATGGAATTGTATATATGAAACTTATTTGACAAAAAACAAATATATTCTAAAATGCACAGTTTGAGTATATATTGATGATTCTAATTTTCAGAAATAGTCTTTTCACTTTTCATTTATTCAATGGTGTCTTATTTTTTGGGTTTCCACATCTTATTGTTTACGTATCACCTGGACGAAACAAGACTGAGAACCAGTCCTGATGGCCATTTAGTGGAGCTGCAGACCTGCCCCGGGCTCTGTTCTTCTGGGTCTCGGGGGCCAGCTCTGACACACAAGCCTCCTTCACCCCGCCCACGACTAGTGACACCCCGGGTATCTGTTCTTTCTCTCCTAACCCACTTGGGCTTCTCAGCAACTGTAAGACAACCACATGAGGGCACACAGGGACAGCCAGGGTGGCCGTGTGAACCAAGGTGGCAGCTTTTGACCTCTGGGCCTCAGGTTGAAGCAGAAGTATAGACCATGGGACCCAGATTACGGAGACTGATCAAATCGCGTTTCTGTGATCCTCAGGTGACCCCAGTAATATTCGACTTCACTTCTATTATAGCACGCACAACTCTTTATCAACATAAATTCTCCTTTAAAGCTCTGTCCACAAAGGATGAGAATCTGTGATGTGCTGTGAACATTCAACCCAGCTCTGAGGAGAATCTGATTCTAAGTAGAATCTGATTTTTCTTTTAATTTTTTTTTGATGTTTATTTATTTTTGAGAGAGACAGAGACAGAATGCGAGTGAGTTAGGGCAGAGAGACAGGGAGGCGCAGAATCTGAAGCAGACTGCAGGCTCTGAGCTGTCAGCACAGAGCCTGACGCGGGGCTCAAACTCACAGACCGTGAGATCATGACCTGAGCCGAAGTCGGACGCTTAACCGACTGAGCCACCCAGGTACCCCAGAGTAGAATCTGATTCTAAGGAGGACCCCCCCCAATACCATAATATAATCATGAGCTACAAATTACTCTAATATTTCCCATTATGTAATGTGGCATATTTTTTAAAAAAGGTTTTCTCCTTCCTTGACATCCAAGCAGCACACGTGCATTACGAAAAATGCACACCACAGAAAAGCAAGCAGGTGACAGTAGTGTGTGTAGATAACTGGATATAATTCTCTGCAGGGTGTTTTCCCTCTGCACAGGCTCTCTTTTCTGGAGGGCGGGACGTGTTGGTGGGACAAGTGAAGAGGAGGGTGGGCTGCACTCACGGTGAATTACCATGAGGACCACTTAATTCTGTGCTTTGCCATTCGATATAACCTAGACATTCTTGAGGAGAAAATTCCATTAATTCACACGGAAGAAGAAAAATGTCATCTTTAGTTATATTTTCTAAATCTTCTATAGGCTGACTCTTTTGCCAAACTGAGTCAAATTCAAATACTGATGCAAGGAGAAGTTTTCTTAACTTCAACATCCCTGTGCAGAGAAAGTAATATGTAATCATGTCTTTATTAACGACGGATGGCTTCTGCCAACCCGCGAATCCTTCCCTCCTCACGGTAGAAGCCCGATGGCCCCATGAAACCCCGAGTACCTATGCCGCTGGCTCTGAGCGAGCCAAGAAGGTCTAGCATGGCACCTTTCCCCATAATCTTGCTCACCATTCTGCGCCCACAACAAAAGCTGGAAAGCTGGTTGGCATGGGAACCCCACTAACGATCAGCCTCGGCCTTTAATCCACAATTTGGTTTCCTTCATTCAGCGACCCACAAGAGGGGAGCAGCCCGCGTGCCCAGCACCGTCTGAGTGTCTGGGGGGGCTCCCAACGCAGAGCGGCACGGCTGCGGCCCTGTCAGAAGGCCAAGGTGCAGGCGTTCGGAGAGGAACACGTCTTCGTGGAAAAGCATGGGTCTTGTGCCGCGTCCCCAGGTCCAGACTCCGGTTTGCAGCTGTGCTGGAAGAACGCGCACTGCCCTTCACCTGTCACCGCAGGAAACCACACAACTGGACAGAACTCTCTCCTACACTGGGACACAGGCCATACAGAACTCTTCCTATGGTAAAGGCAACGATGGCAGTGAGTCTTACACCTGCCCGAGCTTTCGGCCTGCAGGTAACTTCCAGACTGGGGGCACAGCCCTCAAACAGAGCTGGTCAGGCTTGTGGAATTGATGAGCCAGAGAGGAGAGCTGAAGGGGAAGTTGAGACAGCTGGGAGCCGCCGTGCAGATTTCCAAACTGGAGGGACCCGTGCCGAGCAACAGCTCCGGAGAGCGAGCTGCACAGGAGCGCCCTGAGTCTTGGCTGAGGCCTGAGCTGGATGAGCAGGGCGCACAGCTACACAGGGCCGGGCAAGCAACGACCGGGAGCCGTATGCTCAACATGTGTCAAAGTGCACACAAGGTTGGGGTGTTCGAGCTCAAAACGAGCCTGAGCGACACGATCTCCCTGGGGCATTTACGGGGGCATTTGGCAGAGATCCCAAAGGGGGTCAAGGCCTGATAGTCAACGCACCATCCCTGGTGGAATGCTACCTTACATCTTTCCTAACAATGCTTTAAAAAAGCCTTGAGAGTGACCCGAAAGCTCAGCACTCTTACCAGAGCAAAGTCCCAGCACTTAAGGAAGACAACGCAAAATGCAGCCACTCAGCAGTGTAGCACTCACAACGTTCCACCCAATGAAAGGATTACCGGACTCTGTGCTAAGAGGTAGGAAAATGTCTCTTTAACAGGAGAGAAATTTCTCAGTAAAAACAGACTCAAAAACTACTGAAAAAATAGAATTAACAGCCATAACTATGTACAAGTATTTAAAATCTTTAAGTTTCTTTATTTCGACAGAGACAGTGCGAGTGGGAGAGGGGCAGAGGGGCAGAGAGAGAGAGAGAGGGAGAATATGAATTCCAAACAGGCTTCGTCCTGCCAGTGCAGAGCCCCATTAGGGGCATGAACTCATGAAACCGTCAGATCATGACCTGAGCCGAAACCACAAGTCAGACGCTTAACCGACTGAGCCACCCAGGTGCCCCACTATGTACAAGTATTTAAAGGAAAACATGAATATAATGATGAGAGAAAAAGACAATGTAAAAAAGAACAAAATGGAACTTCCAGAGATAAAAATAAATTAAGATTAACATTTTATTGGATAGGATTAGCAGCATATTAGACCTTCATTCGAAAAGATCAGTGAACATTTGAAAAAAAAGTAAAGCTAATAGGATGTTGTAAAAATAATAATACACACAATACTAAAAAAATTTTTTTTAAAGGCAAAAAAAAAAGGAATAAAGGAAGAGTGAACTGACTAGACAAATACAACATATAGCAAAATAATAGATTTTAAATTCAATTGTGGCAGGTGGCCTCTAATGATCCCTGCCTTCTGGTATTTATGGTCTTCTATAATCCTTTCCCCTTGAGTAATTTGCTTCCAAACAAAAGAATAGGACAATGTTGAGAAAATGTTGGGGGAAAAAAAAAGATCACTTTGGTCTTGCTAGCACACATCTCTCTTACTGGCTTTGAGAAAGTAAGATGCCATACGGGAGAGGCCCATGGGGCAAAGAACAAGGCTCCAGCCACCATCCAGCATCCAGAGAGGAACTGAGGCCCTTGGTTCAATAGTCCTCAATGAACTGAATCTTGCCAACAACAATATAACTAAGGTTACAAGCAGATCCTTCACCAGTTGAACCTTCAGATGAAACCCCAGCCTTGGCTAACACCTGACTGCAGGCTTATGAGAGACAGAGGTATCCAGCTAAACTGTGCCTGAATTCCTGACCTAAACAAACTAGGAGATAATAAATGCGTCTTGTGTTAAGTTGCTAAGGTATGAAGTACTTTGTTCCACAGCTATAGATAACTAATATGCCACATAAATCAATAATGACCTTAAATGTAATCTATCTAAACACTGCAACTGAAAGACAGAGACTGTCAGACTAGACTAAAAAAAGAAAGATCCAGCTCTATGCTATCTGAAAGAAATCTACTTTAAATCTAAAGGTGCAGATGAGTTAAAGGTAAAAGCTAGGTAAAGATGTATCGTGCAATCCGTAAGAAACTCAGGAGGCCTATATTAGTACCAGACAAAGTAGACTTTGGGAAAAGGATCATTACTAAGGATGCAGGTATTTCATAATATAAAGGGATCAATCCAACAAGAACACATAATAGACCCTCAAAATATGAAAAGGAAAAAATTACTGAAAGGAAAAATAAACAATTCCACAATATTAGTTGGGGTTTTCAACATACCTCTCTGGGCAACTGACAGAACAAGAGGTAAGAAAATCAGTAAGGATATATGACTTGAACAATCTTACAAACCAACAGGACCTGACATTTACAGAACATTTCACCCTCAAGGATACATGAAACATTCCTGGTCACTTAAGAGATGTATACATTTTTATGACAGAGTACATGTTACATAGTTTCAATGTAATAGAACAAAAACCAAATTATGTCTAAACCCACTGGATTCTGAAATTCACAGTTTAGGACTAAGTTCTTGGATTTCTTTAAATTTCAATTTTTTTCAATCCTTGCTCAATCTGCTTGGTTTAAGTGTAAATTCTTTTATCTGGAAAATCCTCCAAATTATACTTGGGTGTCCAAATAAAATCTTCAAATTCTTGAAGGTTGTAAACTTCGTTTCTGTTGAGGGTTCAAAAAGCATTCAGCAAGCAATCAAGCAGCTACTCTAACTCTACACACAAGCAAACAAGCACACAATTATGCAGGCAGAAATTTCACTAGTTTATCAGCAAGTTATTGAATCAAGTTCCATTGTTTTGAAAGATGAAGAGACTACCTAACTGAAACTGACAGTGAGAGACAGAAACATCCATGTTAGAAAAATATATTAGAAAAGTACTACTTTGTCATATTAAGAGTATGTCTAGTTAAATATCACTTTGTTATTCTCGGTTTGAGAAAAACAGTAATATAAGCACATAGATCTTTTTCATCATATACATTTTATACATCAGTCAAGAGCCACAAAATACTTTAGTACATTCAGTAACTACCTGTGACCAGTTACTAAGCACCTTGCTATGTCACTTTTGTTTCCATTTTCTTTTACCAAGGAGACCTCTAAAATATGCTGGGTTTCTAAAAGCTTCCCAGAATGTGATAAAAATGAGGTTTATTTGTACCACTAATATTAAGAGGCTTGGTTGAAATCATATACCAATTATTTCCTGCGTCCCATTTTAAAATTTGTTTAAAACATATTACAATCCTACACATAATCAGATATCAAATTACAACAAAGTTCTCACTGTGTAGGATTCATTTGTTAAATACTGAAAACTTTGTACTTTCACCCAAAGGATTAACTCATTAGAAAGAAACATGCAAAGAAGGAAACAAACCACACAACCCCCGCCCCCCACCACCTCCAACAAACCTGACCCTCAAATGCAGAACGCTGTTCTGCCCTGGAATTTCATACATGCTCCAGGTTGGAGAACCATGAGGCTGGTAGCGTTTAAGGCCAACTGTAAACCAAATAAATCCCAATTACCCATTTCCTTAGGTTGCTCAGACTCTAAATCTCTTGGCTTCTGGCCCTCTCATTTATTTTTTGCACTACGTTGCTTTTTTTAAGAAGTGTATAATACTACACAATAGAATATTTTAAGAGAATTCAGATTAGTTGAAAAACTTCTAGACCCGCCCCCCTTCTAAATGACCTTAAAGCATCATCTAAACAACTGCCATCACACCAAGATTTCACAGAAGAATATTCTACAACACTAAAACTGTTTGTTCTCACATATGCCAAAGGTCATTATGAAACATGTCATTGTATACATACATGTTTATTTTCTAAAAGGTCATTCCCGAATTTAGTCAATTTCTTTGCTAAATAATTGGGTTCTTAATGAAAAAAAATTAGTTGCGAGATGTGATTACAACATAGATTTCCAGGAATCAAAAGGAAAAAGAAAAAATTTAAAAGTCAACTCAGAGCAAGAAATCTCTTTAAACAAATGACTGTTTTACTACCTCAAAATACCACAAGTCTTCTGTATAATACTTATCATATACATCAAATGCCTTAAAAGCGTCTGAGCAACCATATCTACTATCCTAATCTCTTCAGAGTAAGTACATAAGAAGGAGAAAGATCTATAAATCAGTCCTTGATGACAGAGGGTTTGTTTAGGAGTTTACCAACTGGAATGGCCCTGCTGGAATTCCTTCAAGCAGCCTGTGAAAATGTCAGAACGGAGTCTGTTTTGGAGGTCATGGTCCCTAGAGAGCTCTGAGTTTTGGCCTGTTTGTCTTTTCACATGCTTTAATATTTGAAAATCATTCCTTGCAGACACTGACTGATGCCCAGGGAATGCTAGGATTGTGGGAACTGGCAGTACCAACAAGACAGACAAACTCCATGGGAAATCAGTGCCTACTGCACTTGCCCTCTGAGCTCTCATCAGATAAGCTGCTCTTCAAGTGTTGTGAAGGTACATGGAGAGACATTAAGAAACTGCATGTCATTTTGGTATCTTTAAAAAGAAATACTTGTGGAAAACGGGCGCAGAAATGACTGCGACTATTGAAAGAGACACTAAAAGCTATAATAAAAAAAAAAAAAACCCATGGTGGAATCCTGAAAACTATATTCACTTAATATGAAGTGGAATACAGCGTGGCAGTTGAAAATTCACAAATAACGTTCGACTCCCCCAAAACTTAAGTGCCTACCGTTGACCTAAGACATCAACAGGTAACACACATTCATATGTTATATGTCTTACATGCCATACTCTTACAATAAATCTAGAGGAAAAAATGTGATTGAGAAAATCACGAAGAGGAGAAAATACACTTACGGCACTATACTAGCTATCAGAAACCACCTGCCTATGTGGGGACCCGTGCAGTTCAAACCCATGTTGTTGAAGGACCAACTGTACTACATGCTCAAAACATACATAACAATAACAAACAGTTGTGAAGTGCTACTTACTTGCCCTTGTTGTTCTAAACACTTCACTTACATGAACTCATTTAATCTTCCTAGCAACTCTGTGAAGCAGGTCATAGTAGGGTCCCTATTGTGCAAATGAGGAGACCGAGGCAAGGGGAGGATAACTAATTTGTCTAAGTTCACACAGCCAGTGGTGGTGTGGCCAGGATCTAGACTCAGACCACCAAAGCCAGTGGTGGTGTGGCCAGGATCTAGGCTCAGACAGGCTGGCTCCAGAGTTGGTGCTCTTAACCACCGTGCATACTTCCTCTTTCGTGGTATTTTTACGTCAGGCAGGCCGTGCTGGGTACCTATACCATGTACTGTATTTTATGATGTCCCATGTACACGCCAGTTTGTACAAGAGCTCTAGTATTTGAAGCCTCTCAGCGATTTATGAGGTACATCTAACTTGATTCCTATTCATGGACGAAAGACACAGACTTTGTGTCTGACACCACACAGCGAGTACAAGAGAGCGGGCTCTATGCTTGGCTCCACAGCCCTCTTTACTTTTTATTTTTTCACAGCCCTCTTCCTTAAAACTAGGTTCTTCTTCCTCTCTGTTATCTGCAAGAATCGTCTCCGAGTTACTTTTTTGTCTATAGTTGAAGATACGGCTTTCAAAGATCTACGTGTCCAACAGTTTTATGAGGATACACTACACTACGCTGTGAACTGCCAACGTTGTACTAGAGGATTAAAATCTAAGAACTATTCTAGGGTAGGAGACACAGTGGTCATTCAGTAAATGTTTTCTAATAGTAAAAGAGTCCCTACTTCCACTCCTGAAATGCTGATTTTTAGGCTATTTTGGAGAGCTGAGTATCCCGTATGGCAAACTTTCCCTTGTATATACTGCATGCTGGTGCTTTCGTCAAACGGTCAGTCAACACACTTCCTCACTGCTATGTTGGGATCATGGCTTCTGTCAAAGAGGGTTTCTTATCTTGAAGCTATGAACCTCAAATCTTCAGACAGTACTGACAAATTCTAGTATGTTACT
The DNA here is from genome assembly GCF_022079265.1 of Lynx rufus. NCBI lineage: Eukaryota > Metazoa > Chordata > Mammalia > Carnivora > Felidae > Lynx > Lynx rufus. The sequence continues at coordinate 13,265,582 of NW_025814838.1, forward strand.
TTTTTAACTAGCCCACAAGAACCAAAGGCAAGTTGTTGATCAGACTTTCTGCTTTTCTTGTTATATCTTCATTAAACATAGAGATCATGTATCAAAAATTTAAGTTTTGTGAAACAGACACCCAACTATTAGCATTTCCTTGATGCAAACAACCACAAAGATGACCAGAATAGAACATGAATAATCTGGACTTTAAACAAAGCTAAAAAATTGTCTTTTGATAGTCTGATGCTTACTATAAAAATGTTAACACATACCTGCCAACCCTTAAATACCGTGAATAGGAAGATACTGCATGTCCTAAATTAGATTAAAAAAATTTCTTTTTAGGACAACACAATTGATTCAATTTCTCTTTCTTTTTAAATTTGGGGGAAAGTCTGACTAATTGGGAGAGCTGGCATGTATGCTTAATAATACACCTTGAGGAATGGGATACACAGCGACATCATTAACTTGTATCTATGGAAAATTCCACCTGCTGAGACGGAAGTCATCTTCCATTCTTCCTGGTTCTGCTGCCCAATGAACAGCACAGGCAAGAGTGACAATGAGATATAAGAGCACATGATGCAATGAGGAAGGGCAGCCAGAGAAGGACACATGGGCTGAAAGCTACCATACAGGTACTACAACGGGCACACCGTGACACAGAGCGCTTCTGAGACTTACCCATGCTCACAGACTGAGTCAGCAGAGGACACTGGAGTCCTGACTCCCAAAAGACTACACTTCCTGTTAATAACAGTGAGGGCAGCAGGTGAGGGTAGCCAACAGCAGGGGTTAATTTAAAGGAGTTAGAAAAACACTGGGTATGATATTTGCTAATTAGTCAGGGTGATAATTGACTAAAACCCAAAGAGAAAATTCCAATATGTCTGGTATTCCAACATATTTGTCTTGCTGGTTTGTCTCAAAAGTGCTTTATTACTGATATCTTAAAATAAAATAACAAAGGCTGAAAAAAAATCACGACCACTTTTCCCCACTCTATTCTCTATACTTAAGAGCTCTTTCAAAACAGTCACAGTAGACAGCAGGTATCCAGTATCTATCCTCTCTCTTCCTTTTTAGCTAAAAGAGGTCACACTGTAGTTGGCTTAGGGGGAGCACACAGGCACAAAGAGCCCCTACTTAATTTTAATGAAGTCTTTTGGCCTCGCACAGGGTCTGATTATAAACCAACTATTTAATTCCAAGTACCTTGAAAGGTCTAAGTAACTAGGGTACTGTAGTTGAGTAATCTTTATTAACTAATCATTTACATTGTATAGGTAATTAAAATTACCCTCTGACGGACAGGAAAGCCCGTTTCTTAATAAATTAGTGTCAGTTTATTTGCTGATCCAGTGCTTAATATAAGTCATATGGTAGACTCTAGTTTTATGAAAATTATCTCAAATAATCTATATATGAAACAATGCACTTTTAGGACTCTCGTAACTTTAGAAAATCCTTATAAAAATTCCAGGCAAACATTTTAATAATTTTAAGATAATGCTAGATTAAACTGATAATTACTATTAAGTTCTAAATCTTACTTTTAATATATACATTAACTGTCAACACTCGAAGGGCATGTTTGCAAGAGGACACAATATAAAGACTAGATAAATAACTCAAAATGGGGCTTCGCTCGTGCTGAACTGGGGCCTGCCATCTTGCTGATGCACTTCTGAAACCGTAAGCTTCATCCACCCGGTCAGCAATGACTCAGTAGGCCTCTGGTAGTGCTCTGACCCTGCCAGCTGCAGATGGGAGTGTGTGAGATTAAGGCCCAGCCCCCTCCCTCCACCCGCACACTGCTTGGGTGTGTTAGGCAATGCGCTAAAGCCAGCTAAGTCCTCAGTAACAAGAAGCCCAGAGTAGAAAAAAAGGTGATGGACAGGGTTATAGGTGCTCATTTACACTGTGAAACAAAGCATGCTGTTTAATAGGAGACTTTGTAAAGAGCATTGCGAAAGAGAGTACCTCACCTTTAAGCTACTTATATGACTTTGTTTTCATGGTGAAAGGTTCAAGAGATTGTCATAGACAAAACATACGAAAACCACCTTAATTAATCAAGAATTTCTTTTACAGTGGTCAGGGGGCTCACAATTGGCTTTTAAACTTTATAACTGTGTTAAGTATTTACCTGTAAAGGCTAATCTCAGAAATCTATTAGAAACTAAGGAAAATTAATTAAGGAAATTATACCTATTTCTGTTCTCAGTCTAAATACTCTTAAGTAACATCCAAAGCAGAAAAGGAAATTATCTAAATGTATCAGACTGTTTATTAATATCACTGAGAATTTTAAATATTTAAGGTCCTAAAGATGTTAACAGTAAAGCCAAGGACAAGAGAATTTTACAGAATCTTACTTGTTTCGATTACCTCCAGTTAAAGAAAGGGAAAGCAAGAATCCTAGAGTTACATGTTTTGGTTATTTAGCATCTATTTATTTCCTTCCCACTTATGACACTCTGAGAATCTTATGTCTGGCTGTCTGCTCCAGAGAAAAACAGAAATATTCTCCCTTTTCCTCACCAATCTCCAGATGGCCACCCCATCTCATGTATACTGTTAAGGAACAGGGTTCTGGTCCAGACAAATGCTTACCACCTTTGTGCATTTCCAAACACCTAGAGTGACAGTAAACCTAACAGGTTAATGAGGAATGAGGAAATGTTGCATGAAGAAAAGATCAGCTTTGAACAAATACCACTTATTTTCTATAGTACAAGGCAAGCAATTTTCTTTAGCCGAGTTCCACGGCAAGGCAAAGTTATCTGTGTGCAAATGTATTGATACCTGTATTGAATCTAATGCAAAGAACTACCTTGTGTTCCCTTGTGTGCAACAAACTTTTGAATGGACTATTTTCTCTTTAGTATAATCATTCAAGAGCAGAACAAGAGATGGTCTAAAACTGTCCATTGTGATAAATTTAATGGATGGAAAATCTTAGGGAAAAAAATTCAAAACAGGACCATGAAATCAAAAACCCAACGAGTACGGTAACTAGAAGCGTCAAAGTTTAAAATAAGAATGACAAAGTCTCCTTTTCACTGAGGCCTAAAACACGCTGTTCCCAAGTAAATACAGTTTCAAAAAGTCTGCTAATAAACGGAAGAGAAAGTAGCAGACACTATTTTTCCACCTACTCCATACTACTGACAGCCGGCCTGGGGCGTTACCTGTGGCCATGTGAACACGACTGGACTGTGCCTCATTTTCAGAGCTGTCCCAAGTGTTAAAATACAAAATTGTTGTGCAAAAGGGGAATCTATGTCAATTTATCTGCTTTATCGTCAATGCTGGGAGTGACTCAAAAGCTTACATTCACCAACCAGCACACTTCTCGGTCTTGCAAATGACCTCGGGAACCAAAGCCTTCCGGCTGTGGTCTCCCCTAGTGCGGGCACAACACAGAGGGCTGCAGCTCTTGGAGGCGTGTCGGTTCCATCTACTTCGCCTTTCCCTGCCTTTACGAAGCTGTATTCAACTTACAGCATCTGAGCTTTTCCCACGTGAACAATAAAAAACAACTAACTGTCCCTCGGACTGATTTCCCCTTTACTGCCAGTGTTTACCATCTGAAGGAACGTTAATACTGTGTAAAACATCAAAACAAAGCTCAAGTCCTCTGTGTGTGCGCTGTTTCAGTAAAAGTCTGTCATTTATGTCTTCTGTATATCCACATTTCTTTTAGGAAGAACTCACTTCTTGGGAAGAATTAATGGCCTAATTGGTGGTCTTACTTTGGAGGTGCCACCGGCCACACGTTCAGGGGTAAAGAACAGCCCCAGCTTATCTTTCACATGTGCTACAGTAGTAGGAATGTTCTGCTATGCCACTACACTGCCAACATAAGTATCAGTCAAAACTAAGGGAGGATCCTGGAGTCATTACTTAGATGTCAACTTCTCTCTCATTATTTATAAACTATTTGGTGACATGATCCTTCTACACACTGATCCAAATTGAAGTGTCTTCATTTTCCCCCCAACTAGAAAGGGAAATAATTCAAACAAGTGAAATTCAAATGCTTAGGGCTAACAATGAAACACAATCACAAGAAAATACCTAAATCGGACTATTTCGTAATACTCTAAAGAGTTTTTTGTATTAATTAATTTTGAGGCTAAGATTCACATTTTGTATATGATATAATCTAAACAGGGCATTAAGAAGACTTAAAAATGAAGCATAAACATGAAAAAATCAGTAGGGTAAGAAAGTTATGCTTCTTCTAATTCCATAATTGCTTGATGTGATTCCACTTGACTCATATAACTATCAAAAATGTAGATTTCTGATAGCTATACAAAGGATTCCATGTATGCCTTGGAATATATATGTAAATCAAGCTAATATATCATAAGCCTGACATTAGAGTATATGCCTGAATATAAGGTAAGCTTTTTAACTGCCTGAAGTCACTTATTAAAAAAGAAGAGATTGGGGGGTGGGAGGGAGGGGAAAGTGGGTGATGGGCACTGAGGAGGGCACCTGTTGGGATGAGCACTGGGTTTTGTATGGAAACCAATCTGACAATAAATTTCATATTAAAAAAAAAAAGAAGAGACTGTCTGCTATTTGAGTCTTTACATAGCATTTCATAAGATATTCTTTCATTTACTCAATATTGGACAAAAAAAGTACTTGAGGAAAACATTTGCTTAAAAATTAACTTCATTTAAAGCTAGTTTTAGGATGTTTATAAAAATATCTTAGTAGAATCATAAACGGGGGGGAGGAGTCGGAGAAGGCCAACACATTAATTATTCCTAGGTTATAACCTTAAAATCGGAAGTACTAGGTGTCGTTGCAAAGAACAGTTTCAAAAACTCATTTTAAAAAAGTAGTCAAATACAATTCTGTCAGAAAGGATACAAATGACAATAGTGAACTCCAGGAAAGGAATCATGTAGCTCAGGGGAAAGACTGGGAAGTGACTTTCTTTTCACTGTGTACCCATTGGTACCCTGTACATTTTAAGCCAGTGAATACGTTACGTACTCACAGAAAACAGATAATTACATTCTAAAACAGGAACTGCAGCCCCATAAAATGTTATAACCAATCACAAATCACAAGAGTGATTATGCTATAGAGATTATGAGTATATGACAATACACCACACACACACACACACACACACACACACACACACACACACCATTTTGTCAATGGTACTTGTGGTTTAGACAGAAAATCTGTGGTATCAGGTCATACATATACTCAAAAGCTGCTGTAACTCAGACGAAAGAGACAGTAGTGAAGACGCACCATGGATTTTAGCACTAGGTGCATGATGCCAAGGGGTTCTGCTGATGATGAGGAAAAAAAAAAAGCATTTCCCCCAAAGATTCATGGATAGAGTCTGAGCCAGATGGTTCTATGAAATATTAGTGTGAATGAAGGCATCCTTCTATATTATTGCACTGCATCATAAAAATGTGATTTTAATTACGGACATGTAACTAAATTAAAAAATTAAAATTCTTACCATTTACGCCACTTCCCAAAAGTTTATAAGGGGAGGCTACTTAATATTTGGGCTTAGCTTACATTCAGGCATACATATTCAAGGCAACATTCTTGCAAGAGAACATGGTGTGGTGTGTCAAGCCGATCACGAAGTACAGATTTGCCCGATACATTTCCCTACCATTTTCCTGACTAATTGTGTGTTATTGCAATTTCATACCAGTGCAACTCATTTTTTGAGGGTAAGAATCTGAACACTATACAGGCCCAAATGTGCAGTGTGAACCTGATCGCATTTGGTCATGCTTCAGTAAATGTGGTCATACTCTCCAAGCCACTGTCTAAGAAAAATGGAAGATTCTAAAGCCACTGCTCAACAACAGCCTCCTGAAGGGCCTGACAGCACCTGAGCCAGAATGCTGCTTTTCACCACTCACAGCGGACAAGGGTTATGCCCGAGAACAAGTACCAGAAGCCTTATTTGAAGGGAGAACAAATACACTCCAAACACATGTACTAAAGAACTAAGAATCATAACATACATCTTTTCTCCACTTTCCTGAAGAAGGTGAGGCCAATAATGAAAAGGCCTGGTTAGGACTCAGAACCCAGAAAAACAGTAACCAGGTACAAAAGGAAGTGTTTTACAAGGGAACGGTTTTATTTCCTCAGGCTTTTAAATCTACAATTTTTAAAAACTATTATTTGTAAATGTAAAACTCATCAGAACGGTGGAAAGCAAAAGAAATTCAGCTGTAATTCTTAATGTGGCCCTTTTAATATAAGTGCTTGATATGTTTATAAATTTTAACATTTTGTTAGTTTTTATGTTTTAAGTATTAAAAATAAGTGTCTATCATCTATCCTTACTCATTTACATTAAAAATGGACAGTATTATGTTTTCCAGAGAGGATGGGAAGCCTTTGTGATCAATGAAAATTTCCTGAACAGATACCAAATGGATAGAAAATACTCATTTTGTATACAACGATAGGCAGAGAATGACAATATGGTCATATCCTATAACGATTAATAGAAAAACACTCCAACAAAAAATTCTTGCTTTCTTAGTAATCATTAGGATAGCTTAAATTTTATCAATCTTGAAATTAAGGTGCAACACACTGGAGACGGGAAAAATGGGAGGAGAATCTAGTCAAATCCACAGTCAACCTTCCCTAGGATCAGTGCAGGAAGCTACTCTCCAGTATCTTCTAGCATGAAATCTGCTGGTACTAAAATGGTTGAATCTAAAGCTTGTTTCCAAGGAGAATACTGCTACCAGACACTTATTGGGGAAATAAATGAAAGAACTGGATGGAAAGTGAAATTCTGCCTGTTACTCAAAACCAGCCAATAACCCACAAGGCTCTCCCCGCCATGACAGCCTGCCCAGGGTAACTGACAAAAAAAAAGAAAAAAGAAAAAGAAAAAGAAAAATTACTACCAAACAGGAATCAATTGGACTCATGAAGGGGTGAATCTTTAAATCCAGCTCCCACCACACATGCTGAAGAGCTCACCGTTCTTCCTCTCGTTCAGCGGGGGCAGGTGCTGGCTGGGCTGCAGGGACAGCTCCTGGAATTCATGGGCAACAGCTTCGCTTTGAGGACTTGGGGCAAGATGGGCTAACGGCCCCACTTCATCCTCCGCGTCCAGTGCCCCTGGGGGATCCATCGTGCTCCAGCCACCGGCAAAAGGTGTACGAGACCTCTCTTAAATGCGGCCTGCTGAAGAGACTGTCAAATTAAAAACGTGTAAGTAGACAGTACATTTATTTTGCTCCAATTTACACAAAAATATTAAAATGGAAACCCTGGGTTCTAGTTCAGCTTCACTGCTGTGTAGCAAGTGCCAAATTCGTTTACTCTCTCTGGATCTTGGTTCTTTGTCCAACACACAGGAATAAGACTAAAAATAGCATTTACCAGGTAAATACAAGTTGAAAAGTATTTTAATTTTTTGTGCTGTGGATTAAAAGTTACAGTTACTGATGTCATCAAAGATTTTAATGCACCCTACAATAAGATAAAAGTCAACTAATGATGATGGGACAAAAAAGCAGTCTAGCTTGAAAATCTGTCTTAACTCCTACGAATCAAAACTTTACATTAAGTCAACATTCACAGCAACCAGCAATGTCTCGGAGGAGGGCTCCTCCCTCGGCAGGGAATAGAACTCTTAGCTGCACCAAAATGGACATGCAGTTCACGACAAAGAAACCAACCTTTACTTCAAGCCACTGGGATTTAGGACTATTTATTATCACAGCATAACTGGTCCATTCTGACTGAAACAGAAATCAGCAAGAGAAATACCAAAGACATAACCAAACCATAAATACGTGACACGGGCTTAGGAGCTGAACAGTGGGCAGCAAGAAAACGGTTACAGAAAGCCAAAAGCTAAAAGGATGGCGGTCCACATGGGGCAGGGGAGAAACATTTCATAAGACTGCTATCTGCTTAGCAACATTCTGGACCACAGTTCGTTGATGCCTTCGCCTACTGATGGACATCTGAGTTGTTTCCAGTTTCTGTCAGAAATAAAAATGCTATGAACATTCTTGTCCAAGTATATATAGGAATATAAGCTTTCACTTCTCTTGGGTAAATACCTAGGAGTAAGTGGACCATAAGGCAACGGCGTGTTTAAATTTTAAAGAAACGAACGAAGGATTTTTCAAAGTGGTTCCACCATTCTTACTAGCAGTGAATGAGAATTCCAGTTGTTCTACAACCTCACCGACACTTATGGTCAATCTTTTTAATTTTAATTATTTTTGTGGGTGTGAAATGGTAACTTAGTGTGGTCTCATTTATTTATTTTATTAAATTATACTTGAGATATTATATTATATTAGTTTCAGGTGAATAAGATAGTGATTTGATATTTTTATTTTATTTTTTTATGTTTATTTATTCTGAGAGAAGAGAGAGAGGAAGAGTGAGTGCGGGAGGCACAGAGGTAGAGGCAGACAGAGAATCCGGAGCAGCTTCCCCACTGTCAGCACAGAGCCCAATGCAGGGATCAATCTCACAAACCATGAGATCGTGACCTGAGCTGAAATCAGAGTCAGATGCTTAACCGACTGAGGCATCCAAGTGCTCCGGTCCTTTTTTAATATCAGGGCCCAACACGGGGCTCAAACCCACCAACTGTGAGATCACGACCTGAGCCAAAGTCAAGAGTCAGACTGAGCCACACAGGTGCCCTGATATTTTTATATATCACAAAACGATCACCATAATAGGTCTAGATACCATCTGTCACCATACAAAATCATTACGATATTACTGACTACATCTCCTGTGCTGTATACATGAGACTTATTTTATAATTCTTTACCTCTTAATTCCCTTCACCTATTTTGTTGGTTCCCTCTCCCAACCACCAGTTTGTTCTTTTTATCTGAGTCTGTTTCTGTTTTGTTTGTTCATTTTGTTTTTTTTAGATTTCCCATATAAGTCAAATCATACAGTGTTTGCTTTTCTCTGACTTATTTCACTTAGCATGATATCCTCGAAGTCCAACCATGCTGTCACAAATGGCAAGATTTCATTCTTTTTGTAGCTGAGTAATATTACAGTGTGTGTAATATTCCAGTAATATTCCACTGTGTACACACACACACACACACACACCCGCCACAGCTTCTCTGTCCATTTATTATCTATTGATGGACACTTGGGTTACATCTATGTCCTGGCTATTGTAAATAAGCATAAAGGTAGTACAGCTTTTTGAACTGTTCTTTTCGTTTTCTTCAAATACCCAGAAGTGGAATTCCTAGATCACATAGTAATTCTATTTATAATTTTTTGAGGAACCTCCAAATTGTTTCCATAGTGGCTGCACTAATTTACATTCCTACCAAGAGCGCACAAGGGTTTCCTTTTCCTCACATCCTCAGCAACACGTGTTATTTCTTGTCTTTTTGATAATAGCCATTCTGACTGGTATGAGGTAGCACCTCACTGCTTTTGATTTACATATCTGTGATGATTAGTGATGTTCAGCATGTTTTCATGTGCTTGTTGGCCATCTGTATGCTGTCTTTGGAAAAATATCTATTCAAGTCCTCTGTCGGTTTTTTAATTGGGTTGTTTTGCTGTTGTTGTTATGATTTGTGACATATGGTTGTTGATGTATTTTGGATATCAACTCCTTATCAGATATATGGTTTGCAATCATCTTCTTGCATTCAGTAGGCTGCATTTTCATTTTGTTAATGGTTTCCTTCACCCTGCAAAAGCTTTTTAGCTGATGTGGTCCCAGTTGTTGATTTCTGGTTTTGATACCCGTGCTTGAGGAGACGTATCCAAAAAAACATTGCTAAGAATGATGTCTTACTGCCTTTGCTTTGTCTAGGAGTTTTAAGGTTTCAGGTCTTAATCCATTTCGAGTTTATTTTTGTGCATGGTGTAAGAAAGCAGTCCACAGGGGCGCCTGGGTGGCGCAGTCGGTTAAGCGTCCGACTTCAGCCAGGTCACGATCTCACAGTCCGTGAGTTCGAGCCCCGCATCGGGCTCTGGGCTGATGGCTCAGAGCCTGGAGCCTGTTTCCGATTCTGTGTCTCCCTCTCTCTCTGCCCCTCCCCCGTTCATGCTCTGTCTCTCTCTGTCCCCCAAAAAATAAATAAACGTTGAAAAAAAAAATTTAAAGAAAGCAGTCCACAATTTCATTCTTTTGCATGTAGCTGTCCAATTTTCCTAACACCACTTATTGAAAAGATGGTCGTCTCCCCATTGTATGTTCTTGCCTCATTTGTCATAAGTTACTTGACCTCATAGGTGTGGGTTTATTTCTGGGCTCTCCATTCTGTTCCACTGATCTATGTGTCTGTTTTCGGGCAAGTACCATATTGTTTTGATTACTATAGCTTTTCAGTACAGTTTCAAATTTCAGAGCATGATACCTCAAACTTTGTTCTTCTTTCCCAAGCCTGCTTTGGCTATTTTGGGTCTTTTGTGGTTCTGTGCAAATTTTAGGATTTGTTCCACCTCTGTGAAAAAACATTAACTCTATCAACCCAAAAGCACAGCATATCTTTTCATTTATTTATGTTATCTTCAATTTCTTTCATCAGTGTTTTATAGTTTTCAGAGTATAGGTCTTTCACTTTCTTGGTTAAATTTATTTCTAGGTATTTTATTGTTTTTGATGCAAGTGTAATTGAGATTGTCTTAATTTCTCTTTCCAACAATTCATTATTAGTATGCAGAAATGCAACAAATTTCTGTGTATTAATTTTGTATCCTGTAACTTTACTGAATTCATTTATTAGCTCTAATAGGTTTTTGGTGGACTCTTTAAGGTTTTCTGTATATGGTCTCATGTTGCCTGCAAATAGTAACAGCTTTACTTCTTCTTTTCCAATTTGGATGTTTTTATTTCTTTTTCTTGTCTGATGGCTGTGGCTAGGATTTTGAATACTACAATGGATAAAACTGTCAAGAGTGGGAATCCTTGTCTCGTTTCTGATCTTAGAGAAAAACTTTGCATCTTTTCATCCACTGAGTATGTTAGCTGTTTGTCTGTCATAAATGACCTTTATTGAGTACAGGCCCTCCCTACCCACTAGAGAGCTTTTATCATAAATGGATATTGAATTTTGTCAAATATTTTTGCTGTACCTATTGAGATGATAATATATATTTTTAATGTTTATTTTATTTATTCTGAGAGAGAGAGAGTGCTAGCACAAGCAGGGGAAGAGCAGAAAGAGAAACCCAAGCAAGGTCTGTGCTGTGAGTGCAGAGCCCAATGTGAGGCTCACTCCCACGAATCATGAGATCATGACCTGAGCCGAAATCAAGAGGTGGACGTTTAACTGACTGAGCCATCCAGGCGCCCTGAGATTATATAATTTTTATTCTTCATTTTATTAATATGTTGTATCATGTTGATTGATTTGCAGATGTTAAACCATCTTTATATCCCTGGAATGAATTCCATTTGATTCCAGTGTATGATCTCTTTCAATGTTTTTGATGAGTTCAGTTTGCTAATATTTTGCTGATAATTTTGGCATCTGTGTTTATTAGGGGTGTTGGCCTGTCATTTTCTTTTTTATGATGGTGTCTTTGTCTGGTTTTGGTATCAGAGTAATGCTGGCCTTGTAAAATAAATTCGGAAGTATTTCTTCATCTTCAATTTTTCATTATAATTTCTGGGATACTTTAAATGTTTGGTAGAATTCACCTGTGAAGCCATCTGCACTTGGACTTTTGTTTGTAGTGTTTTGATTACTGATTCAAATTTCATTTTAATAATTGGTCTATTCAGATTTTCTGTATCTTCATGATTCAATCTTAGAAGACTCCATGTTTCCAGGAATTTATCCATTTCTTCTAGACTAATCTGTCAGCATATAACTGTACACAGTATTTACTTATGATCCCTAGCATTTCTGTGGTATAGGTTGTAATTTCTTCTTTTTCATTTCTGATTTTATTTATTTGGGCCATGCTCTATTTTTTCTTGAGGAGTCTGGCTAAAGGTTTGTTGATTTTGTTTATCTTTTCAAAGAACTAGCTCTTAGTTTCATTAAACTTTTCACACGTGTGTGGATGTATTTCATTCCCCCACTAACACTCTGATCGGTATTATTTCCTTCCTTCTATTAACTTTGGGCTTCGTTTTCTAGTTCCTTTAAATGTAAAGTTAGATTGTTTGATATTTTTCTTGTCTCTTTTGAAAAAAAATTTTTTTTAACATTTATTTATTTTTGAGACAGAGAGAGACAGAGCATGAACGGGGGAGGGGCAGAGAGAGAGGGAGACACAGAATCGGAAGCAGGCTCCAGGCTCTGGGCCATCAGCCCAGAGCCTGACGCGGGGCTCGAACTCACGGACCACAAGATCGTGACCTGAGCTGAAGTCGGATGCTCAACCGACTGAGCCACCCAGGCGCCCCTTTCTTGTTTCTTGAGGTAGGCTTGTATCACTATAAAAGTCCCTCTTAGAACTGTTTTTGCTGCACCCCAAAGAGTTTGGAATACTGTGTTCCCATTTTCATTTGTCTACAGGTAATTTTTGATTTCCTCATTGACCTATTGGTTATTTAACAGCATATTGTTTAGTCTCCATGTGTTTGTGGTTTTTTTCCAGTTTTCTTCACATAACTGACTTCTAGTTTCATGCCACTGTGGTTGGAAAAGATACTTGATAGGATTTCAATCTTCTTAACTTTACTGAGACTTGTTTTGTAGCTTAACATGTGATCTATCCCGGAGAATGTTCCATGTGTACTTCAAAAGAATGTGTATTTAGGTTTTGGAAGGAATGTTTTGCATGTATCTATTAAGTCCATCTGGTCTAATGCGTCACTCAGGGCCACTTTTTCCTTAATGCTTTTCTGTCTGGATGATCTATCCACTGATAAAAGAGGTATTAAAGACCCCTACAACTGATTACAGAATGCATTTGTGATGAGCACTGAGTGATGTATGGAATTGCTGCATCACTATATTGTACACCTGAACTAATACAACACTGCATTTTAACTAGAAATAAAATAAAAAATTAAAAAGAAAAAAATAAAGTTCTCTACTATTACTGTATTGCTATTTCTTCTTTTATTTCTGTTAATATTTGATTTATATATTTAGGTCCTCCTATATTGGGTCCATACATTTTTACAAATGTAATATCCTCTTGTTGGATTTACTTCTTTATCACTATGTGATACCCTTCTTTGTCTTTTTTTACAGTCTTTGTTTTAAAGTCTATTTTGTCTGATATAACTATAGCTACTCCATTTCATTTCCATTTGCATGGTATATATCTTTTTGTAACCCTTTATTTTCAGTCTGTATGTGTCTTTACATTTGAAGTGAGTCTCCTATTGGCAATATATAGAAAATTCCTGTTCTTTCTTATCCATTCAACCACCCTATGTCTTTTGACTGGTGCATTTAGACCACTTACATTTAAAGCAATTATTACTAAGTATGTTCTTACTGTCATTTCGTTCATTGTTTTCTGGTTGTTTCTGAAGTTCCTCTCTGTTCTTTTTTTTCTTCTCTCCCTCCTCCCTGTGCTTTATTTTCTTTATGTGGTTTTATTCCTTTATCCTTTTGTGTATTTATGTTTCTTCTTTGTGGTTACAAGATTTACACACATCTTATGTATACGCAGTCTCTCTTAAGTTGATAATAACTTAATTTTAATTGCATTCCAAAGCTTTCTGATTTTAGTTCGCACTCCATGTTTTATATATTTGATATCACATTTTACATTTTTATTTTACATATTCCTTAACTAATTATTGTAATTTTAATTAAACTGTTGTCTTTTACCTTTCATACTTGCTTTTCTAAGTGGCTGATCTACTACCTTTATTATTTATTTACCTTTTCTGGTAGGATTTTTACTTTTATACATTTTCTTATTATTAATTAGTGACTTTGCTTCAGAATTTAGAGAAGTCCCTTTAACATTTCCTACAAGCTTGGTTTAGTGGTGATGAATTCCTTTAGGTTTCCCTTTTCTGCAATACTCCCAATCGCTCCTTCTTGGTTGGAAGTTTTTTCTTTTCAGTACTTTGAATGTCTCATGTCACTCGCTTAGGGCCTGTCAAGTTTCTGGTGAAAAATCTGCTGATAGCCTTATGGGGTTTCCCTTGGATGTAAGATGTTGCTTTTTCTCTTGCTGTCTTTAAGATTCTCTCTATCCTTAACTTTTACCATGTTAATTATAATGTGTGCCAGTTATTTTTCTTTTTGGTTTCATCTTATCTGGAACCCTGTGGAATTCCTGGACCTAGCTATTTGTTTCCATCCCCAGATTAAGGACATTTTCACCCATTATTTCTTCAAATAATTTGTTTAGTCTTTTCTCTTTCTTCTCCTTCTAGAACCCTTATAGTGTGAATGTTAGTATGCATGAGGTTGTCTCAGAGATCCATTAAGGTATCCTCACTTTTTAAAATTCTTTTCTTAATTTTGCTGCTCTGTCTGGATGTTTTCCAACGCTTTGTCTTCCAGTTCACACAGTCATACTTCTATTTCATCTACTCTGATGTTGAACAACTCTGGTATATTTTTTCAGTTCTACTATAACTTCTGTTTGGTAGTTTCTTGTATTTTCTATTTATTTGTTGACGTTTTCTCTGTGTTCATACCCTCTTCTGAGATCAGTGAGCATCTCTATGACCATTACTTTGAACTCTTTCTCAGGCAGGTTACTTATCTCTATCTCTGTTCTATTAAGGTCTCTTTCTGGGGATTTGCCTTGTTCTTTGGTTTGGAACATATCCCCGTTTCCTTATTTTGCCTGTCTCTCTCTCTATATGCATTAAGCAAAAACAGTTACCTTCCTGAGTACTCAAAGATTGGTCTTGTGCAGGAGCTTTCCTGTGTGGCCCAGATGCACAATCTCCCCTGGCTACCAGAATCAGGCACTCTGTGTGTGTCTCTTGCATGGGTTGTGAGTGCCTGCCATTGTTTTAGGGATGTGGCTGCTGTGTGTGAAGGGTGGGGCTCAGGGCACTCACCCGGCCTGGTTGCCCTGGTTGTCCCAACTGTGGTTCTAGCACTGCACAGGGAAAGAGGGGTTTGAGTTGCTTGTTCTTCCTGGTTGTGGCTTTGGTCATTGTGTGAGGTGGGTGGGGGCTCAGGGAGCTCACCCAATCCTGTTGCTGCTAAGATGCTGAGCAGGGTGGGTGGGGCATGGGGCACTTGCCCAGGCCAGTTACAACATGGGGTGGCGAAGAGCACACCCTCTGGTGCTAGGAAGCTAGAGAGAGGGCACCAAAAATAGCACCAGTCAGCTCAGTCACCAGCAAGTTAGGATGAGATTACAAAAATGGCATCTACTAGTACTTCTGACCCCAGATAAAGTTCCTGCAAATTCCTGCCTCTCCAACAGCTGCTTTTAAATTAGTAAAGGAGTGTCCCTCATTTAAGGTCTAGATGCTTTTCAACCTGTTGCTTTTGTGCTGGATCTCAGAGTGAATGGGTTTGTATACAAGCCCTTTAAGAAAGGGATCTCCATTCCCTATAGTTCTATGATTCTCCTGGTCTTAATTCCCATTGATTTTCAAACACAGACATTTTGGGGGCTCATCTTTCTGGTACTAGTTCCCAGGGTTGGCATATCCAGTGTGAGGCACAATCCTTCAATTCTTTGAGGGAGTATTCCATATTTGAGGAAATCCCTCCTGCGGTGAGGTCACCCTGTCTGACTGCCTCTCCTTCCCTTGTTGATGCGTCTCTTTTACCTTTTGTTGTGGAGGCCACTGTCTATCTTATTCTCAGGTCCTTTCCGGAGGAAAATTACTCCACATGTAGCTGTAAATCTGTTGTGTCTGTGCGAAGAGGGAAGTTTAGAATCTTCCTATGCTACCATCTTGAACCCTCTTTATCAGTGTGGTTTTCATTTGTATTTCCCTAGTGATGTTGAGCATCTTTTAATGTGTTTATTTGCCATCTGCATATCTTCTTTGGTTAAGTATCTGATTAAATATTTTGTTCATTAAAAAAAAAAACTTATTTATATATTGTGAGAAAGAGAGAGAGAGAGAGAACACCCAGGGAAGGGACAGAGAGAGAGAATCACAAGCAGGCTCTGTACTGTCAACATGGAGCCCAATGGGTGACTTGAACTCACAAATCATAAGACCACGACCTGAGCTAAAATCAAGAGTTGGACGCTTAACTGAATGAGCCACCCAGATGCCCCATCTTTTGTTCATTTTTAAAATGAGGTGGCTTATTTTCTTATTATTGTTTTGAGAGCTCTTTATATACTCTGGACAAAAGTCTTTTATTGGATATGTGATTTGCAAATATTTTCTCCCAGTCTACAGCTTATTGTTTTATTTTCTTAACAGTGCTTTGTAAAAAGCAATTTTTTTTAATTTGATTAAGTCTGACCTATCATTTTTTTCTTTTCTGAATCATGTTTTAGTGTTTTAGTGTTGTTGCCAAGAAACCTATGATTAATCCAAGGTTACAAAGATTATCGCCTATGTTTTCTTATAGACATTTCATAGTTTTCTGTTTTAAACTCTACAATTTATTCTGAATTAATTTTTGTATATGCTATGAGATATGAATCAAAGTTTTTTGTTCTTGGCATAAAGATATATGACTGTTCAAATACCCTTTGTTGAAAAGGTTATCTTTTCTCCACTAAATTGCCTTTGCACCTTTACTGCAAATCAACTAACCATGTATATGTGGATCTACTTCTTGACTCTGTATTTAGTTCCCCAAAAAGAAAGCGCCTCAAAAGAGAAGTCCCTAAATCCTGTGTATAAACTCTGCTCAAGTCTCTGGGTGACCCCTAAATGATGCACATGCAGACAGACTCCCAAAAGTCCAGCTAAGGAAAAAAACAAATAAAAAACAAACAAACAACAGAATTGAGATTTCAGTTGCTGCTCACCACAGGAAAGGGAGTTTGCAAAAATAAGTTCACCAAAGTTAATTGCTAAAATAAAACAATATTGTTAAGATGGAACCTCACAGAATCCAGAGTCTACAACTGTCCATCCAGAATTCCGTATCCAACAAAAATATCCTTTAATAATAAAGGCAAAATTGTCAGCAGACACACACTACAAGAAGTGCTAAGAATTTCTTCAGGCCTTAGGAAAGTGATGCCAGATAGAAACTTGGATCTGAGGAATGAAAAGCATTAGAAATAGTAAACATGTAGATAAAAACCAAAGACTAGTTTTTCCTCTTGCTTTCTTAACTATTACTAATCAAAGTAGCATTTATATAACACTATGTTATGGGAACTATAATGTATGTATTTGTACCATACGGTAAAACCTTGGTTTGCAAGCATAATTTGTTTTGGAAACATGTAATCCAAAGCACTCATATATCAAAGCATATTTCAAGAACCATTGGCCCAGTTGTGATCATGTGATGTTCAGCATCATATACAACTCAAAATGCAAGACACTGTTGTTTATCAAGTTAAAATTTATTATGTTTGCTCATCTTGCACAACACTCTCAGAACAAGTTACTTGTAATCCAAGGTTTTACTGTATATGACAATGATAGCACAAAAGATGGGGAAGGATAACTATGACAACATTATTACATTTCTTTTTTTTTTTTTTTTAATTTTTTTTTTCAACGTTTATTTATTTTTGGGACAGAGAGACAGAGCATGAACGGGGGAGGGGCAGAGAGAGAGGGAGACACAGAATCGGAAACAGGCTCCAGGCTCTGAGCCATCAGCCCAGAGCCCGACGCGGGGCTCGAACTCACGGACCGCGAGATCGTGACCTGGCTGAAGTCGGACGCTTAACCGACTGCGCCACCCAGGCGCCCCAACATTATTACATTTCTATACATTATAAGAAAGATGTACAATTTTAACTTGAAGTAACCTGAGAAGTTAAGGTTATTTATGGTAATTCCCAGAGCAACCATAAAAATATGCGAATAGGGAAATTAAAAAGGAATTCCCAAAATACTCAATTATCCTAAACAGAAGTAGTAGAGGGGAAAAAGAGAGAGAGAGAGAGAGAGAGAGAGAGAGAGAGAGATGGGACAAACAAGAATAGTAAAATAGTAGAACAAAATCCTACGTTATCAACAGTTATATTAAATGTACATGGACTAAACATTATGAATAAAAGACAGAGACTGACAGAATGGATTATAAAAGTGTAAAAACATATGCCTATAAGTGGCATACTTTAAATACGAAAATATAAATAGGATGGAGGTAAGTAGATAGAAAAAGGCAGATCATGCAAACAAGAAGCCTGAGAAGGCTGAAATGGCTACATAAACATCAAATAAAATAAACCTCCAAAAAGATGTGTTAGGTAGGTACATTTGCATTGAAAATGACTTGTTTCACTACAGAATATTAAAACACGGCTCCCAAGTTTCTTTCAACACTATGAATTTCATTTCAAATTATTTATTCATATAAAATAAAATATGTTCACAGTAAACTAATTCGAAGATACTGGGGTAACATACTGTCCTTATAACGGCAAGAAGTACAAACTCTGAACATTAGTGCTAATGATTTGGAAGATCCTTTAGGCACAAGATTTTAAAATATTTTCATGCAATATTATTTTTTCTTCATGTTGAAGAATTTTTTTCAACCTATTATTCCTTGACATTATGATCACCTTAAACTCCCACACATGCCTCCAAATTAAGAAAATTATAAGCTAAGAAAAATCTTTAGAAAATGTAGCAAAAGGAGAAGAATAAGTGTTCAAAAATTGTTAAGTTAATATCCATGAACATTTTTGATGGAGTATAGACTATTCCCACAACCTACTACCAAATTTGTAAGCTGTCACCCAATATCCACTTAACTGCTTAATTTTCTATTGAAACTGAAATCTAACATCACACATAAAAAAGCATTCTCCGTCCAGAAGTCTCTAACTGAGATGTTAAAGAAACAGCATTAGAATGGATTCTCTCACTGGGTCATAATTTAGTTGTGAAAGTAAAGCTCTCATTTAGCTCTAACTAGAGAAAGTGTGATAAAAGATTAATGTGTCTATAACTGACAGAATGAATGAATATGGAGTTAATACCCATATCATAGTGGAACTTCATTCCAAAATGAAACTAACCCAACAATTATCTGGCACCAGGTCAAAGCACAACACAACAGATAACCCCGGAGAAGATGGTGGCATAGGAGGACGCTGGGCTCACCACGTCCTGCTGATTGCTTAGGTTCCACCCACATCTGCCTAATTTACCCAGATAACCACCAGAAGAGGAGCAGAACGGACTCTCCGGAGCCAAGCATAGACGAGAGGCCCGAGGAAGAGGGTAGGAAGGGCGGAGAGGCGGTGCGCGCTACACGGACTGGCAGGAGGGAGCCGGGTGGTGGAGGGGCAGCCGGCCGGGCAAGGCAGAGCCCCCGAGTCTGACTTGCAAAAGCAGAGGGGCCGGATGGAGTGTGTTCTGACAGCCAGTGGGACTTAACATCTGGAATGTTATAAGTCAACAGCTCTGCTCAGAGAGCGGGAGGGAGAGTTGTTGAGCCCCAGAGGACAGAGCTCAGCTTGGCGGGGAACAAAGGCGCTGGGAAGGGCCTTCTCCCTTGCCCATCCCTCAGCCAAAATCCCAAAAGGAACCAGTTCCCGTCACGGAACTTGCTTGCATGGCGCAAACACACAACGCTGTGCTTCTACGGATCCATCCCTCTGAAGGGTCTGCCTCCCTCCCAGTGCTGCAGGGCCCCTCCCAAAGCAGACCACCTAAGGCAAAGCCACCTGAGCCTACCCCTCCCACCCCTGTGCACCTTGCGGATCCACCTTGGCTAATACGCCAGATCCCACTGAAGCAGCACCACAAGCCTGGCAGTGTGCAAGTAGCCCAGACAGAGGCCACACCACTCCACAGTGAATCCTGCCCCTGGGAGAGGGGAAGATAAGGTACACACCAGTTGGACTGTGGCCCCAGCAGTGGGCTGGGGGCAGACAACAGGTCTGACTGCAGCCCCACCCACCAACGCAAGTTACTCTAGACAGCACACAGAAAGACCCCTGCAGTTCCCTGCCACTCCAGGGACTATCCAAAATGATGAAACGGAGGAATTCTCCTCAAAAGAAACTCCAGGAAGTAGCGACAGCTAACGATCTGATCAAAAACGATTTAGGCAATATAGCAGAAAATGAATTTAAAATAACAGTCATGAAATTAATCGCTGGGCTTGAAAAAAGTATAGAGGACAGCAGAGAATCTATTACTACAGAGATCAAGGGACTAAGAAACAGTTAGGAGGAGCTAAAAAAAAAAATGCTATAAATGACCTACAAAATAAAATGGAGGTGACCACAGCTCGGATTGAAGAGGCAGAGGAGAGAAGAGGTGAATTAGAAGATAAAATTATGGAAAAAGAAGAAGCTGAGAAAAAGAGAGAGAAAAAAATCCAGGAGTATGAGGGGAGACTTGGAGAACTAAGTGACATAATTAAACAAAATAATGTACGCATAATTGGGATTCCAGAGGAGGAAGAGAGAGGGAAAGGTGCTGAAGGTGTACTTGAAGAAATAATAGCGGAGAACTTCCCTGATCTGGGGAAGGAAAAAGGCACTGAAATCCAAGAGACACAGAGAACTCCCTTCAGATGTAACTTGAATCGATCTTCTGCACGACATATCATAGTGAAACTGGCAAAATACAAGAATAAAGAGAGAATTCTGAAAGCAGCTAGGGATAAACATGCTCTAACATACAAAGGGAGACTGATAAGACTCGTAACTATGTGTCTACTGAAACTTGGCAGGCCAGAAAGGAATGGCAGGAAATCTTCACTGTGATGAACAGAAAAAATATGCAGCTGAGAATCCTTTATCCAGCAAGTCTGTCATTTAGAATAGAAGGAGAGATAAAGGTCTTCCCAAAAAAACAAAAACTGAAGGAATTCATCACCACTAAACCAGCCCTACAAGAGATCCTAAGGGGGATCCTATGAGACAAAGTACCAGAGACATCACTGCAAGCATGAAACCTAGAGACATTACAATGACTCTAAACCAGTATCTTTCAATAATAACACTGAATGTAAATGAACTAAATGCTCCAACCAAAAGACAGAGGGTATCAGAATGGATAAAAAAACAAGACCCATCTATTTGCTGTCTACAAGAGACTCATTTTAGACCTGAGGACACCTTCAGATTGAGAGTGAGGGGATGGAGAACCATCTATCATGCTACTGGAAGTCAAAAGAAAGCTGGGGTAGCCATACTTATATCAGACAAACTAGACTTCAAATTAAAGGCTGTAACAAGAGATGAAGAAGGGCATTATATAATAATTACACGATCTATCCATCAGGAAGAGCTAACAATTATAAATATCTATGCACCGAATACGGGAGCCCCCAAATATATAAAACAATCACAAACAAAAGCAATCTTATTGATAAGAATGTGGTAATTGCAGGGGACTTTAATACTCCACTTACAACATTGGATAGATCATCGAGACACAGGACCAATAAAGAAATAAGGGCCGTGAATGATACATTGGATCAGATGGACTTGATAGATATATTTAGAACTGTGCATCCCAAAGCAACAGAATATACTTTCTTCTCGAGTGCACATGGAACCTTCTCCAAGATAGATCACATACTGGGTCACAAAACAGCCCTTCATAAGTATACAAGAATTGAGATCATACCATGCATACTTTCAGACCACACTGCGAAGAAGCTTGAAATCAACCACAAGAAAAAGTCTGAAAAACCTCCAAAAGCATGGAGGTTAAAGAACACCCTACTAAAGAATGAATGGGTCAACCAGGCAATTAGAGAAGAAATTTAAAAATATATGGAAACAAATGAAAATGAAAATACAACAATCCAAACGCTTTGGGATGCAGCAAAGGCAGTCCTGAGAGGAAAATACATTGCAATCCAGGCCTATCTCAAGAAACAAGAAAAATCCCAAATACAAAATCTAACAGCACACCTAAAGGAAATAGAAGCAGAACAGCAAAGACACCCCAAATCCAGCAGAAGAAGAGAAATAATAAAGATCAGAGCAGAAATAAACAATATAGAATCTATAAAAACTGTAGAGCAGATCAATGAAACCAAGAGTTGGTTTTCTGAAAAAATAAACAAATTGATAAACCTTTAGCCAGGTTTCTCAAAAAGAAAAGGGAGATGACCCAAATAGATAAAATCATGAATGAAAATGGAATTATTACAACCAATCCCTCAGAGATACAAGCAATTATCAGGGAATACTATGAAAAACTATATGCCAACAAACTGGACAACCTGGAAGAAAAGGACAAATTCCTAAACACCCACACACTTCCAAAACTCAAACAGGAAGAAATAGAAAGCTTGAACGGACCCATAACCAGCGAAGAAATTGAATCAGTGATCAAAAATCTCCCAACAAATAAGAGTCCAGGACCAGATGGCTTCCCAGGGGAGTTCTACCAGACGTTGAAAGCAGAGATAATACCCATCCTTATCAAGCTATTCCAAGAAATAGAAAGGGAAGGAAAACTACCAGACTCATCTATGAAGCCAGCATTACTTTGATTCCTAAACCAGACAGAGACCCAGTAAAAAAAGAGAACTACAAGCCAATATCCCTGATGAATATGGATGCAAAAATTCTCAATAAGATACTAGCAAATCGAATTCAACAGCATATAAAAAGAATTATTCACCATGATCAAGTGGGACTCATTCCTGGGCTGCAGAGCTGGTTCAACATTCACAAATCAACCAATGTGATACATTGCATTAATAAAAGAAAAGATAAGAACCACATGATCCTGTTAATCGATGCAGAAAAAGCATTTGACAAAATTCAGCATCCTTTCTTAATAAAAACCCTTGAGAAAGTCAGGATAGAAGGAACATACTTAAACATCATAAAAGCCATTTATGAAAAGCCCACAGCTAATATCATCCTCAATGGGGAAAAACTAACAGCCTTCTCCCTGAGATCAGGAACACGACAGGGATGTCCACTCTCACCGCTGTTCACATAGTGTTGGAAGTTCTAGCATCAGCAATCAGACAACAAAAGGAAATCAAAAGCATCAAAATTGGCAAAGATGAAGTTAAGCTTTCACTTTTTGCAGATGACATGATATTATACATGGAAAACCTGATAGACTCCACCAAAAGTCTGCTAGAACTGAGACATGAATTCAGCAAAATCGCAGGATACAAAATCAACGTACAGAAATCAGTTGCATTCGTATACACTAATAATGAAGCAACAGAAAGACAAATAAAGAAACTGATCCCATTCACAATTGCACCAGGAATCATAAAATACCTAGGAATAAACCTGACCAAAGATGTAAAAGATCTGTATGCTGAAAACTATAGAAAGCTTATGAAGGAAATTGAAGAAGATAGAAAGAAATGGAAAAACATTCCGTGCTCATGAGTTGGAAGAATAAATATTGTCAAAATGTCAGTACTACCCAAAGCTATCTACACATTCAATGCAATCCCACTCAAAATTGTACCAGCATTCTTCTCGAAGCTAGAACAAGCAATCCTAAAATTTGTATGGAACCACAAAAGGCCCTGAATAGCCAAAGTAATTTTGAAGAAGAAGACCAAAGCGGGAGGCATCACAATCCCAGACTTTATCCTCTACTACAAAGCTGTAATCATCAAGACAGCATGGTATTGGCACAAAAACAGACACATAGACCAATGGAATAAAATAGAAACTGCAGAACTAGACCCACAAACGTATGGCCAACTAATCTTTGACAAAGCAGGAGAGAACATCCAATGGAAAAAAGACAGTCTCTTTAACAAATGGTGCTGGGAGAACTGGACAGCAACTTGCAGAAGGATGAAACTAGACCACATTCTTACACCATTCACAAAAACAAACTCAAAATGGATAAAGGACCTGAATGTGAGACAGGAAACCATCAAAATCCTAGAGGAGAAAGCAGGGAAAAACCTCTCTGACCTCAGCCGCAGCAATTTCTTACTTGACACATCCCCAAGGGCAATGGAATTAAAAGCAAAAACGAACTATTGGGACCTCATGAAGATAAAAAGCTTCTGCACTGCAAAGGAAACAACCAACAAAACTAAAAGGCAACCAACGGAATGGGAAAAGATATCTGCAAATGACATATCGGACAAGGGCTAGTATCCAAAATCTATAAAGAGCTCACCACACTTCACACCCAAAAAACAAATAATCCAGTGAAGAAATGGGCAGAAAACATGAATAGACACTTCTCTAAAGAAGACATCCAGATGGCCAACAGGCACATGAAAAGATGTTCAACGTCGCTCCTCATCAGGGAAATACAAATCAAAACCACACTCAGATATCACCTCACGCCAGTCAGAGTGGCTAAAATGAACAAAACAGGAGACTATAGACGCTGGAGAGGATGTGGAGAAACGGGAACCCTCTTGCACCATTGGTGGGAATGCAAACTGGTGTAGCCGCTCTGGAAAACAGTGTGGAGATTCCTCAAAAAATTAAAAATAGACCTACCCTATGACCCAGCAGTAGCACTGCCAGGAATTTACCCAAGGGATACAGGAGTGCTGATGCATAGGGGCACTTGTACCCCAATGTTTACAGCAGCACTCTCAACAATAGCTAAATTATGGAAAGAGCCTAAATGCCCATCAACTGACGAATGGATAAAGAAATTGTGGTTTATATACACAATGGAATACTACGTGGCAATAAGAACGAAATATGGCCTTTTGTAGCAACATGGGTGGAACTCGAGAGTGTTATGCTAAGTGAAATAAGTTATACAGAGAAGGACAGATTTCATATGTTTCCACTCCTATGTGGATCCTGAGAAACTTAAGAGAAGACCATGGGGGAGGGGAAGAAAAAAAATGGTTAGACAGGGAGGATGCCAAAACGTAGGAGATTCCTAAAAACTGAGAACAAACTGAGGGTTTATGGGGGGTGGGAGGGACAGGTGGGTGGGTGATGGATATTGAGGAGGGCAACTGTTGGGATGAGAACTGTGTTGTATGGAAACCAATTTGACAATAAATTTCATAAAAAAAAAAAAAAGCACAACACAACACTAGTAAGATCAACCTGGGATGTGGCTTCTGCTCTCAAAAACAAATCATTTCACTGTCAGATACTCTACCAGAGACAGAAAACAAAATAAACAAAAAACAAAAACTCAAAAACCAAGAGACCTCTTGTTCATCTATTGATTCACTCCTATCTTTTTTCCTGAATGAAGTCAAGATAACATCAATAATAATCTTGATTTTAAAAGATGCTGGGCTCTTGGGCTAAGGTAGTCTCAAAACCAATGCTAACATCTGTTCTAAAAAGAGTGAAGTCCAAAGCCGAAACTTTTCCTACTGTACCTTATTGTTCCCAATGACTAACTCACATGAACTATTAGTAAATAAAGTGTGTATTGATTTTATAATCAATGCTATAAGAAAGGAAGTAAATAATAAAGGAGTCCAAAGAATATCAATACCAAAATTAAGAAGTTTAATATATAACCAACCAAATGCAGACAGAATATTCAAATATACTCAACCAGAAATGATTCAGCAACAGCATAACTGTCATCCCTGCCCTTTAAAGCATCCCTGAATTACAAACATTAGGAAAACACCTGGCAAACAGCCAGGAAAAATAAATTTCTAAATTCAAACAAGATAAAACTTGAATCAAGAAATTCAAAGACAAAGTTAATCACACACACAAATTCCCTACGTTAGAAGCATTATTTACTATGAAGTCCTATGATCAAACAAGTTGAAAATTTCAAATCAAATGCACTTTTGAGAAACAGAATCTTATTTGGGGTTGGGTAAATTAGTGATATCAGCACAAGATTATCTTGTTATCTATTCTTCCTCCAAAGTTCCTGATGGCAATCTGTTAAAAACCTAATGTTAGGGTTTAAAATTTATTTAATAATTTAAGAACACACTCTCACCAAGCACATATAAGAAAATACTTCCTTAATAATATATTGCTGTTTCTGTATTATCTTCTAAATGAAATTTCTTAAGGATCCCAAGAATTCAGTCAAATCTGTTTACATTTTTATATAAATAACATTCACCTCCCTGTTTTATAATTAGGGGAAAATTACAGAAAGAAACATTTTACCTTTTTGTCTATATTCAGGTTTAACAATTAGGAAAGAACCAGAAAATGAGAGTTTCTATACAAATATTATTTCACAACATATTACTCTCACTGACTCTTACCATGAATTATTTTTGTTTCTGTATGTGTTTTCTAATTTGTGGTTTGATTACTTGAATGCTCTTATATGTAAAAAGACTGTTTAAGTTCTAGACTAAGAGTGTATTTTACTTGAAAGGTACCTTGGATATGATGTCTAGTGAAGTACTTCTCAACCTTCCTCACAATATGATAGTCCCTTGAGGAACTTAAAAAAAAAAAAGAAAGAAAAAAAGGAAAATCCTGGGTGGGTGGGGTACAGGGGAAGGCTCTCCAGAGATTTTGATGTAAGTGGTCTTCAATAGAGCGACTCTAATGTGCAGCCAGGGTTGAGAGTCACTGATCTAGGGGAACCCTTTAAAGAGAGAAGAAATCATTTGCTCAATGAATGGGAAGGGACACCAGGAGCGAATTACTAAAATGAGACTCTAAGTAGGTAGAAGGTGCTGCAAGAAACCGAAGAATCCAATGTGTAACTGCAGCCGGGCAAGAGAGCAAAGTCTTCAAGGATGAACAGGAGTTTGCAGGCACCGATGTTTTCTCGGCGGTCAGAGCACTGCGGCTGGAACAGTTCTCGCCTAAGCGCACAGCTTGATGGTGCAGGACAGAGAGGGCATGTCGTGGTGACAGGAGGTCAGGCTGGTGTGGCTAGTTAGAGCACAACTGTGAAGGAGTGTGCACTGTAAAGGACAGTGATATGATCCGATTTGTATTTTTTTTAATTTTTTTTTAACGTTTATTTATTTTTGAGACAGAGAGAGACAGAGCATGAACAGGGGAGGGGCAGAGAGAGAGGGAGACACAGAATCTGAAACAGGCTCCAGGCTCCGAGCCATCAGCACAGAGCCTGACGCGGGGCTCGAACTCACGGACCTGAGATCATGACCTGAGCCGAAGTCGGAAGCTTAACCAACCGAGCCACCCAGGCGCCCCAATCCGATTTGTATTTTAGAAAGATAATTCTGGCAGAGGCTGCTTACTGATAAAATCTCAGGCTGAAATGGGGAGGGACCAAGTTAAGGCAGTGGAAATGCAGAACAGGGAAGAAGTTCAAAAAATATGTAAGAGGTAAAACGTCCAGGCTTGGTGATGGGCTCATTTGAAAGGTAAAGGAGAATAAAAAGAGTTGAGGGTGGCTGAGATGTCCAGATTCGGGCAGGCAGGAAAGCTGGTGGCGTCATCAAAAGGCAGGGGTGAGTAGTGGTGAAGCAGAGTGCTCACGCTGAGAAACACAGGCCTTTAGGAGGGAACCCGGGGGGAAGGGGAAATGGTGTGTCTAAAGAGATAGCTACTGAATTGTAGGCAAATCACTTCTTGGGGATCCTGTTCCCTTATTTAAAAATGACAGATGAAAAGAAGAAAATGGAAGAATATTTACATTTCTGCTCAGCTTGGCACGAAATCTGTTCTTTGCTTTCCTTAATGTTATCCTAATGACCACTCTGTAGGCAGGCAGTGTTCTCATTTCACAGATGAGAATATCAAAGCTTGGCAATATGAAGCATATCTGAGAGACTAATGTCAACTAGACCAGGATTTCAATTTCAGAGGCCATAGTCCTTCCCCAGTAACATGACATTTATGTGCCAAAATGCAAATAAATTAGAGCAAATAACTGGGAGACACTCTACTGTTGGGGCGGAGGGAATGGCGAGGACGAGGGAAATGTCGCTGTGAGAAGAGCCACGTGTACAAATCTTTAACAGACATACTGAAGGAGGGTCAGTCTCTTGATCGTCGGACTTCAGCTGAGGTTGTGATCTCACGGTTCACGAGGTCGAGCCCCGCATTGGGCCCTGCTGTCAGCGCAGAGCCCGCTTGGGATCCTCTGTCTCCCTCTCTCTGCCCCTCCCAGGCTTGCTCGCTGTCTCTCAAAAATAAATGAACATAAAAAAAAAAAAAAATACATACCGAGGGCCCAGGACATCAGGCCCTGTGCTGGGCACTGGGGTTCTAGTAACAACCTAGGCATAAGCCCCCTAGCTCCTGGAGGTAAAGACCTTGTCAATCAGGCAATGATACCACAACATTGATACTTAACAGGAGAAAGCACAACACGCCTACTTTGTGGCAGATGAAGGAAACACTCTCCTCTTATTGTTCCAGTTTACAGCAAACACTGAGAGTGTGAGTGGAATTAACTCCAGACCAGAAGAAAATGAAGTCTAGAGTCGTAGATGTACTGCACATAAATAGGACATGTTTTTGACATCAGCCTACAATTCTTTCAAATAAACAACCTCTAGGCATGGTTTTTATTTGTAGCAGTTGGATTTTTATGTGTAGCCACTAAACACCTAGCAAAAAGGTACTATAAATATACCAAATACTGACAATACACTGTATAGGAAAAGTTATAGAACTGTTTCCTATGCTTGAAGTGGCTGTGAAAGTTCTACACGAGCCAATGTAATTTATTTTTTGACATGTTTACTATAGATTTGCTTCAACTGACCATAAAACATGGAGCAAACTGCATACTTAACACCCTCCATTCTTAAGTACTATAACTAATACTTAAATGAACAGCGTTTCTGAAATATTCATTGCCATCCATTTATAAATAAAAATTTGAATTAGCATAAGTCTAAAACACATGTGGCTTTTAAATTACTATATAAAAAGACATGAAGAGCTAGAAAATATTATTTGTTCTTCAAGCAAAATGACCAAAATTCATGGTTTTTTTTAGTTTGAACAACTTCACTTTCCAAGTTTATTCAAAATGAATGATTCTCAGAGAATAAGAACTGATTGGAAGATTAATTTTAAACTAAGATGATTTCCATATTTAGCAAACACTGGGTTAAAAACAAACTCTAATTTTGTTGAATCATAAATTAGCACTCTGATTTTGTTGAATCATAAATTAGCACGGTAGGTTTACATGCTACAAACTAAATATTTGTAAACAGATTAAACAAATGTTTTATTTAACAGATAAAAAATATACTGGACTCCTACTTCTAGGTTCGGTAAGGCAGAGAGGGAAGGTGGAAGAAAAAGAAAGTGGAAGGGGGAGAAAAGAGCACCAAGAAGAGGGAAGTCTCTCTCTCTCTCTCTCTCTCTCTTTTTTTTTTCCTAGCTCTTCACTCTTTGCGAAGGTAGGCATCAGTAGAATTTAAACTTAAACACAGATATTTTACTAAATTCAAAAGTATCGCTAACATACGAAAACAAAGCCTGAAGTTCAGTTTACTTGTCTAAGGTATCGGGACTAGTTAAGCACCAGGCGGGGCCACGAGTCCCCTCATTCATAACCCAGTTCTCTTGCCTGAGGCAACCAGGCAGGTGGTTGTGAGGTGGGTAGGTGGTAAACTGAAAAACTCAGGTAAAAGAGGAGTCATTACCTATAAACACAGAGGACAAACCAATGGTTGCCAGAAGGAAGAGGAGTGGGGGGCTAGTCAAAATGGATGGAAGGGCGTGGGAAGGACAGGCTTCCAGTTCTAGAATGAGTAAGTCATGGGGATGAAGGGCACAGAGAGGGAAATATAGTCGACGCTTCTGTGGTGGCGCATTGTGCGGTGACAGGAGAGCTACGCTTGTGGCGCACAGAGAGTTGTACAGAGTACAGACTTGTTAAATCACTACGTTGCACACCTCAAAGTGACGTAACATTGTGTCTGTACTGAAAAAAAAACTTTTTTAAAGGGTCCTTAAACGTGATACACATAAATCTTCACACATTCTCTTTCAAATCAAAGGGCATATGTGGCCTTTCATTTTGCCAGTCTTCCACCACAGGGTCAAGGCCTTCTCTTTGCACATGTATCAGCTGTCTGGCATAAGCCACGACTATCTACGATTTCAAGTTTCGATTTCTTTGGAGTGGAACCCAAATTGAAAGGATTTGAAGCATAGAATGCTTCCACATTTTTACAACTTTTAACCCAATTTTTTTAGTTTCTCATTCACACCCAATTCAACAGCATTCAGTAACATGACTTTGTGTTTCCAAACATTTAACTTTTTTTGCACTCATATTTCATCAGTTTATATAATATTTAGTTGAACTATATAATTATGATTACTACTGCTATTGTGCTATTGGCATGAACAGCTTTGGGAATAAACACAGCTGACTTGTGGTTAGCATACAACTTAACTAGTGAGAACAGAAACGTATCACCAGACTTTATTGTCACCTCTTACGTCCCAAGACAAACGGACTAGAAAAGGTTGGTAAACCAGCAAACTGGACAAGTAGAGAATGGATAAAGAGAGGTTCTACCAGAAAGAATATTAAAGATTTACGTTGCTACCAAAAGGCAGCTCAAATTGGAAACTTGGGTCTATGTTTTCTGGAGTCTGTTAATACAAATTACTACTGAGATATTATTTCATTACCATCTCACTTTATGCAAAATATGGTCAGACTATACTTTGAGACAAGCATTCAGAGTACATGCCAAATAAAAGTTCATATTCAGAGAATTGTAACAGCACCCTAACAGCTAGTACCACTATAAATAAGTTTCTAATGCCATGATTAAATATGAAATCTATTCTCCTTGCATCATAGTCCTTCAAAATACTTGTGAATTCTTCTCTGTCTTAAACACACGTTGGCACATATCATCAATCAGCAATTTGAAACATCTGCCAAAATTTTATTAGTTTTCCAATGGTTATAGATAAGGAGTCTTTTTTGTTCATTGCAATATAATTCACCTGCCATGAAATTCACTGTTCTAAAGTGGACAGTTCAGTGATTTTTAGTATATTCACAAGGTGTCCAGCCATCACTAATTCTAGAGCATTTTCACCACATTTAAATCCCATGACCATCAGCAATCACTTCCTTGCCTCCCCTCCCCCAGCCACCACTCATCTACTTTCTGTCTCTAAGGATTTGCCTGTTCTAGATATTTCAGATAAACAGAATGTGTGGACTTTGCGTGTAGCTCCTTTCACTTAACATAATGTTTTCAAGATTCATCCGGGCTGTACCAGGTGTCCACATTCCATTCCTTTTGATGGGTAAATAATATTCCATTGTATGGAGCTACCATATTTTGTTTATCCTCTCATCAGTGATGATGGACTTTGAATATTTCCACCTTTTGGCCATTATGAATAATGTTGCTATGAACACCATGTTCAAGTTTTGTGTGAACATGTTTTCAGTTCTCCTGGGCATATACATAGGAGCGGGAATACCACAGAGTAACTGTGTGCTTAAGTATTTGAAGAACTAACTATCCACCTGCTGTCCACAAGTCTGCATGCATCATCTTCCATTCCCACCAGCAAAAGAGAATGGTTCCAATTTATCTAAATCTTTTTTTTCTTTTCTTTTCTTTTTTTTTTTTTGTCACAGTTATCCCAGTGGATATGCAGTGGGATCTCACTGTTGTTTTGATCTGCATTTCCCTAATGACTAATGATATTGAGCATCTTTATGTGTTTTTATTGGCTACGTATGTATCTTCTTTGGAGAAATGCCCATGTAAAAGTTGGGTCATTTGTCTTTTTTACTGTTGAGTTGGAACAATTCTGTCACTATGTGTGCTTGAGAAGAGACGTGACACACTGCTGGTGAGAATGTAAAATGATACGACTACTTTGGAAAGTGGTTTGGTATTTTCTGAAGTGTTAAATGTAATTTTACCCTATGGTCCAGCAATTCCACTCCCAGATGTCTTTTCAAAGGAAAAGGAAAACCTAGATCTGCACAAAGACTTACAAACACATGTTGACAGCAGCATTATTCATAATAGCCCCAAACTGTCAACAATTTAAATGATCATCAACTAGTCAATCAATTAGCAAAAAGTGGTATATCCTAGTGGAATATTATTCAGCAACAAAAAAGAAATATGATACGACATGGATGAAACAAACAAAAAAATTATGCTCACTGAAATAAGACCACATATGGTATGATTCCATTTATGTGAGATTTCCAGAAAAAGCAAATCTATCTAGGAAGAAAACAATGGTTTTCTGAGGTTGGGGTAGGAATTGAAATTACATGTACATGGGATGGGCGTAAGGCTTCTTTTTGGGGTGATGAACATGTTGTAAAAGTAGAATGCAGTGATGGCTGCCTGGCTCTGTAAATTTACTAAAAACCACTGAAGTTTACACTTTTATTTATTTATTTTTTCAACGTTTTTTATTTATTTTTGGGACAGAGAGAGACAGAGCATGAACGGGGGAGGGGCAGAGAGAGAGGAAGACACAGAATCGGAAACAGGCTCCAGGCTCTGAGCCATCAACCCAGAGCCGGACGCGGGGCTCGAACTCACAGACCGCGAGATCGTGACCTGGCTGAAGTCGGACGCTTAACCGACTGCGCCACCCAGGCACCCCTACACTTTTAAATAAGTGAAAGCTAGGATACAGAAATGACACCTCAATGATGCTACTTGTGAAAAATAATATCATCTGTAGGTAAATGTTTATAGCAGCGTTACTCCTAATTGCCAAAAACTGGAAACTCAAATGTCCTTCGATTCGAATGCAAGAGGAAGCCGTGGTGCATCCATACAAGGGAACACCAGTGGTCAGTAACAGGGCTGATTACTGATACCTGCGACGGTATGGCTGCATCACCAATGCACGCTGCGACGGGAAAGGAAACCATCCTTGAGGGCTTCACTTACCGGGAAGCCAGTTTTGTGCAAAAGCGAAAGCACCAGCGGCTGCCAGGGGTGGGGCTGATAATAAAAGGGAAGCCAAGGAAATGTTGGGGAAATCTATAGAATGGTTATATATCTTTTTTTAAATTGTTGTCATGTTTCTTTATTTTGGAGATAAAGAGACAGAGTGTGCGCAGGGGAGGGGCAGAGAGAGAGAAGGAGACGCAGAATCCCAAGCGGGCTCCAGGCTCTGGGCTGTCAGCACGGAGCCCGATGTGGGGCTCGAACTGAGAACTGAGAGATCATGACCTCAGCCAAAGTCGGCGCTTAGCCACCCGAGCCATCCCGGCGCCCCGGAATGGTTACAGATCTTGACTGTGGTTACACGACACTACACTGGTCAGAAACTAGAAACGTATGTCCAAAGCAGTGACTATTACCACAGGTATATTAAAAATAAAATTTTAAAAATGATATTATAAAAGATTATTTTTAATATAATAATACTGTAATATTTTTCACATAATAAGAAAGAATGAGAAAGCTCTCCAGGTGACAGTGATAGGGAAAGATGTCAGACAGAAAACTAGAAAAAAAGAAGAACATAAATATATCCATTTTTGCTAAAATGAAACTCTAGATGCAGACATGAGAAAGCAGTAGAGCACTTCTCCCCTGTGTGAGTGAGCGGGTGGTGCGACGGAGTGGCTGCTGGCGGAGGGAGAGCAGATTTAGTATCGTGTTACTACCGTCCCTGAACATGTGGACAGATCACTTACGTTTAAAAAGGAACATAACAGGGGCACCTGCGTGGCTCAGTGGGTTAAGTGTCTGACTTCAGCTCAGCTCATGATTTCATGGTTCATGGGTTCGAGCCCCACATCGGGTTTTGTGCTGAGAGCTCGGAGCCTGGAGCCTGGTTCCAATTCTGTGTCTCCCTCTCTCTCTGCCCCTCCGCTGCTCATGTTCTGTCTCTCCCTGTGTCTCCAAAATAAATCAATGTTAAAAAAAAAATCTTTTAAAGGAAACATAACAAATAGAACTCACTGAATACTGTTTCATCCTCCAATATACGCATATACTCTCTCTTTGTGTCCTGTGATATTTGTCTTTTGCATCTTCATCTGAGTCAATGATGAAAATATTGAGCTGAACAGAGCTAAGGCAATCCTTGCAATAAAGTAATAGAAATCTTTCTTAAACTGATGCTAATCCATTACTCCACACCGTTTCAAATGCACGAGTTACAAGAAGGACAACTAAGGGCAAGTTACCTAACCTCCCTAAGCCTCTTTGTAAAATGGCTGTAAATATTATCTCCCTTGAAGGGTGCAAATTACCCTTCAACGTATGTGGGACAATATACGTTGCGTGCTTGGAGCCATGCTTGGCACTGACTGAGTAGGCATTCAGTAATCGCTCACTGGCTTCATTTTTAGTTACAGCTGTATCCTAGCCAGTGTATTCACCTCACTGTCACCAAATTCAGTCCATATTTCACGTGATCTTGTCATATAAGACCTGCATTAGTGAAGGCTTTCTTCTCTCTTTGTTGGGCTGCTTGGGTTCCAGTTCCAGCTCTGGGATTGTCTAACTGGTGGGCAAGAACTTTCAAAGCCACTGGATCTTGAGGTATAAATGGAAGTGACAAAGACTTACTGTACAGGATTAAAGGGAGAAGTGGAGATATTAGAGATGTCAGGTGCACAGCAGAGCTGTGAGCACACAGGACGTAGTCCATAAACATTAGCAACTGGCGGTATGATTTTGTCTACCACACTCCTGCTTCCCTAGTACATGAAGTAACATAAAAAGTATCACAATCCTTATCTGAATTTGGTAAAAACCTCATGCTAAACTTCATTTCTAGCTTGTCGTAACTTTCTAATTATACTTCAAACTTCCAAAAAAAGTTTATTCCTACCAACTGTGCAGACACACAAAAATATTCTGATGAATAAATGATAATAGGGTTTTCAAATCTCCCTAACACAGGCTTATGGGCTAGCTCTAAAAGGAACAGAAGTTGAAATCAACATGTATACATCGTATTGTCTTCTCTGACATTTAGGACTTAACAGGCTTTCCATTTCTAGAGATCTGGCAGTAGAACATGGCTATATGTATAAACTAAAGTTTTCTGAAAGAAAAGAACAAGCTCATTTTTAAAGAAAAGGCATTGTTCTTACATCACTTCTGACATCTAGGTACCCAAACTAATCTCAATGGATTACAAGAATCCAAAAGTTGTTTTTTTGGTTTTTTTTTTTTAAGTACTATCAGTAAAAGGTCTCTGGGTACCTTTTTATTCCTTGTAACATTGTTACCTCTTTAGTGTTTTCTTAAAGTAGGCAGAGAAGTTCAGGATTTTGAATTTAGTCCTTGAAAGTAATTATTTAGGGTTACAATATCTGTACTGGAAATGACTAACTACTGAAGGGGAAGGCAGCTCAGATTGCTGTGTTCCACAAGCCCTTTGTTTTTCAAGCAACGTTACTTTAATTATTTCCTATAAATACATCATTGTCCTTAAGAAAAATATTTTTCAGATAAAGATTAAAAAAAATCTTTAATCATCACTTGGAACACAGAACTTGGATCATCACTTGGAAATGACCTCAGCATATTATAAACCTTCTGAAACAGATTTAGTGCATAAAACCCATTTGCCAAATAAAAGTAACTATTACACGGAATTTCATTAAACAAGTTATTTTTAAAAGACTTAAGAGTTTTTATCTTTTATTTGTGGCAACAGAATATTTTTAGAAAATTCTGGGATATGGTAAAAAAAAAAAAAAAAAAAAAAAAGCCAACCGGACAGAAGTGAGTTGTTAGCCAGGGAGGGCTTCTGCTCACCCTCAGCCATCCATGCTGCCACCGCCCCCTCTCTGAGGCCTCCTTTCCAAAAAGAAGCCTCTGGCTGACATGACCATTGTCTGCTGGGCCAAGCTTTCCATTAAACCATTAAGATTTCCTTGTGAATCCCAGAGAGAACTGGATCCGCAAGGATTTATCCCCAGTGGAATTCTGACCATGAGGCAGTGGGCAGTGATGGCCTTTCTGGACGGGCTGGGCAGAAGGGAGGCTGGTGCCGCTGTGACATGTCCCTTTGCCAAGATGGCTCAAGGAAGGTAAAGGCAGTTGCCCCCAGCCAACTTCTCTGAGACAGGCAACGGTGGGCAGACGCTCAGGTCAGTGTAACGTTCCAAGTCGCTTTCTTCCCAGCGAATCGCACTATTAAAGGCTATGAACCTTAGTATGGTCTTTAAAGCTGCAGGCAAGTGGTCTGGGGCTGGCGGGGGGGGGGGGGGGGGGTCTTGATTTGAAGTGCTAAGGCAAATCCAACAGGTACCACAGAACAAAACAAAGGACAAATTTCAGAGTTTTGAACAACCCAGCCCTATGCACAACAGCAAAGTACTCAAAGAACATACAGGAAAAACTATAACAGGAGAAAGTACAGTGGTTACAAACAAATATTTATAGAGAAAAAAGGAGAACAACCCATTGTCCATCAGTAGGTTAAATAAATACTGGTACATGCATTTCACTGAAATGCTGGTATAAGTGAGGGAAAAAGACAGACCTTGGTATACTCAGAGGGGAAAAAGTCCATGACACAGATTTAAGTAGGAAAACTTGGCTCTAGTGAACAGCAAGGATCGCGTATACAGACGACACATGGGAAGACCGGGCGAAGAGACTGGGGCAGGTACAGAGAGGAGCAGGGAGGCAGGCAAGAGAAGGCAAGGACAGTCTGTGCGAGGCAGGCTAAAGAAAGAGGGAGGTGGTGAGAGGAAGAGAGACGGGGCAAGAGACAAAGAAGAGAAGAAACGGGAGGGCAGACACAGAGACCAACAGACACACAGGGACTTAATCACAATGGTTACTGCTCTGAGCGCCTGATGCAGGAGCCACGGGCCACAGATGTCTGCTTAGACTTAAATTAAATTAAATTAAAAATTCAGTTCTGCAATCACCCTAGTCACATTTCAAGGGCTCAACAACCACATGTGGTTAATGGCCACCACCCTGGCAGCACGGAACAGAGCGTCTCTGGCACCACACAGACATCTCCTGGGTAGTGCTGCTCTGTACCCTTTGGTATCGTGTAAACTTTTTATAGTGAGTGTGTTATACTTTTGGAGTCCGCAAGGAGAATAAAGACACTTCCAATCTGAAAAAGAAACACACAGGGTTTTGGTCCCGCTGTCCCATTCTGCATCTCTCTAATAGTTCTTTTTCAAACAGCACAGAAGGAAGTTCAAAACGGAGTTCATAAGGGCTTAATGATCTAGATGCTGCCAATTTCTCGAAGTTCGTTGATTGTTACTAAGTCAGTTAACTACTTAACAAGAGTTCAGATGCCACCAAAATAAGGAAGACAACAACATATATTTGGAATGTCGTGACATCGCTCTTATTCTCTAAAATCTAAAAAAAAAAAAAGGTCATGTTACTCATTCTTAGTAAAGCAAGCACAGTTGAGAGAAACCTCTTACAGTTTAGACCAACATTTTAAATTGAAGCTTTTCTTCAAAAGAATAATAGCATTTAAAAATAGTATTCATTTTTTTTCTGATTCAATTCAGTACAAAGTAGAGAAGAAAAAATAAAGCCAAAAGTTAACAAAGAAAAAGTGCCACATTAACTGTAAAAGAAAATGGCAATGCTAAGAACCAGTTTTCAAATGAAAGCTGTAACACCAACACAACAGTTTCTAAAGACTTTCTCATGTAATAGAAGTTTGGATCATCTTGTGGGGTTTTAAGAAAATAACACTTTCCTAAAGAAAAGTTAAAGTCCAGAAAAACATAAGGCACATATACGTTTATGGGAAATGCACAAATAACATTTTGAGACCCTCTGTCCCCTCCAAAAAAAACCACCGACTGCTGCTGAAAGATTACAGTCCCAGTCCCTCCTGCTGTCCCCAGCAGCATCCACTCACCCACTGGGTCCAAGGGCAGATCTAATCTGGGCCCTCAAAGTTCTCCTGAAAACCCTGTACAGTATTACATCCACCTTCCTTCCTAGGGAGCTACCTGCTACTCTCCTGCCGGACCCTAAGTTCCAATCACAACCATGTGTCCAAGGTTCCTACCATGGGGCTTTGCATAATACAAAAATACACAAAGTCCCAGTAATTAAGATGGTATAAAATGACACAAGAATATACTGTAGAACAGTGGAGCAGAACTCTTGTACATTGAGCAATCTGAATACAAGACAAAGTAGCAATACATATCAGTGGAGAAAAAGATGGGACTATGCAATCAGAGATGCTGGTTCGTGCCACTGGTTTATTCGCATGGAAAATTATTCCCTATCTCATACCACACACACAAATAAATTCCATGTGGATTAGACTCATGCTAAAGAGCAGAACAAACTTTTACAAGAAAATATGGTAGGATCTCTTTATGACCCCAAAGTACTCAGAGTACGGTGGGATTTATTAAACATGATGCAAAAAGCCAACCATAAATGAACAGACTAATAAATGTGACTTGATTAAAATGTAAACTTGCACACAACAAAGCACATCATAAAAGATAAGCCACTGGGAGAACATACTTGAAATGCAAAATATCAACAAAAGATAAATAGCCAGAATATATAAAGAACTAAAGATACATAAGCAGGGAAAGCAATCCAATAGGAAAACACACAGAAGAGAAACAACTTGCTGAAGAGGAAACTGAAATAGCCCAATAAACACAGAGAAAAGATGCTCACACTAGAAAACAAAAAAATGTACTACAAATCAGCAAAAAAAAAAAACCCCGGAAATTTGACAATACCAAGGCTTGGCAAGGATATGGAACACGAGGAACTCTCAGACATTGCTATCAGGAGCTGTACTTGGTACACCTGCTCTGGAGAATGATCTGGCCACATCTCGTGAAGTCAAGGATGCACATGCCCTATGGACCAGCAATTCTACCTCAAGGAAACTCTAAAGAAGATGTTAAACATGCACAAGAAGACAGTACCACATGCTCATAGCAACACTGTTTAATAGCAAAGCATGGAAATAACCAAAACTCCCACTGACAGCAAATGAACAAACTATCATAATCCTAGAATACCAGAAGCAAAAATGGTTAACAGTAGCGAATGACAGGAATTATTGCTACACACATCTGTACAGCTATATCTCACACACAACAGTTAAATGAACAAGTTGCAGAAATATACACAGACTATGATACCATACTGCACAAAGTTCAAGATGCGCAGAGTAAATACACTGTTTATAAATATACACGCATGTATCGAAACCCATGTAAGGGAGTAACACACTCTCACTTCAGGATGATGGTTCTTCTGCAAAAGGAAGGGGGGGGGAAGCATCTGGCAGGGCTACAGAGGGGGCGTCAACTATTTGCAAGACATTTTGTATCACTTTAACGTAAAGCAAAGGTAGCAAAATGTTAAGATTCCACTTAAGCTAAGCAGAGATTATATTATTCTCCATATTTTTCTAAATTCATATATTTCAAAGCTTCAAGGAACCTGAATTTTAAAGAAAAGGCAGCAGAGGCTGACATCTACAAAGTGGCTGTTTCCTAACATCAAGCCTGTGGTTATGGACAGCTTTTCTTTTTTCTTGCCTTCTATATGTATACATTTTTTTCCCCCCAGAAAGTCAACCCAGATACTTCTAGTCCAATTTCTTCTCCTATCTTACTCCCAAAACCAACACTGTATTTTCTTGCTCTTTTGGGTTCTTGGAGGGCCTACTAGATGCATTCTCACTTGTCTATAAATTATGCATTAAATGCCTACAATGT
Organism: Lynx rufus; assembly: GCF_022079265.1. NCBI lineage: Eukaryota > Metazoa > Chordata > Mammalia > Carnivora > Felidae > Lynx > Lynx rufus. Next base: position 13,305,117 of record NW_025814838.1, read on the forward strand.
GCCAGTTCCTGTGCCAGGAGCTGGAGAAACATACACTGTCTCTTCCTCCACAGAGGTTAGCCCCAAGGAACAGGAACGTTAAATAAACATGGAAAAAACTATACAATTAAAATTGTGGGAACATTATGAAGGAAAAGAACAGGTGCTCTGGGCCCATATAATAGAATGGCCCAGTTTAACCTAGGTTGCATAGGAGGCATACGCAAATGCCAGGAAGTAAAGGATGGAGGGGCGTTCCGGACAGAGAGAGAAACCAGCCGAGTGTCGTTCTCACTAGGCTGGCGCAACTCAAGGGCAAGGATTGCTTCTGATTCTTATCTGTGCCCATGACTTCGTTGGTGCTTGAACAAATGCTCTCTGGCTGATTCTAAGGCAGCCTCTGAGCAATCAGGAGATTCTGTGCTTGTAGCTCTAAGGCAGGAAAGCAGTCCCTTGGGGATGGCCCAGGAGGTAAAAGGAGTAACAGAGAAACAGGCGGAACAGTGTCTGAACCCACTGTGTATAGAAACTCACACACATCATGCTCCACATCGTGACAGAGCTGAGCCTTTTTCTTCATGTGTCCATCGTTTATCCACCTCCTTCCTTGTACAGTACCCTCCCCCCTACCCTATTCATCAATTCAATTCAATACTTTTAAGGGGATCTATGTGTGCCAAGCTAGGGGCATTAAGACCCACATAAGCATAGCCTCTGCCACCAAGAGTTTTCCTTCTAGACCAGTGGAGCACAACCAAGGGTGACTGTGTCACCCAGGGAACAATGTCTGGAGACATGTTTGGTTGTCACAATGCAGCAGGACAGGAGGTGTGCTACTGCCATCTAGCATGTAGGGTCCAGGGATGCGGCTAAGCATTCTATGATGACTCTTGCAGCGACAGTCTCCCACAGCCAAATGTCAGCAATGCCAAGGCAGGAAAACCTGGGGGAGATGTTTAGAACCGTGTAGAAGTTGACTGCTAAAGCAGGGTAAATGTCAGGGGTCAAAAGCCAGAAGCCAAGGAAGTCAAATGTCAGAGGCGTAGGAGAGTGGTAAACACCAGGTCATTGGATAAGCAAAGAAACAACGTCAAGAGTGCTGAGGTTGAGGAACTTGCTCTGGACAATGAGCAACGTAATCACACCACAATGCCAGAAGAGGATAAAATGCCGTCCAAATACAAGGTGCAGCATCTAATCTAGAATCAGGGGTGCAAAGGTGCCCTCGGAAGTGACATCTAATTCAAAACCTGAAAATCAGATGAGTTCGAAAAGGATGTGAAGACGAAGGCGGGGTAAAGGGGCCATTTCAGACAGAAGGCACAGCCGGCGGCCAAGCGGGACTACGGAAGGGAGGAACACATCTGTAGGGCGGAAAGTGGGAGGGGCTCTGGGGCTGGAGAGGCGGCCGGCCCGATCATAACGGGCTTGTGTGATGGCTTAAGAAACACAGACATTATCTTTAAGGCAGTAAGAAGCCACCGAAAGAATTTACACAGAGGAGTGACACGAACAAGCTTGTTTTAGGACAAAGGACTGCTAGGAAACTGAGTGGCAGGGAGCTCCTGACATCCAGACGACGGTCGTGGCCTGACCTAACGCTGCCCCTTGGAATGGAGAGGAGCCATTCAAGAGACGCTCAGGTATTAAGCACCACTCCAGTTCTCTGCCGAGTAATTCCAAGCCCCCCAGACTCCAAAACCTTAAAGTTTTTACATAATTCGTCTGTGGCCCAGCCTAACCAGAATTATGTGGCAGCAAACCCAGAACCTGAACTTACTTGAGGCTATTAATAGCACACTTATCCTATTTAATGTGAATATTTCAAGACAGAAGGACAAATGCTTGATTATGGGGTGACGTCCCAGACCTCACTGGGTAGCATATTGACTTTTTAAGATTCAAAGAAGTCCGTATTCCAAAATGCAGCTGGGCCCCAGGGTTTGCGATCAGGGACCGTGGACTTACACAAGGTGCCAAGTAAACCGTTGCCAAACGCCAGTGAACTGGGCAAAGCAGTTTTCTGGATGATTATTTGTGCAGAATATTTTTCTAAGTCACTATCCTTACTATCAACAGCATGACACTTCCAGATACCGCATATATACATACCACATGATTTATTTTATGTAACTTTCCCTTAAAAACCTAGAACTTTGGCATGCGATCCTAACAGACACAGCAGCAGGATATGGGGAAAGAAGTAAAATTATTTCACCAAAATTTATCTGTTGACTTCGTCATTCTCCACCCTCCCCAGGACCGCCACACAGAAGGCAGAGTAGGTACACTCAGTCACAGTGAACCAGACCTTCACCTTAGTAGAATAATTCCAAGTAAAGCCAGTTAGGAGTTGCAAGAGCCTGAGGTCACCTCCCAATCACCGCCAGCACAGCCACAAACACATCAGTGACTGGACGCTTTCTCAGCAGAGGGGACCTGGCCCCTTTGTACTTGTGCCAGGTGGTCACTGGGCACAGCGGCAGTGGCGAGGAGGGCGGGCCTGGGTCCCGCTCTCATTCGTTCCCTCCTTCCCTCCACACGTATCTGTGTCCCAGGCACTGTGTATTCTAGGTGCTCAGCATCTAACACTTCGTGAGACAGACGTGGTCCCTCAGAGGTTATGAATTTTACCAGGGCACAAGGAGATGACACATGTAATTACAACCAGGTGTAAGAAGTTAGGATGGGAAAGCATAATGATGACAATATGCAGCAGAGGGACCCAACGAAGTCGGAAGGGAAGACTCTAGAAAGACCTCTTTGAGAAAGTGATACTGAAACGGAGACCTAATGTATAGTTAGAAATTTTGATCTGAAGGTACTAGAAAGAGAGGAAGAGGTTGAACTGAAGTAAACCAGACAACAGGAGAAAACAGTGGTTGAAAACTAAGGGTGGGAGGGGAAAGCCAGAGAAGGCCCGAGCCAGCAGAAACACGGAGGAACACAGCCTGGACACGAGATATCGTCTATTCATCCTCCTGGAAATGGGACGACGCTTGCTCATGTTCTGAAGGTACTTTGCACTTAAAAAAAAACACCAAACAAATGTGGGAAGTGTTTTTAAAATACTCAAACACTTATTTTATGCTTATGTGAGTGAGGGGAAGACGACCCTTCGAATGTAATAAAGTACACCTAAAATGCACTTCAAGCGGACAAAATAAATAGTTGTGTACTGAAACACTGAGAACACTGAGAGTGAGTCTGAATGGTAAATTAGGTCAGCAGTATGCTGCCAACCTTGTAAAGCACTATGGTCTCTGGCAGGGTATAAGAAAATCCTAAATTTACCAGAAACATAACTGAGATACTCGGATGTCAATGGAGACGACTTGGGCACATTAAAGTTTCCAACCACAAATATACCCGTGTAAATCATACTCTGTATTTTGAACCTATGACAGCCAGAAAAGCAAACGCTAGTGTTCTACCCCAACGACCCCAAGGAACCAGCCATTCACGGCCACCATGTTTATTCAGAGGCTCTTGTCATCCCACGCCAGAGTAGCAGACTTTTAAAAACTAGTGTTAGTTGGGCGCCTGGGTGGCTCAGTCGGTTAAACATCCGACTTCAGCTCAGGTCCTGACCGCACGGTTTGTGAGTTCGAGCTCCATGTCGAGCTCCTCGTCGGGCTCTGTGCTGACAGCTCGGAGCCTGGAGCCTGCTTCGGATTCTGTGTCTCCCTCTCTCTCTCTCCCCCTCCCCCACTCACACTCTGTCTCTCAAAAATGAATAAAAGTTTAAAAAAATTTTTTTTAAAGAACTAGCGTTAGCCATTTTAGTTCTATCTGTGTAATACTTTTTATCCTGTAATTCAAGAGACCTTCTAAACCAAAAGAGCTCTCAGCTAACTCAGTACACCCAGGAGAATGTGGGGGAAATGAAGCCTGCTGCACGGGGAGGCAACGCCTCACAACCTCACAGGTGTTACTTAGTTTCTCTGTGAATAGGCTTTTCTTTCTTTCTGTCTTGTGTTAACTCCTCTCCTCCTCAGCCTTTGCTAGAGTCCCGTACTGACCACGCAGCCCCTCCTGAAGGCCTCAGTGACTGGGCCTCGTGTGTACTCTCCTCTCTGCATGAGCCCTTGCTGTCGGCTGGAGAAGCTGGACTTCCCTCTCGCTTTCCAGGGTCCCAGAAATTCAGCTTCCTCGACAACGGGAACCTTCCCACCCTCTCCAACCCCCCACGAAACAATCCCATGCCAGACGCACCCCAGAACCCGAACTCTGCGACGACACTGTCTCCTCGTTCTTGATGTCCCTTGTACCTCTTTGTTCAGCCCACCTGCACTCCCCCCCTCTCTCCCTCCATCAATTCTACCTTCAACTAATATTCACCAAATACTTGCCTTTTGCCAAGTTCTGTTCTGGGTATGGGGGGAACACAGCACTTAAAAATTAAGACATAATAACTCACAAATACACGAATAAGGAAATAAAACATATACCGTCAAAGAGTGATAAGTACTGTAGAGACAAACAGAAAGGCAGAGAATGGGGATGTTAGTACTTGGCAAGAGAAGCCCCATTTCAGAGAGGGTGGCCAGAAAATCCCTGGGAGGAAGCCACCTGAATAACCCTAACCGTGAAGGAGGTGAGGGATCAAGCTGTAAAGAATACTCGTGGGGGCGCCTGGGTGGATCAGTTAGTTATGTGTCTCTTTTTTTTTTTTTTTAATTTTTTTTGATGTTTATTTTTGAGAGACACACACATTGTGTGAGCGGGGGAGGGGCAGAGAGCCAGGGAGACACAGAATCGGAAGCAGGCTCCAGGCTCTGAGCTGTCAGCACAGAGCCCGACGCGAGGCTCCAACTCGCAAACTGGGAGATGGTGACCTCAGCCAAAGTCGGATGCTTCACCGCATAGGCGCCCCCATGAGTCTGACTCTTTTTTTAGGCTCAGGCCATGATCTCACGGTTCGTGCCTGTTTGGGATTCTCTCTCTCCCTCTCTTTCTGCCACTCCCCTGTGCTTGCTCTCTCTCAAAATAAATAAACTAATTTAAAAAACAAAGAGTACCCGGAGTACGACGGGGACAGAAACAGTCAGACTTCTGCTACAGACTGCCCCCTCTGGCTGCTGCGTGAAGCACAGGCTGCAGTGGAGAGAGAAACCCTGGCTCGCTCTCACCTTGCTTCCCCTGAAGCCCCATCAGGGTACTTCTCCGCCCCACAGCCCTCGAGCTACCGGACTTGGAGAGGGGGTAGGTATCTTCCCTGCTATCCACCATCACTCCCCCACCTCCCCGGAGGCCCCTGGCTTCGAATGTCCTGTCATCAGACCGCCCCCACTCCTGTGGCTGCTATCCAACACCCCTCACCCCCATGACCACCTGCCAAACCAAGAATACTCCTCGGTCATCACTTTCATGCACCTACCCTCCGACCACCACCTCCTAGATTTCCAGCTCACTTTCATCCGTAACCTGGATCCGACAATCCATTCACCCTCCCGGGGCGTCCACGCCACTGATCCCACCACCCTTTTACTGTCCGTCATTCCTTGATATGGTCACTTCCCTCTTCCACTTAACAGCCAGTCCCTTCAACTGCACTGCTGCTTTGTGCCTGCTTGGCAGACGGTCGATGACGATTATATTAAATCCCACTCTGCCCCTGCCCAGGGAACAGCTGATGGCGTGGAAGGAAGTCCAAAGACTTCAAGAGCAGAGGACAGATCTTGAGTAGGTGAGAGGGGCTGGTATCCAGCACAGAAGGGGCGCCGCAGACGGGGCCTGCGGGGGGTGGGGGAGGGAAAGCTGAGCGCAGGGCACAGGTTCTGCTGGGCGGCAGCGTTTGGCAGAAGCTGCCTTCTGGTTGCTTCTACGTTCCCAGTGGGCGGGAGCCAGGCCATGCAGTGAGAGTGAGGGAACGACAGTGGAGGGAGGATGGAGGAAAGGAGAGAGCAGCAGAGCAGGCCAGCGAATGACCGTGCACGGCCCGTCTTGGGTTACCCAGCCCTCCTCTGCCCTCACTCCTCTCTGCCAGCCTGGAACCGGGCAGGGGCAGTGGAGGGGAGACGGCTGCTTCACCGATACCAGTATTTAACTCCGCTCCCCCATCCAGATCCCTAAGGCCAAGCACTGCTGGACACAGTCCGAAAACAGAGAGGATTCTGTCCCCGACGCCCGCAGGTTAGTTCATTTCAGGTGGACTCCCAACGCTCCTCAGTAAACCCTTTACTCACCGCTGCTTAATGCCAACGCCAGAGCCCGCAGCACGTGAGGATCCCTACTTTCTTTAGATTCCCGGCAACACCCCTTCACCCTGAACAGCTGAACGTGGCTTCCGTTTTATCGAGGGCAAAGGTCACTTGATGTGAGCGAGCTTCTTCACAACTTCCTTTCCCTAGGGTTCAAACCCCCTGTGTGTTTAACATCGACTGTCCTTTCCTCTTGGCTCATAAACGCTCTTCCCTTTGTTGTCCGGCTAACCCCACCTCTCTCGCTACTTCTTTCGGCCCCAACCTACAGAGCTTTATTCAGTCATCCTACCCTTCCTGCCTCTTGAATTTGTTACATGCACAGGTTATGAAGAGAAAAAGGTATTCCAGATAAAAGAACCAAAATCAACAAATGACACGAGCAGGAAGGAATATGGAAGATGCGCGAAAACAGCTATAAACTGGTCTCACTACACAGCAGGGTGTGCTGGAGAGTGACAGAAAACAAAGGTAGATGGGGAGGGTGGGACAGGATCACAGTGCAGGCTGATCATTTCTGAACAGGGAAACACTCCTGATGGAAACAGTGTTTAAGGGAGATGAGACTCCGCACAGGATGGGATGGGAAAGGAGGGACTCGCACTGAAAACAGGAACAGGATGAGGGGGTTGGGGGCAGGGAGGGTGGAAGGCAAGAGGGTGAGGCAATCATCCTGACAAGTATACTGAGAGTCTGGTCAAATGCAGAGGCGGTGAGAAGGAAGAGAAGACAAAAGGCATTTCCCTTTGGGGCGCCTGGGTGGTTCAGTCACTTAAGCGTCTGACTCTTGGTTTTGGCTCCGGTCATGATCTCACAGGTTCGTGGGTTCGAGCCCTTACATGGGGCTCTGCACTGACAACAACGAGTGGACTTGGGATTCGCTCTCTCTCTCTCTCTCAATAAATACATAAACTTAAAAACAAAAAACAAAAAACAAAAGGCATTTCCCAGGGAGAAGCGGACAGCACCTGGTGACTGACAGCACACGGTGGATACACGGCAGCCCGAGTCCCGTGAGAGAGGGGTACGAGCGCTTGGGGATGGAAGGAACGGTGCTCCACTGGTGACCTCGTTAAGGTCACTGCACTCAGAGGCCGAACGGGGCCAGGGCCTCTGAGACCATGTGATTCAGCCCCCTCACTTTACACATGAGGAAGCGGAGCCTAAAAAAGCGCAATGATTTGTCCAAAGCCTCCAAGCAAGTTGCCAAGGGCTGGAACTGGAGCCCTGACCCCTGCCTCCGTCTACTCCACCTTGCTGCCTCCCCTAGAAACAATGCTGCGCTTCCGATTTGCCCACTGAAACCCCTGGGGGCCCCACCACTGCTGATGCAATTCGCCCGATGGAAGCTGCCGCCTGTGGCCGACCGTGGCCTCCGCACTTACCTGATCCAGGAGAGTCAGCTCCTGACCATCAGGCGGACAGCTGCTGGGCTGACTCTACCCCAGGACGTTCCTGAAGATGAGCCTGCCTTGCTCTTGCATGGCTTGCCCAGCTCAGACTGTGTCACGTCTTTGGACGGTTTTGCAGTTTCTACCAAGTACCAAGGTGAGACAGTAAACACGACATAACCCTACTCCAGGGATCATTAACGTGACTTGGAAACTAAAGGGCAAACTATTGACCCTTATTGTTTCCTTCTTCCCCTCCTGTTCCTACTCGGTGACAGAAGTTCGGATACCGTTCGCCCCTTCTGGGTCGGCAATCTTAAACCGTGTGTATGCTTTCCTGGCAAAGACTGCAGTGGTGCTTGGTATTCTTCACAGTGTCAGCTCACAGACCTCCGCTGATAACAAAAAGTCATCCATAATATTACTAGCAAGGCTTCTACATTTTCTTTTTCCCAGACGATGCTGATTAGTAAGACAGAAGTTTCTAGGTAATTTCCCGGTGAACTTTGAGCCTCGACAGAGGTTAACATGAGTATAGCTTCCAGTGTCTTATGGAAAACAAGCACAATTATTTACACTAAATAAATACGGACAACTTACTTGTCTCATTTCCTCTGTCAGTGTCAAAAAAAAAAAGACTTCAACAAGCTAACACAGACTTCAGCAAGCCATCCATATGGAAAGAGGTATTTAGAGCGGACTATCCTGAACTACTTGAACTTAGTAACAGCTACCTGAATGAAGTCAGTAGATAATCCGGAGTAATTTTATCACAGAGGAATTTAGTATTATTTTTTTTTTCTCTTCTTGCTATTTCAAAGAGCTGCAATGACAAAAAATTTTTTTTGAAGAAAAAATTATAAAATCTGCCAAATCCTTCCTTGGAAAATTCTGACAATTCTGTGTTTTCAAAGAACAGTTTTCAAAGACCAGCCCCCACAGAAACGACAGTAATGCGATTAAAAGCTACACAATTTAGGTACTGAACTTGACCCCTCAGTTTGTTTTCTTCCACCTTTATTTCCTCATACTATCCACTCTGAAATTTATTATTTTTTACCACATGCTGTGAGCACCTCAAAAGCTTACACTGAACCTCTGTTTGCTTAGCAGCCTCAAGATTCTCCTTTGTGACTAAGTGTTCAGTTTATTTTCACACACGTAAACTAAGCCCTTGAACTTGGGGTGAGGAAAAGCATTGGGCTCAAAGTTTGGAAAGGAAGGAACTACACAACAGCTTCCTTTAGAACAGCCTGCATTTTCAGCTTCCTGTATGAAAATAATATTGTATTTTTATAGTAATTGCTAAGAAACAATGAAGAAATTATAATTAAGCCTTTAGATAGTTAAGCCTCAAATCCCTTAAAGAGCAAACAATTTCTTCCAGTAATCTAGATATTTAAATCAAGTAAAGAACAGGAAAAGAGATGAATAAATAGAAATGTGGTACAAATCTTAAAGTGGATTATGCAATTTTCGGATTACTATAAGGAGCTCACATTTTCTTTCACTGAATGACAGGCATTAAGACTTTCAGCTTTAAAAATCCCAAATATCAAGCTACTGAATTTAGTAGAGATGACGGGGGAAAGGTTTTCTTTGTCAGTGCAGGGGATGCGACCGTTGTTGTGAAACTGTTTTGATTCAAACACATAAACACACACACGCGTGCACGCGCACACACACACACACACACACACACACACCACATTTATTATTAAACACAGCTTTTCAGACTCTAAGTGAAGCAGAGATAATTGAGTATTCTGTTTAAAAATAGAATTCGAATGCCCCCGGAACCTGGGATCCGAGGGGAGGGAGAAGACGCCTCCTCGGGGCAGGCTCTCGCGGGCCTCTGTGCCACAGCACAGCCACAGGCCCGGCAGTCGGCTTCCACGGCCACCCCTCACACACGGGTTTCAACAGCTAACACGTGCACCGCCAGAGAGCAGCTTCTGCTGTTCGTCACTCTGGGTTCTCTGCGCGCATAATTCGGTATGTTACTACCATGCATTTAGAAGTTTCCTACCAAGGGTTGTTAAACCAATGGAAGTTCATAACGAAATCCAGCCTCTTGTTCTCCCCGTATTCTTGCCTGCATGCTGGCGCTTCGTCTTATTCACACATTCGAGATTCAAGTGTGGGAGAGAACGTCATTCCCCTGGGCCACTCAGGAAAGAGCAACACAGATGTGGAAAGCTCTAGAACAATTTCCTGGATGTCATTTAACCTGCCCTGATCCCACAGCATCCAGCAGCCGACCTAGCAGCTGGTTCACAAATCCACGGCCCCGCGGAAGCATGCGGCCCCTGTCGAGGAGACCAAAGCCAGGCGGACAGCAGCCCGACTCACAGGAAGCCCCAACACGGCCAGCGCCACAGTCCACTGCTACAGCCCAAACTCCGCCAAGGAGAGGGGTGCCTGGAGGAGAAGCCGTGGTGGCCAATGTCTGGAACGAGCGCTCAGGGTTCCCTGTCCCTACCTGGCATCAGACACCTGGAAAAGATGACGAAGGAAGGTGCGCCTTCACAGTTCCCAATAACCCTTACCGTGTCCTCTCCCTGGAGCACCCTGTGCCGTACTGCCCCCGACCCTTCTGCACCCTCCTGGCCGGTGACCGCCACCCCACGTGCACCTTATTCACTGGTTCACTCTATCTTTTCATGCGCCCACGAGGGTCTCAGGTCAGCGGGGTGAGGAAGGTCATCTGCTCGTCTCTGTGTTTATCCCTGGTTTCCAGCACAGTAATTGGCACGGGGCAGTCCTTCAGTATTTGTTACTGAACTTTTTGTTGGCGAGTTGTCAGAGACCGAAATGAAGTTTATTTTCTAGTACGTTCACCTCCTAGCCCTGCCCCCAACCATGCCTACCTCCCACTCTATGCCTGGTGCTTATTCCTCATATCTGATGAAAACTACTATCAGGGAAGGATATAATAAATCCCTTCAACGTGAAAGGAAAAAGACAGATATGTGGTTGACCTCTCCTAGTGACCCTACAAAACGATGGCATGTCAATTACCTAGATGTGAATGGAAGAGACTCCCGGTGGCAGCCCGGAGGCATACCGCGGGCAACTGCTTCCCTCCTACACACAGCCAGACCACTGCATGAAGTTCTCAGGTTCATTTTTTCCCTGCGTCTTGGGCACCGCTGGCTCTGTCTGCCATCTCTGTCCCTGGTGCCCTAGACCCACCTGAAAACACGACACAACTTTAAATAACATACTGAACAACTGCATGACAGCCATACAGTACCCTTCACTTCCTATCCCTTTACATTCTCGGCAAAGGCGGGAGCTGCCTGAGGGCAGGAGCCACGTGTACTTCTCTACACTGGGTCCTAGCCAATGCTGAGCACACAGTAGGCATGCAACAGGGCGTTACACACAAGATTTGCAATCCAGCAAGCATGGGAAATGTTTTACAAACAGACTACCCTCACTGTTACAAAAGCATCCAAAATAACCAGAAATCTGGAATGAGCAATGATAATATTGATGCCGTTAAAAAAGCAACGCACGTTTCCTTACAAGCTTTATTAAATGGCAGACTCTGAGCTATGCCCTCCACAAGACAGTCTCTCATTTAATCCTCATGACATTTGGAGATGTCCAACACCTCAGTTACACTGTGAACTGGGGCAGTCGGCAGACTGACTGCAGACAACATTCAAATGGCTCATGAATTCAAATATTTAGCATCCCCCAAATATTTCCTAACAGTATGGCTAAGAAGATGTAAAGCGATTTAAAAGAACTGCTTTAAAATACCTTTTCATCTCTGAGCCCAAACCCATGCAGTTTCCTTTGTGGGCACACCACCTCTGTCCCACCTCCCTGTCTGTCAGACAAATCTCGCACACGCTGAAAGTCCGCTCAAGCATCGCCCAGCTCCTGCAGTGCTCCCACGGCACCTCGCACATGTCCACATTCTACCAGCGGCCCTGATCTGGTCCCTGTGTCTGATTATTTCCCCAGGAGAATCTGAGCTCCTGGCGGCAGAGAACCTTGTCTTTCCATCTGGGTACCCAGGTCTCTAGCACACCATCTACCGCACAACAAGTGCACGGTCACTGTTTGTCTTCGAAATAGTTCTAAGAGTAGCTTTACAATTTTTAGTTTGCAACGCCGATCTCTCACAGAAGATCTGTATCAAGATCAACATCATAACTTTCAACTCAATAATTTAAATCTGTCTCCATAGCAACTCGGCAAAGTGCTTCTTACAATACTGAGAAAGGCAGGCTCTAACTTCAGGTTCAACGCACTGAAATACTTCACAATCATTTGCTTTTGTTCTTAGCAGGAAGAGACAGAATGACAGCATTTAACTCTCTGTAACTTCTAAGAACACTCTAACTTCACCATTAACAATAAATCAAAACTTATTTTTTTCTAACATAACTAGACTGTCATCTCCATTAATAAAGAGACAGCATCTTATTACTTCCCAAATTGAAAGTATCTGTAAGAGAACAATACATCTAATGAGGGCCATAGCTGTATTTCAGACTCTGACAGACCAAAAGATATAAATTATGACACTCTATTTTTATTTTTTTATTTTTTATTTTTTTATTTATTTTTGGGACAGAGAGAGACAGAGCATGAACGGGGGAGGGGCAGAGAGAGAGGGAGACACAGAATCGGAAACAGGCTCCGAGCCATCAGCCCAGAGCCTGACGCGGGGCTCGAACTCACGGACCGCGAGATCGTGACCTGGCTGAAGTCGGACGCTTAACCGACTGCGCCACCCAGGCGCCCCGACACTCTATTTTTAAAGTAAACATCACTTCTTTCTGACAGTTGACCTTTTATAAAAGATGTCATGGACAATTCTAGAAGAGATTAGAGGAGAGACTTCTATGGGCGAATGTAAAACATGGCCCAAGTTAGGCAAGGGGGTGGCATAAAACAACTCAAGGCCTCTATCAGTTCAGTAATTTTAACTCAAAGGCAAGGTAAAATGAATTCGACTTTTCATCTTTCATTATAATGGCTGCGTGCTTTCTGAAAGTTTGCTGATTTCCAGGATATTAAATTTCAAGTTCTGGGCATTTGTTCACTTTTTTTCCCCCCCTTAATACTTGGTTGGTTCCCTTCCTTCCTTCCAGCCGCTCCCTCCACCCCTAAGTATTAGACCTCTAAAAACGACTGGCGGTACCCTGACGGCCCTAAGTTCTTGTAAGGGTAACAAAGCAGAAATGTAAATATACCTCACGGATAGGCTAACTCTACTAACTATACACTCCTATTTCTTTACTACAGATGCCAAAGAAACATAGATGATGACCACACATCCTAAGGGGAGTTATCAAACCCTAACGGAAAAGATCTCATCCGAAATTTACGGATTCAAAGCTTACGTTGAAAAGCCCGTCCTTCTCAAATTTTACTCCCGGAAATAATGGTATATTAACAGAAACAATACTCATTTTTTGGTTTTGGTTTTTTATGACAAATAGGATGCTCCGCTTTATGGGTGAAAGCTCAACAATTTAGATAATGAAGGCCTCCGATAATGCAGAGACTCACTGATACGCTTAAAAGGCAAGATCCAGCTGCAGGAATACACGAACAGAAATTCACCGCGCTGTCCTGGTGAGTGCAGAATACACAGACATCAATCCACTGCATGAGCCTCATTTATCACGTTTACTCATAACTGTTTCTCCTGCTTTTGAGCAGCATCCGAGGAACACGAATTTCAGCAGTAACTTAGGAGACCAGGTCACCTGGCTTCTAGAAGTCTCTATCAGAAACTCTAAAAAACGGTGAGAAGAATGAGCAAATAAACTTGGCCCACACATTCAAACAATTTATCCTTTTATAGGTCCCTCCCACCTGAATAAGTAATGTTCGGTCTTTTGGGCTGAACTATGGTTCAGGACCTCACACCTCAACATTCTCCTTGCTACATACCACGTCAGAGTTCACTTGTAATTTGTGCTTGTCAGTTTTTTGTTTTTTTTTATTCTGGCTCAAGAGTACCCTTTGAAAAGAAATGGTCATCCATTCATCAGGTAGACTATGTATGAATACGTAACATCATCAGGTAATTTTGTTATTTTTTTTTCCAGTAGCACATCGTAGTCTCTGTGCCTCAGCATCCAGAAACCAGGCAGAACTTAGCCCACAGGGAGGTTCAGTACCACATGACTGACTCAGCACAGCTTGAATTCTGTGTAGTACCCTACAGTACAGAAAGACGAAGCAGGGGCCAGTCGCCTCTTTAAAAGTGCTCCTTCAGTTCCAATAATTTCAATTTCAGCACCTAATTTGCTGTGGCTCTGCTAGACTGGCTTTGTGAAGGCATTAAAAGCGGACTGTGTTTGTAGCCAACTGGCCTGTGTACCTAATGTAAAAGGGTAGCTACATCACAGTGACATCCCATTCTGATTGTAGCAGTGAAAATGGGACTCCATGGAGGTATCCCAGGGATCCAAACAAGTCCGTGGACCTAATAAGCACAAGGTAATACCACAAAGGCTGTCAATAACACTCAGAAAACACCTCAGCTCATTCTTCTCGCTCAAATGTTCCCGGAGTGGAAAAAGAGAGAGGAAGACGAAGAGGGAAAGATTCAAAGAGAGAGATGAGAGAAGAGAAGGGGATATGAATACATTTATTAGATAAACAGTATATCCTTACTCTCTGAACATTATGCATCGAACTCAATGTTTCCTATATAACGCCATCTCCCTGAGCACTTTTTTTTTTAATGTTTATTTATTTTTGAGAGAGAGAGAGCAAGCAGGGGAGGGGTAGAGAGAGAGGGAGACGCAGAACTCAAAGCAGGCTCCAGGCTTAGTGCTGTCAGCACAGAGCCTGACAAGAGGCTTGAACTCACGAACTGAGATTAATGATGTGAGCTGAAGTCAGAGGCTTAACCCACTGAGCCACCCAGGTGCCCTTCCCAGAGCACCTTTTAAGTCAGGACTTCTGCTGGGCGCTGGGAAACGGAGATGAATAAGACCAATTCCCTGCCTTTAAGGTTTGTTAGGAAGACAGACAAGAAACCATACAGTCACAACATAGTGTGGTAAGGAACATTAGATGAGAGCAAGGTGTTATGGGAAAAGGGAGGGGGTCTTTAACACAACTGGGCAGGAGGATTGGCAAAGAAGCTAAATCTTAAGAGAATAGATAGGGAAAGGATAGGAAGGTGGGGAAGGAGGGCAGGGGCATTCCAGCAAAGAGAGGGATATGCAAATGATCCCTCTACTCCAATACTTTTTATCACCCAATAATCTCCACCTCACTATCTTCCTTTAACCTGAAAAAAGCTAACGCCTCCACACAGAAGAAAATGGACATTCCGGAGTACGTATCACAGGAGGGAAAATTGCACACATGCATGCTGTGGGAATGTTTTATAAACACGAAAACTTGTAATGACAAGAAGCAACACTTGTTTTTGCACATATTGTTTGTTGGACACCTTGTTACAAAGTTTGAGACCAAACAGAAGCGCTAACAGGTTAAAAAAAAATTTTTTTTTTAGTGTTTATTTATCTTTGAGGGAGGGGGGAGGGAGAGAGCGCACACATGCGCGCGCGCGCGCGCGCGCACACACACACACACACACACACACACACACACACACACGAGTGGGGGAGGGGCAAAGAGAGAGGGAGACACAGAATCCAAAGCAGGCTCCAGGCTCTGAGCTGTCAGCACAGAGCCCGACACAGGGCTTGAACCCACTAGCCATGGGATCATGACCCAAGCTGAAGTCAACACTTAACTCCTGAGCCACCAAGTTTTAACAGGTTTTAAAGCAATTATAAATGTATGAAAATCAGGTGCATTTGTTTAATTAGAAATATATATATATATATATATATATATATATATATATATATATATATATAAAACCTAAAAACAGATGAAGTGGATGAGGTTGGAGTCACTCTGGAAAACAAAAACTCTAAGTAGATTCTTACGTCCATGTGACTCTTAATTATTTCCTTGAGTCCTTGAGAAAGGAAAAACAGTTCCCTTGTCAAATAGTTTTAAACATTTACTAAGTACTAACTCATATATTTTCTCATTTAAACCACAACCAGAGGAAAAGTGTCTTCAGGCTACGGTCCCAGTTACAGAGTATAAAGTAGGGAGGCAGGATTAGAATCCAGTGTTTCTGACTCAAAGTCTGGGCACCCTTACAAACCAGACGCTTAATCCCGCTTAATCTCATCGCTGTTTTCTCCTCTAAAAAACTAATTTTGAGAAACAAACTGTTAAAGGAATAGCTTGCTCTTTCAACCATAAATTATTTTAAAATGCTCAGAGGTTCACAGTGCCCACCTTCTCCTTGTAAGAGAAACTAAAATAATGCACATAACAACTCTCTGCCCTCATGGCCATTTGAAAATAACTCCATTTCTTTCTCTTCTGTTTCTTCCCTACAGTTGACCACCAGCCATGCTACTGCTGCCCCAGCAAACAGCTATTACATATTTTTCAAGATCCTAAATACAGTACCTTGATTCAGATTCAACCTTATATGGACACTGAGAAGATATTATTACAATATGCTGGCTTCACTCCATTTATAAAATAATTATACAATTAAGCTTTTTAATGATAAAAACTCTCAAATTCTGTTTAAAGTTTTTTATTTAAAGTTATAATGTGTTAAAGAAGAGAGAAATACTCCTCAATGAGACTAAGTTTGCAGCGAGATATTGATATCTTTATAACAATGCCCCCACTTCCTGCCGCCAGATTTTCCTCCTATTCAACAGTAATCTTGTCAGCAACACCTGCCGCTACTGTTACAGCTCGTTACCATGACCACTGCCAACAGTCTTAATAGAAACAAAAAGCAGGTTTGTCAATTAAACCCAAGGGAACATTTGCTATACGCAGACTTCTCCTAGAATATTCTAACTCATTTTTCTGAATAAAGCAACCAAGGAGGAGGTCTGCAACCAACGCAAAATAAATTTTAGGAACTACTACTTTGGATTTGATGTCATCAATTTTATTTTTTTAAATTTTTTTTTAATGCTTATTTATTTTTGAGACAGAGAGAGGCAGAGAGCATGAACAAGGGAGGGTCAGAGAGAGATGGAGACACAGAATCTGAAGCAGGCTCCAGGCTATGGGCCATCAGCACAGAGCCAGACGTGGGGCTCAAACTCATGGACCGTTGATATCATGGCCTGAGCCGAAGTCGGACGCTTAACCGAATGAGCTACCCAGGCGCCCTGATGTCATAAATTTTATCTTAGACTTCAACAAAGTAAGATGACTAAGTCATCAAATTCTCCAAAAAGGCCCTCTTATCCCACTCTTTACAGGCTAAATCTCTTTGCACTCTTACTTGCCTGTGTCACAGCATTTATGACCCTGTAAGATAACAGATACAAGGCTCTGCATATTCACTGTTGACTCTCTCAACTTCTCAGAGCCTCGATATCTTCACTGCCTTGGGGAGGAACGTTTAAAGGAAGACCTTAATGGAACCATACTGTATAAAATTAGAAAAATTTAACAAAAGAAAAACTAATTAAAGTTACAAACACACACAGAGTAAGCAGAAGAAAGTAAATAATGAAGAGCAGAGCAGAAAATCATGAAATTTTCAAAAAAATAAAAATGAAGGAAACCAAAAGTTGGTTCTTTGAGAGGGTGGAAAAAAAAAATTGAGAAACTTCCAGCTGAACAGCTCAGGAAAAAAGAGAAGATACAAATCGCCAGTATTAGTTCAAGAGAGGTGACATCAGCATACAGATCCCATAGACATGAAGACAATAATAAGGAACTATTATGAAAAACTGTATGGCAGTAAATTCAACAATGCACGTGAAATGAAGTCTGTGAAAGATACAAAGTACCAAAACGCACTCAAAAAGACATAAATACCTGGAATAGCCACAGATCTATTTTAAAAAACTGATTTTGTACTTTAAAATCTTCCCTCAAAGAAAAGTCTGGATCTAGATGGCCTTATTGGTGAATTCTAACAATTAAGGAAAAAACAGTACCAACTCTACACAAATTCTTTCTGAAAACTCAACAGGAGGAAATACTTCCCAACTTCTTTTATGAGACCAGCATCAACTTGGCACTAAAGCCAGACAAACACATTACAAGAAGCTATTACATCCCTCACATGTAAAAATTCTAAACAAAATCTTAGCAAATCAAATTCAACAATACAAAGGAAGGATAATATATCATGACCAAGTGGGGTTTATCCCAAGAATGTAAGGCTGGTTTACTGTTTGAAATATACTCAACGTAATTTACCATATTAGCAAACTAATAAATTAAAACCATGTGATCATCCCAATAAAGCCAGGAAAGTATCTAACAAAATCCAAAAACCATTCCTGACAAAAAAAAAAAAAAAAAAAAAAAAACTTAGCAAACTTAGAAGAGAATTTCCTCAACCTGATAAAGGGAATCCACAAAAAATTACCGCTAACATCACACTTGATGGTGAAAGACTGAATGACTGCTGAGACAAGGATGTCCGCTCTCACCTCTTCTATCTAATATTATACTAGAGGTTCCGATTAGTGCAGTAAGACAAGAAAAAGAAACAACAGGCATCCATACTAGAAAAGAAAAAATGAAACTGTCTTCATTCAAATACGACATTCTTTATATGAAAAAAGCCAATGGACTTCACAAAAAAGCCAGGATAAGTGAGTTTAACAAAGTTGCAGGATGTAAGGTTTATACACAAAACTGAATTCATATACAAAACTGTATTTCTATCCTAGTAATGAACAATTTTATGTTGAAATTTTTAAGACCACCACTTACAATAAATAACGCCACAAATATGAAATACTTGGGGATAAAACTTGACAAAAGATGTGCAAGTTCTGTACTTTAAAATGTTGCTGAGAAAAATTAAAGACCTAAACAGAGAAATAACATGTTCATAGGTTGGAAGACCCGGTATTGTTAAAAAGTCAATTGTCTCCAAACTGATAATACAGATTCAATACAATCCCAAACAAAACCTGAGCAGGCTGTTTTGTATAAACTGGTAAGGTGATTCCAAACTTCATATGCATATGCAAAAAATCTGAATAGTCAAAACAACTCTGAGGAAAAGTTGGAGGAATGACAATACCAAATTTCAAGACTTATTATAAAGCCATAGTAATACAGTGTGAGACTAGCGTAAAGGGAGACAAATAGATCAATGGAACAGAGGGTCTCAAATGGACACAACACTTATGGACAACCAACTGATTTTGGAAAAGGTGCAAAGGCAATTCAGGAAAGAGAGTGGTCAGTTCAACAAACGGTGCTAGACCAACGAGACATCCACACGCAGACAGCATGAACTCTGATCTGCACCTTGCACCACATGCAAAAATTAAGTCAAAATGGATCAGATATCTAAATGTAAAATCTAAAACTATAAGACACCTACAAGAAAATGCAGGACATAATCTTGATGACCTAGGGTTAGGTAAAGATTTTTTAAATAGGATACCAAAAGCATAACCCATAAAAGAAGAAACTGATAAACTGAACTTCACAAAAACCAAAAACATCTGCTCTTTGAAAGGCATTGTTAACAGAATTAAAAGACAAGTCAGACTGAAAGAAAATATTAACAGATGATATATCTGAAAAAGAATCCATACCCAGAATATAAGAAGAACTCTCAAAACTCAATAATAAGAAAACATACAATCCAATAAATGAGTAAAAGATTTGGCATTTCACAGAAAAATGGCAAATAAGCACCGGAAAATATGCTCAACGCATTAGTCATCTGGAAAATGCAAATTAAAAGCACAATAAGAAACCACGACATGCTTATTAGAATGGCTAAAATTAAAAAGACTGACCACACCAACTACTGACAGAGATGTGGAGCAAATGGAACTGCCATGCAATGTTGGCAAGGAATGTCAAAGGACACAACAACATGAAAAATAATTTGGCAGTTCTTAAGAAGTTAAACATATACCTACCATATGATCCAGCCATCCCACGGCTAGGTACATACATGCCTAAGGGGAAAGAAAGCGTATGTCCATACAAAGACTTGCATATAAAATGTTCAGATAGGTTTTATTTGTAATAGCCAGAAATTGGAAAGACCCAAATGGCCATCGACAGTGAAGAGATATATAAATTGCAGAGTATCTGCATCCCTCAGCGATAAAAAAGGCATAAACTACTGATACACTCAACAATATGAACAAATCTCAGCACGATTATGCTGAGTGAAAGAAGACATCCTATGAAAAATCCACTTCTATAAAAGCCCACGATAGGCAAACTAATCTATAGTGACAGAAAGCAGATCAGTGGTTGCCTGGAGACAGGGGCGAAAAGGTGTGAGGGTAGAGTTCCAAAGGGATACAAAGATACTTTTGTAGTTACGGACATTCCCATTATCCTCATTGTGACAATGGTTTCAAAGATGCAAACGTGTCAGGAGTGATGGCACTGTACCCTTTAAACCTGTGCCATTTATTTGTGTCAATTATGCCTCCATAAAGATGGGGGGAAAGTAACTGCCTAAACTTTATAATATCCATTTTGAATTGTCCTTTTTTTCATCGGCATACTAAACCTCTTTCACTGTAGCAAAGCAACTGATTTAACTGCTTTCCTTTGACCTTTCCTCTATATAAACAGCACTGTAAAAGCAAATTACTATTGGATGGAAAAGTGAACCAACTGGTCTCCCTGGATTGCACAGTGGTCTGTTTACTGGCTTCAAATGAAGCCTGAATGTTTAGCTCAACTACCAGTACAGAATGTTGCTCACTTAATAGTGAAAATATTATAACCACGAGCCACCCTAGAGCAATTCATGAATTCAAATTGGCATTTACTGCACATGTACTCTGCCTGGCATCGTTTTAAGTGCTGGATTTCATACAGAATGGTCAGTACCAAATTACAAACCCATTCTGTACCTACCCTGGAAATGCTCGGTAAGTCAATGCATTTAAATAACACAACTAAAGAAAATCGACAGAAACAGGCTGATCCTTCTAACCCAAAGTTAAGATAATAAATGCTAGTGATAAGATTATTAAAGAGTTGTACATTGACAGTTTAGAATTCCAGATAAAGGTATCTCTTGAAACCTAAGTGAATTCAGGACAAATATGCACAAAGTACTCTCACACATAGCTGGAAGAGCAGAGCCTGTCAGCTCTAAGAGGTCCTGCCAGCTTGGAAATAAAAAAGATGCGAAAAACTTAGGGAGACAGAGACAGAGGAAGACAAATACCATATGATTTCACTTACATGCAGAATCTAAAAACAAACGAACAAAACAGCCTCTTAAATACAGAGAACTGGTGCTTGCCAGGGAGGAGGGAGGTAGGGGATGGTGAAATAGGGGCAAGGGATTAAGAGAGACAAGCTTCCAGTCATAAAATAAGTCACGGAGATAAAAAGTACAGCATAGGGAATATGGCCAATAATACTGTATGAGGACACATGGTGACTACACTTCTCTGGTGAGTCCTGAGTAATGCAGTGAATTGCTCAATTAATAGGCTGTACCCCTGAAGCTAATACAACACTGTATGTCAATTATTCCTCAATAATAATAAAACTTAGGTAAACAGATCCAAAGTGATTTAAACTAAAATCATAACTAGAAACCTTTAAGTAAATTCTCTAACTGCTCATATCAAAGACAACATACACACTATACCATTGTGTATACTCTACAGTCAATTATAGAGAATTCTAAGCTAGCTGCACCAAGGATGATAATTACAGCTGACAGAAGATGTAAACTCATTTACTCATCACAAATACAACTCAATGGGTCCACATCTCCTGCCATAAATACAGGATATTTTACAGCTTATCAAGGCTATCCATTTGAAAACCTTTCACTCTCTTTTTCCCCCCTGCAGTGGTACTTCTCTTTCAAGCTTTTTCTATAAAAGGATCCAATAAACTCACGCAAGGGCCATAAAATCAACGAATATCCCTTGTTAGGGATAACTGTTGATGACATTATGCTTCACCTTCCCTTAGAAACTGTTATTCCTTTCCCAAAATTTTCAGGTTGCCTCTGAACTGTCATGTTTTTATTCTCAAAGGAACAATTTTACTAAATGATAAGCTTTTAGTGAATTTTGACTGACATAATGATTCCTTGTCACATGTCCTAAACACATCATACCCAGATTTATATCCACATTAAACACTGCTAATCTCCCAAACACTCTGTTATCATAGCATTCCAGACCAGGTTCGGCGAGCATAGTTTGTAAATATTCTCATTCCCACAGAGAAGCAGTAACCATTAAAACAAATGATAAAAAAACAAACCAGTATTTGGTCATTTCATCTTCTGGTTTTTGTTTTTCAGGATTTTAAGCACAAAATGGTTCCATTTTAGGTAAAATTGTAAGAAGCACCCAAAAGCAGCCACATTCAAGTGCTGGTCAGTAACAACAGGTCCCCATCAAGGGCTCTTCCAGTACCTAGATACCTACTTTCAATAAAATGTGGAAATGACACCTGTTGACCAAATGTGTGATTTTGCAGGACAGCTCCACTGTCAACGGCTGCCCTATTATCACATTTCCTCTTGGAGGAACATGTCCCATCATGCCCCATCTCCACGCGCCCTCACAACAGTGCTCGGCTGGAGCACTTTACAGCGAGGTGCAGGGTGAGGAACCTTAAGTGCTTGCTCCATGTCACAGAACTAATTCCTAATACTACCAGCTCGAAGGTCTTTCCCCCTTGAGGAGCAAGTCTCCCAAGTGAGGCTCCCAGCAGGACCACACTTGCCTGAGGATGCGGACTCCTACCCATCAAGCCGTATTGGACTGGACGCCCTAACAAGGAAAAGAAACTTCGCTGCGAATGGGCGAGGTGCACGTGCCGGTTTGTCTCCCACGCTTTGGCTCTCGTTACCCTTGGCTCCATAATCTTGCAAAGGCAGGCAGGTCTCTTTCGTCAGAAGACAAGACTGTTGTACCACGATGGACCAGCCCCACTAGGAGTGTGATTATTGCTCCTGACGACGTGTAACGTGGTGTTAAATATTCACAACAATCCTGATTTCAAATCCTATTGGTGTTTATCATGCGAGCAAGTGATACAGTATAACGTTATAACAAATAAGACGCATAAATGAGTAATTCATCCCTCCTTCCTCCTAGGATTCAACATTTCATTAATGACAGCATGGAACAGTGGTTTCACATGGTGATCCTGGAGTGCCTGTGAGGCACTCGTCCAGCCTTCCACAGCCCTCTGAAAATAACCTATTTTATCATCGGGGTTTCATGGATAATACATTCATAAAAGAAGTCTACAAAACACATACTCCCACCCTTACAGGATTTCTGTTTACGATTTTGCTACCTTTGAGATGTTGAGTAAAACTTACTTAAGTTCAGACTTCACTGACACAGGAGCAAGAGCTGACTGAATAGCTTCTGCATTACGATTCAGTAGAGAAAATAATAAGCAAGACTTCTCTACTTAAACGACAGAAGCTACAGCTGAAGCACATTAGAAAAGTCTATTTACATACACAATACATAGAAATTACTTAGAATCACTTCACAGTTTGTTTACAACTGCGAGACACCTTATCAGCCTAAACCCTACACCCATCTACTGAGAAGGGCATTTCAATTGTTTTACACCTTCCATAACTCAAATCTGTCCCCTAGTTACACTGAATCTAGGTAGAAACAGGACATTTGCATCCACCCCACCCCCATTATTTAATGCTATCTGTTGAATTATATTTATCAGTGATCAGAAAAGCCAAAATTAAAAGAGTGGAAATCCTGTGTCTGGGAAAGTGATGTTGTCATTTTAGGGGATGCAGTAGAGGAGTGAGCCTCACAAGCCCAGAGACAACGGAATGAGGGATGCAGGCCTCTCTCTGCAGGGTCTCCTGTTTGCCACTGTCCGTAAGAGCTGCTTACTCTCTGCTGGACATCTAGGCTGTGAGCTTTTCTATTCTGAATGATGCTACCTTCGAAGAATTCATTAGTAAAGAAGGAAGCTAACTACCTCATAAAGAATAAAATCATTTCAGAATACAGAATAAGCTGTACTATATCAGATGCATTTTAACCATTTTTTTTCTCCAGGAGGTGATAAGGGGTGCCTCCAGAAATCAACATTCTTTCATTTCGGCTCTATAAACTGATTTCAAAAGGGTTATACAATTTGTAGGGAACTATGGTCTCAATACAGAGATTTTTTTCCATGTAATTAATAACTTTTGATGCAGTTAATAACTTATGCAGGAAATTAAACCTATAATATTGATCTCATTATCATTAAAATCCAAAACATTTCTTTCCCAGCCTTTGAACAGTTTTGGTAAAATTCAAAATACACGAATTCTTAGCATATTAGGTATTTGTTGAAACTCTTATGTGAAATAATAAGCATCAATCTATAAGCCAAAAGAAAATCATCTGAGTTATATTATGTATATATACACATAAACATACATATATATACACATATACATACACATACATATGTGTGTTTGTGTATATATATATATATGTGTGTGTGTATATATGTGTGTGTGTATATATATATATATATACACACACACACACACACACACATGTATATATGCACACTACAGTAATTTTAAAAACCGAGATGCTATAAGCTACTCAATGTGAGCTCTAAGAAATACTCTATTAAATTACAACTTTGCTTAAAAGTCACTGGCCTGGGGTGTCTGGGTGGCTAAGCCAGTTAAGCATCTGACTCCTGATTTCAGCTCAGGTCACGATCTCAGTTCACAGGATCAAGCCCTGTGCTGGGCTCTGTGCTCACAGCACAGAGCCTGCTTGGGATTCTCTCTCTCCCTCTCTCTCTGCCCCTCCCCTGCTCACTCCCTCTCTCTCTCTCTCAAAATAAATAAGCTTAAAAAAAAAAAAAGAGACACTGGCGTGCATGCG
The DNA here is from genome assembly GCF_022079265.1 of Lynx rufus. NCBI lineage: Eukaryota > Metazoa > Chordata > Mammalia > Carnivora > Felidae > Lynx > Lynx rufus. Next base: position 13,329,606 of record NW_025814838.1, read on the forward strand.
TTGTATGGTGAATTTAGTCAAAGTTCTTTAATGAAAAATTAAGTTAGTAAAAATGCTCCTCTCTCTACTGAGGCGGGTGTGGGGAAGAGGAATCTAGAAAATAAAGATACTTAAAAATATATGCAACTTACTATAGTATCTTCTCATATGGCAGGGTGATAAGAGGGTGTTCAGCCTACAAAAGTAATACAATGTATTTATGCCTTAAAATGAAACAAACCACCTCTCCCAAGTGTGAACATAATATTACTATTTTATATAAACATGCCTATGTTTTTCTAATATTTAAATAATAAAAAATATGGCATATTCAAGCTACAGTGGCATGGTTTTCCTGAATACAGAGGGAAGACAGGTTGGAAGCATACTCATCTCAAAATTAAAGGGTAAAAAACCAAAGTCAAATTCCATTTTTAGCCTAGTGTTCCAATGGTTATTAAGAGATAGGAATCAGGAGTCAGATTTCAAGATGCCAAGATTTGAAATCTGCAATTCATTTTATTTTTATACAGAAGAGGAAACTAAGTTAACATCTGCTATCCAGAATATAAAATTTAAAGTCTTGATGTGAACCGAATTCTTACTTTTAAGGTGAACTTCGAGTCCTTTTCCATTCACAAATGGGACTTGATTTATTAAGTTCCCTGCTTTGTATCTCAAGTTGATCAAAGCACATTTTCTTAGTACAATCTGTATTGTTCCAAGTGTTTTATAAACATCTTTTGTGAGAGTTTACAGGAGTGATCTGAAATCATATCCAAGGTTTCATCCTATGAGTCAGTTATTCTTAAAAGGAAATGGAATCTCCATCTTTATCACCTTTATTTCCTGATCTATCACAAATCTAATTCTAATCTATCTTGGAATTTGGAAAAAATCATTGGTAGGGTTATCAGTAGAAATTACTGGCATTAAATACTAGGCAGGGCAAAGGAAAAAAAAAGGCACAATATCATTATGTGGACATGGAAATTACAGGTCTACAAAGTATCTGAACTTTCATAAAAGTCCCTTAACCAATAAGGATAACTCTCACGGCTTGTCTACAATCTAGCCCTACACTGATACCCCCAAATCTGTATTCCCTGTCCTCATCTGAGATCCAAGCTGTCCATCCAGCTGCCTGCTGGACTTGTTCACGTGAATGCATTCATTCATATAGATACTTGCTGAATGCCTACTACATGCCAAGCACATTACAGTAAGCTCTGGAGATTCATAGCAAAGAAAAGAGACAGTCCTGTCTTCACGGGGCTTCTAATTGTGAAGGCCACACCAATCAAATAATCACAAAAATACATAACATACAAGTTGGGATTAGCCCTATGGACCAGTCGAAGCTAGTCTAAAACTGAACTGAGCCCTTATTATAGGATGGAAATGGTGTCTTCACAGGTTACCAAAGCCACACATTTGGGAAGCATTCTTGACCCGCCTTTCCTGTTCAGATCTTTCTTCCCAATCTCTGGGTCCTGCCTGTATTTCCAGAGTTGATGTACGTGATTGGCTCTGCCCAGCATAACCTTTCCCTACTTCTTCTGGGAAATCCCAATGTGATGGTGGTAAAAGTTTCAACAGAGACCCCTTCTGATAAAGGCACAAAACCCAAGGCCAAGAAAGCCCCTGGGATTTTAACAACTAAATCTGAGAGGGAGAAGTTCTTTTTTCCTTTTAGTTGAAGAGTGTGAAGATGGCCCCCGTCCTGTGGAGAAGCTGGAGGCAAGAGACACAGGGGGGCAAGAGTCCCTGTGATAATGAGTGCCACTTCCAACCCTTCAGGCCCCTGAGGTTGTCCTGGCTTCTACAGCATTTCATTCCTTTTGGACCTTCTCCAGGAATCTTCTAATTAATATAGTGTGAGCATGGTTTCTGTTACCTGTAGCCAGGATTCCTAACAGCTTCTAAACATTTCCACCCTGTGACTTACCCAACTCTGCCAAGAATGCCCTCGTTCAGGTCCCCGTAAACTCCCACCTGGACCCGCTTAACAGCTTAATGGGGTCTTCTGTCCCCAGTCCTACCCTTTGCATCCAGCATTCCCAGTACAGTCACCAGAGTGATCGTACCACCTTCCCTGTGCTGGACACATCAATGGCTCTCCTTAACATGGACAAAATCGAAATTCCTCAAAGGATACATCCAACTCTCTATAATCAATTTCCTCTACAGCCAAGCCAACTATTACTCCCTCCCTCATATTTTATGCTGATTATGTGGAACTATGTGGGCTTCAGCTTAGACAAAGAGACAAAGACACACACACACACACACACACACACACCATGCTGAACTAATTGGTAAGTAGGACATTTCTGAAAACTTTGAAAATCTGAAGACATTAGAGAAAAGTCGTTTTCTTCAGGTTCAGTTCCAGTCATTAAGGCATCACATGTACATCTATATCTCATCAGGTCGATAATCCTAAACATGGCTGCTGCACAATGTCTGGCACCGGGGCACACGGCACGCACAGCACCAAGCAACCCTAAGAGGAAAGTCCTCACCGCCGAACCATCTTTGCAGGTAGAGCTCAAGTGTCTACTCCTCCAAGACCCGTCCTCACCCAGAGGGAGGTCCTCCCTCCTCCTTTCTGTATTCCGTCACTGTCTGCTGTGAACACTCCTCACAAGGCACCTGTGTGCTTGTTCCTGGAGGACGGAGCCACATTCCACTTACCTCTGGCTCCCCCAATGCAGTCAAGCCCTCAGTGCATATGACACGCTTATAAACATTCACAGAATGATGTGCCCATTCTGAGCTATACAGAACCCTGAAAGGTAATTTTCTAATTAAAAAGGGGGGAGCACTTTGGTATTAGGCTAGGAAATTTGGTCTTCTCACACGGAATTTGAGAACACTTGATGTTTAATGTCTCCGACTCACTATACACAGTTAACTGGTGAGCCACTTAATTTTGCACCGATGTTTTACACGGGAGAGGTCTAGAAATAAGGTATGACTTTTTAACTTCTAGAAAATTTCAGAGAGAAGACCACACAAGCAACCAAAATAATTAATTTATTAAAATAAATAACTTATTAAAATAAATAAATTGGATTTCATCCAAATGTAAAACTTTTTGCCTCAAAGAATAAGAAAGTGAAAAGACAATTCACAGAATGGGAGGAAAATTGAACAATTTGTATTTTTGATAAGGACATGTGAGTGTGCATGTGTGTATCCAGAATACATAAAGAACTCTTATAACTCAACAATAAAAAGACAACCTGATTATTTTAATGGAAAAAGAATCTGAATAGGCATTTCTCTAAAAAAAAGATACACATGTGGCCAACAAGCACATGAAAAGATGTTCAGCATCATTAGTCATTAGGGCAATGCAAACCACAACTACAAGATACCACGTCACACTCTTTGGGATGCCTACTGTGAAAACAACAACAACAACAACAACAACAACAAGAGAAAATGACAAATACGGGCCAGGATGTGAAGAATTTGGAATCCTGCCAATATTTGGAATCAATACAGCCGGTAAGAATGTAAAATGGTGCAGCCACTTTGGAAAACAGCTTGGAAAAAAGTTGAACATAGAGTTATCGTAAGACCCAACAACTCTACTCCTAGGTCTATAACCAAAAGAAATGAAAACATACATCTGCCCAAAAACTTGTACATGAATGGTCACGGCAATTATTCCTAACAACCAAAACATGGAAAACGCCCAAATGCCCATCACTGGATGAATAAACAAAATACGGCATATCTATGCAATAGAATATTATGTAATTACACAACAGAATACAATTCTGATGCATGCTACAGCATAGGTGAACCTCAAAAACATGCTAAGTGAAAGAAGCCAGCAAGAAAGGCCACATAATGTAGGACTCCATTCCCATGACAAATCCCAAACAGGCAAATCCGCAGAGAAAGCAGCTCCGTGGTTGCCAGGGGCTGGAAGGCGGGAAGAATGATGAGAGACTGCCAACGGGGATGGGCATTCCTTCTGGGGTGATCAAAGTGTTCTGGAATTAGAGAGGGAGGATCGGTGCACAGCTCTAGGTACACTAAAGTCCACGAAACCGTGTGCCTTAAACGTACTAGCTGAAATGTATGGTATGTGAATTATATCTCAATAGAGCTATTGTTAAAAAAAGTGACTGCACAAAATCATATAGTGACACCTCTGTGCAAAGGCCTGGCTGAACCACTCTGCCTGCTAAGGATAACCTGTTGTAAAAAACACACAATCTGTCCAGAGGAGGAAATGATTTATTTTCCTACCACTAGATCCCCACAGCGACCAACCATACAATCCAATCCAAAGGAAAAAGAGGAAAGAACAAAACAGCACACAATTTGCAATCTGCTGGCAGGTACGAAACGGAATTAGCAAAGACTGAACAAAAAAAAAAAAAAGTTCAGCAGCACTGCTTGCTTCCCTTTGATTACACAGATTTAAACAAGTCCAAGTCCTTTTTAACTCATGAAAAAATGAAAAACAAGCATTCCCTCCTGTAACAAAATTAACATCCCACAGAAGGTCTGTTTGTACTTGGCCGTCATGAACCTTTCATCTCCAAGCACTGCTAAATTAAACAAGCCTATGTTGTATTGAACACAGTGAGCCAGACACCCTGGCAGGCTCCTAACTTCATCCGTTGATGCTGAAGAACATTCAAAATAAAGAGGATGGCGATGGTGGTGATAAAGTAGCCTCCTCTTCGCTCTGTCCAACATAACAATTATCTACAATGATGAAGCACTCCAACATCTGTGAGACCCCTTTCTCTGCTAGTGCAGAGAAGAAGAGAGCACACTTTGGAGCCAGAGACGTATGAATTCAAGTCATTGTTTTGCTTTGTTTTTTAACACACTAGCTGAGTGCCCAAGGACAACTTTCATAACGAAGGCATTCTGTGCTCTAAAACCGGGTGATTATATCTATCCTCCGAGTGTTGTTAAGGTCAAAACGTGGGAACGGCCAATGCTCAGTATGCCAATCCCTACCACTCTCAACTCTTCACAGCAAATGCTCATTTTAGAGCTTCTATCACAGTATAAGTAACTGACATCAGCCATCCTTTTTCTACCCTGAGGACACCTAAACAACCAAAAGATCCTGTGAAGATTTCATATTAAATAAATTACCCCCTTCCATAGAACTGAAAGGAAGAAAGCCATCAATAACGTCTGCTTTAAATGCATTAAATCAGGGCATGACACAAAGCATTCATTCACCTAAAAGGTATTTAAAAGTACTGAACCGAGTGAGACATACCAAGAGAAACACGTACTATTAGGGAGAAATGCCTATTTTTCAGTGCAATAATTGGTAACCTTTCTGTAAAGATTGACGCCATCTGATTATAATTCCCAAGTGGCAGTAATCAGTTCTTAAGGTAAAAGAAAAAGGAAGTGGGATGGTTTCAAGCACTCCAGAAAAGATGTAGGAGGATATCCTTTCCCAGTGACAGCAATTAATGTTTGAGTGATGGCTGCTAGAACATTCAGACTGAAAAACTTTGTCACGTTAGAATAGACCAAAATCTACTTAAAACAAAACTTAGTGGGTTTAACAAACACAAACACGACCCTCGCCACGAAGTGGGCATCCTCTCTGAACAAACCAAACGGGCACAAAGGCGAAGCGTGTGTGCAGCTCCCGTACTGGTCACCACACCGGTAGGACAGGATCAGCCATACTCTCGTGCTGGAAGCCTATTTAAAGAGAGTCTCTGGACCCTGCAGTAACAGAGAAGAGTCAGACTCCCTCTGCCCCGCTCCAGACAAATTTCTATCAAGCCCAACACGAGGCCAAGCTTCCGGCGTTAGCAAGGAAGACTTCTGGAGGAGGATGGACCGTTCAGAGGCTGGAGATTTCCCGAGGGAGTTTCTCTAAGCCCTGTGCTCATCGTGGAACTTGAAGCCCAAAGCTACCGCTCTCCACTGCTCTCTGCCTCTCTGGGGTGATAATAATGCCTTTGTGAGAGACCAACTCAGGTATGCACACTGCAGAAGTAAGCCCAGGGTGCTTACTAGGGATTCAGCCGCACAGAAGCACTGAAAAATCGCTTTCCACTCTTCCATACCCTCACCCTGACCATGAAACCATTTCATGTGAATAGTCTACCACCACAAATTCTGGACATGAAGACAGAACTTCTCCTCTTTCCAACTTTCCAATCAAATAGCCACTTATACTGCCAGTCTAAACTTTAAGCGGTACGCCTAAAATAGGAAGAAATTGTTACAAATGCACAAAATCCAACCCATTAATACATAAGAATGTCTTAAAATCTGTTGAAATGCAGAACAATTTTTACAAATACAGCTAAGAGCAGAAATAAAAGATAAAGTCTTAATTCTAATTAAGACTTTGGTTTAAGTACTACTGGTAATTCCTCACTTTTCAGGAGTATTTTTAGATTTAAGGTTTTAAAGCATGCAATTACAGAAATTAGCTCCTCAGTGAAATGAAAGCTACCATGTAAGCAAATTCCTATACTACCACAGAAAAAGTTTCAAGAACCCAGAACTTTGGTGATTTTAGAAGACAATTACAAGGTTATACCATTAGCCACACTAAAATATCCAAGGAAAAACTCTAGGAAATCTCATTAATTTCAACCCCACTAATGAAGACTCAATAATGTCCTTTCAGGTCTGCCTAGATTTCACTTTGGACTATTTATTTAGTAAGGGGTTGCTAAGGAAATTAAAGTACAAATAAAAATTGCTAGGGGGTTATTTAATCGATTTAAAATTTTTTACATGCAAATAACTGCTGCTAAAATGCTAATTAAAACTAGCTCATGCATTCTCTAAAACCCCATAATCCAGTGGAAACAAAATGTATGAAACAAAAGTCCCCAACACTGCTTAAATCTATTAAATGCTTGTTCCATCTGCTGTGTTTATTTTGGCCGTGAAGAACTAGTTTAGGAGTCAGAAAAGCTTAAAAGGCAGGATACTGGACAAAGATTTATACAGTCTTCTCAATGGCTGGCAATCTGTTTCTCTACTTCTATTTTTAACAAATGCTGAACCACACAATTAAAATATAACTCAATGTCTTTCCATCATAGTTTTTTTTTAATTTTTTTAATCTTTTATTTTTTTTTTTGGAAAGAGAGAGACAAGCCCAAGTGGGGGAGGGGCAGAGAGGGAGGGAGACAGAGAATTCGAAGCAGGCTCCGGGCTCTGAGCTGTCAGCACAGAGCCCGACACGGGGCTCGAACTCACGAACTGTGACATCATGACCTAAGCTGAAGTTGGACACTTAACCGACTAAGCCACCCAGTGCCCCTCTCCATCATAATTTAAAATATATTCTGGGGTATTCTCTTTAGCCTTGTCTACAAATAACAACTGAAAAATCATCCCATGTCTATAATACCAAACATCATAGGATTCTTGAATTAAGATCTAGCATCTTACCTAGTTTAGATACTTACTATGCCCTTAACAGCAACAACAACAACAACAACAACAACAACAACAACAACAACGAAATGGGATATAATCCAAACAAACTGTCACAAAATGTTACTGTAGTAAGTGTCACTATATTTATGCATGTCTAGATTTAGGTGCATTTAAGAGTCACAGATACTAGCTTTCTTCTCCAAGGAATTAAATGTCTTCATTAAAACCTAAGGGACTCCTCACTTACATCTTAGTTCTAACTCAACGATGTCAATACACACCAATCATTAATTCCCTCAAAAACAACTTGAGCGTCTGCCACATATGTGCCAGGTGTCACATTAGTTGCCAGTTATAAGCTGGTAGATAAAACACACTTGGCTGCAGCCTCAATAATGTTAACTGGGAATGAAAAGAAAAGGACCCACATGAAACACAATCTATATTATAAGAAGATCCATTTTATACATAAGAAAAAAAGATGAATTTTAATACGCTTTTTATACAAAGAACAAACAGTAGGACAATGACATGGCTGGGGTCTGTTTCATGGGAGACCTTCCTTAAGAACTCTCATTTGATTGAAATAAAATCTAAAACAAACATAAAATCAGAGCTCACATTCACATCAGAAACTGACAAAATACTCTGGACAGATGAGACTCCGCATCGATATTCACAGGTTTACTGTTGAACAAGTATTCGTGTAATTGACAAGTTCAATACAGATTCCACTGTCCCCCAAGTTTGCGAATCACATTCTCTATGCTAGTCTGCAACTGGGATCTGTGTTTGAAAGATGTTAACGAGTCAGTTTTTAAAGCTTCTTCAAGCTCCACTATGAATGAATAAAAAACAAAGTACTGCTCCCTACAGAGGAAAACGTCCAGTATCCAAAACAATTAGTTAGTTGCCAATAATTGAAAAATATTTGTAATGAGGTAATCAGGGAAACAGAACTAAAAACAAAGGACTCAACATATTTGAACATTTTCCTCATATTCAAGTCCAAGAGAGTGTCTCACTCACACAGGAGAATCACAGGTCTGTTCTCATGTAAGGAAATTCTTCATGTAAGTGAGAGTATCAGATGAAAGAGGTCTTTGAAAACATAAAAGGCTTATTTAGGTCAAAACCTTGCTATCTCAAAGATACTATTTTTTTCTCCTATTGGATTGGCGAAGATTAAAAAGGTTAACAGAACTCGGTGTAGGCAGGCGTATGGAAAACAGGACTCTCATCAACTCTGCGGGGCTGGAGGGCAGGTGATCAACTGGTAGTCTTTACAGAGGGTAGTTTGGCCAAATGGACCAACGCTGAAAATGTGCGTCATGTCTGACTCAGCACTTATACCTCCGGGGAGACAAATGAACAAGGACACAGCGATGTGAGTACAAGGCTGATCAACACACCACTATCCGCTAGAAACGGTCTAAATGGTCATCAAAGGAATGATTAAAGTATGGCGCCTCCCAACAATGAAATATCACACAGTATAATCATCATGTATGGTTATGCACGCCTTGTACAACTCGTGGGTAGAGAATGATATAAACTACATTGTTGCATTAAAAAAAGACTACCATCTACAGCGTGAACCAATTTATTTAATGATTTGTATACGAGTACTTCTAAATCCACTGATACATTTCTTAAAGTACGTTCAGCAAAATATTAATGGCAGGCATTTCTGTGTGCCACTATCTCCCTTGAAAGCAAGCTGTGGAGAGAAATTTAAAAAAAAAAAACGGTGCTGGGGAGGGGGGAGGGAGGCTGGGAGGTTGGAGGAGGGGGAGGTTTCCTTTTGAAAAAAATTAAATTATAAAAAACTTACCTCAGTAAAAATATTTAATTATCTTCCTGTCTTACATCCTCTTTCTTAGCACCTTTACTGTGAACCTGCGGGGGGGGGGCGGGGGGCAGGTGGTGTGGAGAAAGTAAAAATTACTTTTTCCTGACCACCTACTACATGCCTGGTGGGGGCAGTCAGAGAAAGCCTCCTGGAAAGCATGAAGTCTGAGATAAACTGGAAAGAACAAAACAGAAGTTACTAAAATGGGATGGCTGGGAAGGAAAACGGCAAGTTGCAAGTGTGATTAAGTAACTTTTCCTAAATTGTTCAAGAACCTATAAATGGCATACTCAACAAACAGGTGGAGAACACTGTAAAAGGTTAAGGGTTGGGCTGCTAGACTCGGAACGTCTGTATTTGAATCTCAGCTGTAGCACTTCCTAGCTCATGCGCCCTGGTTCCTGAACAGAGATAAATAGCACCCAATTCTAGGACTGCTGAGGATTATAGGAGATAATCCACATGAGGGACTGTACAACAGTTCCTGGAACATAATAAATGTTCAATAAATGTTAATTTGGGTTTTTACTCTTTTTTTTTTAATGCTTATTATTTATTTTTGAGAGACAGAGACACAGCATGTGCGGGAAGGAGCAGAGAGAGAGGGAGACACAGAATCTGAAACAGGCTTCAGGCTCCGAGCTGTCAGCACAGAGCCTGACACGGGGCTCAAACTGACAGACCGTGAGATCATGACCTGAACCAAAGTTAGACGCTTAAGCGACTGAGCCACCCAGGTGTCCCTGTTTTTACTACTACATGCTCTTACATAATAAGTCTGTTTGCCTCTCACCACCATTATTACTGTTGTTATTAAGAGATGATATAATCCTTGTTCTCAAGGGGCTTACAGTATAGAGTATAAGAGTTACCCAGATACTATAAGGCTAAAGAAAGATCAAAGTCAATTTTTCATTCACTTATTTAACAAATACCTGAGTGTCCATTCTTTGCCAGGTATTTTGTGGGCATCTTTGGATGAATGGACAGATATGGTTTCTCTCTTCGGTTTCCAGTCGATCACAGGCCAAGCTATAGGGCAGATGAACTGCACAAGGAGACGGATACTGTTCTTCACTGGCTGAGGGGCAGTACGTATCCGAACCGGCAGACACAGGTAGCAGAACATTCTGGGTGGAAGGGATGGTGTTACAGGATACACAGGGCCTTCAGGAAAAGCTAAGTAGCCTTGCTGTCAGGGTGCGTCTACAGGGCAGTAAGTAGTAACGCCAGAAAGTAGGAGGGGCCTCAAGTGCAGAGCTGGGTTTGTTTCCTATCTCAAGCACACTGATTATCCCGTTGGCATTGAATCAGAGCTTACTTTTAACTTCAATCCCAACACTTTACTGTTTTTCTCCATGGTTTCTTTTTTTCCTCTTTCAACGATGAAAAGGGTAAGAGTGGGAAAAAGAAAAAACCCAGTGGCCTCAACCCATGTTGGCCTTGGTGGTGGAAGCAGCAGTAAGTGATGAGTCTCTTGCGTTCTTGTTTAATTCCTCCAACATCCTTACACAGAATGCTTCCTTGTACAGGTTCAGGAAGTGAGGCTAAGAGAAGTCAAACAGACCTCCTCAAGTCCAAGGGCTAAGAAATGCAGACACGGATTTCAACTGCAAGCTTGACCCTCAAAGCTTTCTTTCTCTTGGGCGAAAATGTACAAGGGAATTTGCAGAATTTGAAGTCTCTTAAAAACTACTTGTAACTTCAGGGTCTGTCAATTTCTGTACTCATACAGAAAACCTCCATACATACAGGCAAAACCACTTAGAAAAGATAAAGAGAAGATCTCACAAAAGCAACACAAAAGATAAAATACGTAAAATAAATTTTAAAAAAATTGGCAAAACGTATGTAAGAAAAAATTTTAAATGCTCCAGAAGGACTCAAAAGTAAAATCAAACAAATGAAAAAACTACACAAGGTTCTTGAATGGGAAAATTCAATATCAAGGACATACAAATTCTCTCCATAAAATTAGTTTATAATTTTAACATGATCTCAATTTTTTAAAGCTTTTTTTTTTCTGGAACTAGACAAAATGATTATAAAGTTAACATGGAAAAGTGAAAAAGCAAGAATTTCCAGGAAAATGAAGGGCAACAGGGGAAACTAAAACAGTTTATAAAACCAATAACGTGAACTGGTGTCTGAATACAAAGACTAATGGAATAGAACAGGGAGTCCACAGATGGGCCCCAATACACATGGAAGTTCTAAATACAATAACGGTGTATTTATTGTATTCTGAAACAAATGGGTAAAGATAGCTGGCAGCTACACGAAAAAAGATAAAGTTTAATCTATATACCATCCCTGAACACCAGAATAAATCCCATATACTGTATATCAAAGATTTAAGAGTAAAAATGAGGGGACCTGGGTGGCTCAGTCGGTTAAGCGTGCAACTTTGGCTCAGGTCATGATCTCACCGGTTGTGAGTTCGACACACTCCCCCCACCCCCTTCAGGCTCTGCACTGACAGCTAGGAGTCTCTGGGACCTGCTTCAGATTCTCTGTTTCCCTTTCTCTCTCTGCCCCTTCCCTGACTTGCGTGCATTCTCTCTCACAAAAGTAAATAAACATTTTAAAAAAAGGAGTAAAAATGAAATCATACAAGCACTGAAGGAAAACACGAACAAATTTCAAATTCTTGGTGGCCTTTCTGTGACGCAAAATCCAGACACCATAAAAGATTAGAAAAAACTACCTAAAATTTAAAGAAAAATCTTTTAACCTTTCTCTATGCCAAAATCTATGGACATAAATTAAAAAACAAATAAACTGGGGGAAAGCGCAACTCACATCCCAAAGGGCTAATCTCTCTGATTTATACATTCCTAGAAACGGGTAAGAAAAAGGCAACCCAAAAGAAAAATTACAAAGGGTATGAACAGGTAGTTCATAGAAAAGGAAACAGAAATTGCCTTTAAGCATATGAAAAGATGCTCAGCCTTATTCATAATCAAAGTAAGGCACATTAAGACTACAGTGTTATCATATTTCACGTATCAGAATAATACAAATCTAAAGGCTGGGAAACACTGCTGGAGAGCCCCTGGAGGAACGGGTACCATAAATGCATTACTTGCAGGAGTTCAAAATGTACAACCCTAAAGAAGGGCAGAATTTATCAAAATTATCAATGCATTGCTCAACGAACCAGTAGTCTCACTTTGGAAAGATATCCCACAGATATACCTCACATATATGAAATGTGTACCAGTTTATTCACCATGACATTGTGATTGTTAAGGGGCTGAACAAAACTCAAATAGGCATCAATAGTTGATGCACAGGGGCTAGTTCAATAAACTATGGCACAGGCATACACTGGAATATTCTGAAGCTATTAATGAAGTGTTTTCTACACATTAATATGGAAAGATCCCAAAGGTATGTGAACTGGCCAAAAAGCAAGGGGCTGAATAATTTACAAGGTATGCTATATTTTATATACAAAGAAGGAGGTATGTATACTCTGCTGGTATTGGCTTGTGTCTACACAAAGGAAGATCTGTAACAATACAAATAAAAGAGGTTATTTATGGGAAGAGAGGACAGATTAGATCACAAGAGTTGGAAACCAGACTCCTCCAAATAAGCTGTTTTAATTTTTGAACTACACGAATATTTTACCTATACAAAAATAATTTTAAAGCATTACAAGTGTAACCTGGGGCACATGGGTGGCTCAGTCGGTAAAGCATTGAACTCGGTTTTTGGCTCAGGTCATGATCTCATGGTTTTTGAGTTCAAGCCCTGAGCTGATAGGCTCATGCTGTTAGAGCAAAGCCTGCTTGGTATTCTCCGTCTCCCTCTCTCTCTCTGCCTCAACCCGACTCTCTCACACGCACTCTCTCTTAAAAATAAACATTAAAATAAATAAATAAATAAATAAATAAATAAATAAATAAAATAGATTGTATCTACCTGTTTTTTTTTTTTAAGGGTAACTCATAGAAAGAAGAGAAAGAGAACTACTCATTAGCCAGAGTCAAAACCCAACAAGCATTAAAAAAGAGAATTTTCTCTGAAATTAGATATCGACAAGCAATTTTAGTGTGGCCATCACTAAAAGCTATAAAAGACAACGTAATCTTTTTCTCCAACCAGTCTGAAGCCTACAATTATAATAATCCATAAAAAGAGCTATTTAAAGGGGCGAGGAGTTACAAAGGAGAGAAAAGGAAGGGGCAATGAAAAGGATGCCTTCGTCTAATGGTTCTCATAGTATGGCCCTGGCCCATCAGCAACAGCATCACCTAAGAACCTGGGGAGAAGGCCCCGGCCCCGGCACCGAGTTACTGAACAGGAAAACCCTGGGAGTAGTGGACGAACATAGCAATTCCTATAATGCACACCCAAGTCTGAGAGCAACTGATCTGGTCCAGCGCTTCCCACACATTCATGTGCATCACTTGGAGTAGGATTTTGTTAAAAGGAAGATCCCAGTTCAGTAGGGTCTAGGACGGGCCCCAGAGTCTGCATTTCAAACAAGCTCCAGGATGCTGCTGGTTTGGAGAACCACACTTAGAATAGGTGAGGTCCACCTGGGGGAGGAGAGAGGCAAGCAGAGTTCATTGTGACTGAGGGTCCTATGGAACCTGCCCTCAACATCAGATGGAATAAGTCCTTACACAGGATTTCTGGCTAAGGGAAACCGTGCAGCCTCCCATAAAAAAGCTGTACCTAACATGTAGTAAATATATTTTCAAAAATATTTCTTATTAAGACAATAATAACTATGAACTGTTGAAATCCACTTTAAGGATGTCCCATCCGAAGAAACTGTCAATTATGAGTGTACTTATGACCATTCCAAAATGGAAAAAAACAAAAACAAAACAAAACCATATTCTTATATCTGTTGGGTTACACTGTCTGATTAACTTTACCGCAAATTCATTAACCACACCATCTGCTCTCCATGAAAAATCACCCAGCATGTTTCTTTCTAAAAATCTTATATAAATTTGTTCTGGGGACACGTGGGTGGCTCAGTCGGTTGAGCCTCCAACTTTGGCTCAGGTCATGATCTCATGGTTCATGGGTTCGAGTCCCGCATCGGACTCTGTGCTGACAGCTCAGAGCCTGGAGCCTGCTTGGGAGTCTGTGTCTCCCTCTCTCTCTGCCCCTCCCCCACACATGCTATGTCTCTCTCTCTCAAAAATAAACATTTAAAAATTTTTAAGAAAAGTTGTTCTTATATTTATAAGTACTGATTTTTCATTTGCATTACATGGGGGGGGACTTTTTTTTTTTTAAATAGGAATCTTCTGAGTAAAGGATTCTAGTTCAGATGGAAGTATCTAGAAATGTGTCCTTTCATTTTGCAAGTCATGCTTGGGGTAAATTTTTTGGCATTAAACATTAATCAAGGTGCTGAAATTTGTACACATTCCCTATGTCACTGAAGGAAGACACCATCAATTCTGAGACATACTATTATTTCATGTGCCACTAAGAAAAGTTGCCAAATCATGACATGCCAATTTTAAGATACCATTTCATTTTAGAGATGCATCTTAAAAAATAATGAAATAGCTTAATTATAAAACCCAAAGATATGTGCATAGTAAGTCACTCTTTTTCATCTACAAAGGCATGATTTTTGCCTTTGTAGATGGCAATGTATCCCTACACCTAAAAAGTGGAAATTTCAAAATCTATGCAATTCATATTATTTGTTCCATTTTTGTACATATATTTTTTTAAGTAGTGATAAAAAAAAAGTAGTGAGGAAAAAAAAAAAGAGGGATGACCTCTTTTTACCCTGCAACATGATACGGCTTGCTCAAAGTAATAAAAGTTAATTACTCTCAATCTGGAGGATTTTCCCATCTGTAAGTATTCAATTTATCTATCTCTAGTCAATTTAAAATACATTATCATCCTATTCTGACAAGAGCCTTTACTTACATGTTTGTTTCCACCTTTCAAAAGTAACAAGCAATGAACAATATGCATCGTACAGCATCTTCTCCATTCAACAATAAGAAAAATAAATTGGTTTTGCAGATTTAACAAGAATTGAAGAAATGTACGGTGTTACACTACAGCTATATGTGACTCTGAGTTGAACTTTGTGACTCAGTTGCATTTTCCTCCTGGCAACAAGATGAACAGCTTCAAACGAAAAGACAATTTCTAACAAATCACACTCGGAGGACTTAGGACCTATGTGATTACAGGACATTCTACACCTTTGAATTTGCACCTCTGAATCCATCTACATCTTCTAAATTCTCTATTATGGATATTAGCAAGAAAAAAAGTTATTTAGTAAGTGGTTACACTAATTTATATTTTACTTTAACTCAGACCTCTTTAGTTATTCTACACATTGTCACTGTCACTTCCCAAATCCATCCTACCTCACACTGCTCACTGATTCAGGTGTTTAGTGTCAGCATTTCTAACAAGAATCACAATTAAATAAAGCAAGTTTTTAGGCAAAGGGATATAGGTATGAACCTCTCTCCCGTCTGAGATTCTAGAATAATCAATGAGAGTGTTACTAGCCAAGAGCCTGCCCTTCTGATACGTCAGATGCCTCAGAAAGAATAGGGGAAAATTTTTTTTCCCCACAAAAGTTGTCAGTTAAAATCTGCCCCCTTTCCTGTTATAACTGAGTAGACCATGGACTGCTGTTTAGAGTGGATCTCAGGGTGGGGTTGTTAGTGTCCCTTAAGAGACATGTTTAGATATAGAAGTAACTGGGGGACACCACTGGCATTTAGTATTTGGGGACCAGGATGCTGGACTGACTTCACACAATGCATGCAACAGATAATGAAAATCCATCCTGGCCCTGAAAATCTTTTAAATGTCCAGCCAGATTAATCACTATAAACAGGCATTACTTTAGAACATACTACCGAAAAGTTTTTAATAAGGAATTATGGGGAAACCCCAGTGATTTAGGAGAAGGTAGCTAAAATGAGAAAAGTTGAGATAAAATATGTCTGAAATTAGTGGCCATAGCCTGACATCACACACTGCTAACATATAGTTACAAGGTCACAATACTGAGCATATTAACTAATGAGATATCAGCACTGAATCCAAAAATTTCGATCTAATATTTTATTTGTTACCAGTGATAAGCGGCAGGAATCCAGCACCGTGCCTCAAAGCTTGTGACACAAAAGGTGCCCATTCAATGTGGACTGAAAACACAGCATCCATGGAGGGCTTATATAATATTATTTGCGTGTTGGCTGAATCTGTAATTTACCTTGACATATTATCCTTACTGCAACCTAGGCTCTTTCTCCCTTTATTATCATAAACAGGTTATCCCAACACTTAGGTGTCTACCCACCACTCCTTCCCTGCCCATGCCAGGGTCCATCGATAGCTTTGCTCTTTCCTTTTCTTGTGTGAAATCGCCCCTGATATTTTTACTGCTGTTCAATCTAAACATCTTCACTGGAAGCAGCTGCAAGCACCCGGTACAAGCTCTCTTCCAGCACAGCAGTGTGTGCAAGATGTAAACGATAACGGCAAATGTGTGTCATAGATGGTTCTTTTATTTCTCCCTTACACTTAAATCGGGGCATCACAGTGATGTTCAACTACGTGTGCAGGTAGGTTACACTGTTGATGAGTTTCATGGTAGGCAGGTAAAGTGGGCTTTGCGAAAGTGTGCTGCAAAGGGGAGGGGTCTTGGTTCTAACAAGGCTGAGAGCACCACAGCTTCCAAAGACTGTAATCATGTGCTCAACGACAATCAAACTTCAAAGTTTCCTTTGCTTACAGCAAGACCTGGGCTCCAAAAGTCCACTTCCATTCAGCCTGACAACCCATCCCTGGCACATACTCGCTGCTCTAAGACCTCTTCTGGGGTCGTGCAGGGCCATACAGGAGTTCTTGACCATCTGGGGGTCAGGTACCCTTCTGGGAATATGACCAAAACCAAAGACCCTCTCCCAAGACACTGCTATACCATGCTGCAGCCAGTTCCGGGGGGTGGGGGTGGGGGGCTCCACACACCTACTCCAGCCCAACTCGGACCCCAGGAAGACTTCAAGCCCTAAAACCCTGAGAGTGGGGGTGGAGACAAGGGTGGGAGGCAAGGACGGGACGTGGGGGCTGGAATCGGTGTGCCTGGGTGTGAACCCCCCACGCCGGCGCTTCCCGCAGGGTGACTCTGGGCAGGGCGCTTCGCCTCGCTGTGCAGCCCCGGCGCGGAGCAGCCCAAGTTAAGTGCCCGGCATACTGTAAACGCTCAATAAATCGTGCTGCCGCGGCCAGCGGCACCGCGTCCTGGCGTCAACCCCGCCGCCGGAGGGCACCGAGGCGGGCCCCGGGGTCGCACCCGAGCGCGGGGACCGGCTGCGAAGGGGACTGGCCCTGGCGGCTCCGCGGCCCCGGCCCGGCCGCCCCGCCCCGCCTCGCCCGCGCGAGTCCCGGGACGGCGCGGACCGGGCGGCTCCGCTGCGGCCGCCGGGCACCCCGCAGCGGCCGCCCAGGACGCGGGCCGCTCGCCGGGCCCGCTCCCCCGCCCGGCCTCGGCCTCCGCCGCTCTCACCCCCTTCTCAGTCCCCAACGGCCGCCACCGCCGGCCGCAGCTCACCTCCAGGGCCGCCGCCGCCGCCGCCGCCGCCGCCGCTGCCGCCACCGCGCGCGATCTCGCGAGACTTCGCTCCCTTCGGCGCTCCCCCGCCCTCCCCGCGGCGCCGCGCCGCAAGCGCGGACCCCGGCCTGGAACCGACACGGCGCGGCTCTCCAGAAGCCGCCCCCTGCCGCGGGGGTCAGGCGTAGCAGTGCTCGCGATCCCCCGCCCTGGCTCCTGCAGCCGTTCCCCTAGGTCCGTGACCGCGAAGGGTTAAAAGCCAGGTGCGCGACCGTCGACTCCCCTCACCTGGCCGGCCTGGTGCGCTTGCGCATGCGCATGCCCGGGGCCCTGGACCTGCGAGCTTTTGCAGTCTCGACCACGGCGACAGCAGTAATCCTAACCACCGGTCTTGGGGTGCTTACTGTGCCCCGAGTACTTATGCAAGTCCCCATGGGTTCTCACAAGAACCCCACGAAGTGGGCATTACCATCCTCCCCACTCCAGAGAGGAAAAAACGACTAAGTAACTAGCGCCAGCTCATACTGCGAGGAGCCTGACACCCAAGCCAAAGCCCCATTTTTCTGCCTCCGTGACAAACCCAGGCGCTGGCCTTGGCCATCCTTTGGCTGAGGGCGACGAATCTCATCGCCCGGTCTTTACTTACCTCCCAGGGTTCACCAAGGGGAGAGGGGCGCTCCTAGGTGGCCAGTTGCTACAATCTATGAGCTGCTATCCAGAAAATGCTTCTTCTCATTACACGAACTCCCTAAGGCCTCCCCGTGCCAGACTCAGTATAGGGCCCTGAAAACTATGGGACTATTTATATTCTTATATTCAGTGGTCTCCTTTTTAGACTGGTGGCATTTTGATTGTAGAGAGCACCGTGGAGTGGGACACAGGACACAGGCCTAGAATGTACATGATGTTAGGGGGCACAGAGAAAGGTGTGTCTCTTTCCTAGGGGTAAACTCTTCACGTATAATTGTTTCTAAAGCAAAGGGGCTAGGATTTATTGAGGACATTTCAAGGGTGCCACCAATATTCTTCCAAGTTAAGTCCTAGGAAAATGGAGACTGGGGAAGTGGAGAAACTGGCCTGAGGCTCCGTAGTGAGACAAGATGTAAACCTAATCCGGAGTCCAGAACCCAGTACTGCCTTGCACCAAAGTCCCGTGAGTGAACATGGGCTGGCTTATCTGGGCCAGCAGGCTGCTGGGAAAGCAAGAGCCTTGGAGGCTCTAGAAGCTCCTGCACGTCGCATCAGGGGCCACACGGGCTTACCCAGCCGACCTGACAGTCACATCCACATTGGCAAACATTGGCCTGCCCATTCTCCAAGCCTGTCCACCCACTCTAGCAACAATGCCATTCTCTACAGGCCAGATGTTATGGGTGCCCCTCCGTGTGCCCAAATAACCCAATCCACCTGATGGAGGAAGAAGTGAGAAAGGCAGGGAAATCGCCCCTCCTGGGAAGCTACAAGGTGCCAAGTCCTGTTCCAGGGACTATCCATTCATTAACTCATTTAGTCCTCCCCAAAACCCCATGTGGAAGGTATGGTTGTCCCCACTGTAGATAAAAAAAATCAAGGAGCTAAGAGGGGAGTGAAACTGCCCAAGGATATACAGTTAGTAAGTGGGAGGGCTGGGGTTGTACCTTAGGTGGGTCTGTCCCCAGACCCACAAACTTTGGCCTCCATGACTAACAACATTCTTCATGACCCCCAAATGCCTGCGTTCTCACGAAGCTAAAAACCTAGAAATCTCCTGAGCTCAGGGCTCCAGTAGAAGATACTGTGTGAGATAGAATATTCTCATCTAAAATAAGGATATAGGGGCGCCTGGGTGGCTTGGGCTGTTAAGCGTCCAACTCTTGGTTTCAGCTCAGGCCATGAACTCATGGCTTGTGAGTTTGAGCCCTGCACTGGGCTCTGTGCTGACAGTGCAGAGCCTGCTTGGGATGCTCTCTTTCCCTCTCTCTTTCTCTCTCTGCCCCTCCCCTGCTCATGTTCTCTCTCTCTCTCTCTCAAATAAATAAATAACTTTAAAAGTTAAAAAGAAAAAGGATATAAAGAGGTTGTTGGGAGGACTAGCCAAGTTAATATATATGAAGCACGTAGAAAAGTACCTTGCACAGATTAAGCTCTCAGCAAATTGTAGCTATTATTACCATAGGTGCCATATCTGTGATGTTTTATTCTTTCCCCATTTCCCAATATAAACTCCCAATCGAGTTGGAGAATATGACCTTATTTGCTTAGGCATAGGAAGAAAATTAGTTTCTAGCAACAATAAATGCTCTTTAATGGACAAAATTACCCCCACACTTCCTCTTGATGGTGGAAAGAAACCAGACTTTTCTGAAGCTCTGATGTGCTCTCTCTTCCCTGTTTCCTGGGGGGGCTGGGGGCCAGTCTTATAACAGGCTCCCTCATTAGGAAAAGCTACCCAAATATTTTTAAGTTGTTGGCAAAAACAAAAAGAAATCCGACTTCGGCTCAGGTCATGATCTCACAGTCTGTGGGTTCGAGCCCCGCGTCGGGCTCTGTGCTGACAGCTCATAGCCTGGAGCCTCCTTCGGATTCTGTGTCTCCCTCTCTCTCTCTCTGCCCCTTTCCCACTCGCCCTCTGTCTCTCTCTCTCAAAAATAAACAAACATTTTTTTTAAAAAAGCCCTGGGGTGATTCTAATATGCACACCTCTGAGGTATAATTTTCAAAAAGCACTATTAAAACGGCTTTTGAGAGCACCTGGGTGGCTCACTCTGTTAAGCGTCTGACTGTTGCTTTTAGCTCAGGTCATGATCTCATGGTTTTATGAGTTCGGGCCCTGCATCCGGCTCCATGCTGGTGGTGAAAGCCTGCTTGGGATACTCTCTTTTCCTCTCTGCCCTTTCCCCACTTGCACTCTCTCTGTCTCTCTCAAAATGGTGGAAATAAATAAATAAAACTTAAAAAAAATAAAATGCCTTTTGAGCCAGGAGAAATTTTATAATGCGATTTATTTAATGCTCATTCATTCAATAAAAATGTATTAAGCACTTAAGTATCAGTTACTGTGTTAGTAGCTGTCAGCAAGACAGGCACAGCCCATGCCCATGTCACATCGATGGCATAGAGGAAGAGACAGGTTTTAATTAAATAATTCAACCAATAGGTGTTGAAACATTGCGTGATAAATAGAATGAGAAAGAAGAGCAAATAACCAAAAGAAGAGAAGAAAGAAAGAAAGAGGAAAGAAAGAAAGAAAGAAAGAAAGAAAGAGGAAGGAAGGAAGAAAGGGAGAGAGGGAGGGAGGGATGAAGGAAGGAAGAAGGAAAGAAAGAAAAAGAAAGAGAGGAAGGAAGGGAGAGAGGGAGGGAAGGAGGAAGGAAGGAAGGAGGAAAGAGGAAAGAAAGAGAGAGAGAAAGAAAGAAAGAAAGAAAGGGAGAGAGGGAGGGAAGGAGGAAGAAAGGAGGAAAGAGGAAAGAAAGAGAGAGAAAGAAAGAAAGGAAGAAAGAAAGAGGAAGGAAGGAAGAGGAAAGAAAGAAAGAGGAAGGAAGAAAGAGGAAAGAAAGAAAAAAGAAAGAGGAAGAAAGGGAGAGAGGGAGGGAGGAAGGAAAGAGGAAAGAAAGAGAGAAAGAAAGAAAGAGGAAGAAAGAAAGAAAGGGAGAGAGGGAGGGAAGGAGGAAGAAAGGAGGAAAGAGGAAAGAAAGAGGAAAGAAAGAAAGAGAGAAAGAAAGAAAGAGGAAGGAAGGAAGGAAGGAAGGAAGGAAGGAAGGAAGGGGAAAGAAAGAAAAAAAGAAAGAGGAAGAAAAGGAGAGAGGGAGGAAGGAAATAGGAAAGAAAGTGAGAAACAAAGAGGAAGAAAGAAAGAAAGAGAGAGAGAGAGGGAGGGAAGGAGGAAGGAAGGAGGAAAGAGGAAAGAAAGAAAGAAAGAAAGAAAGAGGAAGGAAGGAAGGAAGGAAGAGGAAAGAAAGAGGAAGGAAGAAAGAAAGAGGAAAGAAAGAAAAAAAGAAAGAGGAAGAAAGGGAGAGAGGGAGGGAGGAAGGAAATAGGAAAGAAAGTGAGAAAGAAAGAGGAAGAAAGAAAGAAAGAAAGAGGGAGGGAAGGAGGAAGGAAGGAGGAAAGAGGAAAGGAAAGAAAGAAAGAAAGAAAGAAAGAAAGAAAGAGGAAGGAAGGAAGAGGAAAGAAAGAGGAAGGAAGAAAGAAAGAGGAAAGAAAGAAAAAAAGAAAGAGGAAAGAAAGAAAAAAAGAAAGAGGAAGAAAGGGAGAGAGGGAGGGAGGAAGGAAATAGGAAAGAAAGTGAGAAACAAAGAGGAAGAAAGAAAGAAAGAGAGAGAGGGAGGGAAGGAGGAAGGAAGGAGGAAAGAGGAAAGAAAGAAAGAAAGAAAGAAAGAAAGAGGAAGGAAGGAAGGAAGAGGAAAGAAAGAGGAAGGAAGAAAGAAAGAGGAAAGAAAGAAAAAAAGAAAGAGGAAGAAAGGGAGAGAGGGAGGGAGGAAGGAAATAGGAAAGAAAGTGAGAAAGAAAGAGGAAGAAAGAAAGAAAGAAAGAGGGAGGGAAGGAGGAAGGAAGGAGGAAAGAGGAAAGGAAAGAAAGAAAGAAAGAAAGAAAGAAAGAAAGAAAGAAAGAAAGAAAAAGAAAGAAAGAAAGAAAGACAAAGGAGAAAAGGCAGGATGGATGGAAGGATAGGAAAGAACTGGCTTGAACGGAGTTCTCAAGGATCTATCCGAGTGAACGAGGCAAGGAGAGGGGAAATCATTCCAGAGACAGGGACAGCATGAATCAGCAAAGAGTAGGTAGGTACGTGTTGGTAGCTGGGAAGGCAGGGGGACTGGGGATTTAAGAGGCATCCCAGACCTGTACAGACTGTGAGCACATGGGGACAATGGAGAGGAGAGAACCCGAGTGGAGGTGGAAGAGTGTGGTGAGCTATGACATTGGTCCCCACATACACATCCTGCCCATTTGGTCAATTCAAACTCTTTATGGCGTCCTATCACCCTGCCCCGACCCCCACCCAGTGCTTGGGCAAGGATGGGCAGACTGTAGTGACACAGCTGTCATATCGCTAGCCAATCTGTATTATAAACCCTGGCACCCCAGAGTGGAAGCAGGATGCAAATCTCCCGCCTCCCTGCAATTAGGACAGGGGATATGACGCAGGCCCGGTTGGCCAGAAGCATCATGTGAGACGGAATCCGCTCATGAGCTTCGGTTCTGTTCAAGTGACTGGTGACCAAAGCAGCCAGGTTTGGGCAGGGCAGCTGCAGGGTTGGACTCCCGATGGAGAAGCTGACGGCAGTGGTGGTTGTGGTGACAGCATTAGCTCCTGGGGCCAGGCCTGCAGTGTGGTTTGGGGCATTTTTCCTAGAAGCTTAGCCTCAATCTCTTTTCTCCCGCCCTTGCTATGATTCTGTGGGATACCTAACTTCCTTTATTACATTCCCCTTTCTGCTTAAACCAGCCAGTGTTCCCACCAGGAACGCTGACCCCTCACAAGCCAAAGCCAAGTGGAGCCAAAGAGACTTGGAAAGAGACACACTAGGGCAGCAGTGAGCAGTGAGAAAGCATCAGGAAGCCAGTTCACTCTCCCTGCTTTCCATTGCCACCCATGGCTCTCCCCACAGCTAGGGTGGATACGTAGGACTTACAGGGCAGAGGAACAGAGACGCCAAAGATCTTGGGTCCTTGACTACATCACCAAGCTGCTGGACCGACCCCAGACTTACAAGGCCCTGGATGTCCCCTTCCCTGAGCTAAAGCGTGTGGTTAAATCAACCTGAGTTGGCTTCTCTGTTCCCCACAGCCCAAACATTCACACTGGGGCAAGGAGGAGAGGAGCAGCTTATGGGGAACGGGCATACCTCTTCCCTGGCCGTGTCAGGAGCCATCCCAAGTCCTGAGCGACTTTTAACATCTATCCCTCCCACCCCTGTGCAGTTTCAATCCCACTCAGGCAAGCGCTACCCGATTCCGAACACTTTATTCCAAGAGACACACCCTTCCTTCAACCCTTAACATCCTTTAACTATCTCTTTCATGGGTGCAAAGTGGTTCTGATCCTTGCCCAGATCCTACAGCTGCTAAGACAGAGCTGAAGTTCTGGAGGATCCAGATTTTTAACCACTAAGTTTAATGTCATGCACCCATCCACCCT
Source organism: Lynx rufus (assembly GCF_022079265.1). Lineage (NCBI taxonomy): Eukaryota > Metazoa > Chordata > Mammalia > Carnivora > Felidae > Lynx > Lynx rufus. The sequence goes on from NW_025814838.1 coordinate 13,353,546, forward strand.
GATTACAACATAGATATATGTGCTTCCTGGCTAAATATATATTTATTTTTCTAATATATATTCCTGGCTAATATACTAATATATATATATATATATATATATATATATATATATTACTTGGGATGTATATATATATATATATATATATATATACTTGGGATGTGTATATATATATATATATATATATACACTTGGGATGTATATATATATATATATATATATATATGTATATATACTTGGGATGTATATATATATATATGTATATATACTTGGGATGTGTATATATATATATATACACTTGGGATGTATATATATATATATATATGTATATATACTTGGGATATTACTTTAGCTTGGAATGTTATATATAACATCCCAACATATATATGTGTATATATACATGTATGTGTGTGTGTGTATATATATATATATATAGCCTTTAGCAGGAAATAAAAAAATAAAAAGAACTCAAATCCAGCTCCTCTCTCTGGCCTTGAGCAAGCTTCTGAAGTCTCACTTTGAAATGAAAATGAAGTTAATGATGCCAGCTTCATAAGAGTCTGGCAGTCAGCTGTGCCATTCACCGGTGATTTCTGGCTTCCCACCTTCCGGGCTCCTGCAAGATGGGTACTTCCTGGTAGGGTCATGTGACGAGTCCCGGCCAAAGAGTGTTTTCAGAGGGATTATATGTCTGCTCTGTTGAGCAGAGCCCCCCCCCGCCCCGCCAATCCACTGGGGCCATATAATGTGAGCAAAACCCAAAACTTTACAGTTGGAAGCCACTGCGGATTGGGGGTGGATGGTTGTCCTCGCGTGCGCTAGCCTATCGTGACTGATGCATATGGTGTGGCCATTGGCTCATTCATTCACCTGCCATGGTCCAAGCCCCAGCTAGACACTCAAGAAAGGTCAGGCCGCGGTCCTGAAGATTCTGGCTGAAGATGTCTGGGGTGGAGCCTGGGCCTCTGCAGTTAGGTGGGGCTTCCGGGCGATTCTGATGCACTGGCAAGCCTGAGGTCTTTGCCTTGCTACTGGCTCATCATGTGATGGGAGAGTGGGACAGGGTCCCTACCACCGAGGGCCACACAGACCCACACAGACTGCTATCTCACACCTCTGTGCTCTGACTCATGCCGGTCCCTCTGCCTGGCATGCCTTCCCTCCACACCTACCACCATGCCTCAAAACACCAGCCAAGTCTTCAGACACGCAGTTTGATGACCCCATCCTAGCGGCTGTGGCCATTCCCCACAGCGTGGGCCTACAAACAGCCTGGCATGTGCCTCCTCCCTTAGATTGCAGCCTTGTGGAGGGTGGGGCCTTGGTTTCCTTTCTCTGGGCCATCTGTCTCACACTGTGGAGGTGGGGAGGGACCTGTGCTAAAACATCAGCCATAGCCACCTTATTACAGGGCTCACCAAAACCAAAGCCCTACAGCTGACAAGAGAGACCCTCTCAAAAAGACTATCAGCAAAGTATTTTCGAAAGCACGTTCGGGATTCTAATCCAGCCCCTGCCGCTTTGTAGCTTTGTGACCACAAGCACCATATTGAATCCCTTCTGAGCCTCAGTCTCTTAGACGTCAAATGGGACGAATCACAGTACCTGCCTCACACAGCTGTTGTGAGAATTCAGTGAACTACAACAACCGAATTAAATTCCAGCCACCTTCATCACTGTTACCATTATTGTCACTGTCTCCTTCTTATTACCTCCTACCGCTACTGAGCATGCCCTCATAGCTGTCATTATTAATATAATTACTCACCACATTTTCCCTCCCTTCCCGCCAACCCTGAGTGCCTGTGCTAAGCATTCCTCCAAGAATGGAGAGTATTCTTGGAATTCTCTAAATGAGTTCTTCATTGTCTTCATTGATGGTTCAGTGCCCACAACGGTTTAGCATCCCTAGTTCCCCCCGGGGAAGTTGGCCAACCTCAGGAAGTTGGTGGCTGTCAATACCTTTCTATCCAGGCTACGTGGATACAGCTAAGAAAATACAGGCTCTCCTGAGACTCCCTCCCTCACAGACTTGCCTTCCTCCGGCTCTGGGACACTCTGGGTTCATTCCTGGTTGGCCCAGCCACTGTGAAGCTGGCCCCCACCCCTTGCTATGGGAGTGGCAGGATCCCAGTCAAATAGGCCTGTGGACTTCTGGAATCACCGATAACACTAAAACTAATCATAACAATAAGAACACCTGAACCCGGCTTACTTCTTTCTTCCCAGGGAGAGCTAAAAGAGGCAGGCTTTTGAGTTTCCGATCATAAATGCTCCTTATGCCATGAGAGTAAACAACTCCTGCCTTCCTTCCTTATCTTTCATACATCTGGAGCATAGTGGGCAGAAGTTGGGTTTTGAAGAAAACATTCCTGAGGTTTCATGCTGAACAACTGTCCAAGCTGGTATGAAAAGGAAGGGAGAAACAAAATCCCCCCACACCCGAAGCGTTACAAGAGCAGGGAAGTGACCGAATAAAAACCAAACCTCCGACGACAAAATCAGGGAAGAGGTCAGCTAGGTTTCTCCGACTGAAGAGTTTCTGCGGACCCCGCCGGCCACGCAAGGTTTCTGCTAGGATCCCCTTTCAGGCGAAAGGCGACAAGTTCTGTGAAGAGGGAAAGAAAGACGGGAAGTCAGAGGAAAAGAGAGCAGCTCTCATGTTGGGAGCAGGAAGGGCCAAGGTCAAGGAGGCGATAAGAAGGCAGCCACAAGAGGCAAGATGCTTGCAGCCAGGACAGCGATCAAGGTAAGAGGACCACTAGGTGAGATTTTTCTCTAGAGGACTAGAGCGGAAAACAGGAAAACTTCCTTCCTCCTCGCCAGCTCCCCAAGACTTTGTTGACAGATAGCTGCTCAAACAAATTTGTATTCTCATTTCAACTGACTCATTTGGCTGGAACAATAAGCTTACATTCCAGAGCCTGGGCTGACCTCATGCACCCCACTGCCCGTAACATATTAACTATGTAATTAGTGCTTTTTGCACTAAGAAGGACCATGAAATCTGCTGGGTTCTCTTCCTTCTCGCTTCCGACAGCAGCTTTCGGCATTCAGGGCTGTGTTCTCATGTCAGTCGTTCCCAGGGGAGAAAGGAGGGAGGAAGGGATGGGACGGAAGCATGTTTTACCATTTATCCAGATTGAAGGATCAGCCCTCGAACAACAAAAAAAAAAAAGTTGCAAATAAAGAAAAATACAAAGATGGAGGGAGGCTGTGGTGATGAGTTGAAATCAGTAGTCTGGTTATAAACTGAAGTTTTTAAATAAATAGACAGATAAAGATATAAATACAGAGGTGTGTATTTGCACGGACCGATACACATATTTCCAGGCTCTGAACACTGAGAGGTCCTAGAAGCAAGGATGCCTCAGTAGCAATGAGCACCCTTACCACTCGTATCTTAGTTTCTAAGCACCATACTCCAATCAAAGGAACCAGGGTTCTGGGCAGAAGCGGTTGCTTCCAGAGCCGGGGCAAGGAAAATACAAGACGAGCCAGGAACACCATGCAGTGCCAGAAAGCAATTTAAGCAACAAAAACAACAAAAGCCAATAGTATTGGATTATAAGCCTTGAAGGGAAATAAATACCCTTGAGTTCATATTAATGGAAGGAAGGAAATATGGAAGGGAGGAAGGCAGGATGGGAGGGGGTCTCCTTAAAGAAGAACGACAATAAATGGAGAGTGAAGGAAGGAAATAAATAAAAAATCACCATGAGAAAAGCACAGGAAATAATTGCTACAGTAAGATCCACCCACGGGATGCTAAAATTTAAGTGGGCCAAAGTTTGAGGAGAAACAGGGTAATCTTGAAGTATCCCTTCCAAGATGTTTATTAATTATAACGGGAACGCTAGTAACCTCACGGCGAAGAAATCCTACAAACACCACATGAATCAAGCGATTGAGGTTAACGTCACTAGTACTAAGTTATGTTTTTATGTACCCCTGATACAGTTTGACAAAAAAGGCACTTCACCTCTGTGGCATCCTCACCCAGAACTTGTAACCCCTGTCATATACGGAAGAAAACATCAGATGCACCCAAACTGAGGGACATCCTACAAAGTACTTGGCATGCATTTTCTTTAAAGTGTTAAAGTCATGAAACTAACATAACACTGCATGTTAACTATACACACAAAACAAAACAAAGCAAAACAAAACAAGATAAAACAAAATAAAAAGTGTCCAAGTCATAAGAGATGAGGAAAGCCTAAGGAATTGTCACAGACTGGAGGGGACTAGAGAGACATGACTGTGGTGGGGGACCCTGGACAGGAATAGGACCTCAGAGGAAAAAACTAGTGAAATCTGAACAAAGTCTATAGGTTAATTAATAATATTGTACCCATGTTAATTTCTTAGTTTCTATAATAATGCTATAGTTTAAAAGATACTAACATTCGGAGGTGCTGGGTGAAGGGTATAGGGGAATACCCTGCTGTTCTTGAAAATTTCCATAAGTCTAAAACTGTTTGAAAATAAAAAGTTTTGGGGGCTTCTGGGTAGCTCAGTCAGTGAAGTGTCTGACTCCTGATTTCGGCTCAGGTCATGATCTCACAGTTTGTGAGATCAAGCCTCACGTCAGGCTCTGTGCTGACGATGTGGAGCCTGTTTGGGATTCTCCCTTTCCCTCTCTTTCTGCCCTTCCCTGCACTCCCTCTCTCAAAATAAGTAAACACTAAAAAGAAAGAAAGAAAGAAAGAAAGAAAGAGAAATAAAGAACAAACAAAGGCCCTTAAGAGCTATCTGTTTCAAAAATTAAAAAAAAAGGGGGGGGGGAGGGGGTGCCTGGGTGGCTCAGTGGGTTGGGCATCCAACTTCAGCTCAGGTCATGATCTCACGGGTTGTGGGTTCAATCCCTGCATCGGGCTCTGTGCCAACAGCTTGGAGCCTGGAGCCTGCTTCGGATTCTGTGTCTCCCTCTCTCTCTGTCCCTGTGCCACTTATGATCTGTCTCTCAAAAATAAATAAACGTTTAAAAAAATTAAAAAAAAAAGAGCTATCTGTTTCTTGGGGGAGAGATTTGAGGGGGAGTTTCATTTGACAACAAGACAAGATTCCCAACCTCAGAGAGCTTACTCCCTAGGGGAGGAGAGCAGACTCCAGATAAGTACCAAAAAAAAAAAAAAAAAAAAAAAAGAAAGAAAAGAAAGAAAGAAAGTAACGGCAAGCTGTGCCAAATGCTGTGAAGGAAGTCAGTCAGGGGGGTCTGGGAAAAGCATTTCTAAGGTAATGACTCCATGACTGACACCTAAGGAATAAGGAGCTGAACCTACCAAGAACAGGAGAAGAGCCCCAAAGCCTGGAACCAGGAAAGATCTTGGCGTGTTAGAAGAGATGGGGCACAGATCACCAAGAATACTAGGTCATCCTTTGACTTCAAAGGAAATCCTAAATCCACAGTAGACACCACCACCTCTACCACCCATCCTGTGTCACAGGGTCCTCGCCCAAATCCTACCCTACTGGGTAGGGATGAATGAAACCATCACCATTACCTACAAACCCTCTCTAAACGGCAATAACGAATGGAGTGTAATCATGGGCTGCGGTCTCAATGTTTGTGCCCCCTCTCCCCCCCCCCCCCAATTCATACATTGAAACCTAACCCCCAAGGTGAAAGTGTTAGGAGGTGGTGTCTTTGGGAGGTGGTTTGGTCATGACAGTGGCGCCCCCAGGAGTGGAATCAGTGCCCTTCTAAAAGGACCCCCACGGGATCCCTCGCCCCTTCCGCCAGGTGAGGACACGGAGAGAAGATGGCCGACTCCGAACCCGGAAGGCCTTGACCTTGGGCTTCCCTGCCTCCAGAACCGGGAGAAATAAATGTGGGTTGTTTGGGAGCCACCAAGTTTATGGTATTTCCGTGAACAGCCTGGAGGGACCCAGACACCTCACCAGGATTTTAAGGTCGTGTGAGGGCGTGTGGCTTAAGTCACAGCGGCGGGGAAATCAATCTCTGTGCTGTTCTTTTCCCCTGGCAAAACCCGCCGTGAGAGGAAGAGCCCAAAGGGGAGGACTGTTTCTCAGCAGAGCACACTCCTGAGAGGAGAGGCCCCTGCACGTCACATCCAAAGCGGTTTGCAATTCGAGAGTTGAGAAGTAACGAACTGTCCAGAGAGGGAAAACTAGTGGAGAAGAATATTTGGGAGGGAAAGTAAAAGCAAGGACGGAGGGGACGATGTGCAAGGGGACTCCGAAGATACCTGACGACCGTTTGTAAGTTGTCTGTGTTGGAAGTCCCTTCCAGAACCCCGGCCCCTGGCCAAGCTCTACCGCACACTCGGGACTGGTGTGCCTCTGCATCTGTGCGCGTGTCCGTGAGTGTGCACGTGTGTCTGTCTGTCTGTGCCCGTGTCTGTGTGTGTCCATGAAGGAACGTTTGTGTCGGTCTGAGTCTGTGCGGATCGCGGTGCCTGTCCAGGCTTGGGCAAGTCTTTGTTTTTATGTGCTGCTGTTTCTAGGTCTGTGTATGTCCGCGTCTCTGTGTGTCCGTGCCTGGGTGCGTTGTGTGTGTTGGAAAAGGCAGCAAGGGGCTGAATGGCTGCCAGAGGGAAGACAGATGAATCGCCTTGAGAGGCAGAGGGAGAAGCTGGCGGAGCCAGGAGGAAGTCGGGGCCCAGGTGACAGCGAGAAAGGCCCCAGGAGTTCAGTGGCATCCTGGCAAGGACCTTGGAATTTCCCCGGGGCTTGGAATGCAGTGGGAGTGGGAAGTCGGTGGATAATGATCTAAAGACCTCAAAGGGCAGGAGGACCAGCCCCCAAATTGGGCCCCGGCTCCCAGCATCGTATCCTCATTTTGCAGCAGAGAAAACGGAGTCTCGTGGCCAAGACTTTCTTAAGATGGAAGAGGAACCCTCAATCGCTGGGCTTCCAGAGGCCCTGAAAACACCGAATCATCCCACACTGAGAAAATCATCCCTTTCTATCACTTTCAATCTCTCTGCTGAGAAAGCCTGTGGTTGGCACTGCTCTCTCTTTAACACCTCTTTTGTTTACCTTTTTCGAAAGAAAATCTTTTTTCTTTAGTATCAATCAAGAGCACCCCAGCCTAAGGCACAATGGTTGGAACACAGTCTCTCATGGATATACAGAAATGCAGCTCGAGGGGCGCCCGGGTGGCTCAGCCAGCGGGGTGTCCGACTCTTGATTTCTGCTCAGGTCATGATCTCACGGTTCATGGATTCTAGCCCGGAATCGGGTTCTGCGCTGACAGTGTGGAGCCTGCTTGAGATTCTCTCTCTCTCTCTCTCTCTCTCTCTCTCTGCCCCTCCCACGTGCTTGCTCTCCCTCTCAAAATAACTAAACTTAAAAAGAATTGAGACTTTTGTGATATCATAGGTACATTCAGGAGAGCTTTTGTTCGTTTTCTTGCTTTGAATTTTTATTTTGAAAAGAAAATCCAAACCCACGGAAAACTTACAAGAAGTGTACAATAAACTCTCATACTCTTCAGCTAGAGTTACCAACTGTTTACATGTTGGCACATTTGCTTTCTTTCTGTGTGTGTAGGTACACATATATACACACATGTGTAATATGCGCACATACACATGAAGACACGTGTGTATACACACACACACGCACATACACATGCGTTAAAATTTTTTTTAATGTTTATTTATTTTTGAGAAAGAGAGACAGAGTGGGAGCAGGGGAGGGGCAGAGAGAGAGGCAGACACAGAATCCAAAGCAGCCTCAGGCTCTGAGCTGTCAGCACAGAGCCCCACGCGAACCCACAAACCGTGAGATCACGACCTGAGCCGAAGTCGGACGCTTAACCGAATGAGCCGCCCATGCACCTTGCACATACACACGCTTTTAAAAAATAAAACAGGAAAGATTTACAATGGACTCAGTCCTATACTCTTCATTTTCCGGGGCAATGGTTCTCAAACGTCTCTGCACATTTGGGGAGGCTTTTACAAAATGCCACCCCCACAGGTGCTGATAGAATTCAGGTGGAGTGAGGTTTAGGCTTCAGAATGTTAGTAGCTCCCAGGAGGATTCAAAAGTGCAGCCAACAGTGAGAACCACTGTCCCATCTTTTTCTTAAAGGTAAGCCATTACACTCACCTCTCAATCTTGAAAACGCTTTTTTCTCAAAAGCATTTGGGAATCAATTGCCACTATCATCACCCTTTATCCCTAAATACTTCGTGTATCTCCTAAGAGCAAGAAAGGACGTTTGCTTACATAACCAGAGCATAATCACTAACCTCGAGAAATTTCATAGTGACACCAAGCCAGCATCTAACATTAAATCCATATTCAGAAGTTTGCGAACTGTCCCAATAAAGTCATTCCAGTAATTGTAGCTTTTGTGATCTAGGATCCAGTCCAGAATCATGTTGCATTTACATGTCTTTTCTCTTTCCTCTTATTTAATCTAAAGCAGGTCCTCAGTCTTTCTTAGCCTTCCATGACATTGCCCAAACTCCCTCTTTAACCTCGGGAAACTCAGAGCCTAGAGCTAATGGCACCATCCAGCTGGAATGCAGTCGACTTTTGTCTTCTGCCTATTTATCTTTCTGGTCAACTTCTGTTTACGGCAAGTGACACTCATTTCTTATTTATGGTAGTGATGTGTGTGTGTGTGTGTGTGCATGTGTGCGTGTGTGTTTAATTTAGAGAGTGAGTGAGTGTAAAGGGAAATATAATTAAGGAAATAACAGAACAGGCATGTCGATCTAGCCCAGGTCTTCCTGAGCTCAGCACTATTGCCATTTGGGGCCCGATAATTCTGGCTTTTGGGGGCTGTCCTGCGCAACATAGGATGCTTAGTGGCATCCCAGGGCTCTGCCCATTGGATGCCAGTAGCGCCCTCTGTTCCCCCTCTGGTCGCGACAACCCAAAATGTCTCCAGACAAGTGGCCAAGCGTCCCCTATCCACAGGGAGGCAAACTCGCTTGGTTGAGAGCCACTGATGTAGCCCCAGGCATGAGAGAGGAGGGTGAGCAGCTGAAGTTTGGGAACCTGTAGTGGGGCACTTGCCTCTGTCCATTCAGGGTAAGTGACACTTACCTCCCGCTTGGGCCTCGTCTGGCGCTCCGGGAGCCATGGCAAAGCAAAGGGAGGTGGGGGTGGTCTAAGAGGCAGAAAAAAGTAAACCGAGAAGGAGCTAGGAAAACCATACTGTCACCAGGAATTAAGTCTCCTTAAGCTTTGTGACCCCTCACAGAAGTTCTTCTGCCCCGATAATTCCTTTTAAGACACGAATTGGATCATTTCAGTTCCCTGATTAAAAGCCTCCAGTAACTTCCTATCACATGCTGAGTAAGAGCCAAGGGCCAAGTGGACCCCGCAGGGTGATCTCGCGCCTCTCTTTCCCTTGGGGTCCACTCGACCTGCTCCCCATCACTGTCTTCTGCAGCTGCTCTGGACCCCTCTCTCTCCAAAGTCTCACCATGTTCACTTCTGAATGAAACTCTTTGCATTGCTGTGTCCCCTGCGTGGCATGCGGTGTCCTCAGATCTTTGTAGGGCTGGCCTCCTGTCATCAGGTCTCAGTTCAGCTGTCACCTCCCCCTAGCGTGCCATACACAGGAGCCCTCTCTCCCAGGGTCCTCTTTGCACTTTCTGTGGCAGGCACTGTTGGCCAGCTGACCTGACTTTCAATATCAGCTCCTTTCTCCTTCACGGCCATCCAGGCAGAGGTGCCCATTGGACCCCCATCTGGCCAATGACAGGTCCTGGCATCACCCCTCTCCCTCTTCCACCGTCTGCTGGATCACAGGGCCGACGGCTGGAGCTGTGCAGCCATTCTGTGACCAGGAGGAAAAGACAATGCGAATATCGATTCCTGAGCCAGAGGACCAGCACCAGCATCCTCACTGTCTGTTCCATGGAGGGAAATAAATCCCAAGGGTTTACACCACCAGGATTGGGCTATCGGGTATTTGCGGCCAAAACCACCCGTGACTGAAATTACTCTGTTAATTTAGGTGTTTGCCTTTTGTCCCTAATGTCCGCTTGAAGTGCTGTGAGACAGGGATTCCTGTCTGTCTTATTCACAATTACATTTTCAGGGCCTGGACACGGCGCCTGACTGAGGATAGAGCCCCATCACTGTTAACCGGTGTGCTCCCCAGTTCTCTCACACATCAAATAGGGACAGTCACAGCACCCGAACAGATTGTAAGGACAAGATGAGTCAGTGCATGCATAGTGTTTACAGCAGTGTCTGGCACATAGTCATGGCTCAGAGTTGACTTAATGACCTCATTAACGTGTGGAAGAAAGGATTCCTTCTCTCTGTGATTTTGCAGCAGTGGCCCTTGGCTTTCCCCCCTTCTCTTCAAATCAAAGCTGTGTTTACTTGGTGCTGACAAGTCAGGCTATCGATTAAGAAACGTGACCACTGTGGTTGGAAGAAATTCACGCCTTTTACAGCAAGCTGTTGGATTAGCACCTTGAGGGAGTGGAGAGAAAGACAGACACTGAGACACAAAAGGGTAGAGCGAATAAAGCCTGGTATATTCCAAAGTTCAGGCCAACGAACGCTGGAAACGAAACCTAATATGGGATTGTGCTGTTGCACGCCGTGGGAGAACGGAACTGTGTGTTATAACTCACGCTTGGCTAAAGCCACTTAGAGGTAAGTTGGAGGTTATAGGGACAGAGAGTCACCACGTGTTGGGAGGCGTCGGGGGAAAGGGGTTCTTTCATTCATTCACTCAACACAATATTTATTGAACAGCTGCGATGTGTCGTGCAAAGAGGGATCCGGCAGGGGAAACAGCGAGCGCCCGCCTTGTCTGAAACGATCGGGTGGTTCTAAGGGACCCCACAATCATTTTTCCCTAGTTGCCTTGCAACCAAGTAGATGCCACTCCACATTTCAGATCCCACGTGACATAGCTCGTGACTAATATTACCGCCACTAACTATCATTTTCCAGTATTTACTCTGTACTAGGTGCTACGTTGACACCCCTTTACCAACCATGGTGGAGACCATTTGCTAGGCATCTCTCCAGCATTCGTTTCCTTTTTCTTTACAAACAGAACAAAAACAAAAACAAACCTCCCTTTTATTCAGGGTCACACCAAAGAGCCCGTATCCCCAAATAAAACTGGCACCAATCTTTATGATTAGCACCCAACCACACATCCCAAGGAGCACAGTGAGGTAGGGATTAATGTCATCCCCATCTCACAGGTGAGCAAACCAAGGGTCAGAGAGTTTAAATGATTTGCCAAAGGCCATAGGGCTTCTAGCTGGTGGTAGCTTGGTTCCAGAACCCACGCTTTTTATTCTTTTGGTGTATTCTCAGGCACACAGAAAGCACCCGTACACCTCTCCCATTTAACCCTCCCAGGAGCCTCGGCAGGGAGTGTAATGGGTAAGATCTTCAAATATCTGGGGACATACGTTCCCTAATCAGCCAGCTGGCTTCCTTCCTTGAACCACCTTCCTCCCCACTCCTAAAGCTAATCCCTTCCAGGCCAGTGGAGTGAAGAGCCTAAAAGAAGAGGGAGAGAGAGAGAGAGAGAGGTGGGGAAGCAGTCAGCTGCGTCTGGATGCCCATCTAGGCAGGACTCCTAGGAGAAGATTGTTAGGGTGTGGGAAAAGCCAAAGGCAGAGAAGATTTTGCATCATTTCCCATATGGGATTCTACGAAGAGACATTCAAATAAAATCAGTACACAACGCGGTTAGGCAGAGGGAGGGCTTGAATTTTGCATCCGGAAGGTTCCATGTGCCCTGTGGACGGATAGAGAAAACAGCTGACGGTGTTGATGGGTGGCGTTAATGGGAGTTGCTCTGGGAACGGTGAAGTGGCCACAGGGTGACCAGAGACGACCATGGGCAAAGTGGGTGTGGCAGCCAGACCACAGGGGGAAACTGGGCACCGGAAAGAGCTGAGGTAGGGCTGGTCAGCTGGGAGGCACCCTGAGTGGACCGAGCGAACCGCCAGCTGTCTAGCTGTCCGCCAGTTGTAGACCCAGCAAGTGCGACCTGCTGGGACATGAGCAGGACAACAGGAGTAATAGAGGCCACCTCCCAGGATTATGAGGGTACAGTAGGAGCCGTGAGGGTGTGTGACAGAGGTCAGACGCTAGACACGGGACTTCGGACCTCACCCTTTCTTCCATCCTGCCGTCTTGCCACAGCCGCTGCCGTGAGCGATGCCTAGAGCCGTGGGGACCTGGGTGGTGGCTTAGGGACAGGAAAGAGACAAACAGGCCTCATTTTAATGCTTGTCCACAACCTGGACCTGGTTTTTTAAGGTGAGCCTCGCCTAACCAGCAGTCGGTGTTTATTGATATGTAGTAAGTCAGTGACCAAATGAATGAGTGATGAAGGCCTTTCCCAGGGACTTTGGGAGTCTTGGAAACCTTTCCAGCAATACCCTCCTGTTAGAGAATGAAGACGTGTGTATTACAGGAGGGAGGAAACAGTTGCCTGCAGATTTCTTTTTTTAGCCCAGCACCGAGGGGATTCTAAGAGGGGACAGCCAGAGCTGGAGCACAGACGAAGGGCCACCAACTGGTGTCATGTGAGGCTCTGGCCCGCTTTTGGCAGGATCACCAAAACAGCAGAAGGGAGTCATTCTTCAGGCTCCGTTCAGATGTCACCTCCTCCCGGAAGCCTTCCCGGATAGCCGCCCGCCAGGTTGAGATGCCTACTCTGTGCTTCTCTCTACGGACCCCTTACCTAGAACAGTCTGCTCATCGCGGTTCTCCCTTGAAGGTGAGTGCTGAGAGTCAAGGTGGTGTCCCCTTTGAGTTTCCCGTGGCCCGAGCACTGGGTCTGGCCCCCGGTGGGCATGCGAGAAATAAGAGGAGCCGTTCACCAAGCGCTCCCCAAGTCCCAGGCTCTGCGCTAAGCGCTTTAGCTACCAGTGCCTTCCACCAGCTCGGTAAGCTGGGGAGCCGGGGTGGCCTGATGATGCCACGGTACAGGTAAGAAAGCTGACGCCAAGAGCCGCTAAGAAGCTTTCTCTCTCTCTTTTTTAATTTCTGCATCCTTCTCTTCCAGAGCGCCTGGCCTAAATTCTTGAGGTTTGGGAACAGCACGGAAGCTCAGGGCGACGGGGCGGTCCGCCTGGGTGGTGGCTGGCCGGGTGGGTGGGGACGAAGACAGAACAATGGAGAGCCGGCACATGGTAGCAATTGGCCTCTGTGCCTAGACCACCCGAGGAGCCGGGCCCCGTGGCCTCCGAGCAGGGAGCGTGAAGGGCGCCCGCTGTCGGTGCCGTCTGCGAACGGATTTGGCACCGACGGGCGCAAGGCAGCCGGTGGCGGTAGGCGCCTGAAAGCTTCTGGCGGAAGGAATCGGGCACAAAAAGCACCGACCTCAAAACCCCAGCCACACATCTGGACGTGTGCAGAGGGGAGCAGACGCGGGATGCGGACGGTGACGTCCAAATACCAGCCCGAAGGCCCAACGGGGAAGAAGATCCCGCCCCCCCCCCCCCCCCGCCGCGCCTCCCACTTTAGAGATGAATAAAATAGGGCCCCGGTTCTGCTGTTCCGGGAGGACCCCCTCCCCCCCATCTCGGGACAGACTCTTGAAGTCCCCCGGTGGGGGGGGGGGAGCTTTCCTTTGTGGCCTTTCCTGCCCACGCTCTGGGCTACCCGTAAATCTGACCCTGTCCACGGCCAGCGGGCCTCAAGAGCTGGGAGACTCACGGGGGCAAACAACTTGACAAAAACAATCTGTCCCATAAACAAAGTCGGTGGAAAGCGTCCAGCCCCACACAATGGAGCTAATCTTCTGGGCACACATTTCCCGTCCGGGGTATTAGCGTAGACACCGCTTCCTCCTAGGTGGAGGTAACGCCACTTGGCCCGCGGATCCAAGAACAATAATGCTCTGTAGATCCCCAGCTCCCCGTCCGAGGCATGGTGAGCAGGAATTCAGAGGCAGGGAGCTGAGCCTTCCCCCTCCTTTCTTTTCTTAAAGAAGCCCTGTGGGTTTGCAGGCAGGGTCATACCTGGAAAGAACAGGGATGCACAGAGCATCTAACCCTGGGTCGTGATTCCGCGCCACCCCTGCCCGGCCCTGAGCTTTGGGGCAAGTCATTTAATCTCCTAGAAGTATAATTTCCCCATTGTTCAAGGGGGATGGTGTAAAGATGCCCAAACTCACTCGTACTCAGGGGGACGTAAAATAAAAATATTGAATGGCCACTATAAAAAAAAAAAAAAACCCACAGAAAATAACCCATGTCAGCAAGGATGTGGTTGTACACCCTTGGAAGCGGTGTAAGATGATGCAGCTGGAGAATAGTACGACGGTTCCTTGGAAATTAAAAACAAAATTACCATGTGGCCCAGCAATCCCGCTTCTAGGTCCATACCCAGAAGAATGCTGTGCTCCCAGCAACATTGTTCAGAATAGCCAAGAAATGGAAGCGACCCAAATATCCATCTATGAATGCACTGATAAGGAAAATGTGGTCTATCCATTCCACGGACTATGCTTCAGCCTCAGAAATGAGGGAGATCATGTCACCCTGCTACAACGTGGATGACCCCTGAGGACATTGCGCTAAGTGAAATGAGCCGGGCGTAAAAAGACAAAATGGTATGTTTCCACCTATACGTGTTGTCTAAAGTAGTCAAATTCATAGGAACGCAAGGTCGAATGCTGGTTGCCAGGGGTGGCGGGGAGGAGGGGTGGGGGGGTTCTTGTTCAGTGGGTACAGAACTTCCGTTTTGCGAGATGAAAAAGTTCTGGGGAGCTGCTGGACAACAACGTGTATGTACTTGACGTGACATAGCTGCACACTTAAAAATGGTCAAGATGGTCAGTCGTATGTGATCTGGTCTTTACCCCAGTTTAAAAAAAATCAGAATATCGAGATACCATTTCTGTACCTAAAAGTTGTCTCAACTCAAAGTTTTGGGCAACAACAAGAGTTAGTAATAGTGTGGAGAAACGGAAACATTTCTATGACGTGGGGGGAGGGCAAATTAGGATAACTAGTGTTCTTTTAAAAAATTTTTAATGTTTATTTATTTTGGGGGGGGGGGAGAGAGAGAGGAGGGCCAGAGAGAAAGGGAGACACAGAATCCAAAGCAGGCTCCAGGCTCTGAGCTGTCAGCCCAGAGCCCGACGCGGGGCTCGAGCTCACGAACCGTGAGGTCATGACCTGAGCCGAAGTCAGACGCTTAACCAACGGAACCACTCAGGCTCCCCTCATCATCTATCCTAAGACATGTATAAGGATGTTTCAGTCATCGGTGTTATAAATGCAAAAAATTACAAAGAATCGAAATGGCCATTAGTAGGGGAATGGATCCATAAAAATGGCAAATGTTTATAATTTAAGAGAAAGAATCAGCTTGAACACAGATTGATCTCAAAAATGTATTATTGAGCAGGGAAGAAAGCAGATTAGATATTTATATATAGCATATCACTTGTATATATGTGCATATATAATTAAAAGGACACAAAATACTAGTATATATATTTTTGCGTATACAAATATAGACAAGATAACCAAAAAATAGTTAATCACTAAATAAAACTCTTATTACCTCCTCCCGTGTCAATCTCTGAACTAGCCCCCAGTGATCCCTACCTGTTGGATTCATTCCCTTGTCGGGTTCCCTCCCGCAGTAAATGGGGCTGACCTGTGCTCTGTTCATCCCATAGTCCCCAATAGAACACTGTGGAAATCACACTTTAGGACTTCTAAGTCTAGGATATAAAAGACATTGTGGTTTCCTTCTTGCTCTCTTGTTCTCTCCAATTGCTCATTCTGGAAGAAGCCAGCCACCATATTGTGAGGACACTCAAGCCATGTGACAAGGAACTAACAGCTCCCTCTGACAGCCAGCACCGGCTCGATCCACCTTTGATATACCTACCTACTCCCAGTCAAGCCTTTAGGTGACTGATTGTACCTCTTGAGAAACCTTAAACCCGAACCACCCAACTAAGTTGCTTCTGAATTCCCGACCCATGGGTACTGTGATATAATAAATATGAAGGGTTTTAAGCCACTAGATTTGAGGGTAATAGGTAACTAATGCAGTTATAGTTGTCTCCTTAATGCTCTGGGCCTGCGGTCTGTCCTCCTCTTGCTCGGCAGGTGTCAGAAAGGTAACATCAGAAAGTCACATTAGTACTGAACCAAAACTTTTGTTCTTCAAGTAATCGGAAGGACTGTCTGTTCTTCAAGGCTTATTTCTGCATTTGATGTAAAGTCAGTTCCACTAGAAGCAAGAACCCATACGGTGAGAAGCACTGAACTGGCCAGTTGTGGGCTCGGCTGGGTCCCCCACCCCTCAAATTCATATGTTGAAGTCCTCATCCTCACTTCCTCAGAATGGGACTGTATTTGAAGACAGGGCCTTTAAAGAGGTCATTAAGTTGAAATGAGTTCATTAGGGTGAACCCTCATTCAATAGGACTGGTATCCTTATAAGAAGGTGAGGACACAGACACACACATAGAGGGACAGCCATGTGCAGACACAGGGAGAAGTCGACCATCCACAAGCCAAGGAGAGCGCTCTCACCAGACCCAGCCATGCTGGCGACTTGAGCTTGGACTTTGAGCCTCCACAATTGTGACAGAATAAATCTATGTTGCTTAAACCACCCATCTGTGGTGTTTCGTTTTGGTTCTCCCAGCAAACTAACACATAGTCTAACACACTTGCTTTACAAATCATGACCTTACGTCCAAAGGGCACAAGTGACCTGGCCAAGGTCACAGAGAGAAGACAGAGCAGAACAGCAATGAAAGCCCCTCTCTCCTCACTGGAGTCCAGTGGTTCTTCCAATAAGTGAGGCCAAGCCCCCCCAGTGGAAAAGAATTCTCAGAAAATGCTTACAGATGACATTTGAGTTCCTTGTTCCTTGTTCAAGATGGCGAGTGAGTGGCCTCTGCTCACAGCCCCCTCACCTTCTCTGCCTCAGGCATTGAAATTTTTTCAAGTATTTAAAAAATATGTTTCTTTATTTGTATTTGAGAGAGAGAGAGAGAGACAGCAAGCACAAGCAGAGAAGGGACGGGGGCGGGGGGGGAGGGAACACAGAATCCAAAGCAGGCTCCAGGCTCGGAGCTGTCCATGCAGAAACCGACGGGGGGCTCGAACCCACGAACTGTGAGATCATGACCTGAGCCAAAGTCGGACGCTTAACTGAGTGAACCCCTCAGGCACCCCAACACATTGCAATTTTTAAGAACCAGCCCAGGTTTGATTTCCTCCTTCCAGGTTCACCTCCCATTAGAAAAGCAGTCATCAGGGAATTATGCTACTTTCTAGGAAGAAAAGACAGCAAAGCCTTCAGAGCATCCAACATGGAAGTGATGGCCAGAAGCCCACGAACTTTCATGGCTCACAAACGTACATAAAGGGTAAAAAAAAAAAAAATCTTTCCTCTATGTAAAGAGACACTCTTGGTGGAAGACAGCCCTCCTTCCGATGAAAATCTGTCTCTGCGCGTGTAATTCCAAAAGCCACTGGTCAACTCCATCTGGGTGTTTCCTCAACAACTAAATCTTGACAAGCCCCAAATGGAATCAGCTTCCCTCCAACATCTCCGCCTACCACAGCTCAGACTTCATTTAATGAAATTGCCATAACAATAACAGTGATCTACCCCGCGATGAGTGCCAGGAAGACGCCAGGTCCTTTACCCAAATTGTCAGTCACTCAAAAGTCAATCACGCAGAGTGGGGATTATCGCTGTGCTTCTCCAGATGAGGATGCCCAGGCTTTCGACGACGATGTGGTCGCAGATCTTGTAAGTGGCAGAGCTGGGACACAGACCCACGTCTGCCCGACTCCAAGGCAAACTGGCGACCCACATCTGGTCCGCAGATGGGGTTTCTCTGACCGCAGGAGTGGGTTTTTGTTGCTTTTTGTTTTTAAGCCTAATTAGTTGCTAACGTTAAAAAGCCAGGACATTTCACATAAAAAGCCAGGTTTCTAGAATTTCCAGAAAACACACAAAAAGGGATAATCTGACATAACACTGAGAGGATCATCAACTTCTCTGGACCTAGTAGGGATCATAAAAAGGGCACAGCTGCTACTCAGCTCTAGAGAGTGTTTGGCGGTGGGGTGGGGGCTGGCCCAAAGCGTCACGATGGTGGTAATGGCTAGGGCTCAATGTACATTTTTCATGGGCCAGGGGAGTGTTCCGAGGCCAGACTCCAAAACACAAGGCCTGTGAAACCCTGGGTGAGGACAGATTTAGGTAATCCGGGTACTGGTTACTCAGGGATCGGTCCGTGTCCCCCGCAAGATGGTGAGAAGAGCCTCCCAGAGTCACTCCTGTCTCCGTCTCCCCAGAAGCTTCCAGAACATGTTTGCTGGGTCACGCTGAATAAGAATTAGTGACGATGGCGAGGTTCGTTCAGAGCCTGGTTGTCTCTCCTCTCCCCAGTAGGAGAAGAAAAGAATCCGGGTGAAAATAAACGAACACATACACACACCCTTTGAGCCCACACTTCCACCCAGAGGCATTTATGCAAAAGATATATTCACAGGCGAGCAGGGATCACACATGTCTGGGGAAATTCACAGCAGCATAATAATAGCAAAAAAAAATTGGATACCGATCAGATACAGTTGGGTCCATGAGTCAGACAGACACGTATGTGGGAGAGACTGTGACACAGTGAACAGAGCACAGGCCAGGTCCCATTCTGCCCCCAGATGTGTTCTGTGGCCTCAGGCAAGTCACCCTGGAATCAGGGAAGTGTGAAAGGGGTAATACCTATGCCACTGAGTCCCCGAGGGTTTATACACGATCAACACTTAGAAGAGTACCTGGCACACATTTTTGGAAGCACGATCTAAGTGTGTTAGTAATAGTAGGAGTAATAACAGCAGCGGTACTTGGGGAGGGGTCTGCCACCTGCAGACCGTGTCCCCCGCTGTCACACGACGCCTCTGAACATCAGCCTCCTGGTTTATGGGACGAGGACAATCACGCGGGCTCAGGGAGGGGCACATTCTAATGCACTCTCCACAAGGTCACGTTCAGGGCGGGTACAGTAGTTTAGGGTGTACCTGAGCATGGCTTGGTGGCTTCGACTCCTCCTGGGTTTGGGGACACACATCTGGAGGGCAGCCACCCCGGAAGTGAAATCTCCAAAGAGTCAAGGCCGGGTACTTCCTGACTGTAGGAAAGCATGCCCTTCCGGGACCCAAAGGCAAGGTTGACCCAGCGGGGAAACTGCGGTGTTTTGACACTCAGGCTTTGCCTTTCCTAGGGCTCCCACCACCAGCTGGGGTGACTCAAACGACAGAAATTTACTGTCTCTCCATTCCGGAGGCTGTAAGTCCAAGATCAAAATGTCAGCAGGGTTGGTAACTTGTGAAGCTGGAAAGGAGGATCTGTTCCATGACTGTCTCCCAGCTTCGGGGAGCCTCGGGCATCCCTTGGTGTGTTCTCTCTGTGTCTTCACATCGTCTTCCCTCTGCAGGTGACTGTCTCCGGGCCCAGTGTTGTTGTTTTTATAAGGACGCCGGTCTTACCGGATTCGGGACCCCTCTAATCAAGTACAACTGCACCTTAACTTGATCGTTCGCAAAGACTCTGTTTCCAAATAAGTCACATCCACAGGCACTGGGGTCCTCAACATCTCTGGGGGGAAGGGGACACAGTTCAGGCCGTAACTGGCCTGTGTCAGTGAGTGGGAAGGAGGGCCCTACTGTCCCAGGCCCACCGCCCCCCTCCCCCAGTTGCCGATCTCCCCCACCCCTCATTTTTGCCCTTACTTCACATTCTCTATCCAGAAAACAAACTTACATACTTCCTGTACGTTCAACTTAAATAACGATACTCATTTCAGGATGGCTCTGATAACGCCAGCTACTTCTCTAGTACATGTTAAAACATACACATTAAAATGATAAATGTTGTTCCACGCACCAACGTTTGGGAAACGCTGACCTCATTTAGTCTCAGACTTTTTTCTTTTTCTTTCCCCCGCCTCGATATGATTGAAGAGAGGCCCAGGGCTACATGAGACTTGCCCTGTCCTGCAGGCGCCCTGGATATCCCTCCCCCGATGGCTCTTCCCATCAGAGGCTTACCCTGGGGTCTGTCCTCACAAGATGGTCCCCTGTTCTCTGGATGTTTCTGTTAAATAACTTTTTTTTTTTTTAGCACAGCGTGACATGACCTTAGATAATCAGCTCTAATCCCCAGGGACATGCTCAACGGGGGGGGGGGGGGGGGGGGGGGGTCTCCTGCCCGAGCTAGGGTGTGGTTCCTAAAAGCACAGAGCCCGGCCCCAGACTGCCTGATGTGGCTGTCCCCCTCCCCTCTGAAGAGCGACGTTCAACTAGCACCTGCCTGCTGGGAAGAGGAAGGGAGTTAATGCGTGCAGACCATCTACACGGTGTCTGGCACACAGCAGTTGGGGTCAACTTAAAACAATATCCGCCCCCCCCCCCCCCCGCCACTTTCATTGTCTGCTGAGTTCCAGCCCAGGCACCTTGCATGCCTTCTTTCATCCTTAAAGCAGTTCGAGGAGGCTCATATGATGATTCCATTTCACAGATGGTAAAATGCAGGCGTAGGACGGCGGCCTCCGTACCTTTCCCTCCTGCAGCAAATCAGTAACGGGACCAGGGGCTGAACCCGATTCCGTCTTACTCTGTAGCAATGTGGTGAGGGCGGAGAGGAGGTGAGCGCGAGCTGGGAGCCAGGAGACCAGGTCTGGGGAGACTTTGGGTTCCTGCCTCTGCAGGGAGGTCACCAACCCTCCACGGACCTCTGTTTCCTCATCAGGAAATAAAGGCTTGGGATTGATTGCTTTCTGAGACTCCTGCTGACTCTGAGACCTGTCGCTTCTGTGACAACCCCGCTGGGCCAGAGGGGGAGTCAGCAGGAGCCAGCCCTCCAGGGCACTGAGCCCCCCTCCTCCCTGTGCGCCCTGAGGCCACTGGTGGCTGATCCCAGACGGGCTTTCACCCTGTGCCCTCCCCTCTCCATGCCCAGGCACCTACTCCACGAGGCTCAGGGCATCTGAGGACGTGGAGGATGTTATCTGGCCCAGAACGCTGGGGCCCAGTTTCCAGGGATTGCGTCAGGTGAGGCGGCAGGTAACCCAGATAACCGCTCTCCGCGCAGTCCCCAGAGGAGGCTGCCCGTGAGACCCGCTGCACCCAGGGGACAGCACGCGGGGGCAGCTGCCCCGGCTCCACTTTGATGGCGGGACGCTGATTCCTCACGACAGCCACAGGGATAGATAGAGGAGGGGGCAGTTCAAGCAGCCCCTTAGGGCTGCAAATTCCACACCGCCATTCCCCACGTGCGTGGTGAAGATCACGATTTCGTCTCCCTGCCATTCAGGGTGCACCCACCAGGTGCGGGGCAGGGTGCTAACGGCTTTCCACGCGGTATGTTTTCCTTTTAAAATCTCTAATACTCACACAGCCCTGAGTCAGGAGTCTCGGGCCCCACTCTGGCATGGGAAAACCGAGATTCTAAGACCTTACATATGGTTCCCGAGGGTTGGAAAGGGCAGACCTGGGATTCGAACCCCAGGTGCATACCATCTTGCCACCCTGATCAAAGGCCTTACCACACCCCTGCCTCCCTGGCTGCCCTTTCAAGCCTTCCACACCCCCTTGAGATTGCCCTGGGTGCTTGCTTTAACTTACCCTCAGCTGGATACAAAGGAAAATTCAGGCAAGTGGATCAGTGGGAAGAATGAACCCACCCGGAAGGGTGGGCCCAACCCCTTCCATTGGTGCCTGATGCCGTCACAAAGAGGAAGGTGAAAGGCGTGGGGTTCCCTGACTACAATGAACCTGTCTAGCCCTAAGCCCTTGGCCTGAATAATCTCAAAACCCACACAAGAGTCTGGTAAGCAGGGGTGGGGGGGGGTGTCATTCCCATTTTACAGCTAGAAACACTGAGGTGTCTTGTCTCAAGATTACATACCTAGGAAGCCACAGCGGGGATTGAAATCCAGGCCTAAGAGGTTCAAAGGAAGAGAGTAAAATTCAGAGAGCTGTAGGCAGACAGTTCAAAGCAGCTCAGAGCCCAAGTTCGTGCCAGGACAAGGGGCTCCTCCTCCCCAGGGCCATCTGCCCAACCAAATGGCCAGAAGGGAGTCCTGACAAGACTGTGTCCCCTGCCAGGCCTGGGCCAGCACTGCTGCCCTCGGCCCACCTGCTTGCTGCTTTTCCAAGAATCCACGGCTCTGTCACTCAGTGTCACAGACATCCATTTCCCAGCTCCAGGAAACCCAAGCCTCCCTACACCTGCCTAGCCCTGATCCTAGGACACCAGGCGGGGGGAGGGGTAGCAAGGAGTACAAAGACCCACAGAGTCAGACGAGGACAGACATTGCACTATGTGTGTTCGCTTATTCCCTGGTCACTTGTTTGCTAGGCACTTTGCTATGCACTACTGTAAGTCCTGGGAAAATCAGAGCGTATAAGTTGGGATGGCTCCAGAAAGATACGTCACCCTTTTTTACGACTGTATACGGCTCTGTCGCCATCTCCAACTCTTACGAGTAAGCCCCCCTTTAAAGTTTGGTTTTTTTTTTAAACCTTTTTATTCTGAAATAACTTTAGACTCACAAAAAGTTGCAAAATTAGTACAGAGTCCTTATGGACCTTCACTGGACTTTCCCCAGGGATAACATCTTGTGTAACCACATACATTTTCAAGACTTGGAAACTGACAATGATACAATCGAATTCATTACACTGTACCACTCATTCAGAGTTCGGCAGTTTTTACCCGTGCTCCTTTTTATTATTATTATTTCCAGCGTACAAATTTCAGCAAAGGTTTGGATTTGTGTAACCGCCATCACAATCGGGACGCAGGATTGTTCTATCACCACAAAGAAACTCCCTCACGTTACCCCTTTATAGTTACATCCACACCTCCCCAAACCCCTGGTAACCACCGATCTGTTCTCTATCTCTATAATGTTGTTATTTCAAGATACTTGTACACGGAAGCATACAGCATGTAACCTTTTGAGACTGGGTTGCTGTTGTAATTTTTATTCAACATAACACCCTTGAGATCCATCCAAGGTGTTGGATCTTATCAATACTTCATTCCTCTTTGCGGCTGAGAAGTAGTTGGTTTATCCATTTGCCTACTGAAGGACATCGGGCTGGTTCCAGTTCAGGGCTTTTACAAATAAAGCTGCTCTGAACAATCACGCCCAGGTTTTTGTGTGGACGTAGGTTTTTAAATGTGCAGGGGCACAATTGCTGGGTCATATGGTGAATGCCTGTTTAACTACAAGAAATAGACAAATTCTTTTCTGGACTGACTGTACCACTGCTTGGGAATGTGACATTTCCCCAGCAGTAGGAGACGTTGCGTGCTCTAAATCCCTACCAACACTTAGTATGTCAGTAGTTTTTCAAGTGAGCCTTCCCAATAGGTGCACAGTTATCCTTCGTCATAGCTCTGTGTTTCACTTCCACAATGGCCACACCTTTCCACGTACATATCTGCTATCTGTATTTCTTCTTCAGTGAAATGTCTGTTCACATCTACTTTTGACCATTTCCTTTAAAAAATTTTTTTTAATGTTTATTTATTTTTGAGAGAGAGAGGCTACAAGAGCACAAACGGGAAGACGTAGAGAGAGAGGGAGACACAGAATCCGAAGCAGGCCCCAGACTCTGAGCTGTCAGCACAGAGCCCAATGTGGGGCTCAAACCCACGAACCATGAGATCATGACCCGAGCTGAAGTTGGACTAAAGTTTCACATTGTGATACTGTCCAACTTAACAGTATTTTCTCTTTTATGGATTGTGCTCTTGATGCCTTATATTGAACTCTTCTCCTAACCCTAGGTCACAAAGATCTCCTTCTATGTGTTTTTTTGTTTTGTTTTGTTTTGTTTTGTTTTTTGCTAGTCTTGTATTTTAATGCTTCACACACAGAGCTATGATCCACTTCAAGTTAATTTTTGTGCATGATATGAGACTAGTTTGGGGGACATATTTTGCTTATGGATGGCCAATTGTGTTTGCACCTTTATCAAAAATCAGTGGGGCACACTTGCGTGGGTCTGCTTTTGAGTTTTCTATCCTGTTCACATTGATCTACGTGTCTGTCCCGCTACAATACCACAGTTTCCATTACCTTAACTATATAATGAGCCTTCACACCAGAGTGAACCTATAATCTCCCGCTTTCTTCTTTTCCAACACTGTTTTAGCTATTCTAGTCCCCTTGCCTTTACATGTAAATTTTAGAATCATATTGTCTATATCTCCAAAAAACACTGCTGGGATTCTGAGAAGCAATGGGTTAAACCTACAAATCAGTGTGGGGAGTACGCAATGCTGAGTCTTGCAATTCATGAACGCAGCATGTCTCTCCATTTACTTAGGTCTTTTTAAAAATTTCCTTCATCAGGGCACCTGGGTGGCTCAGTCCGTTGAGCATCCGACTCTTGGTTTTGGCTCAGGTCACGATCTTGCGCTTGTGGGGTCGAGTCCGTGGGGCTCTGCACTGAGTGTGGAGCCTGCATGGGATCCTCTCTCCCTCTCTCCCTCTCTCTGCTCCTTCCCTGCTTGCACGCATGTGTGTGTGTGTGTGCACGCTCGCTCTCTCCCAAAATTAATAAATAAACATTAAAAAATTTCCTTGGGAGAAGCGACTGTAAGCGATACTGTGTTTTGAAGTTTGGATCCAACTGTTCATCGCTAAGATGTAGAAAATAATCCATTTTTTTGGTGCTGACCTTGCATCCTGCAACCTTACGATACTCAATTAGTAGGTCTAGGAGCCGTTTTTGGTTTTGTTTTGTTTTTTTCTTTGAGGTTCCCTAATGCTCTTCCAGGGATGTCCAGTTCGTCACTTAGCCTCAAAGACCTCCAGCTCTACGCTCCAGCAAACCCGAAACTTCTTGCAGCTGCCCAGCCAGGATCCCAGGGACACAGGGCCTGGGGTGCGGGGTACAAGGAACATGAAGACCTAGGTCCGGGCTCTGTTTTCCTGCCTTCGGTCAGACTGGAGGGCAGGCCTTGCACTAAGGTTATTTATTTATTCCTTAATACTTGATGCGTTCTTACCATGCGCGAGCTGCCTTGGGAAGCCCTGGGAAAACAAAAGTAAACAAGACGGAACTGGCCATAAAGACCCACTTGTTCCTTTCTGTGGCTGTCCGCTGCTCTCCAGCTATCTCGAAAGTTCGGTGACCAGGCGCCCTTAAAGTTCTGAACTTTCGGTGACTCTCACTTGTTGCCCATTGCTTTTGTACACACGAAGACTTGAATGATATGAATATATTCCGTGCCTTGCGAAAAAAGAAAAGGAAAAGGCTGTCTCGCATCGGGACTGACCCCACTTACTTGGGCGTCGGACTGCCCGGGTTCAGATTCCAGCCCCATTAGATAACCTCGGGGAAGGTACTTAACGTCTGTGCCTCGCCTTCCCCTTCTAGAACCAGCAAGGCTGCTGGTCTTATTAGAACAGGCGAAGTACAAACAAGAATATGAAGTTTTGAAACAGAGCTAGAAGGCCCACGTTTACTCCTTGCACCGCCTTCCGGGAGAAGCTGTGTTTTAATTCACCATTCCTCTTTGGATGACGGTTTACTTGTCTCGTTTCTGCCGTGACGAAAAATACAGCAAAGGGCATCCCTCTCTGCGGCTCCTGTGTGGCTGTAAGGGATCCCGGAGAAGCGAAACCGCCGAGTCATGAGAAATGCCCGTTTTTAATTTTAATCGCTGCCGCCAGGCTGCCCTCCGTGGAGGCCGTATCCACTTACATCGTCTGGGCATTTCCATTTCTTCACACCCACAGCAACACTTGATATCATCCGACTTCAGGCCGCCTCTCTCTGGGGGAGAGAAGGGACCAGGAGGAAACATGGTGCCCAAAGGAGACCTTGGCCTCGTTCTCGAATTTTCGATCTGCTTTCAAAATGTATTCTTGATAACTTAGGTAATTGAAAATGAATCCAACATAACTCCCTCCCACGGAATACCCCTTACGGAACTTCAATCTCGTTGGGCGTAATACACACTGAGCAAACACACGGACAAAAGTTAGGCTTGAGTCTGGGTGGCTCAGTCGGTTAAGCGTCGGGCTCTTGTTTTCAGCTCAGCTCATGCTCTTAGGGTTCATGGGTTTGAGCTCCGAGTCAGGCTCTGTGTTGGCAGTGTGGAGCCTGCTTGGGATTCTCCCTTTCTCTCTCTCTCTCTGTCTCTCTCAGAATAAATAAGTAAACTTAAAAAAAAAAAAAAAAGTTACGCCTGCAAACGGTAAAAAGGGCCGTGGGGGACCGTGGCAGGACGTGGCAGTGCGGTTGCTGATGATAAGGTGGTTGATGGTGGTGACACCTGCTGCCACCGTGTGCTGGGCACAGTACTCAGCCCCCTGCGTGTGTCAACTCGTTTACTCCTCGTTAACTACCCTCTGCGGCCGAGGTCGCTGTCTCCGCTGCGTGGACGACGAAATAAGCACGGAGCTTAAAAACTTCTCCGGCCTCACACAGCGAACAGAGGCACCAGGCTTTGAGCACGAGCAGTCTGGCTCCGGAGCCCAGATTCCTCACCATCTCTGCGACAGCGGCCCTTACCTGCTCGAGAATTACCGCAGGCGGCACAAGGGGCCACGGCACGCCGTAAGGGCCATCGTAGTGCCACGTGATGCAAGCGCGAGGATGTAAATCCTGTCGCTCTGCCTCCTTGCTCGGCGTGGTGGGCAGAACGCCCCCCTCCAAAGATGCCCACGGCACAGTCCCCAGAACCTGTTAGGACGCTATGTTATAGGGCAAAGGGGGCTTTGCGGCCGTGGTTAAGGCTAGAGACCTTAAAATAGGGAGATTGTTGGGGCGCCTGGGTGGCGCAGTCGGTTAAGCGTCCGACTTCAGCCAGGTCACGATCTCGCGGTCCGTGAGTTCGAGCCCCGCATCAGGCTCTGGGGTGATGGCTCAGAGCCTGGAGCCTGCTTCCGATTCTGTGTCTCCCTCTCTCTCTGCCCCTCCCCCGTTCATGCTCTGTCTCTCTCTGTCCCAAAAATAAACATTGAAAAAAAAAAATTTAAAAAAAAAAAATAGGGAGATTGCTTTGGGTTTTCCTGGTGGGCCCCACATAATCACACGATCTGATTTTATTTCTTTAAGGTTTACTTATTTTTGAAAGAGAGTGAGTCGGGGAGGGGCGGAGAGCAAGGGAGATGGAGAGAATCCCAGGCGGGCTCTGTGCTGTCAGTGTAGAGCTCGACGTGGAGCTCGAACTCCCAAACTGTGAGATCATGACCTGAGCGGCAATCAAGAGACTGCCACTTCACCGACGGAGCCACCCAGGCGCCCCTATAATCACATAATTCTAAAAAGTCCTCAGAAGCAGAGAACTTTCTCTGGCCGCAGGCAGAGAAATGGGCCGGAAGATGTCAGAGATTTGAAGCCTGGGAGGGTTTTGCCCCACTGCTGCTGGCGGTGGGTGCACGGAAAGCACGAGAAGGAATGTGGGCAGCCTCTAGTTGCAAAGACCAGCCCCCCCCCCCCCGTTGGGAGCAGGGGCTCCTCAGTCCCACAACCACGGGGAACTGAATTCAGCTAACTACTGAAATGAGCTTGGAACCACATTCATCCCCAGAGCCTCCAGAAAGGAACATCGTCCCACTGACCACTCTGGTCTCAGTCTTGGGAGACTCTAAGCAAAGGACCCACCAGGGCATGGTGAACTTGGACTTCTGACCTGCAGACACATGAAAGGGTAAATAGACTTTGTTTTAAGCCTTCAAACCCGTGGCTGCGCGTTACAGTTGCGATAGAAAACAAATACACCGCATGTGATTTGCAGGACCTGCCTGCATGCTCACTGGGTCCACAGTCTATATCTGTCCTAGTGACCTGTCACACTGACTTACACCCCTGCTGTCAGAGGTGCACCTTGAAATTAAGGCATTTTTTTCCCTTCAAAAGTCTTGTTGGGGGAGCACCTGGGGGGCTCATTCGGTTGAGCATCCACCTCTTGATTTTGGCTCACACCATGATCTCCAGGTTATGAGACTCTGTGGGCTCTGTGCTGAGTGTGGAGCCTGCTTGAGATTCTCTCTCTCTCTCTCTCTCTCTCTCTTTCTCTCTCTCTCTCAAAAAAAAAAAAAAGCCTTGCTGATAAGCACAGACACCATCTGAGATGAAATAATGCATTAGCAGCCTGTCACTGATTAACATGCAACCAGAGGCATTGCCTGTCCCAGAACGTAGAACAGGCATGTTCTGACACAGAGGCCGGAAATTCCAAGCAGAAAAGGACCCTTCTCTGGAAGGGAAGATCTGGGGAGGGAACAGGTGTGAAAGGACCCTGAACAGCATGCAGGGGCTAAGGGCTCCTTAGAGACAGGAAGGAGAGTGGCCCCCGACATAATTTTATCTGGAGCCACCATGGCCTTGTGGTGTCCTGACTTATGGCTTTGGAACCCGCTGTTTTCCATGCTGAGAATGCCCTTCCCTCGGCCCGTCAGAAGGGCCTTCCATGACCATCCTACCAAAGCAGCATCGCTCTCCCCTGGCCACTCTGGTCCTCTCCATGGCCCTATCACCCTCGGATAGGATCTCTGCATTTTCAGGTACTTATAATTCCCACCCAACTAAGCTATAGGCTCCAAGAATGCTGGGACTTGGCCTCCCTTCTGGTATCCCCAGTGCCCAAACGATGGCTGAGACAGGCTGGGGATTCAGCAAATACCCACCGAATGAATGGAAGACTGAAATGCAAGGTACTGTCTGCCAACAGCAATCAAAGACGCAAAGGATGAGAATCTCTAAGGGTGGGGAGGCTAACGGAAGAGAATTGATTGAAAAGGCCCGGATGTTTGCAAGGGAGGCAGGGGTCTGATTTAGATACGAGTTGGCCCGCAGGAGGGTGGACTCATGCAAGAAAAGGCAAGGCAATGGGGGAACAGCAGGGGCGCTCAGGCAATGGGTGTCAATCCAGTTTGCCAGAAGGCAGAGTGTGTAGTCACAGGTGAACGTGCTGTGAAAGGCGTGAAGCTTAAGCATCAGGGTTTAGCACCTGCACGGGCACTCCCAAGTCCCTAGCAAGGTGCTCACATGGTCACGTGTTTCCATGTGATTTGCACGAATAGGATGGTTCGCCCATTGCCAGTTAAGGCCAGTTCTCCTTCGGGTTGGTTGACTTCTCTTCCATCTCACTTCCTTTTGCGTCGGGTGGCACTGGGATTTCTGTGGATGATTGTTGGGTCTAGCTAAAGGAAGCTGAGTTGGGAATGCATCAGGCAGCTGTGTAAATAAATATGTCCCACATAAGCCACCAAACGTGTGGCTGTGTGTCCCAGCAGCGACGGAAAACGAACACACCCAGTGTTGGTGTCCCCACACTACAGGTGAGTGGTACACGTCTTTGCACCTGCTGTCCTCTATGCTGAGTGGGGTGTATTTAAGCAGTTCACAGTCACTTCCTCTACAGTTAAGTAATTGCCAGCTATCTTCATGCAAGAATAGTTTCCAGGAATCCTCTCACTACCCACTGGGCCAATGCACCTGGAATTATGACTTAAAGACACGTCACAATATGAATCTACCCCCGAGGATGTGAGTAACGGAGTAGAAACAAGCTCTGAAGTGCACGAGCCAGAAGCTGGTCTGTGGAAAATTACTCCAAACCTTTGAGCCCATATGTGAAAGAAACCTGATGGCAATTTTCCAAATTTAACATTTCTAGAATTTCATATGATGTTACCAATACAAAGTTGTAAGGCTGAAAGAAAAGTTTATAAGTTATCAAGAATAGGAAAACAGGGGTGCTTGGGTGGCTCAGTCGGTTAAGCGTCCCACTTCGGCTCAGGTCATAATCTCACGGTTCGTGGGTTCAAGCCCTGCGTCGGGCTCTGTGCTGACAGCTCAGAGCCTGGAGCCTGCTTCGGACTCTGTGTCTCCCTCTCTCTCTGCCCCTCCCCGCTCAGGCTATGTCTCTCTCTCTCTTTGAAAACATAAAATGAAAATTAAAAAAAAAAAAAAGAATAGAAAAACAAATTCAATCAGTCAACACGCTGTAGGAAAGATAGAAGGATCGTTCCATGTTCTCTAGAAAGTGGTATTTTAAAGTCATTGCTGGACGTAGAGGCAAAGAGGAAGAAGAAGAGAGGCATATTGGCACTGATGGCTGTGGACGTCAACGGCAGAGAGGCAACAGTCAAAGACAGAGGAAGGGGAGTGCTCCCCCAAACCAGAGGGCCGGACAGAACCTCGGGAAGGGACCAGAAGAACCTTGAGGGTAACCCTCATGCAGGCAGAGAAAAGGAACTGGCGGTGTGAACCAGCCGTGCTTTGCCAGCCATCGCGCTAAGGGCTGGATGCTGGTGTTTGAGTCTCCAACAGCCTTACCACATAAGCGCGTGTGTCTTCCCCACAGACACACACCTGAAGCTCAGAAGAGGGAGGATTGCATCCAAGTCTATTCAGCTCTGAAACCCACCACAGGATGAGCGAGACCACCAACAAGTGGGGCTGCGACGAGGAAGCCGGTAGAGGATAGACCTGAAAAGAAGGCAAATGGTGGCCAACGCTTAGACATCTTTTAGAGCCAGAGATGGGGAACCCAGATGCCTGCAGGGGCTGGGCAGTCGGCAAGCGATGGAGAGGTGTTTGCAACACAAAACTCACAAGCTAATCTTTACTTACATGAACTAATTTATACTGCTTTTTTTTGTTTGTTTTTTTAACACACAAGGCTTCCTTGGCCATGCTTTCATTTTCCTTGATACAAGAGCAATTTCTTGACTGTCAAGGAACAAGACTACGTACGTGCAATGATCCCGGGCTGTGGGTTCTTGGTCTCAGCGCTGGGGATGGGTGGGGACGGTGGCAAATTGGAGAATTACTCACACTACCCAGTTCCAGGCCATGATGCCAGGTGGAGATGACCCAGGATCGTCAGATCTGATTTTCCAATGGAAGCCAAAAAGACAGATTTTCATGTGAACTCTTAATTTCTAAATGTTGTCAATGAATTTTTTTTTTAGAATAATGTGTAGCCCACAAGATGCATCTGTGAATCAGATATGAAACCATGTTTGATCCAGAATGAATGAGGTTGGTGAAAATAATAACAGAGACAATGATGATAAACTTGTGAATATTTAATGTGCCAAGAACTGTTCTTACCCGAATGAAATTTAAGCTTCTACCACAACCCTGTAAAGTTCGATATGATTATTCCTTTTTTATATCTGGGGAAACTGAGGCTCAGAGAGCTCATGTTCTTGTACCCAGGAAGCGTGGAGCCAGGATTTATACCACGCAGACTGACTTCAGAACCTGGGTTCTTCATCCCCAAAGCTGGTTTAGAGAAGACCTCTGATTTTACACCCAGGAACAGCGTTATCCCAGGGACTGAGGCAGAGCTTATGAGGCCTGTGGTTTTCTGAAACTATTTACATTTTTTTTTACCTGGGTGCAAGAGTGTGTTTTCATTGGAAGGGAAGACCAAAGCTTCCATAAAGCTCTCAAAGAGACTCTAGAAAGGACGGAGTGACTGATTTAGGATCATGAGTAACTTTGCTTCAGACAAGCCAGTCCCATAGACTAAGGGGCAGAAGCTGAACGGCCAGGGGTTAAAGAGATAGCAAGCTATACACGGTGGGGGTCAGCCCTTTCTAGAATACTGGCAGTGAAGAAAGAGAAAGCAGGGGTAAGAGAAGATTCTACAGATAAGAGAGATCTGGGCATTTTGTCTGCTGGAGAAGGAGGCGAGGGAGAAGGAAAGAATGAAGCATTTATGGTTCTTACAGAGCAAGGACACTTTGAAAAGGGCCATGCCTTGGCTTCCAAGCACGAGGGTCTCGAAAAGTCTGGACAAGTCGAACTAAAACACGGTTTCACAAAATGGGAGTAGCTTCTCTCCTATGCTCTGCCCCACTCCAACCCAGGAGTGAAGCCTGAGAACTTCCTTACCCATCCACCTCTTTCCTGCTCTCCCTTTCTTCGTGCCGCAAAGCCGGGGTCAGGGCGCCCCACAGGATCTGCTAGTGTGTGTCTCTTACACACCCACCCAGCTTCGACTTCCCACCAGCAAAGGGGACAGTGCGCGTCTCTTTGCATTCTCCAAGAAAAAACAGCCCCGTCCGCCTGCTTGCCATGTTCTGTACTGGCCTCGTTATCACTCAGATTTGTTTGAACAATCACTCCAGATTCATTTCTCCCCAGTAGGTGAGACAGGTTTTAAAAAACATGAACTATGATAAATAGATGAATTTAAAAGGACAAGAGACGATGAGTGAATGCCACCTACAGAATGTTTGTGTCCCCTCAATATTCATATGCTGAAACCTAATCCCCAATGCGATGGTATTGGTGGGGGGGGGGGAGGGCTTTTGGAGGTGATTAGTTCATGAGAGTGGTGCTCTCATGAATGGGATTAGTGCCCTTATAAAAGACACCCTGGAGGGGCACCTGGGTGGCTCAGTCGGTTAAGCGTCCGACTTCGGCTCAGGTCGTGGTCTCGCGGTTCATGGGTTTGAGCCCCGTGTCAGGCTCTGGGCTGACAGCTCAGAGCCCGGAGCCTGCTTTGGATACTGTGTCTCCCTCGCTCTCTGCCCCTCCCCCACTCATGCTCTGTCTCTCTCCATCTCTCAAAAATGAATCAACATTTAAAAAGATTGAAAAAAAAAAAGACACCCTGGAGAACTCCGTCACCCCTTCTGCCATGTGAAGACACAGCGAGAAGACAGCTGTCTACTAATCAGGAAGTGGGTCCTCACCAGACACTCCACCTGCCAGGCACCTTGGTCTCAGACTTCCCAGTCTCCAAAACTATGGGAAATAAATGCCTGCTGTTTAAGCCCCCCAGACTGTGATAGTTTCGTTACAGCAGCTTGAATGGACTAAGACAGTGGATAACTTGGGACAGGAGTCAGCACTGGCTTCTCTGAGGATGCTGCTTTTGACATGGCTCATGAAGACCAAATCAAAGTTAACTAGGGGAAAAGGCACAAGGGTGGTGGTTGGGCAGCGAAGGGTAAATTCAGGCAGGGCGAACTGCACTGTGAATGGAGAAATAATGCTCTCGGATGGGGGAGGAGTAGTCAATGACAACCACGCACCATCACAGCTGCAGACACCAGGTCCCACACAGGAGGAAGGCTCCTGGGGAGGGTGGGTCAGTGGCCTCAGGGATGAGTGAGCAGAATTAGGAAGTTTAGTGTACAACCTCTGGTGCTTTTGATCGCACCTCTTACATACAATTCTTAGGTTTGGGAAATTTCCCGAGATTCTCCTCTCTTCAAGGCGGAGACGAGAAGCTCCGTTTACTAGACTCCTTTGCAGCAAAGACATAGGTGTTGTTCCTGGCTGTGCACCCTCTAAGCCCAATGACCTGGTCCTGCCGGGGCTCCCGCGAGTTGCCTAACACCATCTAACATTTTCCCTTTCTTTTCAAAGTAACTGAAATGGATTCTGTTGTTCTCAACCGGGAACCCTGACAAAGGCAGGAAGGATGACTAAGTAATTAGAGGAAAAGGGAGCGACAGAGCTTAGGCACAGGGGTGCAAAACAGTACGATGTGGCAAGGGAGCATAATAGGTTAGGATGCAAATTTTCCCCAAGTCTGAGAAGGACACATCTTCAGCCCGGGAGAAAACAAGCCCGGGACAGCTCTGGGCTGCTGCTATTACCCGCAGCACGTTGGGTATCTGCTGTTCCATACAGTACTAGGAGTATTGGGGACACACAGCAAGGCTGTGGGGAGGGGAACACTGGGTTCAGTTGACAGAGTATCTTGGTCTTGAAGTCAGGGTATTACCTGCATCTCCTCAAACCCTTTAACCCCTTGCCACAGTATGGAAGTACATGCTCCCGGGAATCAGAAGCCCTAGGCTGGAGACCACGAACTGTTAATTGGGTGACCTTGAGCACAGGGTCACTTCCATTCTCTGATCCTCAGTTTCCACATCTGTGAAGTTGGGTAACACGTGGTTATATGACACGGCACCCACACAAATGGTTTGTCAACTATGAAGTGCTAAGTAACCATGATGGAAGATTCTCACCTCGTTTGGGGTACCAAACAGAAGCAAAATACAAATGGAAGTTAAGATTGATGATTTCAGTGGGGGCCGCATGGGGCCCAAGGCCGCGGGTTGTAAGTCATCAACATCAAGAAAGAAACGGCTCTTGAGGAAGATGTTAAGATTATCTGTAGTCAGCCAGGACTCTTGTGGTTGCGAGGGACACTAGCCTCATGCCAAAGCGGCTTCAGAAAACAAACACAACTTTCATGTCACAGCGCTTGATTCAGGCCCAGTTGGATACAAGGACTCAAGCAACAAAATCACACCTCCAACTCCATCTTGTGTTACATTTTTGTTGATCATCCTCAGACAAATTCTTTCTTTCTTTCTTTTTTAAGGTTTATTTATTTATTTTGAGAGACAGAGAGCACGCACGTGAGCGAGCCCGAGCGGGGGACACCCTCAGCGCAGACCCCAGTGGGGGCTCAACCCACAAACCACGAGATCGGGACCTGAGCCAAAATCAAGGGTCAGACGCTTAACCCACTGAGCCACCCAGGCGCCCCAAATTCTCTCGTTCTGCTACCAAGAAGCTGGCTGCCAAGAAGTCGGCAGCTGCTACAGCCCTGATAGTCTCTGACCTATTTGAAAGGAACACAACCGCAATCTTGAAATTTCTATAAAACCTTTTCGGTATCTCATTGGCCCCAACTAAATGATGTACTCTTACCTGAGCCAATAACTTGGCAGGAATGCGATGATCTCATTGGCCAATGCTCAATCACATGATCACATTCGGAGCCAATCAAAACACTTCACTTCAAAACCTCAGGGTGGGGTGGTTTAGCGCAGGTAGAAGTCGCTCCAACAACCACAAATACCTACAGCGGGTAGTTCCTGATTGTGAGTATTTACTATGCTTTGAAGAATCTACATGGAACCCATCTAAAAACCAATCAGGCTTAAAAATGCCGCAAACACTCCATGCTTAAAAATGCTGGGAGGAACCTTATTCCAGGGACTTCTATGAATTAGTCATGAGGGTGATTTGAATGCTGCCCTCTGAACAGCGCTTTGACATCTTATGACTCTTCTAACTTTCTACAGAGCTCCCACATTTGTTCCTTTATTTGATCTAAATTTAACCATACTCCTAGGAGTCAGAGAAGTTAAGTCACTTGCTTAAAGTCACACAGCCAACCCTGATTTCCTGCCTCCCGGCTTGTAAGTTGTCCGCTCTTGATCCTGGGGTACTAGCAAGAGATAGTATGGGCAAGTTAGGGGAGAGAGCGGGGACGCAGGCGTTTAGGCATGAAGGGTAAACCAGACAGACTCGGTCTCTGTGTGCATAAGCACAAAGCGTCGTGTGGACACAGACAAGAAACCAGACCCTGATTGTTCCCTGTGCTAATGACACAGGTGAGCCCAGAGCCCCCTGGGAGTTCCCGCGGATTCTGCTGGCGACACTGCTTTTCAAGTGAAGACAAGGAGTCAGGGAGTGTGCATCTTTAAGGATCACATAACCTCTATTTTAATTATTAACTTGCTGCATTATTAACTGACCAGCTGTGGGTGGCAGAGAACCAAGGGTCAGAACTCTACGGCAACAATTCGTTCCTGGTGGAGCCCCCAGGCCAGCGGTTCTGAAACCTTCTTAGGGCACATTAAGCACCTGATGAATGATGGCAAACTTCCCTCCAGAAAAAGGCACGACTGGTCTGCAATTTCAGGACTCAGCTCTACGTACTTCCTCCCCATGTCCTGAGGAGCTACCCACACCAGGCCTAATGTCCCCAGGTCCCCTAGCCTTCCTTGGTCTCTTTCCAAATAATAACCCCACCCCCACCCTCACCCCTCCCACTGCCTGCCATGGGTAGCCTTGGGGAAAAGAGGAAGGTGAAAAGATTAGGAGGCGGGAGTTAACAGCACAAACCTCAACCATTTGGAGAAGAGAGAAAAATAAAGTTCTCTTCCAGAAGGCACTGGCCGAACTTCCTCTATACATGGATATCCCTACAGCACGCGCACATCTGTTCAGTCCAAAACTTCAAACATATGGATGGCACCTTCAAGGCTTTTGGTTCGTTCCTCCCACACTGTGACAATTTTTCCTCAAGAACAATACACCTGAAGTTAAAATTTTCTTTTAAAAGAGGACTTTCTTTTAAAGTAGAGAGCCACGATGATTATTTGAAAAAAAAAATTAAACACTCAGAAAACAAAACAATGTTATTGAATCCTAGCTAGCCTTGGTAACTGTGCTCTGAGCCCAGAGATGTTCTTTCTGATTAGATATATAGATGGGCAGGTTTTTAAAAGGGGGGCAGAGAGGGTGGGAGAGGAATAGCATGTTGGACACACATTCACACCAAACTGCAACTTTTGATGTTATCAGATGGGTTGAAATGATTGCAAAGCCAACAATTTCCTCACCAAATGGTTCAGACTTAACTTCATGCCTCACCCAGTCAGGGAACACTGTGATTTATTTAACAGATATCTATTGGGTTACCTACTAAATGCTCTTGGGCATCGATGAATAATGGGGATGAAAGGAAAATACACATGGTTCCTGCCCTCCCAGACAGACTATTCCCTTGGTGGAGACAAACAACGAAATGGAAAAGAAAACAATTTCAAATTGGGTTGGGTACTACCTACAAAAACCCAACAGACCCAACAAGGGGTTACAAGAGAAGGTTGAAGAGGCATGAGATGTACGAGGGGGGGGGGGGCTTCACAGACTGGAGCCAAGATCAGAAGGCAGTTTGGTCTTTGAGTGAGTGAGACCGGAGTTTCCAGTAGAAAACTCACGCTCAGGATCAGACTCTCAGGGAGTGGGAAAGTGGTTAGCAGCTGTAACTCGATATCCCAGGCATAATCTGAAGGACACTAGAGAGACCTGCTCTTTGCCCCTGATTCAATCGGAAAGCAAAGCAGATGTTGTCTTAATAGTTTTCCAGTCCAGTGGCCAAGAGAAAACAAAATATGTCATACATGTGGTTGTATTTAAAGGCAAGATTACAACACATGTCCAACAAACGTTGGTTGTTGCTGGAGCAAGAGATTCCGTTTGTAATCACAGCTGAGTTAATCTAATTAACTGCAAATGAAGACAGTTTTCAAGTTCAGCCAAAATGGTCACAAGTACATGCTTTTTACAATGTTTTCCCCTCTTCTCTCCTTGAAGGGCCCCAACCTGCCATCCTGTTTTTAAATGCCGAAGTCCTAGTGACATGACATGAGAGTTTCTATTTGTTGTTTGGCTGGATCTCTGCAGAGGCAAAGGCTCGATGCCCTAAAGAAGTTAGATCTTTTAAAATATAAATCAGTACAATGGCTTTTGATCGCAGTTGATCAATATCCAGGCCCCAAAATGGAGATTGCACAATCTACCATCAGACTCGCTACACCCATAGAGGTCGATGCTCCACGCCAAGCCCCCTCAGCCTTGCCTAAGAACCCAGGCTCCCACCCTACCAGCCAAGCCCTCTGCGTTTCCCTTAGATGGTTCTGGATAGGAGCGTAAGAAAAATCCCAGGCTTAACACTGGCCTCTTAAGTGCTGGCGCTTCTTAGGGCAGTCAGTGATGTGGGGTGGCCAGGATGAAAGGCTGACTCTAGCTCTGCTTTGGGGGCCTCTTGAATCATCTATGTTGGGAAGCTGGATGTCCTGGGGGAGGATAATGGATTAAGATCATTCCATTTGAAAGAGTTCACTCAGATACAAGCAAAAAGATAGATGATGACACCATTAGGTTTACAAACCACAGAGCATTTGCTCCCCCATCCCATACAGGATAAAAGCTCTAGGGCCATTACATGTTAGGCTCCCTGAAGCAGAAGGGTTAGGATCTGGGGCTTTTGACTCAGGCAGCCCCGGGTTCAAATTCCAGCTCTATCATTCACTATATGTCGAAATGCAGATAAGCCATGCAACCTCTGAGCCTCACTTTCCTCATCTGTGAAAAGGGCATGACACCACTTGCCTGAAGTTGCTTAGAAAATGGGAAATGATGCATATGGAACTGCCAAGATAATGCCATGCACAATGTCAACGGCACGTAGTTTACATCTGCATTCAGTAACGGTACCTTCCCTCTGCCACTCTGCGCGTTCGCCAGATCTCCCCTCCTGCCTCTCTTCTCTGGTTTTCTCATACGGCTGCCCCAACTGTAAGCAATCCCTATGATGTCATCCAACCCTGGTCGTTCAACTTCTTCCTTAGGTCACACATTTCTCAGGGGCAACTCTGGGTGACAGCCATCAATACAAGCTGCGGCCAAGGAAGGCGCTCCATCCTTATGAATGGCGATTCCCAAGTGTGCTCTGTGTCAACAGTAACTAAGGCCTGTGAGCATTCCTTGAGAGATGGAACAAAATGGAATTCTGTGGTCATATCAGTTTGGGAAATGCTCAGAGATTCATAGGACACATTCATATATTAAAGGCTCTGAGGAATCTTACCATGAATAACCCCACTTAGCTTTGTTTGCTTTACCCTTCCCACTTTATCTGATTTACTGGTGTCCTGCTATCCGTGGTTCCTTCTTTAAGCGCTTTCCTTTACACCCTTTTTAGTATGAACTAAATAATCCCCCTTCGCAAATAGAGAAATAGGGTTCAGAAAGGTTAAATGGTTAGCACATCCTGATCCAGTGGGTAGTACCAGAAACACCTGCTCCCTCTTTGAGTCCAGGGCTCTTTTCTCTACATCTGGAAGAAATAGCTTAATAAATCCCTTTCTGCTAAACAATCCCAGAATCTATAAATCACTGGATGGGCTCACGGGATTGCATTGCCTGACAATTTCATCTTCGTAGCAAGGAGAAAACCATAGAGGGGGAGTGATCTGTCCAGAATTAGGGGTGGCAGAGTTGAAAGTGGCACCCAACCTACTAATCTCCAGGCTCAGCTGCCTTTACCTTACGCCCGGGGTTCATGGGTCTGGCTCAAACTCCTCAGCCATCTTCTTCAATTACATCTTCCCTCTATCCAAGGCTAGATCAGTGCTGCCTGACAGACCCTTCCGAAAGAGGGTGGAAACGTCTATAGCCGTGGCATCCCTTCCGATAAACACTAACCACATGTAGCTGTTGATCACTACAGATGAATCTAGTGCAAATGAGAAACTAAACTTTTCATGCCATTTCATTTTGAAAAAAAAATTTTTTTAATGTTTATTTATCTTTGAGAGAGAGACAAAGTGCAAGCGGGGTAGGGGCAGAGAGAGAAGGAGACACAGAATCTGAAGCAGGCTCCAGGCTCTGAGTTGTCAGCACAGAGAGTGATGCGGGGCTCAAACTCATGGACGGTGAGATCACGACCAGAGCCGAAGTCAGACACTCAACCAACTAAGCCACCCAAATGCCCCTCATGCCATTTCATTTTAATGAATATACATTAAAATAGCTGCATGTGACCAGGCACCATATCAGACAGGGTAACTCTGAAGACCAGAAAGCATATTGATTCTATAGACCCACGGATGCAATTATCACAGAAGCAGAAGATCTTTGTAATAACAATGGAGTCTAAGCTGCCTAGACCTTGTTAGGGGCTGCATTCAGTTTCATTTAATGATAGAGCACAACCTATCCCAAAAGATGCATTTGCTCAACCAATTTCCTCCTTTCCTTGGCAACATCTTACCCATCATTCTAATCTAGGCTCAAATTCACCCTCTTTCAGGAAGCTTTTGCTGATCTACCTCCCTCCCACCAAGCACAGCGAAGAGATTCTTCCATGGAACTCCCACTGTCCTATAATTGTCCCCAGCGGGATGAAAAGGAAGACAGTTTTTGTGTTGGTTTTGAAACTGGATGAGAGGGGAGAGAGTTTGCCTGGGGGGAGGGAGTTGTGGCAGGCGCATTTGGGGAGTGGTGTGGGAGAGATAAGGAAGAGGTACCTAAAAGAGATGGGTAATGCGTGACTTAAGCTTTTCCAGCTACCCTAAGAAATCTTCAGTAAAAGTAGGTATTACAATCTATAGTGACACATGGATCAATCTCACAAGGTTGAGAGGGAAAAGGAAATCACATGCTTCACAAACAAAACACCCAATATATTAGGAATAAGAGGGGATTTTCTCAACCAGATAAAGGTCATCTATGAAAAACCCAGAGCTGACATCATACATGATGGTGAAAGACTGAAGATCAGTCTTCAGTCCCCCTAAGATCAGTAACAAGACAAGGATGCCTACTCTTGCCACATCTATTCAATATTACTGCAGATTCTATCCCAGACAATTAGGCAAGGAAAAAAAAAAGGCATCCAGATTGAAATGGGAGAAGTAAAACTATCCTCATTTCCAGATAATGTAATCTTGTACATAGAATATGCTAAAGAGTCCACCCAAATACATTAGAACTTCTAAATAAATTCAGAAGTGTTGCAGAATATGAGATCAATATACAAAAAGTAGCTGTATTTCTTCTACATATTGACAATGAGCAAATCAAGAATGAAGTTAAGAAAACAATTTTATTACCACAACATCAGAAAGAATAAATACTGAGGAGTAAGTCTAACCAAAGAAACACAAGACTTTTGAACTGGAAACTACAAAATGCTGTCGCAAAAAATTACAGAAGACCTAAATAAATGGAAAGACATCCATGTTCATAGATTGCAAGATTTAATACTGTTAAGATGGCAACACTCCTTGAATTGATCTACAGATTCAATGAAATCCATATCAAAATACCAGAAACTTTTTTGCGGAAATTGACAAGCTGATCCTAAACTTCATATGGAAATTCAAGGACCTGAAATAGTAAAAATAATCTTGAAAAAAAAAGAACAAAGTTGGAGGACTCACACTTCCTGATATCAAAAGTTACTACAAAGCGGCAGTAACAGGAAAGTGTGGAACTGGTACAAGAATAGACACATAGACCAACCAATAGAATAGAATTGAGAATGTAGAAATAAACCCTCACAATTTATGGTCAATTGATTTTTGACAAGGGACCCAAGACAATTCGTTCTACAAGTGGTAGTGGGACAACTGGATAGCCACATTTGAGAGAATGAATGTGGACCCTTTACTCACATCATAAATAAATTCAAAATGGATCAAAGACTAAATTTAAAAGCTAAGCTTATAAAACTCTCAGAAGAAAACAGAGGGGTTGAGGCACCTGGGCAGCTCAGTTGGTTATGTGTCCAACTCCTGATTTTGGCTCAGGTCATGATCTAATGGTTCATGGGATCAAGCCCTGAATTGGGCTTTGTGCTGACAGTAAGGAGCCTGCTTGGGATTTTCTCTCTCTCTCCTCCTCTTCCTCTGCCCCTCCCCAGCTCATGCAAGTGTGTGTACTTTCTCTCCCTCAAAAGAAATAAAGACACATTTAAAAAGGAGAAGCAAACATAGGGGTAAATGTTCACGACCTTGGATTAGGCAATAGGGTCTCAGATATAACAACCAAAGCACAAGCAACAACATCAATGAAAAAAATGGATAAGTTGGACCTTATCAAAATGAAAAACTAGTGAAGATAATTCACAGAATGGGAAAAATCATGTATCTGCTAAAGGACTTGTATCTAGAATATACAAAGAACTATTACAACTCAATTATTTTTGTTTAATATTTTTTAATGTTTATTTATTTAGTTTTTGAGAGAGAGAGAGAGAGAGAGAGAGAGAGAGAGAGAGAGAGAGAAAGAGAGAGACCAAGCAGGGGAGGGACAGAGAGAGAAGGAGACACAGAATCTGAAGCAAGCTGTAGGCTCTGAGCTGTCAACAGAGAGCCTGACGTGGGGCTTGAATTCACGGACTGTGGGATCATGACCTGAGCTGAAGTCGGATGCTTAATCAACTGAGCCACCCAGGTACCCCACAAATCAATTATGAAAAGACAGATAACCCAATTAAAAAGCAGACAAAGGATCTGGATAGACATTTCTCCAAAGAAGATAAACAAATGGCCAATAAACACATGAAGAGATGTTGACCATCATTAACTACCAAGGAAATGCGAACCAAAACCACAATGAGATACCATCTCATACCCCTGAGAGCGGTCAGAATAAAAAAGATAAGATAATAACAGGTATTGGTGAGGGTTCAGAGAAATAGGAACCCTCACATGCTGTGGTGGAAATGCAAAGTATTGCAGCTGCGTTTGAAAACAGTTTGGCAGTTTCTCAAAAAGCTAGGCCTGGAGCTCCCCCATGACTCAGCAATTCCACTCCTAGGTATATAGAAGAGAAAAAGAACATGTCCACACAAAAACTTCTACATGAATGTTCATAGCAACATTATTCATAATAGCTAAAAAGTGGAAACCACCCAAAAGTCTTATGAGCTGAAATCCGAGTAAGTAAAATGTGGTACAGTAGATACCCCTCATCTGCGGGGATAGGTTCCAAGACCCCCAGCAGATGCCTGAAACTGAGGATAGTCCCGAAGTCTCTAGATGTTATACAGTTTTTCCTATACATACATACCTATGATAAAGTATACATTTATACTAAATTTATAAATTAGGCCAAGTAAGAGTTTAACAATGATAACTAATAATAAACTAGGATAATTATAACAATATACTGTACTAAAAGGTAGGTGAATGTAGTCTCTTTCTCTCTAAATGTCTCTTTTTTGTGTCTCTCTTTTTTTTTAACGTTTACTTATTTTGAGAGAGACAGAGCATGAGCAGGGGAGAGGGCAGAAAGAGAGGGAGAGAGAGAATCCTAAGCAGGCTCCATGCTTAACATGGAGCCCGACATGGGGCTCGATCCCAAGACTGAGAGGTCACAACTTGAGCCGACATCAAGTTGGACACTCGACTGACTGAGCCACCCGCACGCCCCTGTATCCCTCTCTTTTTTTTTTTTAATTGAAATATAGTTGACACGCAATGTCAACTGTATGCCTATTAGTTTCAGGCATACAACACACTGATTTGACAACTCTGTACTTCATGCTGTGTTCACCCCAAGTGTGGGTACCATTCGTCACCATTCAACACCATTATAGTGTCATTGATTATTTTCCTTATGCAGTGCCTTTAATCTCTGTGCCTTGTGCATTCCACCCCGTACCTTCACCCATTTCTCACTCCCGTTCACTTATTTTGCCCATCTAATCCCCCTCCCCTCCCTTCTAGCAACCACCAGTTTGTTCTCTGTATTTATGCATGTATGTTTTTGCTTTTTGTTTGTTGTTTTTATTTTGTTTTTCAGATTCCACATATAAGGGAAATGATATGGTACATGTGTTTCTCTGTCTGACTTATCTCACTTTGCATAATGCCCTCTATAGGTCCATCCACGGTGTCCCCCGTGGCAAGACTTCATTCTTTTTTATGGCTGAGAAGTATGCCATCATATCTATATACACACCACAACTTCTGTATCTCAAAATATCTGATTGATTGTCCTGCACTCACCCTTCTTCTTATGATGATGGGAGATGAGAAAATGCCTGCGAAATGAGATGAAGTGAGTCGGGTGAGTGACGGAGGCCCTGTGACGTAGCGCGATGCTACCACTGACCTCCTGATGAGACTTCGGAAGG
Organism: Lynx rufus; assembly: GCF_022079265.1. Taxonomy (NCBI): domain Eukaryota; kingdom Metazoa; phylum Chordata; class Mammalia; order Carnivora; family Felidae; genus Lynx; species Lynx rufus. The sequence continues at coordinate 13,396,977 of NW_025814838.1, forward strand.
AGGGTCATCTGCTTCAGGACTTCGGTCGACCGTGGTCACCGAAACTGCGGAAGGCAAAACCACAGATGAGACAGGGCTACTGCATAACGGTACAATGAAATATTATTTGTCAATACGGAGGCAATAATACCATCTACTCCTCATAATTAGTGAAGACTAGATTCACAAGCCTCACCTGGTTCCTGGTTTCCCACCTGCTACTGGCAAGGCTTTTTGTCTGAGCTCGCTCCCATCTCCCAAACCAGTCTTGCTAGGAGACCCCTGTCCTGTTGAATCCTTCACTCCTTTGCAGGACTCCTTTGATCGGCCAGCAACCAAAACACATGGAATAGAATTGATTTTAAGAGCCCACACTTTCTGTGCCCCTGGGTGGTTCACTCGGTTAAGCATCTGACTCTTTTTTTTTTTTTAACGTTTATTTTTGAGAGAGAGAGAGAGAGAGAGACCGAGCGCGAGGGGGTAGGGGGCAGAGAGAGAGGGAGACCCAGAATTCGAAGCAGGCTCCAGGCTCCGAGCTGTCAGCACAGAGCCCGACGTGGAGCTCGAACTCACAAACCTCGAGGTCATGACCTCAGCCCAAGTCGGCCACTTAACCGACTGAGCCACCTGGGCCCCCGCCGACTCTGATCTTGGCTCAGGTCATGATCTCAGGGTTCATGAGAGGTTCGCGGGATGGAGCCCTGCATTAGGCTCTGTGCTGATAGCATGGAGCCTGCTTGGGATTCTGTCTCTCCCCATCTCTCTCCCTCTGACCTTCCCCCACGTCTCAAAATAAATAAAATAAACTTAAAAAAAAAAGATCCCATACTTTGTTCCTCTCTTCCTCATGATTTTAAAAAGTTCTGTGAAGAGAGCTCCCTTCACTACTCTTGAAACCAAGGAAATGTATAAGTGAGTTGGCTCTGTCATTCTCCACGGGTCATTTTTGTATTCCCAGCTAGTGTTCACCAGTTCTGGAGGCTGGCAGGGCAGGGCAGGGCAGCCCCAAGGGCAGAGGGAAGAGACTGAAGGTGCGTATATCTGTCTGTAGCTTTCCCCCATACAGCTGGGCGGGTTCACCCAGCCGTTCTTGGAGACTGGAAGTTTGGACACCTCGGCCCTGGGCCCTTGGCAGGTGAAATCCAAGGGCACCCCAGCACCCCTGCCAATGGCAGCCCGGCACCTGGGGGAAAACCAGGAGACAGAGTGGGTCTGAGTCTGTGCTGGTAGCTGCCCAGGGTGGAAGGGGACTCCGGCTTCATGTAGGAGCTGCTGGGGAATTGCTCCCACGGAGGAAATTCCAGTCACCGAACAGAACCTGGAAAGTGCGTTCTCCGAGCTTTGGGCTCTCACCTTCAGCCTCCGAGTGTCAGTCCCCCCTGCACGGCTGGCTAGTCCTCTGTTTCCTCTGGGACTTGGCTGGTTTCTTTTAGGGGAGCTGCAGTCCAGAGTCTGTGGCCAATGGAAAGGAAGCAGGGAGGTTGTGCCCCGGCCGGGGAGGGGAGAGCCTGGTCGCGGTACCTCCAAAGGGTCCAAGCAGGTCAGAGCACAGCCTCTGTTTACTCCATTTCCGATGACCTGCAGTTACCCCAGTGTGATCCCCTGGGGTCACAACCCAGCCTGGAGTGTGATGTGTCATTCCAGCTTCTCCCATGGTCCTCTGGGATGGCCTGTGGCCACATCTGTCCAGGGACTGACCCTTAGTAACCTGTGGTCTTTGCGGCCCAGGGTGGGCGTGGACGCAATGGCCTGGGTGGCTTTGGGAACTAAGGGAAAAGTGATAGTCCATTCTCCCCACTCCCCAGCATGTGTCTGGGGTCCAGCTGGCCCACTCTCCCACCCACTCAAATAAGGGTCCTCCGGAAGTTAGGGCCGGGGCCGCCATCGAGCCCTTGGGTTTCTCTGAAGGCCTTTGGGGAGCTGCAACGTGCTGCCCACGGCCACTGCCTTCTTCCTGTTCAGTCTGTCACTGAAGCCATTCGTCCAAAACTCAAATGGGACTGTGTCATAGGCCTGTTTGGAAACCCTACTTGGCTCCCCTCCAGGGACTGGAGGCCCACAGATGGGGTTTTGCTTGGCCTGCCTTGAGTTTTTTAAAAATCTCGAAGTTTTGCACGAAAGCTGACTTTCCTAGCTTCTCTTGAGACGTGGAGCCCTGATCCTGTGTGGCCACACAGCTGAGCACAGCACCTCTCCAGGCATGTGTTCCTCGGGGAACGGCTTCCACTCGTCCCCCTGGCCTTGCAGCCAAGCCTCCCTTCCTCCTCTCACGACCAGCTGGCACCCGCCCGCTTTTGAGTTTCCCACTCTCGTCTCGAGGCCAAGGCTCCCGTGGCACAGCTTGGGGGCAGTAGGTGACCTGACCTCTGTCTGCCTTTCCAGCCTTGTTCCTGCTCACCCCTCCATTCCCTCCCTCCCTCACCCCTACCTCTCGGCCCATGGGCCACGCCAGTCTCTGCCCGCTCACCAAACGAGCCAGATGTCGACACGGGTCCACACCTCGTGCAGTTGCCGGGATCTGCATCTGTATCCTCGGGCAGCAGACGTCTGCAGAGCACCTGCTATGCATGTCTGGGCTACGTACTGGGGACGGAAGTATAAGACCCAGGGTATGAGTCTGGGTTCTCCACTGAAACAGACCCAATAGAATAGATGACCGATCGATTGATCAGTCGATAGACAGATACTAATCATAAGGGAATGGCTCATGTGATTATAGAGGCTGAGAAGTCCGAGATCTGTGGGAGGCAACCTGGAGCCTCAGGAGAGCTGATATTTCTAGTCTGAGTCTGCAGGGCTGAGTCTCAGGAGCGCCGATGGTGCAAGTTCAAGTCTGAGATTGAAGGCAGAAGACGGATGTCTCAGCTCTAAGACAGGCAGGCAGAGGGGAAGCATCCTTTCTTATTCAGCCTTTTGTCCCATCTGCTGTACTCAGTCTACCCAGGCACACGTTAATCACATCCAGAAACACCCTCACAGACTCCCCAGGTCCAACGCTGAGCCAAATATCTGCACGCTCTGAGGCTGACACGTAAAATGGGCCCTGCCATTCGGTCCTCCTTCTCCCGAAGCCTGCAGCTTAGCGAGGTACGCAGAGGGGCAGGAAAATAATTCCAAAACTGAGTGGTGAGAGCTGGAGGGATTCTCACTTCTACTTCCAGCTTCACCTCGAATAGTGCCTCCTACAAGTCTTTTCTCGTCTCCCCACACAATCAGTGACTTTCTCTTGGGGGCCCCCAGAGAACACACCTCTTGGGAGAGATTGTCTCTCTCTTCTCAGTGAAATGTTCTAAGTCTACAAAAGGATACAGAAGTAATGGAGCAACGTCCCATGTACCCACACCCGTCCTTAAAAGATAAAGCATCACAGGGGCGCCTGGGTGGCTCAGTCGGTTGAGCGGCAGACTTCGGCCCAGGTGGCGATCACGGTTCAGGAGTTCGAGCCCTGCAGTGGGGCTCAAACTACATTGGGATCCTCTGTTCCCCTTTCTCTGCCCCTCCCTCTCTCGTGCTCTCTCTCTCTCAAAAATGAATAAATATTAAAAATAATAATAATAATAAAGCATCACAGGCTAGGGCGGCCAAGTTGTCCCCTCCGGGGACCCCCCTCAGTCCCTGGCAAGTCAGGAGGATGGGTCACACCAGTGCAGGCCTCCTCACCTCCCACGCCTGAGTATAGCACTTCTTGAAATCGTCCCCCCCACGCTCCCCAGCAGAGGACTGATCGATGTATTAAATCGATCAGTTTTAGGGTTACCATGTGTGTCTCTATACTTCGAATCCAGCCCTAAATGACATTGGATTGCCTGTGTCCGCGGCCGCAGGCCCCCCCCGCCCCCCCCCCCCCCCCGCATGCACACTGGCGGCCCAGGCTGGGTCCAGAACACTGGATGACCTCTCCTGATGGGTGACGGCGATAAGAGCCGGGTGGCAGCACCCAACACTTGCTGCAAATTTGAAGTCAAAAGCTGGAAAAGCAAAGCTGGAAAGCTGCGCGAAACCCAGACAGGGGAGAGGTGGGTGGTGGGGGGAGAGGCGGGGACTAGATGGAAGAAGCAGAGAGCGCCCCCGAGAGGCAGTTAGGAGAGCATCAGAGGGGGGACCCGGGGCTGGGTGGAGAAGGTCAAGGCACGTTGGGCAGGGAAGCGGCAAACTCCCCCCCCTTTAATGCTCCTGCGACACACTCCACAAAATCCACAGCCCTCACTCAGGCGTGGGGGCACAGGCGCGCTTTCAGGGGCCCGACTCTCGGTTCTCCCGGAGGTGCTCCCGGAGGTGCTCCCGTGGCCTCTTGCGGAGCCTAGCTGCTCCCCGAGGCCTCCTGGTGCCGGCTAAGTGTTCAGTGTTATTTGTCGGGGGAAGATGGGGAGGAGGGAGGAACACAGAGAGGGAGGAGGGAAGGAAAATAGGAAGGGGGGGAGGGAAGGCCGGCCTCAGCTCTGCGATGGGGGTGGGGGTGGGGGTGGGGGTGGGGATGGGGAGGAGCCAGAGCGGCTCCGCAAGGTCTTTGCTGCCAGGACGGAAGGGCCTGATCTGCAGAGGGGCTGCGAGGCCCCCGCCACTGGCCTGCTGTGGCCCCAGGAGCCTTCTGGGCTTTGGGAACCAGGCCGGGAAGCGCACTGCGAGCGAGGGCGTGAGGGGGTGGAGGGTGGAGAGAGCAGACAGGGAGCAGAGGGAAGTGGAGGGGCAGAGGCGTGCTGCTTAGCAACGGCAGGAGAAGATTTAGGGAAGTGACAGGACCATTTCTCCCCGCGCCTCAAAGGGAGCGGTTTTTTTTTTCCCCAGAGCTGCCTGCCGCCTACACTGGCGGATCTTGTTGTGGCGGCTCAGAACGCGGGTTAGAAGGGGGGGGGGGGAGGCTCCCCGCAAGTCAGGGCCATCGCTGGGGCAGGCTGCCCCGCCACGTGTGCGGCCACCAGGCTCTCAGCAACTCCAAGGGGACCTCTCCTCTGGGCCCTGGAAGGAAGGGAAGGAAGCCAGCCTCGCAGGAAACACCACCAGCGATGCAACCTCAGCCTCCTCTCTGGAAGGTGCTGGGGATTCTCCCTTCCCTTCCTTCTGCCCCAGGACCCTGCTGGCAGCCCCCCCGCCCCCAGCTTCCTCCCCACTGAGAATTCTCAGTTGCTTTGCTTTCTTAATTTGGTTTTCTCCGGCTCAGGATCGAGATCAAAAGAAGAAATTCTTTGCAGCCTTTTAGGAATAATTCCCAGAATCGCCCCCAGGAAATGCATACATAATGACCATAATTATTTAAAAAGGAGTCTTTCTCCGTTTCTTTTCCATCTCTGCGGCAGGCTTGGAGAGGACAGGCGAGAGGGAAGCGGCTAGGGTGTCTTTGTGGTCGCAGGGTTTAACTGCATGAACCGTGTTCTCGCAGGCGAAGTGTGGGACCCACACGCCACCGGCTTGCGGCGCGTGACAGGGCTCTAGATGGTGCAGACAACAAATGCAAAAGGCAGTTCGCTAGCGCTAAACACCCCGACTGGCCTGGTGGGAAGTTACTCCCTTTCTAATTGGTGTTACTTGTCTCGAGTCCATCAAGTCTCAAGCTGGGGCTGGGTCTGTCCTTAACATTCCCGCAAACTTGCTAACCTTCCTTCTGACCGGGGCAAATGGCAATCCCCAGGCTGAGAACAAGTAAGAGCGACTGCCTGCAATTTACTAGGGCTGTTTTTCGTTGTGATTATTAAAAAAAATTGTGTTTAAGGTTTATTTATTTTTGAGAGAGAGAGAGAGAGAGAGAGAGAGAGAGAGAGAGCTCGAATGGAGCAGGGGCAGAGAGAGAGGGAGACACAAAATCCGAAGCAGGCTTCAGGCTCTGAGCGGTCAGCACAGGTCCCGATGCTGGGCTCAAACCCACAAACCACCAGACCATGACCTGAGCTGAAGTCTGACCCTTAGCACACTGTGCCACCCAAGGCGCCCCCATTGTGATTATTTTTTTGTGAGCCCTGGAGGCGGTGGGGGAGGGGGACTTTGCACTAAAGGCTGGTTCCTTTTTACAGGAAAGACAAATAATTAGTAACTAATAATCAAAGTGATTGCTGGACCCTGCCGAATGACAAACGCTTTGGAAAAGTCTCCAGCCTGTCAGCCCCTCGATCCAGGAGGCCAGCTTTCCCCCGGCAGGCTGTGGGTCAAGTTGAGGGAAGGATCCCGTTCAAGGTCAGCTGGTCGAGTTGGTCAGCAGCTGGCCCCCCAAGGAGGCTCAGATGGGAGTTTTTAATTTTTTTCGGAGCCACTCAGCCTGGCTTGGCACCCACTCGTAGCCCATCCTGTTTCTTGAGTTTCGAGAAGTTGGCTCCTCAAGGTCCACTTGGGGACACACGGCCATAGAGTGTGGGTGGCTGCCATACCTGATTTCCCTCTGGACAACCACCAGTCTGTCCTCTTGGATCTGGGGTTTGAGCAGAGCAGACCTACCCGGTGGCTTTAGGGCTGGCATGCCATCTGAGCCTGGCTTCCCCTGGGCATCCCATTCTTCGGGCCACAGCGATGGATGGGCTCCGGGAAGGGCAGAGAGATGCATGGAGGCTCTTGCTGGGAATTCTGGGGCTGGCTGGCTCTTTCCCACTGGCCTTGATCCTGAGAAGATGAGACTAGAGCCATTTCTGCCACCACGGGGAGGGAGCCAACAACGAGGGAAGGGGGGCGGTGAGAAATGAAGAGAGAGAGAAACCCGATCCTGATGGTATCAGTTCCATCCCTGGATCCAGCGGTACCTGAAGCCAGCCTCTACCCTTGGCCGCCTTTAGAGCTCCCCACGGAGCCAACGAATTCCCCTTTCATGTAATCTAGTAAGGATCAATGCTTCGGTCACTTGCAACCACGAGTCTTAACTGATGCAATGGCTCAGTGCAAATCCCTGGCCGCTGGGAGAGCAAGAACCCAAGGGGTTTGCCGTACCCACGCAGGTGAGTGGCATCGTCGCCCTACGCAAACATGGGCACAGGAAAAGTTATGAAAGCTCCGAAGTTCAGAGGAACAAGTAGTAGCCACAGGCTGAGTGTGTTGCACGAAACGGCTTATTTCATCCGGGGAACAGTCCTACACGGCCGTCCGCTTTCGGCACCATTTTACAGATGAGAAGACTGAGGTCCGGGGGGTCTCTGTGAACCTTCAGGGCAGAACCAAGGCTTGCCACTCAGTGCCGTATCGTCCCAGTCGTGTCTCTACAGTAAACAAGGAAATGACTCACTGCTACATACAAGACTCTGGGGATGTGGGACAGGGAAGGGACCAAGGGGCGGGGCTGTCGGGCGGCACAGGGTGATACTTACGGAGCCGGTGGCACGAATGCCTCCATCTGCCCCCAACCCCGGCAGTCACAGGGTGCACACGGGCCTGCAGAAAGGGCTCCAGCTCTTTGCACCTCTGGCTGAGGACAGAAAGGCAGAGAGGGCCCCGGGATTCCATCAGCACCCATCAGTACCCATTGGCTGTGGGGCTCCCGACGAGCCCTTCTTCCCTCTTGGGAAATGGAGACCCCGGCTCCTGGCCTTGCTCATGTGACCCAGCAACCCGAGCATCAGATGAGGACAAAGATGGCAAGGATTGTTATTTGCAAACATCGAAAGGGGGGCTTCAGGATGGAGGGAATCCCTGGACTTCCCGGAGGTGGCCTTGCAGGTGTGGACGGGCGTAAACTGACTCCCTGTACTTCCCCCTCCACACCCCCCCCCCACCCCAGAGCTGTGGAGAGACAGGCCCAGCGTGACCTGAAAGGAACCTTTCTGGCCCCAAAGCCAAGAGAGATGAGAACTGTGAAGGAGAGAAGCGAGAGCTCGGCTACAGGCGCTTGGGGGTTTATTTTTACCCTGTTATCTCTATCCTGAAATGTCAAGCGTGGAGCCGCCTCTCCCACCAGCCCCCCAGCCTCCCCAGCCATTCAGCGTGGCAGCGCAGCCTGGAAACAGGCCCCATTCTCCTTCTCTGGTTCCTCCGCCTCTCCAAGAGAGTCACAGCGCTATGGAGACGGGAGGCATGGAAACCCTGAAATAGAGAAGTGGGAAGTGAGACCTTTTATTTGGGTTCTGGAACAGGCTCACTTCCTCCGAGAGGCCCCGGGCGCAGAGGAGGCCCTTGGAACTGTCGGGTACCTATTCTAAGGTTTGCATCAAATCGGTTCTTTATGGTGCAAGACTCAGAGATCCCTACTTACATGGGGTTATATAATAAAGATTGTTTAATTGGCTGAGGCCACCGAAAGGCCTAGCAAAAGGTCAGGCTTCGGGTAGGGTTCGAGCCAGGGGTTTTTTGTGCCGTCCCAAAGACTCGGTTCTCTCCCTCTCTCGGCTCCGTGTTCTGTGGTGTTGGCTTCAACCTCGGGCACCAGTCTGTGCTCCCCAACAACCTTTAGCACTTCTAGAATCTTCCCCCGTGATCACAAATGGCTGCAGCAGTGGGTCTAGACCTCACATCCTCATACGGGTGGCTCCCAAGGAAGAGAGAGGAACCTTCTTTTTGCCACAAGTTACCAAGAAGTGTCCTCCTGTGTTTCGTTGGCTATGACTGGGTTATATGACCATCCCCAAGCCAATCATTTTGGTATGGGGCAGGAAGGTGAAATACACATTGATCCGATTAAGCCAAACCAGATTCCCAAGAACAGGAAAGCAGTGGTTTCCCACAGATTTCAAGCACTGGACCCAAAAGGCGACAGAATGGATCTGCTGAGCAGCAAGCAGGAGGCTGTTCTGCACTTTATTCACTTTGTTTGATCCTTCCGTACTCAGGAAGGCCCCTGAGGTTAGACGTGACAGTTCTTTCCTATCCAGAAAGAGGCCAACATCAACATCTCTTTCTGTCTGTACGTTTACCTGAGGTTCTGAGTTCTACGAATCCTGGGTCCATCATTCCCAAAATTGCACCAAGGCAACAGACTCTCCCCCAGGTAGACAGGGAGGTACAGGCTGAAGGGTCATCTGTTTACCTGCCAAAGTCTTCCTCTGCATTCAAAAAAAATTTTTTTAATGTTTATTTATTTTTGACAGAAAGAGAGACAGAGCATGAGCGGGGGAGGGGCAGAGAGAGGGAGACACAGAATCCGAAGCAGGCTCCAGGCTCCGAGCTGCCTGACGTGGGGCTCGAAATCACGGACCGTGAGATCATGACCTGAGCCGAAGTTGGACACTTAACTGACTGAGCCACCCAGGTGCCCCAGCTTCCTCTGCATTCAAAATAAAACTCACACTCTACACGCTGGCTTCCCTATCACTCACCGCACATTCAGCCATTCCAGGCTTCTTATCGATCATTCCTTAGACAAGCCAATCAGTCACCTTATTCCTACAGAGCCTTTCCACTTGCTCTTTCTCTTGGATCTAGAATTCCTTTAAATCTTTTCAGAGTTGGCCCCATCTCATCATTCAGGACTCTGCTTGAACATCACACCTTCTTGGAAGCCTTCTCTGACCCACCTGGGGCATAAAAACCATCTGAAATTACCGTGTTCCTTGATGGCTTGAGTATCTCTCCCCCTTTGTTAGACCGTAAGCTCCACAGAGCAGGGACTGCGCTGGTCCTACTGATGTGTGTCCCTCGTAATTCCTGCTTCTGTGTCCGCCATAATGGAGGGACTCAATACATATTTGCTGGGTCAACGAAGGAGAAGTCTTTTCTGAATGACCTTGTAAACGTTTCCAGAGCAGGGCAACTTGTTACATTTGTCCTGGCTTTAACTTGGTGCCTACCAAAACATGGCAGCAGAAGCGATGCGTTCAAAGTCGCACCCTAATTAGTAGGGAAAGGGACCTGGGTAGCACCAATGGCTTCTTTCCTAGGCCAATGCATATGAACATCTGAGGGCATGAAACTGTAGAGAGGCACCTGGGGCCACCTGTCCATCCAGGTGTCTAAGTATGGTGGCAACACCACCATTCACAAGTAAAAGCGCGGAAACAGCGTGGGGTGGAATTGTTTCCTCCTTTCTCCACCGAGGCAGAGAGAGAACAATGTCCCCGAAGAAGAAGAATGTCTCGCCTGGTCCACTGCAGACCCCAAAAATCAAAGTCAGAACCTCAACATGCTGGTGACTCAGAAGAACCCGCATGTTCTTGATGGACAAAAACACTCCTCGAGGCTACCGAGACCTGCTTGTCTGTGACAGTCCTCAGGACAATCCGGTAAGTGTGGATGGCTCAGCCCAGAGAACGGGAACTCAAAAGCACATCGGCAGACAGACCTCGGTTGTTCTTGTACTCCACAGACAGCATGCCTTCTGGAGTATCTCAAGTATTCTGCTGTTGATGGTTTTCCGCTCACCCAAACAGATCCATCATTCCTCTGTTAGGCCCTCACAAGACACTCTGAACTTCGTTCTCCTGGACTCCCCAACATTTGTAATAATATCTATATTTAGGTGATAATTTGAGTAAGACTCATCTTCCCCACTGGACTCCAAACTTCTGAAAGGCGGAGATGATCTCATTACCTCACTACCGTGTCCAGTGGTGTAAGTAAACCAACCCCTTGCCCAACTTGTAGAATGAGCCTCGTGAACAGTTTTTGAATGGGAGGGGGGGATAAGTGAATGGAACTCGGGGTCTGCTGGGAAAGCACGTTACAGCCGGCCTGACTCAGCTGGAAGACAGCAAACAGGCTGGATCTTTCACAGTGAATCAGACCTCGTCACTGGCTGACCACCCTGTCCTCTCCATCAAGGCATCTCCCAGGCCTAGAATAGTATCTACCACAGAATAGAGAGTCTGCAGATGGTGGAAGAATAGATCAATGAATGGACACTGTTCTTTCCCTTCCCAAAGAAGCTGGTTACCTTCTTAAGGATAAATTCCTGGAAAGGCAGAATGGGGGGTGGGGTGGGGCAGAGAGCCATAGTATGCAAATGTGCTGAATCAAACCCAATGGTTTAATTTAGGTCATCCCCTTCAGACTCAGCGGTAGCTTCGAGGAGTTTGTCTCCAATTAAGAACATATGGGTTCTTCTGAGTCACCAGCAAGTTGAGGTTCTGACTTTGATTTTTGGGGTCTGCAGTGGACATCTGGGTCCTAATGGGTAGTTTTGCATCTGACATTTAACCAACCAAGGGCTCAAGCTATTTGGTCTTTGTCCCTCCTTCGGAGGTGACAGAGATTCCAAGACCTCATTCTTCAATCGCCAACCCCAAATCAAATACCAAAAAATCTCCCCCCCAACCCACCATGAAAAACCTCCATAAAACCAAATCTCCAAACATGCCTGGGTGTCAAGCCCACCCCCACCCAGCTAGCAAAAGGTGGCTCACTTTTGAACTACAAACTCCCTTCTAGAACCAGAAGGAAAGGAATAAGGGATTTACGGGTCGCCTCAGAGTTGTAGGTTCTGGCTTGTCCCCAGGATGAGTTCATTATTTATTCTTAGAGACCGGACTCAAATTAAACAAACAGTGCCTATAAATAGAGCAGGATACACTCAGCTCAGTGTCACTGAAAGGTCCTTTTCACAGGGACAGATGCGCTAAATGGATGTTCTCAGGTTACCCCGCTGGTACTACGTGAAAAAGGGTTGTCCTTTTTGTTGTTAAGTGTGGTCCAGGAGCGAAGCAGGTGAGTCAGACATTGGGATTTGGCCTGATTCTGTCTCCTTCGTTTCTTTTTTTCTAAATTCTCATTCACGTTATAACTGAGAGGGAGCCGGAGAGGAAGGATGTCACTCTATAAACGCCCTGGCTGGACAATTTGGCATTTCCCTCGGGGAATGGGTCCTGGCTCAGGTTGTATTTGACAGAGTGTTCTGGTCTTTTAGATTAGATTGCAAACTCCCTAAGGGAAGGGACCAAATGGTAGACTTTCCTCTTGGTTTCTCCCATGCTGCCAAACACAGAGATGGCTAGGGTTTCCATGGCAGACCTGGAGCTACGAATTAAAAGGACTGTCCTCAGGCATGGGGACCTGTCTGGTAGGGAGCAAGGCAGCCTGTGTTCCAAGCCTGCTATGGCTTTGCTTTGCCTCTCACTGGGTAGTACGCTCGAGCTGTGCAGTGATCACATCACCGTGACAGACAAGTTGGGGTGGAAAGACCTGGAACAACTGTGAAGAGACATCAAGCAACGGGGCAACCAAGTCAAATCACCGGAGGGACAACAGTGATCACCGAATCGGCACTTGGCCGGCTCATTCCAAGCACTGTTCTAGAACATCGCAACAGCTCACTTAATCTTTCTAAAAACCCCTATGACTTAAGGACCATGATGATCTCTATTTTACAGATGAAGAAAGTGAGGCACCGGTTGAGTATTACCTTGCTCGAAGTCAGACGGCTGGTGAGTCAGGATGGGGAGTCAGGCAGTTGAGCTCAAGAGCAGCCTCCTGGAGTCAAAATTAAGTGCACAGAGTTTGTATCTGTCAGTTTTATCGCCTGGGTCCGGACCACGCCCGGAACTCCCTGTCAGCATGGGATCGAGGTCGGGCCAATGACCCTGAATCTCAGGACTTCTTCTGGGAATGCTAGGCACAAGACACACAGACCTTCCCTGTGGATTGGCAGGGGAGGTGGGCACCTCGCAAGGGCCATAGCCATCTGGCCGCTCCAGGAGGAACGTGGCTGAGAACGGAATCAGCACTGAGAAAAACAGGTCCTGGTGATGGTCTTCGAACCCTGAGTCCAGCTGCACTTAAAGGCGGACCAGCCCTTCAGCCTTGGGCTTTCAGGAGCCAGTATCTCCCCTCTGCTGTCGTAAGCCAGTCAAGGCTGATTTCCTATCATGTGCAGCTGACAGAGTCCCTAACCGAGCCGGCCGGCCCCTAATAAAGCATGATTTGGCCAAACCAACAGCCCAGCCCCACCCACAAGTGAGAGCTCTTTCCTCGCCCTGTTGGAATCTTCCAGAAACACGTACCAGCCTGCTTCTGTGCACTTGCACAATGGCTCCTTTCTCTGTTTACTGAAATCCCAAACACTCTGCTGAGGCCTCCCCCACGGTATCCGTCAGAATCACCTACCGCTTCATTTGGTTACCACAGTATGGAACTGAGGTGCTTACTTAGCCCTTACCCTATTCTGCCTTGAGATAGTTATTTACAAGTCATCATTAACATTCATTGAACGCACGTGCTCAGCTCGGCGAGGGGGGTTCAGAGCCAAGACCATCAGCACGTAGCTGAGCTCTTTCCAAGCGTCGGGCACTCCGCTCAGCGCTTGGCACTGAGCATTTATGTGGCTGCGTCTCCTAAAAAAAACCCTACAGGGCAGCTACGAATGAGATCCCCACTTGACACATAATAGGATGGTACGTTAGGAGGTTCCGGCAAGACTCGGAGATTTGAACAGAAATTGCAAAGCGAGTGGCCAGATGTGGATGTAGGTTTTTCCCAGCAAAGACTTGACGACCAGTTTCAAATACTAATCCCTCATTCACAAACCCCTAAACCACAAAGAAGATGTAAAAGACTCAATAGGTATGAAGAGAGGATTTTACTCCTTTTTTTTTTTTTTTTACAAATACCATGCTGTCATCCACCTCCCAACACACACACACACGTATGTGAGCAAGGTGGGGGTGTTTAACCTATTTGTGCATCTCAAGCCTGGGGAGAGTGGCTTCTTTGAGATACTATGGAGAGTCTGATGAGCCATCCTGTTGCTACAGAGATGGAGACACAGGGAACCGTGCCTGACTCACTGCTGAGAAGTCCAGAGGGTGAGAAACGTGGCCAGGAAATTTACGAGCCCAACGCTCATTCTGGCGAAGACTGTACATGTTTTCCTGCGGCCTCACGTGAGCAAGCTGCCTAATGGGTCACCTTAGAGAGTGTCTGGCAGGGCAGCCTAGAAGGGCCTTGAGCCCTCATCAGACAGAGGCTGGAGGCGGATCATCAGACTCGGAGGAGTGTTAGTGAGTCCCTGGTGTGAGTTACCCTGTCAACGCTGGGGACTGTCCAGCACCCGCCCATTACCCCGTGTGATACTTGAGCATACCGAGAGGGGGCGACACCATCTTTGGGTTCTAATAGTCAAGTAGGTACTCCACCCACCCACCCACCCTCATTTTGCCTTACATCTTCTCTCTTCCAACCTCTTGTGTGTACATTTTGGGGGAAGACAGCGTCTATTTCCTTCTTCCTGAAGGCCAGCGGCCCGTTATGGTGGGCCTCAGGTGGAGGAAGAGGAGAGGAGGCTTATTTTTAAATAAAGTTTGAAGTGTTGATTAACGTACTGGACACGACACTCTGATTTGGGAAATGAGACTAATCTGTGACCTAGAAATCATAGGACTTTAATTAAAAAATTAGGCATGAAAAGTAAAGTCATGGTGCCTGCCTGAAGTTCTCATGCACGGCCAGGACAAGGATGTACCCCACTGAAATTTGAAAGAGCTAAGATGCGACAAAAGTAAAGTTGCCTTGATGGCCTCACCTCATGAGCTCTCCTAGATAGAAGGCCAGACGGGGTAAGTGAACTGCTCAGGGTCACAGCGCTAGTAAAAAGGCAGAACTGCGTTCTTAACCACAGTGCTACGCTGTTTCTACACTCCAGGAAATTACTGTCTCTCCTGCCTATTCTTATCTTATTTTTCTCAAATTACCTCCCTTTGCCTCCATGTATCATACATGGCCCTGGACCAGTGTTGACAGAAGCAGGGTATGACCAGAGGTGGGTAAGGTTATCCAAGGATGACGTCAGTCAAGAACATGCTTCAAAGACCAGCGAATCCCTGAGCACCACATCTGGAGAATTTCCTGTCTCCATCTACCTCAATGCTTTGATGATGACTTAAGACACTATTGGTATATTATTTTTTTTAATTTTTAATGTTTATTTATTTTTGAGAGAGAGAGAGAGTGAGCATGAGTGGGGAGGGGCAGAGAGAAAGGGACACACAGAATCTGAAGCAGGCTCCAGGCTGAGCCGTCAGCACAGAGCCCGATGTGGGACTCGAACCCATGAACCGTGAGATCATGACCTAAGCCGATGTCAGACGCTTACCCGACTAAGCCACCCAGGCGCCCCAAGATGCTATTGCTATTATCAACACAACATTGAACCTTACTAAGTTCCAGGCACCATGCTAAGTACTTTTGACACGTTTTCTGATTAAATCCTAGCAGCCCTGTGGAAAGGATCCTTCTGCGCATTATTCCTGTTTACACAGGAGGCAATTGAGGCTTGGAGCACCTTGCACAGGTTTCATGGCCAGCCAACAGACGTCTGAGCCTACAGCCTGCATGCCTGGGCATCGTAAGGCACTCAGCACATGCCTGGAACCCCCCAGCCACCTTCGCACCAAGCCTGCCAGGAGTTACCTGAATCTATGCCTACTCACTAAAACGGACCCTCTATCAGCATTTCTGTTGGTTTCCAAGAAGTTTATTCGATTGGATCCAATCACACAGGGCTCTTGGGTCTTGATTTTTCTGGAGCAAAACATGGTACTTGCTTGGGGCGTGGGCAGAAGGATACGACCTGTGGTTATAAGGGTAGTGACAGGATATGGGTCTTCTCTACCATTTGAGATGGGAATACATGGGCCCCAGTCTGAAGCAGAAGCCAATATCCAATAGAACTTGGTGACCACAGTATGGATCTCTCTAGACCTGTGATCTATCCCACTGTGACATCAAGTAAAGCCTGTGCCTAAATTTTTCACCTCCTCCCCCAATGGGGATGTCTCAAAAATCTATCCGTAATTAACAGTATCTCAATGGAAACTAATGTAGTAGTTGAGAATGCAGGCTTGGGAGTCGGAGTGCCTTGGTTCCATTTATTAGCTATGAATCCTCCCCCAGGCACTTCATTTCTGACCTTTGAGGTTGGTAAAATAGTGATAATAGTATCTGCCTCTTAGTATTTGTGAAAAGCCATCAGTCTGTTCACAGATATTCCAATTCCCCTTCCTCTCTAGGCATGTGATAAAGTCAATATTATACTTTTTATGCACTTTGAAGCAAACCACACCCATGTGACTTGCCTGCCAGCGAAATGATGACAGTGATTTCCTGCCACCAGGGGGAAGCTTTGCAAGCTGGTGTGCGGTTTGCTTTTTAACTTCAGGGGTTCCTAGCAGCCTGGGTCCCTGAGTGTCTGTGATGAGCACCACCCCTCCTCCCTGGTTCTAATCATCACTGGATACGTAGCATGAGTGAGAAACACATCTTTGTTGTTTTAAGCCAATGAGGTTTGGGGGTTGTTTCTTACTGCCATCACCTAGCCTATCCTGACTAATACACTGTTGGTGGGAGGGAGGATTCAATTAAAAACAACAAAAAAAAAGCAAGCACAACTAAGATACTGCCATGCACCCACAAGAATGGCTGTAATCAGGAAAACAGACAATGGCAAGTGTTAGCAAAGATGTGGAGAAAGCCGGTGCCTCCTATATTGCTGGCGGGAATGTAATATAGCGCAGCCACTTTGGAAAACAGCTTGACAGTTTCTTAAAAAGTGAAACATAAGCTCACGTACCACCCGGAACTTCAACAAAGTATCTGCCCCAAAGAAATGAAAGGTATGTCCACGCACAGGCTTGGATGTGTGTGTGTTCCCAGCAGTGTCATTCATGGTAGCTACGAAGCTGGAGCAAACCAGATGGCCATCATCCGGTACCTAGATACACAACACACGGTCTATCCTTACAAGGTCATACTACTCAGCAATAAAAAAGGAACAAAATGCCAATACATGCTACCACATAGACAAACCTCGGCAACATATGGAGTGAAAAGAATCCAGATGTAAGATCATGGATTGAAAGATTCAATTTCTCTGAAGTGTACAGAGAAGACAATTTTGTAAACACAGCAAGCAGTTCCGTGGTTGCCTGGGACTGAGAGGGAGAGTGGGAATTGACTGCAATTAGGTTTGAGGTGGCGTTGGGAAGTGACGGAATGTTCTAGAACCGGATTGTGATAGTGACTGCACAACTCTACACATGTTCTGAAAATCAGTGAGTTGTACACTCACAATGGGCCAATCTAACCATATATAAATTCTACTCCAATAAAGCTGTTAAAAAAAATGAACTAAGCGGCAGTATCTGGCACATAGGGAAAGATCAGTAGACGTTTGTTATTATGTATCATTTTAGGAACGGGAGTCTAGGACTGAGACTCTGCAATGAACTGATGAGGAGTAAAGATCTACATCCACTGAAGAAGGGAGGTCTGGCAGTTGACCTTTGGGTTCCCACCCCCAAACTTTGTATTTCCTCTACACTGACCACTACCTGCAAAAGGCCCAGGGGATATTTACAGTACCAACTGCTGGAAAGATGGGAGTCCCGTCCTTGACTAGACTCTTAGTCTGTTTAGGCTGCTATAACAGAGTATCACAGTCGGGTGATTTATAAATAATGGAAACTTATTGTTCACAGTTCTGGAGCTTGGAAGTCCAAGGTCAAGGTGCTGATAGATTTAGTGTAAGGTGAGGGCCTACTTCCTGGTTCATATATGGTCATCCTCTCTGTATCCTCCCATGGCAGAAGGGGTGAGAAAGCTCTCTGGGGTCCCTTTTCTAAGGGCACTAATCCCATTCATGAGGGCTCTACCCTCATGACCTAGACTCCTCCCAAAGATCCCATCTGGGCTACATCACACTGGGGATTCGTTTTCTTTCTTTATTAAAAAAAAAAAAAAAAACAATTAATTAATTAATTAAAAGACAACACAGAGAGAAATCATGAGTGGTGGAGGGGCCAAAAGAGAGAGGGAGAGAGAGAATCTCCAGCAGGCTTTGTGCTGTCTGCTCAGAGCCCAAGGTGGGGGCTCGATCCCACGAGTCGTGAGATCACGATCTGAGCCGAAATCAACAGTTGGACGCTTAACGGACTGAGCCATTCAGGCACCCTGGGGATTAGTTTTCAAGCTATGAATTTTAAGGGACACAAACATTCAATCTATAGCAATTAGGGACCATGTGGGCCCTCTGGTTAGCAGGAAGCACCAGCAGAAAAGCAGTGATGCATTATCTGCTCACCCGGCTTTCTGGAGGCACAGCCAGGTCCCCATCAGAGAAGTGCGCGCGTGGTCGTTTCTATTTCCAGGCGCTTCTCCCCACCTACAACATTCTCACAGTGTGTTCATCTCTCTGGCTACTCCTTGGAGAAAAGAGAAAGCTTGAATGATTTTGTAATTAAATAAAACAATGTTTAAAAGTGAGCAATTAAGCCCTGAGATAAAAACTAAGGAAATAGGGGCGCCCGGGTGGCTCTGTCAGTTGAGCGTCCGACTTCGGCCCAGGTCATGATCTCACAGTTCATGAGTTTGAGCCCCGTGTCAGGCTCTGGGCTGATGGCTCAGAGCCTGGATCCCGCTTTGGATTCTGTGTCTCCCTCTCTCTCTGCCCCTCGCCTGCTCACGCTCTGTCTCTCTCTCTCTCTCTCTCAAAATTAAATAAACCTTAAAAAATTTAAAAAAAAAACGAAGAAAATAAATCTACAGATGGCAGAAGGAAAGAATGAAAAGTAAAAAAAGCAGATGTAAGCAAGTTAGAAAACAGAAAAACAATAGGGGTTGGTAAGAAAAATCAAAGACCTAATTCTTTTAAAAGACCAATTAAAGAGACAAACTTCTGGCAAGGTTGCATAAGGAAAACAAAATACAAATAAATAGTGCTAGATTGAGTCTAGAAGGGACTAGAAACGAAGACATGGAAGGAGATTAAAGCTAACGAAGAGCCTGCTATGTTGAAATTTACGCTGATAAAATATTAGCCAAAGTAAGACCACATAATTCACTCAAGAGTAGGCAGAGAAAACCCAAGTAGACAAAAAGTCATAGAGGAGACAGCTAAAGAAGTCTTGGGCACTGTGATGAGACGTGTGCGCTCCGATGATTTGGGGGGTGGGGGGCGAATTCCGGCAAACCTCAAGGTAAGAGATAATTTCTACTGATTTAGTTGTTCCTAGGGACTGAGAAAGTTTAAAAGTGTCCTAATTAGTTCTTCAAATCTAACCCAACCCTGATAAACAAATACTGAGAAGAGAGGAAGGGAGAGACAGAAACGCTATGGGAGAGAACGAGAACATTATAGACCAAACCTACGTAGGGATAGCGGGCTCTACTGCCTGGTGTCCGTCTCCCCCCCTCCCCCCGCTATCCACATCCACTCGGAACCTCAGAATGTGACCTTATTTAGAAATAGGGTCTTTTATTTTGGGGGGGGAGGGGCAGAGAGAGAGGGATAGAGCAAGAATCCTAAGCAGGCTCTGTAATGTCAGCGCAGAGCCTGATGCAGGGCTTGAACTCATGAACCGTGAGATCATGACCTGAGCCAAGATCAAGAGTCAGATGCTTAACCGACGGGGGGAGGGGGGGGGCCCAGGCACCCCCCCCCCCCACCAGACATAGTTATTAAGATGAGCTCCTACTGGATTAGGGTAGGCCTAAACACAATGACTGGTGTCCTTCTAAGAAGAGGAGAGGACACACGGGGACAGAAGAAAGAGGCCATGTGAATGCCGAGGCAGAGATTGGAGTGACACAGCCATGTGGCAGGAACTTCAGGCATTTCTGGCAGCCACCAGAAGCTGGAAGAAGCAAGGAAGGTTCTCCCTTAGAGCTTCTGGAAGGCACACGGCCCTGGTGACGGCCTGATTTTGGACTGCTGGCCTTCAAACTATGGAGAGCTGTCCAAGCATATATTTGCTCCCCAGTTTGTGGTATTTTGTTATGGCAGCGCTAGGAGACCCGTATAGATAGGGAGGTAAGGATTCTCCTATTTCTTTGGTGACTTCAGTCTATTTGTGTTACAAAAGTCCCAGCACTGCTTCCTGTTGAGGTCTCCCCCAGATGGCCTCGAAGGGTAGCCTCAGCAGTGGGCTTCCCCCAAGCAACTGTGGGGCCAGGGGGCCATATGCCATATGGCTAAAGTTTTTAAAGCTATAAATAAAACTGTGTTTAAAAATTATTAAACCGGGTGCCTGGGTGGCTCAGTCAGTCAGTTAAGTGTCTGACTGTGGCTCAGGTCACGATTCGTTGAGTTCAAGCCCCGCTTTGGGCTCTCTGTTGTCGGCAGTGTGGAACCTTCTTCAGATTCTCTGCCCTTCCCCCTCTCTCTTTGCCCCTCCCCTCCTCTCTGCCGCTCCCCCTTCCCCTCCTGCACACGCGCTCCCTCTTCCTCTCAAAAATAAATAAGAACTTAAAAAAAAAAAAATTGTTCTACTTCTCCGTTGATGAATGTATTTTCCTAACCACTTGGGGAGCCAAGCTTGGATTTATAATTCTTTCAAGCTCCTTGGTGGTCTGAAATATTATTGTTGTAAAGACACTTGAATGCCCTTTCCTCATGGCTCCTGGCTCCTTCCTACATCATAACGGGCCTTGTGGGAATACTGCGGACACTCCAGCCCGCGTGTCCGGGCTTCGTCTGTACTCCACACAACCCACTGTGCTTGGTCACTGATCAGGCCCAGGGGTGCAAATGTCTGTAGTGCGGTTCTCCCTGGGGAGGATGGACCTAGGAAAGAGGCCGGCACCAGTGCTGGGTACAGGCTAGCACCATTTAGGTAGAAAATTCTGGGTCCTGGCTATTCAGAACATGGTCTAGAAGGCAGGGGACATGCAGGCCCCCAGAATTCCCAACCCAGATAGGTCTGCGCTTACTTGCAGGGCCTGTGGTGTCCCCACCTGCTGGGGAGGAGTGTGGCGAAAAGAGGGACAGAGCAAAGCCTTGTAAAGCCGCCCGGGGCCCGGGTCTAAGGGAGTGGCTGCTTAGCACTTTGTCACACTGTCCCAAAAGATCCAACCCAACAGCACACTGAAGACAAGTAGATAATTCATTAATAGTTTGGTGGGACATCAGAGAAAGGAACCACGTTTCAAGCCACAGCAGATACTCTTACACGTCTCTGTCCTGTTGTTTAAGGTCTTCTCCCAATCACAGAGCCTCTAAAAAACAAGATTTCTTAACATTTACTTATTTTTGAGAGAGACAGAGAGAGACACAGAGAGAGAGAGAGAGAGAGAGGCAGAGCATGAGTCGGGGAGGGGCAGAGAGAGAGGGAGACACAGAATCCGAAGCAAGCTCCAGGCTCTGAGCTGTCAGCACAGAGCCTGACGCGGGGCTTGAACCCATAGACCGTGAGATCATGACCTGAGCCGAAGCCGGACGCTTAACTGACTGAGCCACCCAGGCACCCCCAAAATAAGATTTCTTTATGGAGAACAATCTAGCTTTAACCTCATTCCCCCAGCAAAACAAAATCCAAGCCATCATCTACCAATGCACAAGCACATCTAGTGGGTGTGATAAAGTGTGATGGCCCCTCCCTTCCCTCAAAACAGCATATTACACCATTTACCAGAGGAAATCAAGGAGGGGACAGTGGCAGTATGAGACAGAGGGGCAATAGGTGAATCTTGCTGCTAAAAAAAAAAAAAAACCAGTTGAGTGCCTCCTATTTCATAATCATCAAATAAAACAGAAGATGGAACACGACTGTATATTTAAAAGAATGATATAACATGACTGAGTACAGTTTAGTTCCATCAGTCACAAATGCAAGGATAGTTCAATAATAGAAAATGTATGGATTCATCACACAGGTCACAGAAGAAAACCATATCAGCTAACAGAAGTCAACTTTCTTTCTTCTTGCAATACTCCTATTAAACCGGACAGAGGTTAGGGTGCTTGGGTGGTTCCGTCAGTTAAGTGTCTGACTTCGGTTGAGGTCATGATTTCACAGCTTGTGAGTTCGAGCCCCATGTTGGGTTCTGTGCTGACAGCTCAGAGCCTGGATCCTGCTTCGGATTCTGTGTCTTTCTCTCTCTCTGCCCCTTCCCCACTCGTGCTCTGCCTCTCTCTCTCTCTCAAGCATAAAATAAACATTAAAAAAATTTTAATTGGACAGAGTCAGAGGCTTAATATGAAGAACAATAAACCCAAGAGACTACGAAAAGGCTAATTGGTCAAATAATTGGAGGCACTTTTGCTAATTAATAAAAGATAAGGCAAGAACGTCTAGTAGTCCAACTCAATATGTTCTTAAATTCTGGAAGCTTCAGCTAAAGTGGGGCACATTGTGAGCCTGGGTTGAACCTGTCAGTCTACATTTGACTTGCCTGATGTTTAAAAACGTTGAATTCATTTTCAACATTTAAGATTCTTACAGATTTCACATTATAAGTGATCTTTGGCATCCTTTTTTTTTTTTTTTTTTTTCTTTAAATCTGACCATCTGTCAACATGAGAGCTATTCCCCAAACAGCAAAAATTGGCCAGAGCTAAGTATGGACTTCCCCCTTGAGAAAAGATCTGTGTTCTGTTTGCCAAAGGCCTCAGTTTGGCCCAATTCATGCATTAATGTTACTTGCCTGGGCCCATGGGCATCTGAATTCTCCAACCATGCTGGAGAATGGGTAAGAATAAGAAATAGAGAAATAGAGATAAGAAATAGAGGGGCGCCTGGGTGGCGCAGTCGGTTAAGCGTCCGACTTCAGCCAGGTCACGATCTCGCGGTCCGTGAGTTCGAGCCCCGCGTCGGGCTCTGGGCTGATGGCTCAGAGCCTGGAGCCTGTTTCCGATTCTGTGTCTCCCTCTCTCTCTGCCCCTCCCCCGTTCATGCTCTGTCTCTCTCTGTCCCAAAAAATAAATAAATGTTGAAGAAAAAAAAAAAAAGAAATAGAGAAAGAGGCATAAATATTGAAAAGGGGACAAAATTACCATTATTATTATTATTTTTTAAACCCACCCCAGCGCCTTCCTCTTGGGTGGGGTTGCAATTTTTTTTTTAAGTTCATTTATCTTGAGAGTGAGAGAAAGAGAGAGAGAGAGAGAGAGAGAGAGAGTGCATGAGTAAGGGAGGGGCAGAGAGAGGGGAAGAGAGAATCCCAAGGAGGCTCCACACTCAGGGCAGAGAACGATACAGGGCTCAGTGTTATGACCAACGTCAAGACCTGGATGCTTAACTGATCGAGCCACCCAGGCACCCTACTATTATTATTTTTGAATGCAATGATGGCCTACCTGTATTATCCAAAGGAACCAGCCGAGAAAACGTTAAGATGAGTTAGAGCTCTGCGAGGTAGCCAGTTATAAAAGTCGTAAACGTTAATGCCGCAGAATGATGAGAGGCTGGGGGGAGGAAAGGGAGTATAATCACAGTCTGCAATGGCAACAAATAACTTTGAATTAACTTGGCAAGAAATGCGTCAAGGATTTATAGGACTCAAACCACCAAATCCTAGCAAAGAACCAAAAAAAAAAAACCCGACTTCGACACAAGTAAAGTAAAACGAGCCATTTTCCCAACATTGTAAGGGTGTCTATAATCACCCAAAGAACATAAGTGTAACGTAATTCTTTTTTTTTTTAAATTTTTTTTTCAACGTTTATTTATTTTTGGGACAGAGAGAGACAGAGCATGAACGGGGGAGGGGCAGAGAGAGAGGGAGACACAGAATCGGAAACAGGCTCCAGGCTCTGAGCCATCAGCCCAGAGCCCGACGCGGGGCTCGAACTCACGGACCGCGAGATCGTGACCTGGCTGAAGTCGGACGCTTAACCGACTGCGCCACCCAGGCGCCCCAAGTGTAACGTAATTCTAATAAAAATCAAAACATGACATTTGTTGGAAAATTGACCCCAAATGTCCATCCGGAAGGATAAGTGCTTACGGATGGCCAGTTAGCCAATAAAAATTCCAAAGAGCATAATGTTAGGGAGGTATCTGTCCAAAAATGTATATCCAAACTTATTATGAAACGATAATTAAACTCACAGGGTCTTATATAGGCACAATCTTCATAATAGGAACAGAATTAGAAGCACAGACCATATTCAAATATAAACATAAATACAGGAGGACAAAGGTGCTAATTTGCACTAGCAAGTAAAGAAAATATTCTTTCAACAAATGGTGCTGGCAGCTGGCTAGCCATTTAGAACAAAGTTAGCTCCATCACCACCTGACATGAGTTGTCAATGGAACAGAGATGGAAATGTAAAGAAAGAGAGAAAGAGAGGAAGAAAGAAAGAAAAACAGAAAGAAAGAAAGAAAGAAAGAAAGAAAGAAAGAAAGAAAGAAAGAATACCAGAAGAAAATTTAGGCTTTCAGTTGAAAAGCCTATATATTGGGATATATATTCTCCAATGAGAAGGGAATTTTGAAAATACTGAAAGATTTGACAACATAGGCAATTTTGAAAATCTGGAAGGCAAAAAAGCATAGAAAAAAGGACAAAAGACAAATTTAGAAAAATGTACGCAATGCTCATGAACGTTAAAACCCTCCACAGATAGAACTTGCACAAATAAATAAGAGAAGAACATTTGATGGATAAAAGGGGGAATAGACACCAATACACAATTCACACACACACACACACACACACACACACATATACATACTCAAGAACAAATGGCCAGAAAACATGAAAAAACTGAACCTCATTGTCACTGAAGAAATATGCACTAAGTAAAATGGCACTTGAACTTGGCGTACTGATGATAAAAGGCACAACAATACTACTGTTAGTGAGGTTGTGGGAGAGAATAGGTCATCTTATATTCTGCTAATGTGAATATAAGTGAATAAAACCTTTTTGGAGAGCAATTCAGCTGTAAGTATCATGAAGTAAAAACATGTTCTTACTCATTAGGAATTTTCACTTACAGAATTTATCCTGAGAACATGATCATGGATGTGTGCAAAGTTTTAGTGTAATTAAAAGATGCTCATTTCAGGGGCGCCTGGGTGGCGCAGTCGGTTAAGCGTCCGACTTCAGCCAGGTCACGATCTCACGATCTCGCGGTCTGTGAGTTCGAGCCCCGCGTCGGGCTCTGGGCTGATGGCTCAGAGCCTGGAGCCTGTTTCCGATTCTGTGTCTCCCTCTCTCTCTGCCCCTCCCCAGTTCATGCTCTGTCTCTCTCTGTCCCAAAAATAAATAAACGTTGAAAAAAAAAAAAAAAGCTCATTTCATCATTGCTTCTAATAGCGAGTAATTGGAAATGTAAGGGTCAACAGTATGGAACTGGTTTAATAATGCCCAAGGCTGAAAGGAGTGTGTGAGAGCACTAGCCAGCATCCATTAGGATTGGTTGGTGGCTGTGAGGCACACTTGGTGAATATTCTAGATTTTACCCACAAAAGGAGATACTCTGTACCCCTCAGATCATGGTGTGGAAAAATGTTTCTTACACTGGGAAAATGGGATACGATGTTAAGCAAAATAACCAATCCCCCCCCAAAATAAAACCCTTAAAAAATAGCATCTACAAGAAGATTCCATTTTTAATGGAATATAATACATATGTAAGGAAAGATATAAAAAAGTCTAGAATACACATCAAAATGCTAGAAATCATAATTCTGGCTAGTCAAATTAGACATCATTTTGCCTACCCTTATTTCCTAGTAACTGCACAAGACTCTAAGTATAATTTTGTTAGCAGAAGTTCGTTGTATTTTTTTTAATGTTTATTTATTCTTAGAAGACAGGGAGAGAGTGGGAGTGGGAGAGGGGCAAAGAGAGAGGGAAGAAACAGAGAATCCCAAGCAGGCTCCGTGCTGTCAGTGCAAAGCCCGATGCGGAGCTCCGACTCAAGAACCGTGAGATCATGACCTGAGCTGAAGTCGGATGCTTGACCCACTGAACCACCCAGGTGCCCCTTAAAGGACTTCTTAAGTGAAAGGCATTAATTATAGAAGACTGATACAGTTTTCCTATTTTAAGAACTTGGATTCATTAAGAGATACCTTAAAGAAAGTGAAAAGATCTAAATTAAAAATAAATAAATAAATTAATTAATTAAAAAAAAAAAAAGAAAGTGAAAAGAAGTACAAAGGCTCAGCATGAGATTATATGAAGGGCTCCTTTAATGAGAAGAACGCATACAATGGTAGAAAAATGAGCGAAAAAATATCGATATTTCTCAGGAGATATGGGACATATTTGGCAGATTGCATAGTAGTTGAAAATGCCAGTCAGGACCCTATGAGGTTCTTTTTCATACACACTCCAGCAGTGACAGTCCAGCGTGTCAGGGAGGGTGTGGATCCACCCACTGGCATACACATTGCTGACACAAAGTGTGGGTCCGCACAACTTCAGTACACAGGTTGGCATTGTGCCCTAAAGCTGAGCATACATATACTGTCCAACGTGGCGATTTTGCTCCGAGGTACGTACCCAAGAGGAATGTTTGTACCCGTGTAAGACCAGGTATGAGGATGTTCGTAAAAGAACTGTTTACAATATGGAGCATCGGTGCACAGTCCAAACGACGAGTACCGAGAGGATCGGTGGGGTCGACTGGGGTATATTCAGAGAATGCAATACTACAGAGAGGCCAGAAACAAGTGAATGACAGTAACATGCACAGCAGGTTGGATCTTACCAACATAGGTCCCACCAAGTTACATACGACATGGTATCTTTTTTTTTTTTTAATGAAGCTAAGAATCACACACACACACCACACTTTCAGGAATACATATAATGCACATAAGAAATTTAGTTTAGTTCTGAAACTAAATTTAAGAAAAGCAAGGGAATACTGAACGCAGAAATCAGGATGAGGATTCATTTTGGTTTCGGAGGAGCAGGGTCATAGAGTCGGAAGGGTAGACCTTATAGGGTTAGACGTAGGTTATAATCTTCTCATCAAAGCTCTAGCATTTTGCAAGAGGGACGGTAGCTTCGTGAGTACTTTTCTGCATTATTAAGAATAACAGTCGGGGCGCCTGGGTGGTTCAGTCGGTTAAGCGTCCGACTTCAGCTCAGGTCATGATCTCACCACTGGTGAGTTCGAGCCCCAAGTCGGGCTCTGGGCTGACAGCTCAGAGCCTGGAGCCTGTTTCCGATTCCGTGTGTGTGTGTGTCTCTCTCTCTGCCCTTCTCCCACTTACGATCTGTCTCTTTCTCTCAAAAACAAATAAACATTAAAAATAACAATCTAGGGGCGCCTGGGTGGTTCAGTCAGTTAAGCGTCCGACTTTGGCTCAGGTCATGATCTCGCGGTCCGTGAGTTCGAGCCCCGTGTCGGGCTCTGTGCTGACTGCTCAGAGCCTGGAGCCTGTTTCAGATTCTGTGTTTCCCTCTCTCTCTGACCCTCCCCCGTTCATGCTCTGTCTCTCTCTGTCTCAAAAATAAGTAAATGTTAAAAAAAAAAATTTTTTTTTAAATAACAATCTAAATCAAAGCAAGTTGTGCATGGATCGGTGGTGAGTGTGTTTCATAAACCAAGATTATGATTACTCCAATTCTGGGTAGCAAGAATCCAGTTAAGAAAAAAAAAACCCATCTATTTTAAACAAAAGTTAGAATGTGGTAAGAGAAACAAGATTATTAATTAGAGAAATCCCACAAAGCTTGGATTGGGATGACAGACTGAAGATGCCATTGGAAGGGACAGAGCAAAGGCTAGGAGCACCTACTAAGAGCCGCATTACCAAGGTATCTTCTAAAGGGCCGTAAGGAGTAAAAGGTTAAACAGACCTACCTGGAGAACGTCTTTCCTTTTGTAACAATCCTCTCCCATTTCAAAAGTACCCTCTGGCACCACTCAGCGACACCAGTATCTAGCCGGAAAGATCCCGAACAATGCGGACGCGGGTCCTTGGCTTTTCAAGACAACTAAAGTCTCTCGCCTGCTCGAAAGACCCGTCTCACGCTATCTCATTCCTACAAGGCATTAAATGTGAAATAAGGCCTTTTGCCTGGCAACGTGCCACGATGTATAGTCTTACCACTTCTGGAACCTGTGCTCTCCACAGCCCAGAACTCGGTAATGCATATCACAGCGCTTTGAAGGTTCGGTCATTTCCAGGCAATGAGAGGGTTTTTGTTTTTGTTTTTGTTTTTAATAAAAGTAACACTTTACCGTAATTCCATTGTTATAAATACAAAATCTGGCTCTGCTTTTTGGACTCCAAGACGGGGAAAAAACGTCCTGTAACTCCAGTCTATGGGTCACGTTCCACTTTCCTGGCACACAGTAGGCCCTTCAGGAACATTTGCTGAGGAAACTGGCATTGTTTGCCAAATCATAACATGAAGACCCTGGATGTCAAGAGAAAACACCTGTCGGGAGAAACATTCTTCCTACAGGTTGTATTTATCCAGCAAAAACAAAAACAAAAACAAAAAAGATCTAAAAAGGTATGAACATATGTATGGGAGTATGGGATTACGGGAGCGAAACGAATTGTTGGAATTTGGTTCTGCCTTTGGAGATTAAGGACACACATAGCCATTATATGTGAGATCACCTGCTGTGGGCAAAGACATACCTTCAAAGTATACACAGAATCCAGGGAGTCAGAAAATAACACACACACACATACCCGTCCACCATCCACGACCCCCACACACATACTCAAATGATCTCGTACACACTCATATGCACACATACACACACGACTCTCCCCCCCCCCACAGTCTCTCACACACACATTTAGTGACAGCGACTGACTGAGAGATTAGAAAATGAAGACAACCCCCGCCAACGTTAATGACCCTTTTGTTAAAGATGACAGCCGGATCCCCCCACTTTGATGTGTAACCTGAATTTCTTCACCCAAAGACAGCAACAGGAACAGACGTACGGAAACATGAAAGAAATAGGTAAGGCCTTTTCCTTAAGCAGTCAGAAGCAGGTATTTGCAAGATGAGTCACTTTTCCTGCCCACTTGAGAGCATAGTATCTGAAAGGAGAAAAATGTCAATTGCTTTTTGGAAGAAATTCATCAGCGAGCCCACGAGCAAACACGTGTCCCTATTTTCCTAACTGAGGTCGTCGGCTTTTATATCGGGGCCACCCCTCCTCTGCTCGCTGCTTTCTTTGGCTTCACCCCACCCGCCCGGCTACTTGGTTCTTTTCCACCATCTAAGCACATGCATGTTCGTTTCCCTCTGAATTCCCTCGTGTGCTGGCGGCCAAACGTTAGGTCATTCACGTGTGTGGGATCTGTCGGCACAGCCCGTCCTCGGAGCTCCCGACTGCAGTCATGCAGCTGGCCTGACCTGACTTGTATGGGCTGAAATATGAAGGCACCCAGCGCATAAACAGCCTCCTGCGTTCTGCCGGCAGCCGGGGAGGCGGCGAGGGGCAGGTACATCGAGGGTGCTTATTTCTCCTTTTGCTCCCCGCCATCTGCCCCGACTCCAAATTTGTTGCCAGTGCTACCTCTCCCTACCGCCTTCCTTCGGGAGAAGTAAATAACTCGCCTACCAACACACACTCTGAGGGTTGGGATCGGCCTACCAGCATGAGGTTCCGTTCAGGTGCGGGCACCCTGTCTGGGTTTGCGCCGAAATGCAAAGCAACAGAAGGGTACGGATAAGGGAGTGAGGGGGTGTGCAGGCAGCTTCATGATAATTCACAATAAAAATGGGTTGGCCAGGGTTTTTTTTTTTTTCCCTCCTCACTAACTTGCTTACTGTATTTCTTCTTAAAAATCTTTGCAGTGAAGGGGCATCTGGGTGGCTCAGTCGGCTGAGCCTCTGACTTTTGGTTTCAGCTCAGGTCATAATCTCAAGGTTCCTGGGATCTAGCCCCCATGTAGGGCTCTGTGCCGACAGCGCAAGGCCTACTTGGGATTCTCTCTTTCCCTCTTTCTCTGCCCCTCCCCAGCTTGTGCACGCTCTCTCTCTTTCTCTCTCTCAAAATAAATAAATTAAAAAAAAAACTTTAAAAAAATCTTTGAGGTGTAGTTCACATACAATAAACTGCACATACTTAAGGTGCACCCTTGGATGATTTATTGGCAGGTGTGTATGTTGTGAAACCATTGCGGCCAGATTGCAAATGCTTCCATCATCAACTCTAAATGGGTCCTTGTGCAGGCGGCCAGTTTTATTTGGAAGCCTTTTGGTTTTTTGTGGGGGGAGCATTTGACCTCACCTAGAAGCCCAGGGCTCACTGTGGGGGGGGGGGGGTGTCACTGATTGTATTTAAGAAATCACCTCTTCTGCAAGGGGGAAAAAAAATCCCTTCGACCCAACAAAAGACTTGCGACTTCCAGTGTGACTCACCCTCAGGCCTGGGGCACATACTCGGGCTCTGATAAGAGGCAGTCGATCTGTCCTCCGTTTGTTTATAATGAGTCATGCTGGAAACAGGCAGCTACTTTTCTTCTCTCCCATGTCACGGTTAGGCAAGAATCAGGCAGATACACCCCCATTCAAAGCGCGGTCGGCCTTAAAGCGTCCAGCGACTCCAGCGAAGCTGGTTTAAGGAGCTGTGACTCGATGGGGACCCCTACTGGTGGAGACAGGGAGCGCCGCGTCCCGGAGTTGAGGCCTTGCTTCCTCGCCCCACTCCAAGGACGGACAGATCCTGTAGGAAGTTACAGATTTGCAAGAGGAACGGGAAGGAACGGCTGAGTTTTCTGTGCATCCTGCCCAACCCCCGATTATTAGTGACAGAGTCGGGCGTGAGTCACAACCTCCAGTCTATGCCCACACTGGAGCGATTAACCACATAATTGCTTCAGCGATGGACCTTCTTCCAGCTACAACCCCCATCCCTCCCACCCCCGTGGTCGGGCTCTAGGCCCTGAGCCAGCCGTCTTCAGCCGCATGAATTGTGAAGGCCCGGGTTCAAAAAACCGAAGTTTCTATTATTCTTTTAGACAAGGCCTCCTCGGCCCCGATCGAAAATTCCTACACACAAGTCCTGATGGGGGGCACGCGGGATGTGTCAACCAGAATTAATGTCGCGATCAAATCAACATAAAGCAGATTTATCTGCTGTTTCCGTGTATTGCGGCAAAGCGCTGTTTGGGGAAGAAATCACCATAGCAACCCAGCCGCCCCAGTTACAGTAAGCTCAGGGCGACCAAAATAAAAATCCTTCCCAGTCTTTGGATTGGCTAGGGAGAGCTACTGAACATCCACTTTGTTTGCAGACGACAGTAGCCAGCATACATTTTGGTTTCATAGTTCACTGCAAGGGATGCTTTAAAGAATAATAAAACTCCACAGCCAGGTTACAAATGGAGGGGTTCTAGGCCATCCCCCCTGCCAGTTTAAACGCAAGCAGACCTCACTGCCAAACAGCAGCATTTTGTTGTCAAAACAGGTTTCAGAAAAGGGCTCATTGTGACTTCTTGTGGCCTGCCGGTTCCTTCCCAGGTTGGGGGTACATGGTACTATAAATGTTAGTTTTTAAGACGAGGCAAATCAGGGGCGCCTGGGTGGCTCAGTCAGTTGAGTGTCTGACTCTTGATGTCGGCTCAGGTCATGATCCCCGGATGGTGGGATTGAGCCCTGCGTGGGGCTCTGTGCTGAGCATGGAACCTGCTTGGGATTTTCTCTCTCCCTCTCTCTCCCCCTCCCCTGCTTGTGCTTTCTCCCACTTTCTCTCTCTTTCTGCCCCCCTCCCCCAAAAGAAGCAGCAAATAGATACAAAAATGGGTTTTCTGTGGTTGTGAAAGGAAAAAAAGTAAAAATCACTTTTGTTTCCCTCCACCCTCAGGACCCCCAACAGTGGGTTTTGCTTCCACTAATGATCTGTTCTCTCTCTAGCATCTTCCTTTTTTTGTTTTTTGTTTTAATTTTTTTTAACGTTTATTCATTTTTTGGGACACACAGAGAGACAGGGCGTGAGTGGGGGAAGGGCAGAGCGAAACGGAGACACAGAATCAGACGCAAGCTCCGGGCTCTGAGCTGTCAGCACAGAGCCCGATGCGGGACTCGAACTCACGAACTGTGAGATTATGACCTGAGACAAAGTCAGACGCTCAACCGACCGATCCACCCGGGCGCCCTGCATCTTCCTTCTTTGTCTCCACTGCGCTCCTTTCTTCTGATCGCCAACACACATGATCACCTTGGGAGTGCTGCTTGCCTGTTCTTCTTGTCTCCAGACTCACCGTGCCCCCGTCTGGGGTGTGCCCTTGGGCTCCCAGGAACCCCTGCCCAGGATGCCCTCTCGTCACAGTGTGAGGCCACCAGCGCGTCCAAGCTCAGCTCCCAGCCCCGTGGGTCTCCCTTGAAGTTCTCTGCCGCTTTTGATTCTGGTGGCTGCTACACATTGAGGATCTTCTAAGAGTCTGCCTCCTCTATGCTCTCACTCCCAAGATTTGGGCATTTTCTGATTTTCTCTTGCATCTTTCTCTGTGTTAACCATTTATCTGATGCCTTCGGTTCTCACTTCCGTGCAGAGGTCAACTGCACTTTGAATTGAGACTGTCTGCCTATCGGCTATCTTGAAATCGACTTGGTCAAAACTGAACTTCGCTTTCTTTCCAACACAATGGGGTCCTTCTGCAGACTCTTTGTTTCTGTTCACAGCATCATCGTTTTCTGAGCCTGGGACACCTGGGTGGCTCATTTGGGTGAGCATCTGACTCTTGGTTTAGGCACAGGTCATGATCTGGCGGTTCATGAGTTCGACTCCCGCACTGGCTTCTGTGCTGGTGGCATGGGGCCTGCTTGGGATTCAATCTCTCCCCTTCTCTCTGCCCCTCCCCTCCCCTGCTCTCACTCTCTCTCAAAATAAATAAATAAACTTTAATGACAACAACAACAAAAAAAACCCAGAACTTCATTTTCTTTCCAACACGGCTGGGTCCTCTTTGTTTCTGTTCACGGCATCATCATTTTCTGAGCCTGGGCTTAAAGGCAAGTGTTTAGACTCCCTGGCATTGACTTTCTTTGCCATTCCCCTTCGATGCCTATTCAATTTCTGTCCTTCTTTCCATTTCCAAAGCTATAATCTTCATTCTGGCTGTCATTCTCTATTGCTTGGGTTATTACAAAGCCTTCTGAATGGCCTTTCCACCTCCAGTCCTTCCTTCTAGGTAGAAAGGGGCCGCAGAAGGAAAGGGGGCCGTGGAGTTAGAGTCCCACCTCTGCCGCTTATTTCCTCTGTGACTTTCATTTCTTGCTCTCTCAATCTTACCGGCCCCATTACCAAAGCAGGGATGTTCCCTGCTTCAGGGCGTGAGGACGTACTTGGGGTAAAGTACCTAAAATATCTGGCACACTGTAAGTGCTCAATTAATATTTCCATTTCAAACTCGCTGCTCCCAGGCTGCAGTTGTAAAACAGACTTCTTGCTCACGCCCTTCCCTTATTTGAGCATTTCTTTTTCTACGAAAATAAGAACGCCTCGAGCCTAGCACTTGAGACCCCTATGATATGTCTCCAGCGAATTGCCCCAACTCTGCCGTTCTCGACTCCTTCTTTTAAACACCACCATTTTCTCCATGTCTTTGCTAAAGCTCTTGCACGTGGACATGCACGCTCCGCCCTTCCCTCTGAGGCCATTCTAGATCCCTACAGCCAGATGCGGCATCTTCCTCTGACCTCCAAAGCACTTCTACTTCTCTCGTGCATCTGAATTGTTTTAGTTGCTTGGGTTCTTTCTCTGACTTGCCTTCACTGCAAGGCTGAATGTCCCTTGATGGCATGTGCTGTTACGGCATCGAACCCAGAGCTGGCCCTCTGCCCTCTGCAGGAAACGCCTTACGCTGAAAACGAAAACAAACCTGCCCAGTCATGCTTCTCTTAGTCTACCGAACTATCTTCTTCCCTGAGCTTCGGTTGGGCGTCCCCCTGCCCAGAAACAAAGTTGCACAGAGAAGCAAATCTCTCAGTGAAAGGCACGCACTGACACCAAATTCTGTTGGAAAAGGGTCCCCGAAGATCATCATCTTAAATATACTGCGCCGCTGCCGTTCCATCAGACCTGGTCTATTTACTGTTTTCATGAATCCCGGGAAACTCCCTTGGTGGAAATCACAAACTGATTTTGTTTACCTGTCTCCCAGGCCCTTGGGGAGCACTGTTCTTTTCATGTAGAAATATCTTTGTCGGGCAAATGGATCCTTGGGAATATCTAAAATTCCTCTTCTTTCTCATTCATGAATCAGTCTCCCGAACACTCATAGCCAGGGGCTATAGGGAAACAGAACTGAGAGGAAATATTCAGTTAAGCTTTTGTAAACAGAGAAACAGGGGTCCACGGAGCATCTTAAAATGAGTCTATAGTTCTTAAATTTGATCCACTTATAGTCTGTAGTATTAACATCTTAGTTATCAAACCACAGTTCTTAAACATATGCATATGTATATTACCCATCTTCTAGTTTACAAGGTGCAATTTGGGGATGATTGAGGCTGGAAACACGGCTTTATCATCATATGGAAGCTCATGTTGGCAACACCATTTGCAAAGCATGATTTTTTTTCAGAAAGTTAGAAACGCGGCTCTCATACAAATAGAAACAACAACAAAAGGGGTCAAAGATTTTATTAGATTCAATGCACGAGGAAACCAGTTAGATGTTAAGACTGATTTGAAAGAAAATTAAAGACCCAGAGATTGGTAGCTGGTCAGATGAACGCGGAAATAAAGTTGCTAATGAACGTAGCACTGGTTCATGTCTCACCAGGCAATAACCTTGCAACACTACTGAACAGGAATCGCTTGTATTGCTTTCAGGTTTTCTACAAGTTAACCTCTAGTCTCATAAAGTTGTGAAATAGTAAGAGGTACGCAGCCATGGAAAATCAGATAATCCCCAGGGAGCATATGCGTCTGGACAACATCCAGCTCTTTTTTACTTTATTTTATTTATTTTTTAAGTAGGCTTCATGCCCCGCATGGAGCCCAACGTGGGGCTTGAACTCACAACCCCAAGATCTAGAGTGGAATGCTCCACTGACTAAGCCAGCCAGGAGCCCCGACATCATCCAGCTCAGTAATCTCTTTGACCTTTTTTCAAATTTTATATACTTGCTTTTGAAACTATTAACTAAGAGAGGCATGAAAACAAACCAATTTGCTTTCTCTGTGACATATTTGTAATGAAATATTTGAAAGTGGGCACAAACCTCTCTCCCCCCACCACTCCTCACCAATGTTTCAGCATGGGCTCTGGAGTCAGAGTGTTTGGGTTCAAATCAAGGTTCCATCATCTACTGCTGGGCGACCCTGGGCAAATGACTTAACCTCTCTGCTCCTCAGTTCCCCCACCGTAAAAGAGGCTTTTAAATAATAGCACCTTTGTCTTTGTGATGAAAAGAGATCATGCACAAGGGCTCAGTAAATGTGAATTGAATTATATCACTACTACTAAAAAAGGGTTAATTATTCTACCAGTCTTTATTCCAATATTAAAACATTTTGCAAAATAACCTGTCTTATGCCTTGTTACAAAGGGATCGGTTCTACATTTTAAGACGGAAATGAAAATACCGAAATCCTCAAGATGAGCCAATTAGTAAGCTAATTAAATAATAATTAAACATAAGAGGTTACAATAAATTCTAGATGTGTCGCAAGGATTATTTACTTTCAACTCTGACGCTGAAGGAACAAGAACTTATGAGTCAGGGGCGGCAGGAAATTAATCTCCCTGTTGAGTTAAGATGTTCCAGGCATTGTGCTTAGCACATATTCATTACACGTCAACAAACGAGTGTTTTCAGAAGAATACTCTTTTTCTCCCCCACTCCTTAAGGAAATACGCACAAAATAAAAGGCAGTAAAGGAAAAATAACCGAAAAGAAAAATGTGCTGCAGCCTTAGAAAGTGGGTTTGTCACGCAAGTCAAACGCAAAGCTGGGGTTTGCAATCATTTATTGTGCACAACAAAAAAGAAAGCACGTTACATATTGTCTTCGTTTCTGATTATAGTTACCAACATGTTGGTAAAAACGACCCGCTGGGAACACATGTCCTTTCACTATACATTGTTATTTTTATTTTGCCCACAGAATGCTGAGGAAAACACTGAATAAATACAGATTTTATTAAACACACACACACACACACACACACACACACACACACACACACACGCCTCTTGTTACAAATTGATATGAATCAGTCTCCCTTTTGGCTTACATAACCTTAAATTAAAAAAAAACAAAACAGCAGGGGTGTGACCCACTAAAAACCTGTGGATAAAGACGGTTAAGTACTGAAGTTCAGAATTGGGCAGGAAGTAGCAATAAACCAAAATAGAAAGCAAAATAATTAAGAAAAATGACAACTCGTGTTGAAGTCTGGATACATTTGAATGTATTCAAGACTGAGAAAAGAACTTTCCTAAACTGCTGGGTTTTAGGAGGATGTTTCTGGGCTACCCTGAACACAAAAGAGAAGTTCCCTAAAGAAGTTTTCTGAGCCAGAGGAAAATCAAATTATGCTTGAAAAACAAAAGCAAAGACTAACAACACTCTTGTCTCTCTGCCCCCACCCACATCTTTGGACTGACTTCGGGGTAGGCTTTCTTGCTGGAGGCCATTTATTAATTCTATATTCTGTTACCTCAACACAACCAAATCTAGACTTAACCCTCTGTATCCCGATGGGTGCATGGATGGGACAATTATTTTCAGTGAAAGTGCTCTCTCTCCTATTTCATACGTGCTGATTTTTTTATGCAAAAAAGCTCAAAAAACAGTATAATGCCGATCTCAGGCTTTTAAAAAAGGTTTGGAAAAAAGCTAAGCATGAGTTCATAAGTGAACTAGATCTTTACTATTTTGAAAGGAAAAAAAAAGGCAAAGGTAACAATATGATGCTGGAAAATAAAGCGATACGTTAGTTTTGCAAATTCATGCATTAGTCCTTTGCCAAGAGTCTCAGGTTGTAAAAATGTGTCAAAGAATGTGATAAAAGTGAATACACGATGGTTGTACTGAAGGCTCCCCACAACTGGACACACATTAAGATGTATTTCCTTAGTGGGAACGGGAAGTGGCAGCGGGAGACTTGTGTCTACAACGAGCACGTTGGAGTTCATTAGAAACCATCGTCCATAAATTAAATACATGTGAGGCAGCACGCCTGCCTGTCTTCAAGGGTCCGGTAGGTCCAACAGCAAATGACAGAATCAGAGCAGGGAGACAACAGCGCCCTGAATACAATTAAGACTGTTATCTATGTGGTACTAGATAACAAGGGCTGTTTAAAATGGTAGATTTAGGACTAGGGCTTATTTCTGAAGACTTCTATCGGAGGGAAACCCACATCAAAAAACGTGCTATGTTCGGATTTGCCTTTTATGTAATGGAAGAACAAAATACGGCAGGTGGGATTACACAAGAAGA
Source organism: Lynx rufus (assembly GCF_022079265.1). Lineage (NCBI taxonomy): Eukaryota > Metazoa > Chordata > Mammalia > Carnivora > Felidae > Lynx > Lynx rufus. The sequence goes on from NW_025814838.1 coordinate 13,433,901, forward strand.
AAACAAAAATAGCAATTTCATCTGCCACAAGCAGAAGAGCTAGAACTGGGTGAAGAAAAATTGTTAATAGCCATTTCCATTTGGGGCGGGATGTCTATTTTAATGTACTTTTAACTCTGACCGGACTCTTAAAGAAATACATAATGTTCTCAACATTTTGTGTTCTATTCTCAAGGGTGTATATTTATTTTAATGTTCATTAATTTTTGAGAGAGAGAGAGAGAGAGACAGACACAGTGTGAGCAGGGGAGGGGCAGAGAGTGAGGGAGCCAGAGAATATGAAGCAGGCTCCAGGCTGTTAGGTGTCAGCCCAGAGCCCGACCCGGGGCTTGAACTCAAGGACCGCGAGATCATGACCTGAGTCAAAGTCGATGGCTTGGGGCGCCTGGGTGGCGCAGTCGGTTAAGCGTCCGACTTCAGCCAGGTCACGATCTCGCGGTCCGTGAGTTCGAGCCCCGCGTCAGGCTCTGGGCTGATGGCTCGGAGCCTGGAGCCTGTTTCCGATTCTGTGTCTCCCTCTCTCTCTGCCCCTCCCCCGGTCATGCTCTGTCTCTCTCTGTCCCAAAAAAAATAAATAAACATTGAAAAAAAAAATTTTAAAAAAACAAAGTCGATGGCTTAACCAAGTGAGCCACCCAGGTGCCCCTCAAGGGTGTATTTTTAACTCTGGGGGAAAAAAATGAGTAGCCCAACTATTTATTCTACCTTAAACTAATTTTTGTTTCCTGTCGTCTTCTCCATTCCTTAGATCACTGTACACAGTTCCGTGTAACGACACGGTTCCTTGAAATCTCTCAATTCATTCTTGTCCTACCCTGGCAGAGAGTTGGAAATCCACGTCTGCTTTAACCTTATCAACAAGTGTTAACATATGGAGGGATCAAGACGTCAATATGAGTGGAAAGGCCGGTGGAAAGAACGTCTGTGGAGGCTAAGACCACTCTCTGTTCTGTGCTCCCGCCTCCACTCTGAGTTCCAACACTGTGACAAACGAAAACGTGGCCGACGCGGAAAACGCGAAACTGTGCGGCGTGGCTGGCGGCACTGCTGTCTACGTCCGCATCAGCTCTTGAGGTAGAAAATTTACTACTCGTTACTAGATGTGTGAATAATACTTTAGTAAAGCCGAAATAGAAAAGTTTAAAAACTGCACAAAGATGCTATGAATGTCCTGTATGTGCACCTCAGTAAAAAGCTAACCTAACTCAATCGGAAGGTTTGAGAAGGAGATGGCTTTGTGAATTTTTAAGTGTGTAAATTTCTCTAGAATTCTTAGATATTCTATGCGCTGATCTTCCATTTACTTGTACTTCTTTCATCTCCACTCCAAGAAGGAAAACCCAATCTTAAAGACTCGGGGGGCCACCCGTTTGCTTGTCCCTGAGTCCTCACACAGACGCCAGCGAGCACGCTGGCCCAGGGACACGAAGCGGGGAGCAGAGGGTGGGCTGACGCTGCGTGTGGAGAGGATCTGGCGCTGGTGGTCTCAGGCGTGTGGGGAGAGGCTTGGGGGGGAAGAGGAAGTCTTAAGAGACTCTAACGAGCCCTTTGGGCTTAGAGATCTCTGAGATTCAGGAGGTGAGATGTCTGCACAACGGCGCGTCCTCAGCGCTCCTTCACCATCAAATTCTGGAAACAGGGAACAATTCATCTCACGTTTAAAAGCTGCTGGCTTTGCACAATCGAGTTCTGGTACGCGTCACACACATTCGGGGGATGAGGAACCAGCTAGTTTCACGGGGCGCCATCTTACGTCTTACGTCAGTACGAGGAAGTCCCCATGGGTTTTTCTTAAAGGGGGAAGCGCGCATTTGCGGAAAAGAGGGTGAGAACTGGCAAGGAATGGCAGACAAGGTTCCTTCTCGGCGTTCCGGGGGCCCGTCCTGAACAAAGAGGGCAGGGACATGATGGTGTGTCTTATCGGCCTGCGTGGGAAACATAAATTGCTGCTTGCGTCAAGAGCGGCCTCCTATAAGCCCCCACAAGACGCCTCACCCGATTCTGACTCCTGACCGAAGAGCGGGACACGCTGCCTCTGGCCCTGACGGCGCAGGGAGGGAGGCGGGCCGGCATGGGAAGGTTAAAATCAGTGCCTAAACACAAAGTCCAGAGGGGCATCTGGGCTTGTGGTCCACTGACCCCAGAAGCGGACTGCGCGGTGGTTAGGTGCTGAAGAGCGCGGAATTCTGAGCTCGTGATTCATCTCGGTCTGTTCATTCCGGTACAGGGTGGCTGGAAATCACAGTCACGGGATAAGAAAACGGCCGCCCTCGTTCACTTTCTCATTTTGCCTTTACACACAAACTCGGCATAAGGGGTGTGGATGAAGTCATAGAGCTGCTTCGCGTTCGAGGCGTTGCCCAAAATACCCGCCAGCTTGTCTTGCGACAGGCTCGCCAGCTCTGCGATGTTCTTGACGTGGTGCATCAAGGCGCGACAGTTTTTGGCATTTACCCCTGGCATTTTCAACAAGAAGTCCTGGGGACCCGGATTATACTTTTCTGACTCCGGGAGGGTTTCCGAATCCGCCGTGACGGCCATGGCCGTGGCCGCGTCGGGCTGCGGCTTGTTCTGTTTCAGCTCCTCGAACAGCTCGGCGGTGGCGTGGGGGGAGGGGCACCAGAGAAGCCGGAGTCTGGGGAAGTGAAGCGTGAGGAGGGTGAGCTTGGAACTGACGTCATTGCCGGAGATCTCCTGGTGGAAGGCACCTCGGGAAGTGAGCGAGAAGGGCTTGCTGGGGTCGAACTCGATCAGGAGCACTGGGCGCTTGTAGTAGCGGGACATGGAGATACACTGGCCGTAGAGGCGGCCGTTGTTTAAAGAGCCAATCAAATCACTGATGCTCTTGCGCTCCACGCACATTTCTGGAGTCAGAATGTAGTCTCCGACCTCCAGCGTCACCGGTTCAATGTCAATGCCCCGACGGTGGATCAGGGATGGGAGTTCGCTGCGGAACTCACGCATATCCACAACTATACTTTGCTGTGTACCGTTCTGCTCCTGGCCACCTGTTAACAAAAGGTGGCACGGTAAGTGATGTCACTGAGGAAGAACTCTCAAGGACGAAGCAGAACAACTAAAGTTTAAAATCTGGGTTGCTGCTGCTAACCTCGGATCCGCTGTCATATAATAACCCATGCTTATTCCTCCTTTTTCTCTATTTTCAGAAAGGTCTGTTTACAGAGTCACTAAAGGCGATTTTCTCTTAAACTGAACAGAGTTAAAAGGAAAAGTCACAAATGACTCCCGAACACCAGCGTTCACTGTTGCCTTCTCTCTGCCCCTCTAAGAACGGTCCCTGATGGTTGCACACGGCCCCACTCTACTCCTGATTCCCACGGCAGAGTCCGGCACATACTAGATGCCTAAAAAGGATCGCTGAGTAAACTGCCTTATAAGCTGCTGTGAGAACCTTTGGAGCTGTTAGTGCTTGTACCAGTGAGTCCGGAGGTGGGAAAATGGAAGAAGGTGGGAAAAACCGTAAGCCGGTAGATCAGAACTTCTCACACTTGAATGTGCCCAGAACAGCCTGGGAGCAAGTTAAAGGCAGTTCTGTGTTCAGAGGGTCTGGGGTAGGGCCCAAGACACCGTGTTTCTAATGAGATGGCAGGTGGGTGCTAAGGATGCTGGCTGAAGGACTACACCCGGAAGGACCAGGGGCTGCTGTAGGCAGAATGGTGGCCCCTTTAAGATGCCCGCATCCTAATCCCAGGAATGTGTAAATATATTACTTTACGTGACAAAGGGGACTTTGCAAATGTGACTAAATTAAGGATCTCAAGATTGGGAGATTATTCTGGATTACCCAGGCCCACCTCAAGGGTCCTTACAAGTGAAACAGGGAAGCAGGAAGGTCAGGGTCAGAGGCGCTGTCTTTGAAGGTGGAGGAAGGGCCAGGAGCCAAGGAGCCCAGGTGCCTCTAGAAGGTGGAAAAGGCAAGGAGATGGGGTCTCCCCTGGAACCTGTGGGAGGGGCACAGCTGGCTTATACCTTGGTTTTAGCCCAGTGAAACCCATTCGGCCTCCAGAATTTGAAGAAAATAATCATAAGATAATAAATATATATGTTTCGGGGCACCTGGGTGGCTCAGTCAGTTAAGCGTCTGACTTCGGCACAGGTCATGATCTCACAGTTTAGGGGTTTGAGCCCCGCATTGGGCTCTGTGCTGACGGCTCAGAGCCTGGGCCCTGCTTCCGATTCTGTGTCTCCCTCTCTCTCTGCAACACGCCCCCACTTGTGCGCTCTCTCTCCTCCTCTCAAAAATAAATAAACATTCAAAAAAATGTATACTGTTTCAAGCCACTGGATTTGTGGCAGGTTGTTATGGCAGCTGGAGGGCCTGGAGGACTGAACTCAGAAGGACGGACTTCTGTAAACGGCGTTCTGCGTGGCATCTACGTGCTCAAATCTCACTTCCTTCGTATGGCTGATGTTTGGTAGTTCTGCATGAAATGTCAGCAGCCTATCTGAGTCAACGAGAATCTTCTTCAAAAAAGACACAGATGCTCTGAGGCCAGGTTTCCCAAAGTAGGGTCCCGGGATCACTCCTATCAGGAGGCCCTGAGAGGCCGATCCCATTCCAGACTCACTGAGTCAGAATTTCCATGGAGGGGGGCCTGTGGATCCGCAGCTTTGACAAGCCTCTGAGGGAGGTTATTCCCGAGGACCCTGACGTCTGGAGTCCTGCTGCTCTAACCGATCTCGTTCTGGACGCTAAGTCAACTCAGTCATATTGCTTTCCTCATGCCACCTGGCTGGCAGCAGCCACCGCCAGGGGGAAATGGGGACTTGGGGAGGGGGACAGGGTTATTCCTGGGTCACACCGCACTCGGAATTCAGCAGCTTTTGCTGGCATGCCACAGCGCAGACCGCAATGAGGGCACCACACACCCGGGATCTGGAGACGTGCCAAGAAGCAACACGTGGACACAGGAAGAGAAGTGGGGACGTGCCCCGCACAGCTCCTGCCTACCTGTGAGGTAAACCGGCTTCTCTGGGTGAAGGTAAGAACCTAATTGCCACTTGTACAGGTTCCTTGAGTTCTGTATCTCAGCCAATCACATTTGCGAGCAATTCCGGGGCGTGACGGATTCCGAGGTTGGGGCGCCTGGAGCACAGCCCCCTTATTTTACAGATGAGCAGCCAACGGCCCGGGAGGGACACATGGTTAGCGAATGTCAGCGCGGGCACCGGGTATGGGAGCAGGCAGCCACCTGTACGAGGCTGCTGAGAAAAACCTCACCTCTGCGGAGAAGCTCTGGAAACCCACAGCCTCCTTTACAGGCGACGGGGGTGCCCAGCAAAGGGCAGGACTCACCTGCTTTCCGTGTGTCAGTGGGTGAGCCTGTGGACGCGGAGCCTCTCACCAGGTCCAGGTTCCCCTCATCTCTCCCTTCCCTCCCTTCAGGCACAACCATGCTAGCCTTCTCCCTGGGGCGGAAGATATTTTAAACATTTGTTTCAACTAATTTCAAAATTCCAGATTTTAAATTTCCATACATTATAAGAAAACGATCTGCGTGACTATAGTGGCAAAGAGAACACAAGAAATATGTTAGACCAGCAAGCACAGTAAATACACACGGATGAACGACGGGCAAAGGAAGGAGAAAAGAGTTTCTTGTTGGGTGCTACTTCTGATCTTCTGGAGTCACAAAATCTGTTGTTTAGTTTCCATTCTGTGCGTCCTTCAAGCACTTTGACACATGAAATAAGCATGCAAAAATGCCACAGAGAGATGGAGACTTTTTATAAAAATGTGCTAATGCGTTTCTGAGCGTTAAAAATAATGCAAGCCACTTATATTCCAATACTTTCAGAGTAAATCATAGGTAGAAATGTTAAAAATCAGTGATTAAGAAAATGAAAGCACAGATGATACAACTTTGATTTAAAAAAAACAGGTGGGAGCCCCATTAAATACTTGGAATTTTACAAGACAATCCAGAGTAATACAAATTTCCAACACAGATTCAACACAAAGATCGACGTCTCAGGTGGGACAACAGAGCAGCACGGATTCATTCACTCGTGCATTTGCTGAAAAACCTTTCCGGAGTGCTCCTCCCTGCTGTGCTAGGTGGTTCGGATTTAAATATGGTTACACAACAAATCCTGTCTTCGAGGTAGCTCAGTATCTCACAGCTGGTCGACGGACAGGACCGAACTATCATAACTAAGGTTTGTGGTCGGGAACTACAATCCTCAATGACCAAAGAAAGAGCGGACCAGGTTTGCTACAGTCGTATTTTTCAGAACCAATGAAGTTGGTTATAGTCAATTCATAAGCCAGCAAGCGCTATGTGTCTGACTGGTGCCGGGAACGGCAGAAAGGATGCACAAAGCCGGGTCTCCTCCCTCGTAGAAACAGAGTCGAGAAAACAGAGCAAGGGTGAAACAACAGCGGCACTGACCAACGGCGGTCACAGAGCGCGGCGTAAGGTGAAACAGAAGGGGGATATTTAGTACTCACTAATAATTTCAGGAAGGGGTGAAGCAACAAAGATTTTCCAGTTAAAGGAAATAAAACCAGATGGACCAATTTTGCGACCAACTCTGGATAAGTGATGTTTTAGCCACTACGAGATACCACCAAAGAACAGAAATTACGATTTTAAATCCTATATATACCCTTTGAAACAATATACAAAGTTATTATTAGTACAACGTTTTATAGCTAAATGGCACAAGGGGGCGGCCACAGTACCAGTTCCATTTTTCCTATTTTTCTCAAAATCAGTGTCCACCGTGGCCCTGCTGAAATCGGCTTGGCATTGGCCGTGGCCCCAACAGCCACTCATTACGGATCCGTGACACCCACTAGACTCTAGTTGAGGACAAAGAGCAATCTATTCAGAAAAATAATTGCTCGTTGACTTCTTTTTCTTTAACATTTGGGATTAATATTAGGGATTTTTTTTTTCTTTATTTCCACTTACTTTACTGGTTATGCTACATATCACACATGGGGGCATCCCAATTTTCTGATTAATTTGTAGTCTGTGAGCGGCATAGTGGGTTAGCGTACGAACCTGTATTTTGTGGAATCTGAAACCACTCATTGGCTGTGTGGTCTCAGGCAAGTAGTTTAATGGCTCTGTGCCTCAATTTCATCTGTAAAATGGGGACAATAATAAAACCTACCCTAAAAGAGGCACGTTAGGAGGATTATCCAATACATGTAAAGTACTCAGAATAGCGCTTGGCATATAAAAAGCATTATAAAAGGTTAGTTGTTATTATAATTCTACTTTTCTTATAATGTGGTAAGTTCACCCCTTAATTATCCATGATAATGCTAAAACACTGGAGATTTGCCTTCAAAGGATTCCACGAGGGTTTCAATGAATAAAACAGCCAGTTTACCGTGAAATGTTGTACAGCATAACAGCAAATGGAATCTGAGAAAAGATAAGCTCCTGAAATGAAGCCTGGATTGGGAGGAAAATCAGAAGTCTCCCTCAAATGAACAGAAATCTGCCATAATTATAAACATTCACTCCTTCGCCTTCAACATTTAGCATGATTACCCAAGTTCCATATGACAGAGAGAAAATAATTACAAGTGCAGACCCCTCTTCCCACTTAATCTAAAGTACTGAGGTTCCTTATTTTTACTTCAGCATCTTTAATGATATTTGAATAGCTTGTATAACGTGATGATGTAGGGAGGAGGTGCTGAACCGTAAGTCTCTTCCAACGGGCACGCATGCTGGCCTTCATGCTAACTCACTTTGGGATCACGAGCTATTCAAATAACCTCACCCCCGCCTTTGCAAAGCAGTGACCTCTCCAAACTATGTCTACTCGGAACGTTACGGCCAATCTTTCTACCCGGGGAGCGTTTTATTATCAATACTTAGGAGTGCCATTTTTTTTTTTCTCCTGTCATCGGTAACCCACTGATCTTGCCCAGACAAGCCATCTGTTCACTGCCAGTTTGCGGGATTCATTCCTTTCTGGTTGTTTTAAATAGTAGCACTGCTTTTATTCTTACGACATCACCCACGGAGGTCCTGGCAAAAGCACATTGTCTTTTTCTCACATTAAATTTCTCAGTACGGGCTCAGTGCAAATGCTCTTTCAGCACCACACCTCATATATATTTTCCTTTTCAAAACAAACACTTCTCAAATTCCCCAAGTTTTCTGGGAAAGTAAATATCTTGAGAGTCTAGATGGTGTAACTTCCTGATTGCTGTGTAATATGGGAAGATCTAACTTCCAATAAGTAGACAACCACCATTGAGTTAGGAGATTAGGCTGGACCACAGATAAAATTACATTAAACTCTGATATGGAAATGATCATGTAGACGGAAAGGCAGGGGACAGTCCGTATTCCAGATTCTGCCGGCTGGTTTCTAGGACGTGCCAGGCTTACCCACAGCTTATCACCGAGCCCTTTGATGTGGAGGCTCGCTCCAAAATACGAATGGCCCGGGGTCCCCGGCAGCTTGCTACAATCTACTAAAAGGACTCTTTTCTAGATGAGGTTCCCTGATGTGTTCGACAAGAGGCAGCCTGGAGCACAAAACCTCACCCGCTCAGGCCTTCTCCCCCCCCACATCCCACCAGGCTCCTTTGGCTACGCCGCTGCAGGAAAGGCCCAGTCTCCCGAGGACTGGCCCTTGACCAGCTTCTGGGAGTTGAGCTCTGAACCCTTGCAACCGTCTGCCTCATCAAGGGTTTTGCACGCCAGAGGCCTGGGGCCACCTGGCCCCGGTCTGATCAGATGCTTTATGCTAACTTGATGTGGCGTAAATACCTGCTTTTGCTCTGGGGGGCTGGAGAACTATAATCACGATGGGTACTCTGTACTCACGTGACTGACCCCCGGTAAAAACTCGGGGCCCCAAGGCTCTGGTCAGCTTCCCCGTTGACAACCCTTAGCACGTGCTGTCACTCACCGCAGCTGGGAGGATGAAGCACATCTGTGTGACTCCACGGGGAGAGGACACCTGGGGGCTTCCGCCTGGTTTTTCCTGGACTGTGCCGCATGGGTTCTTACCCTCTGCTAATTTTAATCTGTATCCTTTTGCTGTAATAAACCATGACTGGGAGTACACCAGTGTTTTCTGGCTCTTGTGGGTCCTTCGGGTCGATCCCCAAATCTGAGGAGGGTCTCGTGGACCTTCACACGAACGCCAGTAACCTAATCTGAATGGTCTTAGCTGTAAGTGCTCATTTGGGACTTGGTGACCATCAACCAGAGCACGCTTGGGCAGAGGACGTTTTAAGAAGAGCGAAGGAACAGTGAGGAGGTACCGACCCACATCTAGTAGCACCAGCTCCGGCTGCATCTGCAAATCTCTGAAATCTGTTCCCTTCTCCTCGTCAGCCTAATCTTGGCTACCACCTTTTCTCCTGACTCGCTTCCCTGTTCCATCCCTTCCCCAGTTTGATGCCAGAGAGCGCCTCTAAAAATAGACTTCCCACTTAGAACGCTTCGGTGCTGTCTCACTGCCTCCACAGTCACGTTCTCGATCTTCACCAGGGCTTCCTGTATCTCGGCGCCTTCACGCACACTCCTCTCCGCCCTGTCGACTTAGCACCTAGGGCACATTCTTCACGCGTCGGCTTACGCGTCACCTCTCCAACGAAGCCACCCGTTGTCCCCACACCGGGCCTGGTCTCTCTGGCACCCACTACCACACCCTGTTCTTTCACCACTGTGGCCGGGCTCCATACAGGTCCACTTAGTGTAATATTCATGGTCACTTAACGCTCGTCTTTTCCACCAGAGGATGAGCTCGAGCAGCGCAGGGACTTCTGGCACTGCTGTGACTACAGCATGTTCCTAGTGGCACAGGGCTTGGCACCTCAGAGATGCCCGGTACATGTCTGTTGGCGGTTTTGAGTCGTGGGGGAGAGAGGGTCTAGAAGGCACAGAAGAAATGCTAAAAGCTTTGGACAGGAAGAGGCAGCCTGTTGAATACCTGGTTGGTTACCACGCTTTCTGAAATATTTTGCCAAAAAACATAAGCACACGCATATAAACCATCCCACAGAGCCTGTTAATAGAAAATACTTTCATAGGCTGAAAGGACTGGCCAGAAGCTGGAAGAATCCACGGCCAAGGCATATCGTACTCACAGAGGATTTGGCGGGGGGGGAAGGGTACTGCCCATGTAACGAGCTGAGCCCCTCCACAGGGACCCAGCGGCACGGATTCAGTAAGCACCCGTTTCCAAGAAAGCATGCCCCGGAGGAAGTGGGGTATGGGGACATTTTACATGTATACTGAGAGCCCACAGCCAGTGTTAGAGGAAGGCTGTCCATTGTGAAATTCTGTGGGGAGCCCTGGTGGGCTGACAGCCAGTGACAATGATTTCCGCCCTCTCGTTGCCACTGATACACTGCCAATGTCTAAGGCTTGGACGATTGGTCAGTCCAAGCCACGGTCTCCTCCACTCTAGCCTTTTCTCTAGCTCAGCTCGAGGATGCCCCGTCCAGCCCCTGCCCTGGCTTTTGAGGCCCCTCAGAGATCATGTGGCCCATCTTCCCTCACCAAGCTGCCACCTCCTGGACAGCATCCCCTGGTGCGAGGTTATCAGATTTCCCCAGGACCTAGGGGGGTAAAAGGTAGCTGACCGGTTTGTGCGTACCTCACTTAGAACATCTGCCTTATGTTACACAGAAGAGCATTTTCGATTTAGATTCGGCACGCTGCCAGACGCTCGTCCTAAAACTCATACACAAATGTTTGGGTAAACGTCACCGTCAAAAAAAATGTCTTCCTGCGGTGATTCTACCGCTGGTGATCTGAAGTGACTGGGTTGTAAAAGCATTTCCCGGCCAAAGGGAAGGCAGTCACCCACCCCAGACCATGGAAATTTTACAAGGAGGAACTAAGTCATCACTCCAAGGCAAAGGAGAAATCTCGTGCATGGGGGTATGGGAAATTTAAGAACATTATTTCTTAGGAAAGTAGTCGGTCGAGCTGTATTTTTGGTGTTTTGCGTCACATGTCTTTACAAGCAGAGAAGCAGATCTCTCCACGTTTCCAATATTCTGTCAAACCATCGAAAGGCAACCCGAGACGGGGGAGAAAGAAGAAAGGTGCACGTACCCCAGGGATGAAGCGGACCACAGGTTTATCTTGACGCGATCCTCCCAGGGTCTCCCCCTCTCCATCCCTCCTGAGGGCGATTATGCTATGCCTCCACTCAGAGAAGCCCCTAGACCTTGAAAGTTTCCATGTATTATTACCTTATGAGTTTTTCAAAAGCTTCCTTTTCTTTCCGCAAAGCAGTGAGATAGCGCTGTTCCTCTGTTGAGCCTCCGTATATAAGAAAGTAAACCCTGCCAGTTAAAACAGAACTCTTTTAGGCTGTAAAAACATAATTTTTAATCCCTAAAAGGAAGAGCACAGCACAGCATTTGAAATCAGCAACCTAGAGGGCTGCAATAATAAATATTTGACCAAGAATAAAAGGTTCCATTAATCACACACCTAAAAACGAAGCTGCCTAAACCCCCACCTGTTAAAAGTCTCATTACCACATTTTTTTGCCCTCTTCACAGAAAGGAGGAACAGAGTTTAGGTAAACACTGAAATATAACTAGAGGGAGAGAGTAAGTCTTGCCTCAGAAGTATAAACAAATCAGAAAACACAGAATCTCAGCGGCTTCTCTTTTGTCACTTTTCTCTTTACCCCTCTGCCAAACGATAATTTGAAAAGCTGGCTGCTAGTTATAAAACGCAGCTTGTGAAAGTTCATGCCAGCGAGAAATAAACACATGAAATCTATATGACCTTTATCTTCCTTCTCGGTTCTTTTTTACCCATGTCTTAACAGAACCGAGTCAGTGCACGTTTTATATAAACACATGGGCATGGAAGACATATGGATGCTATCAGCCTCAAGACAATAATTCGATATATTATTTTCTCTTAGGAAGGGCAGCTTTCCTATCTTGTTTGTTGCTAAGAGGCTGAATTAAGCACCTTGTCTGTCCTCCTTCTTCACCTTTTACTGGAGGTTTTCAGCCCTCAACTTTTCTTCCAGATGTCATACTCCTAGGTTATCTTTCTTTGAAGTGTAGACCGCTCAAAAACAAAAAAACATACAAAAAAAAAAAAAAAACATTGGACAATGAGTCCAGCGACCTCAGCTGTCCCCCAGAAGTGCAATATGGCCACGGGCAAGTAACTCATCACTTCTGGGCCTCAGTTTCCCACTGATGGAGACAGCAGTGGAACGCCAAGTTCCCTTCCAATTCTCACATTTTGTTTTCAAATATCACACTGTTCCATTCTCAGGCAACAGACAACTTTACAGCGAACAAGCTATCTACACAGGTGATCAATAGCAAAGTATGAAAAATCTACCAGCCTATAATTATTTGACCAGCTTCGTCCAATCTCTTCATCCTGTGTTATTTCTGACCCACCTGCTCCATTCATCTCTGCTCGGGAAGGTTGTGTCAGTTAAGCCGCTAGGAAGGTTTCTTTTGGCTCTGTTTTTGGTTCAGACTGAGTTCAGGATATTAATTTTGCTGTTTATTTCCTTCAGATAATTGGAGGGCCAGAACACTATATTCTTTGAGAGGCATCATTTTCTCAATCTGATATTTCTCTAGATTTTTTTTAGCTGCTAATTCTTGAAACTCAAGAAAACTTGGTACAATAATTCCTCAAACACTTTCGTTTTATGTGGATGTAACTTAGAGTCACTTCAAATTTATAAGGATGACCTTTCAGAAGATCAAAATTACGGAGGTGAGTCATAACTACAGTAATTTTTAGTGGAGGTTATGATATTATAGATTTTCTGGCCTTGTTCAGATCCAGCACCCCAGAAGCTACAACCAATGCATAAGGCACACAGTATGGAACAGCAGGGCAGTAAGTAATGGGAATACAAATCATTCCCTAGATTGGTTGTGCTGCTAGACATCTGACACACTTCATATGCAAACTTCCTAGATTGGTCAGAAAGCAAAAGAAGGTTTCATAAACTCCACCCACCCATCATGACAACAGAATGTTAAAGACAATCCATGTGTAGCTGGTGCGGTGTCTGTGTTAAAGCCTGAAGAACTGTGAGATTGGAGCCTTTCAGAAACAGTTCAATGGATGGAATATTACTTGGCCACGAAAAAGAATGAAATCTTGCCACTGCCACAACGTGGATGGACCTCAAGGGCAGTGTGCTAGGCGAAATAAGCCAGACAGAGAAAGACAAATAAATACCATATGATTTCACTTATAAGTGGAATCTAAAAAGAAACAAAACAAATGAACAAACAACAACAGAGAGAGAGACTCAGACAGCGAACACAGTGATGGTTGCCAGAGGAGGTGTGGGGAGAATAGGCAGAATGGGCGACGGGGATGAAGAGGTACAAACTTATAAAATAAATAAGCCGCGGGATGAAAAGTACAGCATTGGGAATATAGGCGATGATATCGTAACACACTTATCATGGTGAGCATTTTAGAACGTATATAATTGCCCAATCACTGTGTTGTACGCCTGAAACTAATCGAATAGGTCAAGCTATACTTCAATAACAAAGATATACATATATATATATATATATATGCGCATCAAAAAAGAGAGAGGAAAGAGCTCATGTTCTTTATAACTTGCCTCAGAGGCTTCCCGGGCCTACTCGCCCGGTAAATCTCAAGCTGGCGAACAAACGTTAGCTCGGCGTCGTACAGAACCACGTATCTGGGTTCCACCTCGTGCAGCACCCTTGTCAGAGCGTAGGGGTCACTGCAGCCCAAGAGAGGGTGGATGATGGTGAGCGGGTCTTTCAGTATTCCATAAGCGGCATCGGATGACAAGTTTAAGTCAAATTCCTCGTGCTTGATTTCTTCTAAGGAACTGTCTGGGCTACTGCCCTTGTCTCCAGGACAGCCTTCCTTGGCATCCCCTTCCTCTTCCGGTTCTTCAGGCTTTCCTATCATCTGTGTTAAAGTTAACCGCCGCTTCTTCTTCTTGAGAGTCCTTTCTTTGGGGGCAGCCCTCTGTTTGCTGTGGGGGTCTTTAGGCCTTTTGTGAGACTTCGCCATTCTCTTTGCACTGTCCTCATTTCTAAATTGCACCCACACGTCCTCGGCTTTGCTGTCCCTCTCAAAGGTCTTCCTGTAGAGCCTCAACAAGAAGGCCTCTGCTCCGATCGTGATATACTCTCTCAGCTGGGAACACGTTCGCTCATCACTTGCACAAATCAGTACCTGACCTAAAATTACCAAACAGCGCAATGTTACCATTACCTCACGTGTCCCCCACCGCCACCACACCCCCGTTCTCTGTCCGCCTGCTCGCCTCCTCCCCTGACAAAGAAGACACATCTTACCCCTTGGCGCATTTACAATTTGTTTAAAAAGGGTCTCAGATGCTTATCAAATGCTTTCCCTCTCTGACAGGATTAGTGAAATCTTTTGAGTAAAGTTGAAGCCAGAAACATTTAGTCTTAGGAAAGCCTAGCCGTGGTATAATGGAGGCTTTACAGAAGCTCTTTTTAATTAATAATTTTCCAGAGGATTTTATATGCCAAAATAAATTCCAAATGGATTACTGAGTCAAATGTTAAATATTAAATCATTAAAAAAAAAAGGCAACTACTCTCCATCTCTGTGGATGGAGATGATTTTCTAGGCTTAAAAACAGTGGAAGATATCTCAGACAAGACTGATATCTATAATCTGAGAGGGACTCTATATAAGAAAAAAACTGTGCATTAAGAAAGCTAAAGACAGAAAAACGACTTTACAAAACAACTATCATAAATGATAGTATCTTTAATATATAAAAAGCCAATACAAACCGAGGACATACCCTAATTTGGCCAAGGAAAAGAAAGACAATTCACCAAAGAGGAAAAAGCATTAAGAAAACATTGAGCTTGGGGCACCTGGGTGGCTCAGTCGGTTACAAGTCCGACTTCAGCTCAGGTCATGATCTTATAGCTCATGAGTTCGAGCCCCACATCGGGCTCTGTGCTGACAGTTCAGAGCCTGGAGCCTGCTTCCGATTCTGTGTCTCCCTCTCTCTGACCCTTTCATGCTTGTGCTCTGTTTCTCTCTCTCAAAAATAAATAAACATTAAAAAACATTTTTTACATTAAAAAAAGAAAACATTGAGCTTAGCAAACACCAAATTTCAAATGAACATTTTCTCCAAATTAATAAAATTGTTACACATATGTATGTATATACACACACGAATATATGATCTCCAGTCACTGCTAAGTGAAAAAGAGATGAGCTCTTACATTGCTAGAAGAAATGAAAACTCATAAAAATTTCATGTAAGTCAAATGTGGTAATATGTCTCAAGAACGTTATCATTTGACTTGCTAATTATATATCCAGAAATTACATTGCACTGTGACCTTAACAATGTGAAACAGAAAATACAGAAAAGAAAACCTGGAGGAAATACACCAATGTGGCTTCTAGACATAATTTTTTTCCTTTCTCTTTTTTCTTGGTACTTTTCAATTTTCCTAAGGGAGCAGGCATGACTTGGAGTCTTAAATCAAAGTACCATACGTTCTCAGATAATATCACCAGCATATTTACTCATATAAGAATTATGTGCTTGCCTTTACTGATTCATAGGAGTTCAAAGTCTCAATAGACTAAAGAAAAATCTAGTTTTTTTAAACATCTGGTTTTGGGGCGCCTGGGGGGCTCAGTCGGTTAAGTGTCTGACTTTGGCTCAGTCATGATCTCACGGTTTGTGGGCTCGAACCCCACGTCGGGCTCTGTGCTGACAGCTCGGAGCCTGGAGCCTGTTTCAGATTCTGTGTCTCCCCCTCTCTCTGTCCCTCCCCTGCTTGTGCTCTGCCTCTGTCTCTCTCTCCAAAATAAATAAACATTAAAAAAAAAAGTAAATATCTGGTTTTACTTAAAAAAAAAATTTTAGCGGGTTTGGTCTACGATGCTAATCTACTAGTATACTCATGCTTGAAGAGAGGGGCCCTAAAATCTGGAATTTTTTTTTTCAGGGCCACGTCAGTGTTGATCCATAGAACAGTTGAGACGTCTTTGGAAAGACACTTGCTGAGAATATAAAACAAGCTCATTAGCTTTCTCCTCGGGGGATTCTAGATTGAAATCGTGGTGAATGTGTATGTGGAGATTAGCTGCATCTTTAAATAGAAGTCCTGAGAAGTCAACCAGCCCAGCAAGACAGCCTGCTTTCTACAAGTATGCAAGGATTCAACCAGGAGAAAATCACATCAAACGAACAGAAAGGAGGCTGCCACTAGGATTTCTGTGTTCATCTGGCACTTATTCTTTTACGTCTGATAAGCAAAATAACAGTAAGTTACTTTTTTTGTTTTTAATTTTTTTTTTAACGTTTATTTTTGAGACAGAGAGAGACAGAGCATGAACGGGGGAGGGGCAGAGAGAGAGGGAGACACAGAACCGGAAGCAGGCTCCAGGCTCTGGGCCATCAGCCCAGAGCCCGACGCGGGGCTCCAACTCACGGACCGCGAGATCATGACCTGAGCTGAAGTCGGACGCTTAACCGACTGAGCCACCCAGGCGCCCCAATAACAGTAAGTTACTTTTAAAGGACTAATAACGAAGACTCATTTGCTCCATTTTGAAAGCAAACGTCCTCTTCTCTTTTTTTCCTACCTGGACCCCCAAGGGCTTCACTCTCCTTATTTTCCGCCTCAATTTCTTTCAGTACTTCGGTCAGAGCTTCCCACTTCGGGTTGCTTTCTAGCACCAATTCCTTTTTTGTTTCTGTATGGGAATAAAAGGATAACCTCATTCTCCAGGGTAGTATTCACCTGTAAAGTGTTCCACAGGCTTTCAAAACAACACAACACAGACAACACAAGTGTCATTCCAAAAGCTTGTTCTTGTGAGCTTCCTTCCTGATGCCAGATAGAAACTACTTTCTTGAAAAAGGTCTCTTTAAGGTCTAAATAGAAGATATTTGAAACCAACATTAACAGAGGTTTCATAGTGGGGCGCCCGAGTGGCTCAGTCGGTTGAGCGTCCGCTCTTGGTTTCGGCTCAGGTCATGATCTCACGGATCATGGGTTTGAGCTCACATCAGACTCTGTGCTTACAGCATGGAGGCTGCCTGGGATTCTCTCTCTCCCTCTTTCTCTGCCTCTCTCTGGCTTGCACACATGCTCTCTCTTAAAATAAATAAATGAACTTTAATTTAAAGGAAAGAGAGGTTTCATAGTGCCTTGAGAGAAAGTTACATGTACGTCATGAATTTCAGATGATTCTGTATTAGTTGTCAACCGTGATACTATATATAAGCTGCTACATAAAACGAAAGAATTAGTACAGAGGAAGAGTATTTATTATTTCTAATCCGCATGACTTTCACATTCCTGAAAATGGAATACAAGGAGACCACAATCAAACATTTCTGTAAGAACCTAAACGCATCACTAATGTATTTAAGTTTTGAACTAGACCTTTGAACTAGGCAGAAAGTCAGCATCAATCCTATCCCATGCTTTAAAAAACCAATGATATTTGTCATACCCACTAGATAAGTATTGGAATAAACCTATTCTCGCCTCATTCTGGTATATTTATTTTTGTACAACTAAAAGGAATGTTAAATATTGTTAAGACTGTAAGTGCCAAAAGTAGTTACTATTCTGAAGTAAAAAAAAAAAAAAATATCAATCAATAGTTCTTATATAGCAGTAAAAACACTCTTGACTGATATTTGGCACTTGTTATCCGGAATCCTCTAACAACGGATTCTAGGACTTGCCACGCTGGATACTTTCAACTTATGTTACACATAACACGCCTTTAACATACAGGCACGCATTCTTCACACAGCTGAAGGAGACTGAGGATTACACGTTGACTTGGTAAGAATTTTCACACCAAATACTTAAATAAGAGACACAGTTAAAGATGAAGCCTACAGGATACCTTGCACTTGTTCAATTTCCATTTTTTCAGACACTTTGCCTTTTTTGTTCATTTTGGCATCTGGAAGATGATAAACCCTTGCTCGAGCATTAACAAACATCGAGGTGCTGGAGTCAAGAAAGAGCCAACCTAATATGAAAAGTTAAAAAAAAAAAAAGGCCTTCAATTTGGGATGAATTTTAAAGACTCTCTGATGGTCACATGCCCTATCTATACAACTGCCTGCCATCGTGTTCTCTGAACCGTACCTTCTCCCTTACTGAGGCCTCACTGTTTGATTAGGCCAGTGGGCTTTCAAAGTGTGGCCTACTGACCTCTGGGGGCCACCAAAATGTTTTCAGGGAGTCTGGACCTCAAAACTATTCTCAGATGAGTAATAATTCCTTATTTGGTTTTTTCCCCACTGTGTTGACATTTCTGGTAATGGTGCAAAAGCATTGGGGGGTAACACTGCTGGGCGCCTGAGCGTCATCAAGGCGGTGGAACCAAAGAGTACTAGTGGTCAATGTGTTCTTCACTGCTGTGCATTTGTAGCTTATTACTTAATGTCCCTGATGAAGCAATAAAAACTATTAATTGTAAGGGCGCTTGGGGGGCTCAGTTGGTGGAGTGTCTGACTCCTTCTTTCTGTTCAGGTCATGATCTTGAGGTTGTGGGACTGAGCCCTGCATCAGGCTCTGTGCTGAACATGGAGCCTGCTTAATATCCTTTCTCCCTCCCTCCCTCTCTCTCTCCCTCTGCCCCTTTTTCCTGCCTGCTTGCTCTCTCTCAAATAAAACAAAATAATTTTTAAAAGTTAAAAACATTACTAATGGTAGTAAATCTTGGCCTCAGAGGACAACGGACCCCATTTTGAAAATCAACGGTCTAGTCAAACAGTGACAGAGGTCACATTAGTGGGGCAGATGTGGCTGGTAGAAAAACAAGACGGTAGTCAACTGTTTAAGTATGTTTCTCTACAAATCTCTTCAGTCTTCAGCACTCTAGCTGATGAAACCCTAAACTCCCTTGCTGTTTCTTAGGAGAAAATGAATTTGAAGTTCTTAACAACTAAACTTCCAGAACACAACCTATTTCTAAGTTGGGGACTGCCTGTAATATACAGAGTCTTTTCTAGAAATAAAATTGCCCGGAATGGATATGAATATTTATTATTATACAGAACAGAAGTTCAGTAGGCGGAAACATTAGCTATCAATAAAACCTACATCCTTATGCTATGAACATAAAACGTAATTTGAAAGCTTAGTATACCGTGTAGTTGAATATAGCACTCCCCACATCTGATTCCCCAACAAAATCCGACACTTTATTCAAATCAGCTCCCATAATAATATTAGCATTTTTATCTCCCACCTGAATTCTGACCAAAAGCCTTCTCTGTCGCTCTCAGAGATTCCAGAAGATTAAGGAATGTGATACAATCATACTGAGAGAGATACTGCAGCAAAGTTCGTAATATCTTCAAATCCTGAACCAAGGACTTAGTCTTGGCTCCAAGCTGGTGCCACAAGGGATCCAGATAATGGCGGATCGTCTAAAACAAGAATACAGTTTAGTATGGCTAAAAATATATTCGATGTAGCTATTATTTTTTTATTTATTATTTGAGAGAGAGAGCGAGCGAGCGTGGGAGCAGGGGAGAGGCAGAGAGAGGGAGAAAGGGAATTTCACACAGGCTCCACGCTGTCAGTGCTGAGCCTGATGTGGGGCTTGAACTCATCAACCATGAGCTCACGACCTGAGCCACATTCAGACGCTTAACTGACTGAGCTACCCAGGTGTCCCCAATCATTTGTTTTCATGAAACATCAAAGCTTACAGCTTAGACCCGCCCAGTTTCTGCCCAGTTTGGCTGTGACCCTATCCTGGATACATACAGATGTGGGATCCAGCTGAACAGGGAACAGAGGGCACATACCAGGGAAACTACATGATATCAAATTAAATAACGACGTACCTTAACTTTGTGGTGTAAGTGATTTGCTTGGGTTCCCCCCCCCCCCCATGTGATTCATGGATGGAAAAGGATTTGTTAAATTAACAAGGGACTGCATTTGAATATTTTCTGGGATCCTAAAGTGTTGCCTAAAATGAAGGCTAGCTTTGACATGTACTATGTAGGTATCTACGTATCCACTGCTACGTATACACACGTCCTTCACAAACTGATTCTTTTTTTTTTTTTTTTTTTACTGTTTGTTTATTTTTGAGAGAGAGACAAGAGTGCGAGCAGGGGAGGGGCAGAGAGAGAGGGAGACACAGAATCTGAAGAAGTCTCCAGGCTCTGAGATGTCAGCACAGAGACCGACGAACGGCGAAATCATGACCTGAGCTGAAGTCGGACTCTTAACCGACTGAACTACCCAGGCGCCCCACAAACTATTTCCAAGCCACGCTCAGTGTGGAACCTGCTTAGGATTGCCCCTTCCCCACCCCCCCCGCCCCGCCCCTCTCTCTCATTCATGCTCTCGCTCTCTCTCCTATTCTTTTTTTAATGTTTATTTTTGAGAGAGACAGAGACAGAATGCGAGCGGGTTAGGGGCGGAGAGAGAGGGAGACACAGAATCCAAAGCAGGCTCCAGGCTCTGAGCTGTCAGCACAGAGTCCCACACGGGGCTCGAACCCATGAACTGTGAGATCATGACCTGAGCCAAAGTTGGACGCTCAACCAACTGAGCCACCCAGGTGCCCCTCTCTCTCTCTCTTAAACAAATGTTAATTTTCTGGGGCGCCTGGGTGGTTCAGTTGGTTAAGCATCCCACTTCGGCTCGGGTCATGATCTCACGGTTCGTGGGTTTGAGCCCCGAATCAGTCTCTGTGCTGACAGCTTGGAGCCTGGAGCCTGCTTCGGATTCTGTGTCTCCCTCTCTCTCTGCCCCTCCCCTGCTCATGCTCTGTCTTTCTCTGTCTCTCTAAATAAATAAATAAATAAATAAATAAATAAATAAATAAGTGTTAAAAAAATTAATTAAAAAATAAAAAAATTTTACAAATGTTAATTTTCTAACAAGATGAGAGTCATGTCTGCATTTACATCTGGTTGCTGAAAGAATACCCAAAATAATACTTTGACCTTTACCAGGGAATGAGAAACAGAAACTTAGTACAAAACCTATCAGGTTATATTTTGTTTTTTAATAAGGACACACACATTCTATTAAAAGAATGGGAAGGGTTTTTTTGTGGTTTTTCTTTGTGGCTTCACATGCACTACACTGTAAGAACAGAGGAACAAAACATAATGTAATTAGTTTTATGTATCATTATTTCAATAGAAGCACTTTCTGGAAGAATCAGAGATATGAGGAGTTAAATTTTTCCTTTTAAATAATCACTGTGAATTATTTCCAGTGACACACAGATGCATTCAAAGCTTAAAAGACAGGAACTTGTTCCACCAAAATATAGAAAAAAAAAAAAAAAAGCTGCCAGGAATTTTTTTAAAAGTCAGCGTTTTCTGGATCTACAATTCAATTTTAGACATTTACGCATCTGTATTAATATTCATCTACAATAGAAAACATCAGTTAGAATAAAAGTTCCTTGAACTAAAAGTCTTAACATTTTCTCAACTGAAAACGTAATTTTAGGACACAGCAAGGTTCACATTCCTCAGTAATGAAAACTCGTCCCAATTATTTTTATTCCAAGCAGATCATAAATTATGAAAGCATTCTCATGTAAAACTCTTCTATCTGTAGATATCCAAATGCTGTCATTTCAGAGCAAAAAGGTTATTTTTCCTTCTCTTAATTATACTTGAAATACAAGATAATCACTGTATAACGGCAAAAATAAAGAGTTGTGCTTACAGGTCAATCCATGTATTCTACTACAAATTATTACTCTCCAGTAAACCGAACAGGTTGTACTTAAATCACTTCCAGATTAGTTTTAAAATAACAGCAATTTCTGGGGCGCCTGGGCGGCTCAGTCAGTTAAGCGTCCGACTTTGGCTCAGGTCATGATCTCGAGGTTTGTGAGTTCGAGCCCCGCACTGGGCTCTTTGCTGACAGCTCAGAGCCTGGAGCCTGCTTCGGGTTCTGTGTCTCCCTCCCTCTGTGCCCCTCCCCTGCTCACACTCTGTCTCTCTGTCTTTCTCAAAAATGCATATAAAAAAACATTTAAAAAAATAACAGCAATATCCTATTGAGGACACTGCAATTAGCAAAAGAACTTGGATTCTTTAAAGCTGTAACCTAACACACTGCGCTTACAAGGAAAAGAGGCAGAGTACCTTGTCAAACGGTTTTCCAATAGCATTTTCTAAAGACAAATCTTCAACTTCGAGCGATGGGTTGTGGCATTTCAGTTCTTTCAGACACGCATTTAGGATGTCGAGGATGGCAGTCTGTATGGCGAGCATGGCAGGCGTCATAGAAACGTGAATTTCTACAACTTCAGGTTTGTGCTGTTCTAAGAATGAGTTTACTGCTACATGGAACCTGAAGAGACAAATCGTTTCCAAACGTTTTCTCCGAGACCAGAAATAACACGGCTCTCAGTTTTTGCTCTCACAGGGTTTTTGGAAATGCAACTAAGACACAAACCAGACAGACAGCAAAATGACAATGTTTTCAGAAGTACTTTTAATCTCAACGAAAGGATGCATTCGTTGAATAAGGCGGGGGGTCAGCAAAAATATGGTCTGGGCCCAAACCAGTGCCTGTTTTTTTTTTTTTAATGTTTATTTATTTTTGAGAGAGAGGGAGAGAGAGACAGAGCACAAGCAGGGGAGGGGCAGAGAGAGGGGGAGACACAGAATCCGAGGCAGGCTTCAGGCTCTGAGCCGTCAGCAGAGCCCGACGTGGGGCTGGAAACCATGAACCATGAGATCATGACCTGAGCCAAAGTCAGATGCTCAACCGAGTGAAGCCACCCAGGCACCCCGTTTTTGTTGTTTTTTTTTTCATTGCCTGTTTTTAGAAATAGTGTTATTGGAACAAAGCCGTGCCCAGTGTTTATATATTGTCTATGGCTGCTTTCCTGATGCAACAGCAGACTGGAAGTATTGTCACAAACCACCTGGCCTGCAAAGCCCAAAATACTTACTATCAGGCCCTTCACAGAAAAAGCATGCCTATCCTTGAGACAGCATAATCAAGAAAGGCAAAAGACCCTGGCAATTACTTTCAAATGCCATGTAGTGTAACCAAAATACGTATCAGCACAGGTGCGAGATGTTTGAACATTGGAACCTTCCGGGTTTTCCTAGACATTTACAGGAATTCTTCAAAAATCTTTACGCTTTGGGGCCCCTGAGTGGCTCAGTCAGTTAAGTGTCCGACTTCCGCTCAGGTCATGATCTCACGGTTCATGAGTTCGAGCTCCGCGTCAGGCTCTGTGTTGACCGCTTGGAGCCTGGAGCCTGCTTCGGATTCTGTGTCTCCCTCTCTCTGCCCCTTCCCTGCTCGTGCTCCATCTCTCAAAAACAAATAAACGTTAAACAAAATTAATAAAACAATCTTTGTGCCTTATTCCCCGACAGGTAATTTTCAGAGGGAGTTTAGTTCTCCTAAACCTGTTATATACCTTAGGCTCTAGATTCCCTGGGGGTTTCGCTAAACGTAGAAGAGGCAATAAAGTGGCTGCCCTTGGATGGATGTGACGGGCTACCAGAAAAGGAAATATCAAATCTGTCTCTCCTTTTAAAATAATCACAAATGAGGTAACCATATGTTTCTATTTGATGCACTTGGTATGGACCCGGCTATCGTATGTCAAGTGCAATTCCTATAAATTTTACATCACTTTCAAGTGCACGCTTAAGTCGTAGTGGATTCTCTCACAGAAATCTGTCACATAAGGCTATTTACCTTGGCCACAGATACAGCTTCCCTACGAAAAGATTTCGCATCACTCTTTCCACGTGACAAAAACCAGTGTCAAAGGCGACAGCATTGTCTGTGAAAGCTTTAATAAAACCACGCTTGTTTTTCTGGCGAAACAGACGCAAGATGAATGCTTCTTGACAAGACTCGATTATCCTGTGCGCTCTATACACCAAGATGCCTGGGAGGAGATAATAATTTAGATTACAGAACAGACAAGGAAGTTCATGCTCGTTTTCATTCACTGATTTTACCACATTTCTCTTGAGCACGGGCGGTGTGCTCGTCTGGGCCCGAGATACAGCAGTGAACACACAGATGGCAATCTGTGTCCTTGCGGTACTTACGATACACAATATAAACAAAGAGACGATTTAGTAAGTTGTACAGCGATAAGGGCTGGGGAGGAAAAAAGGAATCCGAGGAGGAGGAGAGGGAGTGTGTGTGAGAGGTGATGGGGGGCAACTTTAGGCAGGGTTGCCTCGTTGAGGCTCTATCTGGGCCAAGGCTAGATGGAAAAGAGGAGGTGAGCCTTGTAACCACGTGCACCAAGACCGTTCCAGGATGAGGGGACAGTAAGAGCAAAGGCCCTGGGGTGGGGTATGTCTGGCACGGCGGAGGAAGAGTTTCTGAAAGCAAAGTGCCTCACTGACTCTCCTTTCATATGTGAACCAGATGTGGACTACAGAAAAGAGGGCCATTTCACAAGTCTGGGTAACATCTGTACCACCTACTAGAATAATTCAATTTTTGGAATCAGAGGATATTCAACTGAGAGATAAACTAGTCCATTAAAATAAAGACCTTTAATGAATATATTTACTACATCTGGGTTTGGGGGTGCTGTGATTAGGACACTTCTGAGATCACAAAAACAAGGAAATTATTATACGTTTCCTTATTTATAAAATGAGAGCACTGACCAGATAATCTTTCTTTTGTGTGTATAATACATCCACGAGACATGACACATATATGCCATTTTGATGCAGTGTGATTAGCGAGAAATTAGGAAGACGTAGGACATAAGAGTGCACGGATGTCATTTCTGAATCAAAAACTCAATTATTCTGTGATGATTCTTAGTCTTTGAGACCGACATCAAGCCAATTACCTTACATAAAAATTTGTCATAAATGTGTTTATGTGTTTTTGTACCAGTTCCCATGACTCCTAGCATCTGGGAAATGACATTAATAGTGATTTATGACCCCTTTTAGTAGTTCAGGAGGCTCAATTCAGATTCTGCTCTTTTGGCGTTTAAATTTTGGACTGAGGTGGAGAGAGCTACCATCTATTCTAATTCTAGCTAAGCACACTATTTTTCAGATGTGCTAAAAATCAGTAAGTGTTATTTAGGAATTTACAGACAAAGGGTTTTCAATAACTGCAATACATGTACATAACAAATTTACAACTCAGAAAAGATCCTGGACTTAAGACGCTGGGCTTTTCCAAGTACTTTACTGGGCTACACTTTGCTGGCCTAGACTGAAATATTATATAAGGTTGAAGTGATAAAGGTGGGCTTCTAAAGGAAAGATGGGCCTCAATTTAAGACAATGTTCTGCTCCAGCTCACCTGGTGGCTCAGTTGGGTAAGCGTCTGACTCGTGATCTCAGCTCAGGTCATGATCTCACGGTTTCGGTTCGTGAGATCGAGCCCCGTGAGATCCTGCCCAGAGCCTGCTTAGGATTCTCTCTCTTCTCCCTCTCTACCCCTCCCCCGCTCGTGCACGTGTGCACACATGTTCTCCCTTCTCTCAAAATAAATAAATAAACAAACATTAAAAAAAGAAAAAAGAAAGAAAATGTTGTGTTCCAAAAGGCTGTCATTCTTTTGGAACCCAGATGGAAGAAGAGAATACTCGATCCCGGGCACTGGGGTCAGGTACTTTTGCAGACTTACTCATTTAATCCTCAGAATTCTATGATGTAGGTATTATTATGAGATCAGGAGAGGCAAACAGGTTGATCAAAGTCATCCGCCAAGTAATGGGAGGCTAAAGGTCCCAAACCATGTGTGCCTGAAGACAAAGCCTGGTTTCTCCTAAGTGACACCCCCTGAGGACTCCCCACCACCCCCGACACACCGTTTGAAAAACCAGCAACAAGAAAACACGAGCAGGTGTACTTCTGGGGGCAACTGCGGTCTCACCAAAGCCTCCTTACATTTCATTCTGATGCTCCCACAACAGTTCGTATCTCATCCTGTACTGCGAGTACTGCTTTCCACCTGCCTCCTCCACGACACCGCTTGAGGACAAGGACATCACAACAAGCAGTCATCAGAGAATGCTTGACTGTGTGCTGAGCATGAAGCTAAGAATTTTACAAACATGATCTCATTTCACCCGTGTGCTAAGCCTAAGAGGAGGCACTGTTACAGTCTCCCATTTATGGGTGAGTAAACGGAGTCCTGATGACATTAAGGAACGTGCCAGGAGGCACAACTTTGGTACACGGGGGAGGCGGGGTCAAACCCAGAGGGAGCCTAGCTCAAGAGTTCACCAGTCTCTCGTTCATCTGTCTCCAGGACCTACCACATCTCTACCAAACAAAGGACCCTTAGGACACTAAATGTTTGTTGAGTGAACAGAAAACTGGATTATAGCCCTGGGCGCACGAACCTAACATGTAACGTGGGAGGGTTTTTTTAAGCGTCCCGTGGAAAGCGTGTTCTGAGTTCTATTTGGGGAGGTCAGGAGCCGTTTTAGCAATGAAAGCCTCCTGTCCTGTCTCCTGCCAGTACAACCAGGGTCGCTATCTACACAGTTCTCTCTGCACCGGGGAGCTGCGTTTGGCAGGGACCCTTGGGTGGGGTATGGTGGCGGATACCACGAGTAGCAATGGCAGTGGCGGAGGTGGGGGGGGAAGGTTAGGGCCGGGGACATTCAGAACTTTCCGGAGGGTTACATGTCTCAAGGACTGCTGTTTGGTCTGTCAGAGTTGTGGTCAAAGTGTCATTGCCAGCCTGGCGGGAGCGGTGGGGGGGGGCGGGGGAGAATGATCCCTTGGGGAGCAGAATCGGGCAGGGTTCTTGTCTGGCATTGATTCACCTTCCATGCAGCGAAGCGGCGGCAGCAGCAGCGCTACCTTCATTATTGGCTGCTGATCAGATATGGGCCGGGAATTTTGCGCTTTTATTTAGGAACTACCTATAAGCTATAATTTGGAGGTTTCTTTGATTCATCCCGCTCTCTGCCTAAGTAGGTTGAACGGTTACTAAAAGTCAGAGCAATACTGACATCTAGTGGTAGTTCCGGTACACTGCCCCCATTTTATCCACTTAAAAAACAAAGCAATATAAAACTAAGCTGAGAAGAAAGCAACAAACAGTGAAAGACTTTACGATGCATCAGAATTTCTGGTTATGAAAAGCCAATGCTTTTTTTTTCTTTGCTATTATTTATCATTTAGTATGTACCACGCACTATACTGAGCCGTTTATTTTTACTCACTTAATCCTTAAGATAACTCTAGGAGGTGCTCTTTTTCTCAATTTAAGAAATGAACCCACAACCAAATGGCCAACTCATTTTCGACAAAGCAGGAAAGAAAAATGGAAAAAAGTCTCTTTAACAAGTGGTGCTGGGAAAACTGGACAGCGACAAGCAGAAGGATGAACCAGACCACTTTCCTCCACCATACACAAAAATAAACTCAAAGTGGATCAAAGATCTAAATGTGAGACAAGACACCATCAAAATCCTAGAGAACACAGGCAGCAACCTCTCTGATCTTGGCCGGAGCAACTTCTTACTAGATATGTTGCTGGAGGCAAAGGAAACAAAAGCAAAAATGAACTATTGGGACCTCATCAAGATAAAAAGCTTCTGCACAGCAAAGGAAACAGTCAACAAAACTAAAAGGCAGCCTACAGAATGGGAGAAGATATTCACAAAAGACATATCTCATAAAGGGCTGGCATCCAAAATCTACAAAGAACTTCTCAAACTCAACACCCAAAAAATAAATAACCCAGTGAAGAAATGGGCTGAAGACACGAATAGATACTTTTCCAAAGAAGACATCCAGATGGCTAATAGACACATGAAAAGATGCTCAACATCACTCATCATCAGGGAAATAGAAATCAAAACCATGATGAGATAATACCTCATACCTGTCAGAGTGGCTAAGATTAACAACACAAGAAACAGCAGGTGTTGGTGAGGATGCGGAGAAAGAGGATCTCTTTTGCATTGTTGGTGGGAATGCAAACTGGTGCAGCCACTCTGGAAAACAGTATGGAGTTTCCTCAAGAAACTAAAAATAAAACGACCCTACAATCCAGCAATTGTACCATTAGGTATTTACCCAAAGGATACAAAAATACAGATTGGAAGGGGTACGTGCACCTGATGTTTACAGCAGCATTATCAACAGTAGCCAAATTATGGAAAGAGCCCAAGTGCCCATCAACTGGTGAATGGATACAGAAGATGTGGTGTATCTATCTATACGATGTAATATTACTTAGTCATCGAAAAGAATGACCCCTTCCCATTTGCAATGATGTGGATGGAGCTAGAGTGTATTATGCTAAGTCAATCAGAGGAAGACAAATACCATAGGATTTCACTCATGTGTGGAAATTCAAGAAACGAAACAGATGAACACGTGGGAAGTGGGCGGAGAGAAGAGAGGGAGACAAGCCATTCTTAATGACAGGGAACTGAGGGTTGACTGAGGGAGGGGGTGGGGGATGGGCTAGATAGGGGATGGGTACTAAGGAGGGCACTTGTGATGAGCACTGGGGGTTGTATGTAAGTGATCAATCACTGAATTCTACTCCTGAAATAATATTGCCCTGTATATGTTAACTAACTAAAATAAAAAAAAAAAGAGAAAAGAGAACCGAGGCTCACCAAAATTACGTAACTTCCTTGTGAGTGGTGGCATCCCCATTCAAAGCCAGGTGAGTCCAACTTTACCACCTATGCCCCAGCTTATTACAGTTATAAATGTTATAAAAGTATAAAAACACTTTTCTTCAATCAGTGTACCATGAGCCACATAAAACATTCGTTCATACATTGATTCACTAAATGCTTCCTGAGGGTCTTCTGGGTCAGGGCAATAGTGGGATATACCATTATGAATGTCACAGTCGCTCTGCCCTCCAGAAGTTTACAGAAGATCACAGCTTATTCACACAACGTTCATCCAACAAACACGTGTTTAATACCCTGCGTATCAGGTTCTTAGCCTGCAATGAACAAATTGTTCCTTGTGCTTATGAAGCTTGTTATCTAAGAGTGAGACAGAAAAATAAACTGGCAAATATAATGGGTTGTTCTTTAGTGC
This sequence comes from Lynx rufus, assembly GCF_022079265.1. Lineage (NCBI taxonomy): Eukaryota > Metazoa > Chordata > Mammalia > Carnivora > Felidae > Lynx > Lynx rufus. Next base: position 13,462,932 of record NW_025814838.1, read on the forward strand.
TATGACTGGGGAGAAGCACAGGATAACCCGAGGACAGAGAGGTAGGGTCCTCAAATGAGCTTTGGGGGAGATCAGAAAAGGTTGCCAAACAGATGAATGATAATGAGAACGAATTCCTTTTCTATATTAATTCTAGCTAAAATGAAGCCATTATTTCTCAAAATAATTAAGCAACGACTCGGTTTAATTTCAAATCACGGGGGGGAGAAAAACTCTTTAGAGAGAAAACCAAATATTTTAGGAAATATACAAAGTATATCTATAAACATTTCAAGGCTGATTAGGTTCGAAAAGCAAATGCCAGCCAATTATGAAGTATTAACCAGATGGGAGCTTAGAGAGCAAGGAAAAGTCATTCTTACTTATTCAGGCTACAAGTACTTTTTAAGCATCTAAAATGTGTCCGGTATTGTGCTAACCCCTGGGAGTACAATGCTGAGTCAAAACACCCAGTGCTGCCCCCAAGGAGGTTCTAGTTTAGACTTCAGCAGTGGAGACAGGCACAAAAAAGTGCTAGTTTGTATCATTATACAAATAATGACAAGGTGTCAAATTCTTACCAGTGATTAAATCTGAAGGTATTCTATTAGTCAAGAAGTCGACCACAAGTATTCGACTTGTTGCAAATATCACACCTCCTTGGGTGTAGACCTCGTAGCGACTGTTACTTGTGATTTCATTTGTTACACGACGAGGGAGGTGTTCCACTCCTTCAATCTTCAGCTGACTGATAAAATACTCCTACATCAAATCAAGTTTGATTAGCAGTCTGTTTAATACAGGGCAGTTTTTACTAGGCGGCAAGGTCTTTGTATTTAAAAAGAGAGACAGGGAACTTGAGGAATATACAAACCAAGTTACTGCTTTGGGTGATCAACCAATCATCCACATGCAACCAGGCTTTTATTTTTGTTGGGTTTTTGGGTTTGTGCTGAGGCATCACTGCACTTGAGTTATGAGCATTTTAACAACAATAACAAAGACTTTAAAACCCTCAGTTAAAAGACTTCGGCTAGCTAGAAACTACTTGCCATCAAAGCCCGGTTTGCAGGCAAGCGCTGGGTGTGAGGAGATCGCAAGGAATCCTCTTCCCAAGCCGAGTTTTAGACTGGTGGCTCTGTCCCCATCCGCCCCAGCGGGGCTTCAGGTCAGTGGGAGCTTGGCCCTTTGTGTCTTCAGGGCAACCCTTCCTCTCCTGGGGGCCCTGGGTTGTGCCAGGTACTGGGGATCCCTAGACAAATCAGACAGTATCCCTGCCCTCACCGAGTCTGTGGGCATTCTTCTCAGCGGCCACCTGCCTCCTGGCCACCTGCTCTACCTAGGGGCGCAGCAGACTTGTCACACCAGGCTGTGCCACCTCTCAATAGCAAACGCCCCGTTTTGGCACAGATGTATCCGTCTTCTGTCCTCAGTGCCCTCCATTCCTTAACCGCCAGGTCCTCAGCTTCCAGCTCCCTTCCCTTCTGACCCTCCGCCCCCTCCCCCCAGCCTGGGTCAACCCCCTCAGACCCTCCTCTTCCCTCCAGGGCTCTCCCCAGTTTCAGTCTCTCCTTTCACATCCTGCAATTACCCTCTGAGACTCGCCCATCCCCGTCACTGTTCCCTTTTCCAGATCCCGCTCTTCTGACCCAACAGGCCCCATGGTACCCAGCCTGGCGCCTCTCTCATCGTTCCTCTCCGCAGCCTTCTCTGGCCATCGCGTCCTCTTCCGGGACCTCCAATCCTTCTCTCTGCCCCTCGCCTCCGGTGGTGACTCCCCTCCCCCTCTCCGAGCCCCTCCGTCCCTCTGCGTCCTTGCACCCTCGGCAGGGACCTGCAGCTGTCTCAGAGACCCCCGTTCCAAGCTCTTGCACCAGTGTCAGAGACTTGCACCCTGCTCGGGACCCCTCGCACCCTCGGTGTCCCCGCGCCGGTGTCAGGGACTTGCGTCGGCCTCGAGACTCCTCCCACTCCCGTGTCCTCCCACCCGCGTCAGGAACCCGCGTCCGCCTCAAGGACCCCTCTCATCCTTCTCAGTGTCCCCGCGCCCGTGTCAGGGACGTGCATCCTCCAAGGGACCCCTCCCACCCTACGTCCTCGCGCCGGTGTCAGGGCCCTGCATCTGCCTCACGGACCCCCATTCAACGCCCTCCCCCGGCGCTAGGGACCGCCGGCGCCCTCAGAGGCCTCGCGCCCGCGTCGGGCCTGCATCCGCTCGGGAAGCCCCCAACTCTCTCGGGGACCCCCTCACCCCCGCGCCGGCAGCCGCACCTCCTCGGCCGGCTGCGTGTTGAGCACCAGCACCAGGCACGCGGGGTGGCAGTGCAGCCGGAGGAAGTGGTAGAGGAGCCGATCCGCGCCGAGCCCGCGGGCGCACACTACCAGCCCGTCCGCGTCCAGTAGTTCCAGCACCAGCTGCCGCTCATACTCCAGCAGCGGCGCCATAGCGGTCGGCCGAGCCGGCGGTACCGGCTCCATGGGCGCCCTTCCGGGGCCGCGGCCGAGCTCAGCCGAAGAGAGCCGAGCGGGAGCCGAACTCAGCCGAAGAGAGCCGAGCGGGAGCCGAGCTCAGGCGAACAGAACGCAGCGGGAGACGAGCTCAGGCGAACAGAACCGAGCGGGAGACGAGCTCAGCCGAACAGAACCGAGCGGGAGACGAGCTCAGCCGAACAGAGCCGAACGGGGGACGAGCGCAGCCGAACAGAGCCGAGCGGGAGACGAGCTCAGCCGAACAGAGCCGAGCGGGAGACGAGCGTCGGTCGAAGGAAGCCGAAGGGAGCCGAGCCCGACAGGTCGAGAGCCAGCCGAACTCAGCCGAGGAGGAGCCGAAGCCGCGAGGGAGCTGGCCGAACTTTGCCGAAGAGGAGCCGAGTGGAGCCGAAGATTCGTAGAGTTCCCCAGCAACTTGGTGCTTGCGCGCTCCCGACAGGTGTCCGCTCCAGACCTCAGGCTCCAGCCCACGGCCTTTAGGGAATCCGTCTTGCCTTGTCCCTTCGGTCGGAGGGTGGGGCGGCCTGGATCTGCAACTAGAACCCAAGCTACCCCAAAGCAAGGAGAGGAGAATTAAACCCAAGGAGTTTAGTTCCCCAACCTCGGCAATGAAAAAGCTGTCAGTTGTCCAAGCGCGCCTGGAATTAGTGGCCCTCTTTGCCACGGTGAGGTTTCAGTTTTACTTTTGCAGTTGGCCTCTGTCTTCCTGTAAAAAAAATTTTTTTTTTGAATGAAAAGAATAGTTTACTACTTTCAGGCCCTTGTTTCTCTCGAAATGTCTTGAATGCAATAATAATCTGTTTCTTAAGTCGCGCCCGGGTGTCCCCCCAGCCTCTGCATCCTGTCTTCCACTAGAGGGACACCTTCGGAAGTTTTTGTTCCGCAAGGACCGCCTGATAATCCAACCAAAGGAATTGTTCTATGTGGACATTCCTTTCCCCCCAATTTAATTATTAGAAAATGAAAATCAACCGTTATTCCATTACCCAGAAATAGTCACTGTAATACCATGAAATGTGTATTTTCAGTCTTTTTTTTTTTTTTCCCCTTCTCACCACACAATTCTTTTACCGATTTGAGATAGTAAGTGAGGCGGGTTTCCAAGTATGTCACTGATATTTGACAAACCTCGAGCATACTATTTAGTATTCTACAAAATCCTTTTACATGGCTAATAATATTTCTGTAATGAGGATATACCACACTTATTTATCTAAGCCCTGATTAATGGACATTTAGTTTGTTTTCACCATCACCCCCTATTATAAATAATATTTCACTGAACATTTTTGCACATAAATTCAACCATGCTCCTAAGATATACTTAGAATGGATAATTAGTGGGATAAAGAGAACCAACATAAGGCTTTTCGTTACATTCATAGTGCAACATTGCCCTCTAGAAAGCCTGTACCAATCTGCATTCACATCAGCAGATGCAAGAGGATCTGTTTCTCCATCTCGTTACGGCTTAACCAGGATTTGACTTACATTTTGTCAAGATTAAAACAACGTGTAATAATTCCTGAATGGGAAGGTTTGCCTGCAATTTTCGACAGGCAGAATTTCCTGTGAAACAAATATTAATCTCTCCAATTCTGAAAGTGACAGATGGAGCTTCAGGGAAGTTATACAACTTGGCCAAGACCACGGAGTTAGTTAGTGTATTGTTTAGATTTAGTTCAGGACGTGGCAAGCAGGAACGCACCATGTATTTAGGGTGTGCATGTGGAAGAGGCAGTGCTGAAGTTCAAACCTGATTCCCATGCTGTGGTGTGCAGAATAATGGCTCCCAAAAGATGTCCAAGTCCTCATCCCTGGGACCTGCAAATATGTTACCTTCTGCGGCAAACGGGACTCTGTAGATGTGATTTCAAAAGAGAAGATTATCTGGGATTATCCAGGTGGGGCCAGTGTAAATTACAAGCATCCAGAGAAGGGAAGGAGGGAGGCAGGAGGGTCAGAATCGGAGAAAAGGATGTGACAGTGAAAGCAGGTGTTGGAATGATGTGGAAGAGACCATGAGCCAAGGAATGCAAGCTTTAAAAGCCAGAAAAGGCAAGGAAATGAATTCTATCCTAAAACCTTCTTAAGGAGCATGCAGCCTTGCTAACCTAGACTTCTGCCCTTCAGAACTAGAAGATAATGAATTTATGTTGTTTCCAGCCACGAAATTCATGGCAGCTACTTACAGCAACAATGGGAAACATACACAGTCACTCACTATTTCCATGACACTGAGCTCTTAAGATATCCCCAGCAGACCAAAACCAAACAGAACAAAACAGAGTAGAGAATAGATAGTGAAGCAATAATTTTGGAGGGGCAGTGGTCAACATACACATAAAATTTGAATACTTGTATAGATACATATACACACGAAGATATATTCACTCAATAAACACTTATTGGGCACCTGCTACATGTCAGGCAGCGAACCAAATGCTGGAGGTTCATCAGTAAACAAAGCAGGTGAAATTTTTGCCACCATAGAATTTATTGTATTCGAGCGGGAGCTTGTGTACAAAAATGTTTATTCATCAAATCATTTTGTGAGCTATCATTATTTCTCAGATACTGCTCCTAAATGTCCAAAGAAGGAGGCTAGTTAAAATCTCTTCATACATCTCTACTGAGTGGAATATCATATGGCTATTAAAAGGTGTATGTGGCAAGCTATCTCGTGCATGTTATTATATGCTGAAAAAAAGCAGTTACAAGACAATAATGTCTAGTACGGTCCCATTTGTCTAAAAACATTAGCAAAAAACCAATGCTTTCCCGTGACTGCTTAGAAAAGCTCTGGAATTAAATCTCTTAGCAAAAGCGATTGTTCCTGGGGAGGCGAAAAGAGTGTCTGGCATCGTACTAAGACCTTTACTTTTCCGTTGATTCCCTTCCATGATGTTGGTCTTGCTTACCATGAACATATATTGCTTGTATAATAAAAATGAAGCCAAAACCAATTCCCAGGTGTTATATACATACTTCATCAGCGCTAAAGATGATCCTCTTGTGAATTCTACATTTAATATGTGGGTGGTGGGCAACACTTAATGTCAAAAGTTGGCATCTGGGGAGGCAGACATAAATTCTCACAGATTCTGTCTAGACTAAAATTTTAGTTTTTCCAGTGGGCAAACGTTTTCAACATAAGGTGACAGGACTCTTCTTTTCCCGTGCCTCTGTCGCCACAGTTCTCCTAACCTTTTTCTTATCTCTTAGGGTGTTCTGATCTCCACAGCCATCTCCCCTCCAGGTCACTTTGTAAGTTCTAGTTCTTTTTTGCCCGTGAGGACACAGGGCAGGTAGTTGGCCTTTGGCCTTTGGCCTTTGGCATTGGGCTGGGAATGAGATTAAGCATCATTTTTTCCCTCTGCCCTGAGATAGAACCCAGCATATCTCAGTTAACCTTAGGTTGACCACGACTGTGATTTCTCTTAGCGACCTCAGCCTTTCTCATACCTATGCGGAATGTCTGCTAAACCCAGAAGCTGGATAAAAAGCGAATGTTTCCTGAGTTTAACCCTGTCCTAGGGCCAGATTACCTTTGAGTCTCTTAGAGTTTGCTTGTGGTGGTTTAAGGGTTCAGGCTCTAAGTCAGAAAGACCTGGGCTGAAAACTCAGCTTAGGTACCTACTAGCTGTGTGACCTCAGGCAAGTTACTTAACCTCTCTGAGTTGCCTCATCTTTAAAATGGGGGCTGATAATAGGAACTACCTCATGTGATGGGTAGAGAAGTTAACTGAGATGAAGGAAATAGCAGGACGTGAACATTCAACCAATTTTAATTTAAAAACTTAATGACAACCATTTTATTTTTTATATGTTTATTTATTTATTTTGAGAGAAAGAGAGAGAGAGCGAGGGAGGGGCAGAGAGAGAGAAGAGGGAGAGAGAGAATCCGAAGGAGGCTCTGGGCTGTCAGCTCAGATCCCGCTCGGGCTTGAACTCACGATCCATGAGATCTTGACCTGAGCCAAATCAAGAGTCGGATGCTTAACTGACTGAGCCACCCAGGTGCCCCAGTGACAACTGTTTTAAAACACTCTAACCCATTCTAGGACCTGAAGCACATGTATTCCTAAGGATTAAAACCAAACCTTCCCTCTTAATGCTGAGGAGCATTTGGTGCCCGGATCATCCCTGCCCTCTAACAAAGGGAAAGTTGCTAACCTTTGGGGTCCAGTTTCAAAATGTTTTAAAGAGGATTATGAAAGGAAAAGAGAATATCAAGAGTTTTACGTAGGGGATAAAGAGGTTGCAGGTTGAGAACGTGATGGAAGATAGCGGTGTTGGGAGTGAAGAGCAAGCAAGGAGGTTTCTATGTGGGGCCCAACGTCCTGGGACTGCCTCTCAGGGAAGGTGTCCAGTCCATCTGGAAGGGCAGAACTGAGAGGCGAGGTCTCTCAGGTCACGAGCCACAGTCTCGCTTGGCTAAGAACCTTCCATCCGGAGCCTATAACATCTCCCCCCCCCCCAAGTCTGTGTACTAGGGGTTGGGTTTACAACTCACGGCCCAGCTGAGACGACGCTTGAAATTACTCACAACACATAGAATCGCAATGCATCTGCTGTATTAAAATTTCATGGGGAAAGCAATTAGGAAAACCTAGAGGCTTAGATAATGTCTTAAAAATTAGATAACGTCTTACCAGGTAATGAACAGAAAGACATCCTGAGCTAGAGTGTGCTTTTAATGATCGTGCAAGTTAGGACAGCTACTCAGCTAGAGACAGGTGGGCAAGTGACCTAACCATGGTGACAACAACCAGGTCACGTCTATTGTGGGCTTGCAATGTGCAGACACCGTGGCTGGGGCAGGGCACATTACTAACCACCATCTCGGCTCTACCTCGCTCTGTTCAGCTCTTTCCTCTCCCTTATTCGGGGCTGGGGGCTTCTTCTACTGCCATGATTCTCCTTTGAGTTCAAGGTGTCCTGGGGCACATTGAGGTGGTGTCCACTAAGATCATAAGGTAGCTACTATTATTTTCCTTATTTTACACGTAAGGAGAAGAGGACATAGGAGGGTAAGGAGCTTGTCCACGGCCCCCAAGTGGGAGCAGGAGCAAATTCTACTTGACTTCGAAAACTGGACACCCCCGCTCCCCCTACTGCCTCCTTAGATGCCTAACATGGGCAGGCCATGAATGCCATCCTGAGTCACTTTGACTTGAACACGTGACTCATATGGTCCACATCCTTTCTATGCTTATACATCCCTTTAACATAAACTCAGAATACTCTTGGATCAATCCCTCCATGATGACAGTAGTAGATTTGTGTCTGTGGGTGGCAACCACACTTTAAAAAAATTTCTTGGGGCATCTGGGTGACTCAGTCGGTTAAGCATCCCACTTCGGCTCAGGTCACGATCTCATGGTTCATGAGTTTGAGCCCCGCGTTGGGCTCTGTGCTGATGGCTCAGAGCCTGGAGCCTGCTTCAGGTTCTGTGTCTCCCTCTCTCTCAAGAATAAACATTTAAAAAAAGTAAAAACATTTCTTTTTTTAATGTTATTTATTTATTTTTTTATTTAAAATTTTTTTTCAACGTTTTTTATTTATTTTTGGGACAGAGAGAGACAGAGCATGAACGGGGGAGGGGCAGAGAGAGAGGGAGACACAGAATCGGAAACAGGCTCCAGGCTCTGAGCCATCAGCCCAGAGCCTGACGTGGGGCTCGAACTCACGGACCACGAGATCGTGACCTGGCTGAAGTCGGACGCTCAACCGACTGCGCCACCCAGGCGCCCCTAATGTTATTTATTTTTGAGAGAAAGAGACAGATACAGAGACAGAGCATGAGTGAGGGAGTGGCAGAGAGCAAGGGAAACAGAATTCGAAGCAGGCTCCAGGCTCTGAGCTGTCCACACAGAGCCTGAGGCGGGGCTCAAACTCATGAACTGCAAGATCATGACTTGAGCCAAAGTCGAACACTTAACCAACTGAGCCACCCAGGTGCCCTGCAGCCACATTTTTAAAAAGCTACTATGAATTCAGCAACAGTTTCAAATAGATCTGTGGTATATTAAACCGGACAGCGTCTACAAGCATGTGCAAATTTTTAGTATATGACCTTGAGAGGCCTGTTACGATTCTGTCTGCGGGCAATGGATGGTACGCGTAGGAGGGAGGAAACCATTGCAATACCTACAGAGCTTCGCCGGGAACCTGAGGTCCCTGGGAGACCCACTGGTGTGTGTCACTTACATTAATTGTCTGAAAATGAAGTCACCTGTGTACTAACACTGTGTCATTATTCCACCGAGAGAAGACTTGTATTTGGTTAACTAATTATTACTCATAGAGGCACAGGGAATTTAATCATTAAACTAATCTCTTTTCTCAGAAATAAGGACTTTTGATGACTCTAATTAAAAATATTTTTACTGTTTGACAACAGAAAAGGAAAAAAAAAAGTAAGAATGAATCTGAACCTGAAAACCAATTACCTGCCCCTCTTTGCAAGGACATCAAGAAATGATAGTGGTTCTTATGGATTAGGCAATTAGCTTTTTGTAGGAATTTATGAGGAACCCCGAGGAAACTCTCCCATGGGGAAAAGAGTATGTGAGTCAGGCAAATTTTGTGAAGTGTGTTTTTCTTATTTTTATTTATTTTTTTTTAATTTTTATTTTTTTAACATTTATTCATTTTTGAGAGGCAGGGAGAGACAGAGCATGAGCAGGGGAGGGGCAGAGAGAGAGGAAGACACAGAATCTGAAGCAGGGTCCAGGCTCTGAGCTGTCAGCACAGAGCCCGACGCAGGGCTTGAACTCACCAGCAGAGAGATCATGACCTGAGCTGAAGTTGGCCGCTTAACCAACAGAGCCACCCAGATGACCCAGGTTTTTCCTTAATTTTAGAGACATTCCTTTTCCCTTACCATCTTCTCCCTCTTAGAATGTATTCTGACAAGGAACAGAGGACTGGCTACATAGTTTGTGGGGTCCAGTGCAAATGAAAATTCAGGGCATCTTGTTAAAAAAGTAATGGGAATTTCAAGATGGCGACAGCAGAGCGTTCAACCAAGCCTGGGACCCTTCAGAGCTTGGGGTCTGGGTGGCTACGCAAGCCCTGACCATGGCGCTGACAAAGAGCTTTGACCTTGTGAATAATAATGATCTAAGAGCTGTTCGTCTTTGTCAGTAGGCATTGATGACACTGTTATAATCCATTTGCCTGACTTGGAGTTAGTGTCACGTGTGGGGAATGGAAAGTAGGGGTGGTGGTGGCGGGGCCGTTTCCCTGGCATCTTGTTCATGAGGGGACTTACACATAGACTTTCGGTGTTTTCTCCAAATGTGGTTCCACCTACAGTCTCATAGAAGCACAGACGGGGGAAGAAGCATAGGTAGAAGATGCTAAATATGGGTCCGATTATTGGACCACATTGCTTGTAGTGACCTATGACAATCTTTAATAAACCATGTCATTTTCCTATAGGAGTTTGTCATTGGGGTAGAGCATGTATACAGAATTAAATCTGTAAATTATAAATTACAATCAGTTATCATCCCAAGCATACATGCAAAAATATTATGATTGCCAAAATATCCTAATATCTGGCTGCAATCCATCCACTCCCCCACCCCCCACAAAACCCTGTGGCTTTTTATTCATCAAAAACAATTGATTTTGTTAAGTGAAAAAAGCAAAGTACAATGTGATGTGTAAGAAATTTTTTGTGAGTGTAGTGCTTGAATATACATAAAGAAAGTCTGGCAGGATATATAAGAAGCTAAGGTTGTTGGTTTTCTATTGGAATTTTCAGATGGGAATGAGGAGGAACGGGAATTTTTTTCATTGTTGATCTTATATTTGTTGTTTTGAACTACATAGTTAAAAAACGTATTAAAAGTTAAAACTGGGGCACCTAGGTGACTCAGCCAGTTAAGGGCCTGGCTTCAGCTCAGGTCATGATCTTGTGGTCCATGAGTTTAAGCCCCGAGTTGGGCTCTGTGCTGACAGCTCCGAGCCTGGAGCCTGCTTCAGATTCTGTGTCTCCCTCTCTCTCTGCCCCTCCCTTGCTCACACTCTTTCTCTCAAAAACAAATACACATTAAAAAAATTTTTTAAGCTAAATACAATTAACATAAATTAAAATAAAACATAACAAAAAATAATACAAATAAGACATCAAATATGCATTGTGCTGTATTTTGGGGACAAGAGTACTAATTTGTTAAATAAGTGAAATTAAATTATAGCCTATTAAAAACGTACTGTAATTGGTGCTCCTGGGTGGCTCAGTCGGTTGGGCATCCGACTTCGACTCAGGTCATGATCTCAAAGTTGGTGGGTTCGAGCCCGGCGTCGGGCTCTGTGCTGACAGCTCAGAGCCTGGAGCCTGCTTCAGATTCTGTGTCTCCTCCTCTCTCTGTCCCTCCCATGCTTATGCTCTGTCTCTCTGTGTCTCTCAGTGATAGATAAACGTAAAAAAAAAAATTCTGTAATTATTTTTTCATGGCCTGGTCTTTTCCTGAGCTCTGAGATGCTTAATTTGGAGTTTACTTCTTATATCTTCCTAAGAAATCCCACGGGGTGAAGGTGCTTTCTTAGTAAAAAAAAAAAAAAAAAAAAAAAAATGGACTCAGGAAATTCAAAGTTGATTCATTTCAAAAGTGGAATTCATTATTATTTAATGTAAATATATAATGTAAATATATTTAATGTAGTTTTACCTGCACAGGGAGATAGGATATAGAGCCCTGACATTTAGAGTGAGGCATTATGTTTAGAAGTCAAGACACGTACTTGGAACAACAGAAAGGAGGAAATAATTTGATAGTTTACCTATCCTTTTGGTGGGAGAAATGAACTCGTGGAAGAGCTTATTCATGGGAATTACTCTTTAAGACAAATAAATCACAAAGCAGGTTCTCATCCTGCTCCTAATGCCAGTAGCCTCCGGCTGAGAAACCTGTACATTAAGAAGCATCCAGGGACGCCTGGGTGGCTCAGTCAATTAAGCATCCAACTTCGGCTCAGGTCATGATCTCGTGGCTCAGGTCATGATCTCGTGGCTCATGAGTTTGAGCCCCGCATGGGGCTCTGTGCTGGAAGCTCAGAGCCTGGAGCCTGCTTCGGATCCCTCTCTCTGCCTCTCCCCTCCCCGTTCACCCTCTGTCTCTCTCTCAAGAAAAATAAACATTAAAAAAGAAAACAAAAACATTAATTCCCCACCTGCTGGAAGCATTGAGGGCCAAAGGTTCTTTGTCCTAACCTCTAAGACTTGCTCTCAGAAGAAGCCTGTCACTTCTTGGGGCTAGCCACGTGTAATTAGAATGGACATATTTGGCCGTTGGCAAATCCCCACAGTGGTTTCTTGGCTATCATCGTGTGCCTGGGCCGGGCTGGCGGACTAATTGGCTTCATCGAGGGATCTCCATGCTCCACGTTCTCCAGATATTTCCTCTTGGCCACGTTTGTTTCTTGGGAGAAGAATCCACCAGTATGTTACCAGCTTCCAGAGCTCTGGGACTTTGGCCAGGAGGTTGCTGCAGAGGAAAACCTAATACTGGTCATGCCTTGCCTCTGGCTTTAGTGGAGCTGTTCATTTCTACTTTAATACGCTTCTTCCGGTCTGAGGTAGTTTTCATACATATCATTTCTCCTTTTTAGGAGTTTATTTCAAACCTGGAATGGATGTTGGATTTTATCAAATAGTTTTCAGCATGTCTTGGTACAATCATGATGTTTTCCTTTGATCTGTTGAAGAACTATGTTGAATTCTCGATTTCCTAGTATTAATCCATTCTTGATTTCCACAAGTATTTTAGTTAATTAGCCAACAGCACATTTGGAAAGCAGTGTATCTGTGGGGGGTAACCATGGTAACGAAAAGACTCTCCATGTCAAGGTGGTTCAGCCCAATGGTCCTGGCTGGCGAAAGCACGGGGTCTGGAAACAGGAAGCCATGTCTTGGAATCCAGTTTCTGCATCATACCAACTTCATGGCTGAGGGCAAGTTTCTTGAGCCTCAGTCTTTCCACTTGTAAAATGGGAATACAGAAATAAAAAGTAAATCATGGGACTATTTTGAGTGTTAACCGAGTTAACCTGACACATGGTCATAGCTTGGCAAATATTGGGCGAAGGATTTCTTTTTAATTTTTATTTAAAATTTTTTTATTTTACATTTATTTATTTTTGAGAGGCAGAGAGAGCACGCGAGCAGGGGAGGGGCAGAGAGGGAGGGAGACACAGAATCTGAATCAGGCTCCAGGCTCTAAGCTGTCAGCACAGAGCCTGACATGGGGCTCAAACCCACGAACCGTGAGATCGTGACCTGAGTGGACTGAGCCCCCCAGGCACCCCAGGGAAGGGTATTTTTGAATGAAGTAGATGCTGACAAGAGCAGAGCAATTTGGTAACCATGGATGTCAAAAGTCAGTGTGTAGGTAATTTTTTAAGTGTGAGCTGCAGCTTTAAATAACTATATTTCATATCAAAATGTCAAGATTCTGAGAAAACCCATATTTCTCTTCCAATCTTTTTATTCACCACCCATTTTAGTCCAAACACCAGTTACATATTAAATTATATTATTAAAATTAAATAAAGAAAATATATTTGAATGAAACTTTTTCTTACTTCTTTCCCCAGCAAAATTACTATGGCCCCAAAGAAAGAAGATTGTAATGAAATAAACGGAAATTGAATATTAACTTTGTGAGTGAATTTATTTTGAGTTAGCAATAAATCCAAGGGAAGGAACTGAAGAATAAATGTATAGATTCAATTTAGTTAAAATACAGATGCATTCTGGATTCTATGAGTGTATGTGTATTGTATTTGTATCGATCTATATGTAATATAGACCAGTGAGTTTGTGCTTTGCCAAAAGGTAGCACATAGAGTACATGTGAATACAATTGCAAAAAGTTAATCTTGATGTGTGTGCCTGTGACAATTAGTATGCTTTGTTGTTTTGGTTCTAACTGACCAGCATTAATGCAGATTTCTACCTTGATGGGATCAGTAATAGATCATGTAGCCTTTGTCATCTTTTCATATCCTATTCTTGAATATAGTTAGTGTTTACTATCTTTTTGGGATGCGAGCAATTGCTTGTTTATTTTGATGAAGGAAATAAATTACCTTCCCATAATATCAGAGTGAGTCCCTCATCTCATTAGATAACGGAATTTAAAAGACTCCGAAATGATTCCAGACTAGTTAATAGCATCTTAATTATCTCACATCATTTCAGGAGAAACAAAATGTCCCTCTGGGGTATACTTTGTCTTGGTAGGAATAATGACTGATGAAGGTCTAGAGAATAGGCGTGTATTAATGTATCAAATTCTTCAAGAAGAAACACACAACTCAATCAGACATGTTGACTGAACTCCTGCAAAGTGGCTTGTTGGAGGTGAGAGGGGACAACACGCATTAACAGGAGGAAGAGGGACAACACATGTCTGGGACAGAGTAGACAAGGCCAGTAAAGGAATTGGTTTCCTCTCCCGTGGAGCACGATCAGACAGTTGAATTCTCTGGGAAGAGTTTCCCTTACAGGGTGAGGGGAGGAAAGAAGTAAGAGAAAGCCTGTCGCAAATTGAACGAGGGCAGGAGTGAATCATGTTTCCACTCAAACTCTGAGCCTGACAGACACACTACCAGGGCCAGGCACGATGGCTTTGGCATCACTGCTCATGTCTCCAGATGTGCAAGCACATAGGAAACCAACTGACGTACGAAAGTAGAGCGATCGCAAAATCGTAGGATCAAACTCAGCAATCAGAACAAGACTCGCTGGGGGCGCCTGGGTGGCTCATGCGGTTAAGTGTCCGATTTCCGCTCAGGTCATGATCTCACCGTCTGTGGGCTCGAGCCCCTGCTTCGGATCCTCTGTCCCCCTCTCTCTGTCCCCCTCTCTCTGTGCCCCTCCCCCACTTGTACTCACTCTCTCTCTCAAAAATAAGTAAACATTTAAAAATTAAAAAAAAAAAGAACAAAAATCGCCTTGCGAACTAGGGGTGTTGCAAGAAATTTTAGGATATGTCTCATATTTTAGGATATTTCTAAAGTATATTGTAACACAATTCTTTGGAGCATTACATTTGGAAACATTACATTTGTGGGTGATATTAAAGAGCAAAGAGGTGGAGACTGGAAGGATTGTATGGAGAGAAAATCCACACTGGATAAATGAAAATCTGCAGTGGACACAATTGCTATACAGAACACAATTGTCTGTTGTGGAAAATGGAATCAGAGCAGTGCGAGACGTGTTTAAAAATTTCTCCCAAAACCCAAAGGGAGAGGACAAAGACATGAACACAGACTTAAGAAAAGATCAAAGAAATGCAGACTAGAGGGAGAAGAATGAGAAGAATTTCAGAAGGAGCAAACAGCACATAGAGAAGGAATCATTCAAAGGAATAATAGAGATGCCTTTTTTTTTTAGCTGAATAATGTTAAATTTATGGTTTACTCCGAAACAAACTTATGAAAATAGACTAGCAAAGAGTATAACCCACATAGCATCAAGGCTAAGAGGGTTTTATGCTTGATTCTTTTCCACACGTGTCAAATAGAAGGAGTTTGCAGAATCGTACTGCCATTCGTTAGACAGTGACTGTAAGTTGTACCCTGATTCCAGAGGGTGTAAACATGAGATAAAATGCTCATTTTCAAATCAATCAAACAGGCTATTTTGATGAAATCTTTGAATTTTTTTTGAGAGAGAGAGGGAGAGAGAGCATGTACATGAGCAGGGAAGGGGCTGAGGGGGAGAGAGAGAGAATCTTTTTTTTTTTTTTAACATTTACTCAGTTTTGAGAGACAGAGAGGGACGGAGTGTGAGTGGGGGAGGAACAGAGAGAGAGGGAGACACAGAATCTGAAGCAGGCTCCAGGCTCTGAGCTGTCAGCACGGAACCTGACGTGGGGCTCGAACTCAGGAACTGTGAGATCGTGACTTGAGCTGAAGTCGGATGCTTAACTGACTGAGCCATCCAGGTGCCCCTAGGGAAAGAGAGAATCTTAAGCAGGCTCCATGGAGCAGGGATAGATCTTATGACCTTGGGATCTTGACCTAAGGTGAAATCAAGAGTCAGACACTCCATTGACAGAGCCACCCTGGCACCCCAAAATGTTTGAATGTTAAGAAGAAAAAGAATATGATGGTCATTCAGACAGGATAAAAGACTACTTACTTAGGAAAAAAAAATAAGGCTAAGATATTTCTTATCTGCAAAACCAGTGATCAAAGGTAAGGATCTGGCTCCTCTCTTGTTCATGTGGGAAGGCAACAGACAATTTCAGACATGATCAAGATGTGTATCTTTTTATTAAAAATATTTATTTATCTTTGAGAGAGAGAGAGAGAGAGCACAGGAGGGGAGGTGCAAAGAGAGAGAGGGACACAGAGGATCTGAAGAGGACTCTGTACTGAGAGCAGAGAGCCCGATGTGGGACTCAAATTTACAGACCTCGCGATCATGCCCTGAGCCAAAGTCCATCACTAAACCAACTGAGCCACCCACGTGCCCCAAGATGTGTATCTTAACATACACTTCCTGAAAGTATTTACCATCATACTCCAGACAACTAGAAAATCAATCAAATTATAGAAATTAAGAATGTGGAACTCAAGGTATAAAATAACTGCTTACACGAAGTCTAAATTAATCCTAATATAGCTATAAAACAATGCAAATATTTAAAGAATCTATCAAGTGAAGCATATAATGTTTAAATGTATTAGTTAGGGTTCTCTTGAGAAAAGAAACAAATGATGTGTGTGTGTGTGTGTGTGTGTGTGTGTGTGTAGATTCTAAAAAGATACAGGAAAGTCAATGGTATAATTCCAGTCCGAAGGCTGGCAGCCTGGAGATCCAGGAGAGTGGATGATGTAGACGAGGTCTAAAGGCAGTCTGCTGGAGACTTTTCTCTTACTCATGGGAAGGTCATTCTTTTTGTTCTATTTAAGTCATCCTGACATTATGGATGGCAATCTGTTTTACTCTATTAAGATGTTAATCTTGTCCAAAATTACCCTTGCAGAAACACCCACAATAATGTTTGATGAAATATCTGGGTACCCGATGGTAAAGTTGACACATACAATGAACCATTACAGTAAATAAAAGTACTTTAATGATGATAACCAAGATCTAAGATGACAAATTAAATCCATAATGCTGGGAAACATTGAGGAGAGGAGTGAAGGAAAGAGGGGCATACGCAGTGGTGTGCTGGTAAACCAGCTCTCCGCAAAAACAAGTACTAAAATGTCACTAAATGTAGAGGTAAGAAGAGATGTGTATAATCAGCTGTTGTGAGTCAGTTCAAGGTGCCTCCAGCACATCCTATCCACGCCCAGCACATATGTTGAATTTTCACCTACTTTATCTCTCATCTATGCTTCATTTTCAGTTTGCGTTTGTCTGATAGATCTTCCTCTATTATTTTAATCTGCCTTTTTGGTATATACATTTTAAGCAAAATAGAGTTTTTGTTTATTTATTTATTTTTAAATGTTTATTTATTTTTGAGAGAGATCCAGGCAGACCACAAGTTGGGGAGGGGCTGAGGGAGAGGGACACAAAGAATCCGAAGCAGGCTCCAGGCTGCGAGCAGTCAGCACACAGCCCAACACGGGACTAGAACTCATGAACTGTGAGATGACGACCTGAGCCCAACTTGGACAGTTAACCAACTGAGCCACCCAGGTACCCCTAGAGTTTTATTTTTAATAAACCTTATTTGAAACTTCTTTTAGGGGCGCCTGGGTGGCTTGGTCGGTTAAGCGTCTGACTTCTGCTCAGGTCATGATCTCACGGTCCGTGAGTTCCAGCCCCCCGTCGGGCTCTGTGCTGACCGCTCAGAGCCTGGAGCCTGTTTCAGATTCTGTGTGTCTCTCTCTCTCTGCCCCTCCCCTGTTCATGCTCTGTCTCTCTCTGTCTCAAAAATAAATAAATGTTAAAAAAAAAAAAAAAAGAAACTTCTTTTAAAACCTTATTTGAAATTCCTAACCATTTGACAGGGAAGTGTAACCCATTTATATTTATTGGCAATGTCAGCATGTTTGGTCTTTTTTTTTCTTTTTAATTTGAGTACTGCTGAGACATAATGTTACATTAGTTTCAGGTGTACAACATAATGATTCAACAAGTTTATACATTACTATGCTCACCACAAGTGTAATTACCAACTACCATCCATGTAGTTACCTTACTATTACAATGTCATTGACTATATATCTTATGGTATGCCTTTTATTTTCATGACTTAATCATTCCATAATTGGAAGCCTCCAACACCCCTTCACCCATTTTGTCTATCCCTCTATCCCCCTTCCCTCTGGCAACCATCAGTTTGTTCTTTGTGTTTAAAGGTCTGATTATGCTTTCTATTTGTTAATTAATTTGTTTTGTCTTGTAGATTCCACATATAATGAAATCATATGGTATTTGTTTTTCTCTGACTTATTTCACTCAGCATAATGCCTTTGAGGTCCATCCATATTGTCGCACATGACAATAGCTCACCCTTTTTTACGGCCAAGTAATATTTCATTGTACATCTTAACCCATTTAGTCTTATATCTGATATTTTGTTTTATGATTACTGCCTTTGTACTTTATCCTTCAAAAATTGATTTTCATTGCCTCTTTTTCCCTACTCTATAACCTTTAGGGTTTTCTAAGTTTCCTTTCTACAGTGTTCTTTCTGTTTTAAACTGTCTCCAGTGTGGATTTTAATTCTCCTATTAGAGTTTAGATTTCCTTAAATTCTTTAAAAATTTTATTTGGCTTTTTCCCCTGCATTTTTGCCTTCATCTCTTATGGCCTCCTACTTTTGTTTCATAGAGGACTCTTGATTTTCTATCTATCTATCTATCTATCTTCCTTTAAATTGATCAATATAAAATTAATTGCAATTTTAACAATATTAAAAAAAAATTATGTCTTTTAGAAGATGATCATTAAGTTCTGTTTTTCCTCTAAGTCTTTAAGGTAATGTTCTCTTTCCTTATGCTTTAGTACCTTTTTATAGCCTCAAATGTGAATCGTAATTTTAAGGTTTTTGCACCATTTAATTAACTATTCCACCTAAATATTTCTGATGGATAATAAGATTTTTGATGTTTTATGATGATGTATCATGGATACTGAGTTGCAGAGCACTTAAAGAAAAGTACATTCTGTATGTCTTTGAAGTCCTGGAATAAAAGTAGCTTTAAAATAACTCATGATCTATAGAACTGATTTTTATGTACTGACAAGAAAGTATAGATATAAGAGGGATTGTTAGAAATGTATGTAGATGAAAAATAAAATGGCCTCATTTTATTAGTAATATTTATTAAATCAGAAAAATTAAGTTTTATTTTAGCCTTTCCCCAAACCCTGTTCAAAGTTTGATATTTTAATATAATTCATAAGATTTAGGGTTTAACAATAATAAAAGCAAGTTGGATATTTACGAATTTGTTTAGTGAAGAAATCTCAGAAAAAAACAACCCACCAACTTATTCAAAGTTGCCTCTTCCTGCCTTTCTCAGGAACAGTGAATTTCAAGTGCATTAGCACCAGAAATTTATGAATATACAAATATCTATGCTCATGCATCAGACTGAGCAAGCCCCTAGTTACAGTGGAACAGCTTTATATTTCATATAAGATGTATGCAGCTTTCCAAATGTTGTTTGTTTCTAAATGTTCCTATAGAGGAATGTGAGAGATGCCTATTTTTACAGTCTTAGAAGGCACATACATTTTCGGCTCCGGGAGTGAGAAACACCTGGTGGGGTAAAAAGAGCCAAAGATACTCCATTTGGTCTTCAGAACAGTTATCAATATTCCACAAGAGCACCTGTGCTGAGAATTAGCCCGTTTTTGCTCTCAGACACCCTACTGCGTGATTCTCCTTCTTGTTGCCAGTGTGCAGGCGAGGGGTGCTTCATTAACGGGTCTTGAGTTAAATATCATTCTAACAGAGCTGCAGGGATTTCTGCCCACATGCAGTTGGTGAACGTGACCCAGGAGTTCCTCTTAATTCACTGCTTTGGCGTAGTTCAGTATCTAAAGTGACAGTGGGCTTTAGGGATGGACCGTGTACCTCAGTCATGTACATCTGGATTGAGGTCCACTGTTGGCCTTAATTAACAGTGTGGCCTTGGTAAGTCACATAGGGCACCATTTATTAAGTGATTCGTCTTAAGTTAGAGTCCCCACAAGTAGACACCGAGAAGAGGATCCTTGTGTGTATCAGCAAGGGTTCAATCAGAGAAGGAGAACCACAGAGAGTAATGCGGAGAAAGGGAATTATTAGAGGGCTGAAAAGTGGGACAACTGAGAAATTATAACCAGGAACCCTTTATTCTGAGTCTCTGTTGCCTTATCTATAAATGTGAGATAATGATACCTTCCTTTGAAAAATGCTAAACACTGCAGATTGAGTGCTCAAAAAAGTAAATTTCCTTACACAGCTAAAGCAAGCTCTAAGCAAAGCCATTAACTAGGTCATTGGCTCCAAGAATTTCATTTTGCAGACTGACACAGTAACTTTAAAACATGGTGAAAGTTATGAGCGGCTGCCAACCTTTTATTTTGCCAAGTTAGGACATTAGATAAGCAATTACTAACTATGATCACCACCAAGTCAAAAAAGAAATGACATTTTAAAACAAAAAAAAATGTAGGAGGGCCATTTATTATTGTCAATCTTAGCAACAATGAAGGATTACACTGCCAATTTAGCTCTATAATGACATGTTCTTTTTTTTTTCCTTTTACCACAGCTCAGCGAACAACATCACAGGCAGGCATTTGTACATAGGTGCATCTTGAGAACAACGGAACTGAGCAACACCCCATGGTAGTCTCTTCTCCAGTTATCTGCATCCCTATTTCTCTGTGCTTCCTCCTCATTGGTTTGCAAGTTGCCCTTTTTCCTCCTCTGGAAGGAATCGCACTGTGATAATCACTGTTTCCCATCCTCCCCCTCTTCCTGGACACCTAAAAGACTACATTTCCCAGGCTTCTGTGGTTGGGGAAGCCATGTGACTAATTCTGGCCAATGGCTTGAGAGTAGGCGGGTCCTCTGACACTCTAGGGTGAAAGCGTTTAAAGGCTGTGTGTGATTCTCCGTGTTGTTTCTCCCTCCATAGTGAATTATCTGTTGAAAGTGCCATGGGAAGTAGTTACCACGTGGAAGGTGGCGTCCCCAGAAAGCTGCCCAGACTCAGGGTTTTGCAGGAACAAGAAATAAACTTGCATAAAGCCCCTGTGATTTGAGTTTTGCTTACTACTAGAGCTTAACTTGGTCTGCTAACTATCCCACACCAGCACCATCAGCGGTTGGACACAAGCAAGCTCGCATCTGATTTTGTTAATTGCTACACAGAAATAAATATCAGTCTGGAAAGCAAATAATATACGATTTTTAATTTTTAAGAACTCTAATATCTTCTTCTATCTGATCCATAACAGGGAAGCTATGTTGAATTCTTCTGTTAAAGATCTAAATTAAAGTCACGTAAGTTGACGGAAAAAAAAAATTCAGCCATCCTTGAATCGCCTTTATTACTGACCAGATGTGTTTTTAAAGCTGCTTTGTTTCTGGGAATTCTCAGAGAATCTGGATAAGTATCTTCCCTCTGGCTTTTTCTCCTGGGTCTTGTTATTCTTTTAAAGTTCTTGTTACATAAGGTGCCATATAGCAGGATATGTTGCTTTCTGTTGTTTTCAAACGGTGCAATGGACACTTCTCTTGTTAACTTGATTCAAGCTAGCAGCCAAGCCCATTTGGATATGTAGAAGATTTTAAATTGTTGATTACTGCTTACTTGCTCTTTAGGCATTTATGTGCATCTACTTACTGAATTCTGGCCTCTGTAAAAATAGATGAAAGATGGCAGGTTTGTGTCTGAACGGTGGCTGCATTCTCACATCCTCCTAACTATGGTCCAGTAAAAAGAGTGTGCTTTTCCTACTAGTTTGGAGCAAGTTCTGAGAGTCACCATAACCTGGCTTATTGGCCAGGACTCAGTCACATGTTTACTCCTAAACCAATCATCTGGGGGCAGAAGTCAGGAAATCACACTACAAGGGCAGCCTGCCTATTTTTGTTAATAAAGTTTTATTGGAACACACCCACAACCATTCGTTTAGAATGTTGCCTACCGCTGCTGTGATGCTACAATGGCAGAGTTGAGTAGTTGTAATGGAGACCGTATGACCCACAAAGTCTAAATGTTTATTGTCTGGCTATTTACAGAAAAAGTTTGCCGACCCCAGGGCCAGGGATGTACTAGTTTTCTCTGGCTGCCATAACAAAATCACAGACCGAATGAAAAGCAGAAATGTATTGTCCTACGATTCTGGAAGCTAGAAGTCTGAAGTGTCCGCAGATTGATTTCTTCTGAGGCCTCTCTCCTTGGCTTGTAGATGGCTGTCTTCTCTTTTTATAAGGATACCTATAAAATAGGTCCTATCCTAAGGATCTCATTTTAAATTAATGACCTCTTTAAGGACCCTATCTCCAAACGCAGTCACATTCTGAAGTCCTAGGGGTTGGGACTCCAACATATGAATTGGGGGGACACAAAGAAGACCTTGGGCTCTGACTGGCTGTGGATGGGTGACATGTTCCACTGTGAGGGGAGGGCTGAGAACCAGGAGAGGTGATTTTCAAGTGGAAACCAGAATGTTACCACCAAAATACAGGAGAATGGATGCTGCTGGGTAAAAAAAAATTGTCCGGTGGGGCACTTGGGTGTCTCAGTCGGTTAAGCCTCCTACTTTGGCCCAGGTCATGATCTCATGGCTTGTGGGTTCAGGCCCTGCCTTGGGCTCTGTGTGGGACAACTCAGAGCCTGGAGCCTGCTTCAGGTTCTGTGTCTCCCTATCTCTCTGCCTTTCCCTGCTTGTACTCTGTCTGTCTGTCTCTCTATCACTCTCAAAAATAAATAAACATTAAAAAAATTTTTTTAATTAAAAAAAATTACCCAGTGTTATATCACCATTGCTTTGAATCCTCTAGAAGAGGAAAATGTATGGGTCCAGTGAAAAGAACTCTGAACAAAAAATTCATGTTTGGCTATGGGGTGAACTGACATGCTGTAGAGATAATGAACCAAAATAATATGTGAGAGGAAAAAATATATACAACTATCTTCAAATGCAAAACAAAACAACAAAACTGAAAGCCATAAACCCCAAATCATTTTTTTTTTTTTTGCCACACAATTTTGAACTATTGTCTATGAAAAGTGTGGCATTAAAGATAAAGACAATGGGTGCCTGGGTGGCTCAGTCGGTTAAGCGTATGACTTCAGCTCAGGTCATGATCTCGCGGTTTGTGGGTTTGAGCCCTGCATCGGGCTCTGTGCTGACAGCTCAGAGCCTGGAGCCTGCTTCAGATTCTGTGTACCTGCTCTCTGCCCCTCCCCAACTCATGCTCTCTCTCTCTCTCTCAAAAACAAATAAACCTTAAAAAAAATTTTTTTTTAAAAAATATGAAGAGAAAATGGAAAGTGTACAAGATGAAGTGCTCACAAGTTGCAGATTTATATGAATTACGTGGACCTCTGCCAGGACTCAAAGTTCGTGTGAGCAAGTTAGCAGCAGTTCTCATAATGGTAGACATAGAGGGGCATACTGCCAAAAAAGAAAAAAAAAATCAGGCAAAAGGTACAGTTTGCTATGTCTGGGAAAGGAATTCGTGAGCCAAAAAGCCAAAAAGGGAGAAACAAGAATGACTCAGTTCCCAGCCGCTTGTTTTCTTCACAGTCTCTAGGAAGAAAATCATCCAAATAATTAGGAACGAGCCAGCGTAGATATTCTAGAAGTGTGGTCCTCAGAACATCAGGATCAGCATTACCCGGGACTTGTTAGAAACGCAGGTCCTCAGAATGGCCAAATCTGGAACTCTGGGGGTGGGGCCCAGCGATCTGTTTTAATAAATCCTCCAGCGAGACTGAAGCATGCAAAGCGTGAGAGTCACTGAGCTAGAGAATTCAGTCACAGTCGGAATGAAGTCTTTAAGCCCGGGATCCCTGTATCAGTTAAGGGAAGGTTCAGCAGCTGCAAAGAAAAGATAACCTAAATAACAGTGGCTTAAATATGATAGATGTTTATTTTTCTTGCGCATGGAAGTCCAGGAGTAAGAGTTTAGGACTGATAGTGCGGCTTCACGGCCAGTGAGGACCTATCTTCCATATATATATATATTTGGCTTCAGTAAAACGTAGGCCTTCATAGTCAAAGTGTCTCATGGTTCAAAATGGCTGCTGGAACCCTGCAAACGTATAAGCTTTCCCAAGCAAGAAGTAGGAAGCAAGGGGGAAAAAGAAACAGGAATCTCCTGGATGAATCAGCCTTCTTTTTTTTTTTTTTAAGTTTATTTATTTATTTCTGATAGAGAGAGAAAGAGAGAGAGAGGGAGGGAGAGGGAGAGAGGGAGCACACAAGCTGAGGAGGGGCAGAGAGAGAGAGGGAGACAGAATCTGAAGCAGGCTCCAGGCTCCAAGCTGTCAGGACAGACCTCGATGCGGGGCTGGAACTCATGAACTATGAGATCATGACCTGAGCCAACATCAGATGCTTAACTGACTGAGCCTGGGTGAGAAGGCACCCCAATTAACCCTTCTTTAAGTTTCCCTGGAAACTCCATCCACCAACTTATTCTTATATAATACTGACTAACTCTAGCGGTGAGAGAGGTCAGGAAACACTCCTTCTGCTGGTCACATTGCCACATGAAATAAATTTGAGGTTCTTTGAGTAGAAGAGAAGTAAAAATGGGAAGGCAGCCAGTAGTCTCTTCTATAGCTGCAAACGGACAGCCTCAGGGCTTTATAATCTGGGAAGGGGGAGGTGTGTCCAGGGAAGGTGTTCTTTCCCTTTAAGAGGAGAGTGGCTCACCTCTCGACTTGCCCAGAGGGTTAATAAAGATTTGAATGGAGAGATTTGCAGAAGAAATTTTAGGGGAGAATTACAGACCTGAGGTGGGGCGAACCAGATCAAGAGCACTCTTCAGGGTGTCAGTTAAAGGATTTTGCCACCTGCAAAGGGTCCATGTGTTTAGATGGCTTCCTTTTGCAACTCCAAGGAAAGCCCTAGCAGTGAGGACTTTAAACATTACCTTCTCATATTGAGGTTTTCTTCTGCAAGTGACCTGGCTCTTCAGGAAAGAAGGTCACGGTACAACACCTGCATGCTTCATGGTGGTGGCCTTGGGGAGAATGAAGGGCTTTGCAATAAGGGGAAGAGAAGGGTTTCAGAGCAGACAGACTTCGGAGTGACCATAACGTACCCCATGTACTTGGGGCCAAAGAGTGCCACACATATTTCTCATGGTACATGAGATAATTTCAGATGACTTCTAGAAATAACATCAATAGCGCTTAGAGAAATGAACTCAGTTGGATCCACTGACAAGCACAGTCTTTGCTCTTCTATCTTTCCTCCTTTTCTCTGCCTGGTGTATGGGTGTGACAGCTGGAGCTCTAGCAGCCATTTTTGACCATGAGGTGACAGCAAGGAAGGAAGCCATCTACTAAGGATACCAGGGGAGAAAGAAAGCAAAAGCTCGATTTCATGATGTACCTCTACTTCTAGCCTTGGTCTGTCTATCTGTGGACTTCTTTTGTGTATGGAAAAAATAAACAAACCTTGAATTTGTTGAAGCCTCTTGTATCATTTAGGGATTTGCACGAGCTGCTGAGTGTGGTTCTTAACTGGTAAGAGACATCTTTTGCTATTCAGGAGTGTGATGTGCCTGTAGGCACATTAACTGCGGTTGTAATTAATATGAAAAAACTACAGTTTTTTTTTTATTAGGCGAGAATTAGACTCTAACATTATGCTAGTCAGATCAGCAATAGGCGTTCATAGTGCGCTCTGAAGATAGCCACAGGGTGTTGTTACCCTGATAGGAGGTGACACTTGGCGTTGTGGCCAGGATCCTTGTGGCAGCTGCAGGATCAGGGCTCTGTGATTTGCTAGTTGTTTGAGAGGCTGTGCAAATGCGGGTGAACTGGTAATAACATTCAGGCTGCATTGGAGAGGCTTTCAGGCATAAAATGAGATGATTTCCTTAAGGAGAAGTTGTGCGCGTCAGTGGGAGGAGCCGGCCGCAGAGGCACTTGAGTAGAGACACCTGTACAGCAAACTGGGACTAAAGTGTAATGAAGAACCCATTGTAGGTATGCAACCTGTGGCCCGGGTTCCTTCTTCCGCAGAGCAGGGGAGGCGAGCTCAAATTACGTTAGGCGGAGAGGGATAAGCGGACTTAGCTTCTATCACTTCTTGTCAAGTGCTTCTCATGCATTGTCTACAGAGTGCCTAAGTCTAAAGGCTGTCTGGTGGGGGGGGGGTGGTTGACGGGTGACAATGAGTACAAGATTGAGAAACACTGGTGTATCTGGTGTGGTAGCTTACGTTATCGGCCCCAATTCTTCACTCTGGCCCGTTTTTGGCTTGGGGTTCAGCCGTATCATTCGCTCTGGCCAATGGGTTGTTGGGGCCTGGGGTGTGAGCAGAGGCTTGCGATGTGGCTGGGTGGTGGGACCTGTCCTCTTGCGTCCTAGTGGCCATGAAACCACTGGCCCTTCAGTTTTGACGCCTGGAGCCAAGCTGAACTGAACCTACAGTCTGAAGCAGAGACATGAGCGTAAGCCACGGAGAGTGGGGGAGGGGAGGAGAGGGGAGGGGTTTGCTTTGCAGCGTTATTGTGGCAATGGTTTGCCTGACACACCCAAGGTTCGCTTAGAGAGGATCCCTGACCTCTCAAATAATGAGTTTCACTTTTTAAATCTGGGGCAAAATGAGAAAGCATTAGTCAAGTTTTTTAAAAAATGTTTATGTATGTGTTATTATTTTTAACGTTTATTTTGGAGACAGAGACAGAGCACGAGCAGGGGAGGGGCAGAGAGAGTGAGGAGGACACAGAATCCGAGGCAGGCTCCAGGCTCTGAGCTGTCAGCACAGAGCTGATGTCGGGCTGGAACCCATGAACCCCGAGGTCATGATCTGAGCTGAAGTTGGACCCTTAACTGAGCCACCCGGCGCCTCTATTTGTTTACTATTTTTGAGAGGGGGAGCACACGAGGGAGGAGGGTCAGAGACAGAGAGGGAGAGAGAGACTCACTCAGCGTGGAGCCCAGGGGAGGCGGGGCTCCATCCCACAACCCTGGGATCATGACCTGAGCTGAAATCAAGACATGGATGTTTAACCAACTGAGCCACGGCAGGCGCCCGTGAATTAGCCAAGTTGTACCTTAAACGGGACAGAATCATCGTCTCTGATGTAGCACATGCCTCCCAGTTATTTCTAGCTCTGCTCTGCATTCCACTGGTGGCTGCCGCTAATGAGATTGAAATGGACTGTAATTTCACCAGGATGTTTGGATGCTTCGTGGCTTTCGCCGGTTTCCTATTTATCTTTGCATGTTTTAACTCCTGCTTTTTGCTGGCATTCCTCTGAAGACGTGATTTAGTTGTGTTTTCATTCCATCCTCTCTGCGATTGGAAGGCTTTCCGGCTGGTGTGGGAATCCACAGGATTTGGGTTAATGGGGTTGCCAGTAATGCTTGTTAAGTCAGACGTGAGTTTTTACTGTAATTAATTAAGCATCATTTGTTACGGGCTCCTTCTTTACTTGCTGTGAGCAAGATGTGAAGTGAAAATCAGCTCTTTGCCAGGATTCTTTTTCCTCTGTGTCTTCAAATGTATGTAAATATCTCAAGACTTGGCTCTGTGTAGACAAAACAGTTTGCTTCAGATGTTTTTGATGTCACGTAGACACAACCACATTACAGCATTTTTGAAGAGTCAATTTGAAGAAATTCTTCAAAGGAATCGCTGATGCCTTGGTTTCTAAGAGGAGTTACTATTCATCACAGAATTTTATGGCCTTAAAGCATTTTGTGTGCAGTAGAGAAAAATCGCATTAAAATACGTTATGTTTAAAAATGCAATCAGTGAGTAGTCAAATGAACAAATGTATTTAAACCCTAACCAATAAAACACAAGAGCGTGATATATTGTTTTTGCCTTTCCTTCTAAGCCTGATTATAACATAAAAGAAAATTTGAAATTAAATTCAAAAATCACCATAACCATGATTTATGACTGGATTGTGTTATGGTCATGAGAGTGGAGTCTGAGAAGGATGGCATTTGCATACCACATTAAAAGTTTTTTTTTTAATGTTCATTTATTTTTGAGAGAGAGACACACACAGAGAGTGCAAGTGGGGGAGGGCAGAGAGGGGGGGAGATGCAGAATCTGAACCAGGCTCCAGGCTCCGGGCCGTCAGTACAGAGCCCCATGCAGGGCTCAAACCCACGAACCATGAAATCATGACCTGAGCCAAAGTCAGACGCTCAACAGACTGGGCCACCCAGGAGCTCCAGAATCTGCATTTTAACGTGATCCCTAGAGGACTTGTGTTCACATTAAGTGGAAACACCAGAATCTATTTTGGTTGCCAGGACTAAGGCTGGGACAGCAGCCACATCACCGTTAAGGTACCTGCTATGCTCCTGGTCCCCCAACCCCCATCTTTGAATGTCAGGTTCTCTGAAACAAATGCTAAGCCACATCCCTTGATTGGTGGAGCCATTAAACAGGGAGGGAGAGAACATACACTTGGCCGTCAGTCCTGAAGGTCTGCCACATGGGAGAGGGAATGGCCTCCTGCCTGCAGAAGACTGGGTAGATGACAGCTTGGCGTGAGTGGGCCTGGCTTGGTGTGGAGGGAGCCTTGTCACAACTGCCGCATGGTACTGAGCTGGCCACCGTGGGGCCCAGCTTCTCCTGTAGGGCCTTGCCTCCTGGGGAAACAGTTGGCAGGGGTCTCTAGGGGCCAAGTCTTTGGCCAAAGACGCCATGAAACAAGACTTACAAAATGTCTCATTTATGGAGCACCTATTGTCTACTAAACCCAGGCCCTTCTTACTCCAGAAAGAACTAAGTATCTGCTGTTTTCAGAGCAGTGAGCTAGGGGTTAGGGCTTCAGGGTTCATGGCCAAGGTTGCTCCCCTCCTCCACAAGGACGGTGGTAAAGAGGGAAAATGAAGTGCAGCTGCATTAACGGTGGGCACATGGCTTGGTGCCTTCCTTCCCCCGCCCCCAGAGAACTAGACTTCTTTGTGCGTGTGTCTGGGGGTGAAAGTCCAAGAGGGCTTCCTGGACCCTACCCCCAGGCTTGGTAATGGCTGGGTGTGTGAGCCACTCTGGGGCCACAGACCCCCGCAGCCCCTGGAGGAGGAGCCAGGGGCTGTTTTGTCTTCTGGCATCACGACATGGGACAAAAATTAGGAAGTGGGCAAGGGGCCACCATGCACAGGCACAGAAGGAAAAGGGGAAAAATCTAGCTGGTTCCTACCTTTATCCCAATAGCCGGCCAACTAGTAAAATGTGCCCCACCGACTGTCTCAAGCTGCCACCTCCAGTTAGCAAGTCCTCTTCCCACAGGGCTAGTGTGAACAGAAGGGACACAGAATCGTTGGCGAGAGAGTCAAGCGTCCCACCATCCTAAGGGTGGAGGCGGACACATTCCCCTTTGGCCAAGCAGTACCCTTGGGGGCAATGCCAAAGAAGTGGAAGACAGATTCTCTACCCCGAGAAATGCAGGCTTTTGTTGGCAAGCAGGCCACGGGCATAGCAGGTGCATGCTTGTGAGAACCCTTGTATGTGTCTTTTCTCGACTCTGCGCTTGGTGATATCATGTTGGGAGCCTGACGTGGGCCACGGTGGGAGTGTTTTCACCCCGGAGATTGGCAAAGGCATCTTGCTCCCAGAAAGCCAGTTGTTAAACATTGACCAGCACCTCTCTGTAAGCAGGTACGTACAAAACACAAAAGATCCACAGAGTGGAGCTAAAGAGTAATTCATCAGCAAGCCATATGTGATTTTCAAGTGAAGTCCTCTTACAACCTGTGCAGAGCAAGAGAAATTTCTCGAATGGATTTCTAAGCTCTGGCAAATGGTCTTCTGTTTGTTTTTTGTTTTTTTTTCCAAAAATAATTCCAGTGAATCTGGAGTTTGTGGCAAAGGATATCGATGTGGATGATCCATCAGGCATTAAAAGGGATTAGATTGGTACTTAAGGTGTTTGAGCCTGCCTCCAGATCCCCCGGGGGGCTTGCTAAAACTCAGATTGCTAGGGGCGCCTGGGTGGCTCAGTTGGTTAAGTGTCCGACTTCGGCTCAGGTCATGAGCTCACGGTTGGTGGGTTCAAGCCCCGCATAGGGTTCTGTGCTGTCATTGCAGAGCCCGCTTCAGATCCTCTGTCTGTTTCTCTTCTCTGCCCCTTCCCCACTTGCACTCTCTCTCATTCTCTCAAAAATAAATAAACATTAAAACAACAAAATGCAGACTGCAAATCGTCACCTTTGACGTGTCAGATTCCGTAGCTCTGGCCTGGAGCCTGACAGCTTGCATTTCTAACAGGTCTTCAGGTGATGCTGATGCCGCTGGTCTAGGGACCACACTTCACACTGACAACAGCTGGATGAGGGCGGGGGACCAGTTTCTAAGCATTTCAGTGAGAATGTGAGTGAGGCCACGGTTGGCAGGAGGGGAGTGGTGCGAATGCAAAATGAAGGAGTGAAGAAACTTATGAAGTTATTAATTAACTTACTAAGTTATTCATTATTTGGCACCTGCAATGCACTTAGGAAGCACCTGCGATGCACTGGGCACCCAATGTGAAGAGTTTTCCCTCTATAGTTTCCTGAAACATCCTCTCTCTGATTTGTAAATGCATTCAGAGAGGATGTTATGGAAAACAAAGCTCCGGAAAGCACAGCCATGACCGCCATTGTGGGAAACTGAGAGGGGACGTGACAGAGATGAGGAAGGAGAAATGAGACCCTCATTTTTCTCTGGAATCCTGAACTTGGGTGATGATGTCATAATGTGTTTGAGATGGGCAGAATACAAGGGTAGAAGCTGAAGAAAGCTGCCTGTCTTTGTGAGGGCAGCAGAAGGAAGTATGGTAGCTCCAATTTCCCAGTGCCTGCCTCGTCACAGGGCACCCATCTCCCCTGCAGAGCAGGTGCCAATGAAGGAGAGGGCCAGCACTGTAGGAAGGGCTGCCTTGATGGCATATTGCGAGCGCCATTTTTAATCACCAGCACACTCAAATCTCACGCTATTCCTTTTCATTTTCTCAGTACTGTAATTGTAAATGAAAAAGCAATATTGCAACACATCCAATTATAACCAGATTCCTGTCTCCCAGGACTCATCGAAGAGAAAAAAAAAATGTATTTATGGCTGTGAGGAGCCATTAATCTCTCCATTTATGGCTTCACATACAGTTGGACAGTGGCTGCAAGATTGGGAATCTCCCTCTCTTTTCTCTAGAGATGCTTTTATCAAGTCTCACCTGGACGTTTTATTAAAAATTAGGCCTTGAAATATTGGTTTCATAAGCACCTTGGTTAGGATCCACTGAATAAGATTTCTTCTTTGGGATCCTACCCTGGGATCATTCATTCTTTCCAGGGGGCTGTCTCATTTGCATGAAACTTCTCTTTGACAGTTAAAAGCAAGTCAAAAGCAGTGTTTGTTCAGGGAAAGCAGAAAGGGGGCAAATCATCCTTGGAAAATGGGGACATGAAACATTTTGTGGTTTTTGTCTGTTTGGCTGGTTGCTGCTGTGGGATCATTGGGAACCGGATGCAAGTCACTTTTCTCTTCCTTCTTAACCAACTGAGCCACCCAGGCACTCCTACTTTTCTCTTCCTTCTTATCTAGACCATCTCTTCCATAATCTTCCTGCTATCTAATGTGCATTAATATTTAATGTATTATTGCTTAATATTTATGTATTAATAAGTAGGACATTAATACTTAATGTATGACTTATCTTTGGCTGCATAGCCATACTACCTTAAGGAGTATGGGTGAACCATACTCCTTAAGCTTAGGAACTTAAAACAACTAACATTTATTATCTCACAGTTTCTCTGTGTCCAGGTGTCTGGACACAGCATAACTGGGTCTTCTGTGGGGCTGCATTCAAAGTATCAGCTGGGGCTGTGGTTTCATCTGAGGCTAGACTGGGGAAGGATCTCTTTACAAGCATGCATGTTGTTGGAAGAACTCAGTTCCATGGTATGGAACTAAAAGTTTTAGTTTCCTGTTTTCAGTTTCTAGAGGCCACCTGTAGTTCCTTTCAACCTGGAGCTTCCCAGCATACGTTGGCTTCCTGAAGGCCAACAAAGGTGGGAGAGACTCTTGCAAGACAGGTGCTACAAGCTTATGTAATATAATCATGTGTAGCCTGTTACCTTTGCTATATTCTATTGATTAGGAACAAGTCACAGGTCATGCCTATACTGAAAGGGAAGAGAGCACAAAAGGGCAAGAACACGAGGAGGTGGGGAAGATGGGGTCACCTTGAGAATCTGCCACAATGACTATCATCAGTGGCGATGATAATTTAAAAGCAGCAATAATAACTTTTATTATTTGGTACCTAAGTCGCACATGAACTTTCAAAGTATATATTATTAATCAGTCTTACTTTACCCATTAAGAAAACTGAGGGTAAGAGATCCAGCTAAATCCACACATCTGTTAAGTCAGGAATTTCAAACTTAAAATCCTGCAGGGGCCATGCAGGAAAAGTCCATGAATGAAGTGGGAGAGGTAGGGCTCTGCTATACCAGAGCAGTCTTGATATACCTACAGGAAACTTCCTGGTCCATCCTAGCTGATTGGCTTTTCATTAAAACTCTAATTAAAGAGAGAGAGAGAGAGAGAGAGAGAGAGAGAAGAGAGACTTTTTTTTTAAGGGAAGTTTACAACAAAATTAAGAGGAAGGCACAGAGATTCTCCCCTGCCCCCACAAATGCATAGCCTCCCTCATTATCAACATCATTCACCAGAGTGGTACACTTTTCAGTAAATGAACCTACATGGACACACCATAATCATCCAATGTCCACACTTTACCTCAGGGTTCACACTTCCTGTTGTATATTTCATGAGTTTGGACAAAAGTATAATGGCATATATGTATTATTATAGTATCATACAGATGATTTTCATCTTCCTAAAAGGCACTCTCTACTTTTTAAAATTGGGTCATTGATTACAAAAAAAGTTCTGGCAGAAATAAACATAACTCTAAGAGCAATTTATTTCAGGAGTTGCTATTCGGGGATGCAAGTAGCGGATCTGAATCCAGGTTTGTTCCGTGGACTTAGCCTATTTCTCAGGAGTAGTTTTTAGTTGTGAGTGACAAGAGACACATGAAAAAGGACTTGCACAGAAAACTGAATCTATTGATTCCCGTAACTGAAAAGAGTAAGACCCCAAAGTCTCATAGTTGGATCTAGGGCTCAAAGACGTCATCAAGAATGTGTCTCTCCAAAGAACCTAATTAAAAAAATAGGAAAAAAATTTGAATAGACATTTCTCTTGAGAAGATAACCAAATGGCAAAAAAGCACATGAAAACAAGTTTAATATCATTAGTCAATAGGGAAATGCAAATCAAGACCACAGTTAAATTTACAACTTCACATCTGCAAGGTACTACTACTACTAATTAATAATAATAAAAACAGATCATACAGGGAGGAGCCAAGATGGTGGAACAGGATGGAAGTTTTTTTGTGTCTTGCATCCATGAAATACAGCCAGATCAACACTAAACCATCCTGCACACCTAGAACACTGATCTGAGTATTAACACAACAATCTGCACAACCTGAACCACAGAACTCAGCAGTATGCAGCAGGGAGAGGTGAACTGGGGGAGAGAGAAGCCCCGAAGGGCAGGGAGCTGTTTCTGCTTGCAGACAGAGCATGGAGACGGGAGAGAGTTCGGAAAAAGCACCCACCCACCACCAAAAGCAGCTGGAGAGAAAGTGGAAAAGTGGAAACAGCCACAGGGACTAAACTAAAAAGGGAGAAAGGAGAAAGGAGAGGGTTGAAATTCCATTAAGACTCTACAAACAGGGGAGGGCAGAGTCTGAAACTCTGCAGCTCATTACCTGGCGGGGCTCTGGTGGGAAGGGCGGATCCCCAGACGCAGAGTGAAGGCCGGTTATCCTCCAGTCACGTGGGGAGAGGCAGTTTCCCTGCTAGGAGGACATCTGGTCGAGGCTGTGGCCAGATGGTCCACAGCAGACCCCAGAGAACAACCACATTCGCTGGTGCTGGAACAAGGTTGTTAAGGGCGAAGCCTGGGGCCAGATATGTGTTGTGATTTTCCATGATCCCTGAAACGTTGCTGCTACACAATTGTGTGAACTTTCTCTGGGGCGGGCTGGCACCCGGCCGCGGTCTCTGGGCGTCGGCAGCAGCGGTCCTGCAAAGGTTCCTGGCTGTGGCTGCCACCGGCCATTGCTCAGGGAGACCCTTCTGCAGAGGATCAGAGCGGGTCCAAGCCGCAGTTCCTCTGAAGTGAGGGGTCGGGAAACACAGCCGCGTCAGAGATAAAACTCAGGAGGGAGGTGCCACCTGGCAACCTGACTGCTTGCACGGACAGTGTAGAAGCGGGAGCGGAGGAAGACAGAGACAAAGGGTGGGTGCATGATTGCTGGTTGGGGAGAGCACAGAGTTTCAATATTAGAGACTGGGCAGTTGGGTGACGCCATTTTCATGGCTCCCACGCATGCGCATACACACCTGCAAGCGCCACAACAATCCCCTCCAGTAAGCTGAGCAGCGCCATCTAGTGGAGAACAAAGTCATTACACCAAGCCCCGCCCAACTGGGCCAACCTCGCTCTTCAGAAATACAAGTCTCTCTGCCTGCCTAGTTGATGGATTATAAAGCACTTCATAGTTTGACTTCAAGGGGAAACCGATGTAATTTCAATCGTATTTCAGTCTGTTTGCGGGTCCATCTATTCACTTTATTTTCTTTCTTTTTAGTTTCCTTTTCTTGAATACAGAAAGAGAAAAAATTATTTTTATTTTCAATTTTTATTAAAAATCTTCTTCTTTAATTTTTTCTACTATATTTTTTACTTCTTTGTAAAATTTTTGAATTCTATTTTACTTCCATCATTTCATTTTATTCTAATTCATTGTATTCATTTTTTCAAATTTTCAAACATTTTCCTTCCCCCCTCCCCCCCGTTTTTTCTCTCAACTATTAAGCTCCTTTCAACAACCAGACCAAAACACACCTAGGATCTAGCATCATGTATTTGATTTGTATGTGTGTGTGTGTGTGTGTGTGTGTGTTGTTTTTAATTTTTTAATGTTAATTTTTTTTACTTATCAATTCCTTTTCTTACTTCAAAATGACGAAATGAAGGAATTCACACCAAAAGAAAGAGGAGGAAGAAATGACATCCCAGGACTTAACCAACACAGATACAAACAAGATGTCTGAACCAGAATTTAGAATCACAATGAAAAGAATACTAGCTGGGGTTGAAAATAGATTAGAATCACTTTCTACAGAGATAAAAGAAGTAAAAGCTAGTCAGGACAAAATAAAAAATACTATAACTGAGCTGCCATCTCGAATGGTTGCCACAGTGGCAAGGATGGATGAGGCAGAGAAGCAAATCAGTGATATAGAAGACAAACTTATGGAGAATAATGAAGCAGAAAAAAGAGGGAGACTAAGGCAAAAGAGCACGATTTAAGAATTAGAGAAATCAGTACTCATTAAGGAGGAACAACATCAGAATCATAGGGGTCCCAGAAGATGAAGAGAGAGAAAAGGGGTAGAAGGGTTATGTGAGCATATCAGTGGAAAACGTTCCTAACCTGGAGAAAGACACAGACATCAAAATCCAGGAAGCACAGAGGAGTCCCATTGGATTCAACAAAAACTGACCATCAACAAGGCATATCATAGTCAAATTCACAAAATACTCAGGCAAGGAAAGAATCATGAATCCAGCAAGGGAAAAAAAGTCCTTAACCTAAAAGGGAAGACAGATCAGGTTTGCAGCAGACCTATCCATAGAAACTTGGCAAGCCAGAAAGGAGAGGCAGGATATATCCAATGTGCTGAATTGGAAAATTATGCAGCCAAGAATTCTTTATACAGCAAGGCTGTCATTCAAAATAGAAGGAGAGAGCAAAAGTTTCCCAGAAAAACAAAAATTAAAGGAGTCTGTGACCACTAAACCAGCCCTGCAAGAAATTTTAATGGGGACTCTCTTAGGGGGAGAAAAGACAAAAAAACCCAAAAAAGATCTAAAGTAACAAAGACTAAAAAGGACCAGAGAACCACCAGAAACTCGACGTCTACAAGCAACATAATAGCAATAAACTCATATCTTTCAGTACTCAGTCTAAAAATCAATGGACTAAAGGCTTCAATCAAAAGACATAGGAAAACAGAATGGATAAGAAAACAAGATCCATTTATATGCTGTTTACAAGAGACCCACTTTAGACCTAAAGACACCTTCAGATTGAAAGGAAGGGGATGGAGAACAATCTATCATGCTAATGTTCGACAAAAGAAAGCCCAAGTAGCCAAGTAGCCAAAAAGAAAGCCCAAGTAGCCAATCTAGACTTCAAAATAAAGACTGTAACAAGAGATGGAAAAGGGAATTATATCATAATTAAGGGGTCTGTCCACCAAGGGGACCTAACAATCGTAAACATTTATACTCCAAATGTGAAAGAACCCAAATATATAAGTCAATGAATCACAAACATAAAGAAACTCATTGATAATAATACCATAATAGTAGGGGACTTGAACACTCCACTTACAACAATGGACAGATCATCTAATCACAAAATCAACAAGGAAACAATGGCTTTGAATAACACACTGGACCAGATAGACTTAACAGATATATTCAGGACATTTCATCCTAAAGCAGCAGAATACGCATTCTTCTCCAATGCACATGGAACTTTCTCCAGAATAGATCACATACTGGGACACAAATCAGCCCTAAGTAAATACGAAAAGATAGAGATCATACCATGCATATTTTTGGACCACAATACTATGAAACTCCAAATCAACCACATGAAAAAATTTGGAAAGGTAATAAACACTTGGAGACTAAAGAACATCCTACTAAAAAATGAATGGCCTAACCAAGAAGTTAAAAAGGAAATTAAAAAGTATATGGAAACCAATGAAAATGATAACACCACAGTCCAAAACCTCTGGGATGCAGCAAAGGTGGTCATAAGAGGAAAGTATATAGCAATCCAGGACTTCCTAAAGAAGGAAGAAACGTCTCAGATACACAACCTAATACTACACGTTAAAGAGCTGAAAAAGAACAGCACATAAAACATAAAACCAGCAGAAGACAGAAACAATAAAGATTAGAGCAGAAATTAATGCTATCGAAACCCCCCCCCAAAAAAAACCCAGTAGAACAGATCAATGAAACCAGAAGCTGGTTCTTTGAAAGAATTAACAAAATTGATAACCCCTTAGCCAGTTTGATCAAGAAGAAAAAGGAAAGGACCCAAATAAATAAAATCAAGAATGAAAGAGGAGAGATCACAACAAACACAGCAGAAATGAAAACAATAGTAAGAGAATATTATGAGCAATTATACGCCAATAAAATGGGCAATTTGGAAGAAATGGACAGATTCCTAGAAACATACACACTACCAAAACTGAAACAGAAAGAAATAGAAAATTTGAGCAGACCCATAACCAGTAAAGAAATCGAATTAGTAATCAAAAATCTTCCAAAAAACAAGAGTCCAGGGCCAGATGGCTTTCCAGGGGAATTCTACCAAACATTTAAGGAGGAGTTAACACCTATACTCTTGAAGCTGTTCCAAAAAATAGCTGTTCCAAACTCACTGTATGAAGCCATCATTACCTTTATGCCAAAATCAGACAAAGACCCCACTAAAAAGGAGAACTATAGACCAATTTCCCTGATGAACATGAATGCAAAAATCCTCAACAAGATATCAGCCAATCAGATCCAACAATACATGAAAAAAGTTATTCACCACGACCAAATGGGATTTATACCTGGGATGCAGACCTGGTTCAATATCTTCAAAACAATCAATGTGTTTCATCACATCCATGAAAGAAAGGACAGGAACAACATGATCCTCTCAATAGATGCAGAGAAAGCATTAGACAACATACAACATCCTTTCTTGATAAAAACCCTCAAGAAAGTAGGGATAGAAGGATCATACCTCGAGATCATAAAAGCCATGTATGAAAGACCCAACGCTAATATCATCCTCAATGGAGAAAAACAGAGCTTTCCCCCTAAGGTCAGGAACAAGACAGGGATGTCCACTCTTGCCACTGTTTTTCAACATATTACTGTACGTCTTAGCCTCAGCAATCAAACAACACAAAGACATAAAAGGCATCCTAATTGACCAGGAGGAGGTCATTTCACTCTTCGCAAATGACATGATACTCTACACGGAAAACCCAAAAGATTCCACCAAAAAACTGCTAGAACCGATGCATGAATTCAGCAAAGTGGCAGGATATAAAATCAACACAGAGAAATTGATTGCATTCCTATACACCAATAATGAAGCAACAGAAAGAGAAATCAAGGAATCGATCCCATTTACAATTGCACCAAAACCCATAAAATACCTAGGAATAAATCTAACCAAAGAGGTGAAAAATATATACACTGAAAACTATAGAAAGGTTATGAAAGAAATTGAAGAAGACACACAAAAAAGAAAAAAAATATTCCATGCTCCTGGATAAGAAAAACAAATATTGTTAAATCGTCAATACTACCAAAGCAATCTACATATTCAAGGCAATCCCTATCAAAATAACACCAGCATTCTTCACAGAGCTAGAACAAGCAACCCTAAAATTTGTATGGAACCACAAAATACCCCGAGTAGCCAAAGCAATCTTGAAAAAGAAAACCAAAGCTGGAGGCATCACAATCCCAGACTTCAAGCTGTATTACAAAGCTGTCATCATCAAGACGGTATGGTACTGGCACAAAAACAGACACTCAGATCAATGGAACAGAATAGAGAACCCAGAAATGGACCCACAAACGTATGGTCAACTAATCTTTGACAAAGCAGGAAAGAATACCCAAATGGAATAAAGACAGTCTTTTCAGCAAGTGGTGCTAGGAAAATTGGACAGCCACATGAAGAAAATAAACCTGAACCACTTTCTTACACCATACACAAAAATAAACTCACAAGGGATGAAAGACCTAAACCATCAAAATCCTCAAGGAGAAAGCAGGCAAAAATCTCTTTGACCTTGGCCACAGCAATTTCTTACTCAACATGTCTCTGGAGACAAGGGAAACAAAAGCAAAAATGAACTATTGGAACCTCATAAAAATAAAAATCTTCTGCAAAGTGAAGGAAACAATCAACAAAACTAAAAGGCAACTGACAGAATGGGAGAAGATATTTGCAAGTGACATATCAGATAAAGGGTTAGTATCCAAAATCTATAAAGAACTTTTCAAAGTCAACACCCAAAAAACACAGAATCCAGTGAAGAAATGGGCAAAAGACATGAGTAGACACTTCTCCAAAGAAGACATCCAGATGGCCAACTGACACATGAAAAAATGCTCCACATCACTCATCATCCGGGAAATACAAATCAAAACCACAATGAGATACCACCTCACACCTGGCAGAATGGCTAACATTAACAACTCAGGCAACAATAGATGTTGGTGAGGGTGCGGAGAAATGAGGATCTCTTGTAATGCTGGTGGGAATGCAAACTGGTGCAGCCACTCTGGAAAACAGTGTGGAGGTTCTTCAAAAAATTAAAAACAGAACTACCCTACGACCCAGCCATTTCACTATAGGCATTTATCCACGGGCTATAGGTGTGCTGTTTGGAAGGGACACATGCACCCCAATGTTTATAGCAGCACTTTCAACAATAGCCAAAGTATGGGAGGAGCCCAAATGTCCATCGATGGATGAATGGATAAAGAAGATGTGGTATATCTATACAATGGAGTGTTACTTGGCAATCAAAAAGAATGAAATCTTGCCATTTGCAACTACGTGGATGGAACTAGAGGGTATTTTGCTAAGTGAAATTAGTCAGTCAGAGAAAGACAAATATCATATGACTTTACTCATATGAAGACTTAAAGACACAGAACAGATGAACACAAGGGAAGGGAAGCAAAAATAATATAAAAACTTGAAGGGGACAAAACATAAGAGACTTAAATGTGGAGAACAAACAGAGGATTACTGGAGGGGTGGTGGGAGGGGGGATGGGCTCAATGTGTAAGGGACATTAAGGAATCTACTCCTGAAATCATTGTTGCACTATATGCTAACTAACTTGGATGTAAATAAAAACAATAAATTAAAGAAATGGAAAGAACTGGTGTTGGTGACGGTGTGGAGAAAAGGGAACCCTCTTGCACTGTTGGTGGGAATGCAGACTGGTATTGCCACTATAAGAAACAGTATGGAGGTTCCTCAAAAAATTAAAAATAGAACTACTATATGATCCAATGATCCCTCTTGTGGATATACACCTAAAGAAAATGAGAACAGGGTCTCAAGGCGATATCTGCCCCCCACCCCCATGTATACTAGAGCATTATTCACAACAGCCAAGACATGGAAACAATCTAAATGTCCACTGGTGAATAGTGGGTAAAGAAAATGGGAAAGAGATATATACAGATATATATATATATATATACATATATATATATATATACACACACACACACACACATACATATATATACACATATGTATATATATATCTCAGAATATATATATATATATATATATATATATTTAGATATATATATAAATTTGGATACATTTGTTTATATATATTATGATATATATTTAAGATGTTATTTATATATTCTATATATCGTTATATATTCCTTATAAAGGAAGGCATTCCTGCCATTTGTGACAACATGGATGAACCTTGAGGGCATCATGCTAAGTAAGACAAGTCAGACCTAGAGAGACAAATACTTTTCTATCTCACTTACATGTGGAATCTTAAAAGGCCAAGGTCCTAGAAATCGAGAGTAGATTTCTGGTTATCAGGGGCTAGGAGGAAGGGAAAATGGGGAGAGGCTGGCCACAGAGCACAAACTTCCAGTTATAAAATGAATAAGTTCTGGGCATCTGACATCTAACATGGTGATTACAGTTAATACATACTGTATTATAGGGGAGACTGGGTGGCTCAGTGGGTTAAGTATCCGACTTCAGCTCTGGTCATGATCACATAGTTTGTGGGTTTGGACCCTGTGTCGGGCTCTGGGATGGCAGCTCAGAGCCTGGAGCCTGCTTTGGATTCTGTGTCTCCCTCTCTCTCTTCCCCTCCCCCGTTCATGCTCTGTCTCTCTCTGTCACTCAAAAATAAATAAACATTAAAAAAAAATAAATACTGTATTATATAGTTGAATTTTGCTAAAAGAGTAGATCTTAAAGGTTCTTAAAACAAACAAGAAATGGGGGCACCTGGGTGGTTCAGTCGGTTAAGTTTCCGACTTTGGCTCAGGTCATGAGCTCGAGGTTCGTGAATTTGAGCCCCACATCAGGCTCTCTACTGTCAACAGAGTCTACTTCAGATCCTCTCTTCCCCTGTCTCTCTCTCTCTCTCCCTCTGCCTCTCCCCTACTTGTTCTCTATTTGTCTGTCTCTCTCTCTCAAAAATAAATAAACATTGAAAAGACAAAAGAGACAGTAATTACGTGATATGATGGCTTGTTAGGTTAACACTCTGGTGATAGCCATTTTGTGATGTACAAGCATAGCAAATCAACACATTGTTCACCTTAAACTTACATGATACTGTATACCAATTATATCTCAATAAAGTGGGGGGTCAGAGAAGAAAGTTCTGGTACTTGCTACAACATGGGTGATCCCTGAAAGCATTATGATAAGGGAAATACGGCAGGCACAAAAGGACACATGGTGTATGATTCCATTTCTCTTAAGTATCTAGAACAGGCAAATCCATAGAGACAGAAAGCAGATTGGAAGTTACCAGGGGCCAGCGGGGATGCAGACACACTTCTGAATGGGCGCCAGGTCTCCTTTTGTGTAACAAAAAAGAAAGTCCTGGAACAATGGTGATGATGGCACAGCCCCGTGAATGTGCTAAGTGCCACTGTGTGGTACACTTTAAAATGGTTACAGCGGTGGATTTTATTTTACGTTGTGTGTATTTTACCACAATAAAAATGGAGCATGTCTGCTTTACCTCTCCCCTTGACTTTCATCTGTGTTGGCCTCACTCACTCAGGTTTCTTCCGCTGGGGATCGGAGGACTGCCAGGAGATATAAACTCATTTTCATTTCTTCCAGCAACTTTAGTGGAAAGAGGTAATTTCCCAACCTTCCCACAAGCATGTGGGCCCTGCCTCTCTTGGGCTCTGATTGGCTGGGCTTGCTTCACTCGCCTTTCCCAGAGCCAGTCACGTGGCCAGTGTGATGTGATTTTCCAGTAGAGTCATGGATGCTAAATTGAGGAATGAGCACCCCTGAATGGTAACTAGAGGAAGAAGTGATTCGTTTTGACTGAGGAGGGAGGGTTCGAATAGGATTCGCTTGGTGGAGAAATGGGGGAAGCAATTCCCAGGTACAAGGAGGATCATGGGCATGAAACATGTGTATTCCGGACAGAGTACAGAGCCCACTGTGGGCGGGGCTTTGGTGTGACCCTTGAGAAGGGTGCTGTGTTATGTGCCATGTTCACAAGAGGTCTGCCCTGCACCTACATGTTAACCGACAGAGTTACAGACGGTACGGCAGAGGTTCTAGATTGCACATGTGTCCTCCTTGTCTCTATATTTCTAAACAATATACACGTGATTACCATTTTACTTTTGGGTTCATCCATTTGAAACCTTAGTCACTGATTTTCTATCATCACAGAGCAGAACTGGGGTCTCACAAACCCTTTCATTATCACCCTCCTAGAACAGTTATTTTATCATTTTTAAAAATGAAACCAACACACTTTATACAAGGGCTCTTATGTTCATAGAGGAGTTCAATTTGTGTGGGCGTAGTCTCCCTGCCCCATCCCTAGCTCCCAGAACAAACCCCCACCGCCAGCGGGGCTCGGGGTAGTGTAGACCGGCAGTGGGCTGGGCTTCAAGCACTGGACAGCTCATGGGGCCATCATGTCCCCGAAGTCCTGGCTTCTGTCGCTCTGTTCCCAAGGAAGCTGTACATATCAAACCAGAGACTTTATATGATGCTGGGCAAATGGTTTCATCTCTCCACTCCCCTCTCAAGAGGAAAATCACTAATTCCTCGTGACCCGCTTAGAAGGGTGCCCTCACTTGGAGCCACTTCAGGAAGGAGTCTGCTGGTTGTCCTCCCTTGTCCCTTCAGAGGGACTTTAATCAGAGTTTATTCACTCAAGGACTCTTGAGGACAACAGCTTTATCATCCCTCAGCATGCTTTCCTGTCCTCCTGCCTGCCCTGTGTCTCAAGCCTCTGAGGCTAGCACTGCCTGCAGGACAGGCTTTCTGGGCCATCAGGAACACACTCTGCCTCTTGAGGAATAACCCCCTTCAAATGCAGCAGCATGGGCGTACTAGTCGTGGCCATCGTTTCACTCCTGCCTTGTTTCGATGGTAGATGGGGAAGGCGGGGGATGGCCAATGAGGAGAGAGAAGCTGGTGGAGCAACCTGGGGGGGGGGGCTGGATGGGAACACCTTTACTTTCACAGTCCTGTCATGGATTCTGTGTGCTCCCAGACCCCAGTCCTCCACCAGAGCCACTGAAGAGGACAGAATAAAGTGATTGGTCTGTTTCTACAACCTGGACATTTTGGGCCACTTGTAGACCCAAAGGTGGCCTGGAAAGCTCGCTCAAAGAAATAGTCAGCATGCGTCATTCATGAGGACCTGTTGCAAACTTCTAGGACTCTGACATGTTCGTTCTCACAAAACCTTAAATGGGGGCTCCTGGATGACACAGTCATTTAAGCGTCCGACTCTTGGTTTCCGCTCAGGTCAAGATCTCACGGTTCATGGTTTTGAGCCCCGCATCGGGGCTCTGTGCTGGCAGCGTGGAACCTGCTTGAGATTCTCTCTCCCTCTCTCTCTGCCCCTC
This sequence comes from Lynx rufus, assembly GCF_022079265.1. NCBI lineage: Eukaryota > Metazoa > Chordata > Mammalia > Carnivora > Felidae > Lynx > Lynx rufus. Next base: position 13,506,400 of record NW_025814838.1, read on the forward strand.
CCCCAATTGCACTGTCTCTGTTTCTCTCAAAACAAATAAAGCAAAGCTTGTTACAAAACGAGCAAAACCCTAAACATCTTTATGTCCTTATTACCCAACCCATGAGAAACAGGAACAAGACAGATAAAGATGTATTTCCTGGTGACTATCGGTGCCTGGGAGGCGTCTCTGACTTGGGGCGGAGAACGCACAAGCCACCCATCAGGGAGGCGGAAGACGTTAATCCAGCTCTGAGGACTGGGGTTGAGAGAGCAGTGAGGTCAGGTCACAGGCAGCATTTTCCACGTGTTACAGGAAAATGGAATCTCTGATGACAACCCGTATCAGAAATCACCTTGATGCAATTCTTACATCACCAGTGCCTGTGGCGGTGGGGACAGGGTGGTGACAGAAATAGGAAAACCTCATGTTCCCCAAGTCATCTGGGGAGAACACTTCACAGCACTGGGAATAATTCTAAACTCCCCCAGCATGGGGTTCACGACATCCCTACCCAAGCCTCACTTAGAGAGAGAGGCTTTCACAAAGAATTTTTTGTTTTCAGTTCCAAATTAGGATAGCTTCCAAAAAGTTCTCTCTTATCGACTATTCCCCCTCCTCAACATAACACAGTCATCTCCCATCTATATGTGCTCAGGGCTAGTGGTGAAGAAGATGGAGGAAACTTTAGCAAAAGATACCTTGAGGGGCGGCGACTGGCGCCTCAGTCAGTTAAGCGTCTGACTTCAGCTCGGATCATGATCTCTCTGTTCGTAAGTTCGAGCCCCACATCGAGCTCTGCGCTGATAGCTAGGAGCCTGGAGCCTGCTTCGGATTCTGCGTCTCCCTCTGCCTCTCCCCCGTTTGTGCTGTGTCTCTCTCGCTCTCAAAAATGAATGAACATTAAAAAAATAAAATAAAAAAAAGATACCTTGAGGGGCACGTGGGTGGCTCAGTCAGTTAGGTGTTTGACTCTTGATTTTGGTTCAGATCATGATCTTACGGTTCATGGGATCTAACCCCACGTCCGCCTCTGTGTTGACAGCATGGAGCCTGCTTGGAATTTCTCTCTCTCCCTCTGTCTCTGCCCCTTCCACACTCATGTGCTCTCCTCTCCCTCTCTCAAAATGAATAAATAAACATTAAAAAAAATACCTTGACATTTTGGCCTGAGCATTCTGGTTTTCAAAATAAATCTGGAATAATACTCTTTGGCACCCTCAGAAGTTCTAATTCTAGATTTTATGAAAGTGAACCTGTTGAGAATATGTTTGGCTGTGTTTACAAATACTGGCTTAAGCATTATCACATTTTTTGTTTTTTTTATGTGACAAGAGCCCAGATGTAAGCAGTCTAAAGACAGTATGGTCAGTTCTAGTATAATAGGACAAAGGCACTAAAAATCACTGTGTTATGCAAAATCGCACAGTAGAAACCACAATCTTTTTTTAAAATATAATTTATTGTCAAATTGGTTTCCATACAACACCCAGTGCTCACCCCAACGTGTGCCCTCCTCCCAGCCCATCACCCACTTTCCCCTCTCCCCCACCCCCCATCAACCCTCAGTTTGTTCTCAGTATTTAAGAGTCTCTTATGGTTTGCCTCCTTCCCTGTCTGTAACTTTTTTTCCCCCTTTCCCTCCCCCAGGGTCTTCTGTTAAGCTTCTCAGGATCCACATAGGAGTGAAAACATATGGTATCCGTCTTTCTCTGCCTGACTTATTCCACTTAGCATAATACCCTCAAGTTCCATCCATGTTGCTACAAATGGCCAGATTTCATTCGTTCTCATTGCCAAGTAGTATTCCATTGTGTATATAAACCACATCTTCTGTACCCCTTCGTCAGTTGATGGACATTTAGGCTCTTTCCATAATTTGGCTATTGTTGAAAGTGCTGCTATAAACATTGGGGTGCATGTACCCCTAGGCATCAGCACTCCTGTATCCCTTGGGTAAATTCCTAGTAGTGCTATTGCTGGGTCATAGGGTAGTTCTATTTTTAATTTTTTGAGGAATCCCCACACTGTTTCCCAGAACTGCTGCACCAGTTTGCATTCCCACCAGCAGTGCAAGAGGGTTGCCATTTCTCCACATCCTCACCAGCATCTATATAGTCTCCTGATTTGTTCATTTTAGCCACTCTGACCGGTGTGAGGTGATATTTCATTGTAGTTTTGATTTGTATTTCCTTGATGAGGAGTGACGTTGAGCATCTTTTCATGTGTCTGTTGGCCATCTGGATGTCTTCTTTGGAAAAGTGTCTATTCGTGTCTGCTGCCCATTTCTTCACTGGATTATGTTTTTTGGGTGTGGAGTTTGGTGAGTTCTTCATAGATTTTAGATATTAGACCTTTATCCCACATGTCATTTGCAAATATCTTTTCCCATTCCGTCATTTGTCTTTTAGTTTTGTTGATTGTTTCCTTTGCAGTGCAGAAACTTTATCTTGATGAGGTCCTAATAGTTCATTTTTGCTTTTAATTCCTTTGCCTTTGGAGATGTGTCGAGTAGGAAATTGCTGTGGCTGAGGTCAAAGAGGTTTTTTCCTGCTTTCTCCTCTAGGGTTTTGATAGTTTCCTATCTCACATTCAGGTCCTTCATCCATTTTGAGTTTGTTTTTGTGTATGCTGTAAGAAAATGATCTAGTTTCATTCTTCTGCATGTTGCTGTCCAGTTCTCCCAGCACCATTTGTTAAAGAGACTGTCTTTTTTTCCCATTGGATACTCTTTCCTGCTTTGTCAAAGATTAGTTGCCATACATTTGTGGGTCCAGTTCTGGGGTCTCTATTCTATTCCATTGGTCTCTATTTGTGCCAATACCATAATTGTCTTGATGATTACAGCTTTGTGATAGAGGCCAAAGTCTGGGATCATGATGCCTCCCGTTTTGGTTTTCTTCTTCAATATTTGGCTATTCAGGGTCTTTTGTGGTTCCATACAAATTTTAGGATTGTTTGTTCTAGCTTTGAGAAGAATGCCAATAGAATTTTTATTGGGATTGCATTGAATGTGTAGATTGCTTTGGGTGGTATTGACATTTTAATAATATTTATTCTTCCAATCCATGAGCATGGAATGTTTTTCCATTTCTTTGTATCTTCTTCAATTTCCTTCATAAGCTTTCTATAGTTTTCAGCATCCAGATCTTTTACATGTTTGATTAGGCTTATTCCTAGGTATTTTATGGCTCTTGGTGCAATTGTGAATGGGATCAGTTTCTTTATTTCTCTTTCTGTTGCTTCATTATTGGTGTATAAAAATGCAACTGATTTCTGTACATTAATTTTGTACCCTGCAAGTTTGCTGAATTCATGTATCAGTTCTAGCAGACTTTTGGTGGAGTCTGTCAGGTTTTTCATGTAGACTATCATATCGTCTGCAGAAAGTGAGAGTTTGACTTCATCTTTGCCAATTTTTATGCCTTTTATTTCATTTTGTTGTCTGATTGCTGATGCTAGGACTTCCAACACTATGTTAAACAACAGTTAGAAACCACAGTCTTACAGGAAAGATAGGTTGGAGTGTAACATTCAAAAACATCATCATGGGGAAGCCTGGGTGGCTCAATTGGTAGGTGTCTGACTTCGGCTCAGGTCATGCTCTCGAGGTTCGTGAGTTCGAACCCCACATCGGGGTCTGCTCTGATGGTGTGGAGCCTGCTTGGGATTCTCTCTCTCTCCCTCTCTCTGCTCTGTCCCCACTTGTGCTGTCTCTCTGTCTCTCTCTCTCAAAATAAATAAATAAACTTAAAAAAATCATCAGGGACACATCCACAAGGTAGAAACTCCATAAAAACAGTAGCATATTTTTTATGCGTGCTAAATGGTTACGAAATACAATAGGTAGTATGGTAAATATGGCACTTTGTCTTGAAAAAGGGTTGAAGTTTGCTTGTGAAAATGGGTGTTGGCAGGTACATGGCTCAGTTCAGCTGGGTGCAGTGTTCTGCAATTATCTGGTGTTTCTCATGGATGAAGTTACATACAAGCAAAAGTAACACTTGCACTAGGCTTGGATGGTTCTCTGTGGTATTCATCACTACGGAACACATTCAGAACGAGCATCATTGTACACCTGCTCAAGGAAGTCATCCAAAACCAGACTCCTTCAATTTTTCTTGCTGTGCGACCTTTGGTGCACAGCTTTTGTCCCCATGGTATTAAGAGGGCTGATGTCCTCCCAGGTATTCTTTCTACCTTCCAGGCAGAAAGAAGGGAACAAGAAGAGCAAAACACATTTTCTCCTTGAGGAATCTTTGCCTTAGGGAGTGGCCCTTTCCCCAGGGACATCCCTCTGTCTCTGACAGGTGAGAAGGGTACCACACAGCCATTTCTACTTGCAGAGTCTGGAAGGTGAGTAGTTTAGTAGGCACATTGCTAGTTAGCTCTCTGTCATCATCACCCACAGGTTTATTAAGAGAGAACTGTAACAGGTCTAAGTTTCTAGAGATAATTTTGTTGAACAAATGTGCTCCCACTGGGGCACCTGGGTGGCTCAGTCGGTTGAGCGGCTGGCTTTGGCTCAGGTCATGATCTCATGGTTTGTGAGTTCGAGCCCCGGGTCAGGCCCTGTGCTGACAGCTCGGAGCCTGGAGCCCGCTTCGGATTCTGTGTCTCCCTCTCTCTCTGCCCCTCCCCCACTCATGCTCTGCCTCTCTCTGTGTCTCAAAAAGAAATAAACACTGAAGACAAATTTATAAAAAACCAAATGTGTTCCTATTCAATTATCTGGAAAGGCATCTGACCACCGAGCCTATCTACCTGGGAGACCTCGAAGAGATAGAAAGACATGTAGCAGATTTGAAGTTTCCTGTCTGCCTGAATATTTCATTTTCAGCCCATGATAGGAATATTAATATTAGTTATCCAAATAAACATCAAATACACAGCAGTTATGTACCAAGCACTGTGCTGGGTACTGAGAAAATAAAGACATGATGATGGTCATACATAATGCTTAATGAGCACTTAACCTGTGCAAAACAATATTCTGAGTACTGTATTCACATTAGCTAATGGACTTCTCACAATGAGCCTAGGAGGTAGGCTTTATTATTCCTCCCAATTTAAGAAGGATGAGAACACTGAGGCACAGAGAGGTTAAGTAATATACTGAAAGTCATTCAGCCTGGTGAGGGGCAAAGTCATGATTTCAACATGGGTCTGTCTTCTCAACTGCTGTTGAACCTGTAAGGAGGCCTTATATTTAGTGGTAGAGGTGAGGACAGAAGCAAGTAACCAGTAGCGAGATGCTATTGGCAGCCTGCACAGTATTTAAAACATTTAAAAAGTTAGGTGCCAATATTAAAAAACTGAGGGCTTTTTCCCACAAAAATTTGGATTATTGATGTATTTGTCAGGGTTCTCCAGAGAAACAGAACCAATAGGATATGTATGCAAATATACAGAAAGAGGTTTACAAAGAGATACTGGCTCATGTGATTATGGAATCTGCTGTCTGCAAACTGTTGGTACAGGGCAGCTGGTGGGGTAGTTCAGTCCAAACCCAAAGCCAGAGAACCAGGCGAGTCAACGGTACAAATCTCACTCTGAGTCTGAAGGACTCGAGATCCAGGAGCGCCAATGTCCCAGCTCAAGCAGAGAGAGCAAATCCATTCTTCCTCTACCTTTATGTCCTACTTAGGGCCTTGGTGGGTTGGGTGATGCCCACCATATTGGTGAGTATGATCTTTACTCAGTCTACTGATCCAAATGCTAATCTCTTCCAGAAACACCCTCATGGACACACCCAGAAATAACATTTTACCCACTCCCTGGGCATCCCTTAGCCCAGTCAAGTTGACACACAAAACTAACCATCACAACTGGCTTCTCTTGAACAAAACTCAGAATATTTGTTAATACAGGAAAAGTATGTACATATGGCAATGCTTAGTTGGAGCTGACTGGTAGCTCCTCACTTTAGGAGGGCAGTTTGTGTCCACTCCCCACACCCCACTGCTCCCTACTGTCCTAGGACTCACCCCCTTTTGCTCACTCATGCTTCGTCCTGCAGGATATCGGAGTATGCAATCCCTGCACTATGAAGCATGATGCATACAACAGAGAAGATAAAATCAGAGTCTTTTGAAAGCGCAGAGGACAGAGTTGGAGAAAACCGTAAAGCAGACCATGTCTAAGTTGGGTGTTCATGGCAAAAGTAAGCTTATTAAATGGCAGAGAAAGAAAGGCAATCCTGGCAAAAAGAACAGCACAAAGGCTTAGGAGGACACAGAATACTGTTCCCTACTCTCATGACATTTGAGCAATATGCCATAGTGGGTTATCTATTAATTTGTCTGATACTAAAGAAAAGAAAAAAAAAAAACAAAACAAAACATCTGCTCCCTGTAATCACTGTACCCAGCCTGGGCTTTTGGTACAGCTTTAATTTCCCTCTTGTTCTATTGATCAAACAAACAAACAAACAAAAGTTTTTTGGGTTTTTTTTTTTTTTGAGAAAAGATTCTTTTTAAGCCAGCGTTTTGCTTCCTTGTCTGATGCTTGCTTTGTATAGAAATCGATTTGTTTTCTTTCCAGCGTGCTGAAGAATTTACCTGCCCTGCCCTCACCTCAGTTTATGCCACAGCTTGAGACTCTCATACTGAAGGCTCAGGACAGGCAGGGTTTCTGAGGAAAGCCGTGGGTGAACTGCTTGAATTTGAATCCTGCAACCATCGCCCCAGCTGTGTGTTTCTAGGAGACGTCTGTAGCTTCTCTGGGCTTCAATTTCCTTCCATCTTCCTGGGCAATAACAGGAGTGTCTACCTTTTAGGGTTGTCAGGGGTTGTTATCTGAGGAGCAGTTGAACCAACCAAAGGCTTGGATGTGGCTCAGCACACGGGGGCTGTTATCACAACACTGCTCAGTGCCTGGCTCTGTGCCAGCTGTTGGGGAAACAGGACAGACGTGGTCCCAGCAGCAGGGGGGCTGAGAGGACCAGAACATTTTGCTCTGTAACCCCCTTGCTTTTTCATCATAGATGGAAATGCCAATACCGCCAGCCCGAGTGTAAATCCTCAGTTCAGACGTGTCGCTCTTTGCTGAACTTTGCTGGAAACTTCATGCTGGGTAGATCGACACATGCGTGCACAGACGTTGGGCCATTCCCAGCTGAAATCCTTGGCTGTGCCTCCGCGTGTTTTCATCCCCTTTAAAGACAGCCCAGCAGTGAGGGGCAAGACGGGGGGAGGGAAAGACGTCTGGCAGGGGATAGACTGGAGATCATATTTAATGTGGCCCAGTGATAAATCAGTGTGTGCGTTGGGCATACATTTTTGCTTAGGGTAGCACAGTCACAACAGATGTATGAAAAATCCAACCAAAACCAAACCAGACAAAACTGCAGGAGAAAAAAAAAAAAAGAAAAAAAAAAAAAAAAGCAGGTGGTGTTGTCAGCTTCATGCAACCACAACCCCCAACCATGGATTCTTTAAGGTGCCTCGCTGTTCTTCTGATGGGGAAGCAAGGGCCCTCGGGTCTTCTTTGTCCCCTCCCCACCTCCCACCCACCCCCGCCCCGCTGCATTTTCACTATGGCGATGCTTTAGCTGTCACCTTTCGGTGACAAATGTCCCCCTTGTGGGTGTTGAATTTATTCAGCTAGTCCACCTAGGAAAGATTACAAATGAGGAACAAGGGTCAACTCAATGAAACGCAGTTGCAAAAGGGAAAAAAACAAAGTGGCTCGAGAGCCAGGCTCCTAAAGGGAAGTGCAATGAGACAGATTCAATTCTGACTAGTATGTATTTACAAAGAGAGGCCAGAAGGCAGTAAGAAGGGAAACGCAGAGCCTCCGCTCGCTAGAAGAGCGATTAGGGACCATCCAGTGTGCGCTGAGTTAATTGGCTTGAGCCACGTACTATCTGGAATTAATCTTCCGTTTCTTTTGTATTCGTGTCCGGCTTGGGAGGACTGGATGTGGAAGATGGGTATAGCTGAGCAGATCATACCGTGCAAAAGTAATTCTTTCAAGCAGGCATAGCCAAATGAAGGATGCTCTTTCAGCTACGAGACTTGACATTCAGGAGGCAATGGAGGGGCTGAGGAATGCAAACAGCTGTTACCGACTGGGCTGTTGACAATAAATCTTGGTCCAAGCTACTCAAAAGTCGCCACGCGTTGTGTGGGAAGGCTTCGGCTGTGCTCTTCCCGGGGGGGGGGGGGGGCTTGGCTGGAGGGAGAGAAAGGACAAAGGAGGTCAGGGTGAGAGGAAAAGGTGCCGCGCCTACTCTGTTCCCCACAGTGATGTTCCTTGGAAAGCCGGGGTGGGGAGGGAGAAGCTTTCTGCAGCCCCAGGGCGAAGCTGGCTCGATCCCCCCTCTCCCCTGGGCGTCTACTGCGTCTGAGCATTTACTTAGGTATTACTTTCACTCACCACAAGATGTCTGAAAGTTAGGTATCATTCTATTTTTTTTCAATAAGCTTCAAATTTTAGAATAGTTTCAGATTTAGAGAAAAGTTGCAAAGGTAGAACAGAGATTTCAGGACCCCTCTCGCTTTTCCCCATTGGCCATCTCTTACCTCACTGGGGTGCATTGATTAAAATGAAGGAACTGACCTTGTTAGGTCTTTGTGTGGACCAGTTCTCCCATTAATGTCCTTGTCTTTGTCCATTTGGGATGCTATCATAAAAAGGCCGGGGTGTGAGGGGTTCAAACAAAAGGCATGTATCGCTCACCGCTCTGGAGGCTGGAAGGCAAGATCAAGGGGTTGGTAGATTTGGTATCTGGGGAGGGCCTGCTTTCTGGTTCATAGATGGTGTTGCTGTGTCCTCACTGATGGGAAGGGACGAGGTCTCTCTCTGGGGTCTCTTTTGTCAGGGAAGTCCCATTTTAGGGAGCTCCCAAAGACCCCACCCCTTGATACTATCACTTTGGGGGGCAGGATGCAACATGCGAATTTGAGGGGGACACAAACATTCAGTGTCTGGCTGTCCTCCACCTGTTCCGGAATCCCATCCAGGTACCACGCTGCGTGTTACCATCACGTTCCCCAGGCTCCTCTGGCCTGTGACAGTCTCTCAGTCCCTCCTTGTTTCTCGCGTCCTTGCCATCTTGAAGAGCACTCCTTATCCTTTTTCTAACATCTCAAGAAATTAAGCCTCAGAGGGGTGAAGGGACTTTTCCAAGTTCAGGCAGCCTATGGAGGCCATGCCAGATTTCCTCGGGGACATCTTGAGTCAGGGTCTCAGTCTGATGCCTTAGAATCATCAGGTCGACTTGCTGGGACTCACCCCCAGAGTGTCAGGTTCAGTAGCTCTGGCCTGGAGCCAGGATTTGCATTTCTAGCAAGTTCTCAGGTGACGGTGATGGTGCCTTCGGTCCAGGGACCACATTTTGAGAACCGCTGTTTTCAGCTCTGTCCCTTCGGAGCTGTTTATCCAGATCGAAATCATCAGATGGTTGTCACATCTCCACTGCTCTTTCTGAAGTGTACAAATGAAGTTAGACTCTGAAGTGACTTTCCCACCCTGCCTCCCTTCCTCTCCCCACTGTTTTGAGCATCACTGACCCAGGCGGAAGGAGTGTGGTTCAAAGGCATTTGCTACCCTGGGCAAGTAAGAAGTGCATGGTGCTTGTAACCAGGCAGAGACTGGTTTGTGCCCCATCCCGTCACATCTGAGGGCAGCTTTGTGGCTTCATGGGAACGTTAGTCTGCAAAACGTTAGCGACTGATTCCTACTTCAGACGTGGAGCCAAAACAGTTACTGAAAAACAGGAGACTGACAGATGAAACAGTGTGAACTCTGTGTACTCCCTTGGAAATAGTAATATATTATTAATCTATAGTTTCTTCTTGAGAAGGTTGCCATTTATTCATTCGAACTTTATTCTTCCTTTCCTGTTTTGTTTTGTTTTTTTCTGTTTGTTTTTTAATGCTGCTACAAAACTGAAATGAGCTAGGGGCACCTGGGTGGCTCAGTCGGTTAAGCTTGAGACTTCAGCTCAGGTCATGATCTGATGGTTGGTGAGTTCAAGCCCCGCAACGGCTCTCTGCTGTCAGCACGCAGCCTGCTTTGGAGCCTCTGCCCCACCTCGCTCTCTGCCCCTCCCCTGCTCTCGAAGGCGCTCCCTTTCTCGCTCAAAGATAAACATTAAAAAAATAAAAAAAACCCCAAAAAACCCGAAAGGAGCTAAAAGCGAGACCTGCATTTGGTTAACTACCGATTTCGGAATGATGGCACCAAGGAAAATAAATGCACAACAGGGACTTCCTGAAGAGGCACACACACTGATTGAACTCACATTAGTGAATGGCGAAGTAATGCCTTTATGTCCGTATAACAGCTTCCAGCGACCTGGCATTTACTGAAGCCCCAGGTAAGAAATCACCATGCCAGGGGCGCCTGGGTGGCGCAGTCGGTTAAGCGTCCGACTTCAGCCAGGTCACGATCTCGCGGTCCGGGAGTTCAAGCCCCGCGTCAGGCTCTGGGCTGATGGCTCAGAGCCTGGAGCCTGTTTCCGATTCTGTGTCTCCCTCTCTCTCTGCTCCTCCCCCGTTCATGCTCTGTCTCTCTGTCCCAAAAATAAATAAACGTTGAAAAAAAATTTTTTTAAAAAAAAGAAATCACCATGCCTTGTTAGTTACTTAAAAACAAACTACTTACATTGTATGTTGTTTTCTGGAGCCGTTTGTGAAGGGATAGCTCATTCCCCCCCCACCCCAACTCGCGAGCTTGACCCTGACACTATTTTTGGTTATCTCTTCACAAGGGACTTGAGGAAAAGAAAAATAAAAACACAAAGCCTCCCGAGTATTATCTGGAAAAGTGCTGCAAGTTTTTCAAAACTCTTGAAGAATTCATAACCGTAAGCACTTCCCCAGATTAATGATTAATGCTGTTTTCAAGCTCTCTCCGTATTTCATACTTTGATTAGCAGCGCAACAGGACTTTTAAGTCGGGCCGGATTCCCAATGAAATAGAGAACTTTAGTCATTTCTTTTGTTACCCTGCACATCTCTGCTCCTTAATCATTTCAAAACACTTCCAAACCAAGGCAGCGTTATGCCCACAATTCGTGACCCCTAAAGACCACCAGGGAGCCGAGTCTGATGCAAAAGCAAAAGAGCCTTTATTCGAGCTAGCTCGAGCTCAATCCCCTACCTGCACCGATGCAGCGGTGAGATGCCAGAGAGAGCTGGGGAGTTTCAAAAGCACAAAGGTTTTATAGGGGTCTAGGGGCAGTTGGTGAGGTAATGGCTGTGGCCTCAGCCAATTGGCTGGGGAAGGGTCGTGGCCTCGGCCGATTGGCTGGGGAAGGGTCGGAGTCCTGTTACGCGGGTCGCTGGGCGTGTTTTGATCAGGAAGTTTGAACGGGTGTGCGGAAGGTTACTCAAGGGGAGGAGGCGCGGTCTGAGCTTTCTGTGATTTTCCCAGAAAGGGGGTCATGTCGGGGACATAGTCACTCAAGGTGGAGGACACAGAACAAGATGGAGTCGGCCGGCGTAGGCCCGCCCTTTCAGCAGGTTTCCTAAAACAAAGCACATATCATCATGTGCAGGGCCCTGGGGGGCCAGGCAGAGGACCCACTTCTGCCTGTGTTAGCATATTTAATCATCCCATTTGGGGGGAGATAATCCGTTTTAGTTTTCTTAGACCGTGTTCACTTGCTTTCGTTATTTTCTTGACTTCAAAGATCATCCTGACAACTGTTTTTCTTCGCAACAAGGCTGATGGTATTTCTCCAGATCCATCTGATTTCATGGCCTTCAAGGTTGCTTTCATGTATTATGAATTTCTCAATTGGCAGTGTGTATTAGATGGAAACTTACACCTCTTTGTAGAAGTGTTTATCTTGCACAAGTTGTTGCTAGGGTAAAAAGCAAGAGAAGGAAATATTAATGTTTCCAGAGGAAGGCGGAAGCATGGTTGGCAAAAACCTTCTCAGAAACAGTGTGTTGGATCATGCTTTTGAGATGTGTGATGTTTTCTTTTTGTCTCCTGGTGTCTCTCCCCTTCCCCCATTAAGCAGGGAGTTGGCTCTGTGTTCCTTGCCTTGGGGTGGGTTTGGGGCACTCTCTCCTTTTCCTCTCTCCCACTTTCAGCATCCTGAACCCATTCAGGAGAAACAGGGTTTGACCACAGAGGGCTTTTCCCCAAACTTAGAAAGGGGCCCTTGCTTAGGTCCCTGGGTCTCTGAACTGGAAGAGCAGCAGAGAGAGCTAGGAGATTTTGAAACAGGAATTGCATAATGCCTGCAAGCAACAGAGACCACCCTCTCCTAATTTTGTGGCTTGAGCTGCTTGCAACGTGGGTTAAAAAACAGAGAAGACTGGAGGCAAGTAGTCCAGAGCTGGTGTGCCAGTGACACAAGGCAATCAGGGACATCTATCTTTTTGTTCCTTTATCCTCACCTTATGGTTTCCTTTCTCAAGGTTGCCTCAAATTCCAAAGTGGCTACCAGGGCACCAGCCATCACATCTGCATTCTTGGCTGCAGGAAGATTGAGAGAATGCTTCTCCCAGGCAAAACAACTCCTTTCGAAAGATCTACTGCAGAAGTTGCTTGTAATACATTTATTGACATCTCCTTAGAACTTAGTCACATGGCTGTATCTAGCTGAAGTGGAAAGCAACTAGCAGTGCCTGCCACACACCTGAAGGGGCTAATGACCTTTAGCAAAGAAAGCTTCATCTGCCCTCTATCTGCATCGGTGAACATGGACCACTAGGCAGAGGGCACTGTGTGCCCTTCGTCTTCCTCAGTGAATTGGCACAATGAAAAACCAGTGGAAACTTACCACACCTTGGGGGTGGGTGTAGGAAAGAGCCTAGGACCTTCAAGCCAAAGGAATGAGGCTTGAGATAGAGATTAAGCGGAGTTGTAAAGATAAAGCAAACTTTGATTTCTTAAACGCATGAGTTTGGACAGAGATTTGTAGTAAGTATTAGGGTAGGGTATCTGAGAGTTCAAATCTTCATTTAAATGCTTTCTTTCTTTCTTTCTTTCTTTCTTTCTTTCTTTCTTTTTTTCTTTCTTTCAAGTTAAGCACCAACACTTGATTTATTGATTTTGTTATAAAAATGCATCACTTGGAAGGCTTGAGCAATATTTTTCTAAAATGACCCTGCTAATTTCTGAGACAGGGGCTGTATATTTTACCTCAGCAGAATGCTTGATAAACCTAGGCACTTTGTATTTGTTAAATAAGTGAATCAATGATGGTAATCTAAGAGATTTTAGCCCGCCTGTGTTTTCACATCTATTTGTGTGTCTATATTTGTCAAAACTCCTTTAGTTGCACGTTACAGAAATTGAAGTCAAAATGGTTAAGACAAAAGGTAATTTATGACTCTTACAATTTAAGCCATAGGCTTCAGGCATGGCTGTATCTAGGTGTTTAATGATCTTATCAAAACAAGGCTCTGTATTCTCCAATGAACTTTTCTCTGTATTGGCTCCACTCTCCCCTCTTGGTGGTAGGATGACTGTTAGTAGCTCCATGAAAGCCAGTTGTTTAGCTTTGAGTCCAGAGGGTAAGAATATCATTTCTTAGGCAGCATTTCTTAGGCAGAATGCTCTCTCGACTATCTCATTGGCTCTGATTGTTCTGACTTGGAATCAGAAACCTTCTCCGAATATTTCACTAGAATGTGATAGGCTTTAAGACTCATGCCCACTGTGTCAATCTGGGGCCAGGCAGGAGAAAGAAAAACATACTATTATTTGAACAGAAATAATTTAAGACAGGTGGTCAAATCCAGTCTTCGCCTGCTTTTGTAAATAAAGTCTTACTGGACACAGCCATGACTGTACATTTAAGTGTTCAGTTTATGGCTGCTTTCAGGCCAAAAGATAAAAGAGTGAAGTTGCTACAATAGAGACTGTATGACTCACAAATCTAAACATTTACTATCAAGGTCTTCATGGAAAGTTTACCCACCTGTAATTTTACATAAACGAGTGACAGCAAAATGAAGCCCTGAAAAGGAACAAAAGAAGAAAAGAAGAGTAAACTATCATGGGGGGAGAACCTGCCGGAAGCATCTACCTCTAGGGCTGAAGGAACAGAGGGAAAACACTAGAATTACTAAAACTTAGAAGTTTGGAGAAGAGGCCCCATAGAATGGAAGCTTCAGACCTCCAGAGAAGGAATGACTTGGTGCTGGTGTTGGTGTCACCGAGGGGATGTGTCCCCTCTTCCTCCTCCAGCCTGTGGGTTCCCTCTATGCCCGAATCCAACCGGGAGCAGTGGTGAAGGAGAAATGTGCTTGCGGGGTCCCGGCCCCAGCCTCCCAAAGCGGGGTATGGGAACACGGGCTTGGAGTTGAAATACAATAGCTAAAAAGCTGGCAAAATCCACTCTGTCTACTCAGTATTCATCCATACGCTTCTATTTGTATTTGAACTTCTACAGACAGTACAGACAACTCTATGCCTCCACCTGACCACAGACAGCCACTCTGCACTCAAACAAAGGCATGTATATCTGCGATGCTCCCCAGTGTGAGGAGACTCAAAGTCACAACAGTCATTACAGCCATTTGGGGCTATGTTAATTACTCTCCGAAGTCAGCCAGAGTCTCATCAGAATATTCTGTTACTTAAAGACCAACTTGTAAAGTTAACTGCCCTAACGAGGTTGGATATTAGGGAAGAAGAAAAGAGCACACACACACACACACACACACACACACACACACCAAGCAAGGAAGAAGATAAGCATAGTTCTTCTACAGTCCTTGCTTCTGTAACTGGTCATGACTGGTTATCACGTGTCATATTCGTGTCATATCATCTCATATTCGTTTTGTCCTCATCCAAGGGCTCAGCTGGTTCAGTTCTGTACCAGGTGTTAAAATTCAAACTTTCATTCATGAAGGGTTGGGATTATCAACCCTTTTTTTTTAAAAAGTTTTTTAATGTTTACTTATGTTTGAGACAGAGAGAGACAGAGAGACAGAGTGCAAATGGGGGAGGGGCAGAGAGAGAGGGAGACACAGAATCTGAAGCAGGCTCCAGGCTCTGAGCTGTCAGCACAGAGCTCGATGTGGGGCTCGAACCAACGAACCACGAGATCATGACTTGAGCCGAAGTGGGACACAAACGACTGAGCCACCCAGGTGCCCCTGGATACTCTCATTTTCTAACTCAATGGAGCTACTGTTGTGTCTTGTGGTGGGAGCACTGCCTCCCTGTAACTAAGACCTCCAAAGCAGCAGAGCTCAGAGTTGGTAGGATCAGGACCAAAAATCCTGCAAGTGGACGTGATAGCGAGAGAGGAGACAATCCCACCTTCATCCCTGGATTCTTGGCCCCATGTGAAGAAAGAGCACCTTGAGATGGTTGCTGCATCAAGGCATATATTGCTTTCCAGATATAGAACTCCATCCTTTCTGGGTGTTGCCTCCTCAATGGCTTTGTAACTAAGCCTTCTGTAGACCATTTCTCTATTTTATTAGGCCTGGGGCACCTAGATGATGGGCACCTGGCAAACCAGTGAACTCCACGGGCAGGAACCTGTGCATGCATCTGTTATTTCTCGATCAGGAGTAATCAATACAGGGGGAAGTGTCATAACGTTAAATAGGGGATACCATAGCCCATGGATGGTGGTACCTGCAAAAACATGGCAGATAGGGAAGATACTCATGTCCGGGTCGTGTGTCTGTTTCAGTGAGGATGGATCTCTGCCCCATCTGCAATGTAGGGGAACTAGTGCTTGTCCTGCCACAAAGTAGACGGCTGTTCCCCGAAGGGAATGATGCAATGTTGAGCTTCAGTGCTGGTCTCTACTGTTGGCCGATCAAGAACCTGGTTAGCATTGGTGGGAAGAAGTCCATGTTGTTGAACTCGTGCATGGCTTCCGTCCCTGTCACCTTGGTCTGTTTGCACACAGGCCCATTGAGCAAGCACGAGGGTGGGTGCTGAAAAGGGCTGAATGACAGCCAAAACGCAGGCCATCTTGCCCATCAGGTTACTGAGAACCCTCTCTACTGTGGATTTAGGTTTCATGGGATCATTCTGATCCTACTCCAAGGTGTCCTCCCGTGTATATTTCTCACAGGCTTCCCGGTCGCCAGTGCCCCAGGTGTGTCCTTTCTAAGAACGACCACACCCAGCCAAGTGATTGGCAACTGCCCATATATTGGTGTAGCTCCAGGATTCTAATTCTCTCATGGTGCAGATGTACTGCCTGGAAGTTCCGATCACTGGAGCATCCTCCTTCACCATTGTCCTTCAGGACCACCTTTCAGTCAGGCTGGAAGGCTGTAGCTGTCTATTTCTTGTTGGCACCAGCAAGGTCTAGCCCTTGCTGTTTCTACTGACACGTCACAAAACACTCTATCTTCCAGACCTCTGTGTCTTTGGCTCAGCCCAGAATGTCTTTTCCTTGCTGTCCATCTGTGAATCCTCCTCTGACAACACTGCACCTCGCTAACGCTGTTCCTGGGCACTTGGCAAGAGTCTCTGCTGTCATACTTGTTTCAATGCTTTTATTATTTATGCTGCCCAAGTATCAGCTGTGCCCTCTTGGCCCCGTCAGGATTCAGGGCACATCAGTTTGTTTCCCCCTCAGAATCCAAAGCCCACTTCAAAAAGTCTGCATGTTCTCAGGCAGCTTACATTCTCCACTGTTGTTTTTCAAATCCATATTTTTCACCTATTTTCTCTGATTTTTGCCACATTAGTCTGGTTGTGAAATTAAGGTCTGTGGTCAATGTGTAGCATGCTATTTTAGGTGGGTTTTTTTTTTTTTTAATCTACTAAGCTTGTTCTTTGTATATAGCAGTGGTCTGTAGACTTTTTTCATAGAGTCAGACAATAGATATTTTTGGCTTTGGGAGCCATTTGGAGTCTGCTGCAACCACTCAATTCTGCTGTTGTATTGCAAAAACAGCTACAGACCATAAAGAGACAAATGGGTATGGCTGTGTTCCAATAAAACTTGATTGACAAAGTTTGTGGCAGTCTGGATTTGGCCAGCCCCTGGTTTGTAATTGACTAATCCCAGGTATGCAAGAAGGCTATGGCCTTTGGTTCATGGAAGTTACCTTTTTAGTCACCTTACATTCTCTTGCTTTGAGTTTTTTCAGTTGATCCTGAGCACTTGAATTTTTTTCAAGGTACACAAACCATATCACCTGATATCTTAGTCCGTTTGGGCTTGATATGCCCCGATTCGAGAGACCCCCCGAAAACAAACCACCAGAGTCCAGAGTCAAAGCCAAGCGGCAAGGGTCGTTTATTGCAGGTCCGAAACTGTTCCTCCGCGCACTCGTTGCCGGTGACGCTAAGAGGCCCCGAGCGAGGATCTTACAGCTTCTTTTATAGACAGGCACAAACAAGTTAGGGATTTTTCGTGGTTACAGAGCTGTTATTGGTTGACATTTAAATTTGAACACTCAGCAGAACTTGATTGGTTCCCGCCTTTTTTTCAAATCACTCAGCAGAACTTGATTGGTTCCCGCCTTTAGGTCAGACCACAACTGGGCACGCCCTGGCTGGTTCCGGGAACTGCGGTTGGGGGGGGGGGGAGGTCTTTTCTTTGCAGTTGTGAGTACACCTGGTAATTTTTCTCTTAGTCTCTCAGGCTGCTATAACAAAACACACAAACTTAAACAACAAATAACCCAGCTTAAAACACAAATATTTATTTCTCACAGTTATGGAGGCTGCAGAGTCCAAGACCAATGTGCAGCAGATACGGTGCCTGGTGGAAACCCACTGCCTG
Organism: Lynx rufus; assembly: GCF_022079265.1. Taxonomy (NCBI): domain Eukaryota; kingdom Metazoa; phylum Chordata; class Mammalia; order Carnivora; family Felidae; genus Lynx; species Lynx rufus. The sequence goes on from NW_025814838.1 coordinate 13,524,059, forward strand.
GTTCATAGATGGTCATCTTCTTGCTGTGTCCTGACCTGGTGGCAGGGGCAAGGGAACTCCCTGTGATCTCTTTTATAAGGGCACTAATCCCATTTGGGAGAGTTCCACCTTCATGACCTCATCACCTCACAAAGGCTCCACCTCCTAATACCGATACAATGGGGGTTAGGAAATCAATATGCGATTTGGAGGAGTCCTTGTCTGGTCATTCTTGGCCCAGTGGTCCTGGGTCTGTTGTCCCTGGCAGTGCCAGCCCAGCTCAGCAAGAATCTTGCCAAACCAGTTGAGCAGGAGTTCCCCATCTTTGATAGGGAATCAAGTTCCTCCCATTAATTCTCAATCCAATGACTGCCTCACTCCACCGCATTAGCTATAGATCCCCAGCCGTCCCTGTTTTATTTGGAATTGAGTTCAATCTCACTCCCCTAGTGCAACAGTCTGGAATAGTCTCCTTTGTCTGTTTAAATTGCCTGGTGCAATTTTTCCGTGACACACCTTAACAATTTTTTATTCTTAATTTCTTTCGTCTAAATTCATCAACTTTTGCCTGCCGATCTATGTTAAATAAAGGCGGTGGCCTTGGATGTATCAGTCAATCAGGGCAGGGAACAGAGGCAAGACTCAAAAGGACTGACTGCAGAGATTTCAATGAAGGGACTATTTGCAAGGTGTGGGCAGGGTTAAGGAAGCCCAGCAAAAGAAGAAGCACGCCAGGGCTACCGACATTGGGGCAGCTCTAATGGATACCCCAGACATGAAAAAGCAAATGAAGAAAGCAGTTGCCAAAACTCCATCAGAACAGGAATGGAGGGCATCTTACAAGAGCTGTGCCTTAGCCAGAGAAACACATTATTGCTAACCACAGCCAAATGAGAAGGCAGTCAAGTGACTGATGACACTGCCCTCTCTGTTCTCCTGCCGCCATCCCCCCCAACCCACCCCGATCTCCTGTTGGTGTCTCCTTTGGAAAAACTTGACCAGAAGCCACAGGGTTAAGGGAAGCTGGTGATAAAATCTAACGAGGTTGGCCTCCTGGACGCATATCAGGGAGGATCCAGCTGGACAGTGGATATGGGGGAGAGGATGTCATGAGAGTCAGAGAATGTGCATCATAGGAGACATTGTTGACTCCTTCTGTCCCTCAGTGAAAGAGTTTCTGGTCTTTGCCAATTAAGCATCTTGCCAGGTTGGGGAGTGACATGGACATATCATTTCATGTTAAGGAAATGTTTACTTTCAAAAAGTTTTTTTTTTTTTAAACAGGAATGGATATTGAATCTCATCAATGCTTTCTATTATCTATACACATGATATTCTCTTTTACTCTATTAACATGGTGAATTATATTAATAGGGAATATGCTTTGAGGAATCCTTGCATTCTTGAGAGAAACCCCACTTGGTCACAGAACATGAGTGCTGTTGGATTCTGTCTGTTGGTATTTTATTTAGATTTTCACATGGATATTCAGAAGCAAAGGAGAGGATGGTCCATTACTTTCTTTTATATTTTAATTTTTTTCAACTTGATGAAAACACGTATAACCTTTCTTCCTTTTTGTTTCTGAAGAATCTATTCTTAGCTTCGGTTACTTTTTTGCTTTTTTGCTTTTTTGCCCCTTGCCAGCTAAACTTGGAAATGTATTTCCTCTAAAAACTAATTTGGGAAACTGTTCTACTTCAACAATATGGGTTTGCCTGGCTTTGATGGGTCAGGATAGTCTGGGTTAATCTCCAATTCATAGAGTTTGAAGGAAAAGTAGCTTGAAATAAGCCTAGAGAGGTAGCAGTGACCTTCAGGCAAAGCTTTGCAAGGATATGCTTCCATTTTAAGAACAAAAGTCAGTGGAGGGTTTTCAACAGAGCAGTTGCACAATCAGATTTTACCTTTTGAAGATCTCATGCTGCTTTCTCATCATGGGAAAATTACTCCTCTATGGTTTAGTTTCCACATCTGTACATCACAGAGAAAAAATCTGTTACAACGTCTGAGAAAATTATTTTGGGTAAGTGATATCTATAAAACACGTATCCTAGTTTTTGGCATTTATAAATAAATTACATATACACACACACACACACACACACACACACACACACACACACCATATAATGTGGGGATCTTTTTACATTATTGATTTGTGGGAGAGCTATTGATTTCTGTATATTTATCTTGTCTCCAGCCATCTTACTGAATTATTGTATTCATTCCTGTATTTCTTCAGCCAGTTCTCTTAATTTTCCTTGTTATTCAATCGTATCATCTGCACAAAGTTTATTTCTTTTGCAAACTATTATTTGTGAATTAGTGAATTACCGTCAACCTGCATTTGTTTGGAGGATAATATTTATTCTTGGAATCCAAGCCAGAATTGCATATTACAAACAAGTTGTTTGATGGAGATGAAACCCACAGCTTAAATTACCTTTATGGTTGAATAGGATGGTAATTGCGATGATTGCATGAGACCATTTGGAAATTAAAAAGTTGGATATTTAACCTACTAGCTGGAATAGAAAACAGGTTATTGTGTATCTGATTGAATTTAATGGGCTGTTGATATGACCTCCACATTCCGCATGTGAAATCATGCATTTATTCCAATTTGAGCCGAGGAAAGGTCAGAGAGGTTTGAATACACACCTCTTCCCCTCACACCTTACTGTTGATTTGGAATATAAAATGGGCCTTGATTTCTAGAATTGTGATTGTGTTTGTCACTCAGTAAATATTATGTATATTTAAATGTAAAGATCAAGATATGGAAAGTATCTAATATATAGACCCTGACATATAATAAGCGTGATAGATGGAATGTTTGTGCCCCCCCCCCAAAAGCCCATATGTTGAAATCCTAACCCCCGATGTGATGGTATTTGGAGGCAGGTCTTTGTGATTAGGTCATGAGAATGGTACCCTCATAAGTGGGATTAGTGTCCATATAAAAGAGACCCTGGAGCGCTTTCTTGCCCTTTCCCATCATGTAAGGACACAGCAAGAAGATGGCTGTGTATGAACCGGAAGGTGGGGCCCCACCAAACACCTAATCTGCCTGAGCCTCCATCATGGGCTTCCCAGCCTCCTAACTGTGAAAAATAAGTGTTTTGCTTAAGCCACGCAGCGGATGGGTGGGATTTTGGTTATTTCAGCCTGAACCGGTAAGGACAATAGGTATACAATAAACATAGCTTTCCCTCTCCTCCTTTTTAAATGCAAATGTCCAAGGACTATGGCCTAATATTTTCAATCCCCAGAATGAAGTTCTTCGGCTGCTCAGCTAGGCCTACGTGGTCTGTCTCCTCTCTCCTCTCCACCCTCTTCTTCTACTACATTTCCCTTCTTCCTTCACCCTAGCCCCAGAGATCTTGATCTTCCCTAAACCTTTGAACTTTGAATGAATGAATGTTACAACTTCCGGCACATCATTGATGACCATGAACAGCAAAATGATTGTGGCTTGAATTAGAATCAGACACCAGATGCTGATGTTTCCTGAGGGGAGGGGTGGGGTTCCTTGGGTGTTGAAGTCTGATATCTTGGGCATTGCTATTGATTGAATTGTGTCCCCTCCAAATTCAGATGTTGAGATCCTAATGCCCATTGTGACCATATTCGGAGGCAGAGCCTATAAAGAGGAAAAAAGTTTGATGAGATCATGAGGATCTCTAGCACTGGTGCCCTTACAAGAAGAAAAAGAGACACCAGCGCTCTCTCTCTCTCCCCATGATGTGAGGCCACAGTGAAAAGGCAGCTGTCTACAAGCCAGGAAGAAAGCCCTCACAGAAACTGAATGTGATGGCACCTCGGTCTTAGACTTCCCAGACTCCAGAACTGTGAGAAAATAGATTTCTGTTATTTAAGCAAGCCACCCAGTCTCTGGTATCTTGTTATGATAGCCCTACCTGACTAATACAGGCATAAAGCGATATGGTTTGTAAATGGTTTATGTGCCCTTCCAGCCCGCTGAAAGAGTGTCTGGGACATAGGAGTAGCTGTAATTTTGATAGTTTAAGAAGACAGGCTTAAAGAAAAAAAAATGAAGACAGTCTTGGTTCTAGTCTGTTCCACATGTCTCATGTCCTCTCTGGATCAGTGGCTATCCAGGTCATGGTCTTATGGTGAGTTGTAGATGTGGGAGAGAGTGAGCAAAACAGCTGGTGTCTCTTGAGGCCTCATCCAAGAAATGACACACTGTCTCCCCCAGAAGATCTACTCACTCACTACCTTTCCACTTAGGTCTCACTTGTGTCACATGGTCATCTCTAGCTGCAAAGGCTTCTGGGAAATCAGGGAGTTATGTTCTCCAGCCTCTAAAGTGGGACATGGCAAAAGTAGGGAAAACGAGTTGTGGAAGTCTATTGGAGCAGTCAATCCACTGACTGTTGGTAGAAAAATTGGAATTTCTACCCTTGCTTTAAGCCCCTTAGAGAACATTCTGGGGAGGAAGCTTGCATCTTTATTGCCATTGCTCAGATGCTCCTCCCTGTGGGTGGAGGAGAGTAGCTCATCTGGCTACTGAGAACGCTGAAGCTGTGCCTCCTTGTGTATGGTCTCCACCTGTTGGGGAAGCATGTTTTTCTTCTTCCCTTCCTTTTGTTACCCCTCCTGCTGTTTCCCAGCTGCTCTGCATAAGCAAAGGCAAGAAGAGACAGAACCCTTGGAAACAAGCAAATGGGCTGGGTCCAGCCACCATTAATGAAGCTGGTGTTCTGATATATCCAGCTCATAGTTTTTAATTGGGTCAACATTTCAGGTACAGAAGAGCACCTCCAAACCTCAACCGCGATTTTTGTGCTTTAACAGTTTACATGACAGTTTCATATCCACTTAATGGTTGACGTTAGGGGTCCAGCATTGCAGCAATTATTTCACCCCACTTTATGGATGAGAGAACTGAGCCGGCAGAAGGCAATGAAATACACACAGCCAGCATCGGCATAGCCAGCACTCAAGCCTGCTTTTTCTGCTGCAGTAGGTGACACTGCCATTCCTAGGGCATTTATTCTACATTTCCTTGTGCCATCTCATCAATTCTGCTCAGCCTGTAGTACCTGTTTGTGCATCCTGCTGTCACCCATCCTGCACCCCCCTTCAGCCCAGGAGAGCAATGTCTCAGCAATCAGTCAATGCTAATATGCCAGCAATTTCCCAGAGCTTTGTTGTTGAAGAGGCTGGTCTTGATGTATTATTCTAAGTGTGTTGCTTAGGCAACATTGATTAATGATCAATATCTACATTACAAAATAATCATAGGGCCTGATAAAACTGTTCAGAAAGCAGAGACAGCTTCTTGAGCAGGTAGGAGATACCTTATACCAGATTGCCTGTGGCTGCCATTTTGCACATTTTCAGTGGATGCTATGCTGACTCTACATTTGAGGTTCTAGACTTCTTAAAGGGGGAATGGCCATCAGGGTGCAGTTTCCTGCTTGGTTGCCTGGGAGAGCATTTTGGAGAAGGATGTTGCCAAGTGTAGTAGAATAGCTTTTGGCTCTCAGTTCTTTTTCTAGTGGCAAGCAAGGCCTAGCACACAGTAGGCTCTTAAATATTTGTGGACCAACGAATGCATGGACGGACCTTCGGGTAGTATGGACAGCTTTCTTGGCACTGGCTGGCCACAACTTCTTTCTCTAGGTTTCTCAGACATTCATAGGCAGTGTACAGGATTCTAAGAGTCTCTGATTCCACAACAGTTGGGCAGCATCCATGCGCTTTGAAAAATTCCTAGAAGGGGGCAATAGAGCAAAATTCTCAGTAGTCTCTGAGGTCCAACAGCCTGGGTTTGAATCTTGCCTCTCCCATCCTAGCTCAGGAACTTTAGGCAACTTTTTACCCATTGAACCTCGGTTTCTTCGTGTGTAAAGTAGGAATTCTATTGTCAGTATCTACTTCTTGGGTGAGCAAGATTCCATGAATTAATGCATGTTGAGTACTTAGCAAAGTGTCTGGCACCTAACAAGTCCTCAGTGATTATTAGCTTTTATTTCTGTTTCACTCAGGACTTAATGAAGACAACTTCAAAATTAGCTGAGAAAGAATGAATCTACCCGACGGAATGAGAACTTGATAGTTTGCTGTAGAATTAGTTCAAGTCAAATATTTACACTAATCATGAAAGAAGGTACAGAGGGATTACCAAAACAGTCCGACATAGCTACGAGAATACAGTTCACTTTAGTTGGGTTGGAGTTTGCTCTCCTTTGGTCTAACACGTTCTGCTGATCTCATTTGTGCTTCTGTCACTGTTCTTGGGCTTCCGGATCTGTACTGGGGTGGTGCTGGGGGATTCTTTGTTTCTGGACCTTCATTCTTAGTCTCTGAATTAATGGTTTGTCAGAGTTCTGATTTTAATGACAAGGACTTTGCCCGTTGTGTTTCCAGAGGCCTGGCTTCCCTCCAATTCATTTTGCGAAGTGCCTACTGTCTTTGCCCACGAAAGTTTACAGGTTTTTGTTTTGTTCACCCCTACAGCTCTTAGTCTCATGCCTATTTTGGGACTTGCTTTTCTGCAAATTTTTACTGGCAAAATGTTTAATTACTCTCATAAGGCTAGAGAGTAAAATGCACAACTTTTTAAGGGTAATTTCATGAGTGTGGTAAATGTTTACAGCTGTATCATCCAACCCCCTATCAAGATATAGAGCACTGTCATCACCCCACAAAGATCCCTGGTACCCATTTCTGGTCAATCTCCCTTCCCTTCAAAGGCAACTGACATTCTGCTTTCTATCTTTGCAGATTAGTTTACTATATTCTTGAACTTCTTTTGCTCAGTCTTACTTATGTCTGTGAGATCTGTCTTTGTTGTTTCCTGGATTAGAATTCCTTCTCTTTTATTAGTCAGCAGTGTTCTATTGTATGAATATCCTGTGGTTTGTTTATCCATTCTTGTATCGATGAACAAGTGGGCTATTTCCAGTTTTCAACTCTTATGAACAAAGCTGCAATTAACGTTCTTTTACAAGACTTTTCGCAGACATATGGTTTCATTTACTTTCGTGGAAATAGGAGTGGAATTGTTGAATCACAAAGTAAGTGAACATTTACAGGAATTGCCAAGCTGTTTTCCAGAGTGACTATCCCATTTTGCATAGCCACAAGATCCAGTTGCTTGGAATCCTCACCAGCTCTTAGTGTGGTCAGTCCCTTTAATTTTAGTCCTTCTAGTGGATGATGACTAAGGATGTTGACCATCTTTTTATGTGCCTTGCATTTATAGCTAATTAACATTTATCCAATTGATGGGAAGAGTAATTTCCCAGTTGGGTACTAAACTGAACATTTTCCCCCATGAATTCAGATAATGGGTGTCACCCCCCATTCCACTGTGGAAAACCAGTGTAACTCCACTAAATGCCCTTTGATAGTTCATTTTATGTGTCAACATGACAGGGCCATACACTTCCCAGATGACTGGTCTAACATCATTCTGGGTGTGTCTCTGAGGGTGTTTTTTGTTTTTTTTTTTAAATTTATTATTTAATGTTTATTTATTTTTGAGAGAGAGACAAAGAGAGAGAGAGACAGAGACAGATACAGAGACAGATACGGAGGGGCAGAGAGAGAGTGAGACGCAGAATCTGAAGCAGGCTCCAGGCTCTGAGCTGGCAACACAGAGCCCGATGCCGGGCTCGAACTCCCAAACTGTGAGATCCTGATCTGAGCCAAAGTTGACACTTAACCAACCGAGCCACCCAGGCGCCCCTCTGAGGGTATTTTTTTTAATGAGATTAACATTTAAATCATTACATTTAAATCAGTAACATTAAACATTAACATTTAAATCAGTAGACAGAGTATAGCATGGTGCCCTCCCTAATGTGGATGGGCCTCATCCAAACAGTTGGAGGCCTGAATAGAGCAACAGGTCTGACTCACCCCTGAGTAAAAAGCAACTCCTCCCGCCGGACTGCCTTTAAGCTGGAATATTGGTTGTTTCCTGCTCTGACCATTGCACTGAAACACTGGCTCTTCTTGGGTCCTGAGCCTGGTAGTTTTTGGACCGGATCTTATACCTTCAGCTCTCCTGGTTTTCCAGCCCGCCAAATGTAGACTTGTTAGCCTCTCTAACCACATGAGACCATTCCTTCTAACAGACCTATTTATCTGTATCCATCCATCCATCCATCCACCTACCATCCTGTCTATCTATCATCACTGTATGTATGTATGTATGTATGTATGTATGTATCAATCACCGTCTCTTGGTTCTGTTTCTCTAGAGAACCATGACTAATATACCCTTTCCCTTTGCACCATTTTCTTCCAAAGTGCCCCATTTCAATTCTGTTTCGGCATAAGCATTTACACATAGCCCTGTGCTGGCTTCATTAAATAGGCCACAAACATATGCTCAATGCTTCCATCTACCAGCTTTGGGACTACAATTAAAATCCTTGCAGAAAATGATACCCCAAGTTATCTTTAAGGCATTCAACATAGCCACATTCAGAAATGCTGGCCTCCTGTGAGCACCGCAGGAAAGAGAACCACCCGGTGGTGGGGTTCCCGGCTCTTGGGCTGTTGTTCTTTAACCATGTTTTCCAACTGGAAGATATGATCAGGCAACATAAAAATGCAACAGTTCCTGCTCTCCTAATAGCAGAGTGACTAATAGAATAACTAGGAGGATAATAAATCTCCTTGGAAGGAGGATGGTTAAGGATGCTGATGTAGATGCTGAGGCTCTGAAAGAGACCTCTGTCTCCTCACCACAGGACGGACACAAACCCATTCCTTCATGATGTGAACTCAAGCACAGTCTTCTGGAAAGCTGAACGCGAATTAATCAAGAGCCTGCCTGTGACGTTGCTGAGACTACAGGGCGTGTTTCTCGCTTTCTCTCTCTCTTAAAACAATCTACTTATTTCCTTTGTCTGCTTCTTTGTCTTCTCACCTACTCATTTATTTATCTACTCTATATGATATTTATATATTATTTATTTGCCTCCTAGATATGTCATTAATTAATTTATTTAAAAGGTATGAACAGAACAAGTTACTTCCCCAGGTGAGAGCAAGGTATAACCCCTCTTTTAATTTTCAATTAAAATTGTTACTTAATTACACTTTTTAAAATGTATTAAGTTTGGGGCGCCTGGGTGGCTCAGTCAGTTGAGCGTCTGACTTCGGCTGGGGTCGTGATCTCGCGGTCTGTGAGTTCGAGCCCCACATCGGGCTCTGTGCTGCCAGCTTAGAGCCTGGAGCCTGCTTCAGATTCTGTCTCCCTCTCTCTCTCTGCCCCTCCCCCGCTCATGTTCTGTCTCTGTCTCTGTCTCTCTCTCTCTGTAAAAAATAAACATTAAAAAATGTATTAATTTTCAATTTAATTGTAATTAAAATGTATTATTTTATTTCTTTATTTTTAAAGATTATTTATGGAGAGAGAGAGCAGGGGGAGGGGCAGAGGGAGAGGGAGAAAGAGAATCCCAAGCAGGCTCTGTGCTGTCAGTGCAGAGCTGGACCTGGGGCTCCAACCCACAAACCCTGAGATCATGACCTGACCCGAAGTCGGACACTTAACTGACTGAGCCACCCAGGTGCCCCCAAAATTGATTTTTTAAAATTAACCACTCCTTATACTCAGATTAACAACAGGTCCAGGATCTTCCCTCTTGAGACCTGCAACCTTTTGCCAGATTCTTCATGAACTCCAGGGGGAGGCTCCTTGGCTCAAAAGGGGCTGTGTGGGTTTCCAAATACAGGTAAAGGGAGAATTAGTGATTTGGGAGCTAGCCCACCCAGCTTGGTGCATTTTTGGTCACTGCTGGGGGTCCCGCTGGACCTGGAGCATGGGCTCCCACCGCCTCACCCCTCCAGTCTTTCCTCAGCTCAGGGATCACTTCCAGGGTTGGGCTCACACCGGTCTTTCACCGCCTACCTCCAGGGGGCGGTGTTGAGGCCCTGGTTCAGAGGCCCTTAGGGTGAGCATCCCGTTTGCTGCTTGTGGTATCTGTTTCACAATCTGAGTGCACTCTGGAGATTCTGGTAGGATTCATCCTCATCATTACAGGAGGTGGTCACTGTTCATCCTTCTCTTCCCCAAACACCCATGGTCCCCTTGAGAATTTTGCCCACACTCTCCCCAGCTTCAGGGTTGAGGGGATTAGAAGGGGCAGCACTTGCCTGGCCACAGGGGTCTCATTACTCCTCCCTACAGGATAGTGGGTACCCCTGAACCTGAAACCTGTCCACCTAGGAGTTCAGGGAATCTTCTCTAAGAATGATCCTGGGACTGCCTGGCCAGAATAACTGCCTACGAACGTCCTACCACAGCATCTTGAGAAACAAGTCACCAGGCACTTGGCTATGAGAGCAGTTTGTTCATCGTAGGAGAGTTACAAAAGACCATGGGGGACGGGAAGGGGAAAAAATAGTTTCAAATGGAGAGGGAGGCAAACCCATAAGAGACTTTTTTTCTCTCCTTTAGTTTTTATTTTTAAATTTTTAATTTTTTGAGACTCTTAAATACAGAGAACTGAGGGTGGATGGGAGTGAGGGCGGGGGAGAGGGGAAAATGCGGGATGGGCATTGAGGAGGGCACTTGTTGGGATGAGCACTGGGTGTTGTATGGAAGCGATGAATCACCGGAATCTACCCAGAAACCAAGAGCACACTGTGTATACTGCATGTTAGCCAACTTGACAATAAATTATATTAAAAATTTTTTTAAAATCTATTTAAAAATTAAAAAAAGAAAGAAATACAGATAGATAATGAGAGAAAGTGAAGTCACTCATTCACCCATTACTTCACCCTTGAGAATTCCTGGTTCTGTCCTGGGCACGGGGTATACAGAAATGGCAAAAATCCTTGTCCTCAAGCATCTTGCTTTCTAAGTGGGGTGGGGGAAGGTGGGTGACAAACAAATAACTAATGCATGTTACCTGTTAAATAATGATCATTAGAAAGAAAACGTAAAGTCAGGAAGAGGGATGTGAGGAATGTATGTATGTGGGAGGGTGTATTGGGGATAAGTTGACATCTTGGATGGAACGTCTCTTGAGCAATGTGATTTCTGAGAAAAGCTCTGGAGAAGGTGAGGGTGAAGAGCAGTCCACACGGAAGGAACAGCCAGCACAAAACTCCGAGTCCACAGTGCACCTGGCTTGTCCTAGGAACTGTGAGCAAGCCCACCAGGGAGAGTAGAGAGAATGAAGGAATGAAGGACGAGATGGGGACAGATACAGGGGATGAACGCAGAAGGTCATGAAGCCACCACCATAAGTGAGGTCCCTTCCTTGCTGTTCAGCATGTTCCACAACAGGGTTCCTGACGGCTGGCTTCTTACTGGCTGCCATTTTATGTAGCCCCCCCCCCACTTCTGGACTTCCCCATTGTTTCTGGTTTTCCCACATGATCACCAGCAAGCCCGTGTTGTAGTTTTCACTTACGGAGTGTTATGCTCCAAGGAAGGACAGCAGATGGCACGAAATGGGGGCCCGGCGTCCGCCCATATCTGCAGAGGGGATGAGATGTTGCGTCATTGTTCTTACCTCCCATTCCATTTGGGTTTGTGAAGGCCCAGTGCTGCTGTCCTGCAGGGCTGGGAATGGCAGTCTTTTGGGTCCTGAGCAAAATGACTGGGCTGATGGAATGCCTGTTAAACTGACAAGACAGAGTCAGAAGAGAGAGGAGAAGAGCTAGAAAAGCCAAGAACAGACAGACATACGAGAGGAGGCCTGCAAGGGGAGACCTGGAAATTTTTATAAAACGAATGGTATTTTTGTTGCTCTGACTTAAAAGTAAAGCATGCACGTTAAAGAAAATTTGGAAATTTCACAAAAGCGTAAATATATTTAATTTTTAAAAATTGTTTATTTTTGAGGGAGCCTGAGTGCGGGAGGGGCGGGGGGGGGGCGGACTGAGGATCCAAAGAGGGCTCCGTGCTGACAGCAGCAAGGCCAGTGTGGGGCTCAAACTCAGGAACTGAGAGATCATGACCTGAGCCAAAAACAAGAGTTGGATGTTTAACCAACTGAGCCACCAGGTGCCCCCCAAAGAGTAAATATTTAAGTTGAAGCCACACAACCCCATTTTTAGAGGTAGTGATGCAACGTTTTGTGGCTTTCCATCGAGATAATGATGTGATTTTAGGTATACGCAGTTTTGGGTTTTGCTTCCTGTCATTTAAAATTTTGTCCAGAAGCTTGACCCACAACTGGAACATTAAAAGCTGTGAGTGTTAATCATTATATAATATTTGACCAGTGTTGTATTTAATGAACCAGTTAACGAGCCAGCATTGTAATGAATGCTATCATTTCCTTATTGCTGGACGTTTTGGTGGTTGTTACTATTGCACTGTTACAAATAATGCAGCCATGAGACCCTTCGTCAAGCATCTCTGACTGTATCTCTGAACATTTCATCAGGATCAATTCCTAGGAATGAGGCAACTGGGCCAGGTGATGAATTTTTCCTTTTCAAATGCCCGAAACCTTGGAAGGAAGTGATTGACAACTTTGTGCAAGGATACTTGATTTGTTGAATTGATCACGACCAGATGACTGGCTGTTCAAATCTTGATTCTACAGTTTTGGCATTACTGTCCACGTGGTGGCATTTCCTCAGATCGCAATAAAAATTATTTTAGAGGGGGCACAGGGTGACTTGCATTACATGTTAGACTTACTTTTGTTTTTTCCCCCGGAAAATCCAACTTGGGGCTAAAAGACATACAAATAGAATCAATGTAAAAAAATATAAAAGAAACTTAAATGCATTGTGTGGATCTTAATTAATTCTATAGGATCAGAAAACGTCTGTGAAGATGTATTCCATTTATTAGACAAATAGAAATTTGAATGCTGACTGAATTCTGAGAATACTGTGATGTTACTTTTGACCTTTTAGGTACAATGTTAACAGGTGAGTCCTTATCTTCTAGAAGTGTCTTTGGAAGTACTGAGGATGAAATGATTTGATGTCTGGGATTTTCTTCCAAGTAATGTGTGGGGGCAGTTAATCAGACAGAACTGGCTGTGGGTTGATGGCTGTTGGGGCTGCTGGTGGGTCTTCATTTATATCAAAAGTCAGCAAACTCTGGCCCAAGGGCCAAATCTAGCCCACAGCCTGCTTCTGTAAATTAAGTTTTATTGGAAAACAGCCATGCCCATTTGTTTGCACATTTTCTCGGCTGATGGTGGTTGAGTTGAGTTGTTGCAACAGAGACAATCTGGCTGGCGAAGCCTGAAATATATTCTCTCTGCCCCTTAACAGAAAGCGTTTGTGGACCCCTGACTTATTCTATCCTGCCAATGTCTATTTATGCTTAAAATAATACATAATAAAACGCTTAAAACACAACTAGTGTAGAAGAGCCAAGATGGTGGAACAGGATGGAAGTTTTTATTGCGTCTCGCATCCATGAAATACAACCAGACCAACACTAAGCCATCCTGCACACCTAAAACACTGATTTGAGGATTAACACGACAACCTGCACAACCTGAACCACAGAACTCAGCAGGCACTCAGCGCGGAGAGGTGAACTGGGGGAGAGAGAAGCCCGGGAGGGCAAGGAGTTGCTTTTGCTTGTGGAGAGAGGATGGAGACAGGGCGGGTGAGGGGGCGGGAGGGGGGAGGGGTAGAGTTCAGGAAAAGCACCCCCACCCAAAGCAGCTGGAGACAAAGTGGAAAAGTGGAAACAGCCACAGGGACTGAACTAAAAGGGAGAAAGGAGAAAGGAGAGGGTTGAAATTCCATTAAGACTCTAGAAACAGGGGAGGGCAGAGTCTGAAACTCCGCAGCTCATTACCTGGCGGTGTTCCGGTGGGAAGGGCAGATCCCCAGGAGACAGTGAAGGCCAGTTATCCTCGGGCCACACCAGAAGAGGCGGTTCCCCTGCTGGGAGGACATCTGGTCGAGGCTGTGTGGCCACCCGGTCCCAGCAGACCACAAAGAACAACCACATTTGCTGGTGGTGGAACAAGGTCATTAAGGGCAAAGACTGCGGCCAGATGCATGTTGGGATTTTCCATGATCCCTGAAATACCCCTGCTACACGATCGATCGCGTGAACTCTCCTGGGGCAGGCTGGAACTCAGCCGTGGTCTCTGGGCGTCAGCAGCAGCAGTGGTCACGTGAACATTCCTGGGTGCGGTGGCACTGGCCTTTGCTCGGGGAGACCCTCCTGCAGAGGATCAGAGCGGGTCCGCGCCCCAGTCCCTCTGAAGGGAGGGGTCGAGAAACACAGCGGCGTCGGAGATAAAACTCAGGAGGGAGGTGGCGCCTGGTAACCTGACGGCTTGGTCACGGACAGCATAGAAGCGGGGAGCGGAGGAAGCCAGAGACAAAGGATGGGTGCACGATTGCTGGTCAGGGAGAGCACAGAGTTTTGACACTAGAGACTGGACAACTAGGTCACGGCCATTTTCACCGCTCCCGCGCATGCGCGTACACACCTGCAAGCACCACAGGAGTCCCCTCCAGGAAGCTGAGCAGCGCCATCTAGTGGAGAACGAAGTCATTACCCTAAGCCCCGCCCATCTGGGCCAAGCTTGCTCTTCAGGAACACAAGTCTCTCTGCCTGCTTAGTTTATGAACTATAAAGTGTTTCATAGTTTGATTGCTAGAGGAAAAGAAGGTAATTTCAATTGTATTTCAGTCTGTTCACAGTCCATCTGTTCAATTTTCTTTTTTCTTCTCTTTTTCGTTTCTTTTCTTTTTTTGAATACAGAAAGAGAAAAAAATTATTTTTATTTTCAATTTTTATTACAAATATTTTTCATTAACTTTTTTCTACTATATTTTTTACTTTTGTGTAAATTTTTTCAAATTCTATTTTTCTTCCATAATTTCATTTTATTCTACTTCAGTGTATTCATTGTTTCAATTTTTCAAATAATTTCCTTTTTTTTTTCTTTCCCCCTTTTTTTCTATAATCGATCAAGCCCCTTTCAACACACAGACCAAAACACACCTAGGATCTAGCATCATTTACTTGATTTGTGTGTGCATGTGTATGTTGTTTAAAATTTTTTAATTTTCATTTTTTTAATTTTCATTTTTTTACCTCATTAATTCTTTTTCTCCCTTAAAAATGATGAGATGAAGGCATTCACACCAAAAGAAAGATCAGGAAGAAACGAGAGCCCAGGACTTAACCAACACAGATACAAGCAAGATATCTAAACCAGAATTTAGAATCACGATAATAAGAATACTATCTGGAGTTGAAAATAGATTAGAATCCCTCTCTGCGGAGATAAAGAAGTAAAAACTAGTCAGAAGGAAATAAAAAATGCTATAAGTGAGCTTCAGTCTCAAATAGATGTCACGGTAGCAAGGATGGATGATGCAGACCAGAGAAGAGAAATGATAGAGGACAAACTTACGGAGAATAATGAAGCAGAAAAAAAGAGGGAGACTAAGGTGAAAGAGCACGATTTAAGAATTAGAGAAATCAGTACTCATTAAAATGGAACATCAGAATCATAGGGGTCCCAAAAGATGAAGACAGAGAAAAAGGGGCAGAAAGGTTATGTGAAGAAATCATAGCGGAAAACATTCCTAACCTGGGGAAAGACACAGACATCAAAATCCAGGAAGCATAGAGGACTCCCATTGGATTCAACAAAAAATGACCATCAACAAGGCATATCATAGTCAAATTCACAAAATACTCAGGCAAGGAAAGAATCATGAAAGCAGTGAGGGAAAAAAAAGTCTTTAACCTATAAGGGAAGACAGATCAGGTTGCAGCAGACCTATCCACCGACCACTTGGCAGGCCAGAAAGGAGTGGCAGGATACATTCAATCTGCTGAATCAGAAAAATATGCAGCCAAGAATTCTTTATCCAGGAAGGCTGTTCAATTCAAAATAGGAGAGATTAAAAGTTTCCCAGAAAAAAAAATTAAAGGAGTTTGTGACCACTAAAGTAGCCCTGCAAGAAATTTTAAGGGGGACTCTCTGAGAGGGAGAAAAGATGAACAAAATGAAAAAAAAAAAAAAAAAGACCAAAGCAACGAAGACTAGAAAGGACCAGAGACCACCACCAGAAACTCCAACTCTACAAGTAACATAATGGCAATAAACTCTTATCTTTCAATACTCACTCTGAACGTCAGTGGACTAAAGGCTCCAATCAAAAGACATAGGGTAACAGAATGGGTAAGAAAATAAGATCCATCTATGTGCTGTTTACAAGAGACCCACTTTAGACCAAAAGACACCTTCAGATTGAAAATAAGGGGATGCAGAACCATCTATCATGCTAATGGTCGACAAAAGAAAGCCTGAGTAGCCATACTTATAGCAGACAATCTAGACTTTAAAATAAAGACTGTAACAAGAGATGAAGAAGGGCATTATATCATAATTACGGGGTCTGTCCACCAAGAGGACCTAACAATTGTAAACATTTATGCTCCAAATGTGGTATACCCAAATATATAAATCAACTAATCACAAACATAAAGAAACCCATTGATAATAATACCATAATAGTAGGGGACTTCAACACCCCACTTATAGCAATGGGTGTATCATCTAATCAGGAAATCAACAAGGAAACAATGGTTTTGAATGACACACTGGACCAGATAGACTTAACAGATATATTCAGAACATTTCACCCTAAAGCAGTGAAATACACATTCTTCTCCAGTGCACATGGAACGTTCTCCAGAATAGACCACATACTGGGACACAAAGCAGCCCTCAAGAAATACAAAAAAATTGATTTCATACAGTGCATATTTTCAGACCACAATGCTATGAAACTCAAAATTAACCACAAGACAAAATTTGGAAAGGTAATAAACACTTGGAGACTGAAGAATATCCTACTAAAGAATGAATGAGATAACCAGAAATTAAAGAGGAAATTAAAAAGTACATGGAAGCCAATAAAAATAACAACACCACAGCCCCAAACATCTGGGACGCAGAAAAGGTGGTCATAAGAGGAAAGTATATAGCAATCCAGGCTTTCCTAAAGAGGAAAGAAAGATCTCAGATACACAACCTAACCTTACACCTTACAGAGCTGGAAAAAAGAACAGCAAATAGAACCCCAAATCAGCCAGAGACAGGAAATAATAAAGATTAGAGCAGAAATCAATGCTATTGAAACCAAAAAACAAAAACAAAAACAAAAACAAAAGAACAAAACAAAACAACAACAGTGGAACAGATCAATGAAACCAGAAGCTGGTTCTTTGAAAGAATTAACAAAATTGATAAACCACTAGCCAGTTTGATCAAAAAGAAAAAGGAAATGACACAAATAAATAAAATCAAGAATGAAAGAGGAGAGATCACAACCAACACAGCAGAAATAAAAAGAATAATAAGAGAATATTATGAGCAATTATACGCCAATAAAATGGGCAATCTGAAAGAAAAGGAGAAATTGCTAGAAATATATGCACTACCAAAACTGAAACAAGAAGAAATAGAAAATTTGAACACACCCATAACTAGTAAAGAAATCGAATTAGTAATCAAAAATCTCCCAAAAAACAAGAATCCAGGGCCAGATGGCTTTCCAGGGGAATTCTACCAAACATTAAAGGAAGCGTTAATACCTATTCTCTTGAAGCTGTTCCAAAACATAGAAATGGAAGGAAAACTTCCAAAGTCTTGCATGAAGGCAGCATTACCTTCATTCCAAAACCAGACAAAGACCCCATTAAAAAGGAGAACTGTAGACCAATTTCCCTGACGAACATGGATGCAAACATCCTCAACAAGATATCAGCCAATCGGATCCAACAATACATGAAAAAAATTATTCACCACGACCAAGTGGGATTTATACCTGGGATGCAGGATTAGTTCAAAATCTGCAAAACAATTAATGTGATTCATCACACCAATGAAAGAAAAGACAAGAACCACATGATCCTCTCAATAGATGCAGAGAAAGCATTTGACAAAATACAGCATCCTTTCTTGATAAAAACCTTCAAGAAAGTAGGGATAGAAGGATCATGCCCCAAGATCATAAAAGCCATATATGAAAGACCCAATGCTAATATCATCTTCAGTGGGGAAAAACTGAGAGCTTTCCCCCTAAGGTCAGGAACAAGACAGGGATGTCCACTCTCACCACTGTTATTCAACACAGTATTGGAAATCTTAGCCTCAGCAATCAGACATCACAAAGACATAAAAGGCATCCAAATTGGCCAGGAGGAGGTCAAACTTTCGCTCTTTGCAGATGACATGATACTCTATATGGAAAATGGAAAAGATTCCACCAAAAAACTGCTAGAACTGATGCATGAATTCAGCAAAGTGGCAGGTTATAAAATCAATGCACAGAAATCAGTTGCATTCCTATACACCAACAATGATGCAAGAGAAAGAGAATCAAGGAATAGATCCCATTTACAATTGCACCCCAAACTATAAAATACCTAGGAATAAATCTAACCAAAGAGGTGAAAAATATATACACTGAAATCTATAGAAAGCTTATGAAAGAAATTGAAGAAGACACACAAAAAAGGAAAAATATTCCGTGCTCCTGGATAGGAAGAAAAAATATTGTTAAAATGTCAATACAACCCAAAACAATCTACATATTCAAGGCAATCCCTATCAAAATAACACCAGCATTCTTCCCAGAGCTAGAACAAACAATCCTAAAATTTGTAAGGAATTAGAAAGACCTCGAATAGCCAAAGCAATCTTGAAAAAGAAAACCAAAGCTGGAGGCATCACAATCCCAGACTTCAACCTATATTACAAAGCTGTCATCATCAAGACAGTATGGTACTGGCACAAAAACAGACACATCAATGGAACAGAATAGAGAACCCAGAAATGGACCCACAAACATATGGCCAACTCATCTTTGACAAAGCAGGAAAGAACACCCAATGGAATAAAGATAGTCTCTTCAGCAAATGGTGCTGGAAAAACTGGACGGTGACCTGCAGAAAATGAACCTGGATCACTTTCTTACACCATACACAAAAATAAACTCAACATGGATGAAAGACCTAAATGTAGGACAGGAAGCCATCTGAATCCTTGAGGAGAAAGCAGGCAAAAACCTCTTTGATCTTTGCCGCAGCAACTCCTTACTCAACACGTCTCTGGAGACAAGGGAAACAAAAGCAAAAATGAACTATTGGGACCTCACCAAAATAAAACCTTCTGCAGAGTGAAGGAAACAATCAACAAAACTAAAAGGCAACTGACAGAATGGGAGAAGATATTTGCAAATGACATATCAGATAAAGGGTTAGTATCCAAAATCTATAAAGAACTTTTCAAAGTCAACACCCAAAAAACAAAGAATCCAGTGAAGAAATGGGCAAAAGACATGAATGGATACTTCTCCAAAGAAGACATCCAGATGGCCAACTGACCCATGAAAAAATACTCCACATCACTCATCATACGGGAAGTACAAATCAAAACCACAATGAGATACCACCTCACACCTGTCAGAATGGCTAACATTAACAACTCAGGCAACAACAGATGTTGGCGAGGATGCAGAGAAAGACGATCTCTTGTAATGCTGGTGGGAATGCAAACTGGTGCAGCCACCCTGGAAAACAATCTGTAGGTTCCTCAAAAAATTAAAAATAGAACTACCTATGACCCAGCCATTTCACTACTAGGCATTTATCCACGGGATACAGGTGTGCCTTTTGGAAGGGACACATGCACCCCAATGTTTATAGCAGCACTATCAACAATAGCCAAAGTGTGGAGAGAGCCCAAATGTCCATCGATGGATGAATGGATAAAGAAGATGTGGTATATATACACAATGGAGTATTACTCATCAATCAAAAAGAATGAAATCTTGCCATTTGCAACTACATGGATGGAACTAGAGGGTACTATGCTAAGTGAAATTAGTCAGTAAGAGAAAGACAAATATCACATGACTTCACTCATAAGAGGACTTTAAGATACAGAACAGATGAACATAATGGGAGGGAAGGAAAAATAATATAAAAACAGTGAGGGGGACAAAACACAAGAGACTCTTAAATATGGAGAACAGAGGGTTACTGGAGGGGTTGTGGGAGGGGGGATGGGCTCAATGGGTAAGGGACATTAAGGAATCTACTCCTGAAATCATTGTTTCACTATACGCTAACTAACTTGGATGTAAATTTAAAACCATAAAATGAAATAAATACAACTAGTGTCAAAGATCTAATCGTTCCTGCAGCTGCTACCACCCAACAGTGTTTATCTACTAACGCTGTTTCAAACACATTAAATCACAGCTGAACTGCAAGGCAACTATAATAAATTGCTGAAATATCTGTGAGATTAGGATTCGATAAAAATTTACTATTCTGTATAGATAATATATGCATGGTAAAGGATTCTATAGGACACGCTCTAGGAAGGACATCTCCTTTCCTTCCCTATCTCTCATCCAACCAGTTCCCCTTCCTCGTATTTCTTGTTTATCCTTCTGGGGATAATCTGTGCGCGTATAACCATAATACAAATATACAGCTTAATGTGCCCTCATATACCCCCAAGTGATGGAGCACTGTATTTATTTGCTTTTTGTCAGTTAATAATATATATTAGAGAGGTTTCCATGTCAGTTGTATAATACGTCTTAGATATATAATAATACATATTAGAGATGTTTCCATAGCAGTTGTAGAATATATCTTTGGTAGATAACAATATATCTTAGAGGTGTTTCCATGTTAGTTGTATAATCATTCCTAAATTATATATATGAGTATAATGACGTGTGTGTGTATGTATATTCCTAAAGTTCATCTATTTAGGAATATATATATACATATATATATATATATTCCTAATGTGTATATCTATATTAAGATATATAGTTTTTCCTTCTCCATGTTTTGGAAGAATTGAGTGGACACAGAGGCACAGCCATGGTATTGAACCATCATGGTCTGCCCAAGCCCGACATGGGGCTTGATCCAAGAACCCTGAGATCATGAGAAAAGCCCAAATCAAGAGTTGGATGCTTAACCCTTGATGCCCCTGAGAAGGCAGTTTTTTTGTCTCCCCATTCCCATTATGTATTGGGCAATGCTCAGTATATGGGGTGGGCTGCAATTTGTATTTGCTGAGAGTGAATGAGTGAATAAAGTTTTTGCCACAAGTTTTACAACTGAGTATTGTAGGATTATCTTTTCTTCTTTCTGCTGGTCAGAGATGCCTTGGTTAATACATCATTTATCAATAAAGTAATTTGGAATATGAGGACTTGGTGCAATGTGGCCTACATGAATGAGTGTCTAAAATGACTCACAGAGTCCATTTATAACTAGAAACTTTGAAGGAGGAAAATCAACACCTGAAAAGAAATGGCATATATCACCCTCACCAACCATTTCTTCGCAGAAGATCTACATGACTTTTTAAATTTTTTTTTTTCAACGTTTATTTATTTTTGGGACAGAGAGAGACAGAGCATGAACGGGGGAGGGGCAGAGAGAGAGGGAGACACAGAATCGGAAACAGGCTCCAGGCTCTGAGCCATCAGCCCAGAGCCCGACGCGGGGCTCGAACTCACGGACCGCGAGATCGTGACCTGGCTGAAGTCGGACGCTCAACCGACTGCGCCACCCAGGCGCCCCAAGATCTACATGACTTAAGGGTAAACAATTGCTGATCTCCTTGATGGTGTTATTATTTATCAGTGACCACCTAAACTTTAAGCGTGGTTAAAAAAAGTGATTTGCGCCCACTTTGGGCTTATAAATGGATTAGGGTTAGAAACTGGGTTGTGGCTCAAAATTGGCATGTTTGGGTGGAAACTTCTGCTGTAAGAACAGAGATGGGCTGGGGCTCTGGGATCTTGGGGACTGGGCCTCTCCCACACAGGACCATCTGTCCTTCTTCTTGGCCCAGGATGAAAGACGCTCTCAGAGATGCTTTTCTGTGTCTGGAAGGAACAGAGGGTGATATCAGGATTTATATTTTGACTCCTAGCCTTTGACTCAGGGTTCATGGTCCAAAGAGGCTCTAGGAACTGTTGTAACTACCACCCCATTCAGCTTCCAGACCCTCTCCCAGAGTGTCTTCTGTGGGAGAACTATTCCACTGGCCATGAGCACCTGTAGGACATTGCCCATGTCCTAGCTGCAGACGTGTCCTGTGGTTCTGCTCCAGAAGAGTGTTCCAGTTTTCTTTCCCTCTGACTGCCTGCGAGGGTCATGGCCCAGAAGGGAGCCTCAGTGGGATCTTCTGTTCTTTACAATTTATTATTTTCAGAGATGTTCCCAGCTTTTCAATGGCAAACAAGAGAATAGGGGGCACTGAGCATTCTTCTCTGGTGATCTTTTTTCTTAAATATCTTTCTCCACACCCCCCCCCCCCCCAGCTATCAAAGTAATACAGGCTTGCTATTCAAAATTTGGGAAACAAAAAAGAAGGGACTGCTAAAAAGCGTCTAAATCACCAATAATTCTGCTACCAGAAATAACTACTATTATTACTTTGGTTTATTTTATTTCAGTATTATCTAAATGAGCATCTACCTGTATGAATATCTATATAAATATAGTCATATTTATATGATTATAAACACATATTACAGAGTTATTATACTTTGCATATAGTTTTTCAACATTTTATTATGAAACTATTTTAAACATTAAAAAATGTAAAAAATATATAGTGAACACACATGTACCAACCGTTAGATTCTTCCATTAACATTTTACTTAATTAGCTTTATCACTTACCCTTTCCTTCTCCCTCCTTCCCTTGTTTCATCAATTCCTCCTTCTTTTCATTCCTCTACTTATCCATCTCTCCATCCATCCACATTTCCATTGACATGTCCATCCATCCATCCATCCATCCACCCTACCCTCATTCTCTCTGTTCATCTATCCATACTTCTATCAATTCATCCACTTTTTGTGATGCTTTTCAAAGTAAGTTACAGATGTTACAATTTACCCCTAAATATTTTTGTACATACAACTTTTATCTTGCTTCTTCTTCACCTAACAAAATATGAACTTTCCTATGTTTTCAAATATTCTTCAAAAGCACCTTAAAAAATAGCCACCTGATATTCCATGGCATGGATATACCATAATTTATTATTTCAATAATTGAAATTATTATTATGGGAATTTTTTAGATTTATTTATTATTATGGGAATTTTTTAAAGTTTATTTATTTGAGAGAGAGAGATAGAGGGAAAGAGGAATCGGGTGGGGGAGGAACAGAGAGAGAGGGAGAGAAAATCACAAGCAGGTTCCATGCTGTCAGCACAGAACCTGACACAGGGCTCTATGCCATGAACCATGAGATCATGACCTGAGCCAAAATCAAGAGTCAGATTCTTAACCAACTGAGCCACTGAGACACCCCTATTATGGGAAATTTTAACTTTTTTCTAATTCACCACTTTAACAAGTAATGCTACAGGGAATATCTTTGAACGTGAGCCTTTGGACCGAACCTCTGATTATTTCTTTAGAGAATAGTTACAAGATAGAATGTAACTGAGCCTAACAGCATGGCCATTTAAAAAAGGACTTGAAGCGTAACTTCTAGTTTTCTCTTGAGATAGGAGCTCCTGTCTACGGTCTTACAGAGGTCCTTCTGGCATGTAGGTGGGTGGCCATATCTACAGTGTGGTGGTAAGAGAAGGCCGTTGTGGTAGGAACGTGGCCTCACACTCCAAAGTCTCTGGTGAGGGTGTGGGTGTGGTGAAAGAAAATGTCCATGTTGGGCATTTCTCCATGGATTTCCTCCTTGAATCAATAGGGTCAGTGTTCGTTATAAGAGCCTGACTATAAGGCATAAAGGAACAGGACCTGCCATTCCTTACATCCTCAGTACTCAGTCCTTTTGGCAACTGAGAGGCCCTCTCCCCCCAGAATGTAAGGGTGACTGGGAGTGGCCAATCCAATTTAATGCTTTTGTAGAAAATTGAAAATCTGCTAGGCATAGTGCTAAGGGCTGTGGGGTTACAGGAATGAAAATGACAATAGTTCTCAAGGAACATACAATCAACAGGGGGAGTCTTGGCATTCTGTTTTTAAGACTTTATAAATGGAGTAATCAAGGCAGAAATCAAGGGGACAGAAGAGAATTCATGAAACTTTTGTTTGTGTTGGGTCATGATATGAAACAGAGCGTTTGTATAGACTGTGGTTTGGAAAGTATGGAGGAAGACATAAAACGTTGTGAGACCCCAGGAGAGAGGTGCCTTTTGAGGGTTGGCAGGGTTCAGGAAAAATGTCTGAGAGAAGACGATGACGTTTTAACTAAATCTTGAAATATGAGTAAGGAATTTTCCAGATGAGCAAGGACAAGAAGAGAGGGTCCTGGCAGAGGGAACATCTTGTACAATGTCAAGGAGGTAAAGAGGAAAATATTGAAATCAGACAACATCAAGGAGTTATTTATATGTTTATAGGTGGAGTCTACTGGCGGCGGGGGTGGGGGGGTTTCCAGTTTGAGACCTCTGATGGGGAGTGATGGTGACTCACAGGAGGATCACCAACAAGGTGGTGACCATGAGATTTGGGGCAGATGGTTTGTTTGCTAGTTAGGTGGTCTTGGGGTCATGGACTTGCTTATGTGAACTCTTCCCCACCCCTGTGTCTTTTCTCAGGCTGTGCCCACCTCCTGTTTGTACTTCAAGAGTCATTTGAGGTATCCTTTCTTCAGGTTAGGTGTCCATGCAGGGTTAGGTACACGTTTTGCTCCTACAGCATTAGGCTTATCCCTGGCAGAACTCTTGCTGTATTGTTTTCTCATTATCTGCTCACAACCTACAGGCAGTTGGGCTCTGTGAGGTCAGAACTCATGTGTTATGTATCGTTGCTAATGCCTGGGCCTGCCTTGTTCAATATGTTTGTTGAGTAAGATTACGTATTATGGGCTAACCAGACTGATGAGGACAAAGATTGTCTTTGATAGAGGCAGATTGCTTTCCTATACCTGGTCAGGCAATCTGCAAAGGCAAGGTCTCCATCTGTAAGGTGTGGAACATAAGGATGCTTAGCATGTGTGTTCTTGTGAAGATTAAAAGAGTTCATACATGATTAGAAAAGTACTTGATAAACCATTCAAGTGTTTGATAAATGTTTGTTAATGGTGGCTTTGGTGACTATGACATCACCTGCTTGGGATACAGGAAGGTGAGACACATAGGAAGAAGTTAGAATGGTTCAAGACTTTCCCATAGCCCATAGCCCAGGTTTTACTGATGGACAGACTGTTATCTGTGGGCAGAAAGGGCAGAACACAGACTATTAAGGCTGAACAAAGTTTCCTGATCTCTAGCCTGAATTTGTTTGTGTTGAGGAGGTTCAGAGGGGCAGAGGGATGCTCAGTGAGGCCTCGGATAAACTTTCTCATCCAGGGCATAAACAAAGGGCAAATGTTGGCAATAAGTGTCTCAAACTGTTTAACCAGTTGCCTGTGTTCTTCTAGAGCAGAGGCTGGAAATGCTTTCTCTACAGAGCCAATTGGCAAATACTTAACCTTTGCAGGGCAGTCTCTGTTGCAACTACTCAACACTGCTATTAGAGCATGAAATGAGTCATAGGTAATATAGAAATGAATGAGATGGTTGTGTTCCAATAAAACTTTATTTACAAAACAAGCAGAAGACCAGGTTTGGCCTGAGGGGGCTGTAGTTTGGCAAACCCTAGTCCAGAGTCTTCAGAGCCTGGTGATATGGTTAGGGCTGCAGAGGGATGGCTGCATTTCTTGTTGTTTCAGAATACTTTCAAGTCTCTTGTAGTGGTTGGGGTAGAATTAGAGCTGGAATCCTCCCTTCCTTGTATTTTCTGTGTTGGATGCCTGTAATCGGGAATTGACTAGCTGATGTTATTTGGGGGGATTCTGTGTGTGTCTCCAGTACCAGGATGCTAGTAGGGCCCTTGTGGGGAGGTTAAAAACCTAGGTTCTGGAGACAGAAAGGCTTAGGTTCTAATCCATCTCCACTTGCCATTGGGGTGACCTTGAATGAACTGTAGAACTTCTTTTACATCTCAGTTCCCTCATCTGTAGAATGGGGTAATAATACCTACCTTATAGGAGTGTTGAGAACATTAAAAGAGATAACAGATATAATATGATAAAAGCAGGGCTTCTCAACCTTGACCACTATTGACATTTTGGGTTGGATATTCTTTGTTTTGGGGGAACATTCACATGGTCCCTCCATGACTCGTGGGAGCCACATCTCTGGGGGCAGGGAAAGTCCAGATATAGGTAAAGCTTGACCAGTAAACCTCAGTTTGGAAAAAAGAAAATCCCTTAACCTCTTCTTGATCAAATCATTGATTACTTTCCCCAAACACGGCCTTACTGGGCAGACAAAAAGGAAGATTTTCTAAGATAGCCAACATTTCCTGCAACTGAAAGCAAGAAAGCCGAGCTTTTGGGACTCCACTCTGGCTCAATTTTGGAAAGAAAATATGGACTGAAGTCCTTGCTTCTTTTCTCCCAGACGGCAGGAAATTGTGCATGGGCAGGAGCTTTGGAAGCCCTCTCTCCCCGCAGGGATTCTCCTAGCTTGGAAAGCAGTGTCCTTTTTATTCCTTACCATAAGATGGCACTCCCATGCCTGCACTAGGAACTAGGTTGGCTGGCGAGAGGGCTCTTTGGACGACAGCAGCAGAAAGCCACTGCGCTCATCTGTATTTGCTTTACATCGCTATGCTAACAAGATGCAGACATTTTATTCCAAATGCATAAATGTTATTGAGTTTGCCAAGGATTTTTGCCTGAATCCGAGAAAGAGGACTGATGTTCAGGACCAAGGGGAGATGAAAAGCTGGGGCGGGGGTGGGGGGGGGGTGGGAAGGGTGGTGGTAGAAGGAACAGAAAAGCTTGTCCATCCTGGCTTGGTTCAGCTCTTCAGTCCATGTATTTATACATTTCGTATTAACACACTGCAGTGCGGATTTCTCTGGGACTGTGGCTCACACAGAATCTTGTTCTCTGGTCTCAGTTCTGCGGGAAGCTGCAAACAGCGCGGCCCAGATGAGGGACTGCAGAAGTGGAGAGGGCGTTGCCCAAGCTGGGGTTTGGTTTCTGTCAAGTTTCTGATCCCTTGGTTGAATCTCTTTCCTGCTGACTGATGATTATCTGGAACCTCGTGTAACTGAGGATCAGGTTGCCCTCGAACGTGAGACCGCAAGTCTTCACCATATTGATGACTGAGGGCTACATCCCGTGGCCACCCAAGCCAACACCTTCTCCCTCCCAAGTCCAGCGGGGATTCTTGGATCTCACCTGATTTGTAGGGAAGAGGAGGTGCCAGAGACACTGGCTGTCCCCTTGAGCCACTCTCCTGTCTGTCATTGCTTCAGAGAGCCCAGCTTCTTAGGTGCCGGAGATGCTCAGAGGACTTCCAGTTTCCCAGAGTTTCTCCTACTTCTCTCTCTGTGCTTTCTTAGGAGCCGGGAAGCCTGACTATTTGACCAAACGGATGGAGGGTGGGTAGATGGGTGGATGGAAGAATAATTGAATCCCTCTGTGGTTACCTGACAGGGCACTGTATGATTTCAAACCAGACAAGCAGGTGGAATCTTGACCTTTTATTATGAAAATTAAAGATCAGGTTAGTGGGTTCTGTTCTTAAAAGGCTTAGTCTTGGGGCGCCTAGGTGGCTCAGACAGTTGAGCGTCCAACTTAGGCTCAGGTCATGATCTCACAGTTCGTGAGTTCGAGCCCCTCATTGGACTCTGTGCTGACAGCTCGGAGCCTGGAGCCTGCTTTGGATTTTGTGTCTCCCTCTCTGTCTCTGCCCCTCCCCTGCTCTTGTTCTGTGTCTCCCTCTTTCTGTCCCCCCCCCCACCCGCTCACACTCTGTCTGTCTCTCTCTCTCAAAAATAAATAAAGATTAAAAAAAAAAAGGTTTAGTCTTATAGGGATTTAAGACATGCTGGTAGCTATTAAATAATCATAAAAAACTACCGGCTTTTGGGCACCTGCTATGGACCGGGTTTATATTTATATAACCTATGTATACTTACAATATATATCAAACTGTTTTTATATTTACATGCTCTTATATATTACTTAAATAGAAACTTTGATAAGTTATATATATTTATGTTATATATTTACTTTTTAAAAGAAGTCTGATATAGAATACAGTAGTTACCACCATGTTTTTTTCTTTTCTATTCTTTTTTTTAAATGTTTATTTATTTATTCTTGAAAGGGAGAGAGAGAGCGTGTGTGCACACAAGTGGGGGAGGGAAGAGAGAGAGAGAGAGAGAGAGAGAGAGAGAGAGAGGGAGGGAGGGAGACAGAGAATCCAAAGCAGGCTCCAGGCTCTGAGCTATCAGCACAGAGCCCAACATGGGGCTTCAACCCACAAACCGAGAGATCACGACCTGAGTCAGAGTCAGATGCTTAACCAGAATGAGCCACCAGGTGCCCCAACAACCATGTTTTTCTTAGCATTCATTGTTTCCTTTCTCCTTCCTAATAAAATTCTGATTTTTTTTCAGCTTTTCCCCATCCCGTACTCAGCAGATCCTTTCTTTCCCAGCTCAATGGATGGGTCCTATATAGTCTAAGCCATTTATGGTAAATTCAACTCTCTTCCCAGTGTTTGGTTCCAGAACTGGGCCTAAGGCAATTAATGCAGAGCACCCCTCTGGATACTGTTAGTGATCCCAGACTGGATATGTGACCCGTGTTGGTGCAGTCAGTGTAAGGAAGAACACCCCAACCATCAGCCAAATGGTGGGAAAACTTGCTGCCTTCTGTGGGCATGTACAGTGAAGCCTGTAGCTGACAGCTTTCTTGCAACTAGAGGGAAATTGGCTTTAGGATGACATTGATGCTTGGCTGGTGGAGCAGTGATATGGAAAGAACCTAGGTCCTTGATGACATCATTGAGTGGCTGGATCAGTAACCCCGAAACCTACTTAACCTCTGGGCTGCCTGTTAAATGAGATATATTTAAAAATACCTTTATTGTTTAAGCCAGATCAATTTGGTATTTTGACTGTTTTCAGGAACATGATTGCTTTTGTCAGACAAAAAGGAGATGGATATTCTGAGAGGTCAACAACAACAGCAGTGTCAAAAACAACAAAACAATATTAAGTGGGAAAGGCAGCATTGTAACCCTGGATGGTCCAACCTGATGGACTCCATGCTCTGGATCTAAGCCCATGGAGTTGCCTCCCACTGAAAACAATGTAGAAAGTGTTTGAATGAAAGCCAGGGGCTTGGGGAAGGGGAATAGAAAGAACTTATAACTAGGGAAGGAAAACATTGGAGACTATTGAATGAAGCTCATTATTCCCATAGAATGTGAGACAATAGACATGTCAACAGAGGGAAAAATTGGTTAGCTACAAACTCTAGTGGAGAGAATAGTTCTACTATAAACTTTGATAAATTTCATAGGACTAGAGATTTGATAGAAACTAAAATTGATGCCTATGTCCATTTTGGGAGGGAACACTCTTTTTTTTTTTTTGGCAACTTCCTCCTCTCTCCTCCTTGTTCTGTGATTAGGGAGTGAGAAGAGATGATTTTTCTATTTAAAACTGAAAGAAAAAAGCCCAAATCCCCAACGCCTTTTTATTCCAGAATGAAGGACACATTGACAACTAATGACAACTTGATTTTACCCTTATTCCTGCCTCTTGGAGTATGACTTCTTGGACCTTTGCCCAAAGTTAGATTTGTCTGTTATTTTGGATGTTGGAAAGAAGCTTTGCAACAGTGTTCTTTAGGGAACTTGCTGACCAAGGGAACGAATGATACTGTTTGGGGCTGGAATTTGCAGAGAGATGAGGTTGAGTGAAACTCTGATTGTCAGAAATGACAAGCAAGTGACTTCCCTGGAAAAAGTGGCAGTTTTGTTCAAGTAACAGGCCCCACGGCATGCTGCAAGAGCCTACATTTTTTATTTTGAAGCGTGTTAAAAATACAGAGAGCTTGAATACACATTTCTCTAACAAAAACATGGACGTGGTACATAAAAGATGTTCAACATCATCATTAGGGAAATGTCAAGCACTACAACAAGGAAATGCAACTGCACACATATTAGGATGGTGATTTTTAAGAAAAGGGAAAACAAGCACTGGCAAACATGGGGAGAAACTAGAAGCTGTGTGCGCTGCTGGTGGGCATGTAAGGGGGTGCAGCCACCATGGAAAAGAGTGTGGTGGTTCCTCAAACAATTAAGCATAGAGTTACCATATGATCCAACAATTCCATTGGCAGGTATATATCGCAAAAAATGGAAAACAGGGACTCAAATAGCTGTATGTCAGTGTCTACAGCAGCATGATTTACAAGAGCCAGCATGTGGAGACCACCAAACTGTCCATCAACAAATGAATGGAGAAACCAAAGGTGGTCTTTCTATATAAAGGAATATTATTCAGCCATAAAAAGGCTGGCCTTGTGACACATGCTACAACATGGACAAAAACATTGTCTTAAGTGAAATAAGCCAATGTAAGAGGACAAATATTATAGGCCTCCACTTGTATGAAATATCTGGAATGGTCAAATGCATAGGGACCAAAGGTAGATTCAGTTGCTGACAGAAAGGGGAAGGAGGGGCGGTTGTTTAATGGGTACAGTTTTTCTTGAGGCTGATGATAAAATTTTAGAAATAGTGATGAAGGTTGCACAACATTGTGAAGATAATTCATAACATTTAAAGAAAAATGTAGAAAAATACTAAAAAACATAGAAAAAAAAGAAACAACAGCAGGATATACAACAATCACCCATGTCCTCATTGGGCGGAATGAACAAATACTAATATTTTATCATATTTACCCTAGATATTTACATGGCTGGTGAAGTTATTCCTCCATAGCATATGTGATGGATGCCCTCTGCCACATCCCTGTGGTTGGTCTGAGTCCCCTTACTGCTACCGTGGAGAGTGTCCATGCATCTTGATGGTATGAACCTCAAAAGCCTGCGTCTCTCAACTTCTTGTGAGGAGAGCTTTCTCCAGTGGCAAGGGAGCTCGCTCTCTGTCCACAAGTCAACCCAAAAAGGTGTAGAAAAGCAATGCCAGGAGGTCATCCCTCAAACAATGAGAGATGAGAATTAGGAAAATAGGGTCTCAGATTCCTCATCCCTTTGTGGATCAAGTCTGAGGCATATTCCCTTGTGGCTCTTCAGAGGGTCCCCAGTGAGACTGGGTTGTCACAGCAGTAACCCTCTGATTAACGCACGATTTATTGGCTTTTCTCCCCTCCCGGTCTTTCTTTCCCCACTTCGCGCAATTGCTATCCCAGAAGAACTCCTTATTTTAGGCTCTGGTTTCTGTTGATCCCAAACTAGGACATCCCCTTTCTTCTCATTCCCCTCTTTACTCATAAGAGGCAATGATTTCCATGAAGTTAGTGTAAATGCTCCTGATGGACATTTTCTTACATGTGTAGCTAACACGTCAACATACGCTTTAATGGGTTTTAAATAATTTTGTGAATGATATCAGCGTGTGTGTGTGTGTGTGCAAGTCTGCAACTTGCTTTTCTCACCCAATATGTTTTCAAGATTGCTGTATGTGATAGTAAAGATCTGGGTCATTATTTTTACTTCTGTGCTCAATTTTAACCATTGTATGACCGAACCCCCATGATGAGTATTTTTCTTTTTCCGTATGTTTTGCTATTACAAACAGTGTTTCAATGACCACACTCATACCCTTCTTTTATTTTAAAGAAATGTATCCAGAAGTGGAATTGTTGGATTGGACAGTATGCATAAACGATAACTTTTGAAAAGTGCATTAAGAGGCTACCTGCAGATAACATAAAATTAACCATTTAAAAGTCAGTGTCATTAACTACAGTCACAATGTTGTGCAACCACTACCTCTTCCTAGTTCCAAACATTTCCATCACTCAAAAAGGAACTCCCATATCAGTAGCAGACACTCCCCATTATTGTCTCCCCCCAGGTCCTTGCAATTACTGTTCAACTTTCTATCTCTATGGTGTGCCTGTTCTGGATATTTCATATAAATTAAACTATCCATTTCATCACCTTGTATATCTGGCATCTTTCACTGGCCATGTTTTTTTCTTCTTATTTTTGAGAGAGAGACAGAGTGTGAGCAGGGGAGGGGCATAGAGAGAGAGAGAGAGAGAGAGAGAGAGAGACAGACTGGGAAGCAGGCTCTAGGCTCCGAGCTGTCAGCACAGAGCCCAAAGTGGTGCTTGAACCCATGAGCCATGAGATCATGATCTGAGCTGAAGTCAGATGCTTAACTAACTGAGCCATCCAGGCATCCCTCACTGGGCATGTTTTTAAGGTTCGTGCATTATTACAGCTTCTATCATAGGGTTTTTTTTAATGACTCAATGATATCCCATTATATGTAAATATCACATTTTGTGTTTCCATTCATCTGTTGATGGACATTGGGGCCATATGCACCTTTCAGCTGTTGTGAATAGTGCTGCTATCAATATGCATATACCTGCATGTGTTTGAATACCTGTTTTCAATCCTTTGGGGTATACACCGTAAACAATAACTTTTACATCAGAAAGTTTGGAATGGTTGGATCCAAAGCATTTGTGGTCAACCATGTGTTTGTCTGAAATGTGGGGATAAACACCAGCAGCTCTAACCTAGACAGAGATCATGTAGTTGCTAGAATTAGAAACTCTATCAAATTAGTTTAAGAGAAGTGGTTTATTGGAAGGATACAACAGGACATCTTATTGATGCCCAAAGACTGAAAACAAAGTACAGGAGAGCCTCCAAAAAACTGGAGTTGGAAAGTTCAGGGGTAGGGCTAAGCCCTTTGTTAGTCATACAGTTCCCTCCTTCTCTCTACAGCCCAGTTTACTTATGAGGGCACTCATGGCGGAAAATTTAGAATGTCCTGGAAGCAAGGATTTTAGCAGGACTCCAAAGATGTGCTGGAAAAAGAGGGCAATCTCCCAAGTATCTGCCCTGCAACATTTCATGCCTTCGTGCCTTTGGTCATGCTTCTCCTCATCCAACTTCAGCTCAGGTCACTATCTCAAGGTTGGTGAGTTCCAGCCCCGCATCAGGCTCTCTGTTGTCAGCACAGAGCCTGCTTCAGATCCTCTGTTCCCCTCTCTCTCTGCCCCTCCCCCACTTGCAATTTCTCTCTCTCAAAAATAAATAAACATTTAAAAAAGAAAAAAAAACCCATGGGGCTTTACCAACGTTCCTTCCTGACCTCCCCATAACTTACCACTCCATTACTTTGTTAACTTGAACACTTAACTACATGCTAGACAACTAATAGCACGAACCTGGGGGCCAGACTGTATGCGTTTGAATCCTATCCACACTCCTCCT
Source organism: Lynx rufus (assembly GCF_022079265.1). NCBI lineage: Eukaryota > Metazoa > Chordata > Mammalia > Carnivora > Felidae > Lynx > Lynx rufus. The sequence goes on from NW_025814838.1 coordinate 13,557,302, forward strand.
GTGGTCTCTGACAAGCGCCTAGACTTTTATGCATCTGTAAAATGGGAAGGTCGACTGCACCTACCTCACAGTGTCATAGTGAGGATCAAATGAGCTAATGTATGCACAGCTTCTAGAAGCTTCCTGGCAGCAGCCTCGTCCCAACACATGATCTGTCTTAACCCTCAGGACAACAGTGCAAGATAGCCGATGCCACCCCACTTTACAGAAGAGGAGACTGAGGTCAGAGGAGACCCAGGATGTGAAGTCAGGTCCATCACCACATCATGCTGGTGCCCTCTCCCTTATATCGTTCTGCTAAATTGTTCTTTCCATCTACAGCTTATTTTAGAACAGCAGAATATCCCTGCCTCTCTGCTGCTTCATCCTGCGTATTATTTTGGCTCCAAATGGCAGCCCATAGCCCCTGCTTAACTTGTCTTTTTTATTGGTGTAGCAGATGATGAAATGGATCCCTTTACTCCAGCAATTGGGATTGAAAATATATTTCTTGAGAACTGGGACTTGAATTTCTGTACTTGCCGTAAATTGGCCTTCCCTCCCCTTCCACTGATCACTGCTTAGAATTGCTTCTTATGGAAAGGGTCTCTGAGTAAAAAAAAGAAAAAGAAAAAGAAATTGGAAATTCCATTGGCAGGGGCTCCAGGTTAGAGCTCTACCCCCTGGCTCCTTAAACTGATTATTTGTGGGCCAGGAATCCATGGGCTTCTTGCAAGAAGCCCTTTGGGTGAACGCTGGTGGGATTTTGGAGAGGGCTTTGCCGTAATACCTTACTGGAAGCGAGCAGCTCTGGGGGGCCGCAGAAGATAGGTTGAAGCAGCCTATATTGCTAAGCGGTTTAAAGCAGACCATTTCCAGCACAGTTGAAAGTAAAGAAAAAGGCTTATTCTGCAGAAGTGGGAACTTAGTAATGCCAACACAAAGAACTGGGACTTCTAGGAGAGCTCTGAGGCTGGGTCTCTTGCAGAGCATTCCATTAAAATGCTTCTTTAAGCAGCAACTAGGCTGGACCCTCTCAGATGTATTTACTGGCCATTAGCTGCTGCGAGGAGAAGATGGGGAGCAATAAACGGAGGGGTTACAAATTAAAAGGTAGAAATTTTGTCATCAAAAGTGGAGAAATGGCTGTGGGGAAGCTTCTACAACTCCAAGGTAAATTCATCGCAAAAATTAAAGAAATGGATCCTTTTAACTCAAATTCAACTTAGAGGCAACCATCTCCAAAGTTTGGCAGACACTGTTCCCCCTGCTGGGGGGTAGAGGGGTGCTGGAGGGGGGCAGGTCTCTGTCCGGCTGATACTCTATCTTCTGCCTTGCCTCTGGGGCACCTGGACCAGTGAGTTCCAAGCTCTGGGGCAGAGAAGGGAGGCCAAAAAACCTCTTGATGGCCTCATATTAGAAGTGACCAGCACTAGACACGTGACCCCCTCCTTACCGCAGAGGAAGCTAGGAAATGTTGGGGTGCACATTTAACTGTCTCTATGACATGGTCCCCTCCCCACTCCCAAGACCAGGTGAAGTGTCCTGCCTCTGGAGTTTTGAATCATTCAATCATAGCACATCTTTGCTCTCTGTCTCTCTGTCCCTCTCTCTCTCTCTTTTTTTTTTTTTTTTTTTTTTTGGTCATTGCTTGTTTACTACCCAACCCAAGTCCCAAACCTACAAGCTCCTGGAGAGAAAGCACTAAACTTATCCACCATGGCATCCCTTACACGCAACCCAACACAGCACATGGTGAGGGTTCACTACATAGTTGTCGAACATGTGAAAACAAGAAGAAATAGGTGAGTCTTCTGGAAACATAGTCATACAGGAAAAAAAAAATGGAGACATCATCGTTTTTATAAAGTCTCTTACCTAGGAGGTGAGTGCTGTATCTATCTGTGTGTCAGACGGCCTTTAATCTCCTAGATATCAGTCAGGTCTCTTTGATCTGAGAATCTTCAGACTGGAGTATTTGGAACCTCTCCCCACCTCCCTCCCCAAATTTGTACACGTGGTGGATTCAATGCTGGGCTCTGTTCAAAGTTTCATGACTTTTTTTCTGCTAGCCTGTCAATCATGACTTGTTTTATGGTTTCCAATCATGCACACACAAATTAGGGAGAATAAGCTCATGACTTTTTTCTCCCAAACATGACGGGTATTTTAAAAATATTACTATTTATATACAAAGTAATTCTGATACAGTTATTTATAGGGGATATATGTTGGTCATCTGAATGATCAAATATATATTTTTATATATATTGGGCCTTCACCACAGTGCCTAGCTAATTGCTTTCCAATCCTTGGAATTTCTTGTTTTGAGGGTGATAAAGGTATCTTTTGTAGTGTCAATGAGGTGACTTTTGAGAAGCTCCGTGTGGAGCCTGGTTGCCAATGGAGCCAACCACGTGATTTAGGGGACTGGAATTTTTCAGTCCCACCCACTAACCCTCCCTCCGCCCCCTCTCCCCCCCAAAGGAGAGGGGCTGGAGGCTAATAAATGCCATGGGAGCAGGATTTAATCATCCAAACCTATGTAAGGAAGTCTCCATAAAAAGGACAGTGTTTGGAGAGCTTCTAGGTTGGTGAACACATACATATTCTGGGGGAGTTGTGCCTGGGGAGGGCATGGAAGCCCGTGCCCTTTCCCCCCCTACCTTGTTCTACGCATCTCTTCTGTCTCAGCTGCTCCTGAATTAGTAAGTAAAATGTTCCTCTGAGTTCTGTGAGCCACTTTAGCAAATTAATTAAACCTGAGGAGGGGGGTCCTGGGAACCTCTGATTTCTAGGCAGTTGGTCAGAAATACAGGTAACAACCTGGACTTGAACTTGACATCCTGAATTGGAAGGGGAGTCTTCCGAAACTCCAATTTGTAGTGGGTCAATGAGAAGCACAGGTAACAACCTGGGATAGTGACTGACCTCCAAAATTGAGAGCAGTTTTGTGGGCCTGAGTTCCTTACCTGTGGAAACTGATCTCTGCGTAGATAGTGTCAGAATTGAGCTGAATTGGGTTGAATTCTTGGACATCAGCTAGTTGGTGTGGGGAAGCCTACACAGACACACACACAGACACACACAGACACACACACAGACACACACACACACACACACACACACACACACTGGAGAACTGGACCCTAAAACCCCAAAGAGTAATACATACTTTTAGGGCATGTGTTAGTTAGGGTCATACTAGCTGCTACAACAACAACAAAAACCATCAATACTGGTGGCTTATTAAAAACTTTCTAGCTTATATAGCAGCCTAGTGTGCATATTCTCAGGGGGCAGGCAGCCCACCATGTGGCAAATTGGGGAAGCAGCCTCCTATCTTGCTGCCTTGGGGTCTTCTGCTTCCACTCTGGCTTCAGTCCATTGGTGAAATCCAATTATGGTCCTCGGAGTGTCCAGCCTAGACACAAAGCATGATGGGAAATGTTTTCTTTGGTCGAATTCACCCTTTACCATTCTCAGCCATGTGATTTAGATGGGGTTGACTCTTGCCACAGTGGGTGGGCTCTGCTCCCTGTAAGCCAAATTAGCAAGTCACATACTACTAGCCATAATGATTGGGTTAGGTATGGGTACATCATCTAATTCAGGCCATTAGGAAAAGCAGAACCTCAGACTTGTGTTAGAGTAGTCAGAGACCCTCCCTGTTATTTTCTGGGTGAGTATGTGAGGTGTGGAACAGTTTCTGTCATTTTGATGTTGTGGGAGAGCCAATCTGGAACTGTGTGTGTGTGTGCGTGTGTGTGTAGAATAAGGTGGGAGGAGGGTCGGGACTTCCACTTGGAGCCAGAAGATGAAGCCAATGTTTAGAAAGTAGAGCCCTGAGATAGTTAGAAGCCAGATTCTTGGTGATCTTATTGCCAAGGCTGGATTACGCCTTTTGCTTGCAACCCACCCTATTTCCTGAAGTTAGATTGGTAAATAAGTCCCATTATTGTGAAGGCAGCTTGAGTTGGGAGCTTTATCGCTTGTGGCACAAAAAATGTACTAACCAATATGGACAATTTGGGTGAAATAAAAGCATCAAAAAAGCTTGGCAAAGCATAAAGGCGACCACAGAAACATTTTCAGTATTTCCACAGGAGACATTTTGTAGTTTTTACGATCATGCTGCATGTTTAATTGAATCCTACTTTTTCTCTTAGCATGATTTGGAACCATCTCTCCATGTCACTAAAAACTTGTTTTGAGTATCGTTTAAAGTAGCTTGTTCTAGGGCGCCTGGGTAGCTCAGTTGGTTAAGCGCTCGACTTTGGCTCAGATCATGATCTCCCAGTTTGCGAGTTCGAGCCCCTCATTGGGCTCCGTGCTGACAGCTCAGAGCCTGGAGCCTGCTTTGGATTGTCTCCCTCTTTCTCTGCCATTCCGCCACTCACACTCTGTCTCTCTCTCTCTCTCTTAAAAATAAACATAAAGAAACACTTTAAGATGGTTTGTTCCATATTCTAGTTTGTTACTGCTCCCTAATTATTGGGCATTTAGGTTGCTTTCAGTTTTTGCTTCCTTGAGTTTTTCTTTAGGATGCATTCTCAGAGGTGAAATTTCTTGGTCGAAGTGTATGAGCATTGTGAAGAGCTTGGTAACAAGTGCCAAATTATTTTCTGGAAGAGTCAGGCCAATTATGCTCCCTGTGGCAATGGGCATCAGAGCTCAAATATACCTAAGTCAGCATATAAGTATCCCAACCATCTTGGTCCATAGTGGCCCTTCATTTTTAATTTCCTTCATTACTGTTACTTCATTTTGTTTTTTTTATATATGTATCTCCTGACCTGGTGTTGCATATACTCCAGAACCTCTGACTCTTGGCCTGTTTGGCCTCTAACACTTGGCCTCTGATATTTGGCCTCCTAAGTCAGCTTCTAAATAATCTTCACATGATTCCAAATGGCATAGACCAGGGCTTCTCACCCTCAGACTGGTGACATTTGATTAGTGACACACATATATACATGCACAAGTATATATAGCTACATAGACATCTCTATCTCTGTCTCCTTGGTACACGTATTTTTAAATTTTCTCTATGTTATTATGTTTTGACACCTTAAACAATCTTTCTGGCTGGGGAGAGAGACACTGCCCTTCTGGGCTAAATATGGCAAAGGGACAAGCAGGGAAGGCACACCTTTGATATGCAAGCTAACCAATAGAGCCCTTCTATCTGGCCCTCACTGCCCAGCAGGCTCTGCCTTGGCTTTAATCATAGCAGAGCAGGTCTCAGGCAGCTGAAGACACCCGGTAGCCCAGAGCCTGGACGGTTTCCAGCTAGCCCACCTTGAACTGTTGACCTTGTCTTGTCTTGCCTTGCCTTTTTTTTTTTTCCCACTCACATGTGGGATTTTATTTTTTAACTTTTGTTAATGTTTATCTTTGAGAGAGAGAGAGAGAGAGAGAGAGTGTACATGAGCGGGGAGAAGCAGACAGAGAGGGGGACAAAGGAAGGATCTGTAGCTGACAGCACGGAGCCCAATGGGAGGGTCTTAATTCACAAAACTGTAGATCATAACCTGAGTTGAAGCCACTTAACTGATTGAGCCACCCAAGAGCCCCCACCTTGCCTTTCTTATGGAAACTTCAGTAAACCTTGACCTGAGTTCTCCCCTTGCTGCTGTCTGATGTTTTTCCTGTGACCCTCTGTGCATGGCCTGCGGTGACTCCCTCTCTAGAATCTGTGCATACAATAAATGTTATTCTACAAGCATTGTCCTGTTTACTACCATAGCTGCATCTGACTGGCCGTCCCCAGAACACACAGTGAAAGAGTTTCACCACCCCACTGACTATTCACTCTCCTGGTTCTGCTTCTCTACGGCACCTTGCCTAATACACGATGCAACAGGGCTTGGAATCTGTTGTAAAGACAGAGCCAAGAGGTTTTGTGGACGGTCTGAATGGAGGGGTGTGGGGAAAGCGGTTATCAAGGAATGCTTGTACCTTTGGGCCACGCAAGTACCCTCATACATGCCCTCTCAGCTTGAAAGAGCAAAGGTTTTGCCCAAGTCAGCTCTGGTGGTTCACCTTGAGTGTTGCTAAGTGATTTCATCCACACCTTTGGTGCTTTTCTGCCCAACAGCGTTCACCTCTGCAGACCCTATTTCCCGTGCCTTATAGTGTGCCTGCACCTTTCCTTGGTCATGCTTAATTAGTAGTGTTTTCGGGGCACATCCACTGGAACTATTCCAGAATTCCGTGGAAGGGCAGTGAGCATTGCAGCACCACTGGCTTAAGCCCCAAAATATCTCTAAAGGGCTTTTTCATTACTTTCCCTAGTCTCCATCACCTGTCTGTTGCACTTGGAGGTTTAGGGATGGTAGTGGGTGGGCTTTGAGGTGGATTCTTCCAGAAGGCCCCAGATTGGAGGAGACTGGATGGTTCTAAACCAGAATTTCCATACAGGTGGCAGAATAAGAGATGATGTCTGAAGACTTTCAGAGGAGTCTGGCAGCCTCAGTATTGATCTCAGGGGAGAAGACCATTCCTTTTTGCGGCGGCCTCCTGGGAAGCTTGCTCAGCTAACCATGGATCCTTCTGGAAATTTCTAGATGTTATTGAAAATCTCTGCTCTGTGCCGGCAAACAGGCATCTGGGGAGCGGGAAATTGGGCCAAATGCCCTTACTGGGGCCCAGGAGGGGGTCTGCAGTTTTGGATTCTTTTGAGCAGAGAGAATGGCTCTAGGCTGCAGGCACAACACGTTTAAAAAAAGAAGCCAAGCTCATTTATAGTCAGTCAGCTCATGACCCTTTTCTCTTTTCCCATCATGAGTCAACGAGGGGGGCAGTCTCACTGTGGCTGCTGCTCCTGTTCAAGGCTTTCCTTGAAAGTTGTGAAAACCAGGCAAGAGCCCTCCCCCATTATAAAAACATACACTCATAATGAAAATAAGATTCACTCAGTACTGAGGGATGAAAGAGAAGAGAGAAAAACCTTCCAAATTCCCACTACCCAGAGATAACCATTAACATTTTGATAAATATTCTTCTGGCTATTTCTAAATACACCTTCTCTCTCTCTCTCTCTCTCTCCCTGTCTGTCTGTCTCTCTGTCTCTGTCTCTCTCACACACACACACACACACCCACATACTTTTATGCAAATGCGATAACATCGTGTGTGTTCTCTTATTCTGTAACCTGCTTTTTAACTCCACATTATGCCATGGTCCTTTTTCTGGGTCAACAAATTTAGAAATACCTCATCAATTTTAATGGCTGCTTAAAATTCCACTGTGTTTAAAACGTACAATATTTAACCGGTTCCCTATTGGTGGACATTTACGTTGGTTTCGATGTTTATCGTGGAGAATGTTGCTATGAAAATCCATGCAGTTATATCTTCATCCACATGTATAATTTATTGCTCATTTAAACATCTCTCTCTTTTTTAAATACCGTAGTAGTAGTAGTAGTAATAACAACAACAACAACAACAACAACAACAACAATAATAATCTTTTCTGGGGTTGTGATGAGAAGAGATAATGTGGCATTTCTGGAGACTTCTGTGTCCCCTGGGACAGTTTTCAGCATGGAAATGAAACCCAGGAGCCAGGCCTGAGTCCGTGATGCCCAGAATTTTCTGATTATAAGGATCATGAGGACACATGCTGACAGCCCTGTTTCTGGGACTTTCTGGGACCTAATGAGACACTCTCAGGGGCTGACACAGAGGCACAAGGCATAGGTGGGGACCCAGGGGCAGAGAGAAGCAGGAGGAAACTGGGAACTCACAGAAATCCTTGGTTGTATAACTGAGGTTTGGACCGAGTTTAAATGTCTGGAAGGGACACAGGGCACCAGGAAATTACAATATAGTGAGGTAAGTGTTAAGTACAAGTACAAGAGGTATTGGAAGAACCAAAAAGGCTCACTAGCATTTGGAGGTCTGGGAAGCCTTCCTGGAGAAAGTCAACTCCAAAAAAGTGCCCTAAGGTATTTTGGAAATGGCCACAAGACAGAACGATGAGGAGAGGGTTCAGGGAGAGCATTCTGGGAAGAGGGCAAAGCTGTTACAAAGGCCAAGAGGGCAGAGAGTCAGGGTGCTTTCTCTCACTGAGCCCCAAATCTAGACAAATGAATAAATAGGCAAGTTCAAAACACAGGGCTGTGATGACAGTGGGTTTTGGGACATAGACTGGGGAGGTGCTTGGGGGTCTGAAACAATGGACTGAACCCTGACATTGTCCTGGAGGGCATCTCTTCCCTCTGGCCCTGCCCCCTGGAGCCAAAAGCACTCTCCCTGTAACTCAGAAAACAACACACTGGTGGTTGCTTCAGGGCCTAAAATCATAGTCATTGTCTTCATTTTCATGTGGTCCAAATAGTGACGGAAGGAATTTACAAGACAGGAAGCAGAACTGGGGCATGCTGATAGGGCCAGTGATGCCTTGTGATTACTCCTATTTTTTGTTGTGTTTCGTTTTGTTGTTTTTGTGATTACCCCCCCTCTTTTTCTTGCATTTTTAATTTTTTAACTAAAATAATTTTTTTAACATTTATTCATTTTTGAGAGACACAGTACAGGCAGGGGAGGGGCAGAGAGAGAGGGAGACACAGAATCCAAAGCAGGCTCCAGGCTCTGTCAGCAAAGAGCCCGACGTGGGGTTTGAACCCATGAATGGTGGGATCATGACCCGAGCTGAAGTCAGATACTCAACTGACTGAGCCACCCAGCTGCCCCACAATTACTTCCAGTTTTAAACGAGAAGTGGGGAACAGATTGGCAGCTGTCAGCAGAGCTGCGATTATGAGAGGGAAGCCAGGAGAAAGGTCATTTTGAGAAATAGAAATGCCCTTAAAGTTGGTTTGACATGAGCTATATAACTTCAAAGTTTTGGGACATCAAAAATTCCCTCCTCAGCCTGTGGAGGCTCCTGGAATTTCTACCTGTAGCTTGGGGAAAAGGCGTGAATGTGAATGAGTACTTATGTATGCAGCATATATGGTGTGGGCCATGAGTCTCTGAATGGGGTTCATGAACAATGTACTTTAGAATCACCTGGAAGCTTCCAGAAGGCGCATCTTTGGGTCCTACCCTAAACCCTTGGAAGTGGACACGCCTGGCTGTTTGTTTGGCATCCGTCCAGCTGGGCTCCCACCCTCTTCTCTTTCCTTACAGAATCCAGTTTTCATGGTCAGTTGTATGCCCCTCCCCCATGCCATCTTAAAACTGTAGGAAGACTAGACATAAGAAAGAGAAGCAGAAGAGATAGCATCTCTTTGTCCTCTGGCTGCTGCTGACTGAGCGTGTAGAATCTACACCAAAGGAGCAGAGAGAAGAGATGGACAGAACCTGGGTTCTTGATGACACCTGTGAGCGGCTGAATCAAACTTCCCTGAGGCCTGACCTCTCTGCAGACTTCTGTCATGTGAGATAACAAACTCTTCCATTGAGCTGGAATTTCCATTATTTGCAGTGAAAGCCCCATAACTGATACACATTCATCGAATCAGCATCTCTGGTGATGGGCCTCCCCCAGGCATTTCTGAGGTACAGTCGGTGTGGAAACCACAGGAGAGGTACTGGGGACACCAAGCTGGCCATCAAAGGTCAGGGTCGGACCCTGGCTCAGCCACAAAGTTTCTGAATTACGGGGAGTCTGCTGTATCCCCTCTCTGAGCCTCAGCTTTCTCACATGACCAAGAAGGGATCTACCCTAGGGAATCTATCTTTGTGTTCTGCTGTTCTGCTGTAATGTGACCCGAGGCAAGCATGGTGGGTAACTGTGGCAGGAGAGAATGCCAAGGGAAAGGTGGCACAAAATGCTGTGACACCAGCAGAGTAGAGCAGCAAGGAACGCTGTTGTTACCTTAAACAAAAGCTGGCTGCAAGTTCTCTGCTTTCTAGAGAAACGGCATAATAAATCTCAGGGATTGGAAAGTTCTATTGTGCAGAAAAATGCCTTGATGAATATTTTGGTTCTAATGTAGGGCATGTCCCCCACTCCCCATCAGAGCCTGGATGAACGATGGGAAAAGGAGAGAGGGCTGGATTTCTCCAGTACCCTAGGGTCAAGCACAGTGCGACAGGACCTTGGGTTTCTAGCAGTCTTTAGAAAAAAGAGGTGGGTCCAGAACAGAGCAGAAAGGAGTTGAGCAGAGGGTCTAGGGATGGAGAAGCCTGAGGAGATGGGTGGTGGTGACCAGGGCCTCAGGAGGATGAGGCCAGAGAGGAATTTCCTGGGATGAGAGATGGTCCATATGTACCAGGCAGTGACATCCAATGTCCAACTTTGGCTTGTCACCTGGCCTGTATTGTGCAGAATCTTCCCTCTCTCACCCAAATCATCAGTGACAGTCTGCAGCACACTCCCTGTTCTTTGTTTTGGGTACTTTGGGGGAAATAATGAAATAACTGAGGATGAGTGCAGCTTGACATGCTGTGTAGAAAGAGTGCGGACATCCTGTGAGATTTTCAGAATCTATCTGCTCACTGTGTAGAAGCAACGCTTCACAGGAAGTGACTGGGTGAACCTAGTCCCTGCTCCAGAGCATCTTCAGAAACATGGGGGGTGGGGGATGGCCATTAAGTTCAACACAAAAGATGGGATGAGGGCTTGAGGAGTTCTCGAGAAAGGTGACCCAGAATGCTGGAGGCTGGAGGAACATCCGGGGACTGGGTGACCCAGACTGCTGGGGACTGGAGGAACATCTGAGACCTGGGTGACCCAGCATGCTGGATGCTGGAGGCACATCCGGGGACTGGGTGACCCAGACTGCTGGGGGGACTGGAAGAACATCCGGGGACTGGGTAACCCAGACTGCTGGGGGACTGGAGGAACACCTGGGGACTGGCGATGGTAGAACAATATAAACTCTATTCACAATATCTCATGGGCTTCTTGGCTTATGTCATCCGTCCCATAACTCTGTGGGACACGTTAATTATTTAGACCCATTTTCAAATGTGGGAAACCTTACAAACTAAGGCTCAGATAGGGTCCTGACCTTCCTGATGTCTTCATGGTTTCCCAACTGGGTCTTGCCTTCCTGCACCACCATTTTGCAGCTGGTTCCCTCAACCGTCATTGGGGAAAGGGTGGCACGTTAAGGTATGATGAGATTTGATTAGGGTTGGGAAGGAGTAAAGTAATTGTGGCAGACAAGGAGGCTGCTAATTTAATGATCCCCTTTTGAGGACATCTGACCAGACCCTGGTGGCCACACACTTTTTCCAACTCCTGAATGGCTGATATTTCCAAGTAACGGGGATCCCAGAAGAGGGTGGAGTTTTACAATGTCAGCATCCACTTTGGAGGGCTGTGGGTCTGCTTTCCCCAGGCCATGTGAGTTACTTGTGGCAGCTTGGTCTTTGGGAAACAAGGAAACTCACTGAAACCCACTGGGAGACTGGAAGTGGCCTGCTCAGCCCTCCCCAACCCTCCCTGGGATCCACAAATGACCTGGTGGAGCAGTGATAAAGCCACAGTTGCGAAGAAACCAGGGTTGTGGTTCAACCACCTGAGGCTCGCAGGCTGCTCCGACATGATGGGGGGCAGCCGTATACCCACAAGACCACATCTGGCTGCAGACCTAATGGCTAAACAATTGTGCTAATGGAGACACTGTCTCCCACAGGCTTGCTCAGCTGCCTGTTCTCCCTTATTTCCCATTTTGTCACCTCCTGTTGAGTCTACTCAACAAAACTTTGGTATTAGCATCCCCCACCTGATGGCTCTTCTCCCTGCCACCGGCTTATCAGTTCAGACTTTGTCGTTTCTCATAGGAATCACTGCCATAGACTTTACCTGGTCCCCTGCCTCCTGTTCCTAACTCCTCTGCATTCTTTAACCGGTCATCGGAATTCATTAGACGTTTCTTAAGAACTCTTCTTAGCTCTAGTGTCATAAAGAATATCCTTTGGTTTTGACTAACTCTGAGCACCTCCCCCTTTGTCTCCTGGTTCCCATCATTCACTTTTCTATTACAAATACCTTGGAGATAAGAGCTTTTTAGGACCAGACTCCTCTTGTAGAATCTAGCAGCTATTTGATAAGCAATAATGGATAGTAAGGCAGGGACAGATCTTAATTATTTTTTTATAGCTCAATATGAACTCATATTAATATGGGCCCAAGCACTCATTTCCATTTGACTTTTATTTTGCAGCACCTTCTCTGTGTAGGGCACCAGGACAACCTATGTAGAGACATGGATTAGCTGTTGCTTAAAGGGGCTCGGAGAGCTGATGACTCTGTGAAGGGCTCAGTGCTGCTTTCTGAGTTCATAACAGCATGTCATGGATTTTCTAGTTCTTGAAAATGTCCAACTAGTGTGCCTGAAACCACCTCATCTTTGTCATTTTTCCCCCTAGCAATACACAAGTTCCTTCTCCATAGTTGCTATAACTTAGCACGAAAGGCATTTTAGAAACCCATTCTGAGGAAGCGGAAAGGAAATTGAATTTTCAATGCGGTCAGCTAGCCCTATATTTTGTTTGTAACACTGTTCTTTGATTTTGTTCTAGAGCAGCAAGAGAAACCTGTTTTAGTGCTAACATGACAACATTTACATCATGTTTTATTAAGGTTTAAGGTGGCATGGTCTTGAAAAGGGTAATAGGAAACTATAGAGTCAGGAATCTGGTTCTGCTTTTGATATGTTCTAGGACCCTGGACCATGTGCTTAGTCTCAAGACTCAAGATTCTGATCTGTACAATAGGAGAATGGTCCTAGATGAAGGCCATCAAATAGATTTCGACTCAAGTCCACTGTTGATGGCCACCTGGTGCTCTGTGTTGAGAACAATTCTGAGGCTGAACACTGTGATTGATTAGTGATGTCTGTCATGGCTGCAGGATGGAGGAAAGTAGTACAAATACTACTGAGTTGTCAGCACAGAGCCTGAAGTGGGGTCGAACCCACGAATAGTGAGACAATGACCTGAGCTGAAGTCAGATGCTTAGGTGACTGAGCCTCCCAGGTGTTCCTTTTCTCTATGGCTTATAAGCTGCTCTTCCATTCTTAAAAAATAATGAAACACTCAGGAGCCCTCTTACACCATCTCTACTGTGTTGTTTTACTAATTTAAACCTAAACACCCCTCCCCACCCCACAAAACCCTCCATCCCAAGTCAGCCATCACAATTCGGAACAGGGAACTGTAGATGATCCTTGACATTTGGAGCTCATTACCACTCTTTTTTTGCTGTATGTGATTCATTGTGTTAGATTAAACCTCTGCTTATGAGCAGTGCGTGTGGATACAGAGGTCGTCAGAGGTCATGGGCCCCCTGACGACACTGAGACCCTAGAAGGTGAAGTAATCCTCCCAAGACCCCATATTAGCTAATAACTGGCACAGCGGGAGCTCCTGGCTTCCAAGAAGAGGGCTCTTTCTCTTGCCCCATGCAGTGTCTTCCAATTCACTCCAAAATTTCTGATAACTGGGATGACCTTTGTTACAAAGACAGGGGTGCAAAGATGTTGATACTGCTTTATTTTTTTATTACTTAACTTAAAAAAAGCTTTAAGTTTACTTATTTTGAGAGAGAGAAAGAGAGCACAAGCGGGAGAGGGACAGAGAGAAGGAGAGGTAGAATCCCAAGCAGGCTCTGTGGGGCTTGAACCCACGAACTCTGAGATCGTGACCTGAGCAGAAATCAAGAGTCGGACGCCTTAACTGTGTGACCCAGGTGCCCTTGGACTGTTTCATTTTTTCACTTAAAAAATCAAAATCGGTGAGAGCCCCTGCATGAGACATCAGCAGGATGCTAAATATCTATTTTCCAGGGCCCTGCCCCTCACCCCTCCGTGAATTGGCTAAGAAAACTGGGGACTTACACAGTCTGAGGGAGTCTTTTTCACAGGGAAAAGTTGAGGTCCTAGGATACCCGATTACCTGTAAACCAGTGGTTCTCACCAGGGAGTGATTTACTCCCCCGGGGGGATGTTTGGCCAGATGCCCAGGCCAGAAGCAGGAAGTGGCCTGCTCAAGCCCATCCACATGTGTCTGAACATTGGGTGCCTCCTTCCTGCAGAATGACGCTGAGGACCTAGGGTGGGGGTGATGACCTCAAAGAGCTACCAGGGCCTGGAAGGTGAGGCCCAGGAGTGGGGCAGCAGAAAGGGTGCTGCCAAGACCTGTCTGCCTCGTCCACTGGACGCCTGCTGTGTCACACATGAGCCCAAACTTCTGATTTTTTCAAGAGAAGCCACAAAACTGTATGTTCGTTTGAAACAACCCTTTTGACAATGTTGACAACTAGTCAAAACTTTTCGACCCTGTGTGGGGAGGGGAGGAAAGAAAGGAAAAATTGAGCGTTTCCTGAGGCCTTATCTTTTGCCTGCAAGGGAGCAAGAACTTTCATGTCCTTTGCAAAATCCATGGAAGCTGTCTTTCTAGTGTCTGCCTGTCCTCACTAATCCACATGCCATTCTGAGACACAGTCAGCTGTTAGTCGGGATAGAAGAGTTAGGGCAGAGATTTCTGTCCAAATTATTACCTTTATAATTTCATTTTAATGAATAGGGTTTAAAATTTTTTTTAATGTTTATTTATTTTGAGAGAGCGAGAGACAGGGTGCAAGCAGAGGGAGGGCAGAGAGAGAGGGGTACACAGAAAATGAAGCAGGCTCCAGGCTCTGAGCTGTCAGCAAAGAGCCTGAATCGGGGCTTGAACCCACCAACCATGAGATCATGACCTGAGGTGAAATGAAAAGTCAGACACTTGGGAGGAACAAAGATGGTGGAACAACATCGAAGTTTTTTTGCATCTCCGGACCATGAAATATACCAGATCAACACTAAACCATCCTGCACACCTAGAACACTGATCTGAGGATTAACACAACAATCTGCACAACCTGAACCACAGAACTTGGCTGGTATGCAGCGCGGAGAGATGAACTGGGGGAGAGAGAAGTCACGAGGGCAGGGAACTGTGTTTTCCTTGCAGAGAGAGGACGGAGATGAGGCGGGGGGAGAGTTCGGGAAAAGCACCCCCCTGCCCCCCAAAAGCAGCTGCAGAGAAAGTGGAAAGGTGGAAGCAGCCACAGGGACTGAACTAAAAGGGAGAAAGGAGAAAGGAGAGGGTTGAAATTCCATTAAGACTCTACAAACAGGGGAGGGCAGAGTCTGAAACTCCGCAGCTCATTACCTGGCAATGTTCCGGTGGGAAGGGCGGATCCCCAGGAGCAGAGTGAAGTCTGGTTATCCTCGGGTCACACGGGGAGAGGCGGTTTCCCTGCTGGGAGGACATCTGGTCGAGGCTGTGTGGCCACACGGTCCCAGCAGACCCCGGAGAACAACCACATTTGCTGGTGGTGGAACAAGGTCATTAAGGGCGAAGCCTGGGGCCAGATGCGTGTTGTGATTTTCCATGATCCCTGAAACGCCGCTGCTACGCGATCGCGTGAACTTTCTCTGGGGCGGGCTGGTGCCAGGCCGCAGTCTCTGGGCTTCGGCAGCAGCAGCGGTCCCGCGAACATTCCTGGCTGCGGCGGCCACCAGCCATTGCTCGGGGAGACCCTCCCGGAGAGGATCTGAGCTGGTCGGAGCCGCAGTCCCTCCAAAGGGAGGGGTCGGGAAACACAGCCGTGTCAGAGATAAAACTCAGGAGGGAGGTGGCGCCTGACAACCTTGACGGCTTGGTCACCGACAGCATAGAAGCAGGGAGCGGAGGAAGCCGGAGACAAAGGACGGGTGCGTGATTGCTGGTGGGGGAGAAGAGAGGTCAGACACTAGAGACTGAGCAGCTGGGTCACCACCATTTTCACCGCTCCTGCGCGTGCGCATACACACCTGCAAGCGCCTCAACAATCCTCTGCAGTAAGCTGAGCAGCGCCATCTAGTGGAAAACGGAGTCATTACACTAAGCCCCGCCCAACGGTGCTAACCTCACTCTTCAGTAACACAAGTCTCTCCACCTGCTTAGATTATGGATGATAAAGCCCTTCATAGTTCGACTTCTAGGGAAAAACGAGGTAATTTCAATCGTATTTCAGTCTATTCTCTGGTCCATCTATTCAATTTTTTGTCTTTATTTTTCATTTCTTTTTCTTGAATACAAACAGAGAAAAAATTTAGTTTTATTGTCAATTTTTATTACAAATATTTTTCTTTAATTTTTCTACTCTATATTTTACTTCTTTGTAAATTTTTCAAATTCCATTTTACTTCCATCATTTCATTTTATTCTATTTCACTGTGTTTGTTTTTTTCAAATTTTCAACTGTTTTCCTTTTTTTGTCTATTTTTTTCTCTAATCTATTAAGCTCCTTTCCCCAACCAGAGCAAAACACACGTAGGATCTAGCATCATGTATTTGATTTGTGTGTGAGTGTGTGTGTGTGTGTGTGTGTGTTTAATTTTTAATTTTTTAATTTTAATTTTTTTTTACCTTATCAATTCCTTTTCTTCCTTCAAAGACGAAATAAAGGAATTCACACCAAAAGAAAGAGCGGGAGGAAATCACAGCCAGGGACTTAATCAACACAGATACAACTAAGTTGTCTGAACTAGAATTCAGAATCATGATAATAAGAATACTAGCTGGGGGTGAAAATAGATTAGAATCCCCTTCTGCGGAGACAAAAGAAGTAAAAGTTAGTCAGGAGGAAATAAAAAATGCTATAACTGAGCTGAAATCTCGAATAGATGCCACGGCAGCAAGGATGGATGAGGCAGAACAGCAATATAGAGGACAAAATTATAGACAACAATGAAGCAAAAAAAAAAAAAAAAAAAAAGAAGAAGAGGGAGACTAAGGTGAAGGGGCATGATTTAAGAATTAAAGAAATCAGTGATTCATTAAAGAGGAACAACATCAGAATCATAGGGGTCCCAGAAGATGAAGACAGAGAAAAAGGGGTAGAAGGGTTATGTGAGGAAATCATAGCGGAAAACATTCCTAACCTGGGGAAAGACACAGACATCAAAATCCAGGAAGCACAGAGGACTCCCATTAGATTCAACAAAAACTGACTATCAACAAGGCATATCATAGTCAAATTCACAAAATACTCAGGCAAGGAAAAATTCATGAAAGCAGCAAGGGGAAAAAACGTCCTTACCCTACAAGGAAGACAGATCAGGTTTGCAGCAGACCTAACTACCGAAACTTGGCAGGCCAGAAAGGAGTGGTAGGATATATTCAGTGTGGTGAATCAGAAAAATATGCAGCCAAGAATTCTTTATCCAGCAAGACTGTCATACAAAATAGAAGAAGAGATTAAAAGTTTCCCACACAAACAAAAATTAAAGGAGTTTGTGACCATTATACCAGACCCACAAGAAGTTTTAAGAGGGGCTCTCTGAGGGGGAGAAAAGACTAAGTAAATAAATAAATAAATAGCAAAAGCAACAAAGACTAGAAAGGACTGGAGAACACCACCAGAAACTCCAACTCTACAAGCAACATAAGGTCAATAGATTCATATCTTTTAGTACTCACTCTAAATGCCAATGGACTAAATGTTCCAATCAAAAGACATAGGGTAACAGAACGGGTATGAAAACAAGATCCATCTATGTGCTGTTTACAAGAGACCCACTTTAGACCTAACGACACCTTCAGATTGAAAGTAAGGGGATGCAGAACCATCTATCATGCTAATGGTCGACAAAAGAAAGCCCGAGTAGCCATACTTATAGCAGACAATCTAGACTTTAAAACAAAGACTGTAACAAGAGATGAAGAAGGGCATTATATCATAATTACGGGGTCTGTCCACCAAGAGGACCTAACAATTGTAAACATTTATGCTCCAAATGTGGTACACCCAAATATATAAATTGATTAATCACAAACATAAAGAAACCCATTGATAATAATACCATAATAGTAGGGGACTTCAACACCCCACTTACAGCAATGGGTGTATCATCTAATCAGAAAATCAACAAGGAAACAATGGCTTTGAATGACACACTGGATCAGATGGACTTAACAGATACATTCAGAACATTTCATCCTAAGCAGCAGAATACATATTCTACAGTGCACATGGAACGTTCTCCAGAATAGACCACATACTGGGACACAAAGCAGCCCTCAGGAAGTACAAAAAGATCGATTTCATACAGTGCATATTTTCAGACCACAATGCTATGAAACTCGAAATCAACAAGACAAAATTTGGAAAGGTAATAAACACTTGGAGACTACAGAATATCGTACTAAAGAACGAATGAGCTAACCAAGAAGTTAAAGAGGAAATTAAAAAGTACATGGAAGCCAATGAAAATAATAACACCACATCCCCAAACATCTGGGATGCAGCAAAGATGGTCACAAGAGGAAACTATATAGCAATCCAGGCTTTCCTAAAGGAGGAAGAAAGGTCTCAGATACACAACCTAACCTTACACCTTACAGAGCTGGAAAAAAGAACAGCAAATAAAACCCCAAAACAGCAGGAGACAGGAAATAATAAAGATTAGAGCAGAAATCAATGTTATCGAAACCAAAACAACAACAACAACAACAACAACAACAGTGGAACAGATCAATGAAACCAGAAGCTGGTTCTTTAAAAGAATTAACAAAATTGATAAACCACTAGCCAGTTTTATCAAAAAGAAAAAGGAAATGACACAAATAAATAAAATCAAGAATGAAAGAGGAGAGATCACAACCAACACAGCAGAAATAAAAAGAATAATAAGAGAATATTATGAGCAATTATACGCCAATAAAATGGGCAATCTGAAGAAAAGGAGAAATTCCTAGAAATATATACACTACCAAAACTGAAACAAGAAGAAATAGAAAATTTGAACAGACCCATAACTAGTAAAGAAATCGAATTAGTAATCAAAAATCTCCCAAAAACCAAGAATCCGGGGCCAGATGATTTTCCAGGGGAATTCTACCAAACATTAAAGGAAGAGTTAATACCTATTCTCTTGAAGCGGTTCCAAAACATAGAAAAGGAAGGAAAACTTCCAAAGTCTTGCATGAAGGCAGCATTACCTTGATTCCAAAACCAGATAATGACCCCACTAAAAAGGAGAACTATAGACCAATTTCCCTGATGAACATGGATGGATGAACATCCTCAACAAGATATCAGCCAATCGGATCCAACAATACATGAAAAAAATTATTCACCACGACCAAGTGGGATTTATACCTGGGATGCAGGATTAGTTCAATATCTGCAAAACAATTAATGTGATTCATCACACCAATGAAAGAAAGGACAAGAACTACATGATCCTCTCAATAGATGCAGAGAAAGCATTTGACAAAAAACCAGCATCCTTTCTTGATAAAAACCTTCAAGAAAGTGGGGATAGAAGGATCATACCTCGAGATCATAAAAGTCATATATGAAAGACCCACTGCTTATATCATCCTCAATGGGGAAAAACTGAGAGCTTTCCCCCTGAGGTCAGGAACAAGACAGAGATGTCCACTCTTGCCACTGTTTTTCAACATATTATTGCAAGTCTTAGCCTCAGCAATCAGATAAGACATAAAAGGTATCCAAATTGGCCAGGAGGAGGTCAAACGTTCACTCTTGCAGATGACATGATACTCTATATGGAAAACTGAAAACATTCCACCAAAAAACTGCTAGAACTGATGTATGAATTCAGCAAAGTGGCAGGATAGAAAATCAATGCACAGAAATCGGATGCATTCCTATACACCAACAATGAAGCAACAGAAAGAGAAATCAAGGAATTGATCCCATTTACAATTGCACCCCAAACCATAAAATACCTAGGAATATATCTAACCAAAGAGGTGAAAAATATATACACTGAAATCTATAGAAAGCTTATGAAAGAAATTGAAGATGAAACACAAAAAAAGGAGAAATATTCCATGCTCCTGGATAAGAAGAAAAAATATTGTTAAAATATCAATACTACCCAAAGCAATCTACATATTCAAGGCAATCCCTATCAAAATAACACCAGCATTCTTCCCAGAGCTAGAACAAACAATCCTAAAATTTGTATGGAACCAGAAAAGACCCTGAATAGTCAAAGCAATCTTGAAAAAGAAAACCAAAGCTGGAAGCATCACAATCCCAGACTTCAACCTAAATTACAAAGCTGTCATCTTCAAGACAGTATGGTATTGGCACAAAAACAGACACTCACGTCAATGGAACAGAATAGAGAACCTAGAAATGGGCCCACAAATGTATGGCCAACTAATCTTTGACAAAGCAGGAAAGAACACCCAATGGAATAAAGACAATCTCTTCAGCAAGTGGTGCTGGGAAAATTGGACAGCCACATGCAGAAAAATGAACCAGGACCACTTTCTTACACCATACACAAAAATAAACTCACAATGGATGAAAGACCTAAATATAAGACAGGAAGCCATCCAAGTCCTCAAGGAGAAAGCAGGCAAAAACCTCTTTGATCTTGGCTGCAGCAACTTCTTACTCAACACGTCTCCGGAGGCAAGGGAAACAAAAGCAAAAATGAACTACTGGGACCTCATCAAAATAAAAAGCTTCTGCACAGCAAAGGAAACAGTCAGCAAAACTAAAAGGCAACCGATAGAATGGGAGAAGGTATTTGCAAACGACATATCAGATAAAGGGTTAGTATCCAAAATGTATAAAGAACTTACCAAAGTCAACACCCAAAAAACAAAGAATCCAGTGAAGAAATGGGCAAAAGACATGAATAGACATTTCTCCAAAGAAAACATCCAGATGGCCAACTGACACATGAAAAAATACTCCACATCACTCATCACCCAGGAAATACAAATCAAAACCACAATGAGATACCACCTTACACATATCAGAAAGGCTAACATTAACAACTAAGGCAACAACAGACGTTGGCGAGGATGCAGAGAAAGAGGATCTCTTTTGCATTGCTGGTGGGAATGCAAGCTGGTGCAGCCACTCTGGAAAACAATCTGGAGGATCCTCAAAAAATTAAAAATAGAATTACCCTATGACCCAGCAATTGCACTACTAGCTATTTATCCAAGGGATACAGGGATGCTGTTTCGAAGGGGCACGTGCACCCCAATGTTTATAGCAGCACTGTCAACAATAGCCAAAGTGTGGAGAGAGCCCAAATGTCCATCGATGGATGAATGGAGAAAGAAGATGTGGTATATATATATATATATATATATATATATATACACACACACACACACACACACACACACACACACACACACACACTCCCACATCATGGAGTATTACTCGTCAATCAAAAAGAATGAAATCTTGCCATTTACAACTACATGGATGGAACTAGACGGTATTATGCTAAATGAAATTAGTCAGTCAGAGAAAGACAAATATCGTATGACTTCACTCATGCGAGGACTTTAAGACACAGAACAGATTGAACACAAGGGAAGGGAGGCAAAAATAATATATAAACAGGGAGGGGGACAAAACAGAAGAGACTCGGGGCGCCTGGGTGGCGCAGTCGGTTAAGCGTCCGACTTCAGCCAGGTCACGATCTCGCGGTCCGTGAGTTCGAGCCCCGCGTCAGGCTCTGGGCTGATGGCTCGGAGCCTGGAGCTTGTTTCCGATTCTGTGTCTCCCTCTCTCTCTGCCCCTCCCCCGTTCATGCTCTGTCTCTCTCTGTCCCAAAAATAAAAATAAAAAACGTTGAAAAAAATTTTTTTAAAACAGAAGAGACTCTTAAATATGGAGAACAGAGGGTTACTGGAGGGGTTGTGGGAGGGGGGATGGGCTAAATGGGTAAGGGGTATTAAGGAATCCTGAAATCATTGTTGCACTATATGCTAACTTGGATTCAAATTTAAAAAATTAAATTAAATTAAATTAAATAATTAAATTAAAAAAACAAAAAACAGCCAGGCACTTAACCAACTGAACCACCTAGGCACCCCAGGTATAACCTTTATTTAACAAACACCTATGCATGGCTTTCTATGTTCCAGCCCCTTCCTTCCTTCCTTCCTTCCTTCCTTCCTTCCTTCCTTCCTTCCTTCTTTCCTTCCTTTCTTTCTTTCTTTTTCTTTCTTACTTTCCTTCTTTCTTTCCTACTTTCTTTCTTCCTTTCATATAAGTTATTACCAAGTTAGCTAACATACAGTGTATACAGTGTGCTCTAGGCTTTGGGAGTAGATTCCCAGGATTCATCGCTTACATACAACACCCAGTGCTCATCCCAACAACTGCCCTCCTTAATGCCCATCACCCATTTTCCCCTCCTCCCCACCTCTCCCCCCAATCAATCCTGTTTGTTGTCTGCATTTAAGAGTCTCTTATGGTTTGCCTCCCTCTCTGTTTGAAACTATTTTTTTCCCTTCCCTTCTCCCCATGGTCTTCTGTTAATTTTCTCAAATTCCACATTTGAGTGTCTTTCTCTGACTGACTTATTTCACTTAGCATAATACCCTCCAGTTCCACCCATGTTGTTGCAAATTGCAAGATTTAATTCTTTCTCATTGCCAAGAAATATTCCATTGTATATGCATACACACACACACACACACACACACACCCCACATCTCCTTTATCCATTCATCATTTGATGGACATTTGGGCTCTTTCCATACTTTGGTTGTTGTTGATAGCACTGCTGTTAACATTGGGGTGCATGTGCCTCTATGAATCAGCACTCCTGTGTCATTTGAATAAATTCCTAGTAGTGTTATTGTGTTTCAGCCCTGTTTTAAGCACAAACACTACCTGGTTTCACCCTCCTGACAATGGCAAGGGAGATATTACTATTAATCCCATATTCCAGATGGGAATATGAGCCCCTACATATGAGCCCGTACACTGAGCCCAGAGAGGGTGTGTAACTTGCAGTCATGCCATTAATAAGGGGTACAGCCAGGATTCAAACCAGGATGTTTGACCCCAGGGCTCTGAACCCCTATTCCAACAGCCTTTCAAAAAAGCAAACTTGGCTTTCTATTCAATGGAGAGCCATCCTTAAAATGGAAGAGCTGAGAAAAGAAAATACACATGAGCCAGTTGGATCTGACTCTGAGGGCAGTGCAAGCTTCTGGAAAGCTCCGGGGATGGACCCAGCCATTTCCTTCTCTGTCCCCACCACGAAGAGCACCCAGGGTCCCGTGCAGGCCGTGTGTTCTGTAATGCGGCTAGATTCTCACAGAGGGGGAATGGCTGCAAAGCCTGAAAAATACCGAGAAATGAGGGAAAGTATTCGTCTCCCTGTAAAAGATAATTAGACCCAGAGAGAGGCTTTTAAAAGCTGCCTTTTAAAAAAAAGGGCAGACACAGCTGAATGCGCTTCCAGTCCTCAGCTGTGTTCTTTGTAAGATGCGCTCAGAGCAGGGGAGGGGCAGGGGTGACAGGGGCATGCACATTTATGTTTGCTCACGAAAGCTCCAGGCTTGGGGCATCCTGGGTGCTGAAAAGGAGCAACCACTTGTGTCTGCTCTCTTGGGCACGGATGGTGTGGCCAAAATTGCTGACACTCTGCCAGCAGGTTTGGGCACGGCTCTGGACCCTGCCAGTGGGTGCACGTTACTGTAATAAACTGACAGGAGAAACAACGTCGGGGTTGCCACGTGCAAAGGAAGTTTCTGTAAGGGCTTTGGGGGAGCAGTGAGGGTCTCTGAGAACGGGAGGCCTCTAGGTGGCTGGAGGCCGTTCATGGGGTCTGAGATCATCAAAATCTCTCTATTCTGGGTTTGAGTTTTGTTGGTGGATATGAAGGCGAAGCCAACTAGTTAAAGCTTTTCACGCATGATGGGGAGAGTGGATTTAGTTCTCTTACAAGGTGGGACTGAGG
This sequence comes from Lynx rufus, assembly GCF_022079265.1. NCBI lineage: Eukaryota > Metazoa > Chordata > Mammalia > Carnivora > Felidae > Lynx > Lynx rufus. The sequence goes on from NW_025814838.1 coordinate 13,580,980, forward strand.
GGGTTGTCAGAGGAAGAGCCTGGTGGGAAGCAATGCAGGAGGAGACCCGGCTGGCCTGGGTTGAAGCTGCATCCCTGACTAGATCAGCCATTGAGTTGGGATTTCTGGAACCGCAGCTCTGGAGTGACCAGAGAACCTGGAAAAGTCTTACGGAGAAGGAACGCTCATCCACACTTCCCAAATTTGGCCTGGAGGGAGAACTCCAAAGCATACATCCTGCTGGTCCGGGGATGAAAAATACCTAGCACGTATGCTGCCCCTTTCCTGTCCTGTGCTCATGGCAGCCATCGCTAATCAATCCTAACAGGCTGTCTTAAAAGCCTGGATGTGACTTCACAGCCCTTTTCAATACCCCTACTACCAATCAGATGGACTTGGCATGAGAGAAGAACTGTGTGGGGCCTCCCTGAAGCCCTTCCCAAGACTTCATTCACCTCTTCTTCCTGACCTCCACCACATTGGAGGGAAGCATTAGTTAGGTTCTGGTGTCCAACCACTGGGGTGTGAATCCCAGGCCCACCTCCCACTGTGTGTGCTCTTTGTCTCATTGTTTGTTCATACCAAGCTTCAACTTCCTTTCCTGTGCAATGGGGCAACACCAGCATCTACCTCATAGGAGATGTTGTGATTATGATGGTATGGTGTGTGTGTGTGTGTGTGTGTGTGTGTGTGTGTAAATATCTAGCATAATGTTTGACTAGATGCTCTACAAATGAGGTTCCTTTTTTTCCCCTACGAGGAGTCCCACAGAAGGTGTGAGGGATGGGTTTGGCATCAGCTGGAAGGTAGAAGTCTGAGAGGTGGGATGGAAGGGAAGGAGATGGGGCAGTCAGGGGCTAGATCATGCATGGCCTTGAGGCCAGTGTAGGGACTTTTGTTTTTTTCTTAAGGTCAAATGGATTAGGAGATGGACAGAGTTTGCCATGCTCCCTCTCGCCATAGGGCTTTGGTTCAAACTTGTTCCCTTTGCTAGAATGTTCTTTGTCTCCTCTCTCGAACCCCTACTGTATCTCATTAACTTCTGAAGGACTTCCAGTTGGCTCTCAACCATCACCTCCTCAGGGAAGCCTTTCCTGATCTCCCACCCCCTTCTGTTCTATGTTCTCAGGTGGCCACATGGTCAATCTCCACCCACCCCCACCCCCACCAACTTGCAACTTCATACTTATTTGTGTTGTTATGTGACAAAACCATTCTCCACACTAGATTGTGGTTGGTGAGGCTAGGGGCTTGGCTTTGCCCACCATTTTCTCTCCAGAGCCTAGCACCTTGCCTGATATGTGGTAGGTACCCAATACTTGTTTTGTTCTAGAAATGTTGTTCAGATCATATGGTAGAAGGGACACAGGACCACAGTGGAGGCAGGGAGATCAGCGAGGAGGCTGTTGCTCCAAACCACATGAAAGTCAAGGTGGCCTTGAACTAAGATGGTGACAACATGGGTGGAGGGAAGTACATGCTGTCAAGAGCTAGGAAAGAAACTTTGTCTTGACAAATTACCAGCAGGCATTTTTTTGTCATTCCTCTTTTCTTCTGTGGATTTTATGACTGCCTTCTTGCTTAATACAAATTCCCAAAGGAGAAGAAGGAAAGGAAAATAGGAAGTATTCACAAAGTGGGATGGTGGAAGGCTTATCATCCGCATGCTAATCAGAAGTGGGCAGAGCCCATGTGGTGTACCTTTCCTCCAGTTCCTCGCCAAGGTTTTTACCAGCCTTGCACCTTCACCTTGCTCTGCCAACTCGCAGCTCAAAATGCCCAGTAGGAGTGTCTTAGAGCTCAGGGAATTAACTGCTGAGTGGCAAGGAACAGGCTTATTGAAGTCATCAAAGCTGAAATCGTGTTTGAACTGTGATGCGTCCTGTTGAGCATTTTATGAATATGCAGAATCAAATAGGAACCTGCGGACGCCAGAGGGAACAGGCAGAAAGAGGCTGTCTTTAAAATCCCAGCCAATGGAAGCACACATTTCAACTCCTTAAAACACACAACAGGCTGTTATAGACACTTTCAAACAGGGCTTCCTATTGAGGAATATCCTGGGGGACTTTTATTTATTTTCTTCTTTGTAGAAAGTTTTCCAGGGGCGACACCCAATGTTCTAAGGCAGGTGGTTGTCTCAAAGGGCTGGACGGAAGCGAAGGGCAACTTTCCTGTGGGTGACAAATCAGATCCCCGATTTGGGCTTTCAAAAGGCACTTTCCTCCTTTTCCAATTTATCTGTCTAATCTCCCTGATTCATTTACACATTTCAGTTTGATGGTCTCCACTTGACAGTGGGGCCCATATGCTTGCTGCTTTTGATGGAAATGGTTCTGCCTGAATTGCCTTATTTAGTTTTAATTTCCTAATTTTAGGTTCAGCTCTTGGTGCTTAACCACTTGGGGAAGTGCATGGCTTCCTCTCCCGCCCCGTGCCTCAGTGGAATGTTCCCTCTCTCCCCGCAAAGCCTGAAATCCCTGCATGAGGTCACCTTGAGAATTTCTTGGGGAGAAGAGCTGGTGTGGAGCAAACCCTTATTGCCAATTCCTTAGGAAGGATACACCCTCCCGGGAGCTCCCTCCCTGTCTTGTGGGGTGGCAGCAGACGTTGTGATTTTCCTTATTTGGTTGGAAAGTTTTCTCTTCCTTCAATTCCTTTGGAATCCAGGGTTTTCTTACTTGACATTCCAAATCCACAGGAGGCTTCTATTTCCGTATTCCCTCTACACAACAAGCACGTAAGGAAAAGTAAAGAAGATGTAACTACTATGGGCAGCTAAAATCTACTTTTATTGCCCAATACCAGCTAATTAGACCCAAGACTGTCCTTACCACCACCTTCATGGCAGTTTCCTTGGATGTAAAAATGGTACTGATTCTTTACCTCTCCTGAGAGCTGTGTCACATGACTTTGCACATTCCTTCCCCCTCTGACTCTGGACGGTCCTGTGGCTTGATTTGGCCAATGAGATATTAGCAAATGTCACACAAGTGGAGGCATGGAGATGCTTCACGACTGGCCTCTCTGCTCTTGCCCTTGGTCTTTGCCATGAGAAGGGCACTTCTAGGCTAGCCCGTGGTCTCAGGGGAAAGATGAGAGACAGACACATAGGGGCAGAACTGAATCTCCTAGTCATCTCATCTTCTGGTCTAGCTGAGACCAGAAGAACTGTGAAGCCAAGTGGAATTGTGAGCTAAAATTGATGTGGGAAACAAAAGCAGAAGGAAATGGCAGATAAAATTAAATTTCCTTATAAGCTGCAGCCCCTTGACAGATACTTGAGGCCAGCAGAGTAAAACATTTCTCCAGGAACTCCCTATGTCTTCATGCTGATGCTTTGCTAGAGGGCAAACGACCTTCGTCTGGCAACAGCTAGGCCTTCCCTATTCCGGGAGTGTTCTTTAGCATATGAAAATCTCACTGGAAACTTCCCCTGGACTTTACCTCCCCCAACACCTTTAGTGTATAAGTTGTCTCTCCTCATGGTGCCTGGGCAGCTCTTCCGGCCATGGGTCCTGTCCCTGTGCTTTAATGAGATCACCTTTTTTGCAGCAAAGATCTCCAAGAATTCTTTCTTGGTCGTTGGCTCTCATCCCCCACCACCACCCCAAAACCTCATCAAAAAAACTATCTGTTGTTTCAAGACACTGGGTTTTGGGGCTGTGTGCAGCATTGCTGTAGCAATATATAACTGCTATCTCCTGAGACGTCACCTATGAATTCACGATGGCTCTGTATATTGCTTCCTGTTGCAGGGAATACAAGTGAAGCAGTTGTGTGTGTGTGGGGGGGGGGGGGGTAGAAAACCATGGCATTGACAAGAGTATGTCAACTGGGCTGGTTTCTTTAGGAGAGACACCTGAGAACTTTCAGCTGAGAAAATGCAGAAACCGAACCCCTGGAAGCCAAAGGAGGTCTGTCCTGGTTTCAGCTGGTTTCTCCTTTATTCTCTTGGTTGGACAAGGTCCCACTGAGAGATGATGAATATCGCTGACACCACACCACCTGCCTGTCGCGTATCTGGCATGTATAACAATGGTCAGTGAGAGTCTGAGTGGATGCTTTTGTTACCACATCACGTCCCCCCGCCCCCACCTCCGCTTTATTGAGATACAATATTGTGTAAGTTCAAGGTATACAACGTAATGGTTAGGTATACGTATATACCGTGAAATGATTATCACAGTAAGATTCACTAACACATCCATTACCATTTTACTTATTTGTTTGTTTGTTTGTTTATTTATTTATTTTTGGTGGTAAGAACTTTTAAGATCTACTCTTTTTTTATTATTAATGTTAATTTATTTTTGAGAGACAGAGAGAGAGAGAGAGCGCACAAGCGGGGGAGGGTCAGAGAGACACGGAGACAGAAACTGAAGCAGGCTCCGGGCTCTGAGCAGTCAGCACAGAGCCCAACGTGGGGCTCGAACCCACAAACTGGGAGATCATGACCTGAGCCAAAGTCAGACTCTTAAATGACTGAGCCACCCAGGCGCCCCTAAGATCCACTCTTTTAGCAACTTTCAAGTATACATTATAGTGTCGTTACAGTATAGTTAGCATGCTGTACATCACATCCCCAGAACTTATTCATCTTATAACTGAAAATTTATACCTTTTGACCAACCTCTTCCCATTTTTCCACCTTTCTAGCTGCTGGCAACCACCAGTCTACTCTTTGTTTCTATGAATTCAGCTTCCTTTAGAGTCCATACGTAAGTAAGGATTGTACAGTGTTTGTCTTTCTCTGTCTGACTTACTTCACTTAGCATAATGCCCTCAAGCTTCATCTATGTTGTTGTAAATGCAGTAGGATTTCCTTAATTTTTTTACGGATGAATAATACTCCATTCTCTCTATAGACATAGATATATAATATCTAACTTCTTATTCATCCATCCATCAGCGGACAGTTGGACTGTTTCCATGTCTTGCCTAATGTAAATAATGTTGCAATAAACAGGGGGGTGCGGAGATATCTTAGACATAGGGATTTCATTTTCTTCAGATATATACCCAGAAGTGGAATTTCTGGAAGGTATGTAACCATATTTCTTAATTCCTACATGCTGTTGACTGCAAGACAAACTATTGACTTTAATAGCAGCTCTTTTTGGAGGAAAAAGTGACATTAAATACACATATCAGTTACATGACATATCCCAATTTCAGAAGAATTAAAATATGAAGGAAAAAAAAAACCTTAGAAACAAGTAAATAGAATACAGTTTACTCTAGAACAATGCAGGGGTAAGGGGGGTCCAACCCCCATGCAGTCGAAAATCCATGTATAAATTTTGACTCCTCCAAGACTTAGCTAGTAGCCTACTGTTGGCCAGAAGTCTCACTGATAATATAAACAGTCAATGAACACATTCTGTATGTTATATTTATTATGTACTGTATTCTTGCAATAAAGTAAGCTAGAGAAAAGAAAATGGTATTAAGAAAACCATAAGGAGGAGAAAATACATTGCATGCATTTATCAAAAAATGACCATGTAGAAGTGAACCTGTACAGTTCAAACCCATGTTGTTCAAGGCTCCACTGCATATTCAACTCCACAGTATCAACTCTGTCCACTTGGGTTCAAACCCCAGCGCTGTGTGTGACCTTGGGCAAGTTACGTGACCGCTCAGATTCCTCCTCTGTAAAATGGGGTTGCCAATAGCACCTACCTCACTGAATTACTGCAAGAATTAAATGAACTATTGCATGTAACATCTTAGACCAATATCTGGCATGTGGTAAGGACCATGTGAGTCCTACCTGGTAGTAGTATCCACATGATTATCAGGCAGACTGGACGGGGTGAGGCAGAGCCTCCGTTGTGCTGCATTGACTAAGCTTAAGACCTGAGATGCATGCTTTGAGTTTGACTAAGCCAAGCTCTGGTTAGCCCCAGTGTGCGATGTACCGTGTTTTTAACCGCACTTGCAGGTGTGTCTGTATACGCACGTAGACGATATAGAGAAATGCAGGTTCGTCTCACGCCAACCAAATGGATGCAGGTGGATGGAGGCTTGCTCCCAGCTGTCCTGTCTCCAAGGAGTCGCTCGGCCAACCTCTGGCTCTTCTCACGCTCTCCTGTCCTGCAGTGGCACTGCGTGGTTTCTTAGCAAAGTAAGGACGAGCAGCTGTTTCTCAAGAGCGTTCTAGCAAGTCATTTTCGGCTGGCATCTGGAAGCTGCCGATGCCACTACTACATGCTGAGTCACCACGCTGCTCTGTCAGAGCCAAGGTGTGCAGAGAGGAAGGCACCGATTCAGGAACCATCATGGAAACCATCGCCTTATTCTCCAAAGTAACTGGGTGTGGTGACCTTTTGCAAAAGGCATTCCAGAAGACCATTCCAGGACCCCGTGGACCAGTTATTCATTGGGATTTACCCAAATTGTATTACCTTGAAGCCACTTAGCCTTCTTAACCTTTAGTTTTCCTCATCTGGAAAATGGGAACAATGGTGGTTCTTGTCTCAGATGGGGAACGGCAGGATTACAAGAGAATGCATAGAGCAGGGGTTGGCAAACTACTGCCTACTGGCGAAGAATGGATTTTACATTTTTGAATGGTCCAAAAAAAAAAAAATCAAAAGAACAATAATATTTCACAACCCCGGGGAAGTTATATGAAATCAAACTGCAGCGTCCACAAATAAAGTTTGTAGAAAACACAACCACACACTCACCACTTTGCACATTGTCTCCACGGTCCTTTGCTACAACGGCGGAGTTGAAAAGCTGCCATAAAGACAGCCCAGCTCACAAAGATGAACGTGTTTACTAAGTTTGCTGACGCTGCTGTAGAGCATGACCTTGGTTTGATTTCCCACAGAGGCAGGCCTTCAGGCAAGAGTCAGAATACAAGTGCTATATATACAGGAGGTGATCCCAAGAAACATCATTAAAGAGTAACAGCATAAAGCAAGGGAAGGGAAGCCAGTAAAAGGTTTAGTATCCCAGGTGGGTCCCTGGGGCCCAACCCCATTAGACATCTCTGGGAATCAGGGTAGAATACAGACTTGGTGCTATTCAAACCGAAGAGTAGTTTCACTTGTTGGATGAGGGCTGACCTGGGGAAGGAGGGTGGCCTTGATTTCCTGGCACTTCTGAGAACGGGCATACCATCTTGAATGTAGTAAGGGCTCCATAAGTAGTAGCTATTAATAAAAAAAAAAAATGACAAGAAAGTCCACTTTGGAAATTGGCAACGTGCGTCAGTTAAGTCAGGCTCTGTGTGACCTCGGGCAAATACCGAACTTCTCTGAACCTCATCAAGACTGTAGTCAGGATTAAATGAGATAATCCTTGGCACCAACTATGCATGGCATAAATTTTAATTGCTACTAATACTTGTTGGATTGAAATATGTTCACATATTGAGCCAGATTCATAAAACTTTTATGAAAATTGTGTCTGTTTCTTTTAAAATCCCTGAGCATGTAATAAGATTCTGTAATTAAAATATTCAAGATATCTGAGGGCCAGAGAAGTCAAATATTAATGAGTTAAGGAAGAGGAACATGGTCTGATGGTCCCATTCTGTGGGAATGTTACGGAAGTGCCTGGATACCTGTGTCTGAGCACAGAAATGTCCTAATAATTAATTTCCAAGGTCTCTGCCACAGGTCTCATTTTTATGGAAGCCAGAAGGCTCAGGAAGTTTGGGACACACTGCTAAAAATCCTCTTGGTATCCTGGAGAATTTTCTAACCAGTTTACTTCGACAAACTATTGTCTCGGTACGCTATGGGCCAGTCATTGTTATAGACCGGAGACAGAGCTCGCTGAGGCAAAGTGTCCACCTTCAAGGCATTCCTAGTCTGCATGAGATGTTTTTACTGTGAACCCATGAGCCCAAGAAATACTATTGAAAATAGTGGACGGAGGTTAACTCTGAGCATGAGAGTCAGCAGGGGAAAGGCGTGGGCCTGGAAGGAGGAGGCAGATTTTATAGTCACCAAAGAGAAGAAAGGACAGATTTCCGGCAGAAGAGGGAAACTTGAAAGAATGCTTAGTGACTCTGCTTTTAGTCCATTAGGAAGGAGACTGGCTCATGTTGCAATGGCGTCGTCTTGCAATGGCGTCTCCCATTTGATTTTGAACTTTATTGAATTAGCAGTGGAGAGTGATCTGCTGTTTTGGAGCAGGGCACTAACGTGATAAAGTGTTCCGTTAAAAATTCTTCTGGCCCGAGCATGAAGGATCTTAGGGGGGGAAGAGCGGGAAGCAGGAGAGGGACTGTTCCAGTCAAAGGCCCAGATAAGAGGCTGGAGTTAGAGAAGTACTAGAAGAAACAGAAAGGTGGGGCCCGTGGTGGCCTGAGTCTATTAATAATGAGCTTTTCCCCAGGGGGCAAAAAGGAGAAACAGAGGCAGGGAACGGATAAAATGGTGCATTTGTTGCCTTGCCAGTTAGATGTCCATCCCACCATTCCTAGTGGGAGCTACTCTTCCCTTTGAATACTGGGTCTTCTTTGTGGATGGGCTGGCGACTTAATCCTTTGGCTTGGTCTTTTGGTCAAGTTGGTGCTTACGAAAGTTAGTCACATTTGAACATGGATGGAAGAGGGATGATGGAAAGAGAAAACCAACAGGTAGTACAAAGGCTAGGAAAAGACAGACTCCTTGGAAGGGGGGGGGTAGTCTAATTAGGAGAGAAAGGTGTGAGAAAATAAAGAGGTGGGTGCTTTTTATTAAAAACTTGAGGTAAAATTCCTACAACCTAAAATTAACGTTCACCGTTTTAAAGTTTGCAATCCCATGGCATTTAAAACATTCATGATATTTTGCAACCACTATCTCTTTCTAGTTCCAAGACATGTCTACCGGCCCAAAAGGAAACCTCACACCCTCATTCCTGTCTCCTCTCACTGCCCTCCAGGTCCGGAAAACCATTAATCTGCTTTTTGTCTCCGTGGGTTTGCCGAATCTGGGTGTTTCATATACATGGAATCATTGAACACGTGACCCTTTGTTTCTGGATTCTTTCACTTTTCATCGTGAACCTCAAAGACTGTCATGCTAGGTCATGCCTTTGATAAGGTGGCAGGTAGATAGTATGTTCCGTTTTCAGGAAATTTGCCTGGAATGCTTTGCCTGGAATGCTTTCTCCTGGCACATACAGACCCGTGTCTGTGCTCAAGTATCACCTCTCAGAAAACTCACTAGAGGGACTGGGAAATGAGCTGAAGAGCAAAGAACAAAGAAGGCCTCAAGAAGGTAGACTTGGACTGTCAGCGAGAGGGAACTCCCCAAGGTCATGATCAGGATACGCCAACTGATGCTTCATTGATCTCCCTTGTCTCTGCTGGTTTTATCTACTAGATACTCATGCATGTGCATGGAAGGAAACTCTAAGACCCGAAGATCTCTTGGGGAAGATGGTTCAGACTGTGTTTTAAAATGCATGTTTTGGGACACCTGGGTGCCTCAGTTGGTTATGTGACCGACTCTTGGTTTCGACTCAGGTCATGATCTCGCGGTTGTGAGATCCAACCCTCCGTTGGGCTCTTTGCTATCAAGCATGGAGACTGCTTGTAATTCTCTCTCCCCCTCTATCTGCCCCTCCCCTGCTCACACTCACTCTCTCTCAAAATAAGTCAATAAACTTAAAAAAAATTTAAATGCAGGTTTGGTTAATATTTAAGTTCAGCAAAGTCAACAGATCAGGGGACAGCTGCCAGTGAAGGGTTAAGTTTGTTATACTTACGGTTCCCTGCAGAGGAAAAATGCCACACCACGGAGAGTCACCCAGGGAAGCAATGAGCTTGGTTAGGAGGTGAGAGAAGGAGGGGAAAACGTGGGCTGGAGTCTTTACTGGAAGGTTAATCAGGAAGGAAGGGGTGAGGCAGGGTAAGCAGGTTTAGGATTGGTTTGTGTGAATAATTTCCACAGGCTCTGGGGTGTAAGGGCTCTTCCTGGTTGTCTGGTACATGGATGGCCCTGGGGGTGATTTGGGCGATGGGAATAGTAGCCTGGAATGTGAGAGTCCTATAAAGAAGGCATTTGGTGCTATAGGCTCTGGGATGGTCGGTTTGCATGGGAAAAGGTATGTTTTGCAGTTGTTTTCCATCTCCAGGAATGAGCTAAATCTGGGAGGGTCGGTCCCTCTAGGGCAGCAGGGCCCTGTGTGCCACAGGATCAAAATATAGAAAATAATTTTTAATATTTTTTAATGTTTATTCATTTTTGAGAGACAGAGCACAAGCAGGGGCGGGGCAGAGAGAGAGGGAGACACAGAATCCAAAGCAGGCTCCAGGCTCTGAGCTGTCAGCACAGAGCCCTACACAGGGCTCAAACCTACGAAGTCTGAGATCATGACCTGAGTTGAAGTCGGACGCTTCACCGACTGAGCCACCCAGGCACCCTGAAATACGGAACATAAAAACACACAGTCAATATCAACAATTGCTTATGGCCACTTGGTACCTTGCCTGTTTTTCTGGCCTATTGTTTCCTCTGAGGAGGGTCCCGCCAGCCCCCAGGAGTTTGGAGGGAAATCAACATGGGGAGTTCACAGGAGGTGATAATGGCTTTTGTCTTAAGCACACCTCCGGTCTCCAGTGAGCCTTGGTGCAGTGCACCAAATATGCTTGGTACAGAGATGCTCTCTTTCTGCCTGAGGGCTTTTCAGGGCTCCTGGAACCTTGGGAGCTGTTTATTTAGTGTTTCTTCATTTAGGGGAGATTGCTCTTTCACAAACTGCTTCATGGTGGTGGCTGTGTCTCTTTCATCTGATTAGTCCTGCTTCTTGGAGACATTCAACACTGGTTGTTTTTTTTTTTTTCCCTCCCTATCGTACCATATGTTTTTCCTTTGAGCCTGTAGTATTTTGTGCTCAGATTCTGGAACTGTGATGTGGCATTTCTCTCCTGACGATTTCTAGCAGGTGGCTTATCTCAGCAGCTGGTAATGGCAGGGGATGGCGTTTTAGGGAGAAATCAGGTAATGCCGATCTCTGTGTGTTTGTAGATCCCTCTTTGGCTTCGCCTCCGGAACAATTCCTTTCCCATGTTTACTGTCCTTTCAGGTGTCACGTGTGCCAGCATCGGCTGTTGCATGGACATCTGTTCAGGGAATGCTATATCTGTCTGTCTGTGACAGAGACACTGGGGCTTTCTGGGGAGTCGAACTCATATTTAAAAGATGGTAATCGGAACATTTATTGGGTCCTACTGTGTGCCAGACATTGTGCGAAGGATGTTCCATACACTGACTAATTTATTCTGCCCAACAGCCATTTCAGGTAAGTAAATTATTATCCCCATTTTACAGATGAGAAAACCAAGACCAAGAGCCTTGGTTAAGGCTGCAGAGATTTGGACCCATATCTGTCTGATTCCAGGGTCGTATTTACCACTTGGATTAGGTCACGGTATGCGTGGGAGGATTCAGAGACTTCTGTGTTGGTGATTTGTGCATGTTCTTCTTTACCTAATAAAATTCTGGGAATCCCCCCCCCCCCCACACACACATGCTTTTTTTAAAGTTTATTTATTTATTTTGAGAGACAGAGAATCCCAAGCAGGCTCTGCACTTTCACTGTGGAGCCTGACGCGTGGCTCGAACCCACAAACTGCGAGACTTCATCTTCCTCTAATTTATTCGACTTTTTTCTTGAGATGTTCGGTGCCCTCCAGGCCACTCCTTCTCTTGATACTAGGGTACAAGTGAATGAAGCCTTAAGATACTGCTTTACAGGAGTATTTAAATTTTAACTACACTTGAAACCTCAGTTAAAGAGGTAAAGCTCTGAAGGCGGGCTCTCAGGCATTTTCCATTAATTTATTCAACAAATGCTCCCTGAGTGTTTACCTTGTCCCAGGCACTGCACAAGGCTCTGAGGACACAGAGGTACAGACGAGGTGGCCTCGTCCCTTAAGAAGCTCCCAAGGTTGGAGGCGAGACAGGCGTATAAACTACCATGATACTCTGAAGAACACTTTCATGGCGGAACAATCATGGTGTTGTGGGAGCAGGGCTGGCAGCTGGTGACTAACACTGATAGGAGTAAAGAGGATAGTCCTGGGAAAGGGACATTTAAAGCATTGAAACACTGAGTGGGCAAAATAAAATTAGGCATTCCAGGTAGAGCGATGAGCGTGTGTGTCATGGGGACGAGATTTTTAAAAAAATGTGTGAGTGTTCCCAGCTCTTCTCACCTCCCTCCTCTGCCATCATGTTAAAGAGCATTGAGTCCTTGCCAGTCCAGTCACCTCCAGACTCTTCGGGATGAGAAATGGGGGGACGGGGAAAGAGGAAGACAGGGCTCTAGGTGGCAGGACAGGATTCTTCCTTGAAGGAGAAAGGAAGAGGAGGGGAGAGGAAGTCAGAAAGGCAACAGATAAGGAGTAGACAGAACATGGGGAGAGGACAGAAGAAGAATTTATTTTTAGTGTGGAGGTTGGGCAGAGTTTTCCGGCAGCTTGGCAAGAGAGGGGATCTGGAGATGTGTTGAGGCGAGAGAAATTGGAGGGGAGGAAACGGTGGTGTGAGAAATCTGGCTGAGCTTTATGAGTTGGCTCATTACATGGAATATTACATGTTCTCCAAGAGACCCAAGTGCAGAATGCAATTGCTTTGGCTGCCAGATTGTGCTTCACTACGTATGACCCCACGTGGGGCCTGAGCCCCCTGGACCCTCAGAATTTATTTGGGTTACATGTACAAGTACTAAAAATCATTCAGTAACATGGTTCATAGATGGAAAAGGATTTTGGTTGGTGGTGGTGCATTTCATCAACAGACACATGCTAATGGTTCCTTTAATGGTGGGAAATAATCACCACCATTTTGAATTTGTTCATTCATTCAACAAATAGTTATTGAACACCTGCCATGTGTCTGATCCATTTTAGTGCATGTAGTTTATCATTCTGCACTCTAAAGGGTACCAGCAAAGGGAAAGAAGGGATGGTCAGTCTCCAATGGGAGGAGTTACTGTCAGATGGTTTTAATTTCCTCTGAGAAGGAAACCTAAGTTTTGGCTACTCATTGGAAATTCTTTACGTTTCCAGTCTATGTTACTTCTGTTTAGGTTACAAAAATTATATCCATTAAGCACTTACTATGTGTCACTGTTTTCCATACAAAAATATGAAAAATATTTCATTCTCATTCTTAAGGAATTTACAGATTAGTGGGAGAGACACAGGAGAACATGAAATTTCACTATAACATGGTAGAAACAAGGACAGAAGTAGGCACACAGGGGAACCTGCTGTGGGAACACAGGGGAAAGGCACTTAGCTTTTCCGGGGTGTTCATGGAAGGCTTCCTGGAGGAAGAGATGCTTGGGCTGAATATTGAGACATGTGCAGGATTGGTCAGGTAACAAAGGTGTGTGTGTATGGGTATCCCTGGCAACAGAACCAGCAAGGGTAAGGTCATGGGAATATGGAATAGCACACGTGTGGAGAGCTTCCCAGAGTCTGTTATTCACGGGACCTCATTCAGCATTTATTGAGTGTTGACAATATGGCATTAGAATGTAGGGTATATAATACGACACTAGAATATGGTATCTGTGATCTGTCGATTGGGTATTCTTTATCTTTCATGTCTATAAATATATAGACAAAAATATTTGCAACGGTGTTACTAGCAATGTAATGATAATGCAAGTCTCTACAAGGCAAGTTTTTTACAATTTCTTTTTTTGTGAGTGAATGACACTGCAATTCATTTATCAACAGTGGCAAAATGTGTCCACACTCCTCAGTCCTGCCCTGCAATGAGGTTGACCACCAAAAAAAAAAAAAAGTTCTGAATCTATTCATTTCACACTGTGTGCATGTGACAGGGATTGCAAACTCAATACTTGAAAGGTCCATGCAGGTAATATCAATGAGTAGAGTGGGCTGAGTGGATCCTGGGATGAGATAGAAAGTTCCAGAATGCCACAGTGGGCAGTCATCTCTCAGTTTGCCTTGTGGGGACCTTGATTTTCTAGAGAAGTTGGAAACACAGATTTTTTTTTAATGTAAAATCTCCTTACTTTTAAATGCTGCCAAATAACTCAAATAAAAATAATATTGTGGGTCCATCAAGACACATCTGTGGGCTCTCTGTGGGCCCAGGAGCTGGCAGGTGGGGACCACTGACATAAATAATGTGAACAGAGGGAACTCTGCGGTCTTATTGGCACAGCTGACTCGAAGCTGTGAGGATGCGCCCTACAGCTGGGTGAAGGTGAGGAAAATTCATTTCTTTCTCCGTTGGGGGTGGGATTTAGCAGCGGAATCACCGGGCGCACCTGATCACAGGGGTTTGTCACTGCGTGCGTCTGAGCCCGTGAAGACAGATTGGGGTTTCTCCTCTTTGGCGTATTTCTTCTTGTTATCTAGGAAAGGAACCAATGGGACGGAAGGCCTGAAAAGATTTATGGGCAAGGAAGGGATCAGCATCTCTCCCCCACCTCCGTCACGAGACACGAAGACGGGTGGGGGCTTGGTTTCCTCTTTTCTTTCAGGATCTGGTGATGGGAGGAGGCCATAAGCAGTCGGCTCTCTGTGGCTTTAATAGGGCCTCGTGGGGTGCATCTGCCTGTGATGTAATTTCCAAGTCAAATCCCACTCCCTTCTTGAGCTGCCCATCTGGTAATTGCAGGGCACTCTCTATCTTTCATGAGCCACTAAACCATGGAGGGAGGGTTAAAGAGAGATGGTAGAGGGAGAGGTGTGTGCCTGAGCCCAAGGGCTGCCTTGCCTCCCTTACCTCATTCACGGGTTCCTTCATGAGCTCCTGTGAGGTCTGGGCTCCATGGCAGGAGCTGGGGGTATGACAGTGGTCGTGACCGGCACGGTTTGTGCTCTGAGAGCTTTTGCTCTATTTGGAAGAGCAGGTATTTTTTCAGAAACCGGTATGTGCTTCTAAGAAAGCAAAGCAGATAGAATGCACACGGGGACTGTGAGCACGAGTGATTTGGGTGGGTCTGGGGGGGCCCTCTGAACAGCTGACAGCAGCAGGCGATGAGGTTGGAGAGACAAGCAAGGAGTGGATCATGCAAGCAAGCAGTGGATCATGGTTTGAGATCTCAATTTCTTTCCAAGTGTGATGAGTCCCCAAGTTATAATCAGGGGAATGGTGTACTCTTACTTGGGTTTTAAAATGATCACGTCAGCCACTGTTTGGGTAAGGAGTTTGCTGTGAACTGAATTGTGTCTGCTCCCCCACCAATTCATATGTTGAAGCGCTAACCCCCAGTGTGATGGTCCTGGAGGTGGGAGGCTATTAGGTTTGGGGACCTCAGGGAACTTGACCAGGTTTACCAGCTAGTAAGTGACAGAGCTGCGACTTGAGCCCAGGTGAATCTAAGTCCGGATTCAATTCCCTTCCCCTAATACATAGCACACGCTCCATAGCCTCCTGATGAAGAGCCCAGACTAGGGAATCGAAAGCCTTAGTCTGGATTCTGCTTTGCTACACACGAACTCACGCAGAATGTCTCTGTGCCTCAGTTTTCTAATCTGTGAAATGGGGTGGTAACAGTTCCTCCCCCTTAGAATTGCAGTAAAGATCAAATGAGTTGCTCCTATGAAGCACTTAGAACACCGCCAGGCACATATAGGCCGTATGCACGTTTGCGAAATAAATACCAGAAAGGAAAGTAATGTCCAGCTCTAGCAGCCTTGACCCTTAGGTCCTGGAGGGAAATTACATGATGTCACGTGTCAGACACTTGGTAGACCTACCTCTTCAATTTTCCTAGGTCACCCATCAGCCCCTCTGGGTTGCCCATGGATGGATTTTGAGCACTGAATGCAGCTTCCTCCTCTCCTCTATGTAGGTGGGTCCCAGAAATAGACCAGAGAGGTCCTGGAACAAAGAGGCAAATTCAGTGATATGTACATGTGACGATGAATGGAGACACATTAATTGTCACAGCTGGGGTGGTATGCCACTGACATCAAGTGGGTAGAGACCAGGGATGCTGCTAAACACCCCGACGACGCGAGGACACGAAATTATCCAGCCACCATGTCAGTGGCAGCAGAGATTGAGAATATCCCCACCAAATCTGACCTTGGCTTGACATCACAAGATGGCCGTTTTTAAAATGCATTGGGTCTTTCTTGAGATACACAGTCATTAGAAATCAACGAGCTTGAAAAACCCCGTGAAGGCTCTCTGCTCCCAGGTGAGGCTCTTTGAGCCGACCGAGCACCTCTCGGTGTGTCTTCTTTTAGTAGAAAATTTACAGAAGAGAGTTGGTGGGAGTCAAAAATCCATCAGCTCTCATTTTACCAGGCATTTAGGAAAATAACTTTTCTCCTGCAGAAGAAATTGCATGAATTATATTAAAATCGGTGCTAAGGTAATAAAATTACATGCTCAGGACTCTTCTAAAAAATCTCCTTTGTCTGGCAGGGTAATTTGAGGGTGGGGAAGACAATCTCCCAGCTGCCACACTTCCACACAAAGATGGAACAGAGGAAATTGGCTCAACCCTGCTCTCGCTGCGTGTAGCATTCTGTGAAATTCCAATTTTTCTTTTACATCTGCAGATTTAATCATAAGGCAAACTTCCTGATGCAGATCCACGAGAAGAAGAATTTGTTTGTTTGTTTAATGCGTAAGAGGAGAAACTTCAAATCACCAAATGGATGGCAGTGCCTGAGACCAGGGTAGACACCTTGGCACAGAGCAGAAATGGACTCTGATGTCATGTGAATCGTCCTCATTCTGGGTGTCGGTGCTCTACTGGTTTGAAAGGACATGTATAGAAATGCACGTGTGATGAGAGAAAAACTCTTCCGCTTCTAGTGCAGTGATAATTTTTAGCTCCCAAGGGGTGGGGGGGGGGGAAGTCCTTGCTTTAATGTATGAGAAAATGAAAAGGAGGAGAGAAAAGGACATCTGTTCTTAAGATTCCCGGTAAAGGCTGAGAGGCGTGGTTGATACCCTGATGTGCTGGCCAAGGCCAGGTGGAATGAGGCTGGTGGAGAAGGAGAGGATGCTCGATGGAGTCCCAAGAGGGCAGACTCCGGAGCCAGAAGCCCCAGCTTGTGTGAGCAGCGGGGGGTTTGAGATTTTACAACAGTGGATCTCATCCGGGGGGGGGGGGTCATTTAGCAACATCTGGACACGTGTTTGGTTGTCCCGTGTGGTGGGAGGGCTCTGCTGGCATCTCGCGTGCGTGAAGGCCACGGGTACTGCTAAATATCCTGCGGCTTGTGGATCAGCCCCCACCCGAAGACCTACCTGGTCCAAGATACCAATAAAGCCCAAGTTGAGGCACTGTTCCTGTGCTTCCATTCCTTCATCCGTAACATGGGAGTAGATGTCGCAGAGCTCTTCACCTGGTCGCTCTAGATATTAAAGTTGGCAGTCTGTGCGGGGGTACTCTCTACAAGGGGTGGCCGTATGCACGGAGGATTGAGATCTCTAGGGCCACCCCAAATTTTATTTCTCTACCTCATCCACCGTGGTCCCAGAGCTCTTCCGAATATGTACATCTGACCCGCCTCTTCTCTCCTTAAAAGCTCTTTGTGGTTGTCCAGGGACTCCTGTCATTGACCCAAAATGACCTTTGCAGCCTCGTGCTTCGACCCTGCCCCTCCCCACTGTAACCTCCTCCTGGAATGCAATACGTGCATTATGCCCTCTCCCACCTCCACACCTTTGCATCCTTTCCTGAAACTATCCATCACGCTGCCTCACTCAGTCAGCTCCTGGCTGGTTCCAATGGCCTCAGCCTCCATGTCACCTCCTCCAGGAAGTCCTCCTTTACTGCTTCGCAGGAGAGAAGGTACCCACCATCTGTGTTTCCGCGGTGCCTTCACGCTTCCCCCATCCCAGAGCATGTAATCCCGTATTGCAACCGTCTTTGAAAATTTTCTGTCTTCTCCTCCAGGCTGCGAATATCTCACTCGCTGTCGTGTTCTCAGTGCCAGTAAGGTACTTGACCGCCTCCAGTACCATTGAGTAAATATTTGTTGGGTGAGCCAATGAATAAACGAATCAATGAGATCTTCGAACCTAGCTGCTTCCAGCTGAAAATAACTCAATTTGATTGATCTCTCTTCTCCTTCCGTGGGTCACTCTGTTACGGTTATGCTAGTGGACGATGGTCCACAGGGAGAAGGTTGTTCAGAGCAGCAGGGCAGAAGGTTGAGATACTCTTTAACCTTGACCAACAGCCCTGAATAATACAGAGAGAAGTGTCCTTGCATGAAAATAACCTTTTTTGCCTCTAGCGTGAATTAACGGCTATTTTCTGGAAAGTATATTAGTCAGGAAGGGATGAGAACTTGGTGAGTTGCCAGTAGCTCTGAGACTTTGTGTGTGTGTGTGTGTGTGTGTGTGTGTGTGTGTGTGTGCATGTACGTGTGCATGTGTGGTATGTGTGTGTCTGTATTCCAGACAATTTTTCACGTGTGTGTGTGTGTGTGTGTGTATTACAGACAATTTTTCCTCATGTGTCCATATGAATTTCACTTTCTTTGCTACATAATTACACTTGGGGAGGACAGGACAACCTCTACTCTGTCTCAGAGAGCCCTGGCCATATTTCGGTGTATCTCGTCAAAGTGCTTGATGAAGAAGTCTTCCAGGTAACTCTCTCCCCCCATAAGGATGTGCGGTGCCCCCGTTTTTACAAATGAGTCAACTGAATATTCTCCAAGAGGGTAACTGTGTCCATATAGCAAGTTAGCAACAAAACCAGGACTCGGAAAAAAAAATGGCATAGCTTCATTGGAGACAAATTATAGAAGCTGAGATGTCTTTAAATTTAGAAAACAAAGTTAGCTCCTGCCAGAATCGCAAGGCAGTTCTGACGTCTTCTGAAAGCCTCTTCTCCCATCCAATTTTATTCTTAAAGTAGGAAGCAAAAGCTCGCAGGGACACTCTGGTGCGTCTCCCCTTCCATTTATCAGTATTTTTTTTTTGCCTCTCATTATACTCATGGCCTAGTTTTCTCCAGCTCTTTAGATGTCAATGAGCGTCTTACGCTAGGTATTGTCCTTGAACTTTTTGAAGTTCTTTAGGCATTATGAACAAGGTCTGAAACCCCAGCTGAGTGCCACCGACTACTTTGGCTCTGCTCTATTTCCTTAAGAAATCTAAAGGACGGCATTCCCATCTTCCGAAGCAGACAACAGAGGAAGAAAGGCCGCCTTCATACTGAGCACCTGCCCCCCCCCCCCCTTTCTCGGAGGCAGCAGAGAGATTGCTAAAACGGACTTTTATTGTGCAAGAGGCTGCTGTCTTCTACCGACAGAAAGCAGTCTGGTAGCTTTGGAAGCAAGGAGCACGATTTGGGGGGGGCAAGACCACTGGTGCCGGAGCCGGCAGGGGGAGGAGTGAACGTTCTGCATCATAATTCCAGGCTGCGCTGGACGGGGGAACAGAAACCAGCCTGCCAGAGCTTCCTGCATCCTGGGCGCGTGGCACAGGGATGCTGGATTCTGTCTTTGGATCCAGATCTCGGGGTTACTTGTGGGGCTTCCCAAAGGGGACCCGGCCGGGTCTGTGTCTTTTCTTCTCCTCTGGGCTTTAACCAACCCAGTGTCATACATGATTAGCAATTCTCAGCAGATTCCCTTGAAGCTGTTTTGGCATCTTACAGGGTTGGAGGAGAAGACGGAGGGGTTTGAGCTCCAAGGTTTGGAAGGGAGTGTGTTATGCTGAGCGTTTGCTCCTGAGTGGGTGCTGTGGGTTCAGGCAATCTAATTTAAGGGACTCCAAGAAGACCCACTCGAGCCCCAAAATACCACCCCTCCAGACTTTGAAAATGTCAGCTTTAGCGTCTGTCCCTACACATCCATCACATCTTTCCACAACTTCCTGTGAGGGGGCAACACGTTAAGTCTGTGCCGCTGCCACGTGGGTGGTTTCCTCTGGGCAGCTTTTCCCCCTGACTGTGTATAGGGGGCGATGGGGGGAGGCACCCAAGCCAAGAGATGCAGGGGAGTGGCCGTCACTGCTTGTGGCCCTTGGAAACTCCTTCAGCTGCCTCTGGGTTTCTTTGACCACACCAGTATGTATAACCAGGGCTGGTGTTTCAACAAGTTGGAGGAATATGCAAGGTTGTATTCCTTTTACCATTCAACGTTTTAAAAGCGGGGAAGTGGGAGCTAGCTGCAGTGGATTCACATCCCAGCTCTGCCATTTGTGAGCTCTATGACCCTGGATCATTTACTGAACCCCTTCCATCTCCGATTCTGTATGTGTAAATACATAAGCTCCTACGCCCTAGGCTTATTGGAATGATTAAGTTAGAAGTACACAGAACAGGGGTACCTGGGTGGCCCGGTTGGTTAAACATCTGACTTTGGCTCAGATCACGATCTCGCGGTTCATGAGTTCGAGCCCTGCATTGGGATCTGTGCTGTCAACGCAGAACCCGCTTTGGATCCTCTGTCTCCCTGTCTCTCTGCCCCTCCCCTGCTCACATGCTCTCTCTCTCAAAAATAAATAAGCATTAAAAAAAAAAGTACACGTGATAACACACCCTTTCTATCCTAGTGCTTGCACGTATATGCAGAGAAGCCATTACAACCTTCCAGTAATGGAGGGCAAAGCAAAGAGCTTCTAGTAGCAAAGTGGGAACACTTTGAGCCACAAAGTAAATTAGTATTGGACTGTCACCCAGAGTATAAAATAATTATCCACGAGTCCACACTACAGTAAATTAGTGATTGAACAAGTAAATACATGGGGAATAGAGACAAGTGTCCTGTACGGAAGAATTCCAAATAGTTTATGTAGAGACTCTATCCTTAAGGAGGGAGGAGCACGGCTGCCCACTCCTTAAGTGTGGGTTGCACGCAGAGAGTTCCTTGCAGGGAGGACAGTATAAAAGGCAGACGGTTAGTGTGCAGTGGAGAAATTTGACAAAGACCACCTCAGTCAGACGATCAAGGTTAAGATCAACAGTGATACATCATGTAGATACCATTTGCCCTTGATATGAGGTGATGAAAATGGTGTTTATCTCTGTGGTCTTCCTCCCCCAATATCTAAAACCCCTACCTAATCGTGAGAAAAACACCAGACAATTCCCTAGAGAGGGGAATCCTACAAAATACGTGACCATTACTCCTCAAAACTGTCGAGGTCATCAAAAACAAGGAATGTCTGAGAAATTGTCATAGCCAAGAGGAGTCTAAGGAGACATTGACTAAATGTGACATGGTACCCTGGATGGGAAAGTGGGACAAAAAAACAAAAAACAAAACCCAAAGTAGGTGACAATTAAGGAAATCTGAAAAAACTGTGGACTTTGGTTGATAGTAATGTATCCATATTAGTTGGTTAACTGTAATAAATTACCAAACTAATCTAAGATGCTAGTAATAGGGGGGCACTTGGTTCAGGATGTATGGGGATTCTTTGTGTCATCTTCTTGAATTTTCCATCAGTCTAAACATTTTCTGAAGAATAAAGTATTTTTAAAGTTATTATCATCATTATTATTTGTTCTCTGGAGTTCTGTCTCCTGTGAAAATGTTAAGGCTTCAGGAGGACCCATTGAATCCAAGATATCAGTCCCAGTGGCTAGTGCCTTTGTTAGCCATGAAGTGCTGTTCTTTCTGGTTGTGGCTAGTGTGGCCCCCACGTGGTACAGCTCGGGTGACCTAGCTGAGCTCTGGCTAGATGCCTGTCTAGGAGAATACACATGAACTCCGAAAACGGTAACTGAGCAGCATGACGGCACCTGTGTCCACTAAGGAAAAGTGTTTTAGGCAAACAAGCTTCCATCCCAGGCTAAATCGATCATTTCTTTCTCTGACTGTATACATCTTGGCTGAATCACTCAACGCATTGGATTTTCATTATTCATCTTCTCTGCCCATCTGTGGACTCCCCGGTGGAAGAGAGTTTTCTCATTTATCTTTGTACTTCCAGCTACACCTAACACCAATGACTCAAAAATTGATGATTGAGTGCAAGGCCAGGCGCCAGTGTTCAAACGTGCAAGGCTGCAACCCGCTTTGATTGCCTGCGCCCAAAGAGGAGAGATGGTGGGACAGATTGTGTTTTCCAAAGATGCCGCAGCAACAGCTCTCCTCCCACTTGCTCTTCTTTCAGTGTGACTTTCATGATCCTCAGGGCATGGGGATGTCTGTACCCCCATCCCCTCGAAATGGGTGGGTCTTTGTGACAACCTTGACCAATAGCATATTGCAGAAGTGACGCGTGTGAGTTCTGAGGTCCCGTCATCAAAATTTCACATACTTCTCTGTCTTGCTCTCTTGGAATGTTCACCCTCGGAACCCAGCCACCATGTTGTGAGCACGCCCAAGTAAGAGGTGGGAGAGATACCCATGGAGAGGAAATGAGGTCCTGGCTGGCTCATATCCTCAGCTGAGCTTCTAGCTGACAGCCAGCCTCAACTTGCCAGCCATCTTGGAAATGGATTCTCCAGCCCCCAGCCAAGCTACTCCAGCTGATGGCATGTGGAACAGACATGAGCCATCCCATCATGGCTCGTCGAATTTGTAGATTCATGAGTCTAGCCAGTAGCTATTGTTGTTCTAAGCCCCTCTGTTTTGGAGGGTGTTATGCAGGAATAACTAACAGGAACGGATGGACAAACAAAATCCTCAGGTGATTTAAAATAAGGTTTGTGACTTATTTTACTTTCCTTCCCATTTCATGCAAAAAGCCTTCTGACACTGGGGTTTATTTTTACCACCAATGGGATTGACTGGGAGGGATAGAACCACATTTGGAAGAGAGTAACCACAAGGATCTCAAAAATGATAATTGATGCATTTATCAATCAATTATTTCAGCAATTATTTGAGTGCCTGTTGTGGCCCAAGCCCCTGGCTAAGCAGACATGGTCCGCTGTCTTTACGAAGCTTAACATGCTAGTGAGGAATCCAAATAAACAAATAATTATTTTAAATTAGTAATTACTTTAGTCACTGTGGTTGAAAGAACTAAAGAGTATCCTAGAGAATAGCGTCTCCAAGTGTCTAAGGATCATGCTGTGATTCATTCGCATGGCTTGGGCTTCCTTACGGTATGGTGACTGGGAGGCTTCTCATTTCATATCAATGTGGTTCTGTGGGATGCTTTTCTACTCACCCATCCACAGGTGAGCTCCCAGAATCATCTGTAATAAGTGACTCTGTCCCTTGGCCAGAGGTGACTAGCCCAGGGGCAGACACTTGACTCAGGTAGAGCCAATTACTTTCTTGGAGGTGTGGATAAGGCTTATTAATGATAGTGCTAGAGATGAAGGTCTGGAAAAATTGGTCCTGATCTTGCTTGATTCCTGCATTCTCTGAGCCTGATTCTCCTCCTTTTCCTTCCATTTCCCCAACTCTTCCTTCTGCCTTTCCTCCTTCTCCACCTCCTTCTCCTCCTCCTCCTCCTCCTCCTCCTCCTCCTCCTCCTCCTTCTCCTCCTCCTCCTTCTCCTCCTCCTCCTCCTCCTCCTTCTCCTCCTCCTCCTCCTCCTCCTTCTCCTCCTCCTCCTCCTCTCTTTCCTATTCCTCTTCTCTCTCCTCCTCCTCCTTGATTTAATCAGACACTCCAAGATCTTTCCAATTAATTTCCTTTAATGCTAAAGCTTCTTAGAGTTCTTTTTCTTCTTCTTTTTTTTAACTCACAATAAAACCCAACTTTCAACTATTACAAAGTACAAGAGGGATTATTTCTGTCTTTTAAGACTCCCAAAGGATAGAACTATAAGACTAAGGAGCAGAAGCCACAGTGGGAGAAATCTCAGCTGAATACACACAAGAACTTTCTAAGGGCTGGTGGTATACACACAGAATGCAGGATTGTGAGCTTCATATCCTCGGAGGTTTCCAAACAAAGGCTGGGCATTCACTTAGATATAATGTCATCAAGAGGATTTAAGCATTGACTCCAGGATCTGGCTGGTTGTTGATGATGATGATGATGATCACAGCTAACAGTTTTGTGCACTTACTGTTTTCCAGGCACCATAATAAGTGTTTAATGTTCATGATCTCACTTAATCTTCACAAGATCATTCATCCTATGAGGCAGATTTAGACTCCCACCGTGAGAACCCAGGAAGTATGCTCTTTAGTCTTAGGTTGAAACTTATTCCACTCCAGCCCCCAAGGCTCATAGGACTTCGGCTCCTTTTCCTTACTCCACATTCCAGACATGGCCCCGAGTAAAAAGAGGGAAAGCAAATACTTTGGATCATTGGGCCCTGAGTAATACAGAATACTTCATATGAAAGAAAATTCAGGCATCAAGGACACACTAGACTCAGAACATGGTCAAAACAAATGGCCCTCCGTGCACAGCGAGCCCAGTACAGGTGGGACAGCTCACTAAATCTATCCACCTGTGGGTCTGGGTATGTGATTCTTTTCTTCTTTTGTTACTCCCTCCAGGTTGAACATTTACCTGGATCATTTCAACTCTTCCGTTCTGAGCTACGTTAGCTTTATGATAATTACTATTGTTGTTTTGTTTATCTTTGAAATGCAGGGCCTCCCTCCCCATTCGGAATGATTCATTCCGTGATGGATATTGCTACTGACAAAGGGTGTGTTTGTGTGGGGGGAGAAGATTTGAATTGCCAATAGTCTGTTTGATGACTGTTTCCCAGAAGCAGGCATGATTAAATTCAGCAGAAGTTTCTTTTAGAAATGTGCCTTAAAAAAAAAAAAATCCCCAAACTCTACCTGATCATTTATCATTATTTTAAATCATAGGGAAAATTGAAGGTTCCTATCATTTCCTTAATTGAATAAAGGAGACAGACTCGGAGGGATCCTACTGAATGCTGAACAGACTCCAAGCTCCTAATTAGAGCATTTACCTGCAGAGTTCCCTCTGCAGAGGTGGCTCAGAGCCCTGCTTCTCTCCCCACCTGTTTCTGACATGCCTCTGCGTGCCTAGCAGGTTAATGCTGAGGCCAACCCAATGTGTGCTTCTTTAGGAGAATATTTAAGCCCATTCCTGTTGCGGAGGGAACAGCAGATCGGAGAATCTTTTGAGCTTTTCTTAAGCCTATTATGATGTTTCCAAGGAGATGTAGTCCAGCAGAAGGCAAGGGATGGCCATTGTCTGTTGTTGGGACCTTGTTTACTGAACCGGGTTTGGAAACTCATTTCTTTATTATTCACCTCCACTTCCCAGACCAGGTGGTGCTGCTTGAGTTCGGGAAGGAATTGTATGCCTTCCATGTGTCATGTTTCTGAAACTCCCAGCCTCATGGCCCTCAAATAGGCTACTTCAGATTAAGAGAAATGTGTTAAGTTCTCTGCTGGCTCATCCTATAGACACCTGGCCCCTTAAACTTCAGATGGAGTTTGGAGTCCAGACAGGGGATGGTGCATACATTTGGGGACCCCTGGATGGTGCTGATAATAATAGCTAAAGTGTATTGAGTGCATTGAGTATATATATATTAACTATATGCTGGGCACTGTGTTGGGGAGGGGAGAGCACAGGCCAATATTGTGCTTCCATTGTTCACAGAGAAGACAAAACTGGGGGTCTCTTCATCCCCAAACTGTCAAGAATTTTCTCTAAAATGTTTATTTATTTTATTTATTTTTTGAGAGAGACAGCAAGAGTGGGGGACGGGCAGAGAGAGAGAGGGGCACAGAGATCTGAAGCAGGCTCAGCGCTGACAGGCTGACAGCCTCAAGCCCGATGTGGGGCTCGAACTCATGAACCGTGAGATCATGACCCGAGCCAAAGTCGGACGCTCAACCGACAGCGCCACCCTGGTGCTCCAAGAATCTTCTCCAACCATAGAGAATAACATTGTGAATACCACAATTCTGGTTACATTTTCTGCATCTGTGGGGCAACTCAGGGTGACTGTATTTAGGACTATGGAAACCTTGAAGTAGCAGACAAACAAAACGATAAAGTCTATGACCTTGGGGACCTATCTGTTTTTTTGTTTTGTTTTGTTTTTTGCTCACTGTTGATTTCCAAATCCTAACAGAGCCTTTCATATGGCACAGGAGTCTGCAAACTTTTTTTCTGGAAAGAGCTAGATGGCAAATACTTTAGACTTTGTGGGCCATGTGGTCTTTCCCGCAACTCTGTAGCACAAAAGCAGCCACAGGAAATAAGGAAAGGAAGAGACGTGGCTGTGTTTCAATAAAACTTTATTTATATAAGGAGGCTGTGGCTTGAGGACCATAGTTTGCTGATCCAGAGATAGCACAGAGCAGGTGCTTCACAAATATTTGTTGAAAAAATAAATCTACGGTAGGTCCGATAAATGGAATTTCAAACGCAAAACCAAGCTTTATAAAAAGCTTTTAACAGTGAGTACCTGCTGATTGTAGACATTCTGGAAAATCCTAAATAGTACATTAAGAGTAAAATAAAAATCCTAACCAAAAGATAGCCCCAGTTAATAATTTGGTGTCTTTTATTTTCTTTTAGTCATTTTTCCTATGAATGCCTTTCTAAAACACAGGGTAAACCACTGGTAAAATTTTAACATATCACAATATGTATTTGTTCTGTTTTTATGGAAGGGGACAGACGAAACTAGCTTCCTTTGGCATGTACCACAAGGGGCAAGTCTTCTGTCCAAGGGGATTAGAAGATCGGTCCAAAGTCAGCCCAATCACCTCTCTTCCTTGATTTCCAAAAGCAGATTTCTGCCCATGATCTGAAAAATCCTAAAGTGCATTTTGGATCCTAAAGGGAGATTTAATTAAGAAGCTCAGTAGACCTTCAGCATCGAGTGCTGTGTTGCCTGTGTGTGGGGTAAGTCATTGAACCCAAACATGGCATCTCCTCTCTAGTTCTGGATGCTTGGGAGTTCCCGCAAGCATTCTATTTGCAAAGGCCAGAACATTTTGAGAATGTGTTATTTCAAAATGGGCCAAGAAGGGCTGTGATGAATAGCTGAGCCATAAGAATTAATGACTTGGTGTGATAGGGAGCCCTCAAGAATTGTTTATTTCACGGCGGGGAGAGCAATCATCTTCCAGTCACCCCAGTACACACACACACACACACACACACACACACACACACATGCACGACATCCTGCATGTATCCTTGAGTGTGTCTGACCTGCCCTGCCCTTGTCTGATAGCCTCTGTTGCCATACACAGCCATTGCCCTGCTCATCCCATCTCTTTCCAGCACTGCCTTGTCTTTGCATAGACATAATTAGCCCTGAATTGCTCTTTTTAAAAAAATATTTTATTTTTAAGTAATCCCTATACCCAGTGTGTGGCTTGAACTTACAACCCAAGATCGAGAGTTGCATGTCCGACCCCCTGAGCCATCCAGGCGCCCCTGCATTGCTCGTTTTTAGAAGCCAGCAAGCATGTGGTAGTTTGCAACAGTTCCAAAGCATGCTGAGAAGCATCTGATGCTCAGGAGACCTCTAGAAGTGCCAGGCAAGTGAGGGCCACCTCTTTCCAAATTCGGGAGTGGAAAACCAGTAGCAAACGTTCGTGTTTTAAACCTTTTAGATCATGGATACTTGGCTCGATGGGAAGGGAGGTGGCCGAATCGTGTGCACGAGGCACATTTGATATGCGTCCATCTGGGCTCTCCCTATTCTTGATGGTGACTACACAGAATTCCACCCCCTGCCCTGAACGCCTCCTCTGTTCTCCTCAAAGGCCTGTGATAGCCATTTGCCAGGTATACTGCACCATTTCCCCTTTGAGCAGCTGGATGCTCAATCTGGGGGCCTCCCTTGCACGCTGGGAGGGATGAGCACAGGGCAAGAAAGTGGGGAGGGGTAAAGTGCCCATCTTGGGCCTTGCGCTCTGGGCTCAAGCTCTGATTTATTCCACCCAACAGTGCTCTTGGTAGGTGGAGCATCTATATACTACGAAGTGGGATAGGCTTTTTTTGTTGGCAATGACCACATTTTCCCCTGTTGCATCTGCCCCCGTTAAAGCACTGGGAACAGTGCCCGGTTCAAGGTAAGCACTGTGTAATTGTTAGCCATTCCTCCTTTCTTTGCTACTGTTGTTTCTGTGCTCAGCAGAGCTGTGTGAGGCAGCAGGGTACCCATGAGCATCTGCTTGGGCCTCAGACAGACTTGCGTTCGAGTCCCAGCTCTGCTGAGCGCTCTTGGGCAAGTTATTTTCTGATTCCTCATTCGCTCCCCTGAGAAAGGAGGGTGATGCTAGAATCTCCATTACGGAGTTCCCGTGAATATGCTCGAGCACAAAGGAAGATCATTCTGCAAGACCCTGGGCTGGCACGAAGATCTTTCACTCACCAGAGGTGTGTGCCAGCTAGCTCTGCCAAGCTGCGGAAAACATCTGGTCAACCATTCCTTCCATCAACGTTCACGTGTCTGTGCTGTGCCTGCTGGTATTCTGGCCACTGGGGAAGTAGTTGAGAACTTCCATCCCAGTTAGGAGAAGAGTCAATGAGCTAATAGTAACTAATAAACAGGTCAATGAGCAAGAAAGGGAATAATTTTAGACAAAAATGAACATTATGGAGACACTGTCCTGAGAGCAAAAGGAGGCGGATAGAGGAGGGCAACATTGACAGGGCAATCTGGAAAGAGATCTACAAGGGATGCCACATGGGCTGAGGACGACGAGAAGGACTGGCCAGGGAAAGGTTTGGGAGCTGAGGACAGAGGACACAGCAGGTGCAAATCTTAAATGACTCTCTGGCTAAAGTCTCCATTAACTTCTCAGTCCAATGAGTAGCCTAACAGCACAACACTCCAGAGCCCATCAGTCTAGGGACACTCAAGTTCCAGTGCGAGACTTGAGAGCAAATCCAACTTGCGGATGAATGGTGATCTTCATAATCAGCAAGTCCTGTATGGGCTGACATTTAATTTTGGAAAATCCTTAAGCCCCTGATGGACTTCTGTTGAAAACCAGAACCTTGTTTCTCCCCCAGAGACAGTCTCAGGTGAGTGTGGGCACAGACAGGCCTGGGCTCTCCAGCTTCCAGCACGTGAGATAAAAAATCAGTGAGGGGCGCCTGGGTGGCTCAGTCGGTTGAGTGTCCGACTTCAGCGCAGGTCATGATCTCGTGGTTTGTGAGTTCAAACCCCATGTTGGGCTCTGTGCTGACAGCTCAGAGCCTGGAGCCTGACTCAGATTCTGTGTCTCCCTCTCTCTCTGCCCCTTCCCCTCTCATACTCCATGTGTGTCTCTCTCTCAAAAATAAATAAACATTTAAAACAATTTTTTAAAAGAAATCTTTTCAATCATTTTTCAGGCTTCATTCCAGGGGTCCAAGCCTCTGGGCTTGAATTGATGTAGTTAATTTTTTAGAAATAGACTGTAGAAGCATTTTATTCATTTAGCAAGCATTTGTTAAGCACCCACTGTGTGCTAGGCAATCAGCTGGGAAACAGGAGTGGAAAGAGAGAAAAAGACCTATTGTTTGCTCTTAAGGAGCTCATCTCATATGGGGAATTGAGTCATGGCTTTTGGCTACTGGTTATTTGGTTTGGACCATGCTGCTTCTTATCTCTGGGCCTCAGCTCTCACCTCTATGGGACTCTGCCAGGTGACTGGTGGGGTCTCTCTGGTACCGCAGGATCAGAGGTTTACAAGGGAAGCCAAAACAGGGCTGCATTACTGGAGCAAGAAAATGAGTGCTAACTGATCAGCACTAACTTACCTATGGACTGAAATAGGTTTGGTTTCTTAATTAAGGAGAAAAACCTTCTGCAATGCTCCCTGAGGTGAATTCTCTGGTCTTTATTTTTTAAGTAAAAAAAAAAAAAAAAAAAAGGCATATTCTCACAACTTACTGGTAAGTTTCCCATCAAATTTCACACTGGATTTGGAAACATGGTTTTTAAGTAAATGGAAAGAGAAGCAGTGATCCTTAGGAACCAGCATGCAAAAGCCACTGTGCAAAAACCATTCATTAATTAAATCAACAAATAGACTTTGAGGATACTTTACATGTATGTTCTTGGTACCATTTTGTTATTATTTTTTAAATGTTTGTTTGTTTGTTTATTTATTTATTTATTTATTTATTTTGAGAGAGAGACTGTGTGTGTGTGTGTGTGTGTGTGTGTGTGTGCATACATGAGCAGGGGAGGGGCAGAGAGAGAGAGAGAAAGAGAGGGAAAGAATATAAACACTCTCTCTCAAAATAAATAAATAAACTTAAAAAAAAAAGAGTTGGGGAATGCCTGGGTGGCTCAGTCAGTGAAGCGTTCGACTTCACCTCAGGTCATGATCTCGATTTGTGGTTTGTGGGTTCGAGCCCTCTGTTGGACTCTTGTGCTGATAGCTCAGAGCCTGGAGCCTGCCTCAGCTCTGTCTCTCTCTCTCTCAAGAATAAACATTAAAAATTGAAAAGAAAAAAAAAAGAGTTGGATGTTCAACCAACTGAGCCACCCAGGCTCCTCTCCTGGTACCATTTTAGGCACTAGAAATAAAGCAGTGAGTAAAATTAAATCCTTTTTTTCATCTCTCACAGCATTTACATGTAGAGGGGATGGCGGGGAAGTAGCAGATAATAAGTGAGATAAATAAGTGAACTATATAGTGAGCAGGATGGTAATGAGTCATGTGGAGAAAAAGCAGGGAAGGGGAGAGTGATGCTGTGGTTTCTTGACTGGTTTTTGCTTTTCAAAAGGGTCATCAGCTGACAATGAGGAGTGACCATTTAATGATTATTGAGTCTCTTTTTGGGGGGATGAAAGTGTTTTGCAGCTACACAGAAGTGATGGCTGTATGACACTGTGAATGCACTAAATGCAATGAACTACACATATAAAAAGGGGAATTTGGGGTTGCCTGGGTGGCTCAGTCGGTTAAGCACCCAACTCTTGATCTTGGCTCAGGTTGTGATCTCATGGTTGTGGGATAGAGCCCCACGTCAGGCTCTGTGCTGAGCGGAACCTGCTCCGGATTCTCTCTCTC
Organism: Lynx rufus; assembly: GCF_022079265.1. Lineage (NCBI taxonomy): Eukaryota > Metazoa > Chordata > Mammalia > Carnivora > Felidae > Lynx > Lynx rufus. The sequence continues at coordinate 13,611,769 of NW_025814838.1, forward strand.
CCTTTCTCTCTGCTTCTCACCTATGCTTGCTCTCTCCCCCGCTCTCTCAAAATAAATAAACTTTAAAAAAGGGCAATTTTATGTTATGTGAATTTTACATCGATAAAGAGTCACTAGGGAAGGACTTGAAGAGAGGGAGTCCTTTTTCTTTTTTTTAAGACTCCATACATAAGTGAGATCATACTTACATTGGAAATATCTGGTAGCCCCCATCTGGTAAGGTTACTGCTGAGGCAGGACCGGGGCTCTTCACCTGACCCCACTGTCATGGCCAGGGTTGCGATAACCCTTAAGTGGAAGCAGGTAGTAGACTGCCCCAGCAGAGACTCAGAGGGCTCTTCTGGGAGGAAGATGAATATTCTTACAGTCTGCACATTACCTAAAGGGATGTTTAAATTGTTGTATCCAGCTTGAGCAAATTTATTTGTGTGTGTGTGTGTGTGTGTGTGTGTGTGTGTGTGTGTGTTTTCCTGCTACTGAGTAGGTGGGAAGGTCGTGAGAAAGACTGGATCAGTAATAAAAGAATCTGCATTTTATCTGTATATCTGAGGGGTAATGTGTGTGAATCTGAGACCCTAAATCAGTTTGGTATGTTCACTTTTTTATAGGCTGGAGAGCAATGAGGGTCCTCAGCTCTTATAAGTTTTTCTAACAGGTATATGGCCTGAAAAAAATTAGAATCTCCAAGCTCCCAGCAAGTACAAGGAAAATTGTTCTGTTTGCCATAAATAGAAATAGGCATGTTGGGGCTGTGGTATTCAGACTTGGCTCCTCTGAGAGGACTAGGGAGAAGCATGGGGGGTGGTTACTTTGTTTTCATCCACCACTGACAGAGAAGTTTCTTTGGGTGACATCTGCACTCACCAAACTTCTGGAATGTACCAACATGCTGTGCCCTTTGGACCAAGATCACTGCCAGGAATTGAGACATACAGGAACTGTGTAGGAGAGTGTTTTTGCTCCACTAAATTCCTCTTGAATATATTAAAGCATGGGGCAAGATCAAACCATTCTACATTCTAAATATGAACTGTAAAAGTATCTTTGCACAAAGACCCGTATGCAGGTATATTGACATGACATTGTCATGGGAAAATATTAAATACAATCTGTTCATCTATCAGAAAGCTGGTAAAAAAAATTATGGTTCATCCAAATAATGGAATGGTAATGCACATAATCATAATAAAGTTGATTCTTGAATGATGAGGGCTTGGGGCACCAACACCCTTGTGCAGTCAAAACACTGCAAACAACACTTGACTCCCCCAAAACTTAACTATGCTTAGACCAGAAACCATACCAGTAATGTAAACAGTCAACACGTATTTTGTATGGTATATGTATTATGTACTATATTGTTACAATAAAGGAAAGAAAATGTTACTAAGAAAATCATAAGGGGGCGCCTGGGTGGCTCAGTCGGTTGGGTGTCCCACTCTTGATCTTGGGTAAGGTCATGATCCCAGGGTCAGGGATCGAGATCTGTGTTGGGCCCCATGCTAAGCATGGAGTCTGCTTAACATTCTCTCTCTCTGTCCCTCTCTCTCTCTCCCCCTATGCCCCTTCCCCCTGCTCGCACTCTCTCTCTTTCCCTAAAACAAACAAAAAAAAAGAAAGAAAAGAAAAGAAAAGAAAAGAAAAGAAAAGAAAATCATAAGGAAGAGAAAATACATTTATAGGACTGTATATTTACTGAAAAAAAATTGACATATAAGTGGACCCGTGTAGTTCAAACCTGTGTTGTTCAAGGGTCAGCTGCATAGCTATTAAAAGGTCGAAACAGGTTCATGAATAGTGAAATAAAACAATCTTTAGGCTACATTAGAAGAACTCTGTATACAATATGCATTAGTATAAAAATGAGTCTGCATATTTCTATCTCTGCATGAATGTGTGTGTCTACACCTATACTTACATCTATCTAAAACCATCTTTGTACCTATTTACTTTCATGCAAATAGCATATTTTTGGCAAGATTTATAGGAGCCAAATACCCTTGGTTGCCTTTATGGAGAAGAAATGGGGGTGGGCAGGAAACCAGAAACAAGAGGAGAATTACCTTTCATTCTATCTGATGTTAAAAAAAACCTATTTGCATGTATTATTTAAATCATTATTATTTTTTAAATCAGAAACTACTGGATTAAAGTGCGTGTTTTCCTGATTGAAAAAAAACCAGTCAGCTACACACAAACACATAGCTCCTGCAAGAATGACATGTAGTGGCTGGGATGGGATACACATTTGGGGGACAGACTGTCTCAGTATGAATCCCGACTTTGATGCTGAGTAGCTGTGTGCCCATGGCCAAGGTGCTGAACCTCTAGGATCCTCAAATTCTTCCTATGTAAGATAAGAATAAAAATAGTACCTACCTTATGGAGTTGTGATCATGATTAAAAAAGTTAACTATGTGCCACGCTGTTAGAACCATTCCTTGCACATGACCAGCACTGAGTGTTTAGACCATCAATAGAGGTCAGTAGGGCAGTGCTATGTCTCAGATGGAGACTCAAGTTCAAGGAGGTTGGGTAACTCGCCCCAGTCATTCAGGTAGGAAGAGGTATACCTGGGGGATTAGATTCTTTGGGCATCACTGCTGCCCAACCTACCCTGCGAGATTATCTGCATCATGAAATCATGAATTCCCTCCCATAGTGACCAGTTTGCTTTGCATTTCCAGTGGTCTGTGTGTGTTGGGCTGATATGTAGATGGTGGGGCCAAAGGGAACCGCCAGAAAAGGCAGACTGTTGTGTTGGATGAGGAGGTGTGTTGTAGGCAGGGCAGGGGAAAGAAGACTGGGGGCTTGGGAGACTGGCCTGCCCTTTGATGATAGAATGGGATTGCTTCTTATTCCCAGGGAATGGCCAGAAGCAGATGAGACAGAGAGCTGGGCTGCTTCCTTATGGGGTGTGTTGGAAGGGAAGGGACACTTGGAAACCCAGTTCCACAGTCTCCTGGACCTTATGGATGCGAGTCCATGGGTAATAGGTGAATCATTCACCCACCAGGCAACTGGAGCTTTCCAAAATAAACTATTCTCCTTCCCACCACTTGTGACAAGTGCCTGTGTATCTCTGTAGTAGATTGCAAAGCTGGCCATATGCTCCTCTCCTCAAGCAGTGCAGCCTGTTTCTCTATCCTTTGAATCAGAGATGTCCCTGTGATTTGTTTTGGCCAACAGAAAATGGTAGAAGGGACAGTGCCAGTTCTGAGCCTGGGCCTCCTTGAAACTCACTCTTGATATTTTTGAAACCCTCCACCACCTGTGAACACTCCCAGGGTGGCATAATGGATGATGAGAGATACTGAATCAGGGATCCCTATCATCCCTGATACAGCCTGCCAACTGCGAGCCACATGCGCAAAGCCAACCCAGGCAGCCCCAGCTGACCATCAGCTGATCACACACCCACCCACAAGAACCCCGCTCAAGATCTGCAAGGGTGGCCGAGGCCAGGAGAACATCCCAGATGATCCCAGTCCAAACTGCCAATCCATAGAACGGTGGATGAAATAAATGATGGGTGTTCTGAACCACAAAGTTAGGGGGTCATTTGTTCCACGGCAATAGGTAACTGGTAAGCTGACCATGTAGCAATGGGTGGCAAAAGTCAAGTGGCCAAAACAGCCAGGGGAATCCAGGGCTTCATTATGAAAATTTTGATTTTGCATCTCTGACATCCAGTCAAGATTTTTCTGGATAAGGAGCACTTTTATTTTAGATTCCACTTGTCTCCTGTCCTTGATTCTTCATGTATGGCAGGCTTTAGACCCAAGGAAAATCTGGACCCGAGGCTCTTCGAGGGGAAGGGGCAGGGTGGGTGGTTTGACCCAGTGGTTTTCAATCTACGGTTGGCTGCTTTCAAGAAACGACAGAGTTGGGGCAAGGAGCTGGTGTTCCAGAACCTCCCCCCACCACCCCCTCCATCCCACCAATTTTAATTAGAGCACTTTTATTTGTTTATATGTACATTCATGTAAAAAATACATTTTTGAGAGTAACTGTGTAGCTCGGTCGATTAAGCGTCTGACTCTTGGTTTTGGCTCAACTCACGATCTCCCAGTTGGTGAGTTCGAGCCCTGCGTGGGGCTCTGCACTGAGAGCGCAGAGCCTGCTTGGGATTCTCTCTCTCCCTCTCAGTCTGCCCCTCCCCTGCTCACACCCTATTTCGCTCAAAAATAAGTAAACATTAAAAAAATAAAAATAAAAAAATACATTTTTGTGTACTCACTCTGCTCCAGTCAAATATCTCTTTGACACTCTGGCTGCCAGACTTAAATGATGAACGTGTTGGTTCACTGACAGTAAGAATCATCTGGGTTTAAAGAAGGGCTTTCTGTGTCCTTTTCAGAAGGTGGGAGCATTTTCCTGGGAAGGTAATTTTGGCTGTAGCTAAGAGTCATCTGTATGTCTGCCAGGAGGCCGGACAGGCAAGAGCTTGACTTCCTGGAGGTCGGGGTGGGCGGGGAGTGCAGGACAGAGGTCTGGAGGGGTCTGACTGGCTCACAGGGTCCCACCAGAGTCCCCTCTGCAGGTGTGCCCATGTGGGTCGAAGGGAGTCCTGAGCACCAGCTCCTGGCCCACCCCAGCTGCTTCCTGGCACTGTTCCTCCTTCTCCGCCTTGCACACACCCAGAGTGTCCCTGCTGCCAGTGACTGTGGCCAGAACTGAGCAGGCTTTGCTGATAACGGGGACTTTGACTGCTTCATTCTTCCTTCTGTTCCCCTCCCAACCTCTTCTTCTTCCCCGGGACCTGGCGTTGAGCAGCTCGATCAGTGAAGACAAGGTCTACCCTCCTGTCCCCTTTTCTTTCTCTGCCGCCATCCATTTACTGATAGATGGTCTATTTCCTCTCCTGGTGGTTCTTGCCTTCACACACAAGGGGCAGACGCTGGATAAGCATTCAGGAGATGGGGTTCAGGAGACTAGCTCTGGGCCTCCCTTTCCTCGACTGCGAAGAGAAGGGGTTGGTCTTGTGTTTTGTTTCGTTTTAGATTCCACATTTGAGTGAGATCATACCATATTCGCCTTTCTCTGCTTGACGTATTTCGTTCTGCATGGTGCCCCCAAGGTTCAGCCATGTCGTCACAAATGGAAGGATGCCCTTCTGTTTACTGTCTGTCTAGTATTCCATTGTAAGTGTAGAACATAGCTTCCATACCCATTCATCTGTTGACAGACACCTAGGGTTTTTTTTGTTTTTTTGTTTTTTGTTTTTGTCATTGCCGTTGTGAATAATGCTGCAGTGAACATGGGAATGTAGACATCTTTTTTTGGTGTTGTTGTATTGTTCATTTATACTTTTGAGAGACAGAGAGAGAGAAGAGAGAGAGAGAAGAGCGAGCAAAGAGAGAGAATCCCAAGCAGGCTCTGCCCTGTCAGTGCAGAGTTTGACCCGGGGCTCAAACTCACCAACTGTGAGATGGTGACCTGAGTGGAAATGAGTAGTCAGACCCTTAACCAAATGAGCCACCCGGGCACCCCCGGACATCTCTTTGACATTGGGATTTTGCTTCCTTCAGATCTGTACCCAGAAGTACATACAGCATAATGACTGTACTTAACATTGCTACTTGGTATATTTAAAAGTTCTGAGGCAGTAGATTCTAAAAGTTTTTACCACATGGAAAAAAATGTTTCTCCTTCTCCTTCTCCTTCTTTCCTCCCCCTCCTCTTCCTCCTCCTCCTCCTCCTCATTCTTCTTCCTTCCCCTCCTCCTCCTCCTCCTCCTCTGTCTCTTCTTCTTTTTGTATTGATATGACACAGCAGATGCCAACTAAACCTCCCGAGGTCATCATTTCACAATCTCTGTAAGCCAAGTCATTGGTGGTATACACCTTAAACCTCCCCAGTGCTATATGGCAGTTATACCCCAGAGAACTAGCAAATGAAGAGGGAGCTGGCCCCACTCCTCCCCAGACAAGTCAACCCGAGCCACCTGCGTCGTTTGGTCACATCACGATGAAGTCTGCCCAAGGTTCTAGTCTGAGGCCTCCTCCCTCTTGGTTAAAAAGGAGATTAGCAGGTGGAAGTCAGGTGTTACACACAGAAAACAACACCAAACTGAGCTGTCATTTTTTACATAATAAGAAGGGTTACAAAGAGTTGAAAGGGAGATGAGGCCCCTGTTTTGTGAATCTCTGTGTCAATGCCTTCTTTGGGTCCCCATAAAAGCACTAACACCTTAGAGACCTAAAGGCAACGCCGGGAAAGGGACCACACGGGACCCACGGTCAAGACTTATCTAATGGTTTAATATCTGCACTCCTTACTTCTTCTGAGTTATTTAAATTCCCCTGTTTTCTGTGGCACTGTGTCTGTCCCCAGCTAGTGCCACCAGAAGCACTAAATGAACTTGGAGGTCAATTGTGGGAGGGGCCCTGGAAGGTCCCGCAAGAACTTTCTCTCTTCCCTCCTGTCCACCTTTGTTCCTCTGACTTCTGTTGACCCTAAGTACACACTCATTAGAACACAAGCACCCATACGTTATATGAAAAGCATTTCTCAGGCTTAATTGCTCTTAGACCCTGCAGGGAATATGCAGAAGATGAAGTTCAACAGCACCGCTTACTTTAACACCTGCACCGCTCTACTGGCCAGGGAAGCAGCCATGAGAGGGACAAAGTATCCTGCCCTCACGGAGCCAATGGGGCGGCTGACAACAGAGCGAGGGGTCAAGAGGGAGGGTGGATGGCAGAATAATGGTTTCCGACAATGTCCGCAACCTTGTCACCAGAACCTGCGATGATGTTGTGTTCCGTGGCAGGTAGGAGTTAAGGCGGCTGATCAAGTGACCTTAAAACAGGGGGATTATCCTGGACCGTGCAAGTGAGCCCAATGTAACCATAAGGACCCTAAAATGTGGAAGAGGGAGGCAGAAATTTGGTCAGAGACACAGCATAATGAGAAATACTTGACCAGCCATTACCGGCTTTGAAAACAGAGGAACAACATGAGCCCAGGAAGGCAGGAAGCCTCTAAAAGCTGGGAAAGGCAAGAGAATGGATTTTCCACCTGAGCCCCCGGAACAGAACATAGCATGGCCGGCACCTTGTTTTTAGCCCCCCGAGACACATTCTGGACTTCTGACCTCCTGAGCCGGAAGATGATAAATTTGTGTTGTGAAGGCCACTAAATTTGTGACAGGTAAGCTACGGCAGTTACGGAAACTCGGATCGTGGTTTCCCCCCTTTTCATTTCAGCGATCTCTTTCTTTTCCCATGTGTCAGAGCAGAACAGTGTCCTGGGGTCTTCAGAAGTCCTCTCCATTCCCCAGGAGAGGCTGGAGGACACAGAGGAAGCAAACCCTGGTGTGTTTTCTGAAAAAAAAAAAAAAAAAAAAACAAAAAACAACCCCAAAAACTCTGAAAGACCTCCACATCAAAACCAGATATGATCTTAAGTGGCACTTGAAATCTCATTTTCTTCCCCACCGCTGCAGGCTCCCCCACCTAAGAGCCTTGCCATATGGCAGTGTTTTTCTGGACTCCTGTGATGCAGACAGCCTTTGACAAAAGCCACCGTGCTGAGGGGGCTGGGGGCTGGGGGCTGGGGGCTGGGGGCTGGGGTGGGCTCAGAGGTCTGATTTCAAAGGCCTGGAACTCACAGCACCTCCGGATTTGCTGAGAAAGTAAGAGGGTAGAATTCTTTTTTAACACGATTTAGATGTTCCTCCTGCTTTTTGTGTATCTGTAAAATAAGATTTCTAATTTTTCTTAAGTGTATTTATTGATTTTGATAGAGACAGAGACAGCATGAGTGGGGGAGGGCAGAGAGAGAAGGAGAGAGAGAATCCCAAGGAGGCTCCGTGCTGTCAGTGCAGAGCCCGACGAAACCAGGCTTGAACCCGCAAAACCGTGGGATCATGACCTGAGCCGAAACCAAGAGTTGAACGCTTAACCTGCTGAGCCACCCGGGCACCCCTTGTAAAATGATATTTTAATACATTTGTGTTGTGATGCAGAACACCTATTCAGCAAAGTGAAAATAACTATATGTGTTCAGCTTAACGGATTATTACAAAGCAAGCTCTTGAGAAACCATTACCCTGGCGAGTGAAATAGAACATTTCTAGTATCCAGAAGCAGGCTTGTGCCCCTCTGCTATAACCACTCCCTCCTTCCTTCCCCCAATGCAACCCCTCTTCCCTCCTCTCCCATCTGCTTCTTTTTAAAATTTCAAAAATAATCAAAAATATCTTTTTTTTTTTTTTTCGTTTATTTATTTTTTTGGGGACAGAGAGAGACAGAGCATGAACGGGGTAGGGGCAGAGAGAGAGGGAGACACAGAATCGGAAACAGGCTCCAGGCTCTGAGCCATCAGCCCAGAGCCCGACGCGGGGCTCAACTCACGGACCGCGAGATCGTGACCTGGCTGAAGTCGGACGCTTAACCGACTGCGCCACCCAGGCGCCCCAATCAAAAATATCTTCTTTTTAATCTTTAGACTTTAATTATAATTAATAATTACAATTTCTTCTAATATTTTCTTTCTAAAATTTCAAAACTAATTGAGAATTCAAACGATATGAAAAAGGGGAATGATTGATCATGTGGACTCATTTCTTGTTAGTAATTCCTCTTTCGATCGAAATTATTACAAAATAGTTTATATATAGTGTTGTCTATAATAATGTACGTGACAGCTGGTACCCACCACACTGCTTAAGGAATGAAACATGATCAATGCGATTGAAGCCTCATGTGTTCCTTTTCCAGAGCCATCTCTCCTCCCCCAAGCTTGGTATTTATTACCTAGTGCATTTTGTTATATTTTTGCTACCTAGTGACACATTGCTTGCTTTTATGTGTTTTCACACCATATCATACTGTGCACATTGTTTTTTTGCTCCCACACTGTTTGTGAGATTCACCAGGTTGATACATGAAGTTCTTGTTCATCCATTTTAGAGTGACTTGAGCCTCTCTGGATTAAAAAAAAAATTTTTTTTTTAACGTTTTAATTTAAGTTTGAGAACGAGAGACAGAGCGTGAGTGGTGGAGGGGCAGAGACAGAGGGAGACAGAGAATCTGAAGCAGGCTGCAGGCTCTGAGCTGTCAGCACAGAGCCTGATGCAGGGGCCTGAACCCACAAAACTTCAAGATCAAGACCTGAGCTGAAGGCAGACGTTTAATGGACTGAGCCACCCAGGCACCCCAGCCTCTTTGGATTTTTAAAAAGAAGAAGGAAGTCTCTTTCATCTCTGTCCTATCCCAAGTAACTATCACCAGAGGTAAAGGTAGGTAGAGGTTTGGCACATATTATTTCCCGGCTTTTTCTATGCAGGCATATGTCCATATGCACATACCTGCAAAAACGGATCCTCGGAGCAGATGGGAGCCCAGACTCTGGATCTGAATGCCAGCTTCATCACTTAGCAGCTCTGTGACCTTGGGCAAGTTTCTCCCTCTCTCCAGCTTTCATTTTACTCAACTATAAAATAAGATAATAAATATAGCTATGTTAAAATGTTGGTGGGCAGATTCAATGAGATGATGGATGGTAAAGTGCTTACCTTAATAAATGCCTGCATTAGGTGTTCAATAAATGTTTGGGATTGTTGTTATTCTCTTATGTGCTTTTCCCACTTAATAATTTATCATGCCATCTTTCTGTGTCTGTAAATATAGGGCTATCCTATAATAGGTAAGTACACATTCACACATATACACATGCATACACACACACACACACACACACACACACACACGCACAGTACTTTGAAAAGAGGTCTTGTTTGGAAATTCCTCAGTCATGATCAATTTCAACCTATTTTACTGGTCTCTTTGTGTACCTCCTGTTTTTCTGTTCTGTAGCCTGTGGGAAAGGCAGGTTGGAATATATTCTTCATAGACTTTAGGATTTCTCAGCCAGGGGTGACAATCCTGGTCTCCTAGAGTCCTCTAGATAGAATATAAAGGTTTACTCAGCTTGGATAGCACATTTGTTTTTCATTGACCTCTCACTGATTTTCAGCATTTCTTCAATTACAAATGTAGGCAACAAACCACAGTGGAAATGATAATTCCTGTGAGTTTGTCACCATTGGAAATCATAGCTATTTTCATATCTCATTTTCATTGCTACAGAATCTACAAATATCCTTTAGACTCATCACTTTTTGAAATTACACTAGTTGTTAGACTCACTCACTGCGAGGTTTTCTTTTTTCTTAATGTGCTAATAAAGAGTAATGTGCACCAAATACACACTGCTATTTCCCAAGTTCATTTTACTATTTCTCTAACTACATTTCAATATGATTACTCTCCTTTCTAGTCCAATGTATTCTGTTTTGTTCATTTCTTAATTACATTTTCTTCATTAAAAATTGTTATCCCAACAGGGGCACTTGGATGGCTCAGTCGGTTGAGCGTTTGACTCTTGATTTTGGCTGAGGTCATCATCCCAGGGTCATGGGATCGAGCTTCATGTTGGGCTCTGCACCGAGTGTGGAGCCTGCTTAAGATTCTCTCTCTCTCCCTCTCTACCCTGCTCGCACTGTCTCTCTAAAATAAAATAAAAATAAAAATAAAAATAAAAATAAAAATAAAAATAAAAATAAAAATAAAATAGGGGGCACCCAGGTGGCTCAGTGAGTTAAGCGTCCGACTTTGGCTCAGGTCATGATCTTGCAGTTCATGAGTTCAAGCCCCACGTCAGGCTCTGTGCTGACAGCTCAGAGCCTGGAGCCTGTTTGGGATTCTGCGTCTCCCTCTCTCTCTCTGCCCCCCACTCACACTCTGTCCCCCTCTCTCTCAAAAATAAATAAATGGCAAAAAATATTTAAAAAATAAAATAAAATAAAATAAAATAAAATAAAATAAAATAAAATAAAATAGAAATTATTATCCTGAGAAAGTGTTTTGAGTCTTCACCATATTGTCAAAGGGACCCATGCTGCTACGGAGATTAAGAACCCCTTTTGTTGTAAAGAGACAATAAGTCTATGAAGGCATGTTGCATGTAAGTGATGAGCAGAGAAATGCTGAGTCCAACCACCTGTGCCTAGGACCGTGACTGGCACAGCATTGGTGCTCAGTATGTATTTGTTGAATACATAAAACTTATAAGACATGAGGGAGAGCATATGTGGCATGAACACGTAGCGAAAGAGCTTCTAGGCAGCAGGAAGGGCAAGGCAAAATGTCACAAGGATGGAACAAGCCCGGCTTGTGTGAGGACGTTTGGGAACGTTCTGTGGCTGGAGCAAAAAGAGCGAGGGGCTGAAATCAGGGGTGAGCCTGGACAGGCCCTGGGGGATGTGAACAGACCTGTCAGCCATTGTAAAGTCTTTGACTTCTACTCCCAGTGAAATAAAGAGCCAGTAGGGGGCTTTGAACGGAGGAAGGACATCTTCCCACTTGCTTGGCTGCTGTGCTGCTAATGGACAGAAGGGGCAAAGGGTGGACTTGGGCCAGACAGCCGTGGAGATGGTGGCAAGTGGTCAGGATTTAGATGTGTTTTTGCAGGTAGCACCAGGGCATGTGACCTGTGATGTCGCACGAGTTCCCTTGCTCGGAAGGACCCCAGCCTTGGATTCATGTTCTGCTGTCGCCATCTTGGAATTCTTAACACCCTTTGGACAAGGGCCCTACATTTTCATTTTGCCCCAGGGCCCCATAGGCTATGTCCCCCGTCCTGGATAGCACTGATAGGATTTGTCAACAGACTGGATGTGGGGCAGGAGAGGAAGAGAGGTGTCAGGGGAATGCCAAGAGTTTTGTCCTCAGCCGTTGAAGCTGGAGTTGTCACTGAGTGAAGTGAGTAAAACTGCGCGATGATCAGCACTGTGGGAAAGCGAGCTTACAGCCGGAGGGATCTTTCTAGAACGTTGGTCTCTTGGGAACAATGCTGGAGCCTTCTTTGAGGAGAGCTATCTCCCCCCCAAGTTTCCAGCAGAGGGGTGTCCCCATCCCAGTCTGAGTCTGGCCTGATTGGCATAACAACAGCAACAGCTGTGTCCTCCTTGGGGACAATGGTCTGAACTGAGAGGCCCTGTGCAGGCAGCGGACTTATTTTTAGAACATCTCATTTCTCCTCAATGGCAACTGGAATGTCTGGATGAAAAATTCTAAGGCTGGATGTGAATGGCTCAATAAAAACCTTTAATTAAGAGTTAAAGACTTTAATCTGCCTATAACTTGGTTTTATTCCTAAATCCTGCAATTTTTAAAAGAAAAAGGAACAGAGAGAACACAAAATGCCCGCCAGCACCAAGCCACGAACATGTTGAGCCAAAACAATTGTAGTCTCTTTGGCAATTAAACTCTCCACTCTCCCCATCGTTGCGAGAAAATGTGTTTTTCTCTCCCTGCCTGAACTACAAATTTTTCCTCCACACTTGCCAGTTTTGCAGACTCAGCATGGAACATATTTCTTCCCCTGCCCCACAAACACCCCTGCATGCAGCTGCTTCGTCCACTTCTTCCCTCCTCTGCCCTCCTTCCTCCCTGGTATCCCAGATGAGCCATCTAACTAAAAGGAAGCTCTACGTCTCTTTTCGGCCAGTGAAAAGTAGGGGAAAAAAGTGCCCTCACTCCTTTTTTAAAGATGCAAATTTCCCACAGTTGGGGGGAAGGAGGCAGGCACTTCTGACAAGGTGGGGGAGAGAGTGTTGTCTGGGAGATGCCAAAGACTTGACATGATTGAAAGGGAGAAAAAGCTCTTGAGTTTCTCAGATGTAAATAATTGAAGGTTTGCCAGCACTCACCTCTGGACCCACTGGAGCTGCTGGGCGCTTGTGCAGTGGGGTAAACAGAATTGCTCAGACAAGCAGGGGAGAGGTAAGCTTCGTAGCTTGCACTTGACTCAGCTAGGAGAGCAGCTGATGAGCACGGCAGAGGAACCCCGCCAATTCAGAAGCTTCGGGGAGGACTGCGGGTCCCCAGGCACACGGGGCGGGCTGTGGATGTAAGTTGCAAATTCTCCTTGTTACAAAGAGAATTGTGGGGGCAGATGACTCCTATCGTGGTGAAAGAGAAGAGGAAAAGATAGCAATACTAATATAGGTCTTACTACATACCAGGTTACCTTGTAGGTTAGTAGCTGGTAAATGTTTTTCTGTGTTGGGCCAGGCAGTAGATATTTTAGGCTCCGTGGCCCATATGGTCCCTGTAGGAGCTGGAACTACTCAGCTCAGCTCCTGTGGTATAAAAATAACCACAGGCAGTATGTAAATGAACGGGCGTGGCAGTTTCAATAAAACTTTATGAACACTGAAATTCGAATTTCATTCTTCATGTGTCATGAAATATTCTCCTTTTGATCTTTTCCCCAATGCTTTAAAAATATAGAAACTATTGGGGTGTGTGCGTGGCTCAATTGTCTGGGTGTCTGACTTTGGCTCAGGTCATGATCTCACAGTCTGTGAGTTCGAGCCCCACGTCAGGCTCTGTGCTGACAGCTCCGAGCCTGGAGCCTGCTTCGGATTCTGTGTCTCCCTCTCTCTCTGCCGTTTCCCTGCTCACACTCTGTCTCTCTCTCTCTCTCTCAAAAATAAAATAACATTAAAAAACTGTTTTTAAATTTATAGAAATGCTTCTTAGCTTGCTGGCTGTGCAAAAACAGGTGGCAGACTGTACCTTGGGTAGTGGTTTGCTGACCTCCTGTTCTAGATACTTTCTATATGTTAACTCTTTTAATCCTCCTAACCTGAAAAAGTGACTATTTCTGTCACTTCGACAGAGGTGTGCATAGAGAGAAAAAGTAATGGCCAATGATTGCTGTTAGGAGTTGAATTGTGTCCCCACCTCCCCAAATTCATATATTCAACTCCTAACACTCAGTTACCTCTGAATGTGACTTTATTTGGATGTAGGGTTGTTGCAGATATAATTAGTGAAGATGTTATTGGGGTGGGTCCCGATCTAACATGACTGGTGTCCTCATCCAAAGGGGAATTTTGGACCTAGAGATGCACACAGGGAGAACTCCATGTGAACATGAAGACAGAAGTGGGGCTGATGCTCCAGTAAGCCAAGGAAAGCCAAGGATTGTGGGGAAGTCACTAGAGACTAGGCAAGACCCATGGAACGGATTTCTCTTACAGTTCCCTGAAGGAGCCGGCTTGGCTTGGGTCCAGAACCTCAAAACTGTGAGCTGATAAAGGTCTGTTGTTTAATCCACTCCTTTGGTGATACTTTTTTATGGTGGCCTCAGCAAACTCATGCAGTTACACAGCCAAAAAGTGGCATGTCTGGGGTAGGCAGTTTGACTTCAGAGGCTGCGTGCTTAACCACTGAGCTACTCCTTCAAACTGTCACTTTATAACAAAAATCAAATCAGGTGTGGCTTTGGAATCTGACAGAACGTGGTGCAACTCCTGTCTCCAATTTCTGTAGGCTGCGTGACCTCGTGTAAGTTACCCAATCTCTGTGAGTCTTGCTTTCCTCATCTAGTCAAGTGGGAATTACCAGAGAGCCATTTTTTTTTTTTTTTTCAGAGAGCCATTTTTATAAGGATTCTTGGAGAGGAAGTTGGTGTATCAATAAAAGATCATCTATAACACGAATAATTAAAAAAAAACCCACATGGCACACAGTAGATGCTTCAGGGCTGTTAGTTATTTTTTGTTATTTACTTACATATCCTCAGACTGTTTTACTGCAATTTTCCAGTCTCACCAGCTGCTGTTTTGTAGCCGCTATCCAGGCAGGCTCTGTCCCCAGCACAGTACAGCAGGCTTGAGACTCTGTGCCCTTGCGTATATAAGGACACTATCACCTTGGATTAGGACACACCCTAATGACGTCATCCTAACTGATATTAGTTAGCTCCTTACTTCCAGGTGATTCCATTGGAGGAAGTCAACCAGAGGTCATGACCGAGGGTTGACCCGAGGGCTGGCCCGGGGCAATTAAGATTCCTCCCAAACTTCCTCGCCCTCTCCCCTACCACACCCCGCCCCCATCCTCGAAATAGACAAGTCTCAAGGTGGGAGCTATTTTCAAGGCCGCAGGTTTGAGAGAGTGAGGTGCTGTTCAGACCATCTGGATATAAATGTGACTGACCCCCTTAAGCCTCCTTAGGGCCTCCATAAACTTTTAAGACACTTGCAGGCCCTGTGGAAATCTGCTTGACCTGCGGTACCCAGGACAAATCTCCCATGTAAGTCCCTTTGTGTACTGACTGCTATCTGCCCCCCTGGAGTGGCCTGCCTCTCTCTCTTTGCTCCCTTCCTGCCCTCTGTGCTCAGGGATGGTTTCAGATTCTCCCGCTTCCCCCCCCCCCCCCCCCCCCGGAGCTCCAGAGGTTTTGCACCAACAGATACTCTGGGGCCATACCTACTAGAAGATTCTCGCTGCTCCCCTGTTCAGCGCAATGAAAACAGCCTGTTGATTTGATCTGCTCAGTTCGTTGCTTAGTGTTGGTGATGCAGAGGAGGTGAGGGGACTGTGCAGGCCTTCTCTGGCTGTGGCAAGGGAGGCCTGTGAGGGAGGGGAGAAGCCCAGGGCTCTGGTTGCGGAGAGAGCCCCAGAGTGTCCCGTAAAAGGTTTTTTTAGGGAGCACTGTCTTCCACTGCCCTGTTGTTGGTGGTCAAGTTAGGGTCTTCGTCTATTCTGAGTCCCCTGAGGTTCCAACTGGGGTTCTTGAGACCAGATAGGAATTCATTCATTTGGGTGATGAAGGAAGTTCTGTGCTCCCATCCCCAACCATGAGTTCCTGGCTGGAATTCTATCAATGGAATATTTTCAAATTGGACCAGCAGCAGAGAGCAGGACATGGGCAGAACCAGGGCTGGGCCCCAGGCAGGTGAGTTCTGATGGGGACCCAGAGTGTAGACAGTGACAGTGGACAAAAAAAAAAAAAAAAAAAGGAGGAAACTGCTTGTGGAATGATGGCCACAGACACTGGCTGTAGGAAGGACCTCAGTACCTAATGGGGGAATGTGCTAGAGAAGATGAAGAGAGACACATAAAGGGAGAAAAACTTTGACACATTTAGAGTTCCGATAGACCCTGGTTTTGATGGGGTTTTGGAGTGGCAGGGGTCTGGAGCTGATGGCCAACAAAGAATTCTTGAAGACGTGTTTGGCACAAAAAAGGTGATTTTGTTAAAGCACGGGGACAGGACCCGTGGGCAGATAGAGCTTCCCTGGGGTCGTGAAGAGTGACTCCTTGTATACTGTGGAGTTGGGGGAGGTAAAGTCAAGAGGAAGTTTCTTAAAGGGATTTCCATATGCTAAAAACTCAGATTATTGGAGGCCTAGTTGTTGTCAAGCTAAGGTGGTTTTTCCCTCTAGCAAAGCATTAGCAGTAAGACAATAGGAAGTTCCTGGAGATGAGGCTGTTGATAAGGTTGCCTTTTTCTTATAATTTACTAAGATATTTGTAAACTGAGGGGGACCATCAGTTCCACCATTTGTTTTCTGGCCTTTCCTTTTCTCTGGGCAGCCAGGAGTGTCTGAGGAAGGTCACACAGATCCCACCTGTTAGAGAGGGGTGGTTTGTCGGGTGTCCAGCTTGCCTTCTGCTCCCTTATCAGTTTCAGTCCCACTGCTGTCTCTTTGCAGCTGTGTGGTCTGGAGGAAGTTACTTAGCCTCTCTAAGCCTTACCCTTCTCATCTTGAAAATGGAATTAGTAATAGCTACCTGGCAGAGTTCTCGCCAGGGTTAAATAAAAATAGAGGAATGATAACAACACTACAGATCTGTCAGGGTTGTGAAAAGCCTAGCGGGACACCTGGTTCAATAGATAGGTGCTCACTAAATGCGGGTGAGGAATGCCTTTGGTGCTCTGCCCAGATCCACTTGGATCCCATTTTTGTGTGACCCCCTGACTTTGGTTAGCTTCCACTTAAAGCAGCTCTCTTTCGGAGAGACCCAGGCTCTTGGGTTAAGGAGCTGAAAAGGGAAATGCCTGGAGATGTGTGTCCCCACGGAGCAGCCTCAACCAAAGAGTCGAAGGCTTGGTCTACCTGCCATTGCTTAGGACAACTCTGAGGTGGGACTTGAACTTCTGGGTTACGCTGTGGCATCAGACTTGAGCCCCGTTGGAGGGGTTCTGCCTGCTTTGCTTGACTGCCTTTTAGCTGCGCTGTCCTCTCTCACTGGTTTCTCCGGAGAGTCCTTTTAACGGATCCCTTGCACATGAACGCTGCGTCTGGGGAACTCAATTTAAGAACCACAACCCTTTTCATGTTATATGCCACTCTGAGTTCGGAGCCTCTGAAAATAGACAAATGAACAAACAAGAACATCACCCTGTAGTCCTTTTTGTGGAGGAAAATGAAGGGCAAATGAGCTATGGCTGAGATCTCTGAGCAGAAGACAAAGGAGATGTCCAAATAGAAATCATTTTGGGGAGAGAAGAGACCGAGGTTCTATCTGGCTTATAGGACTTAAGCCACAAGACTGAGGTGGGAGTTTGCATTCCAAGGTTTTTGGCGCTCCAAGGAGGGAGCCCTGGAGAAAGAGGGTTATTTGGACTTGATCTATGAAGAAGGGTAGGCTGTATGTCACATTTTCTTTTTGCATATGACACATTTTATTCTTGTGTGTCTCAGAGTTACCGATTAAGGCAGTGGTTACAGTTAGAGAGATTTTCTGTGAGAAAGGAGAATCGGAATCACCATGTATTTATGTGCTATCTACATGACTGGTTTATTTTTCCCCTCATCTCACATGGGGATACTTACTGAATAAACATTTATAAGCAAATAAGCACAAAACAGCCAGGTAACGTTTTCTGTAGCTCCAACTGCCTTTATACACCTTCATCAAAAATCAATTGACTATATATGTGTGGATCTCTTTCTGAACTCTATTTTCTGCTTTGTTGATCAATGTATTTACCCTTTTGTCAATACGATTTGCTGGCCAGGACCTCTAGCGCGATGCTAACTAGGATTGATACCCTTGCCTTGTTTCCGATTCCAGGCAAAAGTGTTGACACTTTCACCATTGAGCATGATAATACCTGTAGCTTTTTGTAAATGTCCCTTATCGGTGTGAGGAGAATACCTTTAATTCCTATCTTGTTGAGAGATTTTATGCATGGACACTGAAGTTTTAGACTGCTTTTTTGGAGTCCTAGCCTCGTGTGCTACATATATTTAAATATAAATAGATTCAATGCTTGCATAAAATTAAAGTTGTATCTCCTCAGTTATGCTAGTCCTATCTCAAGGGCTCCAGAACCACATGTGGCTCATGGCTACCATATTGGACAGAGCAGATATTTCTACCATAGCCAAAAGTTCTGTTGGACAGCATACTTGTGGTTTTCTTTTTCTCTTTTCTTTTCTTTTCTTTTCTTTCTCCTTCCTTCGTCTCTCTTCTTCCTTTTCACCTTCCTTCCTTTCTTGTAATTTCTTTGCTTGGTTTGTTGTTATAATGCCTGCCTGAGGAATGAACTGAAAAGTCTTTCCTTCTTTCCTATTTTCTGAAAGGATCTCTGTAAACCTCTATGTAGAAGAATATGGGCTATCTTGGGGAGTGTGCCCCGTGCATTTGCAAAATCCGTGCAGGCTGGGATGCCTGGGTGGCTCACTCTGTTAAGCCTCTGACTCTTGATTTTGGCTCAGGTCATGTTCTCGAGGTTTGTGAGTTTGAGCTCCACGGTGGAGCCTGCTTGGGGCTGTCTTTTTCTCCCTCTCTCTCTGCCCCTTCTCTGCTTGTGTGCTCTCTCTGTCTCTCAAAATAAATAAATAAATTAACAAAAAAAAAAGAAAGACAAATAGACGCATTCTGTTGTTGGGTGGGGTGATTTACAAGTGTCTGTTAGGTTAGGTTGGTCGGTAACGTTGTTCAAGCCTCCCATCCCTGCTTATTTTCTTTCCCACCTGTCCGATCCAGTAGTGCTGACCAGAGTGCTGGTCTCCACCTGTATTTGTGCATTCATCTATTTCAGTTTGACCCCTTTTTCTTTCATGTATTTTGAAAAACTCTTTGGTTCTGTATATAGATGTTTAGCGGTGTTGTCTTATTGGTAACCTGATCCCTGCATTGTTAGGCAATGCAACTTTTCTTGCCCCTTTCCACCCCCCCTTCCCCCCTTCCACCTCCAGGGCTGCGTAGGGTCTCATCTGTGCCCTGGGTTTGCTGCCCTGCTCCCTCCTCCCTCCTCCTGAGGTTTCAGTTCTGTTGGGGAAATAGTTCTTTGGAAGAGAACTTTTGCATTTACCCCCCCAGCACAGCTCTGGGACTGAACCACTGAGGACAGCTGTTAGTCTCATTGCACCTGGCTTCTGATCTTTGTCCCAAGCCCCCACTGGAGGTCTACAGAGGAGCGCCTGTGAATGGTCCAGGCTTCCCTGTCTGTGACTCTGAGGGGCTCCATAATCTCCCGCTAGCGCACACGTGGCCTTTAGCAATATGTTACCAATTTTGGCCGAATCCTTCTTACCCATGTGTATGGTCCCCACTGTCCCCTCATGTCGTGCTCTGCCCCAGATGATCCTTGGAGGAGCCTGTCCTTCCCTGGGGCTCAGGCCACTTGGTCTCACTGTTACCTGGGATTTTGGACAGGCTTAAGGAAAGTTATGATTTTGAAGTTTGTCTGCCTTTTTCTTGCTCTTAAGGTGGGCATGATGCCCCTTCCAGCTCTCTCTAGCCTGGGTGGAAGAGAAACTCTACATGATTGATAACTTAATAGCTTTTTTGGTTCTAAGAGTGCTTTGGCAAATTCCCAGTATAAAAGAGGTCGTTTCCGTATTGGATGAAAAGTATACTTTAATTAAAAAAGGAAAGGATTTTAGTTTGGCTAATGCTAAGATGTATCAGTTAGGGTTCTTCAAGGATGCATAGTTTGAAAACCGTATCTTGCAAGCCAGGTTTTAACCCAGAGGAAAAAATTTTAGAGTTAATTTAATAAGCCACTGGAAAGCAGGTTTATTCAGAAAGTGCTGAGAGGGGCGCCTGGGTGGCTCAACCGGTTAAGTGTCTGACTCTTGGTTTCTGCTCAGATCATGATCTCACAGTTCTTGGGTTCAAGCCCCACATCAGTCTTTGCAATGAGTGTGGAGCCTGCTTGTGTGTGTGTGTGTGTGTGTGTGTGTGTGTGTCTCTCTCTCTCTCCCCCACCCCCCTGCCTTTCTCCTGCTCACTGTCTCTTTCTCTCAAAAATAATGAAGAAAATTAACATCTTTTAAAAATTAAAAAAAGTGTTGAGAAATCTTTCCCTGGCACGGTATAATTTGTTGCACTGTAATTTTGCCATGATTCCATAGCCCTAGCAAAAGGTATTGTCCTAGGACGTGGTATCTGTCTATCCTTTGCCTTGGCAAATCCTCGGGTATAATTTTTTTTTTTTTAACGGCGCACACTCCCTTTCAATAATTAAACCTCATGTTCAGAGGGTGGTAAAGGCATAGAGATCACAGAGAAAGAGCATTAACACTCAGGCAAGGCTCAGAAAGGCTGAGGACTAGGAGTTTCAGAGAAGAGTATGTTGCTTAATAAGGATAAAAAAGAAGCTTTTACTTTATCCAGAGTTGTTAAGTAGAGTCAGGAGACATGGAGTGAAGACAGTGTTTCTAGGAAAGGGTTTCTATTTCGGAGACTTCACACCCACCCAGGTCTCGGTGACAGCCTGGTGCCCTTGATTAATTAATTTGGTTTTTTAAGGAATGCTGGCCCGGGGAGAGTCCAGCAGGGTATACTGGGTGTCTCTGGGGACGCCAGTTGCTTCGCAGACTATGTCCCTGCACTGGTGCTGGGTTAGACAAACGTGGGTTTTATTTGTTTATATTTTTATTTAAAAATTAAAAAAAATGTTTATTTTTGAAAGAGAGAAAGACAGAGTGCAAGTGGGGGAGGAGAGAGACAGAGAGACATAATGAGAATCTGAAGCAGGCTCCAGGCTCTGAGCTGTTAGCACAGAGCCCGACGTGGGTCCCTCAAACCCAAGAACCGTGAGATCCCGAGCTGAACAGAAGTCAGATGCTCAGCCGGCTGAGCCACCCAGGCACCCTGACAAACGTGGGTTCTAATGCTAGTTTTTCTCCTGCTCGAACTTGGGCAAGTCACTTAGCCTCTCTGACCGTCAGTTTACTCCCCAGTGACCTGGAGCCAATAATTCTTACGTCTCACCATTATTTGGTGGATGAAGTGATCAGATCTAGAAAACACCTGACAGGAGGCAAGACTGTAAGCGCCCAGGAAGTGTGAGTTCACTCCCCCTTACCCACTTCTGCAGAGCTTTGCAATCAAGGGGACAGGAAGTCAGCAGTCTGCCCAACCCTGTCCCCTAGGATGTTGATTTTATGAAAATATGCAATTTTACACCTGCAATTTTAGGAACCTGGCGGTATTTTTGTTGAATGGCTGAATTTTGCCTGGTGCCTTAAGGTGATTTCCCTGTCGGGAGTGTGAGTTTATTAAAGCCTAATACTCATTTCTGTTTTGCAGCTTGGAGGTTGGGGGAGTTCTCCCCTTGACTCGTCTCTCTCCCTCTGTGAGCTGGTTTAACTGGGGCCAGGGATTCCCCTGGGCTTGGGACGTCTGTGCTGACAGTTTACTAAATTAGCAAAGGTTGTCTGACTCACACCAACCTAGGTCTGAACCACGGCTTTGCCAGTTTCTAGCTGTAGGATCCTAAGCAAAGTCCTTTTTGGAAGTCTCAACTTTCTTGGCAACTAAGCAGAAGAGGGTTGCAATACCTACTTCATAGAAGTGTGATATTCAATGAGATCATGCACTGAGAAATGTTTATATAAACAATTTATTGAATACTTACTATGTACTGGCTCTGGACTAAGCACCTTATTATAGATTGTATAGTTTATTTTTTATTTAAAAACAATTTTTTTTACACTTATTCACATTTGAGAGACAGAGACAGAGCACAAGTGGGAGAGGGGCAGAGAGAGAGGGAGGCACAGAATCCGAAGCAGGCTCCAGGCTCCGAGCTATGAGCACAGAACCCAATGCGGGGCTCAAACTACCCAACCGCGAGATCATGACCTGAGCCAAAGTCAGAGGCTTAACCAACTGAGTCACCCAGGTGCCCCTAGATTGTATAGTTTAATGACTCCGTAAGAGAGATGCTATTATTATTTCCATCTTACTGAAGAGGCGGGTGGGCTATGGAGAAGTAAGTAACTTGGCGTAGCCAGGATGTGTGGTGAGGGGATGTGGGTCCTGCTCCTCACCTTGTGACTAGACTCCCTTCTAATCCCTTTAGTTTTTGCTTCTTCCCAGGCAAGTGGAATTTAGAAATAATTTTGGGTATTTGGTGACATACTGGTAGTTTGAATGCCTAATATTGCCTTCTGAGAATGTTTTGGGGGCTTTTCAGCTACTCTTAAAGTGGTGAGAGCAGCAAAAGGTATTTTGGGGGATAGCCTCCCCAGATGGTCACACTCAACGCCCTGATGTCCTAGGCAATTTTTTTTTTAATTTATTTATTTTGAAAAGCACCTGGGTGGCTCAGTTGGTTACACATCCGACTTTGGCTCAGGTCATGATCTCACAGTTCATAAGTTTGAGCCCTGCAGTGGGCTCTGTGCTGATGGCTCAAAGCCTGGAGCCTACTTCAGAGTCTGTGTCTCCCTCTCTATCTCTGCCCCTCCCCTGCTGATGCTCTGTCTCTCTTTCTCTCTCAAAAATAAACATTAAAAAAAATTTAAATTTATTTATTTTGAGAGAGAGATCGAGAGAGAGAGAGAGACAGAGCGAGCAGAAGGGGCTGAGGGAGAGAGAGAGAATCCCAAGCAGGCTCCATACTGTCAGCTCAGAGCCTGCCACTGGGCTTGAACTCACAAACTGTGAGATCATGACCTGAGTGGAAACCAACAGTTGGATGCTTCATCAACTGAGCCACCCAGGTGCCCCTCTTAAGGGATCTGAGATCTTAGGTTTGTAAGTCCTACTCATGCATGGGGCAAGGACTCTGGGAGATGGGCAGACTGAGAGCAGAGGCAATAGTCCATGATTCCCACAGACCAGAGGAAAGATGGATTTTTCAGGGGAGCAGAATGACCAGAAGGAACTCTGAGGCCTTACCTCTTTGAGATCATGTCTGAAGTTCATTCTTTAGATCCAGCTTGTCAGTGGAGGGGGGCACCCTAGATGGGAAAATGACACTGTGTGCTGAATCAGAAGCGTCCGCCCTGGGTGTACTGTTGAGCAAGAAGAGATGCCATTTTGTCCTAATTTTTCTTACCCTTTTCCATCAGGTTCTAATTAGCACACAGCTGGGACTACAAAGAGCAGTGGACAACAATTCCTTCCACCTCCGAAACACTGTCTGCTGGAGAAGGTACCTTGGGAGGGGTTCATCTGCAAGGGACTGATTCCAGGAGTTGTATCTAGAAATGTAATCTATAAGCGTATTTTTGACACTCTAGATTTTTATCAAAAACTGTGTTAATGAAGAGGAGTACTTAGACTCAACATGTTAGCCATTGAATAGTACCATGGTACTGATCCATAGTACCTGGTCCAACAATCGGGGAGGTAACTTTTTCTTTTCCCCAGACAGAATCATGCATAGTCTTTCTTGAGTCTCCTTTTGACTTACGTAATCTACATTACACAGCTGGGTTAGTGATGCAGACATAACATGAGAATATTCTCTATGTGAAATTCCTTTCTTTATTAAAAAAAAAAAATCAAGGTGATGACTTCAGCCTTAAGAACCTTAAGTACTTACGGGGCACCTGGGTGGCTCAGTTGGTAGAGCGTGTGACTTTTGATCTCAAGGTTGTAGGTTCGAGCACCACATTCAGTGCAGAGATTACTTAAAAATAAAAAAAAAACTAAAACAAGGAAAATTAAGTAATTTCCCGCCATACAAAGGGATGTCAGAGAGCCCTCCCAGAGAGGTGGGCCTCCCCCACATAAAGCACCAAATCCATTCTGTTTGTCCTCAACACACACTTTTGGCTCTTGGCTCTTACAAACCATTTGTGAAAGATGAGTGGAATCAAATTCTTCTTGCAACTCTTTCGAATTGATAGGCAGAAATGGATCCTTGCTTATGGTACGTTTATTTTAGGCCAGCTCTCTCTCTGTACATCCTGTAGAATATTTACAACTCTGAAAAATGGATATTACTGCACTTAATAAAGGAGGCTGCATAGGGTTAAGTAAATGACTTAATTCCTTGCAGCTAGTGTGTTGTGGAGCCTGGGTCTGGACTCCGTGAACGACTTCAAAGCTTATGCCCGTACTATTATTCCTCTATAACCACTAGAGGGTATCATGAAGGAAAAGACTCCGTTCCTTTCTTCCCGTACCCGACATGACAGTTAAGGATCTAAGACATAGCCATCCTAATAAAAGGCTGAATTCACTGAGAACTTACTATGTGTCAGGATCTCCACTAAACTCTTTGTGTAGACTTTCTCATTTAATTCTCTCAAAACAACCCCATGAAGTGCATGGAACCACTATCCCAGATTGGCAGGTGACGTTAACTGCTTCTTCCCCATGGTGAGCTTCAAACCCAAACAGTCTGAAGCCAGAGTCCACTCTTTCAACCACCCTTGCTTCGGAAGACTGCTGATCTGGGACACAGATTGTTCAGAAGACATTTTAGTGGAAGTCAGGCTAAGTAAGGGGTCAGGCCATGTGAATGGAATCAATGGTAGCTGCAGTTAGGGAGTTCAGGGTCAAGGCGATGATAGGTGGTAAGTTGTCCATGGCGGCAGAACTTGCAGAACAATGGAGAGCTACCCAGAGAGTTGTTTTTATGGTTTGACTAAGTCAGGGAGAGCTATTATCCTCACAGAAAGTTCCTGTCATCTGTTCACTCTCTTTTTCATTCGTTGACCTTCATACCTTTCCTACTTGGCTCAACTCCTTAGAATTGGTGGAATCATTTCCAGTACCCTCAGGACTCTAGATGTCTGTAGTTGGTGTGGCCCATTATTTGGAGCTTCCAGAGAGATACAGAATGTCCAAAAGGGTGGCCAGGGATGTGTGGTGGGTGGAGACGGTGTCAGAGAAGGAAACGAGAATTCTCCACCCTCTTAACCCATTTTCTTCTAGCTCAGGGTAAGGCTACAACTAGGGCCAGGGGGAATTAAAAGATACAAACTTCCAGTTTTAAAATAGCTAAGGCATGGGGATACATTGTCCAGCAGAGGGAATATAGTGAAGCATAGGTAACAGCTTCGTATGGTGACAGAGGGTAGCTAGATTTATCGTGGTGACCACTGTATCATGTATGTGAATGCTCCATCACTATATCGAACACCTGAAAGTAATTCGATACTGTATGTCAACTACACATTAACCAACGAACAAACAAGCTTCCAAAGTAAAAGAAAATAAAACCTAGGGCCATGGTCCCTGCTAAGGCGAACAGTGAAAACAGTTCAACTGAGGAAGCAGGCAATGTCCCAAGGAAACTCACGATTACTTGCCACACACAAGGTGCAGTCAAATGCCACTGGAGGGTGGAAAACCGTTGTAGGCTGCAGTGGTCTCAGGAGACAACTGAAGGATGTATTTGGATAAGTGGAGATAAGAAGGGAGGTATTTCAGGAAAAAGCAAAGAACACATAAAACAACTACAGAGGATGAGGAGCTATTAAATGCCCAGTGCAGAAAAACAGGCTGGTTTTTTGTTTGTTTCCTGGAGACGGTGGCTCCTATTTGTGTGGGATCAAATTGGATTCCTCTTCGTATGTATATACGCAGAATGTTATCAGAATGGAGAAGCATTCAGATATGCTTTCAGGCTACTGGGGTGCCGATATGGGGATGTGAGGGATCATGAACTTCTTTAGCCAGACAGCTCTATTAACATGGGGTTTCTGCGACAATTATAAAACGTCACTGGGGACGATCTGCACAGCAGCATTGCTCCCCAAGCAACTAGGGGGCCCAGGGAAGCTGGATTGTCATTGGCAGGAGACAAATGACGATGATCCCCTGAGATGTAGTGTGCAGAAAGAAAACAAAATCCTATTATGAGACTGTCATTGTGAAGGTTTCTTCTTGTTCCCAGCTCAGACAGAGGAGGGAGACAAGGTACCACGTTAACAGGACTGAGATTTCACCCAGAGTACCGAAAGATCAACAGATCCCTGCCATTTCTGGAAAACAATCCTTGCGGGTTGAATCCAATTAAATGCTTTAGGGAAAAAAGGGATTTGATTTTCAAGAGAAGGGATATAGTTTAACACCTGCACTTCCACTACTGATGGATCTGGCAAGGCTTCCTGAGGACATTTCATTTCCATTCTTTGAAGAGATCACAAACTCCGTTGTGTGGTAGAAGGGGCTCCCAGGTGGAATTCGGGGATTTTTGACCTTTTTTTTTTTTTTTTTTTTTTAGAGATCCATTGGCTAGTGAGGGACATAGTGAATGAGGAAAAAGAGGGATATGTGTTTCTTTGGCTTTATGTGATGTGTCTTGGGAAATAGAGGGTTATGTCCGTTCATTCTGGGCCACTGGAAAGTGTGTGAGTGTATGTGTGCATGAATATGCATACATTGGTACCTAGATTGCTATTAAGATACTCACCCTTCAGCAAGCAACCATCCAGGTTATTCCCATGCCTGATGCCCTCTACTCAGTAAAGCAGCAGGGTGGTGTATAGGAAAGGATAGGAGCATTAGCATTGGAGAGATCTGGGTTCGAGTCCCAAATCAGCCACTTTGTAACAGTGTGACCTTTGGGCAAGTTACTTAAAGTTTCTGAGCCTCACTTTTCTGATCTGTTCACTGGGGACACTGATGACGAATCCTCTCTGCAAAGCACTTAGAATGGTGCCTGACATATATTAAGGGCCCAACACATGTTCACCATGTTTCCCCATGTTATGATATAAAACTGTTATTTCATTGCCCTCTGGGTGAGGTGGACCCTTTTTGCTAATTGTCTCCCGGTATCTTTTCCCTCCTCTTCTATTAACATCACTTTGATTTTCCCTAGAAAAAGCCACTGTCTTTCCTTCTCAGTCCGTGTGGTTTGGGTAGAGGGCTTTTCCTTAATGCAGAATTGGACACCCCTTCATCAGTCACGGGATTCCATTTTCTTGCCCACGATGATTGGCGCAGGGATGGACATGTGACCTTAAATGCGCCAATGAGAGGAGAGCCCAGGACTTTTATGGATCTTCCGGGAAGGAAAAAACTCAGACTCTCTGGTGGTTGCTAGGAATGTATTAGATGGTTCTTCAAAAAATTACACTTAGAATTACTACATGGGCCATCAGTTCCACTGTCCCAGGTACATACGAAAAAGTGTTAAACAGGTGTCCAAGGAAAAACTTACCGTGAATGTTCATAGCAGCCCTCTTTGCAATAAGCCAAGAGGGGAAAACAATGTCCATCAAATGTCTGTCAACCCAAGAATGGATACACAGAATGTGATCTACCCATATGATGGAATATTATTCAACCATGAAGGAATGAGGTACTGATACATGGTAAAACATGGAGAAACCTTGAAATGATTTAGTGACCGCTTTGGAGGCCCCCACGTCCTGCTGAGAGCAACAACAACAAAAAACCTCCTATAACCCTCTTAAAACAAGGGGAAGGAAATTATCTCCAGGGTCAGACAGCCCCACTCTCCCCACAAAAGGAAAGGAAGATGCTCTTTGAATCTCACTCTCTATCATTCCCTCCTCATGAGCTCCTTGAACGAGAGCTTGGATGCTGCCTTTTCCAGAACGACTTCAAAGTCGAACTTAGTTGTTCCCTGCCTGAGGGAGAAAGTTGTTTTTTTGTCATTGCCTGTTTCCCCGATGGGATGTGGGGTCTGCTGGTTGCAGAGACCATGTCCTGTTCTTATTGATAACCCTCCCCCGGGGTTCCTGCCACCGTGCCTGCCACGTGTAGCGTTTGCTCAGTGAACACTAACTGCATTCTATATCTAGCTTTGTTTGGTGCTTAGAGTGATTCTTGAAAGCTTTAAAGTATGTGCACATTTTATTAAGTACAGCTATATGTAGATCTACCTAGGCCTACACCTACATTTCCGTCTATTCCTGTACCTACACCTGGATCTGTATTTGCATGCACACCCCAATGTATTTCCAAATCTATATCTGTACCATCTGTCTCTGGCAGGGAGGTACTACCTGAGGGAAACAGAAAGCTTTCCTTCTCTAGGAGGCTCTCTATACCCCTGAACTTGACCAACAAGTTCAAAACTCACTGAACACACTATTATGCGTATCCCAGAGGTCAATTATTGCACTACCTCCCACTGTGGGCACTATTCTCCTCTTCAACCATAATAAGAATAATGATAGTAACAACAACAACAACAGCCATGATAATACAAGATAGTATCAGCTGCTAGTTGTGGGGCTCTAAGTTCTTCATCTACCTGACTGCCTCCAATCCACACCACAGCTGCCTGAGCCAGGCTCTGTGGTCATCCTCATTCACGTGATACATGAGGCTGAGGCGGGTTCAGCAACTTGCCCGAGGCCACACGGGCCAGCTGAGGGCAGAAGTAGTGTTCAAACCCCTCTGACCTCCAGCCCCACATTCCTAGCAGCCCTCCCTCCCCTACCATGTTACACCCATCTCCAATTTTGCTTTTTCTCCCCCCACCCACTTGCATGTCACCTGGTTCCCCGAGCTATGGAAGTTTCCAGGTGGGAAATTGTACCGTAGGTGGGTAATCTGCTTTCCCTCCCATCTCCTGCCTTCCACCACCTCCCTCCTGACAGCAAGCATCTGTGGGGCCTACCTGCTGCCGGCACTTCCTCTAATCATGCACGCTCCTCTCTGCTTTCCTGTAGTTCTAGAAGGGGCTCAGTTTGGGCCACTTCTGATCTGGTAACTTCATGAAGTCCCCTGAGAGGGTGGGAATGGTCAGGTGTCCTTGTCCTTGTCACTACCCATTACGTGTGGAGATGTGCATGCTAGAACCCCACCCCCCATTATGTGGGGGTGACCTGGGTGATGACCCAGACGGGACGGCACTCCCTTCCCTTCGAAATCCTTTGCCAGGCACAGCCAGCCGCCATCATCTTGGTGGAAATCTCCAAAACAGAAGCCCGTTGTCCTTCAGAAACCAGGTTCCATATCCCAATCCTCACATTTCTTGAGCTCTTGGGGGCCGGAGAGGGATAGATAGTGTCAAGCACTCAGGCCGCCCTGTGCTGATTTGACTTTGAACGGATTCCTTGCCTCCTCCCTGCAGACTTTGGTCCCAGGCTCCTGTGTGAGCAGAGTTACAGCTGAGTTTGGCCGGTGGGAGGCAAGGACAAGCCACGGTCTTTTGTCTTCTCCATGGCCTCCCGTAGCAGCTCTGTGATGGCCATGTCTCCTGTGGGGTTCCAGATTACGTGGCATGGGCGTAGCTTTTGCCACGGGCTCCATTGGCCATTGTCCCTCTGTCTCTTGTCCTAGGTGTTGTAGTAGATTCTCGCTGTCTACCCATCTCTGGCGGGACTAGGTCATGGATAAAACAAGTGAGGCTGAGTTAGGGGTGTGTGGGGCCAGATGCTATTTTTATTTAGAAAGTTCACATTTTTTTATCATGTTTTTTTTTTTTTTCTGCCTCAGTTGAGACTTTTCAAGGTATTGCATTAAAGTAGGATTGGCTCACTGTCTCATTTAGCTTCTTGGTCTGTTGCCCCATACACAACTAATTCCTTGCTTTGAAATCCTGCTGTTGGAAATACATGGTTTCTCTTCTTGGTTAGGGACTGACAGTGAGTGCCTCACAGATTCTGATTTCTAGGTCCCTGTGAGGTAGGGATTAGTATTCCATTCATTTAACATAGGAGGAAAGATGCTCAGAAACCTTCCCTAACTTGCCAGTGTCCCTGAGCTCGGATGGGACAGAAATGGATCTAGAACCCAGGTGTTGGGGACTACGGAATCCTCACTCTGAACCATAAAGCCACCAGGTTTTGTTATATATAATTTCAAAGGACCCCTCTAAGAACTGAAATCCCTTTTGATAAGGAGGAAGTCTTTTGATTATGCAGAAGTCTCTTCAGAAGGTATTTTCTCTAGGAACTTTCAAACTTGAAATTTACATGCAGAGACTATAAGCTTGTGAGGATGGGTGATATTGGCATGAAACTGGGGAGGTTCATATCTGAGCTGATGTGTCTTAGTAAATCCACAGAAAATGTCTCTTGTCTTCTTTTCCTTCAATCCTTTTGTCTGAGTTTGAGCTGAGGTGTTTTTTTTTTCCTTTTTCTTTGTAAATTCTCTTGATTTTGGTTATGTAACAGGGCCAGGCAATTGCCTTTGCTGAACAAAAGTCTCAAATGAACAGATATCCATGCTAATACCAGTAATTAACAGCTTCTCTCGGCACTGCATGTCTGAAACTGCTTTTATTGATTTATTTTGACTCTGTTCCATATAGGACAATTTTTCAGCTCACACAAACATATGCTTATCTCCTTTTGGTTCTGAGCATTCTGGGCCCTGTTTCCAGAGACTAATTCCTCAGGGCAGCTCTGACAGGGGAGCAGATGAAACAGGGCTAAGGCACCTCAACTTAACTGTCACCTTGAAGAGGGTATCGATGTGCGGGAAGGATGGGCGACCTCTTGGCTTTGGGGTTTGATTTTCTGTATTTTCTTTCTGATGTGATTGAATTGGAGTTTGGAGCTCAGGGGATTGCATGTGGTGATGGGAAAGGAGGCTGAGAGAAGGGTCATCCAGGCAAAAATAAGAGGCCAAAAAAAAAGCTGGAAGAGGGACAACTGGTCACCCAGTTTCCCCTGACTCGGTAGCTTTGCTTCCCTGGATCAATCCCAGTGATACTATTTTCTTTCCCTCATTCAAGGGCTAAACTGCAGAATGTTCAAAGGGCAAGTTGTTGGGATGGTTAAGTATGTTAAAGGGATTTTTCCCCCAGGATTTGAACCCCTTTTATTCTTTGATACAGAAACCTCAGATGATCCACACGGAAGCAGAGGAGGTAAAGGAAGTTGGGCAGGAAAATAGTGTTCTGTATTTCCCAACATTCTGTGGTGCTGTGTGTGATGCATTTCCTACCACCGTCTCTGTCTCACACATGCATGTGTGCTTGCACGAGCACGCGCACACACACGCACGCTACACTTGAGATCCCGTGGAATATACCTGCGACACATCTTCTGTGACTTGTTTTTCAAATTAGTGATGTATCACGAACCCATTTGCACGTCAGTCATTATACCTATGTATCATCATTTTTTATGGTCCAATAATGCTCCTTTGGATGGATGCATACAACGTACTCAACCAATCACCTAGTGTTGGATATTTAATTTGTGTCTTTTCTTTGCTGGTCTCTTTTGCTTTCTGGATCTCCTTCTCTCCCTCCTCCCATTCTCCCTCCCTTCCTCCTGCCTTTCCTGCATTCTTCCTGTATAACCATTCGGAAATAAAGGCTCTGGGTCTTTTTACATGTGCAGATCCTTGGGTCAGACCGTGCCCCTCTTTTTAGGCTTCTGATACATTCACTACACTGTCCTCTGAGAAGATCGTGCTGATGCATACAGGAAAGATTGCAATTTGAACCCCAGGATTATGCCATCCATTAAGGCTTCTCTGAAGGTGTAGTGTTTGCAGTGAGAACTCTAGGACGGATATAAGTTAATGATGGTGGTGGTGGTGGTGATGGCAACATTGTTCGCAGAAGAACCCACCTGAGCTGATGACACAGAGCCCGATGAGGGGCTCAAGCTCGCGAACTGCGAGATCGTGACCTGAGCCAACGTCTGACGCTTAACCGAATGCGCCACCCGGGTACCCCTGGAACAAGTATCTTTTGATAACACAGTCTACACTGGCCACTTTCTGGTTCTGTCTCGATTCCCCACTCCCCTGATAGGGTTTCCTGAGACCACTTCCCAGATAAATAACTTACACTTAACTCCTTGTGTCAGAATCTGCTTCCGAGGGGCCCAGCCTATGGCAGGGGAGCTTCTGGTTCTTTCCCTGGGATTCCTGCTTCTGCACAGTTTTACTACTGCACTTGGAGCTTGGCCAAGTGAGGCTCTGCAATTGGAGGTTTTTTGTGATGAGTGCGGGGCCAAGACTCTGAACATCCATTTTCTGCTCCCACTCATGACCACAGAGCTAGGGTCAGGGCAGGACCTCCATGGGCGGTGTGCATAAACCTTTCTGCTTGAGGTAGGATTTGGTGGTGGAATTTACCAGCATGCCCAAAACACTGTTGATAACATGCATGGGGCTGAAGGATGAGTCGTCAGCCCCTGCCAATTCCACAATTACGCACCTGCCATCCCCTCGCCTCTGACACCTCTGCTACCCCAGGGATTCCCATGGCGACATCAATAATTCATATGATAACCAGCACCACCAGGACTCTGGCACACTTTCCGACAGCCAACCGGATTCTGGCTTCCTTCCTGCCTTCTGGGTCAGGGATGGCATTCTGTTTTCCTGAACTGCAGGTGGCATCAGGTGAAGAATTATCTTCAGGCTGGACACTTGCCGTCTTTTCCCAAGGACACAGTACAGGGGATGTGAATTAAAGGCTCCTAATTAGAAGGCGCCTTTCTGCCAGGCTTCTTTAGGGGGACATTTCCTCCTCACTCTCTCTGATATTCCCATGGTGACGAGGAGGGGGAAATTCATCTGTGGCAGTAGGCAGTGGTATCAGAAATAATGGCTTGAGGCACCAGGAAAATGTAATCAATATTGACTTGCTGAGAGGTCCCATGATGGGAAAGAAATTGTCTCTCTTCCCCACCGCATACATCCCATTTGGTGTTCTGCATCCTTTGTGTGTTTGGCAGAAGGGAATATCTTAGTTTTTCAGGGAGAGAAAGAAAAAGTACCCTGAAACCATATATTGTCAGTCTATATAAGATAATCCATTACTGAGGGACAGGAAGCTTCAAATATCCAAACGGGTCTGCTGGGTTATCTGCCTGGCTTTTATTGTTTGTGTCCAAACAGTTGTAGGATGGGACCTACTTTTTCTTTCTCCCCTCCACCCTTTGCTTGCCCAGAACAAATAATAATTGATGACAATTTTTTTTTTTCATTATCTGTGTCACCTTCCCAGAGGTGTCCTGGAGGAAAAAGGAAACGTATGTGGACTGATAACGTTTCCCTTGGCTGTTTTATCATACATCTGGAGGGTAAGAGTCTAGAGCTTTCCCTACAACTCCACTGCATATCGTGTATATGAGTATTTTTTTTCTCCCCCCACCCAGCAGAAACGCACTGGTCTGAGTGTCTGGTTACAAATAAAACGATAGAATGGATGCTAGTGAAATTAAGGACAAACAGATCTATGTTTTGGAAGACTGGTAGGGAACGAGGAGACATGGCCTGAGAATCAGCCAGACTGTGGTGTCCCCACTGGTGTGGTCAGCCCTGGACACTTGTCATTCTGTAACTGCAGTACACAGCCAGCCTCAGCCACATGAGTGCGTCTGAGGATCACTGGCTTTGCACCCTCTTTAGATTCTGTGTTCTGGAGGGTGTACCTACCAGCTGAGGTTCACTGTGCCAGCTACCCAGGGTCCAGGCATCAGGGACAGGTACCCGATCCCTTCCACCTCTGTAGGGGAGTCTGAAAGGACCACCTTTTCCGTTACCCACCCTTCATCCATCCCCCCTCCCACCGCTCAACTCTCCCTACCCTCCTCCCCTTAATTTTCCTCTGTAGCTTTTGTACCATCCAACATCTAATTTATGTATCCATTGTGTTAATTGTCTGCTAGAGTCTGAGCTCCTTGAGAGCAGGGATTCCCACCTCCTTTGTTTGTTGCTGAATCTACAGTTACTAGAGCAGTGCCTAGCACATGGTAAGCTCTTAATAAACGTAAGGTGAGGGGCACCTCCGTGGCTCAGTCGACTGAGCGTCAGACTTGGCTCAGGTCATGATCTAGCGGTTCGTGAGGTCGAGCTCCACATCGGGCTCACTGCTGTTAGCACAGAGCCCCCTTCAGATTCTCTGTCCCCCTCTATCTCTGCCCCTCCCCTCCCTGCTTGTGCTCTCTTAAAACTAAAGAAAACATTAAAAAAAATAATGAAATGGAAGGGATCGTTGGGATGCTGGATTTCTCTAAAGGATAAATACCTGTTGTAAGAAATATTTCCGCATTTGCCAGAAGAGAAACAATCACTTTCCAGAAGCTAGCTCTTTGTTATTAGCAAGATGCGACAGTGTGCCGCTCCTGTGCCACGGAGAAAAATGTTGCACTGGGGCGTTTTTCCTCTTTAGATATTCTGGTATGCAAAGAAGGGTCCACTGACCTCTGTTTGTCTCTAATGTGAGTGGTAGAGACTTCCGCAAGGATCCTGGTGCAGGGCCAAGTTAATGGACAGGGTCACCTCCTCTTACTCTGAGCAGAGAATAAGTGAGGCGTCTGGTTCCTCTGCTCTGGTCTTTGGAGAAATGGCACCAGTTGGCATGGGGCGTTCAGGGTGGCATCATCATGGGAGAGGAAGAGTGGAACTAGTTGGCTGAGCTCCCCAACCCTGATGATGTGCTTACAGAACATTTACTGAGCACCTACTGGGTACCAGCCACTCTTCTAAACACCATGCATGTTCTGACTCCGGAATCCACCATACGAGTATCCCCGTGTTGCGGCTGGGAGACTGGGGCACACGTGAGATTCGTGTCAGCCATGCCACCTTGCATGGGGACCTCCCCCACAGTAAGAGTCCTGAAGGTTGCAACCCGGTTGCAACACAGAGCCAGGCCGACTTTTTCTGAGGTCGAGAGACGTAAGTGCCTGCCTTAGGGGCCTCATTCTCCCTGCTCTCATTTGCTCTAAGGGGGTGTGCTGATAGGGATTTGGCCCAATGGACTCTCTGTGTTGGATGTCATGGGGGCAGATAGTAATAAAGATGTACAGAAGAGAGCAAGCTGTGAGGCCTAAGTGTTAGAAGTTTCTAGAACTGCCTATGACCACCCTGTAAAGAAAATTTTTCACTGCAGTTACATACACGTGGGCTATTGATGTCCTTACCTTGCTTCTGCCCCTGGTTTACAGTCACAAAGGAAACACCTCAAACATTGGCTATTATGGTCTTTAACACATGGGATTTTAGGCAATACACCATTTTTTTTTCTTGGTATGACCTGGTGCTAATGTAGGCACAATTGATTTTCTCTACAGTTGTGTAGTCACTGCAGTCAAATGGACACAGATTCAAAATTCGCCTTTATTCCGGGACCGAGGAATTAATTAGGCGTGACTTGGAAAAGGTCTGAGATATAACAAGCCAGATAAGATTCAAGAGGTCCAGTCAAATTTGACTTTTAGAGAAACAATCAAGAGATAATTTTTAAAACACAAGTCTGTCTCACACGATATTTGGAACATACGCTCAAAATTATTCATCATTTGTCTGGAGTTACCTTTTTATTGGGCATCCTGTGCTCTTTCTAACTCTTGCAGTCCTAAGAAGGACGGGAGTACTTCTTTGTCTCTGGCTCTTCCTGGCCTTAGATTAGCCTCTTTCTCCCTGCATCCTGCTTAAATGTGAAATCAGAAGTCCTAACAGGCTAGACAAAATGACAAGAATTTTAAGGGCCAAAGGTATTAATTCATCCTTGACAGGAGATCTGTCCAATCTACTTAGGTTCAGTGATTTGAAATGGCAGTATTTACCTATTTTCCACCCTCCCTCCATTCCCCATGAAGAACCAAGATGGATCAGGAAGCAACTGTTTGCATTCTTGGGATGTTCGAGGGAAAATTTCACCTTGCGGAGAGGGTGGGGAGGCCCCCTGTGCAGTGGGTGATTTCACTCTCCTTGTCCTCAGGGCTGATTTCTTTAACAGTCATGAGCAGACAGGTGCAGCTAGCAACGTCGAGGAGAGACACGCCCCCGATCTGGGTGATGAAGACACGCTTTCCATTTTCCACGCTATAATTTGAAATGCTCGTGATTTTCATTTCGGCTAATCATCAGCTAGCAGTGGCACCAAACATTTTAATGGTGAAAACCTCTGCCCCCACCTCCCAGACTGTCTCGAGCAATTTATGGTGCCTCCATGTGTTCTGGATCATTGAAAAGGAAAAGTCTGTTACAAGACACCTGCTTTGAATCCTCACACGCAAGTGGAAACTCCTTTTGCCATGCAAATTACCCCTCTTCCCTGTTTTATAGACTGCGTAACTTTTGTGGGTTTTGTACATTGATTTTTAAATTTTTTTTAAGTTTATTTATTTTCAGAGAGAGAGAGAGCAGAGGAGGGGTAGAGCAAGAGGGAGGCAGGAAGGGAGGGAGAGAGAGAGAGAGGGAGGGAAGGAGAAAATTCCAAGCAGGCTCTGCACTATCAGCCCAGAGCCCGACAGGGGGCTTGAACCCACAAACCATGAGACATGACCTGAGTGGAAACCAAGAGTCGGGTGTTTAACCGACTGAGCCACCCAGGCACCCCTCATTTTTTTTTTAAAGTGGGATTTTCTTGGACATCACTTGTGTCTTGACCTTGTTTCCTCTTCCTTTCTTCCTCTCCAACCATCATCCTCCTCAACTCCTCATCATTTGTGTGTTAGACCCATTATTAAACATGGTAGCTCAGAGCAGTGGTCTTCAACTCTGGCAACACTTGAGAAATTGCAGGGGTGATTAAGAAAACTTACAGATGCCTAGGGCATCCCCCCTACCCGGACTGAGAATCTGACTTAAATAGTCTGGGATGGGGTCCTATCATCGATACTCTTTACAGGGTCCTCAAAAAATTCTCATTGCAGCCAGGATTAAGGACCATCAGCGTAGGGATAAAAAGTAGAGAACCTGAATGGTGGGGGTCTGGATTTCCATCCTCGTTTGGCCACTTGTGATATGTCCTTTGGCAAGTTACTACTCTTTGAGGCTCAGTTTCCTCATCCAAAAAATGGGGATAATAATACCTGTCATGAAGGAGGTGGTTGTAAGGACTAAATGAGATAATACAAGTCAAATTCTTAGAGTCTAGTGACCCTTGACTGGTGTTGGCTGTTATCTGTGCCTCAGGTCAGCAAACTATGGCCTGCAGACCAAAGTGGCCCACTGCTCATTCTTGTCAATAAAGTTTTATTGGACCACTGCCATTTCCATTTATTTCTATATCAAATATGTCCTACTGGGACTGCTTGTGTGTGATAACAGCAGAGTTGAGTAGTTGTGGTAAGAGGCCATGTGACCCACAAAGTCTAAATGTTTGCTCTGAACCTGTAGAGAAAAAGATGGCTGTCGCTTAACAGCACGTCATGAACTGGCAACATAACTCCTCCTGGAGTTCAGTGGAGTTTATAGTCTAGTGGGTGGAGATACCTTCCATACCTCCCCAAAATTCCAAAAGAGAGGCAGTTTGGAATTGTAAGAGTCTGAGATTGTTTTCTTTCCCAAATGCTCCCCAAATCAAACATTTGGCCATAAGTGACCTGCTTTTTTTCCTCGGAGGCTCAGTTTCCTCATTTCTAAGATGGAAGCGTGGGGCTACCTGATCTGGATGGATTCTTTAAGCTCTAGAATTTTCTGATTCCATCCTTGGCATTCTGTGGAGCCCTCAAAGCACAGGTCTGTGTCTTCTATGGGAAATGGGCCAGCAGGCCTTTTAAATTGGGGATGATAAAATACCAGACTTTCTCCTCCGCACAGGACGCTTGTTTTACAGCGAATCCATACAATTCTGAATTATAGCTGGTCTCCCTTCTCCAGAGGTTCAGAGAAAGGTTTATAAATCCCTCTGTGGTAGGATGAATAGTTTCCCCCAGAGATAACCGGGTCCTAATACCTGGAAGCTGTGAATGTTACCTTATTATGGCAGAAGAGATTCTGCAGATGTGGTTAAGCATCTTCAAACTGGAAGCTTCTTGGAGTGCCTAGGTGTGCTCTCAGTGCAATCACCAGTGTCTTCACAAAAGGAGGTGGAGGGAGGGAGATTTTGCTACAGAGACGGTGATCATGACAGCCCCAGCTGAGAGATTTGAAGATGGTGGGCTACTGGCTTTGAAGGTGAAAGACGGGGGCCATGAGCCAAGGAATGCTGCTCTAGAAGGTGGAAAGAGCACGTAAATGGATTCTTCACTCTGTAGAGCCTCTGAGGGGAGCATGGCCTTGTTAATATTTTGATGTCACTCTGTGGAAACTGCTTTCAGGCTCCTGACCTCCAGGACTATCAGAGGATAAGTGTGTGTTTGAAATGCCCACGTTTGTGGGAGTGTTGGTGACAGCAGCCGTAAGGAAAGAGTACACCCTTTTTTTCATAGAAAAGTAACCCATGGGTCGCAAGGAGCGTTAGCAGTGTGCTTTTAAAATAAGTCTCAAGGGGCGCCTGGGTGGCGCAGTCGGTTAAGCATCCGACTTCAGCCAGGTCACGATCTCGCGGTCCGTGAGTTCGAGCCCCGCGTCAGGCTCTGGGCTGATGGCTCAGAGCCTGGAGCCTGTTTCCGATTCTGTGTCTCCCTCTCTCTCTGCCCCTCCCCCGTTCATGCTCTGTCTCTCTCTGTCAAAAAATAAATAAACATTGAAAAAAAAATTTAAAATAAAATAAGTCTCAAAGCAGGGGCGCCTGGGTGGCTCAGTGGGTTGAGCGTCTGACTTCTGCTCATGCCATGATCTCATAGTTCGTTACTTGGAGGCCCATATCAGGCTCGTTGCTGTCTGCTCAGAGCCTGCTTTGCATCCTCTGCACCCCCCTCTCTCTGCCCCTCCCCTGCTCAAGCTCTCTCTTTCTCTCAAAAATAAGTAAACATTAAAAAAAATAAGTCTCAAAGCAGAGAGAAAATTAATAAAGCTATTAACCTTGGAGTAAAGCAAAAAAGAGACAAGAAATGGAGGGAGAGGTGGATAGGAAACAGAGAAGATAAATAAGGCTTGAGGTGTTCCTTTCCTCTTCATTTCCCTTCATCGGTGTGGTAGGTAGATCTCTGAGCCCTGATGACCTCCATCTCCTGGTGTTAAACATCAGTGCTATCCTGGTCACCTTGAGAGCAGTTGGGACCTGTCACTTGCTTCCAACCAATGGAATATGGCAGAGGTGATGGGATATCACTCATATGATTACACTTCCTCATATAAGTCTCTGTCATAACAGTCTAGAGAGAGAGAGAGAGAGAGAGAGAGAGAGAGAGAGAGAGAGAGATCCTGATTTGTCAGACTGGGAGAAATTCTAGCCAATAAGTAGTAGTATTTGTTATCCAATCACGTGACCTATCATTTCAGCCAGCAAATGGAACTCAGAGACTAAAATGGAGTAATGGTTGACACAGTTAATTTAAACAATGCAATTTTTAACAAGTTCCATAGTGAGTCAATACGAATGTAATAATAGGCTTCTAATTGTTGCCAGCATGCCTGTGATGGGGGGTGGGGAACGTCCTGACGATGGCAGAGCATTTGAGCCCAGTGTTGTGAAAAGACAAAAGTGGCGGCTTGGCAGTGTTGGCCTGGGCCTTGCCGAGCCTAGGGCCACCTCTGGCTGGACACCAGATGAGGACACAAGAGCAGAGTTAGTAACCATGATGGTTTGGGAATCAGACCTTCTTACGTCCTGATGCAGCTGCACACCAGCTAGGGAACTTGGGCAGGTTCTCACACTTGCTCTGTGCCTTCGTTTCCTCACCTACAAAATGGATCTGTAGAAAGTATCTACCCCATAGGGTTGTGTTACCCCCCATGAAGTTCTTAGAGCACTGATACTGACTCTATGCTTCATGCATGCTATTGTTATCCATACTGCTGTGTTGATAATGGACAGCAGGTTTTTTTTTTTCTTTGCCACATTTCTGGTGAAGCAAACTGGTTTTTCATGTTACTCTATCTAGATTTTCAAGGCATTCTGCTTTATAACAATGGTTTCAGTTCCTCTAATAATTGATCATTGTTCCCACTTTCCCCGGGGAGACTCCTGGAGTTCAGCAGTATGAAGAAGCAGTAAGTGGTGAGACCAGTGTTCCAACCAGAATGCTGAGACCCTAACATGGATGTTCCATCTGTGGTTTGAGGCCATGGTCATTGGAAGAGACTATCAGCCCTAGGGTAAGAGATGGGCACCCAGGAAGAAGAGAAAACGTTACTTCCTGCCCCGGTGCATTCTGGCCTCCTCAGAATAGAGCTCTGTTCTTAATTGTGGAAGGGAAAGTACCCTCCTCTTCTGTGAAGCTAGGTCTACATTCCTCAATGCCTCCAGCCATAGTCTGCCCAGCGTGCTCTGCGGGAAGCTGACCAGGTGGAAGGATTGAAGGCTTTTGGTGAAGGAACTCTTGGATGCTTCTCCTTTCTGTCTTGGCAGCACATTTCCCAATGGACATGGGGGCTGGTAATCCTACTATGCACCAAGAGAGACTGTTTCTTGGGGGGCTGCCCCCTACTCTTGTCCCAATTTTATAGGGCTTTAGGAAGTGAGTAGGAGACAGAGTTTTCTCTCTGAGACATCTGCTCTTGTGGTTTCCTGGGCGTGGTTAGCCTTCCTAATAAGGACTTTGAGGTTCCAGGAAGACCACAGAGGCCAGGGAGTAGAAGATACATTTAGGAAGCCTACCTCCATAAACACTGGGGATGAGATCTTTGGGAAAATGGGGAGATGGGAAAAGAAGGAAGCCAGTTGTTGAGAGGGGAAAAAATAGAACATGAAGAAAATAGAACAAGAAGGAAAATTATGCCTCTATTAAAAAAAAAAAAAACAAACGGAAGTCAATGACACATGTTAGGGACAAGACAGCCATGAAGGGTAAGCTTGACAAGAGAGACCAGGAGTGGGGAAGGCGGTGAGTGCTGCGTGTCTTTGCCGGAGAAAGATGGATGACAGCCGGGAAGGCGGCCAAATGGGAAATAGGATAAACTCTTAAATGCAAGCAAGAGAGATTCAAGTAATGAGAAGCTCAGATAAGACAAACATGAGAAATAAAACCCCTTTGAAAGCAAGGCTGAGGGGCCGAACGGAATGGCCAACCAATGAGGGCATGGTGGGGGGAGGCGAAGCATGAAGGAGACAAATCCAAAGAGAAAGTGATGGTCTCGGCCGCTAAGGCTGTCAAATGGCTTTGACAAGGGAGGGACAATGAGGGACTGAGGCTGGCGGACAAATCCCTCAGCCGCGAGTCACATCGCGTTAGAGGGATTTTCTTTGTGGTCCGTGACCATGGCCTCTCTGGGAGATAGACGGGGGCACATTCAGAACCGATGATGCTCATTCCTTTTCTGTTCGGGATTAACTCTGAGGTGGAAAACTCAAGAAAGCAGCCATAGACTCTTAGAAGTTAACACCATATTGCCAAGCTTACAGTCCCCAAAGGGAGGGCTCTCTGCTCTAACATCAAAGCCTCTGGTGGTGTTCCTCCAAGGGCTGCTTCTTTGGTTTTAAGTCACACCTCTTTGGTTTCATCCCAAACCCTCACTGAATGCAGTCTGGTGGGTCAGGGTACCGATCACCCTCAGACTGGTTTCAAGTCTGAGCTCTGCCACTGAACTGGCCTCAACTTCCTCCCTTTGGATGGAGGTCATCGATCATAGGCTGGTTGTGGGACCAACTGAGGTGAGGAAAGTGTTCAGCATTGTGGCAAGACTGTGCTAGATGCTTGGATCTGGGGCAACACACAGTTCAGCTCCATGTGGCCCTTAGTCTATGATTGGAGGCAGGCGTGCTAACACACGCCTCAATAAAGTAGGAGAAATGCAGCCATGGAATCATTGTCAAGGCCTCAAGAGGGCCGGCAGTGGGCCATGCTTAACTCTCGTGGGGTGTGCTTGATGCCATGGAGAAGCTTTTAACCTGCAGCCTGGGGTTTAGTGGTAGGAAGGACATTTCAGGCTCAGAGCACATGATAAGGCATTGAGTGGTGAAATAGTATGGCGGGTCTGGGAACCTGGCTTTTGGTTTTGTTGCTGAAGTGTTTTCACAGAAGTTTGATAAGCATAAGGTTTTTTTTTTTTTTTTTTTTTTTTTTTAAAGTTTGAGAGAGTGTGAGTGGGGGAAGGAGGGAGGGAGGGAGAGAGAGAATGAGAATCCCAAGCAGGAGAATCCCAAGCAGGCTCTGTGCTGACAGCAGTGAGTCAGATGCAGGGCTTGAACTCACGAACCATGAGATCATGACCTGAGCTGAAGTCCGATGCTTAACCCACCGAGCCACCCAGGAGGGCCAAGAAAGTGCCATGTTTAAATGAAATTTAGAAATTTTAGGCCAAACAAACGTACAAACAAACTGATTTCCTTATTGGGAGTCTCAGAAGAGTGTTACATCTGCTTTATAAGCACAATGAATCTCCAAGAGGGACTCACAGGGGGCACAGCATCTTCCAAACTTATTTGAGCATAGAAACTTTTTTGAAAAGGATCTTGCAAATCTAGTATGGTATTCCTCCTCCCTTGATGCCCAATAACAAGATGTAAATTGGAAAAAAAAAAAAAAAAGCAAAAGAACATTTTATGAAATGCTGACCTCCAGAGCTAAGAACATAATTAACATCACTGTGAGTGGATTATCTGCTTGCTAGAAAAGCAATGTTACAGTAACAATAGAAATCTAAGACACAAAGGGTCACCACCTTTGGATAGCGTTAAGCATATTAAGTCGCCTCTACCCAATGAAGGCAGGTAAGCAGCCTTGTACTCTGCAGCATTGTGGGTGGATGTTGGCAAGGCACAGAATGGAAGTCACCAGCAAGTCTTCTTTGGCCTCTTTTTATAAATGTCTGATCCTCGGGGAGCTTCGAGGAGACACACAGCAGAGAGAAGGAGAGTCAGAGGTGTAAACAAAGTGTCTTAGCTCTGAAGGAGAAAGTGAGGCTCCTCTACCCCAGACCAGAGAATTCCTTGGAGGTCAGTGGGAAGAAAAGTCAACTCTACTTGCAATGCATGTGGGCACCAGCAAGGCTGTAGACAAGCATGCATGGCTGGCATCTCCATAGAGAGGATGTATTAGTTATCTAGTGCTGTGTAACAAACTACACCAAACATACTAGCTCAAAGCAGTGAACATTTAGCATAACGTGCAGGTAGGAGAGGAAAGAGCTCATATCAGAGAAGGGACATCAGAGCAAATATGTACAGAGGGAATGAGACACAAGGGTTATATTGTGCTTTGGACTTTATGGGTCCAGCATACATCTGTTTGAATGAATGAAAGAATAAGTGAATGATTAGAGGCTTACTGCATTCAGAATACAAATGAAGAGCTTGGAAAAGAAACTTTAAAAACCAGCAAAACTTTTATGACATCACAGTTTCTATAGGTCAGGAATCTGGGTGTGCTTAGCTGGATCTTTTGGTTCTGGCTCTCTGACAAGGCTGCAGTCAAGGTGTCAGCCAGGGCTGTGGTCATCATGGGGCTCAAGTGGGGGAAGATCTACTATTGACATCACTCATGCACTCATGTGGTTGTTGGCAGGATTGAGTTCTCTGTATGCTCCTGGACTCAAGTCCTCGGTTTTTCTGTGGCTGTTGGCCAGAAAGCACCCTCAGTTCCTTTCTAGAGGAGTCTTTCCACAGAGCAGCTTGCGACATGACAGTGGGCTTTATCAGAGTGCATGAGAAGAGCCAGAGAGACTGTGCTGGCAAGAGAGAAGTCAGTCTTTTGTAACTGGACCTTGGAAGTGACATCCTGTCACTGTTACCATATTCTCTTGGCTATAGCAAGTCACTAGATCTAGTCTACACTCAAATGAGAGTAGGAACTGTGACTGGCTAGCCTAGGGGCTGGTAAACTTCTTCTGCATAGGACCAAATAATAAGTATTAATAGATTAAATATATTATCTATATAATAATTAATAAATATTGAATGTTATCTTTCCCATGATCAGTTTTATGAATCTTAAAGATGATTCTATCTTATTTAATTAGTTGATTTGAAGAGAGCTGAGGGGATTACACAAGGGCATGAATACTAGGAAGTGGGATCTAGGAGGTAGGGACCACTGGGGCCATGTCAGAAGCTGCTCAAAGAACTGTAGTCATTCTTCCGAGAGTCCTATGTATAAGCCCGACTTGGAGGAGCAGAGAAGTGAAGTTAACTGAGGGTAAGAACAATGGAGATATCCCTGGTAGTTTGTGTGGATAGTTGACCCATCAAAGAGGAAGCCTACTCTCTTTCCTATGTCAGATCCTACAATTATGATCCAGGTACAAGGGAGTTACGGGGAAAATGCGAGAATGGCTGGGGGGGGCATATTTACACTTTTAATAGATCCTGGTAAATTTCCCTCCAAAAAGGATGTACTGCTTTTCGTATACAGAAGTCACAATGCTTTCTTGTTTTCTTTCTTTTCGTTAGAAATGTGTTGTGTGGCTAACTGCCGAGTACAGAAGAGTGGAAGTGATCAGAGTAAAAGGTTCATGTTCAGTCTGAGTCAATGAAAGATGAATCATAGACATTACTGAACAGCAAAAGAATAGCTCTGAGATTAGATTTAGTGAAGCTCAAGGAGGGAGAGCGAGTGGTCAAACAGTAAATGAAAGGTTGGGAAATGTTAGAGACAAAGGAAGGAAATCGACTAGAGGAGGGACTTTGAGTCCAATGTGGAAAAAAATTCCAACTCTGAAGAACAAGTCCATCTAAACATTAGCCTAAGCTGACTGTGGGGCCATCCATTTACCATTTGTCCAATGGTTATTTGGACCAGTTGTCCATCCATTGGTC
Organism: Lynx rufus; assembly: GCF_022079265.1. NCBI lineage: Eukaryota > Metazoa > Chordata > Mammalia > Carnivora > Felidae > Lynx > Lynx rufus. The sequence continues at coordinate 13,656,205 of NW_025814838.1, forward strand.
CATTTGAACCAATGATTATCTGGTTCACTTGCCATACGATAAGTATGTTAGGCACTGAGGCTATAACAATGGGTAGACTAGGGGTCAGAAAACTATGGTCAGTGGGCCAAATATGTGTCACTGATATTGTAAATAAGCTTTATTAGAACACAGTCACACTCCTTAATTTATGAATTGCGTGTGACCATTTTCACACTATGACAGTGGAGTTGAGTAGTTATAACAGACTCTATGGCCTGCAAAGCCTAAGATACTTAATATTTGGTCCTATCCAGAAAAAGTTTGCCAATGCCGAGGCTAGATAGCCTTGATTCTTACCTCGTGGGGTTTACCATCTAACAGGAAAGATGGACGTGAATCAAATAATTTTGTAAGTGGATAATTACCAGCTGTGAGTAATGTCCTGGAAAAGTACATGATGCTGTGATAGAACATGGCATGGGACACTTTTGATAGGGTTGTCAGGAGATAGTTCCTGAGGACATGGATTTTTCTTTTTTAAAGGAACTTGATGGATAAGAAGGAGTCAGCCTGCAAATAATTGGGGAAGAGGTTTCCAAACAGAGGGAAGGGAATGCGTCCGGACTCTGTGCTGAAAAAAGCTCCACCTTCCAAGGAACAGACTGGAACATGGAGAATAAATTGAGACTCAGTAGAGGTCAGGTTGTCAAGGTGTCCTAGGCTGAGTTCAGAGATCTGGGTTTTGTTTAAATACAATGTGAAGACACTGACGGTTCTTGTGATCGGTTTCATGAGTTTCATAGACCACTCTGTCTTATTCCTGGAACTGAGTTGAAGAGAGGCGAGATGGGGAACCGTTTAGTACCCAGACCCTCTCTCTCCTCTGTGTTGATGTAACAGTTCAGAACGTGTGGACAGAACAGAATGGTTTCTTTGCTGACAGTGAAGCATGTCAGCCTAGCCACAAAGGCAACAAGCCCACAGAAGCTGCCAGAGAAGTGAAACAGTGCAGCCTGGCTCTGGTGGCAATTTTGGTGTTTTTTTTGTTTGTTTGTTTATTTTTATCTTTATTTTTTTCTATTTTTTTTAAATATGTGAAATTTATTGTCAAATTGGTTTCCATACAACACCCAGTGCTCATCACAGCAAGTGCCCTCGTCAATACCCATCACCCACCCTCCCCTCCCTCCCACCCCCCATCAACCCTCAGTTTGTTCCCAGTTTTTAAGAGTCTCTTATGCTTTGGCTCTCTCCCTCTCTAACCTCTTTTTTTTTTTCTTCCCCTCCCCCATGGGTTCCTGTTAAGTTTCTCAGGATCCACATAAGAGTGAACACATATGGTATCTGTCTTTCTCTGTATGGCTTATTTCACTTAGTATAACACTCTTCATTTCCATCTACATTGCTATAAAGGGTCATATTTCATTCTTTCTCATTGCCACATAGTACTCCATTGTGTATATAAACCACATTGTGTATATAAACCACTTTACCCATTCCTCAGTTGATGGACATTTAGGCTCTTTCCATAATTTGCCTATGGTTGAGAGTGCTGCTGTAAACACTGGGGTACAAGTGCCCCTGTGCATCAGCACTCCTGTATCCCTTGGGTATATTCCTAGCAGTGCTACTGCTGGGTCATAGGGTAGGTCTATTTTTCATTTTTTGAGGAACCTCCACACTGTTTTCCAGAGCGGCTGCACCAGTTTGCGTTCCCACCAACAGTGCAAGAGGGTTCCCGTTTCTCCACATCCTCTCCAGCATCTATAGTCTCCTGATTTGTTCATTTTGGCCACTCTGACTGGCGTGAGGTGATATCTGAGTGTGGTTTCGATTTGTATTTCTCTGGTAGCAATTTTGACAAGCATACCTTCTAGTAGAGAAGTCACATAGCCTGTGGAAAGGTCTGATTCACAGGACTGTCCTACAAAATACTCATCCTAGGACGTTTGCAGTGAGACAGCAGCTGGTGGTTTTTAAAACTACTGAGGCTGTAATTTTTAATCATGTGTAAATGAACTAAGAGTCACAGACAACTCATAATCTCCCTGATAAACCCTCTTCCTCTAACTCTGAAACATCATTTCCATTGGGCCACCTCTCACAGGTGCTGAAGACATCCCTAATTTGGCCTTGCAGTTCCTGAAATTGTTCAGGCCTGAAAAGAAACAGCAAGACAGAAAAACTCCCCAAGTTCCTCCTTGACATTGAGCAAGGAATTAATTCACTTTTTCTGGAATTTACCTTATCTTAATGTCTTTTTAATCTTTTAGAAGAAGCATACCAATTTAGTCTTGAGCTTGAAAACTCTACCCAACACCTTTCCTCAGTAGATAGCCATGTAATCGAATAAGCTTTCAAGGTGTCTCCTAGTTTTATTTAAAAGCTGGTATTGCAACCACTTAAAATGTTGCTTTTTTTGCACCACCCCGCTGAACAATGAGAAAACTAAAAGGCAATCTTCTTAGGGCAAAGTGTTATCAGTGAATAATACAGTAATTGCTGATGTCTTCAAGGTGTGTATTATAAAAATAAAACCCTGTATGCCCAGATGTAAACATTTCCACCCCTCCCCCAGGTTATCATGTTTGATAACAAAATATATAATAATGTACAAACAAATGTTGTGGAAAAATTCCTTATAGTAATTTTATAATCAAGAATGAGGTAAATTAAGAGTTAACATAATTAACAGCCTATAAGACAATCCCATTGTCATCAGCGACAGCATTTCAAATGGCCAAACCGTTAGTAGGTTTTTCATTCATCTGCAGATTTCATTCATCCATGAGAGATGAAAAGGAAGAACTGGGATTACCAGGATCTGGGAACTCAGAGCTGGTGTTGGGAATATGAACAGACACTAGAGATTGGAATCATCCCCTGTTGGGGAAGTCCCAATACGGATAGAAATAAACCAGAGAGAAGCCCTCTTATCCCTTCCTCTTCTAGTATCTCCTTTTAGCAGAACCTAAAAGGAAGCCAGCTGGCAAAGAAATCTGTGAAGTTTGGTTTGCAGAGTCCCACTTACATCACATACAGAGCACTGAAGGGCAAATGTAAAGTTAGGAAATAAATAACTGGCAAAATAATACCCTTTTGTGTGAATAAAACATCTGGGCTAGCTTCTATGTCCTCTTAAGTTGATCCCATTAAATTCTGATAGCTTCCTTTCTTTCTGGCATAAAATATTCCAGGCTCATCTTCTACATATTATGCCCCAGACCTCAAGTCAGCTATTTTTGCAAACAGCCTAGGTTCCTTTTAACAGGGAATGGGATTTAGAGACCAAAATCTGGGCATCATGGGTGTTCATCTAAAACCCTTATTTTGAGTAGTGTTTGGCTCAATCCATATTGCATAAGATTTTAATTGGCGTCTCCCACCAGTTCAGGAGTTTTGATTGGGAGGCCCTCCTTGTTTTTGCTCTCAGTCTCTTGTGGAAAGAAATGATTCTATGCTATTTAAAGCTTACCTCATAATTGTGTTTGTTTTCACTGATTTCATGCTTAGTCATCAAGCTTCTGGTTTTTAAAATCTTAAGGCATATTCCAAGTTGAGCATATAATTGATAATTTACTCTTCTGTTAAAAAAAAAAAAGTACCTGAATATTGCCACTAAAATCAATCAATTGGACAAATGAGTTGTGGTATATATGTGTTATCAGGAACCCACTTTTGCAAGAAATGGATGTAAGTTGAGGAAATAAAACATTAAGTAAATTTGTGTCAGAAATCTGAATTGTGAAAGGGCTGTGGATTTTCTCTGTAATTATGTAGTGGAAAAACAGATGCATACACAATGAAAATCTCATTACAAATCTAAGTGTGCAGAGATAGATTTCCATTGCTTAAGTTCACTGAGACCTTTGGATCGCCATCAGTCATGTCGAAACCCAGTGACATTATCATAATGTCTGCTCTTCCTGTAGACTCAGTTCACTTTTTTTTTTCAGTTATTTCTTCTACATTTATTTATTTTTGAGAGACAGAGACAGCATGAACAGGGGAGGGGCAGAGAGAGAGGGAGACACAGAATCAGAAGCAGGCTCCAGGCTCGGAGCTGTCAGCACAGAGCCCAACACGGGGCTCGAACCCACAAACCGTGAGATCATGACCTGAGCCGAAGTCGGACGCTTAACCGACTGAGCCACCCAGGGGCCCCATGGACCCTGTTCACTTTAATGCATCTTTGGATTATACTCTAATAACGAAAGAACTTAATTATCCAATTGCTCCCCTGCGCATACAAGCTATATGCTTCATAATGTCAAATATGAAACACCCCATGAAAGTGCTCAACCTGGAAAAATGGTATTTTGCTAACCATGCTCGGGTATTCCTATGACAAAACCTTTGGAGAGCTCAAACATTTGAATCTTCCCAAATCTTTGAGTACAATGAATGTTTCAGGAAGATACATGATACTTATTTGTGGCTTTTAAGAAGCCCTCCAACCTCAGTAAGGACTCTATTTTGAGGCATGTTGGAAGACAGCAATCTGAATACTACTCCTGATACTGTCATCGTTCTAATGTGAGGAGAACATTCATATGGGGCTGGATGGAAAAAAGAGCTATCATCTTTTTTACTAAGGCCAATCAAGTCTCAGAGTATGGGTAAATTATGGTAAAACTAGACCGGAGAACCACAGCTTGGATTAATGTCTTCTGTTACCTTCCCCAACTTTAGGTCTTAGACCAACACTGTGTGGCAAAACAGCTTCTGAATATTCTCACCCCATCAGCTCCTTGGATAACTGTCTGCTTTAGCATATCAAGGTCTTCACAGGAAGGGGCCAGAGAGCACCAGGGGACCTGATCTGGGGGTGCTGACTGCAAGGAAGCAGAAAGGCATCTGGCATTCTTACCTGAGAGATCTATTCACCCTGGGAAGGAAGTGGGTGAAACCCCTTTCCTTGCTTTTAAGGCAAATTGAGCCTGCCCCTGGAAAGGAAACCTTCAGGAGTCATGGATCAGATTTGTTACTCTCACCCTGAAGGGAGGTGCAAAGGAGAAGATCAAGTCAGAGGTTGAAACTATCTTGTTGGGCCCCTCCCCAAGAGATGTCTTGCTAGACGCTCTTTCTTCTTTGGAAAGCTTAGCACAGGGGAATAGGGAATTTTCTTCTTTGAGAAGCAGAGATCACAAACTCCAATACCCTCTAGGGGCTGGGGAGTGTTCTGGATAAAGGAAGGAGGCCAGGTGGGAAATGAGAGGCCCAGAGACACATTGACCCAAAGCACAGTCATGCCCTATGCAGGCCCAGTGGATGCTGGCTTATGAAAATATGGGTTCAGAGTTGCGAGCCCTTCTAATTTTTCAAGAGAAGCCAGAAAGTCATTGGTTCACTTAAAATTTTCAAGTTAGAAATCTTGGCAAGTAATTCCACTTAAAAAAATACCATGCAGGCCAGACAGAACATATCTGTGTGCTAGACTTGGCCCACGGGTCATCGGTCTGTGGTTCGTTTGCAACATCATTAACTGAGACTGTGAAATACCCCTTTCTTTAAAACTTCCGGTTAAGTGTGGAAAATGAGCCACGCCACCAAAAATTCGAATAAGAAAAAGGACACCCCTGAACATACTGTGTATTTGTATTTGTAGTTCCTGGACTCTCTCCCATCTCTCTGCCCTCTCTCTGACTCGAGACAGACAGTCTTGGCCTCTTTCTTTTGCTTTGCCATGTCCCTTGGCCGCTTCATCATTTTTAGGTCACGTGGTCTTGGCACCCCAGCATCAACACACTGACTCGGGCTGAAGTTGGCTGTCAGTCTGATTAGCATATGGAGGAATTTGGAGCTTCTGTCCTCAACAGATGAGACCTGGAGCCCCATTCTCAGACCACAAAGGCCAAGCCTTCAGCCTGTGTCCGTACAAATGTCATTCTGCATTCTGCAAGGGCTGGAGCCAAGAGCATGGGACAGCTTTGGACAGAGCACATCTTTACCATGTCAGTGCCTCATGTGGCTGGTGATGGCCCTGAAATGTTATGTGCAATTAGAAGGCTCCTCCATAAGGCTACCAGACAGTTTATATGTGGCTCTGTGCTTTCCGGATAGCAGACTTGAGATAGGCATTCATCAGTCAGGAAGCGTCTATTAAGTTCCTGCTATTAGCTGGGGATTGTTAAGGTGTCGGGTATTCAGAATTAAATGAGATAAACTTGGTCCCTACCTTCGTGGAGTTTACATTCTAGGCAGACAGGTACGCAGACACACAAATATAAGAAGATTGGTAATGGGTAGTGACCGAGGGCAGTGTCTCTTGTCATGGATGTGGCTGAGGGGTCATCTCTAGGGGGATAACTGAATCATATATACTTTTTTAAAAAAGTGTGTGTGTGTCTTTTTGTGTCAGAGGTTGAAACTAGATCCTTAGTCCAGAGTGAAGAAATCAGATTCTTAAAGTTAAATATGATTAAGGTCTAGAAATGTCACACAGCATAGTATTAGCAATGGTTATCTCTTAGTAGTGGGATTCCTATATTCATTTAACTTAGAAAGCATTTATTGAGTGCCTAATATGACCTTGGTGCTGTACTGAGTGCTGGAAATGCAGTTGTGAGCAAGATAGATGATATTATATGGTAAAAATGTGGAGAGTATTCTGAGGGAAAAAGTGTACTGTGGTAAAGAATAAGAAAGGGAATCACCTAATTTATAATGGTGGGTCAGGGCAACTTAAGCTAAGACTGAGAAATGAGAAGGATTCAATCATGTGAAGAATATTGGAAGTGGGGACTGAGAGGAGTATTCCAGGTGATGAGAGAAGCATGTGCAAAGGCCCTGGGGCTTGAGAGAATTTGTTATATTTGGAGAACTGAAAGAAAATTCATCAGGGTGGGTCAAGAGATAAAACTGGAGAGATTCTGAGGATCCAGTTCAGGCAAGTCGTAGAGTCATGGAGATCAGTTTTGATTTTATGTGAAGAGCAATGAGAAACTATTGAGGGGTTGGGGTGTTCAGTTGGAGAGTGATGTGACTTTATGTACTTTTTTGAAAAGGTTATTCTTGATTGTTGGCTGGAGAGTGGATTTTTAGGGACAGAGTACAAGCAGAGAGGTCTGTTAGGAAGTTGTTCAGTCATTCTGGTGAGAGATGATTGCAGCTTGGACTAAGGAATCAGCACGGACCTTTATGGTCCTGTAGGTTGATCATTGCAGAACTCCAGGGGTACCATTCCTTAGACAACAATGTAAAAAGTGTTTCTTGGAGTTAAGCCCCAGAGTGGCCCCAAGTCTGGGGCAATAGTAGCAGGAGAGAGAAAGAGAGAGAGAGGTGGTTGGATTCAGGATGTGCTAATAGATTGGATTGGCAGGAGTAAAAAGAGGAGAGGACACTTATGGATGACTCTTAGGTTTCTGAGTTGGGTAACTTCAGGGATGTCGGTGGTGTTTTCGTAAAAGGGGAAGGACTGGATATGGAACAGTTTGCAGAAGAGAAACAAGAGATTTTTCTTAAATTTGTTAAGTCGACAGTTGGATATGTAAGTCTGGAATTTAGAGTGGAAGTCGAGGCCAGATACAACATTTTCAGATCCTTGGGATAAAGGTTGCAGTTAAAGCCATTGACTTGGAGAGAGAAGAGGTGAGGTCTTGAGTCTTGATAATTTGATAGGTGGAGTAAGAAATAGAAGAAGAGTTGATTAAGAAAGGAGAGGAGAAGTCACTCTGAACTAGAAACAAATTAGAAGAGTGCAGCATCGGAGAAGGACCACGGATGGCTGCCATCCTGAGGAGATGCTTTTAACTTAAATAATGAATACAAACATGTGCATTTTTTGTCTCTGATGATGCAGGTGTACAATATATTTCCGTGCATGGTGGGGGGCTGAGCTGATTTCACTCCCCAAGGTGACCAGTTACCCCTGTGAGCAGTGCTGGCTATTAGTGAGATGTGATTCAGGGGCACATGGGACCCCAGCACTCTCATTTCACTCCCACAGTATACAATCAGGATGGTTGAAATCTGCTCGTTGTACGGCAGTGGTCTCACAGGGGCAATTTTGTCCCCTGGGAATATGTGGCAGTGTCTGGAGACATTTTTATTTGTTACAATTGGATTGTGATGGGGACAGGGGTTGCTCCTGGCACCCACTGGGTGGAAGCAAGGGCCACTGCTAAACACGCAGCAGAGCACAAGACCAAAAACTGTCCAAACCCAAGTACCAACGGGGCCGAGGCTGAGAAATCCTGTTGTAGCGAGTGCAGAGTGAAGTTACTTGTCTAGATTTCATTGTTCCTTCCTGAAGTTCCTCTTTGGGGGAAGAGAAAAACCTGCCAAGCCAAAGGGTCAGCCGTCATTATTTCCCAGGAGCATCTACCCCCAGACACGGGGACTTGATTGAAATGGAAATGATTTTTTGGTAGGTGTTTCACACATTGAATCTCCAGGCCGTCAGAAATGTGACTTGTGGAATCATTTCTGTGGCTCGGATGTGCAGGGGTTTTGTTAGTGGTGTGTGTGTGTGTGTGTGTGTGTGTGTGTGTGTGTGTGTGTGTGTGTGTGTTTCCCTCTGGAAACATTTCTGACAGAGAGATGCAATCTTTGATTTCAGAGGAAATGATAAAGATAAAGGCATCAGTGTCACATTTTGTTTGAATTATTCAGGATTCCTACACCTGATCCTGTGTCACTCTCAAAAATGGCATTTATCTTTTATTCTCTTGGGAATCGATGGACTTCTTCCTCTACTTAGGTAAAACAAAAAGGGCTTGGTGCCTGAAGAAAAATAAAGTGATCAAACTAATCTTGGTCTCCTGCACTGATTCAAAGACAGCGTGGCATTTCTCTATTGCCCAAGAGTTTTTTCATAGTGGGAACTGTGTCTGTGGGTGGGAGGTGAAAGGCAATCAGAGAGAGAAATATGTAGAACTCAGAAGTTTAGATCTTTAAGGAACTTTACAGATGATCTCATCTGACCTCTTTACAGCCAGATACCTTAAGCTTTAAGAGAATCACAGCCAGCCTTGTATGCTTCTTCCCCAACTTTGCAAGAATTCAAAAGATGGCCTGAAAAACTTTGAACAATGATGCAAAACCAGTCTGGACTTCCCAGGTCTGGAGGGGATCTGCTAATTGGTATTTACTATGGAGGGAAGAAGGGGAACAGAGTGCTAATTAAGAAAGGCTCCCAGTGCACAGGGCAACTGGGTGGCTCAGTGGGTTAAGCGTTCAGCTTCAACTCAGGTCATGATCTCATGGTCCATGGGTTTGAGCCCCACATCAGGCTCTAGGCTGACAGCTCAGAGCCTGGAGCCTGCTTCAGATTCTGTGTCTCCCTCTCTGCTCCTCCCCCACTCATGCTCTGTCTGTCAAAAATAAGTAAACCTTAAATGCTCTAGTGATGAGTATAAAAGACCATGTGAGCAGGTGGGCACCCTGGGGACTTTGGTTCATCAATGACTGGAGACTTAATTCTTTAAGATTGCCTGCACCTAGTAGGCACTTGGTAAATGTCTGTTAAATGCATGACTCAAGGTAGTTGATGCAAAGAGGAATTGGAGTGATTTGTGGGGGTGGGGAAGGATTGCATGCTCCCTGGAGAAGAACTTGCCTTTCCTCTTCTTTGCCTAATAAAATAACTCAGAGAAATAGATGGTTAAGAGGGATAGCAATAGTATCTGTACATATTATAGATAATAGATAATAATATATGTAAATATTAAAATGTTAAAATATTACATCTAAAACATTAATATGTGTAGATATTACTATTGAAATAGAAAATATTCATCAATAGATAATACAAGTATTTAGGTTCATGAAACAGAATACCTAAGAAGTAGTGGCTTACACAAGGAAAAGGTGTGTTTTCCTCATGTAATGAAGAGTTTGGAGATACTTAGGAAGTCCAGACCTGGTCCAGAGATGCTCCTGGGGACCTGGGCTCCTTCTGTCTTTGTTCTCCACCAATGATTCTTGGCACATATCTTTGTCCAAATGGGCCCAAGATGGGTGTCCCAGGTCCATGTGTTGTGTCTTCTTCCATCAGGGAAGGGCAAGAGTTGTTGAGTCTCTTCCAGTCGTACCAGAACAATGGTTTTTCCAGAAGACTTCTACTTACATCTTATTGGCCAGCACTAGGTCACATGCTCATTCCTAGCTGCAAGGGAATCTGGAAGGGATGTTTGTAAGCCACCCTGGACAAAATAGGAGTTTTGTTAGTTAGGATGTTTGTTTGGCACACATCCGTAATCCCACAGTTGAAGGGAGCAAGGCCCCCACTAGGCAACGGACTTTCTTGGTCCATTCCAGTGAATTCAAGTAATGTGGAAGCCTCATTTCAGGCTATGACTTGGCTTCAATTCAGGATGCAGAGTGGCATGGAGCTTCAGTGAAACAACATCTGTTTGTCCCCACCTGGGAACTGACCTTTGGTCTCTGCAAAAGGTCATGTGGTGGGGACCAGTAAAGTCCTCAGGAGTCGGGGAGAGATCAGTGCTGGGTGAGACAACATCAATGCGTATAGGGGCTGGAAGCCTTTTGTCACAGTGAACACAGTACTTACCACAGACATCATGTTTGGCCAAAGGGGAACAAACCCGGGCATCATGCAGAGCCCATCGGTGCAATTCCCACCACGACTGAATTGTTCTCAGTTCTGGAATGCAGCTGACCAAGTGAGAGAAATGGTGCATGCACACCAAGCACTCCGTCAATGGTAAATGTGGTTCTTCTCATCTGATGGGTAATGCTGCCCCAGAGAGAATTCTGATGCCGTGTAAGTTGGAATTACATTAGAGTAACTAAGGATATAAAATCTGCATGGTTAGGTCGGCTAACATATAATATTGCATGCACATGGAGAGCATGGAAGGAAGGAACCAAGGACTTAGGAATCTTTTTTCTAAGTGAGAAGGGGGACCCCCGGAGCAAGGTAAGGAGGATGTTGAGTTAGGGGTGTGATGTGATCAGATCCATGTTCCGGAAAGATCTCCCAGTCGTACTGAGAGCGGATGGTAGGAGTGAGGGTGAAAGTAGGGAGACCGAGGCTGTGTCTGGTAGTGCGGGTGATATATGATGGGGGCTTGGAGCACAACGGGTGTGGTGGAAACTTACTGGGGTACATATTTTGAGGTAGGACCCACAAGACAAACTGATGTATTTCATGTGGGACTCCAGAGAAAGGGAGGAGGCAATGACTACTTTCGAGCAGCTGGCCCAGTGCAGGTTCCATTAACGAAGGGCATGGTTGGGGGTACTTCGAGAGGAGTCAGTTTGGGGGTAGGCGATGGGATCAGTAGCTTTCAGCCACATTAAGTTTCAGATGCCTAAATTCCTGGTCAAAACAATACATAAATACATTTCAGATGCCCGTTAGACACCCAAGTGGAGACTTAACTAGGTAGCTGGAAATTGGAGTTTGAAGTTCAGGACAGAAGATAGAGAGGAGAATTACGTTGTGAAGTCCTCATCGTGTTGACGGGATTCCAAGCCACAGGTGCTGGAATAGGGAATTGAGAGATGAAATGCAAATAGAGGTGAGAAAAGATTGGAGGACAGTCTCCTGGAATGGCAACAAGGCGGGGGGGGGGGGGGGGGGAAGGGGGAAACCAGGTGTGGTCTCTAGGAGTCAAGCGAGGAAAAGCCCAACAAAAGGAGTCTGCTCAACTGTGTCAGGTGACCCAGAAAGTTTGATAGCAGTGCAAGCTGAGGTGATGGTCGTGTCGGCATCACGGGGTCCCTGGGGACGGTCGCAAGGGCAAGTTCCATTGGTGAGCGGTGGGGGGGTGTGGGAGGGTACCGGCCTGATGGAAGGCTAGAGTTCTGGTGAGTTCTCCAAGGTTCTCTGGAAAGTTTCAGGACAAGATTTGTCTGCTGTGTGAAGGAGTTTAAGCTCCATCGTGAGGCAATCGCGTTTGGGCAAGAACAGTGACACAGCCAGGCTTGCGTTATAATCACATCACCCTGGCCTGGTACAGTCGAGGGGAGGTCAGCTGTGGGATGCTGGTGGCCAGCGCCAGGCTACCGGCAGCAGAGATGAGAGAATGAGTCGATTTCAAGGGAATTCAGGGCACAGCATGCATAGGACATGAGGGTGGGTTGGAGGGGGGAGATGGGAGAGGAGGAGGTAGGTTCAAATCCTGGCTCTGCCACTTGGCAGCTCTGTGGCCTTGGCAAGTCTCTCCGTGTCTCTGCACCTCAGTTTGCTCATCTGCAAAATGAAGCTAATAATGGAACCTATATCGTAAGGCTGTTCAGGGATTAAATGAGATACTGCATGTGAAACATTTAGCACAGGACCTGGCATGTGGCAGCTCTTAGGAAGCAGAAGCTTTGAACTTGGTGGACGTACTTCAGCTCTTGCCTAGCATCCTTTCCTTGGGGACTGCTACCTCCTTTGCCAGCCGAAAGAACCAGCTTATCCCCTCAGAAGAAGGCACCGTTAACCGTTTGTAAGAATCCCCAGCTCGTGCTTCTCTCATTTTTGTTGGAAAGGTGACATGATTCAGGTGTAATACTAGGTGTCATATAAGCTATATGTCATTATTTCATGTTATTAGCGAGACTCAAGTATCAAGAATCACTTGCTGAAAGGATTCACCCAGAAAGAGGTGGGTATGATTGGCCATCCTGTGATCGACGCCCAGTGACAGTTGGGTTTAATTTTACAAGCAGGTTGATTTGCATATATCATCCCTTCAATTTGCCCACACAAGTCAGGCACTTAGGGACACAATTACCCAATTAGTGGGTGTCAGTTCCTAATTGCGGGGGCAAACCTGATAATGGAGCCCTCAAATGGCGAAGCGCTCACAATTTGCTTCCTTTTAGGAAAGGTGGCACTTTCTAGTTGTATGGTACAGTTAAGAGCATCTGACAGCTAAAGATTCTTTTTCTAATTGGATGATAGTGTCATTTCAGCCCAGGCTGAGCGTGCTGGTTAAGAAACTCAGGAAGCCATTCGATCTAGAATTTGAACACAGAGATGGCTGATGTGTTACCAGACATCATATTGGAATTCCTTGTTTCTGGGGTGTATCGCTGGACCACCCCTGGAATTTTGTCGGGAGATGCTAAGGCGTCTTCCTACTTGGGGAATCACCTTTGTCCTGGTGAGGCAATAACACCTTCCCTTGGCTTGTGCTTCTCCATTGACTGGGATGCTCTTTATCCATCTGGCATGCCCTTGCATATGCGTCCACTGTGTCTTCCGTTCGGATAGACCCAGAATGGTTTCTGTCTCTGTCTGGCATAAAGGAAGCAGGACCAGGATGCAATATTAAACTTGGAAATTTGAATCTGGCCCCAGGTCCCAGTTTGGTGGGGAAGCTGCTGGATGTTTGTGTGGAGTTGCTGGATGAACGCACCAATCTTCCTTCCTTCCTCCTTTCCTTCCTTTTTGTTAATAAAAATAAACCCAATAACATCTAGCCTAAGATTTAACAGATATTGCACAAAGGAAGATACACGAATGGCCATCAAGCATGGGAAAAAAAATCTGACCATCATTAACCGCTAGGTAAATGCAAATAAAAATCAAACGGAGATACCGCCATACCCTCTAGAATGATGAACAATCCCATATGTTGGTGAGAACATGAGGCTGCTGGAATTCTTTGACACCTGCTGGTGTGAGTGTCGTAAGGTACATGCACTTAAGGAGATGGTTTCATAGTGTTTTAAAAAGTTAAGCATACCCCTAGCCTATAACCTGGCAATTCCATCTCTAGATTTTACTCAAGAGAAATTAAAACGTAGGTTTGCAAACAGGTACATACAAGAAGGTTCATAGAAGGGAACGTAGTGGAAAGTTTGTGAGTCCAAGAGAGTTTTATGGGGGTGATGACATCTTACTAGAGGCGTGCCTTGCATGGGTGTGTGCATTTGTTGAAACAGATTAAAATGTTGAGGTCTCTGCATTTTATTGTATGAAGATTTTGCCTCAGGAAAAACAAATAGGTACCAAAAGGAGTTTTATTGAGCCTATACAAATAATCCATATGAATTATTTAAACACTTTTGAGAGATGAGATTACAAAATATTTCTATGCAGGGACACCTGGGGGGCTCAGTCGGTTGAGCATTCAACTCTTGGCGGTGGCTCTGGTCATGATCCCAGGGTTGTGGGATGGAACCCCCCCATCAGGACCTGTGGTGAGCATGGAGCCTGCTTAAGATTCTCTCTCTTTTCCCCTCTGCCCCCCTCCTCTCTAAAATAAAGTAAAAATTATTTCTATGCTTAATCATACACAGGAAGGTCTTAACTTACATTTGAGCTCAAATTTGAGTTCCACTTCTTGTAAGCTGTATGACCTTAGGTATTGTATTTAAGTTCTCTGAATCTCAGTTTCTTTGCGTCTAAGAGGAAGATAGTAATACCTACCTCACAGCGTTTGAAGGAGGGATTAAATGAGAAAACGTAAAGTGCCTAGAATATGGGAAGTATTCAATAACGTGATCTATCTATTAGTATTTATTGAATACTAAATATTTTTCAGCCACTGGTTATAAAATGGAGAGACATTCTGCCTTCATTTAGAGTGTAGTTGGGAAGACCGAAATCAATCACATAGTCATATAAATAAAATTATTTTTCGTGCTACATGCTAACTAGGAAAACCTCGTGCTGTGGAAGCTTATCGTGATGGGACCCGACTTTATCTGGGTAGTCAGGGAAGGGTCCCCAGAGGAAGTGATGTTGCCTTGTGATCCAGAGGATAATTAGGATAAGAATATGGGTGAAGGGTCACGCACGAAGCTGGGATTTTGACGGCATTAATAAAGATGGCGGAAGACAAAGAGGACATGGTCAGCTTTATGCGGAATATATTAGAGGTGATGGAGCCCACGTCCTGAGGACAGGAGACTGTGATTTGAAAAGAGTGAAAAACATACAGCTTTGTCCTGAATGACCATGGCCAAACCAGGATCATTATCATGTCTTCTAGTGTTGTCCTCTTTTCTACCAAAGCGTTTTGCTTTTTGTACTCATCAAGGTAATATTAACTGTTGCAACTGATACTTCCTGGAATCCCAGCGGCTCCACTCATGAGAAATTTCTTGCTCGTGAAAAGGCCTTTGTAAATGGACAGCATCCCCTGAAGTCACTCAGGGACCCAGGCTCTTTCCATTTTATAGCTCTGCTGTCTACTCGGGCTTCCGAGTCCTTTCTGATCTATTGCTGATGGGGATGATGGTGGAGAAGGCACACCTGCTTCTTACTTCATATTGGAGGCAGTGCCTGTCACTTCCGCTAGCACTCCATTGGTGAGAACCAGTCACATGACCTCACTTAGATGCAAAGCATGCTGGGATGTGTAGTCTTTGGATGGGCAGCCACTTCCCGGCGAGAAGTCCGCCCTCTGCAGGGGAAGAGCCAGTCTTTGGTGGTCAGCGAGCCGTGTATTTCACAGTTCACATCTCTCAGGGAGGAGCACCCTCTCTGCCCCATTTCCCATCCCGTTGGAGCTCCCTTCAGTGTGCTTGTTCCAGAGGCTCATATGCCCAGAAGACGTTTCTCCAACTGCAAATAAAGTGCTGAGTTCTTCAGCCAGACAGGCTCGCCATGGAAACCTTGGGGTTCATAAATCACAATGCAGATGCAGTTCATCATCTGAAAAATGAGGAGGAAGGGCTGTCAGAGCCTAGCTCATAAAACAGATGTTCTTTTTGTGGAGGAAAGCAATGGAAGCAATACCATAAAAATTGAAAACCCAGGAATCTGGTCATCCTATCTTAAATAAAAAAGTAATTCGCTTTCTACCTCTTAGTAGACCTGCCCTCTAGTAAAAAAAAAAAACAAAAAAAAAAAACGGAAAAAAAGTAATTTTTTCCCCTGTTTAATTATGTGCCATTTTAAGCTGCAGCGGTAGCTGTTCTTGTGTTTGCAAACACAGAAAGTGCGGGCCTTCATTTTTCCCAGCGCATGACAAATGCAATGATACCCCACTAACGACCGCAGGTATGATACGCTCCGTGATACACGCTGCTCTGCCAACCTTATCATTAAATCCCGCTCCGGATAAATAAGCCTCATTTCAGCTGTAGCCATTCGTTCTTGTTAGGGCACCAGCGGGATGGCATGAAATATTAAATGACAAGGGTTAATTCTGTTCTCAGCAAAGAGCTCCTGTCCAATTTCCCATGAGATTGCACAATAGGTCAGCATGTCAGGCTCGAAGTAATGGCCTGTGCTGGCCTTCCCAGGAAGGTTTTGTGCCATGGCGGTGTTGATGATTCTGAATCCTGCAACAGGAAGACAGAGCTGATCCCTCCTGGAGATAGGAACGGGGCGGCACGGTGGCTCTCAGGCTGTGCAGAAATGGCTTTGAGAATTTGTCTCCAGTGATGGGTGCTTCATCATTTTCTGCTGGCTCCCTTGTGACTGATGGGGACGTCCGGGGTCTCCGTACTTTGGACACGGGTCTCTCACGCTGGCTTCTTCCTGTTTCCCATCCGGAGATTGTTTATGTAAAGTGAAAGGGTTCTTGCGTAAAATTACACTGATGCTTTATTAATATGTTAAATGATCATCTTCAAACTCTCTCCACTTATTACAATACATTATGCAATGCATTAGTAATGAATGGAAGCACTTTACTTAAAGATCTGCCTATAAATCAGTTGAACATGGGGAAAAAGAGTCATTGTTTATTTATGAGGTCTGGGAAAGAAATTACAGAGAGCGAAACTTACATATCCTCCTATTCTAAAAACATTATGAAACATTGATTATATGTTTGCCGTTAAGTTTATGCACCTGTTGCCTTTATGTTCCTGATATATTATTAATCTTTCTTAAGACTTAAACCTCGGAAATCTGCTTTCGGTAGGACTGGAGAGCTTCAGAGCTAGGCAGTAAAGTTTGGGCAGAAATGAGGTGCGTTTTCTCTCACCATGCTGAAGGTACATAGGAGGAGTCTTCAAAATGTGCTGCCCTGGTTGGGAGTGTTTTATCGCTGCCCAGGGGCCGCTAAAGGTCTGCTCCTCAGTAAGTGAAAATTAATACTCATTTATTGGATGTCTAGTCTTAGAACTGATAATGGGATCAAAGTGCTAATAGGGCATTGAAAATAAAAGGTATGACAGCCAGGGGCGCCTGGGTGGCTCAGCCACTTAGGCGGCAGACTCTTTGGTATCGGCTCAGGTCTTGATCTCATGGTTCATGAGTTCGAGCCCCGTGTCAGGGTCTGCGCTGACAGCGTGGAGCCTGCTTGAGGTGTCTCTCTCTCTCTCTCTCTCTCTCTCTCTCTCTCTCTCTCTCTCTCTCTCTCCCCCTTTCTCTCTGCCCCTTCCCTGCTTGCATGCGTGCTCTGTCTCTCAAAATAACTCTCTTAGAAAAAAAAATAGTATTACAGGTGTGCATTTTTGGGGCTCTTATGCCTACACCATATCGCTCCCTCTTCACAAGATTCCTGGAGTGAAATGCTCACTTAAAATTCTAGCAAACAGGGAGCCAGTCACCATTCATGGTTTGGTTCAGATCCTAGTGAAAGCTATTATTGTAAAATTTGTTGGTAAAGGGGGTTGATACATGTGGCCTTAGATAAGAATCTATTGGGACCTCTTAACTTTGAAACCCCCAAATACCAGTACAGCAATCAGAGGAAGCTGTGAGAGTGTGTTCTAGGATGTGTACAAAGGTAAAAGTAAAGGGCTCAAGATGACCGGACTTGCTTCTCTGTTGGATCTGGCTGCGTGAATGGACCTGGCAGGGGAAGAAGGACCTTGTCCACAGTCATTGTCCTGGAACCTGGAGTGTTCTGAGGTGAGTAGTCCCTTCTCTTGAGGATGACGGACAGGGGATTCAATAAGATCTATTTGGAACTGTTATTCTTGCTGTACATACTCTGCTGAGTTTTGTACTAAGGTGATGGGCATACAGAGGTAAATAGTAATGAATAACCAATTTGTTTTTACGTGGATTTATTTATTTTGAGAGAGAGAAAGAATGAGCAGGGGAAGGGCAGAGAGAGAGAGAGAGAGAGAGAGAGAGAGGACAGAGGATCCAAAACGGGCTCTGTGCTGACTGTAGAGAGCCCGATGCAGGGTTCAAACTCATGAACTGTGAGATCATGACCTGAGCTGAAGTCAGATGCTTAACTGACTGAGCTTCCTAGGTGCCCCTAGTCACCATTGGTTAAATGCTCACAGTCAAGTAGCAGAGGTGCACCTGTAAACAGTAAGTTACAAGGCTTTATGACAAAATAATAATAAGGAAAAGAATAAGAATACCCATAACCTATGAAGTACTCATGCATTAGTACTATGCTAAGTACTTTGTAAGTGTATACATGTCATGGAGGTACACAGAGAAGGGAATGATTGGCTTTGGCAGGACGGGACTTCTGGAGCAGGTGACACTTAAGCTGTAGTGTAAGGAAAGGAGGTAAGGCACATTCCAGACAAGTGAAACAGTGTGCGTGTGGAATGACACAGGCCTGAAACATCCATTGCCTAGGGGAGATCTCTAAGCATCTTGGGATGTCCAAAACGTACTGGGAGGACAGAGCGGGCGCAAAGTGAATTTGCAAACACATGTGCAGTGACATTGGACTTTTTATGCAAGGACAAGAACCTTGGAGAGAAAGGATTGAGTGAGGCCTCTGTAGAGATCGTTCTGGCTCCCTTCGGGGAAATGGCCAGAGGAAACGAGACCAGATGTGGGAGCCAGACAGGAGTCAGCAAGGGTCTGGATGAAGTGGATGTGATCATTTAGGGTGGAGAATGCCTTGAAAAATAGGGGAGTAGAACTCGCGACAGGGGGGCTAATTGGATGTGACGACTGAGGGAGAGCAAGGAAGTGATGATGACATCATGTTTTATGTATTCGGTGGTGGTCTTAGCGCAAAAAAGGCTGGAGTCAGAAGCAAGCTGCAGGCCGGCTGCCAATTTCTACCGGAGCTCTTTGGTTGGGATCACAAAGAACTGTTCTTCTGATTTTTTATTGTGATAAAATGCACATAAAGTTTATTATCCTAACCATTTTAAGTCAACTGTGAAGAAAACAGTGTACAAGGGTACTAAGTGGTAGTAAGTACATTCATCTTGTTGCACAACAGTCAGTACCATCCATCCCTAGAGCTCTCTTCACCTTGTTAAATCTGAGAGTCTGATGGGGCACCTGGGTGGCTCAATCGGTTAAGTGTTGGATTTTGGCTTCCGGTCATGATCTCACATGCCGTGAGTTTGAGTCCCACCTCAGGCTCCAGGTTGATGGTGCAGAGCCTCCTTGAGATAACTCTCTCACCCTCTCTCTCTCATCCACTTTTATGCTCTCTTTTTCTCTCAAAATAATAAATAAACTTTAAAATTTTAAATATTTATTTTTGAGAGAGAGAGCATAAGCAGGGGAGGGGTAGAGAGAGGGAGACACAGAATCTGAAGCAGGCTCCAGGCTCCGAGCTGTCAGCACAGAGCCCGACACAGGGCTTGAACCCGTGGGCCATGAGATCATGACCTGAGCTGAAGTCAGACACTCACCAACTGAGCCACCCAGGAGCTCCTAAGTAAAGAAATTTAAAAAAGAAAAAACTAAAAAGAAAACTGAGAGTCTGCCCCCATTACACATTAACCCCCCATTCTCCCACCCCCTTGTCCCGGGCAACCACTGGTCTACTTCCTGTCTCTTTGAATTGGACTACTCCAAGTACCTCATCTAAGTGGAATCACATGGTGTTGATCTTTTGGTGATTGGCTTATTTCACTGAGTATAAGGTCCTCATAGTGTCATCCATATTGTAGCAGGTGACAGAATTCCTTTCCCTTTTAAGACTGAACAATAATTCATTGCAGGTACATGCCACATGTTGCCCATTCATTCATTCGTCGGTGGTCCCTTGGGTTGCTTCCACGGTTTGGCTCTTGTGACTAATGCTGCTGGGAACATGGCTGCACACACATCTCTTTGAGATCCTGCTTTCAATTCTTTTGGGTGTATACACAGAAGGGAGATTGCTGGGTCATCTGGTAACTCTGTCTTTAATTTCTGGGGAACTGCCGTACTGTTTTCCACAGTACTACCAACAGGGCACAAAGGGTTTCAATTTCTCTACATCTTTGTCTACACTTGCTATTTTCTTTCTCTCTCTCTTTCACTTTCTTTCTCTCCCTTTCTGTCTTTTTTTTAATGTTTATTTTTGAGATAGACACATAGTATGAACGGGGGAGGGTCAGGGAGAGAGGGAGACACAGAATCGGAAGCAGGCTCCGAGCTGTCAGCACGGAGCCCGACGCAGGGCTCGAACCCATGAACCGTGAGATCGTGACCTGAGTTGAAGTCGGACGCTTAACCGACTGAGCCACCCAGGTGCCCCATTCATTTTTATTCTTCTTAAGTTAAACAATTAACATTCCTAGTGGTGAGGTTTCAGAAAGGGAGGTGGGCAGAGGTCGTTGCTGTGGTTGTAGGACCTGACCACTTGCCCGGAGATCTTACATTCTGCAGTGGTCCCTACTCTCCTCATGCGACGGTGACCTGGTTCAGGTTACTATAACAAAACTACCATAAACTGGGTGGCTTAGACAACGAAGGTTTACTTCTCATAGTTAGGAGGCAGGAAGTCCAAGATCAAGGTGCCAAGTGACGCAGCCTCTGGTGAGGGCCCACTCCTGACTCTTGGACAAATGTCTCACTGCGTCCTCTAAAGGCGTAGAGTTCTAGGTCCCTTACAAGGCCCCAACCCCATAGGGCCTCCACCCCCAGGACCTCATCTAAACCTGATTACTTCCCCAGGGCCTCACCTCCCAATGCCATCACCTTGGAGATTAGTTTTCAACGCATACATCTGGGGAGGACAGACGGATTCAGCCCACAGAGGATGGCTTCCTTGCCCTGTGCTTTGTCTTGTCTTTCACTGAGCTGTCACCTGAGAACAAGTGACAATTTTGATCTTGTATGCAAGGAACACACTGGACATTTTGAGCACGTTTTTACTTCCCCTCTAAGGCGGGAACTTTCATACAGGATAGTTGCTAGTCAGTTGCAAGATAGAGAGATTAGTTTGCAGCCACAGAGGCCATGGTAAGAGCCAAATCACCCTAGCTCAGGTGGCCAGAAGCGCTTGGAAAAAGAGAAAAATCAGCATTGTGTTAACCTGGGTGCTCTGAGTGATTATCCTGGTGAAACATTTGTGAGGCATGTAATGAAATGAGTATTGCAGATACTGTCAAATTCCCCAGGAAGAGGAGAGGGAAAATATTTCAAGCACAGAGGTTTTCATTTATTTCCATGTGAGGGGAGAGGATATAAGTTCATTTTGTGATTTTTTTTTTTTCCCTTGACCTCATATGGGGCAGTGCTCAGAATACACATCAGGAAATCTCAACAATTCCTATTCTTTATGTAATTCCATGGGAAGATATTACAGTGATCTGCTGTAAATGCTCTGAAAATTGAGTGATGAACTACAAAGATGCTGTAAGCACGGTCTTCCTTTGGATGTCCAGTGGGTTCTGAGAAGCTTAGCTTTTGAAATTGGCACAATAAGTCTGTGAGATGGCTCCTTTTAGTTGTGTCCTCTGACAATAACACTATAATACTAACTCACCCCAGGAGTTAAGATTATCTTTTATTTTTGGTGGTGAATAGAGAAGGTCACGTTTTGCTTTCTGGTAGGCTTTCCATCTACCTCTCTGTGATAGAAACCCCTTTGTTTCCTCCAGTAACATGGGGGATTTTAATCTTTCCAAACTTATTTGGGCTTTGGAGTCAGGCAAACCGTGTTCATATCTCGGTTCCGCCATTTATTGGCCATGTAAACTTTGTCAGAAAAGTTATCCGAGCCGTAGTTTTCCTACCTATAAAATGGGGACAATATCTATCTCATACGGATGGCATAGATTAATATAAACGGATTGGTGCCGTAGATGGCACATAGTACATACTCAGTAAATGCTGGCTATGAATTTGACTCTGATGCTAGGTTCTTTAAAAGGGGAAACAGACATACATGTTGGATGTAGAGGTTAAAGAAGACATGATCGAAGAAGGATGCACTGGCACCTACCTTCCATCCTTAACTCAGTCTACGGCCTAATAAAAAGTATCCCCCCCAGGCTCCTCCCAACAGAATCCATTCTTTCCTGCCCATGTCCCCCAAGGTCATTACTGAAGAGCTAGGGATTATTTTGTACAAGCTTAATCCCTCCTAAGACCACTTATTATAAGCTCAGTGTCTAATTTTTTTTTGTCTCAATTGCTTTTTCTTGTTTAGGGACAAAAGTCATTAGCATCTGGAACTAAAGGTGTACTGACAGCGGTCAGTATAGCGTCGCTACTTTCCTTTGACTTTTATTGACATAGGGCTTGTAATTCATCATAAGACTTGACTTTTCCTCCTCTGTCTCCATCCTCCTTGGTATAATACTTACAACAGAACTTTAAGAGATTCCTCCTTTTTTAAAAAAAAAATGTTTATTTGAGAGAGAGTGACTTCAGGGGCGTGCAGAGAGAGAGAGAAGGATGCAGAAAATCTGAAGCAGGCTCTGTGCTGACAGCAGAGAGCCCTATGCTCGCCTTGAACTCATGAACCATGAGATCATGACCTGAGCCAAAGTTGAATGCTTAAACCAACTGAGCCACCCAGGAGCCCCAAGAGATTCCTTCTTTAGCAGATGTTCACACAAAGTCAGAAGACTGTTTTGGAGCCCCTTGACTTGTCCTTTGAAAGGCTCTTCTCCTTTCTTTCCAACTATAATGGCTGAATTAGTGGGTGGGTGGGTGGGGGTCTGGGATAGGAGGTGGACTTTGAAAATGAATAAGAATAAAGCTACAATTGTTCCTTTTAAATTTGGCTTTAGCTCTGTATTAAACTATCATGACTTAACTACATAATCAACATGTGAAATCATGAACATCAATCCGGCAAATATCTATTGAGAACTAGCATGTGTAAGGCTCAATGGAAGACACAACTGAGGCCAGACAGGTGTGTGAGAAAGAGCCCCCTGACCTCAAGAATATTAAAATGTCTTGGGAGGACAGGTGTGGTTGAGAAAGAAGCCCACAACTGGAGATGAGGGTCATGAAACCCCAAGCACAGTTGGGTACTCTTTGACTCTGGAATGTAGGGGAATTCTGAGAAAGTCTATCACCTTTAGTGTTTTCACTGGAGGTATGTTCGCTTTTGTGGAGCTCCAGACTTTCTACCCAGCACATTATCAAGGTAAGATTTACATAAAATAAAAAAACACCAATCTTAAATGTGCCACTTGTTAATTTTTACATTCGTGTGTACCTAAGTCCCATATAGATAAAATCTTGATCTTCAGATCAAGATGCCGCATGCTTCCCCCACTCCAGAAAGTTCCTTCGTGCCCCTTTCCTGTCCGTTCCCCTCTCCGGGGGTAGCCCATATTCTGACTTCAATCACCACAGATTAGTTTAAACTATTCTCGAATGTTTTACAAAGTGAATGCTACAGTGTTACCCCTATTTTTTTTTTTTCACTCAGCGTCATGGTAGTGAAATCCATCCATCTGGTTGTCTGTGTCGCTAGTTCTCTGTTGTTACTGAGTAGCATTTCATTCATTTAGCTATTTACCTTTTGGCAGACTTTTAAATTGTTGGTAGTTTTCATCTGTTATGAATTAAGTAGCTAGAACGTTCGTGTACAAGTGTTGGTGCAGACATAAGCATTCGCTTCTCTTGAATCGAGTCCCTTGAATGGCTGGGCCATAGGACATGTGTGAGCATAGCTGGGGCCTATAGGCAAACTCTTTGGCAAAGCAGTGCATCTATTTTATATTGCCACCAATGATAGGTGAGGGTCTCCGCTGCTCTTTGTCAGGCATTTTGATGTTCTCTGAGGGCAGAGAGACCCTGGTTTAGATTCAAGGTCTGGCCCTTGGTAGCTGCGTGATCCTGAGACAGTTACTTATTTCTGTCTATAGGCTGGGAATAGTAACCACCTCTTACACTGTAACAAGAGTTATTTGTAAAGATTGGAAACTATGTATATTAAACTGTTATAGTAAATACTCCAGTATATGGTAATAATAATAACAATTATTATCTACATAGTCTCATCTTGTCCAGTTGTTGTAAAGCTGTGTTTTCCAAGAGGTGACATAGGCTGGTACCCAACATTTACCTTAAGTATTACATAGACACAGTATTATGTAATCCTGGATCACATAGTGTAAATGTATTTCTATTCCAATCTTCTTTAATCCCAATTATATCAAATGAAGAGTTGCAGGTCTGTGTTAGACTGATTTAACACCTCTCCACCACTTGGTAACCTTCCTTTTTAACAATGACAGACCAGGATACAAGCTCTGAGTCTTAAGCAGGGAGCA
Source organism: Lynx rufus (assembly GCF_022079265.1). NCBI lineage: Eukaryota > Metazoa > Chordata > Mammalia > Carnivora > Felidae > Lynx > Lynx rufus. The sequence goes on from NW_025814838.1 coordinate 13,680,415, forward strand.
GTATCTAGAAAGAATTCCATGCTGTTGTGGTCCTCCTCCTTTTTAAATTTTTATTGTTTTTTAAAAAGTTTTTTCATGTTTATTTTTGAGAGAGACAGAGACGTAGTGCACGCGGGGTAGAAACAGAGAGAGAGAGGGAGACACTGAATCCAAAGCAGGCTCCAGGCTCTGAGCTGTCCATACAGAGCCCGATGCAGAGCTCAAACCCATGATCTGTAAGATCAGGACCTGAGTTGCCGTGGGACCCTTGACTGACTGAGCCCACCCAGGAACCCCATTACTGTTTTTATAATTGATGGCAAGTGATACATTCAATGTTTTAAAAATTTTTTTAATGTTTATTTATTTTTGAGAGAGAGGCAGAGTGTGAGTGGGGGAGGGGCAGAGAGAGGGTGGTAGAATCCGAAGCAGGCTCCAGGCTCTGAGCTGTCAGCACAGAGCCCGATGTGGGGCTTGAACCCACAGACCACGAGATCATGACCCACGCTGAAGTCGGATGCTTAATTGACTGAGCCACCCAGGCGCCCCGGTATATTCAATATTTTAATAAATTATTGAAATCTGAAAAGTGAGTTGTCTGAAAGAAAAGAATGTTACGAAAAGAATTTTACAGTAGGAACCCAGCTAGGACAAAAATCATGAATATAGTTTCTGTATGACTTGAAATTTGGAAAATATCTGACAGATATTTTAAACCCTCGCTTACAAATGACAAAACAAAGGCGTTCATAGTGTGTTAATCAAATGCTTACGTACTGAGATCTGATTCTGACATCTAAGGTCATGAAGCAAATCATAAGCTTAATTTTGAGATCGGATCAGCACCGGTCCTCTGCCTGCTGACCCATTCATTTCAAGGTGGAATCCTAAAGATAACTGGATGTCCTTCTCCCCACTAATTATATAGCTGATACATGCTTGTTGATGAAAAAAAAGTGTGCAGGTTAACACAAAAAGAGTTCACCTCAAATCCCACCATCCTTGCTTACATTTTGCCATTTTTATTCTTCTGTCCATCATTTACTCATCCATCCATCCATCCATCCATCCTATCACTAATTTACTCATTCATGTATTCACTGAGAAATCATCCATTTACTTGAGAAATACTGACGAGCCATCTAATATGCATGAGGCACTGTTTTACGTGCTGAGACTACAGAGGTGTGCCACACAGAAAAAGCATCCTTGCTCTCGAAATGCTTTCTATCTCCTTCTTTTTCTATGCATATATACATGGAAAAGTTGTTTTGTTTTTATTTTAAATGTTTATTTTTGAGAGCGCGCGCGAGAGACAGAGTGGGAGTGGGGGAGGGGCAGGAAGAGAGAGACAGAGACACAGAATCCACAGGGGGCTCCATGCCCCGAGCTGTCAGCACAGAGCCCGATACAGTGGCTCGAACCCACGAGCAGTGAGATCATGACCTGAGCCGAAGTCAGAGGCCTAACTGACCGAGCCGCCCAGGTGCCCCCAGGTGGTGGTGGTTGTTTTTTCTTAAATAAAACTTCTATAATGCAACGTGACTGCATTACCTACTTCTTGAATTAGTATGTCGGAAATATCTTTCTGGGTCGCTATGTGGATCATCACCCATTTGAATATCATTGGAGCACTTTACTTCAGTATAATTTCACGGAAGTGGAATCATTGACAAGGTTGCCACTGTTGGACTTTGGGTTATTTCTGACCTTTTCAGTGCCCCAAACTTTACCTGTCTTTTGGCCCTGGTGCCTCGTTCCAGTTCCACCATTGACAGTGTGTAAGGCTCTGGGCAGGCTGTTGTAACCTCTTTGAGCCTTTGTGTCCTCGTCTGTTAAATGGGATCATTTAAAAGACTCTATCTCCTACGTTTCTGCAAGAACCATCACTTGGTCTCTTGACGAGGATGTGGTAAGCACGCACTGGGTATTATTTGATCGTATTCGCGCTGCTGATGATGCCAATAATCGCGCCCTTCCTTGCCTGTTTATGACTTCTCTCTTAACGGCTCTACTGCATGGTTTGGGTATGATTCAGGTCTATATCACCAGCCCTGACTCCTTCTTGGTGGGAAGTAGGAGCTCAGTAAATGTGATAATGGTTATGGGAAGAACGAATGATGGGACGAAACTGAAGTAAGAGGCATGTGATTATCAGCCAGGTCAACCGACCTGTATCCTGGGGCTGACTTGAGGCTCCCTGTGGCCAGGTGCCTGGTCAGCCCAACAACAAAGGAGCCAAGGTCGTGAGGTCACGTGCTTCTCTGTGCCAAGCTGATCCTCTCCTGGGGATCACTTGGTGCAAACCGCCCAGCGCACGCTGACACAGGCATGTGAGTGTGCATGGACCCATATTCCTCATCCTCGGGGCTCAGTTCTCCCTAAGAACGCAAGAGGTCTGGATCACTGGAGGTGGAGTTTTGTGAACGACACTGGGGGTGGTCAAGTGAGACCAGAGTGGGGCCAGCTTCAGCCTGTGGGAGAAAGGGGAAAGGGATGCCTGCGTCGACTTTCATGTTACTCACCGCATTTACTGTGGAATGTTGGACACAGTGCTGCTAGGGCTGTAGGGCCCAGTAGAGTTGGGTTCAGGTTGTGGTTTTGGAAATTATTAGCTGTGCAACATGGGGAAAATAACTTCTCATGGTTTCTGTTTTCTTCTAAAACACAGATTCAAATGCCTCCTTGTTTGAGTTATTAAGGGAATTAAAGAGGGTAACATGTGTGAACAGGGTTTTTTTCTTTACTTAAGTTTTTATTTATTTATTTTGAGAGCAAGAGAGTGGGGGAGGGGCAGAGAGGGGCGAAGACAGAGAGCAAATCCCATGCAGTCTCTGCCCTGTCAGCGGGACCCCCGGTGTGGTGCTTGAACTCACGAAGCGCGAGATCACGACCTGAGCTGAAACCAAGAGTTGGTCGCTCAACTGACTCAGCCACCCAGGTGCCCCTGTGAACAGGTTTAATGAACGGTTCCTGTTGTTTGAGTGATCTGAAGTTGGGGCAGAAGTTCAAAGGTACTATACACAGGGTATTCATTGACCTTCTCTCTCCTGGGAATCAAGCATCACAGACTTTTCTTGATTAGATACTTCTCATGGATCCTGCCTTACAATATGCTCCCCCAAAGTTCCCATCGGAACTTGTAGGTGTTGTGTCCTGTCCCCTTGGCCTCTGTCTTCCTACTAAAGGGAGTTATGAATTAATCCTTGTGAATGCAGTATCCTGTCTGAGTCTGGAATCTGGTCTAGATACTTCTGCCTGAGCTCTGATAGGCACTTGGTACCCATATCTATCACAGTCCCTATTGCATCATGCATGGAAGTTGGCCGAACCAGTCGGTAAGCTTCTTGAAGACAGGGACCACGGCTTGTCAAGCTCTGAATCTGCCACCCAGCATCATATAGGTGCTCAGTAAACACTAGTGGAATTGATGCCCTGAGGTTCCATTTATTTTCCTAGTGGAATGTAAAGTCCTGGGAGGCAGGACCTTGTCTGCTTGTTCAGTGTGGCGTCTCTGGTGCTTGGGGGGCTCTCAGAAGCTCCGGGTAGAACAAACAAATGAGGCAGGGAGGAAGAGAGAGCCAGTAACCAGACTGACACAAGAAGGCGCTAGCCCATGGCCAGATCTGTGAGCATCTTGTCTGATCAGCCTCTTGGTTGGCCCCGCTCCAGTGCCCCTGCCTTGATTGATCATCTCCTTTGCGATAAACAGGAAGGAAAATCATTACGGCACGAGTGCCTTGTCATTCCCCGTGCTCTGCCTGTGACAGATGTTCTCCACATACGAAGTCGTCGGTGGAAACCCAGAGGAAATGACTGCTCTCCAGACCTAACCTAGAGCAAGTTCATCATCACGTAGCTCGCCTAATTTCCACTTCTCAGCAGTCACCCTTTTCTTGCAGTGCTGGGGAGGAACGGGGTTTTGACTTCAAGACAGAGAGAGATGCCTCCTAATTGCTCTTTTTTTCATCTGCAAGATGTCCTGAAGACATACATGAGAGGGTCACCATCAAAAGGACAGGCATTTGGAGCTGCAGGAACTTGTAAATGCTTTTGGTGGGCGCGTGTGGAATGATTCAGCAAAGTTGGCAATACACATGTTCAAGTCCCGTGGAGACCTCAGTGTGTATCCTGGAGAGCTGTGTGCATTTGTGCATAGGGATGCACGTATAGGGTCTGCTGTCCTGAGAAAAGACTATTGGAGGGGGCAGGGTAGGATCAGGGAGACCAATTAGGAGGGTAACACAGTGATTTCCACCAGGGAATGATGGTGGCCTGGCCCAGTATAGGAGCAGTGAGGGGCGGGGAGGACTGCTGTGTACAGTTGAGCAAGTTGGGCACTGTGTATGTAGATTTATTTCCACTGCTGTGACAGGAACGGCACCCTCAGAGTTTTGCAGTGCACAGGTGTATGCAGCCATCCTGTAAGAAGGAGGTGGATTCCAAAAGGCACGGATTTTACTTTGCTCCATGCTCCATCCCCAGGCCTTAGACAGTATCTGGCACAGAGTAGGTGCTCAATAAAATTGTGTTGCGTGAATGATATGTTTGCTTCCATCTCCTGCGTTCTTGGAAACGGCGGCTGCAGGTGAAGGCGTGCCGGCTGCTGTGTGTTTTGGCAGGTCTTGTAAATGTCTCCACTTTCCTTTGATGGCCACTTGGAGTGCCCTGGTTTGAAGGCCCCTTTGTGCTTCAGAACCCCACCGTTTTATGTCATCAGGTGCAAGCCAGTTTTTAATGGCATTACTTGAAGAAAAGAAGGCAAAAACTAAACTTTATTACACTTTGTCATCCCTCCTCCTGAAGAATCGCGCCTGAGTCACCTCTCACTCGCCAATCTGTTCTGGATGCAATTAAAGTTAAATAGCCTTTGGGACCAGAGCAGCCTCATCTTTATTTACAGCACCTGCAGATGAAGCAGCTCCCTCCTCATTTTAACAGCTCCTCTAGTGGCAAAAATCTCTTTTCCAAAGGAGCAGGTGGAGAAGCGATAACAAATGGCTCCCGAACATTTTCCTCTGGGGACAGAACGGAGATGGGGCCAGGAGAGGGAGCAGATCTGTGTGGTGGCCATAGATGTCTTGCACACTATGGGCTCAAGTGCAGGGCGCTGCCTTTTCTCAGCTGAATGACCTTGAACAGGTCAGGGAAACAGGCCAAACCGGTCACCTTCTCAAACAGTAAGATGAGCGGGGAGGACAGTGCCTGGTCAGCCAGTCCATAGGACTGTGAGGTCCCAAGGAGATCGTGTAGAAGAGTGTTGTTATATTTTTAGTAGCAGCTAGAGGGAGCCAAGGGTGAGGAAGCTATTATTTCAATTTTCAGGTGCATTGCATTTTGTTTGAGACCCTTCTCGTTCTCTATCATTGTGCTAAAATGCCTTTCTTCCTGCCTTTCTTCCATCTGTCTCCCCATGCCTCTTTCCCTTTCTCCTTTGCCATTAAATTGCTCAGAGAGTAATTGTTAAACATCTACCATGTGCCAGGCACTGAGTTTCTAGCAGAGAACAAGACAGATGCGGTTTCTGCCCATAAACAGCTCATATGCTAATGGAGGGGAGACCTGGAAAAAAAGGGAGGTGTTCTGCATGGTTATGTGATTAGCCCGTGCTGCATCCCCGGGAGGCAACACATGAGGAGTTGTGAGAACATAAAACCGAGAGGCTAAAGCAGCCTGAAGAGTCAGGGAAGCCTCCCTGTAGAAGTGGTCCTTACGTGGAGACACAAAAGATGGCTGGGAGTTAGCCAGTTGGAAGGAGGGAATAGTCTTCCAGGTGGGTGGAACAGCATGTGCCAAGATCTGGAGGCTGGTGGGCTAGAATAAAGCAAGTGAAGGGACAGGTAGGTCACAAGGGTGGAAAAGTAGGCAGGGGCGAGATCAAGGAGGCAACTTAATTGGTAAGAGTGACAGCGTCTTGACAAATCTCTTCCAAATGAAGGCTGATGCAATGTCCTGGCAGTGGTGACACAGAGCTAAACCAAACCCAGAGAAAACAAGCAAGTGGGCAAGACAACAGTAAACAACTCTGGTTCTGATCCACCTGGAGCATCTGCCACATTTTTTCTAGAAGGTGCAGGCTGGTTTGTTTCTTCACTCAAGTCACCAACTGAGAACTTGGTGTGTGTCCACTCGGCTCCTTCTGGGAGGTTAGAGAATGAAGGTATTCCTTGCCCTTCTTTCCCCAGAAGGAAGTTCCAGAGAAGAGGGAAAGACCAAACAGTTTCCTTTTCATTGTTGTGTTAAGCTCTTCATGTGGGGAAATAGCGCTCCCTGGACCAAGAAGGCTGGCGCCATTGTTCATTCCTTTAATCCGAATTGTTGGCTGACAGTGCTCTTTGGAAGTCCCTATCAATCAATCTATGACAATGTTCTTATAAACACCCTCCCAGCCTCAGCTGGATTCCAGCAGACAGACAGCTTTGCCCCCAGGGGATGGTGGCCTCCCCCGTGGTGGTGTTACCACGAAAACCTCATTATGGAGCCAAGGCAATCACATTTACATTGCTAATTGAAGAAGAAAGCTACAGTCAGCACGGGGTGAGAATTATTGGACAATAGCAAGGAAAAACTTCCTGAGCACCCCTGGGGCTGTCAATGTCAGCAGCCACCGCAGGCCACTGTGCCAGATGCTAATAAAAGAGGAGGAGGAAATGGGCACTGAGGAAAATCCGCAGTCTCCAGAGATTCTCAGTGCTTGCCTGTGATGGGGAATTGTGAGATATTTCAATGCAATGGGACTTCATTGATGTGGAGTGGGGTGGCAAAGGGGACTCCTTTCTTGGGAGCGTTTTCACAGGACCGACAGCGATATCTGGCTGATTCCACCAGTACTCAGAGGGTGGGTCTGGCTCGGGAAAACACCTCTGTTTCCAGTTTGTGGGTTCTGCACCTTCACTGTGACCATCACTGGACCGGGGACCTTCTGGGTGAGTGGAATTGTTCACTTCTGTGTCATGAAGGATAACAGAGCCGGAAAACAACAGGTCCTCCCCTCTCCCATGAAAGGCACCCCGGAAGGGAAAACCACCTCTCTGTCCCCAAATTACATGACAACAGTCTGTGACTCTCACATTGGATGTAGGGGATGTAGGTGTTGTTTTTTTTTTTTTTTTTATAAATTCTCCTCGTGGTCAGTGAAGAGCCGGGTGCACAGGCTTCAACATGGGAGTGTTTGAAAAATATTTGTTGCTTGCATTGAAGGAGTATGGACAAATGGGATGAATCTTGCTGTTGAACTTTAGAGGGCTGGGGGAAGGAGTTCACTCAGATACGACCGCCAGAAAGAGGATAGTTCATGAGTATGCCTGTGGCCTTCCAGTTCTGTTTAACTGGAGCGATCCCTTTTCATTTTTTTTTAAAGCTTTTAGTTAGGGAACGTGTCCAACAGAAGCGAAAATTTCAAGAAAGTGTAATGAAAGCAAATAACAAATTATGTCCGCAAGATGGCAGAATAGGGGTTTCTACTTGGGCCCCCTCGACACGACTTTGACTTTGACAGTCACCTGTGGAAGACAGTACCTTCTTGGGAATCTGGGAGTCCAGTGGAGACATTCTAGCACCTGGCTGGAGCAAAAGCACCAAGAAGATACACATCGAAGAGGGTAAGAACAGTTTCGCTGTACCCTCTGCTCCATAGCACATATTTCAGTGCCAAGAGACCCCTTCAATCCATGATTTCTCCAGTGGGGGCAAGTGAGAGCACGTGAGTAGGAACCTGGTTTCCCAGCCATGTAGGACATTGCCCAAGAGGACTTCTGTCTCCTCCATCCAGAATACTGAGGTGAGCTGCCTGATTGAAGGCCAGGGAGAGCCATAGCAACCAGAGCTCAGAAAGCACCAAAGGGATGCACATCCTATTTGCTTCTTCACGGACCCCATCAGAAAGCCCTCCTACAAGCTGCTGGGGATGCCTAGTCTGTGGACCCCCCCAAACTGGCCCATGGGCAGCCCCAATGATCCTCCAAATTCATTCTCCTCCCCTTGTGTCCAGGTCCCTGCCAGTGATCCCATGGATGGAGAGTGTGAGCCTTCGCAGACCACTAGCTAGCAGGTGCAGAAAGCCTGGCCAGCTCTGTAGGATGCAGGAAAAGCACACAAACTGGGCATTTCAGGGCACTGCCCTAGGGAAAACAGACCAGACATGCCCAGCACTAGGCCTGTCTTCCGGGGCTCAAGAGAGACAAAAGATCTTAAGAATTCTCTCTGCAATTCTCCTGATGCTTTCCCTAATGCTCCCATGGCCCCTTCTTCCCTTCCTTCTCTTCTGATTAGAAACCCAGAGCTTTATTGTCCCCTCTGTCCTACACTTCCCATGACTGTATCTCACGCTAAAGCCAAGAGATGGGAGGAGAGAGGTGGTCAAGAAACAGTAGAAATGCTCTTTCCCTCTCTCTGGTTTCAGGAGAAACTTGCCCAGGTGTGGCCATCACTGTGGACCCTCCTGTCCTAAGATACTTGGGGGTGGGGGCTGGGGGACCGGAAAATGGAAAAGGCATGTTAGGAGAAATCACCTCCTTCCTGAGACCTTTAGGGACATCCTTCCTCATTAGACTAGAATGAAGGTTCTCTTGGAGTTCTTACTGTCTGCCTTACTTATTGCCAGTACCTAATTCTGGGTCTTGGCCTGCTTTTCAGTCCAGGCTGCAGATGCTAGTGAAGAAAAAAATCGCAGAAATTCACTGCTGGATTGGTCTTGCTTTGAGTTCTGTTCCCACCCCTCCTTTCCCCCACCTCCAATCAGAGTCCTCAGATGTTGTCTCAAGTATTCTTTGCAAGGTTTTTAATTGCATGGGAGAGACAAGGTGGGCTGTGCTTCCGTACCCGGAACTGGAACCCAAATGATTCATACTTTTTAAAACCCTATGATACTTACTGGGCTTAAGTTCTGCATTTTATTTTTTTTTTTAATTTTTTTTTCCCAACGTTTATTTATTTTTAAGACAGAGAGAGACAGAGCATGAACGGGGGAGGGGCAGAGAGAGAGGGAGACACAGAATCGGAAACAGGCTCCAGGCTCTGAGCCATCAGCCCAGAGCCTGACGCGGGGCTCGAACTCCCGGACCGCGAGATCGTGACCTGGCTGAAGTCGGACGCTTAACCGACTGCGCCACCCAGGCGCCCCAAGTTCTGCATTTTAAAAAGCTAGTTTATTGGAGTACGATAGATGTACAATGAAACATACACATATTGAGTGTACGTTCAATGGATTTTAACAAATTCATATACTCATATAAACATCAGCCCCCTGGAGATGTAGAACATTTCCATCACTTTAAAAAATTCCCTCGGGGCGTCTGGGTGGCTCAGTTGGTTAAGCGTTGGACTTCAGCTCCGGTCATGATCTCACAGTTTGTGGGTTCAAGCCCCGTATCGAGCTCTGTGCTGACAGCTCACAGCCTGGAGCCTGCTTCTGATTCTCTGTCTCCCCTTCTCTATTCCCCTCCCATGCTCATGCTCTCTCTCTTTTGCTGAAAAATAAACGTTAGAAAATTGTTTAAAAAAAAAAAAAGAAAATTCCCTCATAACCCTGATGCTAAAACAACAATATCAACAAAGTTTGAAAACCTCTGGAATGGAAAAATACCATTTGCTCTTGAATTTTGGTGTATAAACTCTCTCATTTCCCAACTGCTTCACTCTACTTGAGGGGGAAAGGGCTCAGTGGACTCCCAAATGAGGCAGCACGTAGGGTGATGGGGCACACAGGGGAGAGGAGGAGGTGAGGAGCCAGAAGAACAGCCCATTGGGGGAGGAAATGGGCATCTCTTGGCTTGGGCAGGCAGGCCTCCTGCAGAACCCTGCTGGCCAGTCATACAGACGGCAACTCCCCAGGAGCCTTGGCATTCTGTGAGCCCGCCAACAAAAGAAACAGACAGCAAGCATATTTCTCAAAAATCAACTTGATCCACTTCCTGGAGGGGAGGCTGTGTGTCCGTGTGCCAGTCACATTAGGGTGGTCAATTTCCTGCCAGCTCTTGGTGGAGAATGAAACCCACATGGTCTGTGGGGGCACCCTACCCACATGCCACCCGGCCTAAAATGCAAGTAGCCCGAATCCTCCTCGAAAACAACCCCTCTCTTACTTACTGAGGACAGATGTGAATTTAGAAGAACATGCTATTGGCTTAATTCTTTTTTTTATCTGGGTGGGAATTCTCCAGGTGCATTGAGGTTGGGAACACGTATGTGGGCTGGCAGGTGTCTGAGATGCATCGGTGGTCTAATGTCTCTTGGCCGGTTTAGAAGCGAGTTGTTGCCTGTGGAAACAGCTATCAGATTGAAAATAGTAAGTTATGAATATCCTCGATTTTTTCCTTGTGTTTGAGTTCATGGAAACTGTTACTTGCCTTTCATACTGGTAGATAATTTGGGGCTGCTGGTAATAAAACCCCATAACTAAACCCTTAAGAGTGGAAGGGAGTCAGGTAGGGCCCATTATTAAAGAATCTCAGCATTTACTGGTTATATACATACAGTCCAGGGGAAGGTTAAAAAAAATACATACCTTTTTCAGGTCAGGTCCTATATCAAACCATACAGAGGCCACTGACAACTGGAGGGGGTGGGAGGTGGCTCCTCCTTTGTACGCAGTTTTGTCACCAGCGTCTTGACAGGGACAAGTCCTCATGTATTGGTGCAAGTGCTTTCTCCTCATGGTTGTGGTTGACTTTAACCCCCTTCGGCTCCCCTCATGATATCCTCCTCTTCTACTCAGTATTTAAAAATAGGATGTCACTTGCTCAGCTACATCTGGTTCCACTGAAGACAAGTGCAGGGATGGGGGTCTGGGTTGAAGGTAGATGGTGACTTTGAACCCTGTGGGTAAAGCGTTGACAGTCTTGGACAGCGAAACTGCCACAATGCACAATGGTCTTCCTCTGGGCTCTGAGTTACTGCCATTATTATGTTAAAAGGAGTTTTTTATCTGACCCCCCCTGGCCACTTTGAATTCCATTACCAAATGTGCCCTGTTCCCATTTGTTAAATTACCTTTGCAATGTCCAGGCCTCCGGGAAGAGGGTAAGAAAAGAAAAACCCATGCACGCTTTATTAACCTTAGCTAAAAATAGGAAATAAAGTTTTTGGGAAGTGTATCCTTTTTAAATAACAAAAGCACAAGGACGTTGAAATGCAATAACTTCTTTAACAACTTAGAGTCTTTAAAAAATACATATGGATGTAGGGGTGTCTGGCTGGCTCAGTTGGAAGAGCGTGACTCTTGATCTTGGGGCCATGCGTTGGAGTGACCCATTGGGTATAGAGATTACTTACACAAATAAACTCATATGTCTATGTATATATGGATTTGGGTCCCCTCCCTTGTCCTGCACCATTAGGATGTGTGGAAGCAAATCCCAAGCACTACATTTTGAGCCAATCTGCCAAATAATTCTTAAAGGACTCAGGAACCACAGTTTTAGAGAACTTCTCTGCTCCCTGCATGGGAAAGAAAAGAAGCAACAATCCCGTCCAGGGAATGGGTGGCCAAGAGGGCATGTGCCCCTTGAGCAATGGATGAGAGTAATAATATCACCCAAAGACTTAGTGAGAAGTGAGAAGCTGACTGCTAGGAGTTAGATGAGGAATTAACTGTTAGTGACAACATGGATAATTAGTTAGTTATTTAAGGAAGTTGGATTGTTGAAGGTTGAATTAGGAACGTTTAGAGCAAGAAAAAAGTCATACTGATCTACAAGATGAAAAGCGAGGGTAACAACATCCCCAGCATTGAAGATTCCCCAAAGGGGCATAAATAATAAAGTTTTTCTGCCAAGCTGAAGCAGGACATACTATGTGTTGTTTCTAGTACGAGGGGCACATTTCTGTTGATTGGGAACCTTAATTCTTTCATACTGCAGGCTTGGTGCAGACTGAAAGCTTAGTGATGGTCACGAGAAAGATGGAGACTTCTGGTAATCTGTGGAGCACCCGAGAAGGGAAAACTCTTCCATTGTTCAGTCAGTCAACTCTTCTGTTGCTCATTGATTAACCAATCAATCATTTATTTATTCCACAAATATTTATCGAATGCCTACTGCATGTTAAGTTTAATGTTATGCCCTAGTGACTGCTGGATGGACAATCCTAATTATTTGGTGTCTGTTTCAAGACTGGCTCCCTGTGTTAGTTAGCTGTTTCTGTGTAACAAATTATCCCCAAATTTAGCTTAAAACACTGAATATTTATTATCTCACAGTATCTGTCCGTCAGGAATTCAAGAGCATCTTAGCTGGGTGGGTCAGACTCAGGATCTTACATGAAACTGAAGTCAAGATATTGGCTGAGGATATGGTCATCTGAAGGCTTGACTAGGATTGGGGGATCCACTTTCAAGGTGACTGACTCACATGGCTGTTAGCAGGATACCCCGGTTCCTTGCCACATGGGCCACTCCATAGGACAGCTTGAGTGTCCTTACAACATGGCAGCTGGCTTTCCCCAGAGTCAGTGATCTAAGAGAGAGCAAGGAGGAAGCTGCAATATTGATGACTGAATCTTAGAAATTACCTCCTGTGACTTCTGCCACATTCTGTTCCTTAGAAATGAATCACTAGGGGTGCCTGGGTGGCTCAGTTGGTTAAGCATCTGACTCTTGGTTTCAGCTCAGGTCATGGTCTCGAGGTTCATGAGCTTGAGCCCTGTGTCAGCCTCTGTGCTGGCAGTGCAGAGCCTGCTTGGGATTCTCTCCATTTGCTTCTCTCTCTACCCCTCCCCTGCTCATGCTCTCTCTCTAAAAATAAACAAACAGTTTTTTTTATGTTTGTTTATTTTTGACAGAGAGAGGGACAGAGAGAGAGAGAGAGAGCGCGCGCGCATGAACGGGGGAGGGTCAGAGAGAGAGGGAGACACAGAATCTGAAACAGGCTCCAGGCTCTGAGCTGTCAGCCCAGAGCCCGATGTGGGACTCAAACTCACAGACCACGAGATCATGACCTGAGCTGACATTGGACGCTTAACCGACTGACCCACCTAGGGGCCACTTATACCCCCATCCTTTTAATGGAGGAGGATCAAAGAACTTGTGGACATCTTTATCACAACTCACTTTATCTAAGGGACCTTGGTACTTCTGTTATGGCTAGGGTTGAATGCATATTGAAAGGTAACACATAAGCAAGCTGACCTAACTGTTGAACCACTTTCAGGTGCTAACTGTGCGGTCATTGTTGACCATGGCCATACATTAGTGACACCAGGGAGTATAACTTTAAAAAAAAAACACATTAATACCTGGGTTTCACCTCCAGAAATTTGGATTTATATGGTCTGGAATGTGGTCTAAGTATTGGCGATTTTAAAAGCTCCCCAGGTGATAAACCATGGCCCCAGTAAGCTGAAAAATTGATTGATAAACCTTTAAGCAACTAGATGCCACCTTAGTCTTTATTTAATTGCATGATCTGAAGAGCTCTCTTAGTGTTTTGACAAATAACCTTTGTCACCATTTTTATCCATTTGTACTCATTTTATAGACCTTCTAGTTTGGTTTTTGTAATTTATACTGGATTCATTTTCTCAACTATATTAGAGTTTGACATAACGATATTTTCTTACAGCCTCATCATGCATTCACACATCTAAAGGAAAAATCTTAACTCCAGCAAAATTGGCTTGAAGCATGTGTGTGCTATGTAAAAATGTCAGAAGTGCTATAATTATATTTTATCAGGTAAAGCCTAACATTTTAATAGGCTGTGTCTAAGTCTGATTTGACAGGGTGTTTTTGGATGGTGAAATGGATGCTCAAAATAAGAAAACACCACTCCGAAATGAAATGAATCACTTGTGCCAGACAAGTAGGATTGGAGTTTGTTCTGAAGGGTCTGGATAATTTTTCTGAAGTGCTGTCCTCTTTTAATGTATGTTTATTGCATCTGATTTGGAAGGACGGGGAAAATAACCCTTCTGTGACTTGTTAATCATTAAAAAAAAAAGTGAACGTTGGCGAAGTTCCAGGAGAAGCCCTTAGCCAGATATTTATTTCATCTCACCATGGGTGTAATTCACCAAAATGCCAAGAGTTTAAGCAACTTCATTAGCTACACAGTTCCATCCATTCCTTTGTGTGTCAAGATATAACATCATCAAACTGGAAAGATCGGCTCATTATGGCTACACTATTTATTATTATCATTCTCACGTGGGAGTGTGTTTAATGTACTTGGGTTATTGCGCGGATGTGTGTGTTGCCTCAGTTTTGTTTATAAACAAGACAGTCACGAGTCTCTTGTATTTGAGTTAGGTCCTTTATTGGAAGGATAATTTTGCACATTAGCTGGAAAATAGAGGAGCTACATATTTTACGTATGAGTGAAATGTTGCCAGCTCTTCGGTGAAATGTTGATTTTTATCTCTAAGAAAGATTGCTTTTTTCCCCTGGATTCTAAAAAAGATCCCCTTTTGGATAGGTGGATCAGGCTGCAACGTCTGCCATCCTGGGACTGCCAGGTTTGACTCACGCAACCTGACTGCCAGCTTCCTTCCTTCTTTACAAGGCGTTCTGTGGGGAATATAGGTTAAGGGTATGAGATTGGAAGTTAGACCTGGCTTTGAGTCGCATCTTGACAGCTCACTGTATGACCTTGGGCAAACTATTTCTCTACCTTCCACAGAAAGTTGTCATGAGGATTAAATCAATGCATAGATAATCCTTATTTCTATTTGCCTTGTATATTTCGTCTCTAGCTCTTCTACTGGTTATAGTCCCTGTTTCCTTTGGGAAACTTATTCCATAGTGCCCAAGTTACCCAGGGCTGGGCATTTGACCAAAGAAAGTTCAAGCAGAGTTTCACCTGTCTGAATTGTTTAGTACTTTAAAGATATTATTCCATTGTCTTCTGGCTTCCATCGTTATTGCTAAGAAGTCATCTATAATTCTTAGTATTGTTCTTTCAAAAGTAATGCTTCTTTTTCGTCTGGTTGCTTTAAAAGTTTTCTGATTGTCGTTGGGTTTTGGAAGTTTTACTGTGATGTATCTAAGTTAAAAAAAAATATATGTCATACATATCATATATATAATAATATATAGTTATTATGCCTACTTGGGATTTGTGGAGTTTCTTGAAAATGTGGTTCAATGTCTTAAATCATTTTGGGAAATTCTTTTTAAAATTGCTTCTCCTGCCTTCCACCAGTCTTTCTCTCCTCGCTTACTGGGCATCCAATTACATGAAGATTGGAGCTTTTCCAGAAGTCTCATATACCCCTGATGCTTTTTAAGATGTGTTTCCCATCATTTTATTTATCTCTCTGTCCCATTCTTAATATGTTCTATTGGTATATCTTGAGATAGACTAATGCTGTTAGTTTTTTGTTTAATCTGATGTTAAACTATGTACTGAATTCTTAATTTTTTTTTTTTTAAAGTAGGCTTCATGCCCAGCATGAAGCCCAATGTGTGGCTTGAACTCATGACTCGAAGATCAACATCTGAGCTGAGATCAGGAGTTGGATGCTTAGGGCACCAGGGTGACTCAGTCAGTTGAGTGTGCAACTCTTGGTTTTGGCTCAGGTCATGACCTCACGATTTGTGAGTTCAAGCCCTATGTCAGCCTTTGTGCTGACAGCACGGAGCCTGCTTGGGATTCTCTCTTTCTGCCCCTCTCCTCCTCACATTCTCTCTCTCTCTCAGAATAAATAAACGTTAAAAAAAGAAAGAAAGAATCAGACCCTTAACCAACTGAGCCACCCAGGCTCCCTGAATTCTTAATTTGTATTTTGGTATTTTTAAAGTTCTAGAATGTCTCTTTGATTCTTTGATGTAGACTGTAATTCTCTGGTTAAATTCTCCATATTGTTATTTATTTTCTTGAATATAATAAAGTTATTTTAATTTTTCTAGTTGATAATTGATTAGCTTGTTTTTCCTCTTTATCTTATCACTTGATATTACTGGAGTTTTATGAAATGCCAGATAAACATATGAAACATTGTAAGAACTGTGGATGATGTTAATCAACCTCTGGATTTTGATTCTGGAAGGCAGCTAAAGTAGAGGCAGGCGATCTTTATCTGGGATGAGATTGATCTGACCGGAAGCTGGATTTGTCTTTTTATGGGATGTTTTATATTCAGTTTGCCCTTAATTCTAGGGTGGAGTGCTTGAGGGATCCCAGGGAAAAACCTTGGGTTTTTTATCTGAGCGACTTATTTTTGGCTAATCCTACCTCCAATTTTTGTCTCACCACCACTGTGCAGCCACTGTAAACTCAGCTAGGCTCCTGGGATTTAAGTTTATGCTTTCTCTTTGCCTTCTCAGCCTCTCAGCCACTGGTTACAAATTGATAAAGGCCTCAACAGGAAACGCAAAGAGCAAATGTCAAGATTACTTTCATCTTCTCCGGGACTTTGGTCCCTCAAGGTATGGCTACGTTCGTTAGTCACCATGAAGTTTACTTTTAGCCAGGGCCCTAAGATTTTTGAAAGAGTTGTTCTTTTTAACCCTTTCCTTATCACTTTCTGACTGGCTTCTCACCTGTAAGCTGCTTCCAAACTGGCAAGAGCCTCCGTGGGGATCTTAGTACAGAATATTGAGCTTTTCCTCATGTACTGGCCACCTTGGTAGCTTTCCAATGGCTTCAAACATATTTTTAACAATTTCCAGCTTTTCGAGTCATTCTTGTTGGAACTATCGGTCTGATACACAGGTGACCATTATCGCTGGAAGCAGCACCCCCTCCTGGAAATTTTTGTTTTGGTCTGAGATAAAAGAAGTGGGAAGGCCAGTGGTATTTACCAGGGAATCAATTCTGGGACTTACTGATGAGATCTCTTGTGACACCCTAGTTTCAGCATTTCCCTGAGATTGATTATTTATCCCTCCCCTTGAATATATTAGCCATCTACTATATTTCCAGTAAAAACCCTCTTCTTCTTAACCTACTCTGAGTTTCTATATATTCAAATAAACCACAAACATAAAACGCATATGTCAGTTGACTACCTACGATATCAGGACAAATTGTATTCATGCAAGAGCACGGTTATGTAAGGTTTTTTGGGGGTAGTGGGGGGGTTGAGTGGCCGGGTTTGACTAGGTTTTAAAAACAGCTTTGTCTGGGGCACCTGGGTGGCTCATTTGGTTAAGCACTCGACTTCAGCTCAGGTCATGATCTCCCTGCTCGTGATTTCTAGCCCCTTGTCCAGCTCTGTGCTGACAGCTTGGAGCCTGGAGCCTGCTTCAGATTCTGTGTCTCCCTCTCTCTCTGCTCCTCCCCTGCTCATGCTCTGTTTCTCTTTCTCCCTCTCAAATATAAAATTAAAAAAGAAAAACATAAATAAAAAAAATACAAACCAACAACTCTGTTGGGGTGCCTGGGTGGCTAAGTCGGTTAAGTATCCGACTTTGGCTCAGGTCATGATCTCACAGTTCCTGAGTTCAAGCCCTGGGTCCGTCCTGTGATGACAGCTCGAATCCTGGAGACTGCTTCAGATTCTGTGTCTCCGTCTCTCTCTGCTCCTCCTCTGTTCACTTGCGCGCGCTCGCTCTCTCTGTCTCTCTCTGTCTCTCTCTCTCTGTCTCTCTCTCTCTCTCTCTCTCACACACACACACACACACACACACACACACACACACACACACATAAATAAACATGAAAAAAATTTTTTTAAACCCCAGCTCTGTCACTAGACTGCTTGCTGACCTTGGAGCGTTCATTGCCTTGGGTCTCAGGTTTCTGATCTGTAAAACTTTTTTCTATAAGATCACCTCTGAAATTCCTTCAACCTGAAAATCCTATCATTTCAATTTGGAGCTAATTGGGATCCGCAGGAATTCAGTCCTCACACTTGCCCTTTTAAACAGTTGGTCTTGGGGCGCCTGGGTGGCTCAGTTGGTTAGGCGGCCGACTTCGGCTCAGGTCATAATCTCACCGTCTGTGAGTTCGAGCCCCGCGTCGGGCTCTGTGCTGACAGCTCAGAGCCTGGAGCCTGTTTCAGATTCTGTGTCTCCCTCTCTCTGACCCTCCCCTGTTCATGCTCTGTCTCTCCCTGACTCAAAAATAAATAAAAACGTTAAAAAAAAAAATTTAAACAGTTGGTCTTACGATCTGACCAGGCTAATATTCTCCATCCAAGGTTCCTTATTTAAAACAAACAAACAGGGGCGCCTGGGTGGCGCAGTCGGTTAAGCGTCCGACTTCAGCCAGGTCACGATCTCGCCGTCCGTGAGTTCGAGCCCCGCGTCAGGCTCTGGGCTGATGGCTCGGAGCCTGGAGCCTGTTTCCGATTCTGTGTCTCCCTCTCTCTCTGCCCCTCCCCCGTTCATGCTCTGTCTCTCTCTGTCCCAAAAATAAATTAGAAAACGTTGAAAAAAATTAAAAAAAAATAAAACAAACAAACAAACGAAAAAAAAAACAAAAAAAAACCGGTAGCTCTAGAATGTCCTGCCCGGGTACAGTGAGGTACGCCTGAACAGGAATAATCTTTGTTTGGATAACGTTGTGCAAAAGATAGACTTAGTTAGAAAAGTTGCTTTGATAGTGAATGCCAATGATTGATTCTACCTGACTTAGATGCCACACTGTAACCATACCTCAATGTGTTTTTTTTTTCAAAAATTTTTTAACATTTATTTGTTTTTGCGAGACAGCATGAGTGGGGGAGGGGCAGAGAGAGAAGGAGGCTCAGAATTGGAAGCCTGCTCCAGGCTCTGAGCTGTCAGCACAGAGCCCCACGTGGGGCTCGAACTTGTGAACCGCGAGATCATTATCTGATCCGAAGTTGGACGCTTAACCAACGGAGCCACCTAGGTGCCCCTTTTAACCTGAGTAGTTTACGAAGAAAGGTACTAAAAAAATGAATTGGGGAGATCAATCCTCCCATTTTGGAAAAACTTTATATAGTTACTTCTAATTAACTTAAGCATATACTTGTATAAATATATGCAACATATGTAGCAGGATCTTTGGCTTTTATAGGAGGATTTAATTATTAACTGTGCTTCCAGCTCAGCGAGAACCTATGCTTGTCACTTTTAGCTCTGTGGATGTCATCATCTCCGTGCTTCGTAAATAGTTTAAATTTGAATTCTCGGCCTCCTTGGAAGCTTAATTATGAGACACATCTGTGAAGTATTACCAATCTAGTTTTCGGGTTCTCTAAAATTTAGATTTTATTGAGACCTGTTCATGGGAGAGCTGTGTACCTGGCACACATTGTTTTGCCCTTTGGAGAGAATTGCTTTGACCCTACGATATGCAACTACAACAAATATGCTCCCTCCCATCCATACTTGCATCATCACCACAGGCCAGAATGCCACCCTTTATCATCTGGATTATTCCAACACCTAACGTCAACCCCCTGCCCATCGCCCTTGCAATATTCTCTGTGGGTCCCCTACAGTCCGTTCTCCCTTAGATGGCAAGTGATCTTTTCGAAATAAAAGTCTGATTGTGTCATCCATTTGCTAAAAACCCTTCAGTAGCTTTCCGTTGGTGCTAGGACACATGGCTTCATTATCTGACTCCTGTGTACCTGCTCAACTTCTTACTCCACAAGACTCCAGCCCTCATTTCAGCCACACTGGCTCAAACTTGCCATAATAGCCTTCCTCCATGGGGCAGTTTCACGTACGGTACCTTCTGCTTGGAGTAAATACTCTTCTGTCTGTGTTCAGGAAAAGCCTCCTCAGCCTTCAGATCTGAAGTCAATCAACTCCTTGGGTGAGATTAAATCATCAATCATACTGTATTATGACTGCATGAATTTCTGCTTGACTTGTTACATATATCTGTGTTTTGTTGACTTTTGCCTGAGTCTGTCCTTAGAAGCTACATTCCATGAGAACAGGTATTTTGTATGTGTCTATTTACCAATTTTGCACTCTATGGCACAGTGCCTGGCATATAGTAGATGCTTAATAACTATGTTCAGAACCAATGAAGGAAACAAGTCATCATTTTATTTATTGTGAGGATGGTTTTGAGGGTGTTTCCATTAAAATCTCCTTTCACTGAATACTCAGTGTTGCACATTTTCTCTGGTTTCACCACCAGAGGTGAGCTACCTCATAAATAATGATTATTTAATTTTTTTCTATTAAGAAGTAACTGGTTTTCCCATTTTGTGTGGCTTTTAAGAAGGTCATAGGGAAATTTAGCATTGAATTTCAGCTGTTTATGTTCATTAACCATAATATATTTACTCAGCAAAACTTTACAGAGCACTTGCAATGTGGAAAACACTATCCCAGGCACTAGAGATACAGGAGTGAGCAAAAGCAGCTAAGATCTTCTCCTGAAGGGGTTTACATATTAATTCAGTAGTTGTTAAAGAGTTATACAAGTCTTATAATTGCGATATTGAGATGTGTGTAGAAAATAAGTCTGTGGGGGGCGCCTGGGTGGCTCAGTGGGTTAAGTGTCCGACTTTGACTCAGGTCATGATCTCATGGTTCATGGGTTTGAGCCCTGCATTAGGCTCTGTGCTGATGGCTCAGAGCCTGGACCCTGCTTCAGATTCTGTGTCTCCCTCTCTCTCTGCCCCTCTACTACTGTGCTCTGTCTCTTGCTGTCAAAAAATAAACAAACATGTAAAAAACAGATGGAAAAAAAAAAGAAAATAAGTCTATGGGGCTATGAGAACTTGGAATGGGAGGATTTGTTCTGGTCAAAGTAATGTTTGTGGGGCTATCTGAAGGAGTAGATATTAATCAGGCAAAGTAGGGAAGGAAGGACATCCAGGGAAAACGTGAGCAAGTGTACTCCAGTAGAAAGAAACATGGTAAGTGGGAGAAACTGCAGTTAGGCCAATGTGGTTGGAAGGAAAAGATCAGGAGGAATGAGTGCAGATGAGGTTGGAGGGATATGCAGAGTTCAGATTGGATAGAGTGTCTCATAAAACTTGTTAAAGAAATCTGTGTTTATCTGGAGAACAATGGAAACTTGTGAAAGGCTTTTAAGGGTGGGGGCAGTTTTACTTTCAAAGGACACAAAGTTACTGTTGACTGCAATATGGTGATTGCATATACATTATTTTATAGTCCTTTTTTTAAATTTTTTTTCAATGTTTATTTATTTTTGGGACAGAGAGAGACAGAGCATGAACGGGGGAGGGGCAGAGAGAGAGGGAGACACAGAATCGGAAACAGGCTCCAGGCTCTGAGCCATCAGCCCAGAGCCCGACGCGGGGCTCGAACTCACGGACCGCGAGATCGTGACCTGGCTGAAGTCGGACGCTTAACTGACTGCGCCACCCAGGCGCCCCTATATAGTCCTTTTTTAAAAAAATTTTTTTATGTTTATTTCTGAGACAGAGCATGAATGGGGGAGGGACAGAGAGAGAGGGAGACAGAATTGGAAGCTGGCTCCAGGTTCCGAGCTGTCAGCACAGAGCCTGATGCAGGGTTCAAACACACAAACCATGAGATCATGACCTGAGCCAAAGTGGGTCGCCCAACCAACTGAGCCACCCAGGTGCGCCTTAGGTACAATATTTGGTCTTAATATTTGGTACAACATACCTTTTTCTTCCACAATACTTTCTTTGGTCACATTCCCTAGAAATAGTGCCAGAGCAGAAATTTTTGTGCAAGTGGTTGGTTGAAAGAGTGTTCTCCAGAGGAGAGTCAGGGTAGGGTAAAGAGCTCATGAAGGATGAGTTCATGGTGAAGACCAGCACCAGCCTGAGCCCAACGGGTGTTCTGGAGCATGCCTTGCATCCCAGAGTGGATCCCACCTTGAGGCAAGGGAGCCAGCAAGGCTCAACTGTGAATCCAACACTTCTAGCACTTGTGAAGGGAAATCTGAGTGGGGCACCCAAAGTATCTGCCAAAGTTTCTTGATTTGGAAGAGGTTCAATTTTTGCGTATGTATTCATTTCATTAGTAATAAATGCGTATGATTTTTTAAGAAACTAAAAAGCGGTATAAAATATCTCTAGTTTTCTTCCCCAGAGGCAACCACTGTTAAGAATTTGTTACCTATCCTTTCAAAGGTAGTTCCTATGTGTTTATCTTTCCCTTTCTGTGAACAAGATTATAGTATAGTGTTCCCATTCTGCACATTGTCCACTTAACAATGAAAGTTACAGAGCATTCTGTATCAAAACATGAGCGTTGCATCATCATTTGTAATGGCTGTAGAACACTGTGTTGTATGTATATACCATAATGTATTCACCTTGAGTTTTTCACTTATAATTTTTTTTAAGTTTATTTGCTTTGAGAGAAAGAGAAAGCAGGGGACGTGCAGAGAGAGGGAGTGAGGGAATCCCAAGCAGGCTCCTCACCAGCAGCCCTGAGCCCTGTGCAGGGCTCAAACTCATGAACTGCAAGATCATGACCTGAGCTGAAACCAAGAGTTGGACATTCTAATGACTGAGCCACCCAGGCGCCCCAGTTTCTCACTTAATAACCCTTATATAGATGTACTATGCATAGGTCTATAAGCCATCTCAAATACTTGAAATAGATTTGGAAGGCAAATAACAAACCAATGTATAGGGTCTCATATCCTATGAGAGTTCATTTGGAAGACCAGTCATAGAACTTGGAAATACCACATTCAGGGAGGGAAATGTATGTATTTTTTCCTGTATGACCCTATGGAGTCCAATTAGTGATGGATAGTCAATCAAGATATGACAGCTGGAGGACCATGGTCAAAACTCTTGTCATCTCATCTAAACAAGGCAATAGTCCCAAGCCAATTTCAGAGCCTATTTAATAGGATTTCAAGGGATCCATTATGACTACATCCGCAGTTCTCCAAACTTTGGTCCAGACTTCCATTATTGATTTAATGTAAAGCCTAATAAAATTTATGCCTTAAAATAAAACAGTATGAACTTGATCTGGGCTCAAAGGCAACAGTGACAGTAACTGTTTCTATATCTTTGGGGATTTAATTATCTTCTTAAGTCATTGTTTAATGGAGCCCAATGGCTGAAATGGTTTCTGCCTGGTTGTGTTACAAAGTGAACAGCTGATATTCTTACAAGATGAAGAGCTGCTTCAAAAGCTTAAGACAGAATCTTGGCTTCTCCCCTGAGACCGCCTGAGCAGCCATGATTCACGCTCTGTGGGCACCAACGTGGAGCTGGGCTGGGGTAGGGATTCTGGTGTTTCCTCAAGCAAAGCCTCCCTGGGTTCCTTCTCCATCCTTTCCAAAGGACAGATGCTCCATGGCCAGATGCCATGAGTGAAACACTTGACCCCAAATTTAATGCAGCTCTGTGATTCCTGTTTGATTCTATATGAACCCATATGGATAGAGCTCAGATGTCTTTTTTTTCCCCCTCAGATAAACCTATTTCACCAAGAAAACTAACACCTAGAATTACATTGTTTTAATTTATCTAAAAAATTTTTTTAATGTTTTTCTTTTTATTTTTGGGAGAGAGAGAGAGAGAAATAGAGCATGAGTGGGGAGGGGCAGAGGGAGAGAGAGGCACAGAGTCTGAAGCAGGCTCTAGGATCAGAGGTGTCAGCACAGAGCCCAACAAGGGGCTCGAACTTACAAATTGTGAGATCATGACCTGAGCTGAAGTCAGACGCTTAACAGACTGAGCAACCAGGCATCTCTAACATTACATTTAAAGGGTTGCACTCAGAGTATTTTATATTGTCCAGTGTCCAGTTTAAAATGAAGGCACTATGTAAGTCTTTGAATAAGCCCTTTGTTGTCTGAGAATCAATAGATTGAGGTCATGTGATTGGTACCTGTATTATATTCACAATGCCTTACATTTGTTTCCTTTGGCTTTCTCTTTGGAAGAGAGAGAATTGATGAGCATGTGTCAACTACGTTATCCAACACTGCCCAGTGAAGGTGTTGAATAAGATACTCATTATTAGTAAAACTGAATTTTTAAGTTGGTGCAGTGTCATATTGATGTATTATATATAAGACGGTCATTTCTCCTTTGAAGTTTATATTATTGATAGCCTACTGGGCCCTGGAATCTATCCAAGATGCAATGCTTCATAATACTCCATTAAGCCTCAGATTCCTCATATATAAAACAGTCATGAGATTGTTATAAGGATTCTATAAGATAGTTCATGTAAAGCTCTTGGCACAATGCTGGTGACAGAGTAATCACTCATCTGGTGTATTTTCAACAAACATCATTAATGAATGCTCTGCCTATATCAGGCGCTGTTCATGTATACTGACTAGGACCATGATGCTTACATTCTAATTTGGTGATATTTAAGCAAATAATCAAGATATGTGTAGATAGTAATGAGTGCTATGAAGATGGCTAAACAATGTAATGTGATCAAAATCGAGCAGTTGAGGAGAGATGGTAAGGTGAAATGGGGTAGTGCACTACTCTTGGGCTGTTTGCCCTTCATTCCATCCTTTACACTTCCTTGTTGTGATCATTATGGTTGGGGCGGGGGGATATAGCATGTGTTTCCTAAGCTTCTGTGTCAGCTGGCTTCCAGATGGGTTTAGCCAAGGGAGACACTTGTGGAAAATGAGAGGGGCAGGGAAGGAAGAGGCCAAGGTATTTTCCTCCCATCTCTGTGCTGGCTGGGTCCCTAACAGTGGTTGCGTTTCTTCTGTGGCTCTAACTTCTGCTGGGCTGGCCTCAAACTTCTTCCAGCTTCCACTTGGTGACCCTGGCTCATGGGATCTAATAATACCACTTCTTTCTTTTGGCTTTCCAGGCTTGGGTGTACTGAGTTTCCTGCTGTTGCAAATCTTTGGGTAGTGCTCCATTGTGTGGCTCCAAAGCTTATCCATCACATGTATAACTAATGGCCTATATTCAATTCCCTCTGTTTAATAAAGTTAGAAAGGTTTCCCCCTTCCTGGTTGGATCCTGCCTTGCAAGAAGAGTTAGAGAAAATCTTTCTCTGATGCCATTTGAGATAAAACCTGAAAAATAGGAAGCTAATCATGTGATGTGGAGGAAGAACATTCCAGAGAGATGGAAGAGCAAGGACAAAAGTGTTGAGATTAGGGTGAACTTAGAGCATTTGAGGAACAAAGGAATAAACGAGCATGATTGCAGCATGGTGAGCAAGCACGAGAGGGTATGAGACAAGTATAGAGAACTGGGCTGGTTGATGGAAGATCTTGTAGGCCAGAGTAAGCTTTCTGGATTTTATTTTAATTGTAACTGGAAGCCTCTGGAATGTTTTATGGTGAAAGAAGGGACCCATACATAATATGATTGATATTGGAAAGAGATTGCCTTGGCAACTCTGTAAAGAATATTTTAGGTTTATAAGAGTAGAACAAAGACCTGTTCAGTGCTTATTGCCTATGATATAAGCAAGACTTGATGTCAGCTTGGGCTAGTGTAGAAGCTCAGGAAATAAAGAGAAATGGGAAGATTCCTGAGATGTTTTGGAGGAGGAGCCCACAGAGCTGACTTAGGAGAGGAGTGAGGGCAAAACTGGAGTCAAGAGTGACTCCTAGACTTTAGGCCTTGAAATTTTAGTTGATGATATTGACCCAGATGAAGACTCAGGGAGTCATGGGTTTTCAGGGGAAAGAAAATACTTGATTTTGAATATGTCAAAGTAGAGATGTTTGCTTGACATGTAGATAGAGTTATCATATAAGGAGCTGTAGATCATGTCTGGTGCTCCAGAGAAAAGTCATGGTTAGAAGTATAGATATGGAGGCTCCTGGGTGGCTCAGTCAGTTGAACATCTGACTCTTGATTTCAGCTCAGATCATCATCTCATGATGGTGAGATTGAACCTTGTGTGAGGCTCTGTGCTGAGCACAGAGCCTGCTTGGGACTCTCTCTCTCTTTGCCCTCCCTCCTCCCGAATAAATAAATAAACATTTTTTTTTTAAAGAAGTATACATATGGAAGTCAGTAGCACCAATCCTTGAGAATGGGTAAATTGCCAAGGAAAAAAATACAGACACAGATGAACCGTTGTTGTTGTTGAATATAATTTATTGTCGAGTTGGCTAGCATACAGGGTACTGTTGTTGATTTTAATGTAACTATTATTATCTTGCAACCAAGTTTCATTCTTCCTCAAAATGAAAACTTTGACCAGAGCTTGAGACACGCTGAGGTGAGAGAAGAAAATGATGAAAATGTGTATAGTGAGCAGCAAAATGACCAATTTGCCTAGAGTTTGTTAGGATATTCTTATCCATTTCTCTGCAGACCAGATGGCTAGCTGGGTAAGTAGTAAGTGTGATGGATGGTCTGGGGCTGTGAGCATTACCTCCATGTGCAAGTTTTCTGGAGAGAGGCCCAGGCTAGTTCATTACAGAGTAGTGAATAAATCTGCTTCATATTCATATTTGGTATGAATAATTGAATCATCCATACCAAATTCCCTTATATACAAATGTTTCATCAAGAATAACACAAATTGTGATGAGTACCTTTGGGCGTATAAAGATTTAGTTTTTTTTTGTTGTTGTTGTTATCAACAAGGAATTTGAAACCGTTTGTTTTTAAGGCCACACCGCCTCTTTCCAGAAAATTCTCCAGAGTACACCAAAGGAAATACTCAGGTATTTCAAAGCAAGAGCTGAGCAAGGCACAACGAGTTCATATATGACCTCCATGTTCTCAGGTCATTGCTTAGTGAGTGTCCAGGAACCTAAGGAAGTTACTACTATTCTTCTTCAATGCCTGGCTCTTAGGCATATGTGTGGAGAAACCTTGATAAGAGAAAACGTCTCAAATATTCACAGAAGAAGGAATTAGGAGTGACCTTGGTGTTGCCATATGGAAGTCAAACACACCCAAGAATGACACCAACAGCAGAGTCTACAAGATGTTGTTTGTTGACGCTTTATCCAAGCCTTCTTTTAATGTAACATAAGTGCCCGGTTACAAACCTAACTTTTTTGGCTGTCCGTTTAATAAACTGAAAGACCATGGTCAGCTTTGTTAATTATAAGCAAGGACACGTACTGCTGCTTGCTAAATGGAAACAGCAAGACGATCCAGGGTTTCCTCTTCTCCAGGGCCAGATTCAGAGCAGGCCAGCCCTTGAGGGTGGGTTGGCAATCTCCATAACATTGGTGACAAACTGACTTGTCCACATGCCTAAATGAAGCTCCACAAACCTACCAGAATTCAGAACATCAAGATGTTAATGCTACCAGGGAGTCCCTCTTCCCTTGGACGCTGTCAGATAGAAGCCCAAATAGTGACCTCGTTCTGTTTTTACCCATGAGTGCTGTGTATCTGTGGCTCTCTAATTTTTCTCTTCTCTTTTTATCCCCATGGCCAATAATACATGATAAGTCCATGAATCTATAATAATCATGTGTTCATGTAGCAGGGGTGGGATGGCGATAAAGACTCCAAATAGACAAACACAAGGCAAACCAAGTCTAACGATGGCGCACAACTATCTATGTTTCATTGTTGTTTTTTTGTTTTGTTTTGTTTTTGGTTGGTTGGTTTGATCTTTGGATACTGGAAGTTCTAAAGTGATTTCTCTAGGCAGTCCTCAGCATGGTACTTCTTTTCCATCTTTAGTGTGGCTCTCAGATCTCAAGACTTGTTATGAGTCTACGGTAATGGAATCAGGGAGGTACCGACATAGGTATAGCCCACTGGAACAGAATAGAGAGCCCAGATGATAGAGGTGATATTACATACCGGTGGGAAAAAGTCAATGTTTTAATTAATGGTGCTGAGGTATTTGGTATCTACATGGAAAAACATCGAATTGGATCCGTACTTCACACTATGCACAAAAATGAACTCTGAATTAAACACTTAAATGTACAAGCTTTTTAGAAGAAGATAGAGGTAGATGCTTTCATGAATTTAAGGTATGGAAGGACTTCCTGAGTAAGACACCCAAAGAAAAATCCATAAAGAACATGACCAATACATGTAACCGTGTGAAAACTAAGCCTCTGTATTCATCAAAAGACATCATATGATGAGTGAAAATGAAAAAGTTGGGGTTGTCTTCCTTTGATTCTCTTTGGGAATGTTAGTATATCAAGACAATCCTAAGCTATAAGAATGCAGAAAGATGTCAAGGCTACTCATAGGTGACAACTTAGGGTGACCTCATCTCTGTTATCTATGATCCCGTCCCTCCTATCAAAGAAAGAGAGAGGACAAATTTAGCATAATTGCTATTTCTTGCTTCTTATCCAGAGTATCAAAGTACTTTTGAACTACTCTAGCCAGAAATAAGTCCTGTGGCTTCCCCCTCCATTGCTAAAAGTGTACAGTTTCTTCAAAGAACTAGAGTTTGTAAGTAAAAAATGTGTGCGAGTGTGTGTGTGTGTGTGTGTGTGTGCACGCGCATGCATGCACGTGTATTTAAGAAGCTCAAGACGCACTGAAAGTGAGTTTCTCCCCGAGTTTAAATGTCCTACATGGTCATTATAGAAAAAAAATCTTCAATATGGAATACAAAAGAAAACTTAAGTCATCCAATTTTCCTACTACTCTAGAGTCAAATACTATTAACGTTTTTATGCCTGTTTTTTTCCTGTGTGTACCACATTGTAGGCACAGTATTAAATTCTAGTCCGTTCACTTGATAATGCAAGCTTCCTCTGGGTTGTTACAAATTCAGTGGAAACATTATTTTTAATGGCAGCCTATGGAAAGTGGCATACCGTAGGCTCCAGGGCCATACTACCTAGGTGTCAATCCTATATTCACTATTTAGTAGCTGTGTGGTCTTGGGCAAGCTGCTAAGTATCTCTTGCCTCAGTTTCTCCATTTCTAAAATGGGCTAAAAAGAGTGTCTACCTCAGGGTGCCTGGGTGGCTCAGTCAGTTAAGCGTCTAACTTTGGCTCAGGTCATGACGTTGTGGTTTGTGAGTTTGAGCCCTGCAGTGGGATCTGCGCTGACAGCTCAGAGTCTGCTTCAGATCCTCTGTTGTCTTCTTCTGTCTCTGCTCCTCCCCCACTCATGCGCGTTCTCTCTCTCTCTCTCTCTGTCTCTCTGTCTCTCTCAAAAATAAAGAAACATTAAAAAAAAAGAGTAGCTACCTCTTAGGAAGGGCTATTGTGAAGATGGAATTTGATACTTACAAAATGTATAAAGATGTGCTTGGCAGGTAGTAAATGATAGTTGTTGTTATCATTGTGTGTTTAAAGGACCCTTCAGTTGGACTCTCGGATTAGCGCTGGAGCTTTTCTTGGTATCTTCTGATTACTCTCTGTACGTAGAAGACCCTACCATCTGGGTTAAGGTCTCATGAGTAGGCTAAAAGGCATCAGTCCAAATGGAGTAGTTTGGAGGTATTCAGAGGTTCAAGGCACAGGTGATCTTCCATTTGGTAGGAAAAAAAAAACATTGGACACCTTCAGGGAGCCATTGCCAGAAGGCCCCAGTTGGCATCAGTGAGAACTGTTCCCTGGGGTTCACAGCACCTGCCCCGAGATGGGCTTCCTCCAGTGGAGATGTTTGACTTGTCTCTTGATGCTACCTTTTCTTCATGTGGTCTCCATAGGTCCATTCCCTATTTCCTTAGTCTTAGGTGGCACCTGTGCCCCAAGATCATGCCCTATCTCTCCTCCCAACCAGGAAGAGAGATAGGGGGCATGATTGCCTACATTTTTCTTTCCAGTCACTGATTGTTGCATGAACTCCATCAGCCAGCTTTCCCCAAAAGTGATTCCTTGTGACTTTCAAGGCTTATTTTGGAAATTACAAGACTGGATATGTTTCTTTCCTTCCATTCTTACCCTAATAATCCCCATTTCCTTCAAATGCCTCTGATTAGCTAGAAGGGCCATGTATAATGGAGTGGAGAACAGAAAAGCACAAAGATTAATATTGCAAGATATTAGCTCATCATAAATGAATGTATCATAATTTGCTTAGTCACTCTCCTATTGCTGGACATTTAGATTATTTCCAATTTTTAGCTATTAAAACGACACTGTGATTAACATTGGTAAAAACCCTTTCATATTTTGGATGACTTAGGATGAATTACCAGAAATGGAGATCCTGGGTCAAATAATACCAAAATATAATAAATGCTTTAAGAATTTCCTTTCTTGTCTTAGGAATAGATTGCATTGCTTTATAAGACTGGTAGAAAATTAAGCATAGAAACAGAGTTTTTTTTTTTTTTTTTAAATAATGCCATTTAACTGTCTGGATACCTGTAATATCCATTGTATTAACTAGAAAAACCTGTAGAACCCACTGCATTTCTTTGGCTGAAGGCTTTGTTCTCTCATTAAACCATTAGCACCCTTGGTAATAGTAAAAGTTTAAAGCTTTGCACTAAAAGAAAGACTTGATTTTACTGGATCCTTAACCAAGAATCAAACAGTGGAGGTAGCATGGCTGATGGGACAAGGAGGTAGGCAATGTCACTCAGTGTCACAGGTGGTGTTGGAGTGGGTTCCTAGAGGTACCAAAAACCGAATTTTAATCTGCCAGTCTTTAAAGGGAAATGAAGAGAACAGTATACTAATGGTGCTTTAAGATCACTATTGTGTTCCATTTCCATTTTAGTATTTCCAGAGGATAGCAGATCACTAAATAAACACCAAGAATAAAGATCTCCCTAATGATGCTTTTGTGGCATCCACTCTCGTGGATCGACTAAGCTTTGTCCAATGAAGGATTCTGTGTGGGGAGTTAGTAACTTGAGTCTACCATAGAACACCAGGATCTTGAACAAGATGGGGTTTTGTCTTTCTACAACATAAAACTCTGTAAGGCAAAGAAGTAGTCGTTGAAAATAAATAAAAGCTTTTGTGGAATCTAATAGACAATGTCCTTGTACGTGTGATGCAAGCATAATTATAGATAACACACTAAAAATGCTGTCCAATAGGCTTGTAATTAACATCCAGTTGACCCTCACTAGGAATTGCTGAAAGATCTAGCCAGTGATTTTTGTTTTCATTTGATCCGGATTTTTCTTTCTTCTACAAAAGCCTCTAAGATCTATGAATTACTTTCTGTATATATCATACTCTTCTTGCCTTATGTGGACCTCTGCTGGAATGCTTGCTTCCCTGAGTTAGAGAACTGATTACCAAAAAGTACAGAAAATCTTCAGTCTCTGAAAGTGTAAAGGCTCCACATTTAGTTTAAATATGGAGCCATCAGCAACTGTGTTGCTATGGAGATCCTTCCTCCCATGTGCTCTGAAACATGTCTGCTGCCAATTATCCAGAAATAACTTCCCTATGTCTATGGAATTTTCTGTGTCTCACCTACTGCTGCCTCTGTATTCTGTTTGAGCTTTGACGGAAGGAGGAGGGCTTTTCATTTCTATTCCTTACAGACAGTCAAGATAATTTTCTATGTGTCCAAGCTGAAGGGGATGCCCAACTGTGTCATTTCCTGTGTAACACTATTAAACATCCCCCTTAGTTGCAGTGGATGAAGGTTATTTATTTTTATCCATTTCATAATCACAGTAGAAGAGACTACCATCTTGGTAGCAGTTGTGGGAAAAGTGGTCATCGGCCAATTTTACATTATTGGTCAATTTTATGTTATAAACTCTCAGGTCTGGTTTTCTTTTTCCCAGTAGTTTGATGAGTCATACTATTTTTCCATATGAGCTGCCACTCTGGCACTCCAGCAAGCAGTTAGGAGTTAAGGATGGGACTTGTCTACTTCTCTGTCTGGATTTGGACCAGCCGTGCTTGGGAACTAAAGAACCTTCATTGTCGCTAGGGTAGATTTGAAAGCACTCAGCCTATAACCAATGAGCTGGACTCAACTGGTGACTTTACATAGCAGCCGAATTTTAATTGTGCGATTCCTTGTCTTGATTCCCTCAGTAGGTTAGCAGCCTCTGCTGTCGTTCAAGGAGCCTCCTTTATCTGCTATTTCATGCTGAGCACTGACAGCATTTTTGTGGTCAATCATTCCTTTCCATAGGCTTGACCAAGTAGGGTCCCAAGAACATCCCAGCTTCACAGAAGACCTCCAGTGTACTTTAGAGACTGTCTTTTCGAGAGTAATGAAATGAACACAGATCTGTTCCGAAGTGCTAAGTTTAAGGCATCCACAGCAGGATCGAGAACCCAGGATAGTTCTTTGAACACTTTGCCCATTGAGGGCCCATATATAAAAGGAAACACAAGGTTTGCTTGCCCCCACAGCTTTCCCCCATTTTTACCAAAACTCTGGGAGAAAACTATGGAACAGATTCAAAGCTATCACTGGCCAGGCCTGAGAGAGAGATGATGGATAGCGGGGAGTGGCAGTGGGAGATTGTCCAGGTTTGTACTACGTCCTGGCCAGTCTACAACTTCTCAGGCCAGCAGGTTCCAAGTCTTTCAAATTATTGATGCTTTCCTAGGCCAGAATCCCAGAGAAGCTGCATATAAGGGGCTGAAAATAGGATCCCTGAACTTTGGTAGATACAATGGCGGCCCACACCCCATAGGCATTCAACATGGTAGAAATCACCATGCTTCTTGCTAGCATCACGTCAACAGTTTTCTTCTTCCTTTCCCACACTCTGTACCCAAAGCTATTTTAAAAGGAAAGAGGTTGCAGGAAGGGAATGCTAGACAATGCCGAGGAGGTGGCAATCTGCTAAAGCATTGGCTACACAAAAAGTGGCACAGCGGGGTCAAAAGGAAGGTGCGTTTCAAATTCTGATCTTGCCAAACGACATTTTAAGGAATCCGTTCTCCAAAAAGCAGTCACATGAATTGCAAAGCTGCGTATAAAAATAGGCATTGCCGCCTTGTTTGTAGTAATGCAAAATGGAAACGACTTCAGTGTCCGATGTAAGAGGATTGGCTGAAAAAATGACATTTGTCCACACAGTGGAATACTATGTCTGCCTTGTAGAGTAGAATAGAGCTTTAAAAGGCGACTCCACGCTGGAATGTAATGGTGCACATATGGGCGTAGATAAAATCTGGACACAGCTACAGTCAGTTTAGAGGGAGCAGAGTTTTGCTCTCTATATGTTACATAAAAGCTTATATTGCTTATATAATAAAGTATTTTTAAAATGTCATGAAAAGTCAACTCCCCATATTTATTAGTTTGCTTGATTTTACAATCCAAATCATGGGTAAGGATCATGTCTATAACTCAGTCCAATGGATGCCCTCAGCTCATGCAAAGTTACTAGCTCTCAAGTGCGCCAACCTCACCCCCGAGCACCCAAAATGACTTGAATCATGGTTCATAATATAATTGTGGGGGTAAACTTATACATGCTTCAATTTCCTTTTAAAAGTCAAGGTGTTAGGGCACCTGAGTGGCTCAGTCGATTAAGCGTCTGACTTTGGCTCAGGTCACGATCCCACGGTTTGTGAATTTGAGCCCTACAACGGGCTGTCTGCTGTCAGTGCAGAGCCCCCTTAGGATCCTCTGTCCCCTTCTCTCTGCTCCTACCACTTGATCGTGTGCGCTCTCTCTCTCTCTCTCTCTCAAAAAATAAACATGAGATCATGACCTAAGCCAAAGTGGGATGCTTAATCGACTGAACCACCCAGAAGCCCCTCAAAAATAAACACTAAAAAAATACGATTAAAGGTATCCATAAACTTGGTGTATATTGCAAAAACAAGTTACATGAGGGGCACCAGGTTGCTCAATCAGTTGAGGGTCTGGCTCTTGATTTTGGCTCAGGTCATGATCTCATGGTTCATGAGTTTGAGCCCCATGTCAGGTTCTGTGCTGACAGCATGGAGCCTACTTGGGATTCATTCTCTCTCTCTCTCTCTCTCCCTCCCTCCCTCCCTCCCTCCCCCTCCCTCCCTCTCTCTCTCTTTCTCTCTCCCTCTCTTCCCCTTTCTCTCTCCCTCTCTTCCCCTTTCTCTCTCCCTCTCCCCCTGTCCCTCCCCTGCTCACTTTCTCTCTCAATCTCTCTCTTTCTCTCAAAAATAAATAAACGTAAAAACAAATCACATGAGAAACAATGTGTTGAAGCAATATGTTTAAGAACCACTAATACAAGGGCGTCTGGATGGCTCAGTTAAATGTCTGACTTTTGGTTTTGGCTCAGGTCATGATCTCATGGTTTGGTAGTTCGAGCCCTGAGTCAGGCTCTCTGCTGATAGTGTAGAGCCTTCTTGGGATTCTCTCTCTCTCCCTCTCTCTCTGCCCCTCTTGTGTGTCCTCTCTCTCAGCCACAAATAAGTAAATACACTTTAACAATTAAAAAAAAAAGAACAACCAATATAGATGGGCAGTCATTGCATTTGGGTGAGATATGCCAAGGGCTGTGATATCAAGGAAATCAAAGCACCATCTTTAACCTTAAAGCTGCTGGTATCCAAAATCTATAAAGAACTCACCAAACTCCACACCTGAAAAACAAATAATCCAGTAAATGGCAGAAAACATGAATAAATACTTCTCTAAAGAACACATCCAGATGGCCAACAGGCACATGAAAAGATGTTCAACGTCGCTCCTCATCAGGGAAATACAAATCAAAATCACACTGAGATATCACCTCATGCCAGTCAGAGTGGCCAAAATGAACAAATCAGGAGACTATAGATGCTGGAGAGAATGTGGAGAAACGGGAACCCTCTTGCACTGTTGGTGGGTGTGCAAACTGGTGCCGCCACTCTGGAAAACAATGTGGAGGTTCTTCCAAAAATTAAAAATAGACCTACCCTATGACCCAGCAATAGCACTGCTAGGAATTTACCCAAGGGATACAGGAGTGCTGATGCATAGGGACACTTGTACCCCAATGTTTTTAGCAGCACTTTCCACAATAGCCAAATTGTAGAAAGAGCCTAAATGTCCATCAACTGATGAATGGATAAAGAAATTGTGGTTTATATACACAATGGAATACTACTTTTTGTAGCAATGTGGATGGAACTGGAAGGTGTTGTGCTAAGTGAAATAAGTCATACAGAGAAAGACAGATAGATACCATATGTTTTGACTCTTATGCGGATCATGAGAAACTTCACAGAAGACCTTGGGGGAGGGGAAGGAAAAAAAAAAAAGAGCAGGAGGGAACCAAACCATAAGAGACTCCTAAAAACTGATAATAAACTGAGGGTTGATGGGGGGGTGGGAGGGAAAGTGGCTAATGGGCATTAAGGAGGGCACCTGCTGGGACGAGCGCTGCATGTTGTATGGAAACCAATTTGACAATAGATTTCACATTTTAAAAAAGCTGCTTCAACTAGAGAAGGGAAGTCTATATCGTAAGATAGCTTGTAATAAGCTCCTGTCTTAATTTGAGTGCCTAGATATTCTGAGGACAACTTCCATCTGGGAGACTAGGTGAAGTCTTCCTGAAGGAGGTGTCTGTACAAGGTGGTATGATGAAAAGATTTGGAGGTATATGCAGGTGGGTTGAAGTCGGGGAGTACTAAGGTAGGCAAAGGTTGTCTTTAGAGGACATTGCAACCTCTCTGAAGATGAGATTTGTTTCATTTGCCCTTCTATACCCAGTGTCTACAGACAGCCATAGAAAAGGTGTTCAGGATTTGTTGTGTAAGTAACGAGTGAAAGCACCAGCAGTAGAAATTGATCTAATATGGGAAACAGTCTATGAATCTCAGGGCCGTGTTGGTAAAGCGATAGGTGTTCGACATTTTCCTAATGTGCTGGCTTCCTGGGAGTGCCAATGGAATAAGTCCTTCAACAACAGCCTTGGAACATTGATTATTTCTTGGGTCCAGAGCCTCTTACTGGTTGCTGAGCAGAAGACAAGATCTCTGCCAGTAAACAGTTGACTGATTCTTCTGTGTGACCGGCTTTTCATAAGTTGCACATTTACATAGCTCCAGGCACTTAACTGTTTCTGTGTGACCCTCACCCTTATTCCTGAGTGATAATGGATAGTTCAAATTAGTATTCCCCTTTCACAACGGCTGGGATCCTGAAGTGGAAGGACTTGTCACCGGTCTCACAGCTCAGGACCGCAGAGCCAGAGAGAAAATCAATGTCTCCCCACCTTGCTTCAGCCCTTTCTACTCACAGAGGCTGGGACCCTGTGAGGCCTCCGTGAGCTGCTTGGTAAGTCTAAGGAGGAACTGCCTGCTGCTGTAATTAAGGTGTGGATAATAGATTTCTACTCCTCTGGGAAAGAGGAACAAAACAAAGCCACACACACACAAAAAAACAAAACAAAACAACCCACCTTTGAGGGCTTTTTTCTGCTTTGTGCATTGACTTGAAGGTTTTGAAGGGTAGTGAAGCTTACGTGAATTAAGGCATGTGCTTTGTTTGTGTTCCTGGCCATAAGGGAATGAAATTTGCTTTATTCTCCGCCCCCCCCCCACCCTGCCATTGGAATTCTTGTCAGATTTCTTCTGTTGAGTTCTTTTGAATACAACCCTCTTTCATTTACAGTGAGTAAAAACCCTTCCTTCCACGTCTATTTCCCCAACATTTTCTTCTCCAAGTGGTCCAAGACATTTGGGCCAATAAGTCATGGAATATATCTGCTGAGGTGTAAAGGCAGGGCTCACCCTTGGGATAATCAAGAAACATTTGTATGTATTTGGTTTCTTCCTTTCCTTTTTCATCCTCCTCTTAAACCCTCCTGTTCCCCCCTCCCCTGCCTTTTTTTTTTTTTTACCATATACAAATATATCCTGTAACTCCAAGAAAACATTTTAAAACAACTGATAGTCATTCATTCAACGGTATTGACTGCAGGTCTACTCTGCGCCAGGCACTTGTGATCTGCATCGGCTTTCCATTGCTACAAAACAAATTGCCACAAACTTAGTGGCTTAAACAAACACATTTGCTAGCTTGCACTTTCTAGGGGGTCAGGAACCCAAGCCCAGCTTAGCCTTAGATCAGGGCTGAGATAGGGGCGTCAGCTGGGGCTGCAGTCTTCAGCTGATGCTTGGTGTGCAATTAATTCCAAGCTCCCTGGTTGGTGGTAGAAAGCATTTTTTGGTGGTTGGATGATGGAGGTTCCCTTTGTTTGTTAGCCATTAGCTGGGGACCCCTCACGGCTCTCAGATGCTACCCTCAACTCCCTGCCATGTGACCTCTCTTCCTAACATGGGAGCTAACTTCTCCAAGACACCAGGCAAGCCCTGGCTGCTGCTGCTTATCTGACTTCTTTTAAAGACTCACCTGATGATATCAGCTCACCCAAGAGAATCTCCCTTTTGATTAACTCAAAGCCTATTGATTAGGAACCTTAACTGCCTCTGTAGAATATCTTCATCTTTCCTGTATAACGTAACCTTGTCATGGGAGTGATGTCCTATCGTACTTGGAAGTCCTGCCTACCCTTGGGGTTGGGGGAAGGGAGGGGATTATCCAGAATATGTATCCAGGGGGCAGAAATCTTGGAGGTCATCTCAGAATTCTGCGGGGAAAATAGAACTGTGAGTGAAAGTAAAACAGGCCTTGGTTACACGTACCATTAGTGAGAGAGTCAGAAAACAAGGAATAGGTATTTTTAATGAGTACTACTCTAAGTACAGATTGACATGAAAAATACTATGCACAGGTGGCATTTAGGTGGGATGACATTTATACAGAGCAACATAAAGAATGAGAAGCAACAGTCGCATAGAGATCTGGAGAAAGAGCGTTCCGTGTGGACTGACCAACAAGTCCGAAAGCACAGAGGTTAGGAATACCTGTTCTTCTGCTTTTGAACAGAAAGGAGGCTGGTGTGGTGGGAGCAGAGTGAAGAAGGAAATGAGATCTGATAGTTAGGCATGGGCTAGGTTAAGTAGGGACTCAGAAATCACGAAAAGATGTTTTGGAGATGGGAAGCTAAAAGTAATTTTAACCAGGGGAGATATATGATCTGATTGAAGATCTGGGATATTGTGATTTGGAATAAATGTATATTTGGTTTTCATCCCCCGCCCCCCCCCCTTTTTTTTTTTGGCACAGTGTTCCTAAAACGCTTGGAATTTGCTAAGTAATGAGAAAGATAAAGCTGTGCATTGTTATGTTAATAAGGTGACTTTTGACCTTACCTAAGGATGAGATCTGGTTTCCAGCCTTTGGGGAGAAAAGGCTGGAGATTGAGTTCAATCACCAATAGCCAGTGATTTGACCAGTCATGCCTAGGTAATGAAGCCAACATTATAATAAACCTATGGTCTAGTATGTAAAATGTTTTCCTGAGTTCTGTGAGCTGCTCTAGCAAAATGGTCGAACCCAGGGAGGGGGTCCTGGGAACCTCCAATCTGTAGCCAGTTTTTTAGAAGCCCAGGTGACAACCTGGACTTTCAGTTGGCTTCTGGGTGTGTGTGTGTGTGTGTGTGTGTGTGTGTGTGTGTGTGTGTGTGTGTGTGTGTTTGAAGGGCCATCTGTGGAATCTGACGTTATGTCCAGGTAGATAGTGTCAGAATTGAGTCGAATGATAGGACCCTCTGACCGAGGACTGGCGTGGAGGGCTGGCCGTGGAGACCGAAGGAAGAAATGGAGTCATATTTTGGAGACTTTCAGAAGGGCAGGAGTTGCTGATGGATGGGATGTGGCACCCAGCAGGGTCATTTCCATTTTAAAAAGGTTAATCACTTTGCTTGAGGTCACACAGTTAATAACCACCTGCAGCAGGTTGTGGATGTGGGTCATCTAGCTCCAAATCCACGGTCCTGTCTCCATGCTTCTAATTCCTTAGTGGAAGCACAATGCAAACCAGGCAGTAAGTATGGTTATTTGAGATTGCTGAAAACATGGCTGCAGATCGACATTTTTTTCCCCCTTGAAAAAATCGTGGGTGGAAACAGTGGGGGGTTGTTCAACAAACACAGCACATCCTCAGCTTGACTACAGACCAGAGTGGGATGATGTTGGCAGCCTAGACCTGCCAGAGTGGAAGACCTGCTCCCTGGAATCTCTCCAAAGGAACCCATTTTGGGGTTTGGGACACCGGTTGGTTACCATTGTGTTGTGAAAACACTTTTGTCCAATGAGCCAGGGGAGAAAGTAAAGAGGGAGAGATTATACTGGATTTGCGGTGGTTTATGCTTTTGGCTTTTTATTTGTGAGTCAGGTTTGAAGGCTGAGATGACCTACAGAGTCACTCAAATGATCATAGAAAGGAGCTCTCTCTCACTGCCTGCCCTCCTGACCGCCGAGTCCAGAGGTCCAGAGGAAGACAAAAGCATTTGCATAAGCTCCAGACTGAATGATTTGGTGTCTATTAATCTACATACTAAAGATAATAGTTTTGTTTTTAAAACGGCCATAAATTGTACTAACACAGACAGGGCCAGTGAGAAATGAAGAAGGCTCTTATCATGCTAAGTCAGCTAACTTAGACAAGTGCCACAGCTTTTTATCTGCTGAGGTCCTAAAGGCTCTTGTTTTCTAATGGCAAACAATGAGATAGATCTGTAAGGATGAGATACACAGGGGGAGGTACACCACAAGAGAGACTGAAAGAGAGAAGTTGATTACTTACAGGTCCTGGGGGAAGTACTTGGCACACCTCAAGGGGCCATATGGGGAGGTCAAGGCAGAGTACAGACAGAGAAAGATAGAACTTGGGACACATGCTTTTATTAGCATCTGTGGGTGAAGTACTTTGGGGTTCCCAGGCAAAGGCTGGATTAGTTCATTCAAACCAGAAGAGGAGGGTTTTGGGTAAGCTTCATGGAGGTCTTGTCTAAGGGGCACACAAGGAGAGACGGTTGATCACAAGGACGGCTGGGAAAGTCGTATCAGGAACTCACATTTGCTTGTGACTCTGCAGGTTGTTTTCTGGGACTCGTGCTTGCAAGAGGGGCTATTGTCAATTTAAGGTCCCTGAGGATCGCTTGGCCAAACACAATGGATGTCAAGGCAGCTCCACCATGGATCAGCTTAGCTAGACTCTCAACAGCTTATTACCACTTCTATTACTGATACAATTCATAACAATTGTATAATATAGGAGCGCTAACAGTTGTGGAAGTCTAATCATGGTCTAGGCATTGTTAATTGTTTTACGTGAATTATCCCCTTTGATTCTTCCAATAATCTTGTCTTGCAGATAATAGTATTATCTCCTTTAAAGGGAACGGAGGCTTAGAGAGATTGAGAAACTCTTCTGATGACTCATAGCAAACAACAGAGCTAGTATTAGAGTCCAAAAGTATTTCACTCTGGTTTCAGTGCTTTTTATTTTTTAATGTGTATTTGTTTATTTAGAGAGCTCGAGTGTGTGTGCACGTGCACACACATCCACGTAGGCACAAGCAGGGGAGGAGCAGAGAGAGAGGGAAAGAGAGAGTTGCCAGTAGGCTCAGCGCTGTCGGCACAAAGCTGGATGGCGGGACTCGATCTCTGAAACTCTGACATCATGACCTGAGCAGAAATCAATAGCTGTACTCTTGCTGAGTGAGCCACCCAGGCGCCACTGGGTTTACTGCTTTTAAATATAATATAAAAAAATTAAATGAGTGCTTTACATGCTGGAACTATATGTTAATTCAGTCCCTTTTCTGTCTCTTCTCCCCACCATTTTATGGGGGAAGACATTGTATCTTACAGAAGTGGAATGACTTGCCAGAGGTCACTTACTTGTGTAAATGTTTAATGAGCTGGAAGTCTGGTGGAGATTCGATTGGTTAGGAGAAGTTCTGAACATCACTGGCATTCTCTAAATGTTATCCGTGGCAAAATTAAAGAATGAAGGATTTTTGGACACCTGAAAAAGAAAAAGCTATGGAAGGACTGTAGCTATGTTTGTTGTGACTTTAGTCTTGACCTGCAGAAATTCTGGTTCAGTGGAAGAAAATATCCTGTTGAAATCTGAGAAAAAACAAGTGATTTAAAATCAAGAGGAAATGTTTTGTTGTTGTTGCCTGGTTACATGTAGATGTTTCCTCATTCTATAACTTTCTTTCTTTCTTTCTTTCTTTCTTTCTTTCTTTCTTCTCTCTCTCTCTCTCTCTCTCTCTCTCTCTCTCTCACACACACACACACACACACACACACACACACACAGAGAATGTGTGAGCATTGGAGGGGGCAGAAAGAGAGGGAGAGAGAGAATTCCAAGGAGGCTCTGTGCTCAGCATAGAGCCTGATGCGGGCTCCATCCCATAACCCTGTGATCATGACCCAAGCTGAAAGCAAGAGTTGGACCCTTAGGTGACTGAGCCACTTAGGTGCTCTGAGAACATTTTAAAATACAATTACAATAGGGTCTGGTTTCTTTCCCTAGGAAATATCTACCAAGAAGTTAATTCATAAGTAATCTAGTTTTGCGAATTCCAGCATGTCAGTTTTTCTCCCATAAAACTAAGTTCTTGCTAAGCATTATCATTCCCGTAGTGTTCTAAGCTTTGTTTGCTCCAGATCAGCCTTGCCAGGTGGATTCCGTGGGAGAAAGCTTTTCTTTTTCTTCAAAGTTACATTTTTTTTTCATGACTCACAGGAATTACTGCATCATAGATGACTAGTGGACAGCAGTATTTGGTGGTCAACTGGGCCCATTCACTAATTACAACTCACAGAGACATAACGATCTAACAGTTGCTCCTTCAAATCATAAATGGGTAATTTCAAATGATAGGACCAGTCATAAATGGTAAGAGTCAAGAAAGATAAATACCAACAGTTCACTGTTTTAGCAAAATTAACTGATATTTCTGCTTTAGTTTTACACACGTTGTAAGATTAAGACCACTGTTGAAAAGAGAAACGTTCCTTTTAGCTGAAGTACTTAGGGGCATGGGAAGCCTCTTTTTTCTAGAATATGTAGCCATAACCCCATCTCCATCCCGCTCCAGCTTGTCAGGAAGCCTTAGTTGCAGAACAAGTTCTATGAAATAAGCAGTTCAGAGGTGTCTGGCCTTGGAAGTCCATGCATACTTTTTCCCTAACTTGCATGATGATGGGGTACTTGTTAAGAACAGAGATTTCCCCATTTTTGCCCTTAGAAATTCTCATTCAGTAGACCTGAACGGGAGCATAAGAATCTGTGCTTTTGACAAACATTCGAAACCGTTTGTATCATTGAGGAATTTTAATAAATACAGTGATGTGAGAGGAAACAGCACTCTTTGCCCAAAGTGGGTTGACTTGAACAGGAGAAAGATCCCAACAGAAATCTGAAAGATCCTCAAGAAAGTTCCTTCTTAGAGATGCTGTGAATCCTTCTTCCCCTTTGGACCCCTCGTGGGCTTTCTAAAGTGACTACATTGGTTTACTCCTCTTATAGGCAACACAGCATCTCCTCTCCTCTCTTCCTCTTGTCTATTAGAGATATGGAAGG
Organism: Lynx rufus; assembly: GCF_022079265.1. Classification (NCBI taxonomy): domain Eukaryota; kingdom Metazoa; phylum Chordata; class Mammalia; order Carnivora; family Felidae; genus Lynx; species Lynx rufus. The sequence continues at coordinate 13,722,423 of NW_025814838.1, forward strand.
TATATTTAAAGAAAAAAAAACAAATTGAGCTTCTGGGAATGAATACTTTAATGTCTGAGATGAAAAACACACTGGATGGTATTAACAGCACATGAGATGTTGCAGAAGAAAAGATGAGTGAACTTGAAGGTGTAGTAATGGAAACTACCTAAAATGAAACGTATGTAGGAAAACACTCAGAAAAAAATAAGCAGCATGAGTGAGTTGTGGGAAACTTTAAGGGGTTCAATATATATATGCAGTTGCAGGATAGAAGAAGAGATAGGCAGAAAAAGCAATTGAGGAAATAATGGCTGAAAAAATTTAAATTTGATGAAAAGTATAAACCCAAATCTAAGCAGCTCAGCAAAGACAATAAATATGAAGGTGGTTTATTGTAAGGCCTATCATGTCAAATTGCTTAAAACCAAGTGATCCAAGAAAATGTTAAGGCAGCCAGAGGAAAAACAGACATCGTGTACAAAGAAGCAATGTTAAGCATGACAGCCAGTTTCCTAATCACAGCCCAAGAAGACCATGGAGAACTTCAAAGTATCAAAAGAAAAAAGTTGTCAATCTTGAAATCTATACCTAGTGAAAATATCTTTCAAAAAAGCAGGTGAAATAAAGACATTCGTGGCACTTATAATGGCTGATTTTCTTTTTATAAAAAGAATGTATTTTTTCATGGAATCAATTTTTTAATGGAAAACCAAGTCTGTCTTTTTATGTAATTTTTATTTTTCCTTTTTGGATGGTGTTTCTGCATCTCATTTTTAGAAGTGAGAGGGAGAAAATGCATTTTGGTAAAGTTAAAAAGAAACGTTTGGCATCGGTACCAGTGTCTGCCAAAAACCAAAACACATTCTTCATAGTCTGCTCCGATCTCTGGTGAGATTATGGATTCCAGGACAAGTGGCCAAAAAGCCAGTCTCCTGTTCCCTATAGGGACCTGACAGGGGGAAGATGAGATGATTGCAGCCTCTGTATCCTTGTTGAACTTCAAGTCTCCATGTGTCACACATTCTTAGGGAAGTGATGGATTCCAAATTGTTCAAGACAGATGCCGAATAATGTCTAAAGCAATCATTTATGGCAGTGGGCATTAATGACACTGTCATAACCAGCCAGAAAAAGTCACAAGCTAAATAAAGGGGGCCAGATCCAAGGCATTTTGTGATTCACACTTTCCATGCAAAATTGTAACATAGTCAATGTTGAAGGAGATTACCTCTAAGACAACAAGTATGGCAATCCATATATAATTTCAGCAAGCATTTATTAAGCACCTGCAGTGTGGCAGCTACTAAGTTAAGCACTTACAAACAATCAGTACAAACTCTTCTTGAGGAAGTTACAGCTTACATAAGAGGCAGGCATGGAAAACAGTTACAACACTGTTAGATGACTATGAATAGAGTTCATCAAAGAATTATTAATTAGTTGAGCACTGACTATATACCAAGAACTCCAATAGATAGCAGAATATAAGACAAAACTCTGTAAAGCTTATGACATAGCTGACGGGGTGCTATGGGAACAGAGAGAAAGGAGTTTATATCTTTCCCCCCATCCTTGGGCACTTTTGAACTATGATGACTTGTTTGGTGGGTCTGACTTTTTTTTTTTTAATGTTTATTTTTGAGAGAGACACAGAGTGTGAGTAGGGGAGAGTCAGAGGGAGGGGGAGACACAGAATCTGAAGTGGGCTTCAGGCTCTGAGCTGTCAGCACAGAGCCTGATGAGGGGCTCAAACTCACCAATGGTGAGATCAGACCTAAGGTGAAGTCAGACACTTAACCAACTGAGCCACCCAGACATCACTTGTGGGTCTGACTTCTAATATTCCTTGGGTTTTTTCATGTACTTGGAGAAGAAACCCTTTGGATGGCCTCAAAGAGAGTCATGATGCATATAATAAACTATGCATGACTTATTTGATACTTAATTCACGGTTGTAATGGTAGCCCAATTATTTAAATGGTAGAAACCCACATGCTTGTGCCTGGAAGAAATCTTAATTATTTAACCCTTCCTCCTGTTTCTCTCCCCATCAAAAATGAGAAGAGTGAGAAAGAAAACCTCTGATGGCATTTGACAGCTGTGTTAGGAATAGGGTCCCTTGTCCATTCCTGTAACACCTTCCAGCTGCCAGGAGCACAGCTGTGAAGTAGAGGGGATGAAAAATAAGTACGGAAAGCAGCAGGACCACAGGTTTACTTAAAAAGTCTTAGCTGAAGAAGCATAGAGTTTAAAAGAGCAGCTGTTCAGGGATGAATTTCACCGTCCAGAGTACCAGATTACAAATGATGGTCAGAAGCACCAAGAACAACAAAGAGAGCCCTTGGGAGGAGTTTTAGCTGCAGTAAAGGGAACCGAGAATACTTAACCTCAAAGGTCACATCATGCCTTTCACAAGCAGAGGATTTCTGTTTTTTGCTTTAGGAAACTCCATAATGGGCTATGATGTAGGAATAGCACAGTGCTGGGAGTCAGGAAATCTGCAGTCAACCTTCACCTTTTACTATGATATTCTGAACAGTCATTTGGTACTTCTGGACCTCAATTTCCTCATGTGTAAAATGTAATAAAACTAAAATATGCCTTTCAGGGGCTCCATGAATATTAAACGAGAGAATTTGCTTGAAATGTATATTTTAAGTAATAAATTATTATATGCTTTAAGTAATAGATTGCTATCTTTGGCTTTATTATGATGGATATGTTTCCCAATGTGAGATTTCTCACGGCATACTGGGTCCTAGTATTTGAGTCTTCTTGTCTGCTTTTGGTCCTGGGTCCCCAAGAGTTCATTGGGGTAGACTGAGCACATTCCTTTATGTCTGTCCTCCTGAAGCCCTGTCTAACAACAGTAGAAGGATAAAAAAATAAAAATGTAAAAACAAAAACGAAAACTGCAGAGACAGAGAACCTGGGAAAATGTAATGGTGGACAACAAATGCCAGGATCGTTTTGGTGCTGGAAAAAAAAAGATGAATACAGGATAACTGAGGGAGTTATTGAGGAAGTTGAAAATTACCCATAAGATGGGGGTTGGGTGGGGAAGGCTAACAGGAAGCTAGCATATTTTTAGCACAGAATCTCAGTAAGGTTAAAAAAAAAAAAGATGGGAGAAAGGACTGGAAACAGGAAGACGGGGTAGAAGTTTTTGTATTATAGGAAGTTAAACCATGAGATCTGCTCCCCCACTACAGATCTAGACATTATTTTGCTACACCTTTCCCTCTGCAGAAGATTGCAAGTTTATTCTCCAGGGAGATACAGTCCGAGACTTCCTAGATGAGATGATCAGATTCAGGTGAGTTTGGCATAAAATGCTCTACTAAAAATAAGACACTGAGAATATATCTGTATCCTGAATAATGAAGGTTAGAGTTCTCTTTTCCCTCTTAGCTCCCAGAACATTGTCAGCCATCATACTAATTGTGCTCCTAGATCACCCAGGTAGGAGAATGGAGAAGTCATCTATGGGAAAATTGACCACCTGAAGAGATAACAACTATAGACATACTGGTGTTTAGGGGTACCCAGAAGACATAGTTAGGTCCTTAATCCTGGAATGAAGTTTACAAATTGACAAATTCTGTCTATAAGCACAGAGCTACCCACCCACATCAATCAGCATTTTAGTGTCTTACTATTGAATGGAACCCAATTCCAAATTGGACTTACACTGAGTCAGTGGAATCTTCAGCTGGCCAGAGATATAAGAAAATACTCTAATGTGAAAGAGATCTAAATAAACAGAGAAAAGGATTGCAAAGGAAACAGATGGTGCACGGACCACAAAGGTGACAATTAATATCCTCAGAGAGAGAAAGGACTATAACCATTGCATTTGTGAAACAAACAAGAACAGGATGGTTTAGAAAAGGAACAGAAAAGAACAAGAAAAAACTCCAGAAATTAAAATATGTCAGCATGTTCGCCAAATGGTAACATAAGGATTTGGAGATAAATTGGAGGTAATGACTCAAAATTTTAAAAATAAGAAGATAGAAGATAAGAATATGGGAGACCAGGAAAAAAGAACAGAAAAAATGGAGAGGAGGAAATTACTGAGCAATCAGACCTACATAATGTGAAATTTCAACGCAAAAGGGCATTTGGGTATGTGCACAATAAGTGACAAAAAACTCCACACCCTAGGCCACCTCACTATAAATATCAGACCAGCAACGATCATCTTTTAAAAAAATTTTTTTTTTATTTTTTTTTTTCAACGTTTATTTATTTTTGGGACAGAGAGAGACAGAGCATGAACGGGGGAGGGGCAGAGAGAGAGGGAGACACAGAATCGGAAACAGGCTCCAGGCTCTGAGCCATCAGCCCAGAGCCCGACGCGGGGCTCGAACTCACGGACTGCGAGATCGTGACCTGGCTGAAGTCGGACGCTTAACCGACTGCGCCACCCAGGCGCCCCTAAAAAAATTTTTTTTAAAGATGTTTATATATTTTTTGAGACAGAGGGAGAGAGAGAGGGAGGGAGGGAGAATGAGCAGGGGAGGGCCAGGGAGAGAGGGAGAAACAGAATCTGAATCCAACTTCAGGCTCTGAGCTGTCAGCACAGAGCCCCACATGTGGCTCAAACTCAGGAACTGTGAGATCATGACCTGAGCCAAAGTTGGAGGCTTAACCAACTGAGCCACCCAGGTGCCCCAGCAGTGCTCATCTTTATCAGTTATGAAAGGTTTCCAAAACTCAAAAAAAAGTCCTTAAGAATGTGGAATTGGAATGGCATTGGGATTTTCAGGAATAACAATACAATCTGAACATGGGAATCTGAAAGACAATGGCAGGCTGCCTTCAGAATTCTGAGGCAAAAAATCGTTTCAAAACTAAAATTTTACTCTCAGCCACATGATTCAGCAAGTTTGATGATAGAAAACAATCTTCAGGCAGACAGGTTCTCCCCTAAACCAAGGGAGTAGGTCAAGAAAAGAAAAACTTGAAATTCCACTTTGGGGTATTTCTCTGAAGGAAGTGAAATCTGTGTCTTGAAGAGACCGCCGTACTCTCATGTTCACTGGGCACAGTATTCGCAAGACATGGAAACAACCCCAATGTCCACTGATGAATGAATAGATGAATAAATGTGGTATATACATGCAATGGAATCTTATTCAGCCTTAGAAAAATACGGAAATCCTACTATTTGTGACACTGTAGGATGGAACTTGAAGATATTATGCTAAGTGAAGTAAGCCAAGCCCAGAAAGATGAATATTGTATGATCTCACTTATATGTGGAATCTAATATAGGCAAACTCTTAGAAACAGAGTGGAAAGGTGGTTTCCAGAGGCTGGGGAGAGGGGGAAATGAAGAGGTTAAGGGCTCAAATTTTCAATTATGCAAGATACATAAGTTGTGGTGATCTACTATACAGCATAGTGCCTATAGCTGACAATACTGTATTTAAAGTTTGCTAAGAGAGGGTGGCTGGGTAGCTAGGTTGGTTAAGCGTCCGACTCTTGATTTCAGGTCACTTCATCATCTCATGGTTTGTAGGATCGAGCCCTGTGTTGGGGCTCAGCATGGAGCCCATGCTGTCAGCATGGAGCCTGTTTGGGATTCTCTCTCTCCCTCCGTCTCTTCCCCCCCACCCCGCTCTCTCTCAAAATGAATAAACTTAAAAAAATTGCTATGAGAGTAGATCTTATTATGTTAAGTGTACTTATCACAAATAATAATAATAATAATAATAATATGTGAGAGAAAACTTCAGGAAGTGATGGCTATGTTTATGGCCTTTATGATAGTGATGGTTTCATGAGTGTCTACCTATCCCCAAATGCATCAAGTTGTATACATTAAATATGTACAGCTTTTAATGTGTCAATTATTCCTCAATTTAAAAAATGTATATGGAATTCAGGAAACTGGGACTCTGATTTAGGAGAAAGTCAAAGGGAATCTCTAGGTTAGTGGAAGGGATTTTCAGGATCCTCAAGACCTAACAGGTCTGGACAACTCCAGATGGTGACTGGAGAAAGAAGGACTCCTAGAGGATTGTCTTCAATAAAAATGATAAAAGGAAATATCTGTTTAAATATTTCTGATTGACATTCTTGCCTGTCCCCTCCCCACCCCCTGGATATGGCTGAATTTGTGTGGTTTTGGAATTCTGAACCTGGCTCACGTATTTCCCCTTATATTATAGTTTAGGAAACCCAGCAAAAATGTTATTATTTCAAGCTTCTGGATCCATGGACTCCAGGTCGACTGCCCACTCTTGAGATCTGTAATTAAAACATGATATTAAAATAACTCTTCACTGCTAAATGCATAGGAATTAAAAACATTCCATATTCATTTAAAGGTATTATGGAAGATCAAGAAGTCATACTCTTGAGAATGAAATGAGTAGATTTTGGATTATCCTGGATTTAAATCTGAAGGAGTAACTCTGACAGTCCTTTTATTTTATTATTATTTTTAAATGTTTATTTATTTTTGAAAGAGGAGAGAGAGCATGAACAAGGAAGGGAGGGCAGAGAAGGGAAGACATAGAATCTGAAGTAGGCTCCAGGCTCTGAGCTGCCAGCACAAGGCCTGATGCTGGGCTCGAACTCAGAAACCATGAGATCATGACCTGAGCCCAAGTCGGACACTTAACTGAGCCACCCAGGTGCCCCTAACAGAGTCTTTTAAAAAAATAAATCTAGTAAATACCCCTTAAGATTGAGGACTGGAAGGAAAAAAAAGAAGCTGAAGTATGTCCGTCTCCTGCTATGTGCCAAGTCTTTGCTTGGCACGTAAACTCTATGCAACATTATGAAGATGTTTTTGTAGAAGTTATGGAAAGATTGAGAACGCCTCCCCAAATCCATGTGTTACTTGGTTTGTTTTACCAACATGAAGGATACTGATTGAGTCTTTGTTAGGGATTCTGAAGTCATGGTAGGTAAGAGGCAATGGCGGGAGGGAAGGGGTGTGGTCAAGTCAGAGAGATGGCCAGTTGGAGAGATGATTTCCCTGAGAAGTTGTGGAATGTGGGCTTTTCCTTCACCCATGATGTTTCCATGTTTACCCATGAATTGTTCTTCTTCCTCCTCTCCCTCTCGCCATGTTCCCTTTACCTCCCTTCCCCTCCCCTTCTTCTCCTACTTCTCCTCCTCCTCCTCCTTCTTCCTCTTCCTCTTCTTCTTTCCCTTCTTCTCCTTCCTCCTTTTCTTCTTTCCTTCTCCGTCTTCTTCACACAGCTGAAAAAACACACTCAGTAGAGTTCACTCACTCACTCAAGCTCATACATGTAGTTAGTTCTCGAGCCTGCATTTGATCCTGTCTTACCAAAGGGGCTGGACTTGGACTACAGTAATTTGTAATTATATAGAACTTAGACTTCTAAAAGTATTGACCTCTCCACAGTTTCATTCTTTATTGGCTGTTTTCTTATGAAGCAGAACCACCATATCAGCCTTGAAGTGTCAGCCTCTAGACTTTTTTATGAGAGAGAGATAGATAGGACTCATTTGAAACCACTAAAACATCAAATTTCTATTACTGACAGCCAAACCCAATTTAAGTCAAAAGTAATTTAAATCCTTTTATTCAAAGAATATTTTATTATTTTATTCTTTCAATAAATATTGAGAATCTACCAGATGTCTGGTCCTGCTGGTTTCTGGGGATGGAATGATGAGGAATATGAAACACATATTTAGGGGTGCCTGGGTGGCTCAGTCAGTTAAGAATCCACCTCTTGATTTTGGCTCAGGTCATGATCCTACACTTCATGGGTTAGAACCCCATATCAAGTTCTGTGCTGAGAGTGTGAAGCCTTCTTGGGATTCTCTGTCTCCCTCCCTCCCTCCCCCTCTCTCTCTCTCTCTTTCTCTCTCTCTGCCCCTCCCCTGCTCATGCTCTCTCCCAATCTCTCAAAATAAATGAATAAACTTAAAACACACACACAAACACAAATTTAGTGGAACCTGTTAGGAAATATCAAAGAAAGAGGAATGTGTTATTCAAGGGAGTTAAGTCATTACTTAGTAACTAATATGTAAATGTGGGCTTTAGAAAATCATAAAAGCAGAATGAAAGCTGAGCCACTATGGGAGTGAGAGGTAGGTCAGTGAAGAGATTTCAGTGTTGGGGAGACCTAGACATTCAGGGGATCAATAAAGGCTGGCGCTGGGAGACAAGGTGAACTAGGGTAGTTGATAACGACAAATTGCTTCCTTTCTAATTTTGCTTTGTCTTTGGGTCCGCTGACATGGACTTCTAATGCCAGGTGTGAACTGAGCTTTTCCATTCCACCTGGGTACCATTACCTTTTCTCTTTGAGCTTGTCTGAGACATTTGGGGAAGGAAAAGAAGGTTCATTACCTAGGGATCCTGGAACAACCAGCCTATTATATGGTTCTGGGAGTGCCCATAGAGCTCATCTTTGATTGCTAAATAGATGAGATATCACAGGTTTAAAATAACTTCGTACCACTAAGGGTCACTTCAGAAGATGTTCTCGGCTGAGAGCTGCCATTCACCCTATGGCGGAAAAAAGTCCACAAAGCTATTAGTAGCACAGGAATAAAGGCAGATGGAGAGAAAGAGCTCAATACCCAGCTATCTTCATCCAAAAATACCTACTGTCAGGATGTTATTCAGATGTCTCTAACCTCAGTGAGGGAAGGCAATGGAGTCAGGAGGAAGGTAGCAAGACAGAACAGGTACCAACACCAGGTTCCTCGTGTTCTTCTGGAAGCTAACACTTATTCGATCATTCGTTTGTGAGGACCTCTTGTGTGTCACACAGTGTGTGACACACAAGGAAAACAATGATGATGAAGACAGATACATGGTCCCTGTCCTTACGGATCTCACAAACAAGCAGAATGTGAAACAGTCCGGAGAGTCCAGGAAGCTTCAGAGAAAAGCAAAGAAAGAGGGCATTGAGTGCTTCTGCTCCTCTTTGTTAATCCCCACCAAAACTATGAAAGATGTTATTATTATCATTGTCTCCATTGTAGAGGAGACCAGGGCTCAGAAAATTTAGATAATTGCCCCATATTGTTTGCTGAGTAGCAAGAAATAGAAACAGAATTCTCACCTGGGTCAGACTGACTCCATTATTTCAGTAATTGGTGCTTGGATGAATGTTTCTTGGTTTATCATCTGTAAGGGTGTGTCTGGACTGGCTTCCCTCTAAGCTCAGCACAAATATATGCCACACAAGTATCCTGGTGGAATAAAAACTCATTTCATTATTAACTGCAGTGAATATTATTAAGGCGGTGAATCTGCCATGATACATCAAAAAATGTTAAAAATCAAAGCCCTACAGAAATGGCATTAGAAATGTGTGGGTCATGCTTTGCATTGGGTAATTTAATTGGATGCATTTTATGACTACGGCTTTGGAGTTGGCAAAGGGCTAAAAAGAATTTTTACAACTCACAGTCCATGGTTTGGAACTTGGGATTTGTTTTCCCCGTTGGCAAAGTAATGGAACAGATTTTAATAATTTGATAAAATCAGACATATCCATGCTATTAGATAATACCAGCATATGAGGTTCTAGCCACTCTTCTAAGGGCTTTATATTTATCACCTGATGTAATGCTTTCAACATCCCTCTGAAATATGTCTTACTAGCTTCATTCCCATCTTACAGATGAAGAGATTCTGCCTCAGTGAGGTTAAGTAACTTCCTTCAGACCACAGAGCTGGCAAATAGCAGAGCCAGGATTTGAACCTAAGAATTTCTTTACACCAGAACTAAGTGTATTTTCATCCACCTTTCCCCAAGGGAAAGGGAAAGTCCTCTGCCTTTAATCTAATTATGCTGATCAGGAACTGTATAGTAATTACAGAATACTATTCTGAAAGTCGATTTAAAAAATAAAATATCATCATGGGTGGCTCAGTCGGTTAAGTGTCCGACTCTTGGTTTCAGCTCACGTCATGATCTCACAGTTCCTGAGTTCAAGCCCCACACAGTATAAGCTGTCAATACAGCAGAAGAGTCTGCTTGGGATTCTCTCTCTCTCCCTCTCTCCCTGCACCTCCCCTGCTTGCTTGAGCGCTCTCTTTCTCTCTCTCTCTGTCTCTCTCTCTCTCTCGATAAATTAATCCTAAATACTTAAAATGTCAATTTCTCTCTGGTCCTATTGGCCACACTTTCACACTTTACCTTCCCAGTGGGAACTGAGATCATAATCTGGTCAGACTTGGGAAACTCCCAGTCCAGGTGACCACAGTAGTTCCTGTGGGGCACCAGTTGATTAGATGTTAGCCTTCAGGGTCAACAGAGCTGCGGTTCCCAGAGAAGGAGGTCTTGGCCCCATCCTGTGCCATTGGCTGCCATATTGCCCTGGGTGGGAACCTGGCTAACTGCTCCTCAGCCAGGCTGGTAGAATCCATTGGATTTTTTTCTGTTCCTCTTTCTGACATCCAGAAATGATTTTCCCTATATGCCCTGAACAGGTTAATACAAAGCTAAGGCATTTCACTTCAACTCAAGACTCCCCCAACATACTTCCTTCATTGGTTGCCAGGCAAGCCCCAGGTCAAGGAAGCCTCTGGTCCACCTGTCTGTTGGACAGACGAGGAATAGGTTTTTACAAAGCTCCCACACTGGCTCCATGTATGTGGTTCAGATTTGCTCCAAATCAGGCAAACTTGGATGTTTTCTGGAGGAAGATAAAGAAATGGGTCTGGACCACGTGAAGAATGGGGGGGGGGTTCTGCTGGGAAGAGGAGGCTTTTATTCTGAACACAGGTGTCACTGAGAGAAAGAAAAACCTGACCCTTTTCAGACGTTGGATAAGAAATGTGAGCTTTTTGTGGACAAAAAAGAGAGAGAGAGAGATCTTTGTAGTTTGCTGGGAATATATCTGGAAAAGGTACAGAGGGAACAAAAGAGAGAGAAGGGTGGAAGATGAAAGTTGAGGAGGGGGGAAAGGAAGGGAGGGACTCTAAATATAAACATGAACAAATATGAGAAAACCAGTTCTCACAAAACATACCGGAAACAATTCTTTGATTTCCCCCTGGGCTGCCCAGGACCATTCACACAGCATTCCAGCCAAACTTACCCTACGTGGACACCTCTCAGTGTTCCTAGCTGCCTCTGCAGGGCACCCCTTCCCCCCAACCATACTTACGTGGTCCTGAGCCTATTAGAACAAAGGAAAGTGCCTTGGGGCTCAGGAGATGTGCCTTCCAACCTCAATGTGCCATACCTAGGCTAGGTGACCTTGGGCAAATCACTTCCCTTTACTGGGATTCAGTTTCTCCATCAGGAAACTGAAGGACTGGGATTGAATGAAATCTGGCATCCTTTCTTGCTGTGAGATGATGGCCACGTAATGCTTCATAGATCGCTTCTCCCTGGTGGCTCCCGCGAACATGCTGGTTTCCCTAGCTTCCTTCAGCACCAGAATCACCTGAAGTGTTTGTGAAAAATAAAAAATCCCCAGCCCCCTATCCCAATCCACTGCTTGAGAATCTCCAGGGCAGGGTCCTGGGAAGTGGGGAGAGACGTCAAATGGCCCAAGCGAATTTTGTTTGCTGGAAAGTTGGGAAAGCAAGATGCCAGGCTAATTGGATGTCATGGCTGGTAGGGTTTGATGTGCCGTTTGTCCTAGTTAAAATATTTACATTTTAAAAGAGGTCTCCACCGTCTAAACCCAAAGTTTATCAGTGTTAGTGAGAATAACAGAGGGGAAGGGGGAGTATTTATTGAAAGGCTCCCTAGTGCCTGGAAACAGCTAAGTGTCTCATGTTCTTACTAGCTATGTGACCTTGGTCACACAAGTTACTTTTCTACGCCTCGGTTTCCTTGTCCAAAATGTGGGGGAAAAATAGTACCCACCTGTGCTAGAAGAGTGTGTTGGTTGTTGTGAAGGTTCTATGAGTTTAGCACAGTGAGTGGTGCATCGTAAGCGCTCAGCGTATGTTCTTTCCAGTGGACCCTATGAGAAATATATTGGTACGGCCATTTTACAGATCTGGAAAGTAAATTCATGTGGATCAAATCCATCACCAAAATGGATTTTATAGATAATTTGTAAGTGATACAAGTGGATTTGAACCCAGGTCTATGCGGACCCCAAAAGTTCTGTTCTTTGGTACTATACCAGTCGATCACCTACTGTAGCTGAGTGGTGAGCCACTACTGGCTTAGTCAGACAACGGGTCAATTCAGGATTCTCTTTGGTCAAAGTGGGTTGTTGAACCTGGGGGAGATAACCCATTTCTGTTGGGAGAATGGCAGATTCTTTAGGCTTTCGGGTAGTGAAGGTGCTTCCTTTGTTGCCATGGTTTTCCTCATCAGAGTTGTGCAGACTGTCTCTTCTCTTGGAGGATTCATAATTCACCACACTCCCCTCCTGACCAGCCCAGCTAAGGCTGCATCAGGTTTGCTATGCATTTCTAGTTTGATCTCTTATTTATGAGAGGCAGTTTCCACAAACATGTCAAGAAGCCGAGTTTTCCATCCCAGGTGCACATGTTTGGTTTGCTTTGGGGGCCTGAAAATGGGGTGGTGGTCTGGTTTCTCTGTATCCATGATCCAGGTTCATATCCAGATGCAGAATGTGCACATTTCATGAACATTTTTCTGGTCCTGTTATCTCACTCTGGTGGCAATCCCATTATGCTTGCTGGGCTCCTTTGTGACAGCTCACGTTTCTGGAAACTGAATGTTTATACTCCACCCCCCATTCATATGTTAAAGTCTTATTCCCCAGTATGATGGGGTATTTGAAGAGAGGGTCTCTAACGAGTAATTAAGATTAAATGAGGTTGTAAGGGTGGAGCCCAGACCCCTTATAAGGATTAGTCTCTTTATAGGAAGAGGAAGAGAATACATATTTCCCAGGAGATGTGTATTTCCAAGCATAAGTTGGCCATCTCATACAAAGAGTGTACTGAACTGGTTGTGTTCCATGCTCTAGAACTAAGGGTTCTAGAACTCTTCACTTTTTAGTTGGGGGATCAGAAAAAAGTTTTAGTAACAGGTACTTTTGTTAGCAGTATAGAGTAGAGCAGAGGTCTCAGATCGGGAACTAAGGGGCTGAACTAGTCCTCAAAGATATGTGCTTTTGTTTGGCCTATGTGTTGTTCTTTAATTAAAAAAAAATTTTTTTTAACATTTATTTATTTCTGAGAGACTGAGAGATAGCATGAGCAGGGGAGGGGCAGAGACAGAGGGAGACAGAGAATCCAAAGCAGGCTCCAGGCTCAGAGCTGTCAGCACAGAGCCTGATGTGGAGCTTGAACCCATGAACCACAAGATCATGACCTGAGCTGAAGTCGGATGTTTAACTGACTGAGCCACCCAGGCACCCCTGTTCTTTAATTTTTTTTGATGGATTAAACACAAAGCAAGCCCCAAATGGTGTTTGACCTTGGGCAATTTACTTCTCTGAGTTTCAGTTTTATTACATGGTGAAATACTCCCACATTTGAGCACTAAATGAGATCACATATACAGAGCACATGGCACAAAGCAGGACACATTCTAGGTGTTTAGGAAATGGTAGCTTCTAATGACCATAGTAAGTGCACTAATGAATGTGACAGTGCAGAGATTTTCACCCACCTACCAGCTGCCATGAAGGCTTGATGTTCCCCAAACATCATTTGGAGAAACTGCTTCTTCTTTGAGTGACAGCCCAGAAGCTTTAATAACTTACCTTGAGGAATGTTGGCTTGCCTACCACTCGCTGCCTTGGTCCATACTTGGTCTCCAAAGCTTGCCTACTTTCAGATTTCAGACAGTATTTCCAGGAATGGTAGGCATCTTGTGGCTGAAATCTGAGAGTGGGAAGGAAAACCATAAGTGGGGTCATCAGAAGGAATGCACAGTTTGCCAGAGTCTTCTATGTGGGAGCCATCCCTGGCATGTGTCTGTGTGGTGATTGACTCTTCAATCCTTCACCGAGTTACTCACCTTTGAAATTTTCTGAAAAGGTTTTTCTTTCCTTTCTTTCATGTTTATGTATTTTTGAGGGGAGGGGGAGGGGCAGAGAGAGAGGGAGACAGGACCTGAAGCAGGATCCGAGCTATCAGCACAGAGCCCAGTGAGGGGCTCGAACACACAAAGCGCGAGATCGTGACCTGAGTTGAAGTCGAAGGCTTGACTGATCCATTCCGGCTCTCTGAGCTACTCACCTCTGTATCTCTAATCCTAGCACGGGACCTCGCAGAGGGGCAGGACCCAGTGAGGGTAGTTAAATGTGTTTATGAACAATTATTTTTGTTAGTGTATGTGCTGCCGAAGCGGGCACATGAATACTTATTTTTTTACTTTTTAAAATCTTTTTGTGAAAAATTTCAAAGGTACACACAAATAGAACCACTGTATAATGAACCTCCAGGTACTTCTCACCCAGCTATAACAATTATTCACATTTACCACTCTTGGTTCAGCTGTGCTCCCAGTTTTTTTTTTTTTTCTGGAATATTTTAAAGCAAACAAGATATGATAATAAATGCTTTAGTATGCATCAGTAATGGATGAAAAATCTTTTGAAAGCACAACTATAATATTGTTATCATACCCAAGTTTAACAATAATTTATGTGCTATGTACTACCTGGTTTATACTTAAAATTCTACAATTGTCCTAAAATTTCTTTCTTTCTTTCTTTTCCTCCTCCCTCCCTCCTCATCCTCCTCCCTCCCTCCTCCCTCATCCTCCTCCCTCCCTCCTCCCTCACCTTCCTCCCTCCCTCCTCCCTCACCTTCCTCCCTCTCTCCTCCCTCACCTTCCTCCCTCCTTCATCTTCCTCCCTCCCTCCCTCCTCCTCCCAGAGAAGGAGGTCTTGACAGGTCCTAGAGGCATGGGAGCTCCATAGTATCAGGCAATTCTAAAGCTTTTATCTTAGTTTCTCATTCCCTTCTCTAGTAAATACTGTTATCCACTAAAACATACCAGTGCTCCTTGGAGAAATGGCTGTTTCTAAGACTGGGAAGGCAAATACACAAGATAAGCCCAGAGCAGCTTGGAGTGCCAGAAAGTAAGGAAGTGTCAAAAAAAAAAAAATCTCCCAATGAGGGGCTTCTGTGTGGCTCAGTCAGGTTGAGTGTCCAACTTTGGCTCAAGTCATGATCTCAGGATTTAGGAGTTCAAGCCCCACATCAGGCTCTGTGCGGACAGCTCAGAGCCTGGAGCCTGCTTCGGATTCTGTGTCTCCCTCTCTCTCTGCCCCTCCCCTGCTCATGCTCTATCTCTATCTGTCTTTCAAAAATAAATAAATGTCAAAAAAAATTTTTTTTAATCTCACAGTGATAAAGCTATGTCAAGGACACAAAGGAGTCAATTGAAAGAGCTCCTGAAGACTGAGAGCTGGAACAATTTGAGCAACCAAATAGTCCAGTAGTATTGGATTATTATCCTGAAGTAAAAACAAAAAACAAAAACATCCAACTGTCCATGCTGATCTACATAAATAATGAAATAAATGGGGAGAACAGACAAACCTCTTATGCCAAAGAATTCCAAATAATTATGTAGATATTGTCTTTTCAAGGAGGGGGATCCTCAGACCCTACTCTTTAAGTGTGGGTTTCACATAGTGACTTCCTTCCAAAGAAGATAGTAAGGACAGGGAGAATAGAGTGACTTTACAGTGAAGAAACCTGAGAAAACACTCCTCAGCCAGGTGGTCAAGGTTCACATCAACAGTATCCTTGAAAGCATGTACCCCTGGTATCATGGCACATCACCTGTGTTCTTCCTTTCGTAAACCCTCATCCCCAGGCTACTGAGAAAACCATCAGATAAATCCCAACACAGGGACATTCTACAAAAATACATCACCAGTATTCACACTGTCAACGTCGTTAGAAACAAGGTATGTCTGGGGTGCCTGAGTGGCCCAGTCACTTGAGCATCCCACTCTTGATTTCAGCTCAAGTCATAAGCTCAAGGTTATGAGATCAAGCCCCAATGTCAGGCTTTGCACCGAGCGTGGAGCCCATTTGAGATGTTCTCTCCCTCTTCCTCTACCCCTCCCCCATGTCAAAAACAAAGAAATAACAACAACAAAAAACACCGAGGTATGTCTGAGAAACTGTCACAGCCCAGAGGATCTTAAGGAGAACATGCTAAGTGTCATATAGTACCCTGGAAGAGAAAAAGGACATTAGGTAAAAAAAAAAAAAAACAAAGAAATATGAGGAAACAACGGGCTCTAGTTAATAATAAGGCATCAGTATCGTTCTGCTAATAGTGACAAAGTCACCCTATTAATGTAAGATGTTAATAAGGAGGCCCCAGATGTGGGGGATATAGGGACTCTGTACCATAATCACATTTTTTTTTGGCGAATCCAAAATTATGCTAAAATAAAAAGCTTATTCAAGAAAATCTACCCAATTATTTTCTTTATTCTTCTTTCTTTCAATGCCCCAGACTAAAGGAGAGGAAGAAAATGATCCATTCTACCACCATTACAATACCCATTCAGTATGCTGCTCAGGTATAAATTGGATTATCTAACTGTTAACACTAAGGTGTGACTTTCTAATAAGCTTAATATTTTCAGGTGGTATTTACATTTTAAAAGAGGCTCTGATTTACTCAAATCTCAAAATATAATACTCAGGAGACATTTTTGAGCTGAACCTTTTTTTTTTTTAATGTTTATTCTTGAGAGAGAGCTGGGGGGGGAGGGGTAGAGACAGAGAGGGACACACAGAATCTGAAACAGGCTCCAGGCTCTGAGCTACCAGGAAAGAGCCCAATGTGGGGCTTGAACTCACGAAAGGTGAGATCATGACCTGAGCTGAAGTCAGATGCTTAACCAACTGAGCCATCTGGGCGCCCCAGAGGTGAGCCTTTTTGATGCTCTGTATCTGTCTTCCATAAGCAATCCATACAAGAAGAATGACACAGAACTATATTTACAGACTTCCCAAAAGACTTGTAAAGTCTGTGTAGAGAAAATTGATGGCCTTTTACACCACTATTTAATAAAATTTCAAAAGGTTAAGCCAGTAGAGACAAAGTGTGGTACAGTGGAAAGATTTTGGCTACCCAGAGGGAACTGTGTTCTGATTATGATGCCAGCACCTATAACTTTGTGACTTTGTTCATGCTGCTTAATTGCTCTGTGTGCCAGTGTCCTTACCTAAATAGAGATAATTAAAGCTTGATAGTGGTGACTAAGTGACATATTGCACATACAACACCAAATATGGTGCCTAGCACATAGGAGATTTCAAAAAAGAAAAAAAAAGAAAAGATGATTACTACGTTGCTGTTGTCATCATGGACCATCGTCAATGGCTCCTTTATTTTCAAGCTGAGTAACGTGGAGCAGATTACCCAGCACCCTTCAGCATCAGTTTGCTTGCATAAAATGGTGATAAAAACCACATATTCCATATCAAGTTTCTATGAAGAGTAAATGAAGTTAATGCTTTTATTGTGTTTTGTCTTGTGCTTTAGCACAGCTCTGTCTGTATCTGTCCATCCATCCATGCATCCATCTGTCTTCACAACTATCTATCGGTCTATCGATCTGTCATTATCCATCCATCCTGTCTGTGCATCTATCTATCCATCCATACATCCACCTTCCTTTACATCTATCCATCTGTCTTTCTTTAAAATTTTTTTAACGTTTATTTATTTCTTGAGAGCCTGGAAGAGACAGAGCATGAGCAGGGGAGGGGTAGAGAGAGAGAGAGGGAGTCACGGAATCCAAAGAAGCCTCTAGGCTCTGAGCTGTCAGCACAGAGCCTGACGCGGGGCTCAAACTCAGGAGCGGTGAAATCATGACCTGAGCTGAAGTCGGATGCTTAACCCACTGAGCCACCCAGGTGCACCTGTCTTTCTGTAAAGTTTACATGAAGAGACTCCAGATTCCCCTAAATGTGGCTAACAAAACAGAGCTAGGAAATTTCCCATACAGGACTTTGTACTTTTTTTTTTAACAGTGGAAACGAATGAGTTTTGAAAAGGCTCAAAGGCCTTCTTTGATATTCATGTGTTCCAGATAAAATTCTCAAATAATGCATATAAATGAAGGAAGCTTTAACCTGCAATAATTAAAGAAAAAACTGTTGGTTTTGAATAATATTGAAACTGTGGGTTTATTACATTTTCAGGGCCTTGAATTTAGAGTACAAAATAAAGCCAAGGCCAGGGAGGCTGCCTCTTCTTAAAGGTTACTCCTAATTGATAATTTGTTGAATTAAAAAATTGTTGGTGCTTTCTTGCTAGTGGCACTGAGGCCAGCTGAGGAATCGTTAATAATTCTGGGTGCTTTGAAGCCTGAAGCCAGGAATACTTCCCTTATTTTTCAGTGCAGATGCTCAAATAGAATCATCCTTGTGAGCCGTCTGTCAGTAAGCGTGCCAACTTTATGCTTACACTGTGATAAGAAACACAGTGGTTAAATATCCTTAGTTATCCTGTTCATCCCACTCTACATGGGGACCAACTTAAGACCACATATTGTGTCCTCCCTCTGGCAACACAAAGACCCACTTTCCTCTCCTATCCAGCTACCAAACAGGCAGACCTCATGGTCAAATGGTCTGGTTGAGTCAGACTCTGAGATCTTTTGGATTAACTGGGAAACCAACATAGAACAGGAAGGGAAGGGAAAGGACAGGAAGGGAGCCCCGCATTGAATCCTGAACAATGCTGACCTTTGGAGTCAAGGAGAGGCGGAAGAGCAACAGATAGCTATGAAGGCATGACCAGGGACAGAGGAGGATAACCAAATGTTCTAGAAGTCAACAGAGCCCAGCACTTCGATGGGGTCTTGTTGAGTGACCTTGAGAGACTGAGTAAAATAAAGACCAAAACATGGGCATTGGGTTTGATTACATGGTGGATATCATTGGTAATATTGGCAAAAGAAGTTTCTATGGAGTGGGATTAGAGAGAAGGGGAGGGAACTAAGGGGGAGAAGCAAATGGGGCATGAGGATGTGGGGGAAACCCATGTTTTCATTTGTGCTTGAAAATTTTCATAATTAAAAGCATTTCTAAGACTAATATGAAAAACTGGACATGCACACACACACATACCCCTCACATTTCATTTAATGGATGACATAGCATGTGAACCCAGCTCCATAGGATCTCCATGCTGTTCCACCCTGCCCTCCCCCACATTTTTGTGGCAGCAGCCACTGCTCTGCCCAAAGTAAGCCATGTGCAATTTTTCCTTTTCAGATGCCTTAGTGATCAGATTCCTTTGCTACTGTCCTTCTGAGACACATTGTTTACAGGGCTCAATATGACCAGCTGGCTCCTGGCTCCTCTCTAACTCCCTCTCACCACTTTCCCCCCATTTTGACCCTCCAGCCATTTTGGCTTCCTTGCAGATCCTTGAACAAACTCCTATATCTCCTCAGGACTTGTGCACCTCTTCTCCCCTCTGCCTTGGCGCTCTCGTGCGCGCGCGCTCTCTCTCTCAAAGCAAATCAATAAACTTTAAATAATGATCTTTGTTCATAGTTATTAAGTAAAGGCAATCTGGGAGTCTTGGAGTTGGTGGCTGAGGGAAGATCTAGAAAGCATCTAGATCAGAATTCTCCACCAATTCTATGTTGATTAGGTGAATCTGTGGGGGAAAAAAAAGCAGAATTAAGCATGTAGAGTTACCCCCTGTGCATGTGCAAGTTAAACCCTTGGAGAATCGCAACACGTGTTACCATAGGGTCAGTGAGAAGTTCTACCACCAATAAACTAGCCTAACTTGAATTAACCCACACTGGGCAATTTGCCTGCAAGAAATTTTCTGGTCATAAACATTTTATTCCTTTGGAAGTTTTCGTGGCACTGTATTTGTGTGGCATGCATAGAAATGCATCAATGTGCATGCAATACAGCATGGCCGGGAGGGTCAGTGGGGTGCAGTAATCAAGAGTATAGACGCTCAGGCCAGGTCTGCCTTGATTAGGTCCTGGCTCTGTGGCTTTCAGCTGTATAGCTTTGGGCAAATTACTCAATCCTGTGACTCAGTTTCCTCATGTGCGAAATGAAGATAATAATAGTAGGACCTACCTCATCTAGTTGTAATGAGGATTAAAAGGGTTAATCCATGTAAATTCTTGAAGAAATGCCTGACCCATATAGCAAGCAACCACTAGCTTGCAACAGTTTTACAAGCCATGTGTTTTTCAATAAAAATAAGTAACAACACAGTGTTGGTTTCAAACTCTTTAGACCCTTGCAATTTTCTTGTTTTTAAAATTTTTTTAAATGTTTAAAAAATTTTTTTTTAATGTTTTCTTTATTTTTGAGACAGAGAGGAACACACAGAATCCTTAGCAGGCTGTAGTCTCTGAGCTGTCAGCACAGAGCCCAACTTGGAGCTCGAACCCACAAACTGAGAGATCATGACCCGAGCCAAAGTTGGAGGCTTAACCAACTTGAGCTACCTAGGCACCCCTAGACCCTTGCTATTTTCAAACACAAAGGGGGCTTCAGCCCGGTGGTAGTGACAAGGAATTATGACTCCTTTTCTGGGAGTTATTCTTGGGCAATTTGAAAACCTGTCTGGCCCATTTTGCTGAGTGCTTAATGAGCCCACGTAACCTCTTTTTTTTTTTTTTTTGGCTAATATTTTTATTTCATTTTATTGTATCTCTAGTTTGTATTATTTTACAACTCTGGTCAAGTTGTCATTTATATGTCATTTAATATTTTATATTTCCCATCCTTTTGTTTTCTCTTTTCTTACCTTCCTCTTTGACCTCGATCTTTCTATGTCAACTCTTTCTACAGATCCCATATGTATAATAATGTACAACTATAATAATACTTGCTCCCTTATTTATTAAAAAAATTAAAATTTGAATTCCAATATAGTTACCAAACGGTGTTATAGTAATTTTAGGTGTAGAATAGAGTGATTTGATAATTCTATACATTATTCAGTGCTCCTCATGCTAAGTGTACTCTTAATCCCCATCACCTCTTTCACCGATCTACCAACCCACCTCCCCTCTGGTAACCATCAATTTGTTCCCTGTAGGTAAGAGTCTGTTTTTCTTTTCTTTTTTCCTTTTTTTTGTTGTTCATTTGTTGTGTTTTTTGGATTCCATATATGAGTGAAATCATACGGTATTTGTCTTTCTCTGAGTGACTTATTTCACTTAGCATTACGCCCTCTAGGTCCACCTATGTTGTTGCAAATGGCAAGATTTTGTGCTTTTTTATGGCTGAGGAATATTCCAGTGTGTATATTTACATATATACACTGCATCTTCCTTATCCATTCATCACCCGATGGACACTTGGGCTGCTTCCATATCTTGGCTCTTGTAAATAATGCTGCAGTAAACATAGGGGTGTATATATCTTTTTGCATTAGTGTTTTCCTATTCATTGGGTAAAAACTAGTAGGGGAATTACTAGATACTATGGTAGTTCTCTTTTTAATTTTTAAGGAATCTCCATACTGGTTTCCACGGTAGCTACACAAGTTTGCATTCCCACCAACAGTGCACAAGTGTTCCTTTTTCTCCACATCTTCACCAAGACTTGTTATCTCTTGAGTTTTTTATTTTAGCCACTCTGACAGGTGTGAGGTGATACCTTATTTTGGGTTTGATTTGCATTTCCCTAGTGATGAGAGTGATGTTGTACATCTTTTTATATGGTTGTTGGCCATCTGGATGTCTTCTTTGGAGAAATATCTAGTCATGTCTTCTGCCCATTTTTAATTGGATTCATTTGGTTTTTGGTTTGGTTGTTTGACATTGAGTTGTATAAATTCTTTATATATTTTGGGTACTATCCCTTTATCAGATATATCATTTGCCAATATCTTCTCCCATTCAGTAGGTTGCTTTTGTTGATGGTTGGCTTTGCTATGCAGAAGCTTTTTATTTTGATGTATTCCCAATAGTTTATTTTTCCTTTTGTTTCTCTTGACTCAGGAGACATATCTAAAAAAATGTTGCTATGGCGGATGTTAAAGAAGTTACTACCTGTGCCCTCTTTTAGGATTTTTATGGTTTCAGGTCTCACATTTAGATTCTTAATACATTATGAGTTTGTTTTTGTGAATGGTGTAAGAAAGTGGTCTAGTTTCATTCTTCTGCATGTTGCTGTCCAGTTTTCCCAGAACCATTTGTTGAAGAGACTTTTTCCCACTGCGTGTTCTTGCCTCCTTTGTTGAAGATTAATTGGCCATATGATTGTGGGTTTATTTTTGGGCTCTCTGCTCTGTTCTGTTAATCGATGTATCCATTTCTTGTGCCAGTTCCATACTGTTTTGATCACTACAGCCTTGTAGCATGTCTTGAAATCTGGAATTGTTATCCCTCCTGCTGTATTTTTCTTTTTCAAGGTTGCTTCAGCTATTCTGGGTCTTTTGTGGTTCTATACAAAGTTTTAAGATTTTTGTCCTAGTTCTGTGAAAGGTGCTGTTGGTATTTTGATAGGGATTGCAATTAAATTTGTGGATTGTTTTGGGTAGCCCGGAGATTTTAACAATGCTTGTCTTTCTAATCCATGAACATGGAATACCTTTCCATTTCTTTGTGTCACCTTCCATTTCTTTCATCAGTATTTTATAGTGTTGAGAGTACAGGTCTTTTACCTCCTTGGCTAAGTTTATTCTTAGGTATTTTATTGTTTTTGGTGCAATTGTAAATGGGATTGTTTTCTTAATTTCTCTTTCTGCTATTTCATTATTAGTGTATAGAAATGTGACAGATTGCTGTGTAATGATCCCACATGACCTCTTGGTTCCTTCCTTGCTTGCTAGTGAGCCACACTCAAACTTAAGAGAACATGAAATATCCACGTCCTGGCTCTCCAGAAATGCAATTGTCTTTCACAAGTGTATCATTCCCTCTTTCTCTGCTTCTGTCTTTGCTGTCTGTCTTCCTCTGGTTTTCTTTCTATCTCTCTTTTTCTGTGTCTCTCTCACACACATATCAAACAATACACGTTTTGTTTGTATATATGGTCTCCCTGTGTGTGTATACATATGTATATGAGTGTATGCATATGCCTGTGTATGTGTGTGTCTGCCTGTGTGTGTCTCTGTGTCTACATATGTGTCTCTGTGTGTTTGTGCATGTGTGTATCTGTGTGTTTCTGTGTGTCTGCATGTGTGTTTCTGTATGTTTCTGTTTGTGAGTGTTCATGGGTGTTTTGTGTGTGTCTACATGTGTGCGCGCGTCTGCATGTGTGTTTGTGTGTATTTGCATGTGTATCTGCGTGTCTTTGTGTGTGCTTGTGTATCTGTGCATGTCTGTGTTTGCATGTGTGTCTTTTGTGTCTGCACGTGTGCATGTGTGTCTGCATGTGTGTGTGTTTGCATGTGTCTGTATATGTCTGCCTGTGTGTTTGCATGTGTGTGTCTGTGTTTTGCATGTGTATCTGTGCATGTCTGTTTGCATGTGTGTCTTTGCGTGTCTGCATGTGTGTTTTCACGTGTATCTGTGTGTCTCTGTGTGTTTGCACATGTGTGCATGTCTCTGTGTTTACATGTGTGTGCGTGTCTGTTTGCATGTGTGTCTTTCTGTGTCTGCATGTGTGTTTGCATGTGTATCGGTGTGTTTCTGTTTTGCATGTGTATCTGTGCATGTCTGTGTGTTTGTGTGTGTTTGCATGTGTGTGCGTGTCTGTGTGTCTGTGTGTTTGCATGTGTATCTGTGTGTCTCTGTGTTTTGCATATGTATCTGTATTTGCATGTGTGTACGTGTCTTTTTGTGTGTGTGTCTGTGCATGTCTTTGTGTTTGCACGTGTATTTGTGTGTGTCCATACGTGTGTCTGCATGTGCATGTGCACGCATAACCCTTTCCCCAGACGTGACTCTGCTTCTTGGTCTCGCAGCTTCTAGCAGCCCTCTCTCCCTTTGTCACAAGGGGGTCAGACTCCAGAAGACCCTCCCGCCCACCATCCCCCTGACTTCCAGCTGAGCAAAGTGGAAGATAAGGGCTGCTTCAAATGGCTCCTTTTCTCTGACTCCACATTGTGAACATGCCAGTGTTTATTTGGCCACATGGTCCGTTTGGGAGGATTTCCCTTGCAGTCCTGCTAAAAATCACCCCATTTTCTTTCAGCCTTTGTCCTCTTTTTGCCTCAACCCCACCTGAGGTCAGACACCTTTCTTCTCTGTTTTTCAGTTATCTCTGGTGCTTTTATTCCCATCAGCAACTTAAGCTGCTACCTAGCAATTTGAGTCAGGGTGTTCAGCCTCTGATTTTTGAGAGAAACACGCCCCTGATATTAAGCGGTTCATAGGCCCCATCCTCTGTCTGTGTCATTTAATGGGAGGAATAATGAAGGAGCAACAACAAGCCAAATCCAACTACTTCTTTTGGGTAATTCTCCTATTGATTGCTCCCTAATCAGAAAACCTGTGGTCTTCATGTGAAGCAAAGACATTTGAAGCCAGCATTTTTATCACATTTGTCCAGCATAGATTGGAAGCTGATTTTCAAAACATCAGAACGAGATCTAGAAGAACCTGTCCTGTCGGGGGTTTGCTTTCGTGGGCTAAGAAAATATCCCAACAGCTTTTTGACCTACGAAATCTGTCTTCAGAAAGTGGTTTCCACACGTGTGACATGTTTAGCCTGCCTCGGAAAAACACAATTTATATTTGACAGTTTTAATATTTTGAACACTGCGTGTGGACGTTTTTTATCAGGCAGGTTGTTTATGTTGACAGTGGGAGTTTGCAAACTAATGAAGAAAATAAGAAAGGAAATTAGCTTGAAGCTGCTGAGTATTTGCGAGCAGAAGGTAAACGAAGGAGGTACCGATGTCTAGAAATAATTGCCATCGCTGCCATGGTCCTCCATTAGCGCTGCTAGAAGACCCAGGGTCTGACAGTTAAATTAAAGCTTGCAACCCAGTGAAAAATTAGCAGCAGAAAGCTTGAATTCTGGTAACATCACACTGCGTGCCATTTACTGTAGGGCTTGACAACTTTGTTCCATTCATAATATTCATTGGGGGGTAAGACGGTTTGGGAGACGTAGAAAACACTTTTAGCTGTAGCAGGCAGTGTTTACAAAGCGATGATCCGGCCAGTTTGCCATGACAGTGAGGGCTTGCTCAGGGAATTTCCTCTCTTGTTATGTGACACTGGATGATGACTGGAGTCTGAACTTTGACACCAGACAGAGTTGAGTATAAAGCCCAGCTCCACCTGGGTGGACCCTACTGGCTTTGTGTCTTTGGGCTAGGGACTTAAGCTTTCTGTTCCTTAGTTTTCTCACCTTCAAAATGTAGCTAATAATATAACCTACCTCGTAAGATTATGAAGGAGTCGATGAGATAATGCATTAAAGGGCCTTGCACCATGTTTGGCACATCATAAGCAATGTAGTTGCTATTATTCAAGAAGGCAGTAGAAGAGGAGTTTCGTCACAGTGGAAACATTTGGAGGCTTCATGGGAAAGGTGCAAGTTGAGGTTCATCTGAACTATGAGTAAGGGTCTGACACGAGCATATGGGTTGGAAGAAAAGGGCAGCCTAGAAAGAGGAGAAGCGTCCGCAAAGATCTGCGGAGGCAAAGAGTTGATGGCCTCTTCAGGGCTTGAGAGAAGGACCGGGAGCAGGGAATGACCTTGAACTAAAATAGTCTCACGACCACTTTCTCTGTCACTCCTCAAGCGTAGGAAGTGGTCTTTCTGAATAGCCGGGTAACTTGCTTCAAGCTAGATTCTCTTGTTCAATTCTTAAGCATCCAAGACCCAAGGAAGGGCAACCCAGCAAGGTAGTTCACCATCTCTCCCAAGACCCTCAATGCATTCCCCCTTTTCCCTTCCCCTTGGCTGGCCCTTGCCAATCTGGTGGATGAAAAATGGTATTTTCTGGCTGACGCCTCATTTAGGAAATAGGTACAATGCTTCAGTTCAAATATAATGCTACAGTCTTTTAAGAAATGGCGTTATCTGTCGAAATCAGGTATATAAATACCCCTTCACCCAGGAATCCAATTTTGAGGGATCTGTCCTACACAGCTGAATGTACCAGTGCATAAAGATAAATGTACTAGCATGTCTATTGCAATATTATTGAAAACGGCTTAAAAAGGCAGAAGCAAATCCAATGTTGTCCACTGATGAAGATGGTTGAATTAACAGGGAGGGTTACTCCTTCTATGGAATACGATACAGCTTTTATAGAAATTGATTACATCTCTATGTATCAACATCTCTCTGAGCCAGTTACATGCTATAACGTGAATAGTATGATCCAGTTTTTTTAAAAAAGCAGGAAAACTTTTTCTGTGATGTATGGTTGTAGGAACATAAAGAAAAGTGTGGAAACGCACCCACCAAACTTAGCTGTGTTTCCTTGCTGGAAGGGTGTCCGGGATTGAGCAAAGAGGGAGCAACAGTTGCCCTTTTCTTTGTAAACCCGATTTTGACTTGTTACCACCAGCATGCATTTTGTAGCTTGAAAGGAAAATGCACGAAAATACATAAAAATGGCACTTAGCTGCTGAATAGGGGATACGGGAAAAGAAACGTGGAGTGAAAGGGAAGGAAAATTGTGGAAGCCATGAGCAGGAAAGGAGAATGACAGCCGCTCTTGTTGATGTGTGTGCTGGGCTGGCTTCAGATTTTGCTTGAGGGGGAGCATGTCTCCCTTCTTGTACGGTAGAGAGGGAAGCCAGCAAGTCAGGGCATCTGTCTTAGCTTGACATGGAAACTTCCTTGCATGAGGCAGTCCCTGCTCACCTGTGCAGCATCATCTCCCCCCCCCCCAAACTTTAGGCGTGAGTACCATTGAGTTGCTTGCCTGGCAGCCCACATGCCATCATAAACACACACGTGCACACATGCACACACACGTGCACAAACACTCATGCGTGTGCTTTCTGTGGTTTCTCACTTCTTTGTTGTTCTTTAAGCCCAGAGCACTCCTCACATTTCTTTTTTCTTTTTAATTTTTAAATGCTTATTTTGAGAGAGAAAGAGAGAAAGCAAGTGGGGTAGGGGCAGAGAGAGAGGGAGAGAAACCCAAGCACACTCCACAGCCACAGCACAGAGCCTGATGTGGGGCTTGAACTCCTGAACCGTGAGATCATGACCTGAGCTGAAGTCAGATGCTTGACCAACTGAGCCACCCAGGCGCCCCAGGTGAATTTGTATTTGGCTTCTGTTTCAGATGAGGAAATGGAGGGCAGAGCAGTGGCGTGACCCATTCAAGGACCCACGGTGAAATGCTGATAGAATCAAATATTAAGGCCCTGTCTGCAGACTCCTACCTTGGGACGTTTCTGCTTCACCTATACTGTGAATTGCAGAAACGTACACACCACAGTGGAATGCATTGGTGACTCTGTTACTGTTACTCAGGTGTGGTTTGTAGTTTGGGTCACATCACAGACTCCCTCTGATTCATTCTGTTGACTAGCCCTTAGCCAGACCATAATACCCTAATGACCAGGTGGATGAGTTAGGAAGCTTCCCCCTGCAAGTAACAGGCAAATCTAACTTAAAGGAGCTTAAACAAATTACGGAGGCATATTCTTTCATGCAAAGAAAAGTTTGCCTTAAGGCATGAGCTAGAACTGAAGGCTCCCCATCTTTCTTCTCTGCCACCCTCCACTTGTGACTTTTATCCTCTGGTGGCTCCCCTCCTGGTTACAGGGGATTTGCTGCAGTTCTGGGCCTCTTGGTCTGCACACAAAAACAGTCAAATATGGGGAGAGCAAGGAGCCTGACCTGTATACTTTTAAAAGAGGAGACGGCACCGGGGTGGCTCAGCTATTAAGCATCTGACTTGGGCTCACGACGTGATCTCACAGTTGGTGAGTTCGTGTCCCACATCGGGTGAGTTGGAGCCCCACATCCAGTGAGCTCGAGGCCCAGGTGAGCCTCACTTCTCCCCCAACCCCTCTGTGTTTCTGCCCTCATAGGATTTTCCCTCTCTCTCTGCCCCTGCCTCACTTGCGCCCTCTCTCTCTCTCTCTCTCAAAATAAAACAAATAGAAGATAGGAGACAAAAACGCCACCAAGTCTTCCTCTGTGGGTCTGGGCAGTAAGGGATTAAAGTTGCCCAAACGTTTGACCGTTGGCCCCAGATACTGGGAGGTAACCTCTAAGCCCTTGGAGTGTCCTGCCTGATAAGAATGTCTTTGTTTACCTGATGGTCTTGGGCTATGGCCCATAGTCTATGTTAACAAGGCCTTGGGCCTTGCTTTGTGGCTCACCCTCTGGAGGGGCTGCAGACTAACTTTAGCCATGGGGCTGGTCAGTCCTGTCTACATGACTGAGCCCCAGCAAAACTCTGGGTACCAAGATTCAGGTGAGCATCCCAGGGTGGCAATACTCCATGCATATCATCACACATGGCTATTGAGAGAAGTCAGTACCATCTGCGTGATTCCATTGGTGAAGGTCAACTCGAGTCTCCATGCTTGGTATCTCTTGGACCTCTTCCCTTGGCTGATTTCAGTCTGTGCTCTTTTACTGTAATAAACCATACGATTGGTATAGTTGAAGTAAATTATCAAAACTGAGGGTGGTCTTGGAGACCCCCAAACTTGTAGTTGGTGTCAGACGGGAGGAAAGTCTTAGAGACGGTGTCCTTCTCCATAGGTCCTATTGACCAGAGCTGTGTCCTATGCTTGTTTCTCTGTCAGTCACAGGCAAGTGGAACTGCCTTGGGTGGCTTGGATTGAAAAAGATTTAGCCCCCAGGATGGTGAAGAGCCTCCCCTGGAACGTTGGGCCTGTGATTCTTGAGACTTCTCTTAGGAACGAAGAAGGAGGGGCAATCATAACTGTCGGGATGCAGCTGACAGTGTCTACAACAAATTGTTTTTTTATCACTTTCTTTCTCCTTGCTGGGAGCAGTGTAGCACCCCAAAGGGGCATTTTACCTCTGCTCTCTGGATCTGGCCATGCTTCCTACCGCCTGAAGGACCGTGCAATTTTCATTCCAGACCGCGACACTGATAAACTTGTCGATGTTTTGATCAAAAAGGCTTTGGAAAAAAGCCGCTTGGCCTGACCTTTCCCTATGATCAGTATTTGTGCAAAATAAGAACAAAAAAAAATATCAGTGTAGAAACCTGAGAGAGTTCTTCCCTAAAGACCTCTTTCTGTCACTGACCACCTCCCGTCAGCGGAGGCTTCGCATCCCAACCAGCCTAGGCTTTTGGCCTACAAGTTGTTTCTGGAGATGTGAGTGTCCCATAAAAATAATAAATTCTTATAATAATGATATTAATGTATTGAGGGTTATTCTATACCACGTATTGTGCAGAGAGGCTCTGAACCCATTACCTCATTTAATCTCATTTTAAATCCCATTTCAACGAATGTGAGGTAGGTTTTGATTACATTTATTTGTGTGTAGATGAGCACACTGAGGCTCAGAGAAGTGAAGTAACTTGCCCATAGTCACACAGCCGGTAAGTGCTATAGTCAGAGCTGTATGCTTCTCAAGCAGGGTCTTGAGCTACTAAGCTACACTGCCATGTTGTGAGTTCATATCGGTGGGGAGAGGGGTTTTATCAGAGGAATAGGAGGTTGCCCCTGAGGGGTGTGGAGCACAGGATGGCTTGCTCATTTTGAAAAGGGCATTTGGGTAATATCAGAGTGTTCCAGAATGCCCTTGGTAGGCTTGTCCAGCCTACCCCTGGAGTTTATTTGAGAACGACCTTGCATGCTTCAACCAAAGAAACATTTCTTTGATCTATTTTATGTTAGGTCTTGGATTCCATGTAATATTTCATTTGAGTAGAACATTTCACTGTCCTTAGAAAAGAAAATTAGAAATCCTTTCATCTAGATGAGAGTGGAAAATCTATGGCCTGTGGACCAACTCTGGGAAGTTGCCCATTTTTAGAAATAAAGTTATACGGGAACACAGACATACCCATGCACTGGACATATCGTCTACATTTGCTTTTGTTGTAAATGGCAGAGTTAAAAAATGTACCATCTGCTCCTTTTCAGAAAACATTTGTGGACTTCTGATCTAGATCAGGGTGTCTTAACCTTGTCACTTGACGTTTGGGGTCAGATCATTATTTAAATTTCTTTAGTGTTTTTTTTTTGTTGTTGTTGTTTTTTTGAGAGAGAGAGTACTCACTGGGGGGGAAGGACAGAGGGAAAGGGAGACAGAATTCAAAGCAAGCTCTGCACTGTCAGAGCAAAGGCCATCACGGGGCTCGAGCCCACGAATGGTGGGATCATGACCTGAGCCGAGGTCAGACGCTCAACTGAGCCACCCAGGCTCCCATGAGTCAGATCCTTATTTTTGGAGGATTTTGATCTATGTGTTGTAGGGTGTTGAGCAGCATCCTTGACATCCACCCACTACACCCCAGTGGCAACCCCCACCCCAATTGTCAACGAGTACCTTCAGTCAACCAGCACATCCATGATCTCTAGATCATGTTCTTATTATGTTCATTATTATTATCATGTTCGATATTATGTTCTTTCCAGATCTGACATTCTAGACATTTATGGCTTCTTACAGTCCTTTCAATGAAAGTGGCCAATAGATTTTGGCTACCATTTTTATAGAATTTATTCATGAGTATCGAGGGAGAAACCACTGTGTGCCTCTGTGACATCATTTTCTGGATAGATCTTTTTAGCTATTCAACTCCAAATGGATCATTTCATCAATATGCTTTAAAAATAACTCTTTTAGGGGCGCCTGGGTGGCTCAGTCGGTTAAGCAGCCAACTTCGGCTCAGGTCATGGTCTCATGGTTAGTGAGTTTGAGCCCCATGTCGGGCTCTGTGCCGACAGCTCAAAGACCGGCTCCTGCTTCGGCTTCTGTGTCTCCCTTTTCTCTCTGCCCCTCCCCCACTTGTGCTCTGTCTCTATCTCTCAAAAATGAAGAAACATTAAAAAAATAATTCTTTGGCAAGGCATGTTTTGGCCTCACTTAGGGTGGCAGATGGTAACCTGAGGCTTGGGGAAGGAGGAGACGGCTGGTGTTGAGATCTCAGTTTAGCCAGATTGGACACGTCAATGAAATTTCTCTGACCTTCAGTTTTTTTGTCTCTGCCCTGGGAACAATAATGACTACCTTACTGAGTGGTTGTGACACTCATAGGAGATGACATCATGGAAACAAGGAGCTTAGAAAAGATGGCCTGGAGGTTATTTGTATATGCATCTCCAAAGGGTACAGCAACATTGAGCCAAAACACCCTCCTGGTACACACTGGATTTCCAGCAGAATAGGAGAGATACCTCTCTAAAGCCCGGAAGTTTTGAGAAAGTTTATGAAACCATGCATTTTCGTAATTCTCTTTGGGGCTGGTAAAGAAGTATCACTGTGTAGCTGAGACATACAGGAGGATGGAGTAAAATAACATTGAACGTATGCCACGTTTTATGACTTGGTGATTATAAACTCTCAGGAGCTGGAATATCACTAGAGGGTTAGACAAGAAAATGATGCTTGATTATAATATGTCCAGGACCACAGTGTTAGTACCATAATTTAAAAAAAAAAAATCTAGTTTGAGACCCTAATTCTTTTCATTTTCACAATGCCTCTTGCTTTTGTGAATCCTAAGAATTCAGAGACCCTCTGTACCTGTGCCATTGTCAAGTATTGAAATCATTGTCTCCAAATCTATTTCATTGAACTCATAGCTATCGAGTTGTCTACCGTTTAGACATTTCCCTGTGGCCTAAAGATTGCACCATGGTGTAATCACGTAAGCTAATTATCTGTAGTTGAAATTTTGGTTCAGGTTCAGCTTTTCTAATAGGAGATTTTATAATTAGGTTCTGTGCCACTCTATGGGTGGCACCTTTTCCTTATGTCTATGTACGTGTGTGTGTACATGGTGACATTAAAGATGTGACATTATGTGTGTGTGTGTGTGGAAGGCCATCCAGGGAACGTGAACAGTCTGAAGGTCTCCATACAAATGCTGACACTATCCATGACCTTTCCAATCAGCATGTGGAGCCTGGGCTAGAAGCCAACAAGTCGGGGCTGCACTCTGCTTTTTGCCAATTATCTGCTCTGTGTCCTTGAGAGAGTAACCCCACTCTGGGCCTCAATTTTCCCCTCTGTAAAATGAGCACGTTAGATAAACAGAGCTTTTGCCATTGAAGTTCCCACTCCTCCTCTCCATCAGGCCTTTCTCGCCCTCTGACCTCCAGCCCCACGTTTAGGCCATTTTAACATATTCAACTCCAAAGTCCTTCTCTTTTACCTCCCCCCTTTCCAATTCATTGCTTCCTGCTGAGCTGATTGTTAACGGCACTGTTACAGGATCATTTTCCAGAAAAGGTAAAATCATGACTCCCGTAGCCATGCAAAATAAATGTGTGTGTGTTCACTGGGTTGAGTAGTGTCCCCCCTCCAAATTCACATGTACCCAGAATCTGTGAATATGATCTTATTCGGGGGTAGGATCTTTGCAGGTGTAACCAAATTGAGATGAAGTCATGCTGGATGAGGATGGTCCCTAAATCCGATGCCTGGTGCCCTTGGAGAAGAAATCTGGAAACAGGGAGAATGCTGTGTGCAGACAGAGGCAGAGAGTCAGAGTGATGCATCTATGAACCAAAGATTGCCAGCAAACATGAGAAGCTAGGGAGAAGGCAGGGAGGATTCTCTCCCAGAGCCTCCAAGAGAGCCTGACCCCACAGACACCTTGCTTTCAGACCTCTGTCCTCCAGAATTTTGAGAGAGTAAGTTTCTGTGCTTTGTGGCCACTAAATTTGAGATAATTTATTATAGCAGCCCTTGGAAACAAATACATTGGGAGAAGGTAGCAGAAAATAATCCAATTTGATTTGACGAACTTTTGCTGAGGGTCTGTGCGGTGGCTTCCAGCCTTGTGGCAGGTGTGGGGGATTTGGAAGGGGCTGTTAACAGTCACCATCGATAACACATGGTAGGGGCCACATCGTTTGGGCTGATTTGTCTTCCTTTTTTGGTCTTCCAAATGGATCCTTCTTTCCATTACAGTGTTTGGCTTTTGTCATTGGATTGGATCCCTCTTGTTGACCACTAAAAACCCTGTCAGCCCCACTTTTTACTCCATGTGCCGCTGTGGTAACCAGGTGAGAGCAGATGTCAACAGACTTCAACAGCTCAGCCTTCACCCAAGACTCTCAGGATGTACCTCTAGCTTCTTGTCTCAGGGCTTCGCTAATACCCCATTGGTAACTCAGGTGGCTTGTAGGAGCTTACTGGCATTCATAGGGGACCCAGGAGTGTGTATGTGCACATGCACACACGCGTGTGTCTGGTTCATGCCCATGGGGCCACTCCTGAATGATGCATACAGGGTATCTTGGCATTGTTTTCCTTTTCTCTGTTCCTCTTCCCTGGACCCTCACTCCAACTCCCTACAATCCCTGACCAAGTAAGCCACTGGCACACTGACCCTTGTCACTGGTCTCACTCTCAGGAGACCTAGGCTGAGACAGTGTTCCCCTCACTCCACAGCACCTTCCTCTGTCAGATCTTCCTTCCACCCAACCTCAGGCTTGAGTCATTCCCCTCTTTGCTTTGGGACCATTTACCTTCTGCGCCATTTTGATCCTAATGGGATGCAAATGTGAATTATTAGGGAAGTGGAGTTGGTTGGAGGGTTCTCCCAGATGTGTGTTCTTACCTGCTGTGGGTTGCTCTGGACAGCAGAGTGAGATCCTGGTTGTCTGCAGCTCAGACCCCTCAGGTGTCTCTGGGGGCCTGTGGCCGGAAGGTGAAGGGCCATTTCTAGCTCTCTGTTGCTTCTTTCGGGCAGGAACAGAGCCTTTAGGGGCTCCAAGCACAGTGTTGTTTGGTTTCCTATGGCAACAGCAACAAATGACCACAAACGAATGGGTCAAAACAGTATACATCTATTATCTTACCATTCTGGTGGCCAGAAATCCTAAAATCAAGGTGTTGGCAGGGGCTACATTCCATTTGGAAGTTTTAGAGGCATATCTCTCTCCTTGTGTTTTGCAGCTTCTGGGGGCCACTGGCAGTGCTAAGCTTGTGGCCCCTTTCTCCATCTGAGAGGGTACCATTTTTACCCCCAAGTCCATCATCCCATCTCTGACCTCCTGCCTTTGTGTTAAAAGGATTCCTGTGGCAGGGTGCTTAGGTGGCTCATTTGGTTAAGCCTCTGACTCTTGACTTGACTCAGATCATGATCTCATGGCTCATGAGATTGAGCCCTGCTTCAGATTCTGTGCTGACAACATGGAGCCTGCTCTCCCTCTCTGTCTCTGCCCCTCCGCTGTTCTCACTCTTTCCATCTCTCAAATATAAGTAACTAAACTTAAAAAAAACCCAAAAGGATTACTGTAGTCACCCTGAGCTTAGCCAGGTCATTCAGGAAAACCTCCCCATCATTATACCCGTAATTTAATCACATCTACAAATTCCCTTTCACCGCATGTTACCTTTATCATATTCATAGGTTCTGGGGATTAGGGCATGGAAATATTTGAATGGGACATTATTCTGCTTATCTTACTTTTTTTTTCACCTTATTTGGTAAAAAGATCCTATCCATCTATCTATTGCTCCATCCATCCATATCATCTATCATATATCTGTCTACTTAGCCTATATACTTACCTATTTTACTCACCATGATTCTTAAGTAATGAGAGACTTTTATACCTGGCATAAATCTCAAACAAAATGAAACTTGGAACAAAGAACCTTCAAACAATGAAATCTCTACAAAGGAACAAGATAATTTTAGAAATGACACGTGGACTCTGAAGCAGCACCTTGTTCAAAAGTAATGTTCTTTTCAGGAGCAAATATTGTTAAGTGGAAGTCTCAGCTTATCTCAGGACCTCACTAAATCACTGCTCATCAAACTGGGTCCAAAATGAAGTTCCTGATCAAAGATACCAAACTCCTGCTCAGCTGTTAATGGATATGATTATGTTGAGATCTTCATGTTTGGCCCATTTCTTCTCTTCCAGTCCTTGTGGGTAGACATTTTCCTTTTTTTGGAAAAAAAATGTCTACCTTGTGGGTAGACATTTTCCATTTTTCCTTTGGGTTCCCCAGAAGCACCAAGTAACAGTCCCAACCACCAGTGACTTAAACAAGAGGTGATTTACTATTTCCTACCAAAGAACGCTGGTAATAACAGAGGACCACGCATGTCTGGCCTGAGCCTGTGATGTAATTAATCCTTCAGCTAATAGCCAGAAAGGAGTGTATGGTAAAGACAGACTGGTCTACACTTCTCCAAGCCAGGAAATGTAGAGTTAACCCCTCCCGGGGTAACTTTCATTGTGTCCCAAGTTGGTGAGGGAGGCGGGAGTTAAGATTATAACCAAGGGCTAGAGAGTTCAGGAGGAACTCATTCCTTTTCTTGAGAAGTATTTGCTGAGACAGCATCTTTATGGGCCGAGTCTGTCTGTCTCCTACTAAGGCCAGTTTACCAGAGGAAGGATTATGGTGGATGCTTCATCCTTGGACTTAGTAGAGCAGGTGCTAAAGGTCTGTGCCTTTGTACATGCCAATTAAACATTTGAAAAAGGCAATGATTTTGGACAGAAGTTTTGACCTCAGAATAGTTGTCATTGGCAACGGCCAGCTCCTTTGTAACCCTGCATGGTCCTTCGCTTGTTTGCCATTCTTTGTGGCTCATCGTCTCCACCCTGGCTATTTTACAAATAATATACCTCCCTCCTCCATTCCCCTTCTGCCTCCATTCTGAATGGATCTACTTTTTCATGTTATCCCTTTGATCAGAAACATTAAATAGCTTCCATTTCATAGCCTTCCTATTGAATAGGGCACAGCCTACTGGGTCAGATCCAAGGTTATATCCTTGTCTTATTGCCTACTGTTGCCCAGAAAGTTCTGACTATCAATGATGCCTTGTCTTTTTCTATCTCCACGTCTTTGCTCAACACTCATTTTTTTAATTAAAAAAAAATTTTTTTTAACGTTTATTCATTTTTGAGCGACCGAGTGTGAACAGGGGAGGGGCAGAGATAGCAGGAGACACAGAATCTGAAGCAGGCTCCAGGCTCTGAGCTGTCAGCACAGAGCCCCATGTGGGGCTCAAACTCACGGACTGCGAGATCATGCCCTGAGCTGAAGTCCGATGCTTAACTGACTGAGCCACCCAGGTGATCCTCAACACTCATTTTAAGTTAGAACTTGCTCTTGCATCATTGCCTACAAATTTCTGTCTCTTCTGCAGTGGACAGTTCAAGTGCTCTCTGTCCTGGGATTTTCTCAACCAGACGAAGCCTTTTTCTCCTTGAAGGTTTTCTCCTGAGATAGTATTTCTGTAAAGTTTTTTTCTTAGATACTGTTTCTGAGAAATGTTCAGCTCATCATCAACTATAATTTTTTTTTTTTAAGTTACTGGTTTAGGGGTACCTGGGTGCCTCAGTCGGTTAAGCGTCAGAGTCAGACTTCAGCTCAGGTCATGATCTCGCGGTGCGTGAGTTTGAGCCCTGCATCCGGCTCTGTGCTGACAATCCAGAGCCTGAAGCCTGCTTCAGATTCTGTGTCTCCCTCTCTCTCTCTCTCTCTCTCTGCTCCTCCCCCACTCACTCTGTCTCTCTCAAAAATAAAAATAAATATTAAAAAAATTTTTTTAAGTTACTGCTTTACATGCCATAATTCCCTTAAAAGACTGACTTAATATGAATAACTTTAATTTTCTATTGTCCAGATCATCAAACCTCCTATCCACATAGAATTATTTAATTAGCTAGGATGATGTATTTTATAAAAAAACAAAACCCAAAAAACTGTAGCAATTTCAAAGCATTATTTAGTGTGCTTTTTAGAACTTATTAAAACCAGAGGCTCTTGGTCTCCCACAGGCTAACAAGACACAATCCAGAGAATTTTGCCTAATATTCCAGAATGTTCTCGAATCCTTGAAGCCCATCCATGAACTACCAACCTCATTAGCTCAAGAACAAGATCTTGTGTTGTTGTTTTTCTTTAATGGTTTTTTAATTTATTTGGAGAGAGAGAGGGAGGGCATGCGCGCACGTGAGCACAGGAGGGGCAGAGAGAGAAAGAGAGATAATCCCAAACAGACTCTGCCCTGTCAGCATAGAGCCTGCCGTGGGGCTCAATCTCACGAACCATGAGGTCATGAACTGAGCCGAAATCAAGAGTTGGACACTTAACCAACTGAGCCACCCAGGCCTCCCAAGAGCTTGTGTTTTGATAGATTAATTCTCCTGTATCTTATATGAGCTGAAGCAGAAGGGAACTCTATTTGACATTGTCAATAGACAACTTCTAACAAGATTAATATTAAACTTGATTCAACAAATGTAATTTTTATGGGTTTACTTCAAAGGGAGAAAGGCTTCTGTGTGGGTCTTGAAGAGGTCAGGACATTATAAATGCCATTCTGCTCAGTTGTGAGTGAAATACACATTTCGGCTCTTTATTGATCCAAAAGGCTTAAATCCAAGTCACTTAGGGCTCGAACCATCCCCTTTTTATGGCATAAAAATAACTCCCCCAGATCAGCAGAAAACTATTTCCTGCATCAGTTTCAATACACTGATAAAATAATAAGACCCAGATAAGACCCTCCGGTTGCCATCTGGCTATTTTTTATTAAACAAGAGTGACACCATATCTAGTCAGTATTAAATCAACTGCTTGGGGGTGTCTTTATGGTTCTATAAAAGCTGTTAAAACAGCTGTGGGCCAAGTAAT
The DNA here is from genome assembly GCF_022079265.1 of Lynx rufus. Lineage (NCBI taxonomy): Eukaryota > Metazoa > Chordata > Mammalia > Carnivora > Felidae > Lynx > Lynx rufus. The sequence continues at coordinate 13,759,978 of NW_025814838.1, forward strand.
TAATGAATTGATGAACCCAGTTGACCTAATTTGGTCGTGATTAGGCTAGAGAAAGCAGTCCACATGCAAGCTGTAGAGTTTTGGATGGTAGCTTTTCTCAGAGCTTTGGTGACACTGCGTGTGAGCCAAGAATGGAACTTGTGCTCTCCCTCTGTCTGCCTTCTGTCTGTCTGTCTGTCTCTCTCTCTCTCTAGGCTCCAAGTCTGTAATGCTTCTCTCTCAGCTACTTCACCGTTTTTCCAGCTCTCTGTTCTGTAGACTCCTCTTGTGTACTTTTCCTTGTCCTCCCCATCCCTGACTTTGCTACCTATCACCTCACACCCAGAGAGCTGCGGTGCCTTCCCACCAAGGTCATGGCTTCTGTTCTAGCCTCCGCGCAAGCACATTTCTTAAAAAAACAAACAACAACAACAACAAAAAACTATCACTTTTTATTTACATAAAAAAAAATTGTGACCATGCAGGTGAAATCTCTTTGACAACGTCCTTATTCCCCAAACTGTGTTCCTCTTTCTGGAATGTTCCTATGTATCAATTTGATATGTGAGCTTCTAGACATCGTTATTTGTATTTGCGAATACATGGGCCAATAGAAAATGTGTAGAAACCTGTGTGTGTTGGTAGTATCATAATTCATTATTGTTGGGCAACATGCCTTTTTTCACTCAATGATACAACTTAGAGATTTTCCCGAAGTCTTTTTTTCAATTAAAAAAAATTTTTTTAATGTTTATTTATTTTTGAGAGAGAGAGAGACAGAGTGTGAGCAGGGGAGGGACAGAGAGACACAGAGCCTGACATGGGACTCGAACTCACGGACCACGAGATCATGACCTGAGCTGAAGTCGGATGCTTAACTGAATGAGTCACCCAGGCGTCCCTTTCCCAAAGTCTTACATACAGGTTGACTTCATTCTCTTTAATTGTTGTGTAATCCTCCCTAGTCTAAATATAGCAAAGCTTATTAGGCCATTTTCCTGTTGATAATTTGCGTATTTCTTGTTATGAAAATCAATACAATTTATTTCTGCATTTTCTAAAACATCCTTTGATGAGCACTGGCTATGAAACTTTCAGGTACCTGGGCACCTGGGTGGCTCAGTCAGTTGAGTGTCCAACTTCAGATCATGATCTCGTGGTTCTTGAGTTCAAGCCCCTCAGCAGGCTCTCTGCTGACAGTGCAGAGCCTGTTTGGGATTCTCTCTCTCCCCCTCTCTTCTTGCCCCTCCCCCTCCACTCCTCCTTTCTCTCTCTCTCTCAAATAAACTTTAAAAATAAAAAGATATATTAACAAAAGAAAGAAAATAAAACTTTCAGGTGCCTACATCTTCAAGTCCGAATGGCCTTTGGGGAATGTGCTCCCCATCCTCCTTTACTCGGGTACTTCTCACCGTGCCCCTACCACATGCCCACGACCAAGCTGGCGTTCCCGTCCCTTACACACTCCTTGTGCTTTGGCTCATTCGGATCATTGCCATCACTCAGAATGAGCCTCCATCTCTTTATCCTGGTTATGATGTGACCATCGCTTACCTATAAATAATGCTGATCATATTCTGAACGTTGGCTAATGCTTTACATGTTTCTAATGTTTCCCACTGCTCTGTGATGTGGGTTCATAATTATACCCATTTTATGGATCAAGAAACTAAGACCTAGCACGATTCAGTAATTTGCCCAAACTTACCTGGCTTGTAAGTGGTGTGGCTGAGATTCAAATCCAGGCAGCCCGGCCCCAGAATCTATGCTCTTAATCACTCATCTGTACATTTTCTCTGTTACATATTGTATGCCCCTGCCTCCTTCAAGCACTCCTTGGTCACCTCTCCAGACCTCTCCCATTTATTCTCCTGTTCACCAAACGTTTTTGAGCTCCTGACTATGTGCGTGTTCTATGCCAGATTCCGGGGATGCATTCATGAACAAAATGGTGCCGTCTATGACCTGAACTTGTCAGGCAGATAAACACAACTTCATAGGCAGTGCTGCCCACGCCACTCAGAGGGACTTGTTGCATGCTCCTATGTATCTTTTTGTGGATGTGTTTTGGACCTTCTATCTGCGGGTCCTTTCAAGGCAGATGAGAGAATCCTGGGGGCTGCCCTGATGTGGCTTCAGGAAGATGGGGGCTTAGACAACCCATCATGGCTCTTAGACCCTGAGCATCTTACGCTAAGGCAGAGAAAGGTTCTAAAAGTTCCTGTTTATCAGCGTGGCCATGTGTCTGTCTACTTTGCCTTCTGTAAGACTGTTGAACCCATGCCTCCAGCAGGTAGAAACAACAAAAACCACAAGCTAAAAAAAGGGGGAAAGGATGGAACTAGAGTTGCAGGCTTGTATGTTCCACACCATTAATGCCAGCAAAAGGCAAGGAAAAAAAAGACACTGGAACAACTTTGCTAAAATTGTGTCTTGTTTACATGCCAGATAATGCTTTCTGGAAGGTATCATTTGCTTATTGATTCACTTCCAACACTAGGCATTAAACTCAGTCCATTTACTTATTCTGAGCATTTTTAGTGAAATATCCTTCAAGAAATTTTTTTAATGTGTATTTTTGAGAGAGAGAGAGAGACAGAGCGTGAGCAGGGGAGGGGCAGAGAGAGATGGAGACACAGAATCTGAAGCAGACTCCAGGCTCCGAGCTGTCAGCACAGAGCCTGATGTGGGGCTCGAACTCACAAGCTGTGAGATCACGACCTGAGCCAAAGTCTGAAGTTTAACCCACTGAGCCACCCAGGTGCTCCGAAATGTCCTTCCTTTGGCAGACCTGTCCTCCATCTTTGCTCAGAAAAGGAGACCATTTTCTCACCTCCCAGCCCTTCGTATTTGCCCCGTGCTCTGTGGGGGTAAGCACAGCCTGGGAAGGACAAGTCATGGTCTCTGTCTCACAAATGAAGGAAAGCTGACTACTCAGGGTAGTGACAGACTGAATGTTAGACTAGGGGTCTCCAAATCCTTGTCTGGTCACCAGGGCTGCACCACAATGCTTTCCTTCTTTGTGCCAGGTCTATGGTTTTATTATTTTTAAGTTTATTTATTTATTTTGGGAGAGACAGAGACAGCGCAAGTAGGGGAGGGGGAGAGGGAGAGAGAAAGAGTCTCAAGCAGGCTCCACACTGCCAGCGCAGAATCCAGGGTGGGGCTTGAACCTGCAAACCATGAAATCATGACCTCAGCCAAACCAAGAATCAGATGCTTAACCGACTGAGCCACCCAGGCGCTCCCCAGGTCTATGTTTTAAAAATGCCAGCACCAGCCCCAGAGGTCGGCAGATAATTCAAAATCACATTTCACTCCTCCACAGGCTGAGCCCTATAAAACCAAACATCCCTCGGCCTTTTATGGCTCTTTGCCTCTGTGCATGTAGTTGCTCTTTCCTGCTTGCTTAGCCCCTTTTGTGTGATGAGACTCCGTTCACGTGTCATTTCCTCTGGGAAGCCCTCCATGCTGTCATTGGTGGCTCCAGCTTCTTGAGATGACATTTTCCTTTAGTATTTATGCAAATATCTAGAGTTTTAATCCACTAGAAGGCAGGAAGTCAAGTATGGTCGCCTGTATCTCCAGGTGTTCTTAGCAGAACACTAGAGTTGGGGGCTTACTCTCTCCTCATCATCTCTTGGTCGGAGTCTCTGACCGTTGAATTTCTCACCTCCTGCAAATGCCCTCTTCTCTCCATTGCCCCCGAGTGTGACCCATAGTGACATAGTCTTCAGTGTACCCCTGACGTAGGTTGTCTTGTCCAGCAGATGTTTATTTAACGGAAGAGGTTTTGCTCATCGCAGTAGATTACATCATGGACCAGAACGCACAATAACTTGAGATGAAATATTAGATGTCATGATGCTAAGAATTCATCAAAGCCTTCCTGGTGCTGGGCTTTTCTCACTGGCTATGTCTTAGCTGAGGATTTCACTCCCTACCCCTTCATTCCCCAGCCTCCCCAGAAATCCCCTTCCGCTTCCTTTTGCCAGCCTCAAATCCTTAACATTCTTGTGTTGTTTTTCCAGTGCAGAGAATTCTAACTCTCCTCTCTCTCCCCTTTTCCCCAAACTAATTCTACTTTACAAATCCAAGAATTTCTTGACGATGGCCCCATTGAATGAAGGACGCTGTTGGCCTCATCTCTCCCTTCAGCACTACAACACATGTATGGATTTGTGGACATTGTTATCTTGTTAGTTATGTCTCCACTGGGTGAGAACATGGAATTAAAAAAAGTTTTCTAATGTTTGTTTATTTTAGACAGAGAGAGACAGAGCACAAGTGGGAGAGTGGCAGAAAGAGAGGGAGACACAGAATCAGAAGCAGGCTCCAGAATCTGAGCTGTCAGCCTGATGTGGGGCTCGAACTCCCAAACTTAAAGATCATGACCTGAGCCGAAGTCGAATGTTTAACCAACTGAGCCACTCAGGTGCCCCAGAGAAAGTGGAATTGATACAAAGGAAAGCAGTCAAGGACTCTGATTTCTTTTTTCTCATTTTTTTTTTATGGTTTGCATTTTAGTTTTACAATGAACATGTATAGGTTTACTGGTGTATTTGTAATACAATTGTTAAGGCAGAAACGTTTAAAATGTGCTTTGAAACCAAAGTATCGCTTTTTTTAGTTCTTGGGACAATACCCAATTCTTATACAGGAGTTTCTTTCACAGGGCCCCTGTAAACAGAAGAGGAGAAACAAAGATTTATTTTCCTCTTGTCCAGAGCAAACCAAGTCCTTTGTTTATGTCAGTCTCCCCAGATACTACATGAGAAGTCAGTGACTGTATCTTAATCATCTTTGTAGCGTAAGGAAAAATGGTGCTTCCGTGGAAAATTACTCATTGTCTAGAGCATGTTCCTCTGGGTTATCAAATGCTAGCTTTGCATTGTCTACTCTGTAAAGTGTCGATAATTGATAGCAATGCAAACTAATTCGTGCCTGTAGACATGCACTAATTCTGTATGACGGAGGCTCCCAAACTGTGGCAGAGGCCACTTTGGCTTCCATTTACATTTTGATTTCAGTATTCTTCTCCAGTCTCTGCATTTTCTTTTGAACTGATAGAAACATATCACCAGGTCACTCATTAATGACTTAAGTAGGTTCTCTAACACGTTTTCACCTTTCATCTCCTACTTTGAATGAGAGTCATGATTTTACCTTTTTTGAATTTGAACGTGGTCCTTCATCAGTGTCTCCACGGCCTGGGCCAAGGACTGATGGGTGGTTGCCACAATCCATGCTTGTTGAATGAATGGATATATGAAGAACCGAAATGTATATCCTTGTTGCTATTAATATAACATTAGTTCCAGCATGTGCATTATTAATAGGCTTGAATTTTCCCCTTGCTTCTTAGTTAATGGCAATGTTGGTGATAACTTGGGGTGTCCCTGAGCTGTATCCATTCCATTTTATTCTAATTAGAAAAATATTTTTTAGAGAACTTGGGGAAGATAGGAAATATAAAGAATAAATTGTAACCATCCCATAGTCCCTTTTCCCCAAGTAATCGCTATTAATTCCATTAATTCCTTCCAGTCTTTTCTCTGCATCTGTTTATTCAATGAGAATTTACTAAGCACCTGCTGTGTGCCAGGCACTGTGACCATCACAGCAAAGGAAACACACAAGGCACCATCCTCTTGGAGCTGACATGTTAAGTAGATGGAAGGGGAGAAAAGATAGATGAACAACTGAATGCGAAAGTCCCAATCAATAAAGAGCCCATGTATGCTTCTCAATGCATATTTTCTATCAATTTTTGTGATCTGCAAAATTAACTTCAAGTCATGTACCCTTTATTAACAGCCTGTGCTAAAATGCATTGGTATGGAGTTTGGTGTCTCAGTTGGCGTCTCCCTCTGAGCCACCTCTCTCTTCCACCCATGCCCCCCATCCCCAGGACGTGCTACCACCAGGTAGATGGCATTGAAGGTGTTCACCATGCCAAGATGGATGGTTCTACTGCTCCCCAAAGCCTCTGAGACTCAGAATCAGGCTTTCAACATAAACATCCTTCTGGGGGGAATCCAGAAGGGAATCCTGCAAACAAGAAGGAGATGCCCAAAATGCTGGGAACCTGAATGTCCCTTTGATTTGTCCTTGAGTGGGGATGAGGGGCTGCCATGTGGAGAGAAAGGGTGATAGTAGCAGTGGAGAGGTGAGGCAGGGATGTGAGATATTCTCTTGTAAAGGAGCTGCTCCCACAGCGAGAAATCACAGTTCACTGGCATCCAGACTTCGTAGTTTTCTTTTCTTGTCAGCATGTTTCATTTAAAATTAAATGGAATTTAATTTTCACTTCAGGGGGCACCTGGGTGGCTCACTTGGTTAAGGGTCCAACTTTGGCTCTGGTCATGATCCCACAGTTCGTGGGTTCAAGCCCCACGTCCGGCTCTGTGCTCACAACTCAGAGCCTGGAGCCTGCTTCAGGTTCAGTGTTTCCCCCTCTCTCTGCCCCTCCCCTGCTTGTGCTCTGTCTCTCTCTCTCAAAAAGAAACAAACATGAAAAAAAATTTTTTTAATTAAAGGTGCTTCAAATTTGAAAACTTATATTAAAATTGGAGGACCTTATCTGAGAGTACATATCTTGAGATGAAAGTGTGTGTGTGTGTGTGTGTGTGTGTGTGTGTGTGTAAATTTTAGGCTAGCTCCCGCAAAGTAACCTTGCTTTAAGGTTGGAAAGAACTGAGACTGTTTGAAGGGCTTATGTCTAATTGATTCCAAGTCATCGCTTAATATTGATTGATAATGAATTTCCTATGGGCCAAATTCACATGCTGCTGCTTTCTATGAACTGGGACATGAAGCCCCTGGTATTGTGAAATACTCTATCGGCCTTATCATATATTTAGAGACAAGAGGGGCGACATCTGTTTAAGCCCCTCTGTCTGTCTCTGTCTCTCATTTTCTCTCTCTCTGTCTCTTAAACTCTGATTCTGATATTTTAGAACTTGTTTTGTCCTACTTAGTGGCAAACGGAACAGCGTCTCAATTCAGCATCTAAAAATGATGCAAGAGGGCTCTTCCAAACACAGGCATCAGAGAGAGAGAGAGCACTTGACTTGGAACACGTCTTCACATGTTCTTTCTCCTTATACGTGTTTCTTAGCTCCTGTCATCCACATGTTGACTACTGATCTTTAATGTGTTTTAGACTCTTCACCCGCCATATTGGAAACTGGACGAAGGTGGCCATATCCTTTCCTGCCCTCATCCCCCTCTGTTGCTATGGCTCCAGGGCCCTGGAATAATACAGGTTTAAAAAGAGACCAACTGGCTGGCAAAATCTTAGGAGCTGTGGTTGGACTAGATGTAATTGTAAGTCGTTTTGACAAATAATTTCTCCTGCTACCCGTTCTCTTCCAGAACACATTTCTTTAGCCTCCCAAGTGAAAATCATCAGGAGACCCCCGGATAAATTCCTTTGCAGCCTTGACTCCTTGACCCAAGAGGTTCCCACCCATCATCATGCGGGGCAGAAAGAGAGGTTTCTAATTCGGACTTGTTTGCTGCTTCTATTCACTCACATAAACTCTGGTGTTGACTTCCTGATCCCAAACCTCTTGCTTTTATATACACAACAGGGGAAACACGTGTCCCTCATCTTTTCCACCTTGTTCTTTAAAGGCAAACGACATTACCCATGATCTGCAGGGGGTTTATTATACAGGTGAATCTGAACATGATGACCTAGGGAAGGAAGGAAAAGAAGATTATGCGTACACCATCACTGACAATGGGAAAGGGGGTGGGAGGTTGGAACTTTTCTGTCCAAATTAACTGACAATTTCATTTGATTGGTAGCCCTCTTATAAGACCAATGTCCCCTCTGCAGGTGTAAAAGTTTACCTTAACTGACTATAAACCCAGTGTAGACGAGATTGTCTGTATGTCTTTGTCCAAGCCACCATTTCTTCCCAATTAGATTATTGCGACAGCCCTTTGAGTGGTTTCAGTATTTCTACACCTGCCCCTATCATATATTTTTCACATGGCGGTCAGAGTGATTTTTTTTAAAAAGCATGAATCACTTTATGTTACTCCCTTGCTTAGAACCATCCAGTGGCTTCCTATGCCCCTCAGCATAAAGTGGCAGCTGTTCACCGTGACTTACAAGGTCAGTGTCGACCCATGATCATTTCCGTTTCTTCTTCCATCCACTTAACTAAGTTTCCAAAATCTGAAGTTCCCACCCCAGGGCCTTTGCACCCCCTGGTTTTCCTTCCTGGAAGACTCTTGTGTAGCTGGTGTATTCCTGTCATTCAGATCCCAGATTAAGCTTCATTTCCTCATGCAGTATCAGAGCCACTCTCTGATTCTCTGTTATATCAGTGCATGTACATTTATTTTTTAAAAGCGTTTGTGTCTGTATGATCTCTTTTCTTTGTTCTTCTTCTGTTTGTTTGTCTTCTGTCCCTCCCCTCATCAAATATGCAAGCTCCTGGAGAGCAGAGGTCTTACTCCCTTGCTCACTGCCATATTCTTGCTTTGCACCTAGTATATAGCTTTGCGTTAGTCGGTGGTTAGTAAGTATTTGTGGACTGAATTGATGAATTGTTATCATATCCCCTCCAGTCTAGATCAGAGGCTGGATTTTCTTTGGGAAGTAAAGGATGCTTTTGCATTGGTTATGTTTGTAAACCACTGCAAAGGGATGTGAGGGTGGGACCGGAATTCCAGAAACATTGGTTCCTGAGGTTACCAGCATTCAGCCCATCATGTCTGAGTGACACCTACTCCCTCCCAGTCTGTTTCAAGCCTTTGATCTCCGATTGTGGCCGAGAGGCAGCTGTAATTAACTGCCTGAGCTTTGAAAAGGTTTGCCAAGCTACACCAGAGCAACCGCTGTTTGTAAACAGTAGTTAGCTAGAAGAAAAGGTAAAATTGCATGTGTCATCCTGTTTTCTATCATATGCATTTTGAGGTTCAAAGGGATAATACTAAAACGAATATCCCAGTGTTCTCATTTGTACTTGTCTTCGAAAGAGGCAAAGAAAAAGCTTTTAAGTAAAATAGAGCGGTGGGTACTGCTCTTTTTATACACTCAGGCCAGGACTGTTTGAGGAGCAAAATAGCCATGCCAGTGAGAACCATTTCTCACCTGTCAACTACGCCCAGTGAGACATTTTACAGAAACGAGTGCAATTACTCTCATAATAATTTTGGAGTTTGATATTGCCAGCCCTATTTTGTAGACAAGGCTGAAACTGAAGCCCAGAGACAAGTTAACACAGGTAAGTGATGCTTTTCTCCATTAAAGCATTCGTTCATTCGTTCGTTCACTCATGCACTCATTCAAGGTTTATCAGGCATCTGTGTGCAGTAGGGGTTTTGTTAGAGGCTGTATGTTCCAAATGAGCAGAACAGATTCAGTCCTTTCCTGCCCTCCTGCAGCTTGGAGTTCCCAGTAGGGACAAGCATTCAACACACAACTCTGCAGATAAATATTCAATTCTTGGAGTAGAGCAAAGGCTGTGAAGGGAGAGAACAGGGCACTGGGTAGAGATAAGAGGGAATCTTCTTCAAGGGAGGGGCCAGGAAAGCCTTTCTGAGGAAACGACGTTTAGTAGCTTAGACCTGAAGCCTGAAGAATGAGGGGGAGTGGGAAAGAAGCATTCCAGGCATGGGGGATTGGTAGATGTGATAAACCTAGTCCAGGAGGGAGCTTGGCGAGGTCTGAAGTTGGATAGGCCCACCTGGCTGGATGGTGGCGAGCCCAGGAGAAAAGGCTGGCAGCCAGACCAGAGGGTTATTCATAAATTAGGGTTTTGTTCTGCAGAGAAGCAGAAGCCACGAGAGGGGATGTCTAAAACTGCTTGCCTACAAAGTTCAAAAAGGGTAGGGCTGCAAACGTCTCAGAATGTTCCCTAACACATTCTCTTGGGGTCACCTTGGAGGAATAGAATTAATACCCCTATCTGCCAAGCACAGTGCCTTCCAACTCCTGGAGTCTGCCAGAGTAATTCTGCCAGTGGTACCATCAGACAGTCCTCAACAACTAAAGATGTTGACTCTTAGAAGGCCCAGATGGAATAATAATAATATCCAGCCACTAAAATAATTTAAAAAAATGAGTTGAAAGGACAAGCGAAGATGTGATTATATCCAGTTACAAAATAGCAGGTGTTGCGTGATCCTATTTTTTTTAATGCTTTAAAAAAATCTATGCATTGGAAAAATGAAAATCCTGGTTGAATATTTATCAAAGTGCTGAGCCTGGGTGGGATGCCAGGTACACCTACCTCCCATCATAATCGTGAGAGTAGACATTGCCAGCCCTAAATTCCAGATGAGGGGAAACTAAAAGGCAGAGGCAACACAACAGTTAAGATCTTCGTTCGTTTGTTCATTCATTCATTCATTCATTCATTCATTCATTCAAGAAATATTTATTAGGTATTGACTATGTAGCAGGGAGTTGTCCTGGATACTGAATTTTCAAATGATGAATGCACCAGATGGCTTTTAAAAATGTATTCTGAATTATTTCAGATATATTAAAAGTGTGTCAAAGAAAAAGTATAAGCAATATCCAGGTCTCCAATACTTAGCCAAGGAAATAAAACATCGCCGATTCAGTTGAGGGTCTCTCGTGTTATTCCTTTCCCATTACGTTCCACCCCTTCCCCTTAGGGATAAACACTGCTGTAACTTGGATGTTTATCATTCTCCTACATTTCTTGGATCGCAGTTAATTTTTATCTCCTTTTTGCATGCTCACATTTTTGAAATTTTCTGCTGTGAACACATATCCTTTCAAGGAAAAAAAAATACCCAGTAAAATTTATTATTTTCCAAAACCCAGTGAAGATGATGAAAATCAGGCTTCGAAAACACACACACACACACACACACACACACACACACACACACACACACAAAGTCTCTTCCAGAACCTGCAATCACTGACCTTCCTTCATCCTGGAGGGGTCCTTTGACCCCCTGCTACTCCAGCTTTCCTTCTTGGCCCCCCTCCTGAGATCTAGAGAACTTTAGCCAAGAAAGGACTCCTTCTCAAGTTCTTTTGCCTCCTAAAAATATTTAAAGGACAGTGTTTGTTGATGCCTGGAGCTGGGATTGTCAGGCTCCTGATGGGAATATGTCCTTGATCTCTTGCTACTCCACGCACACCCATGTTCTTCTGGACAACACTGACCAAGGACAAAGAAGACCAAATGTCCAACCCCAGCTGCAGGGAGGAAAGTCATCCAAATGCATTTCCAATACCAAAGCCTCAATTAGAAGCAAACTTTACCTTGCATTTTTATGATGTGTGTCTTTGTCAACGTCTGTGTTTGCAAAGACAAAGGGAATTAATATTTAATATGCACCCAATGAAAGGAGATGGGGAAGAACCCATTCTCTGCTGCTTTTGAATATTCCATCTTAAAATATCAGCCTTTAATCTCTTGACTATGAGATACACATTGTCCTGTCCTGTTTCTCACTGGTATTGGGTGAGAACTATTTTATCCTTGAAGTCAGATGAATCTGGGCTTTCCATCCAGCTCCGTCACTTATGTATGGTGGGGCCCTGGGTTTCAGTTTTCTCTTCTGAAAAATGGAATAATAATGCCTACGTCACAGGGGTGCAGTGAGGAGCCCACAAGATGAGGGGCGCACTAGATAAAAATGGCAGTAGGAACCCTACCCAAGCAGACTGCTGCTGTCTTGCCTCCGGGGGGCGTTGGGGTTGGGGTGGCTGTACGTGTCCGAGGAGGTATAAAAGGAACCTCTTTGATTTGGATAGAATGGTGTAGAAAAGGAAAGGAGGAGTCTGAAATTTTAAAGCTTCCACCTGATTTTTTATGCTGCTTAGAGGCTCTGAGTCTCAGAATATTTGACACTTAATTTCAGCCGAGATATTTTTGTGTGTACGCATATGAAGATAGGTCCAAGGCTAAATTGCTCTGCAAAATATGGGAAGGCCCGAGGGTGAAGAACCCGAGGAGATAATAGAGGAATAGACAGCTGTCAATAAGGCTGTATGGAAGCCAGGCGGGGAGAGCTGGCGTGAGCTGGGTTGAGCTGGGCTCATCTCACCCCTACGCCCCAGTTCGGGGAACCCCTGGGCATCTGTTTGTTTGTTTTTTTTTCCACAACAGCCTTACAGTCTTACTCATTCCTTACGCGTGAACACACACACACACACACACACACACACACACACACACACACACACCACCTCCCCTCCTCCTTTCCCCCGCTAGTTCTACTGAGAACAGTTTGAATTTTTCCTGTTTTGTGTTTGCTGATACCCTCTGTCTGGGGCGGGCTCATTCCTCCCTCTCGAATCTCTGTCAAAATTTCAATCATCCTCAAGCCCATCTCAAACTCGGCTGCTCTTTAAAGCTCACCCTGGATCCCCTGCAGGGAGTCTGCGCCTCCCTCGGCACCCCTGCACCCCAGGCTGCTTACCTTGCACAGCCCCCTCCCATGTGGACAACCCCCCACCCCTGCTCAGGTTTACATCTTTGTGTTTACATTTCCGTTCAGCAACTATTTACTGAGCTTCTCTGTGCCAGGCACTGTCCCAGGTGCTGCCCGTACAGTGATGAGCAGAGACAAAATTCTTGTCCTCACAGAGCTCACCTTCTAATGGCCCCATGCCAGACACACATAACACAGTCAAAGAATTATTTAGTATGTTAGAAGATAGAGGAAGATTAATGGTTGTAAGGGAGATTGGGAGAGCCAGGGGAACAGGCTGCTATTTGTAATAAGGTGATCAACGAAAGCCTCACTAAGAAGACACCATTTTGAGTAAAGGCTTGAATGTTTTTTAATGTTTATTTATTTTTGAGAGAGAGAGAGGGAGTGTGAGTAGGAGAGGGGCAGAGAGGGAGGGAGGGAGGGAGGGAGGGGGAGAGAGAGAGAGAGAGAGAGAGAGAGAGAGAGAGAGAGATGGAGACACAGAATCCAAAGCAGGCTCCAGGCTCAGAGCTGTCAGCACAGAGCCCGACGTGGGGCTCCATTTCAGGAACCTTGAGATCATGATCTGGGCCGAAGTTGGACGCTTCAGGGACTGAGCTACCCAAGTGTCCCTGAATAAAGACTTGAAAGAAGTGAGGGAGGGGGCCATGTGGATATGTGCGGAACAGCATTCCAGTCAGAGGGAACAGCCAATGTTAAATCCCTGAGGCAGGAGCAGGCCTGGCACATCAGCGTGGTTGGGACAGAGTGGACAAGGGTCAGGGGGGAGGGGACAGGAGCAGGAGGAAGGTTGTATAAATCCTTGTAGGCTATTGTATGGGTCTAGGTTTCTTTTCTTCGTGGAAAGGGGAAGCCCTGGGGGCTTTTGAGGAGAGGGGCCACCTGTGACCTCTTTCCACCCCAGATCATACTGGCTCCCATGTGGAAAATGGACCACCCGGAACAGGGAAGGGACAGTGACCAAAAGAACAAATAAATAAACATGGACTTTGAGGGTGTGGGGGCTGGGTTACTTTTCTTTCCCTTTTGACGTAAGTAGGCAAGATTTTAAAAATAATCGTGGGGCACCTGGGTGGTTCAGTCAGTTTAGCGTCTGACTCTTGATTTCGTCTCAGACCTGATATCATCGCATCATTCATGGGATCGAGCCCCATCATCCCATGGTTCATGGCCCCGTGCTGACAATGCAGAGGCTGCTTGGGATTCTCTCTCTCCCCCTTTCTCCTTGCCCCTTCCCACTCTCAGAATAAATTAATTGGCTTAAAAAAATAAGTGAAAATAAAAATAGTGTCGAGTAGAGACCACCGAGGGAGTCTTTTCTGGTGGGTGTCCTGGCTTCGGAGAAACATCAGACTTTGTCTCGGCTTAAATGAAACAGCTCCTTCCCCAACCCCATCTCCCACAAAGCAACATGAACACACAATTCTACGTTCAAATCTAGAGGAGATGTGGGAGATTTTACTCTCATATTCTCTTCCTCTCTCACACATGCACGCCCACACGCTGTAGCATCATGGAACTGTAACAGTGTTCTCTCTGAAGACTGGGCTTCAATCGTGGCCTTGGCCCTTACCAGCCTTGACCAAACCTCTCTGAATCCCAGCTTCCTCATTCACAAAAATGGAGCTAATGATGCCTACTTCAGTTCACAGTGGGAGTGAGAACAGTTTGTGTGAGAACCAAGTAGGTTACTAAAAGCATTCCAGAACTTTCCTAACCATGAGGACTTGTTTGTTTCAAAGAAGCTTGTTAAAAGTATAGATTCCTGGCCCTCCTCCCAGGAATATGTACTAGTTGGACATGATCAAGAGGGGCGCCCAGGCATATGGATTCCTCACAAGCTCCCCACGTGATTCTGATAACCAACCCAATTTGAGCCATTAAAAATGGAAGAGCTTTGCAAACTGTGAAGTACTTCTCCAATGTTCAGCTTATGTTATTATCGTTGTCTTCCCTTCCTATCCCTAACCCTCTGTACTTGGTAGGGTTGATTTCCAGAGTCCGTGGATATAAGCATGGCCAGCCTCTTAAGTGTGTGACTTGTGTACAAGGTCTCCATGCTCAGAAGGGCGCCATTGTTGGTTTAATACTTGGCTGTCACCACCTTCAGATTCTCCATAATTTTTTTTAATAAGGAGCCGCACATTTCCATTCTACACTGGACCTTTCAAATTATGTAATTGTTCCTAGATACAATGAAGAGATATTACAGTGAAGAGAGTTGAAAATTAAAATTCCTTATCCCCATGTGCAGCACTTGATAGAATTACTAACCATGTCCCCATAGCTAAACTCACTAGCCTTTTACATCAACCTTGTGAAATGGATAATTTAATACTCCTTGTTCAGATGTAGAAATTAGACCTCAGAGTCCTTCAATGACATATGCAACAAGTACAAAATTAGCTGGTGGGGGAGCTCGGAGCCTTTTCTGCTACAAGAAGTAGTAGTTGCTTCAGTGGCATTCAGATTATTGGGTCCCTTTAATTATACTCCAAGGAAAGAGCCTTGGAATTAACACTTTAAAATAAGTATTCCATGCATTCTTTAAAAAAAAATCAATTAAGTTTGAAAATTTCTGTTTTATGGTAATTACCAAGTTTATTGGTTCCCAGCCTGACTGTGGAATTTGTTTATAAATTCATATTCCTAAGTGCTACTCCAGGATGCTGAATCAGCTTCCCTGTGTTGGGGGGAGCTTCTTAAATTCATAGCACAGGTCATTTACATGGTCTTCTTCCTGGGTTCGAAAGGACTGTCATAAGTGATCGATTTGGATGACAGTACTTCTGTCACTCAGTGACACCCACCCATCTCTTTTCTTTCTGATCATAGGAGCTTATACTCTGCCCCTGACCAGCTGGCCTTTGGAGGGCCTCTGGGTTCTTTGCAAAGACAAAGACAGAATCAGTCCACATGCCCATGGGGAAGTTTCTCTCTCTGAAGTTCAGGAAAAAAGTAGGTGGCAGTGGTGACGTGTGTTGATGTTCATCTTTCCAGAAACACATATTTTTGTACACCATCCCCTTCTGAAAATCTGGATGCAGGATAAGTATCTCCCTTGGAAGATCCCAAGCTTTTGCTTTGACTTTTAGGGACCAAGAGAGGACATAGGTCCCTATTCAGGTCTTCTAGTGACTCAGGGCAAGAGGAATCTGGGGAATGAATGGGATGTTCTAAAATAATTAGCACTCTCAAAGGAGGGACAGTAGGAAAGGCTGGGTGGAATTGTCTGAAGGCAAGACTTTCCTAACTTGGATGTGCACAAGAATCACCTGGGGATTTGGTTAAAATGCATGTTTGATTCAGCAGGTCTGGGGTAGGGCCTGGGATTTTGCATTCCAGCCAACTCTCATGTGGTGCTGATTCTGCAGGTGCACTCTTAGGGGAGTGAGGTCTTAAAGCCTTCTGCCCTCACATACCTGACAAATCCCTAGCAGTGAATTAGGATGAAGCATCCTGGAATATTTCTGTTGACCGGATAATTCATTCCATGTAGTTTCAAAGATTAAAACGCTGTATGACCTTAATGCAAGCTAACTCGTGAGGTGAGTGTCTACACATACAGCCCTCATAAGCTGCACTAATGACAACCATTGTTTATTTTCAAAATATTCTTAGCTTGCATGGAAACAAAACAAGCCATCAAGGATGACAGTGCAGGGATTCTATGCTGCTTCTTTGTGACGATTTGGTCTCAAGGTCTGAGGTTTAGGCAATAAATACCTTGGAAAACAAAGGAAAGCTGACATATGTGTGTGCAGGGAGGTAGTGGAGAATAGGGAAAAAGGCTCAAGGTAAAGGCTGTAGAGAATTTTGTCTGCATGATTTATTTATATCCAGGCTATCTGGTTAATTGGCTCTCAGACGGACAAGCTTGGCTCTGTGCCTGGAAAGAGCTCAGACTTGAAGGTCCTGCCTCCCAGGGTGATTGTGAGGATTAGCTAGATGGAGTAAGTAAAGTGTCTTGACTTACTAATTCTTTGAGCAGTCAACCAATATTTGTTGAGTGCCGGTTACATCTTGAGTAACGCACGATGAATGAAGCCGGTGGTTATCTCTGCCCTCATGGAGCTTGAAGTCCAGTTAAAGTGAGCCAATTAAAATAAGAGATGAGCAAGTTGTTGCAGGTGATGTTGGCATGCTGCTCTGAGTCTCTCGGTTGGTATATCCCCCCGCCCCCACCCCAGCTGTCGCCCTCCTGGCAGCTCGCACTTCCAACCTTGCACCAAGGCTTGTCACTGGGCAATTGAAATTGTCTCAAAACTTGTGTGTCCCACACCAGAGCAGCAGCCCTCAGTCACAGACGGACTGAAGCAGGGATACAAAAGACCAGCTCCCCTGCCTCGAGGCGGGATGGACTCAGTGGTGCTGTTCAAGCTCCAGAGCTCTTAGCGGGATGAGGCTCCGCGTCTCCTGAACTACATCTTTGCTCAGCCTTTTCATGTCCCATCCTGCTTCCTGCACCCTGCCCCCCTTGCAAGTTTCTCCTGCGAGCACTCCTTCAGTGAGCCAATGGTACGAAAGTCCCCAGGCTCTGCTCTTGGGGGACCCCACCTTGTAATAATACAAGATTATTTCAGGTAGTGACTCAGACTATGAAGAAATAGAACAGGAGAGGTGAGACAGAGGGTGAGCAGGTAAGGTCTTCTTTTAGATCAGGTATCAAGGAACGCCTTTTAGAGGAGGGGGCATTTGAACTGATTCATGAGGGAGAGCTGCCCATGCACTGATCTGGGGGGGGAAGCATTCTAGGCAGAGGAAATAGCTAGGATAGAGACCTCAGGAGGAAATAAACTGGGCACATTTGAAGACCAGGAAGACAGCAGAGGGTGGAGAGTAATAGATGAGGGATACCAGAAGGAGATGTGTGTGGTCAGAGAGGCAGCCATGGGGCCCTTCTTTGCAAGCAGGGGAAAGAATTTGGCTTGTATCCCAAGTGTGATGGGAAGCCATTGGATGAGAGTGAGGCCTGATTCAGGTTTCAAAAGGATCATTCTGCGTGTTGTTTGGGGAGTAGATAACAGTGTTTAGTAATAATAGTTACTAAATAAATAGTAGCTCAATCAGCGGCTCAATTACCAGCCTTCAGAGATGTCTTAGAAAAAAAAAAAAACTTCTGCATTAGGAGGGGAAATTGACACAACCACCCTCCAAGGGCTATTTAAATAAATCATAATCCAATAACCTCTGATGCTCGTACCTCTGGAGCCACCTGACTCACCTGCTAAGACTTTTCATTAGTGTTGTGTTTCCTTTATTGGAAAAACTAAAAGAGACATAGTTTCCAGCACATAGTTACCAGATTCTTTTATTGGCATATTTTTTTAGTTGACTCCCCCTCCCACCTTTTATTGATGTTTAAATATGGGAAGACGAGACATAAACTTTCAGAAGTTGGGCACGCACACGTCTTCTTAGGACGAGAGGCGGAGACCCTACCAAGCCGAAAGTATCTTTGAAAGTAGTGATGCCCTACCAGTGAGGTCTAACAGAAAGGACCCTGGCGTATGGGAGCCAGAAGCTTGAGTTATAGTTTCACTGTTGATGCGGGGGAAATGGTGTGTATTTTGGGGGCTTTCGTGGAAAATATTGTGATCCTCATTTCTCCCTTGGACACCTCGTCACTACACCATTTCCAGAAATGGGTTTTTTACTGTAACTGGTCTGTCTCACTTCCCGTCCTTCCCTTCTGTGATTTGTCCTTAACAGCAGAATATTTGACACAATCAGTTTGTGATACAGGTATGACCTTACTTTTTTCCTCCTCATTTAATCTCCAGCCAACTAGTTGCTCCTTGCCCTCCACTAACAATCATTGTTGTAAATACATTCTCTTATGTTTTCTAGCTACAAAGCTAGAGTGCACCCATATTATAGAAAAATGATAATATTCAGGCCAGCTAAATAATTATTAAAAATAATGGCAGGGATGAACTGAACATTTACCATATGCCAGACACTGAGTTACATATATACTTGCATTGTATTAATTTATTCTCAGTGCAACACTATGAGGTAGGGACTATGATTATATCCATTTTAGAGACACTAAAACAGGATGAGGGGGTCAGTAGGTTGCTCAGCAAAGCAGCTAGTAGGTAGCAAAAATAAGTTGGCCTAGGTTGCCTGATGCTCAACTTGAGCTCTTTTTAAAAAAAAAAAAAAAGTTTATTTATTTTGAGAGAGACAGAACAGGGGAGGAGCAGAGAGAGAGGGAGACAGAGAATCCCAAGCAGGCTCTGTGCAGTCAGCGCAGAGGAGAGCCCAATGCGGGGCTTGAACCCACAAACCATGAAATCATGACCTGAGCTGAAATCAAGAGTCGGATGCTCAACTGACTGAGCCACCCAGGTGCCCCGCCAAACTTGAGCTCTTAACCACTTAGACACTGTTCCACCACTTGGATGAATCATTGATAGTAGTGGGGACATAGCTTGCCATGTTTTGTTATATAAGCAAGGTGCATATGCCTGAATATGATTTTGTCTAATTTCATCATCCGTCACATATATGTCCTTTCCAACCGAAGGGAAAGATATGTATAGATGCGTGTATAGTCACATAATCTCACATAAATACATACATAGTAGGATATAAACATCGTGAGATGCCCATCTCATTCACCCTCCACATCTCCAGCATTTTGAATGGTGCCTGGAATGTAGCAAGCACTCAGTGGATATTTGTTGAATGAATGAGCTAAATAAATACTCAATCAGCAGCTTTTATCTGTGAATACAAAACTGTTGTATAATCTGATTCTTCCCTTGAAGCAATATATCATAGACATCTGTGACATCCACTCTTTGAGCAACACCTCATTTTTAATGGCTGCGCCTGGTTACGAACGGACATTTTCAGTCCTTGTTTTTCCTTATCTCTTGTGCGCGTCTTCAAACAGTCTCTTTGCTTGGCTTCAGGAATTCTACCCTTTCCTGTTTTTTTCTGTGCTCTGTCATGCTGTTCCAGTAGTCTTTGACTCCTCGTGTCCCACCGTGCTCTTCAAGGAAAGTTCACCTTTCTCAGGGCTTGAACATGAGTCGTGGTTTCTTCTCCCTTGTCACTTACTGGGCAAACCCATCCATGGCCCTCTCTTCCATTAAGACCCTGCCATCTTCCAGATGCGCACGAGGAGCTCCACATTCATTACCTTCTCTCATTCTCTCTTCACAGTGGCGCTTTGAGACAGGCACTGAACTTCGAAGCATAGCGAGGCTGCGTGATTTCACAATGTTGTGCAGCTGGAAAACAGAAGGGCTAGCATTTAATGTCAGATCTGTCTTTGGAAAACACAGGAGCTCTCTCCTTTATATTCTCCAGAGCACTTAACATGGAACATTTTTTTGGCTCCTTAACAACTGCTTGTTGAAGCAGTAAATCCTATTTGTGAATCCCCAAGGACTACTTTTGTGAGCCATTTCTTCTGACTCAATGTGTTGTCTCTTGTCTTCTCCATTTCTCTTCCTTGTCCACTTTTCTTCCCACATCTTTCTCTCCCTTATGCTTTTTTTTTGTTTTTAAAGTTTTTTTTTAAACATTTATTTATTTTTGAGAGAGAGACAGAGCATGAGTAGGGGAGGGGCAGAGAGAGAGGGAGACACAGAATCTGAAGCAGATTTCAGGCTCTGAGCTGTAGGCACAGAGCCTGACACGGCACTCAAACCCATGAACTGTGAGATCATGACCTGAGTCGAAGTCAGATGCTTAACTGAGCCACCCATCTTCCTTTTGTTTTTGCTTATGAATCTTTAAGTAGGACCCTTGGAGATTTCTACCCAAATGTAAGTTGGGTTTCGGTGGAATTTCCAGAGGCTTTTATATAACTGAAGAAGAGTTAATGCTCCCTAATTGAGTTTTTGTTGTCTAGAAAGATCCTGAACTTAAACCTGTCAAATCACTGCCCTCCACTGGATCAAATAATGAAAATGATCAAAGAAGTCATTTGTCACTGCTCACTCAGCACCTACTACATTTGGGGAATCAGAGTCTTCATGGCAAGAACACCGCCACATAGCCTCCTTTCTTCTCTCCCACACTTGACCCCCCCCCACCCCCACATGGATGCAACATCCCTCCATGGGGATCCATGGAGAGACCAATGACTGTGGAGGCAGAGGCTGGGTTTGGGGGATTGCAGGAACAACATAGGGTTACACTGTGTGACCATCCCAAACCACCCAGAGTACTGTCTGTACAGAAATGAGACTTGGTGGTCCTCATGGGATGCCATTAATGTCTTCCTTTGGTTCACATGGACCCTCCTGGGTGATTCTCAACATTGGGAGCAGCAGATCAACCAAGTGCATCTTGAGATCACTGTTGGCAGTGTCAGATGAGAACTCCAATCTCAGAAAACCTACAATGTACTGAAATGGTCTCTTCCAGCCTTTCTGTTAGAACTTTCTGTGATGATGGAAATGTTAGAGATGCATTCAGTCCAATCCAATTGCCACTAGCCACATGGGGCTTTGAATACTTGAAATGTGAACAGTGCAAATGAAGAACTAAATTTTAGGTTTTATTTGATTTTAATTAGTTTAAATAGCCATATGTGCAGTTGTTTCAAGGAAAGCAAAGGCATGAAAAGCATTTGGAGAGTGAGCAGAGGGGTTAAAAAAAAAAAAAGAATAGTGTTTGATGGTGGGTGATAGGCAAGGCGCAAGATGCTCAGGTCCCTGTCTTCATGACACTCATGGTGTAAGGGAAAAGGTCATCATGATCGGTGTAGAAATGGGATCTTGCCATGGGAGAAAGAGATTGGACTTAACACTGAATACAGCATGGGCAAGTGGGAATTTATAACCAAGGAGCAAAGGGGAGGTCATGCGGGGTGGGAAGAGGGATTAAGATGCCCATCTTCCACCTGAAAGGTCTAGATGAGGCATAAGGCATTCTCAAATTGATAGGGATTAGCATAAACATAAGTAAGCTAAATAAAAGACCTTGTCTTCACATGTAATCTTGGATTTTCAATAGTGAACTGAGAGGGATGACTTGTGTTTTATTTTGAATGGTCTTGTCCATATTCTAAATACATCCTAAAAACAGTATGGAAGCTCCTTAAAAAAATGAAAAATAGAACTACCATGTGATCTAGTAAACCCACTTCTGGGTATTATCCAAAGGAAATAAACTCTGTCATGAAATATACCTGCACACACACCCCCTCTCCATGTTCATTGCAGCATTATTCACAAGGGCCAAGATGCAGAAACAACCTAAGTGTTTACTGACCTATAAATAAAGAAAATGTGTTGTATATATACAATAGAATATTATTCAACCTTAAAAAAAGAAAGAAATCCTACACTTGGCAGAGACATTGGGTGGACCTTGAGGGCACTATGCTAAGTGAAATGAGTCAGAAAACGACAATTACTGCATGATCTTATGCTTGGAATGTAAAAATACTTGAACTTGTAGATACAGAGGACAGATTGGTGGTTGTCAGAGGTGGTGGTTGAAAGGGGTGGGCAAAATGGCTGAAGGTGGTCACAAGATACCAAAAAAAAAAAAAAAAAAAACTTAATCAGAAGCTGTCATTATGGAAAGCACAGTATACCCAAGTGTAAAGAGCAGGTTATTCCTGGACCTAAAGTTTTCTGCCTGCTTCACTCTTCATTTTTCCAGGTAGTTACAGGGCTTTTATGTTGCATTTCAAAGTCAGGATAAAAGTTTTCCAAGATATTTGTCTTTCGTCAAAAGTCTGTGCTAGGGACCAAGACTGAGGAGAGAGAAAATGCCATCACAGTGCAATTATCTTTGTGGCCTTTAGGTCTGAAAGTACCGTTGTCTGAATTGAATGTTGTAACAGCAAAACTCTCATTCTGATTCATACATAGGTCAAGACACTAAGAAGCAGCAAAAATTTACATTTGTGGTGGAGGAGTGGGGGACCAGTGATCTGACAATTCCTACTGGTCCTAGGATGTATATCTTAAAAAAATTTTTTTAATGTTAATTTACTTTTTTTTTTTTTTTAATTTTTTTTTTTTCCAACGTTTATTTATTTTTGGGACAGAGAGAGACAGAGCATGAACGGGGGAGGGGCAGAGAGAGAGGGAGACACAGAATCGGAAACAGGCTCCAGGCTCTGAGCCATCAGCCCAGAGCCCGACGCGGGGCTCGAACTCACGGACCGCGAGATCGTGACCTGGCTGAAGTCGGACGCTTAACCGACTGCGCCACCCAGGCGCCCCCGTTAATTTACTTTTTGAGCGAGAGAGAGCTTGGGTGAGCCGGGGAGGAGCAGCGAGTGAGGGAGACACAGAATCTAAAGCAGGCTCCAGGCTCTGAGCTGTCAGCCCAGAACCCGACACAGGGCTGGAACCCGCAGACTGTGAGATCATGCCCTGAGCCGAAGTCAGATGCTCAACTGACTGAGCCATCCGGATGCCCCCAAATATTGAGTTTATCTTGAAAATATATAAATCAGTGTCCCTCCCACCTCGGATCTCTCTTTATCCTTCTCAGGGAGAACGAATGTTAATGGTTTCTTGTATATTTTTCATATATTTTCTATGCAGATACAAGTATATCCTTTTTTTTTTTTTAATACAAAAGGGATATACCTAAGGACACTGTTCTGCATCTTGCACTTTTCACTTCCAGTTTCCACATAAATAATTCAGATCTACTTTAAGCTTCTTTCCCTCCTGAATAAGCATATACTGTCAACTATAAAATGAAAGAGACCTGACCTGCTTCAAAACTTAACAACAACTACTATTGGTGAATTAGGTTGTTTCCAGTCTTTCTCTTTGACGAGCAGCACTGCTGTGAACTTCCCTGTGTGTATATCTTCATGCTTTTCTGCAAGGAAAGGGGCAGGATAAATAAATTCCTGGTAGATCATAGGATTTGTGTCTATAGTTTGCTTATTAGTAAGGAAATTGCCTTTCCAGAGGTTGCCCTGATCTGCACACCCACTGTTGCTCAAGCTCTAATATTGTATATTACACATATCTTTCAATTTTTCCAGCATGTTAGGCAAAAATTAGCGTCTCATTGTTATTTTAATTTGCATTTCTTTAATTATGACAGAAGTTAAGTATCTTTTCCTATGTTAATGATCCATTGGATGTCTCTCCCTCTCCCAACTGCTTGCACGTGTCCTTTGCTGAGTTTTCTACTGGCATATTGGCCATTTTGTATTTCTTTGAAAGAACACTTATTCAATAAAAGAAATTGATCCTTTCACTGTCATTGGGGTCACAAATGTATTTTCCCTCAGCTTATTATTTTTCTTTGGACTTTGTTTATTTTGGCGGGACAGAAATGTATTCATTCTGATTTATTCAAATTCCCACGATGACTCCTGAAGGACAACCAATCTTTTGGATCTCAGTTCTTTGATTCAATATTTAACAAATATTTATTGAGCCTTTACTATGTGTTCTGGTATTGTTTTAGATTCTGAAAATAGAGAAGTGAAAAAAAAAACACAAATCTTTGTCCTCTGGGAGCTAGTGAGAGAAGAGTGAGATAGCCAAAGAGCCAGAAAAGTAAAATATATCTAGAATGTTACACGATGGTAAAAGCTAAGGAGAAAATAAAGCAAGAGAAAGGAACAGAAGTGTGCTGGGGTTCGGATCAGGTGCGCTGGGTGAGTGAGGGCGATGGTGATGAGTAGGGTGGCAATTTGAAATTTTGAATTTGCAAAGCTTTAGCCTGCTGTGAAGGTGACACTTGAGTGAAGCTGTGCAGAGGGCAAGGGAATGAAACACAAAAATATCTGGGAAAAAGCATTTGACTGAGAAATTAACATGCTCAAAGGGATCCCGTAAGAACAGTCAAGATGGCCCATAAGAACTGGGGTCAGAGATGAATGGGAAGGAGGGCAGATTGTTGGACCCCGTGAGGCTTAGAAGCCAGGAAACCAGTGTGGAGGCTCTGGTTCTGATCTTGGTGATAAATGATGGTTGCTTGGGCCAAGGTCGTAACCCCTTGGGCCAAGAGAGGGTTGAGAAGAGGTTGGATTCTGGAAGGCTCCGATGTTGGTTGGAGATTGGGAAAGGACAGATTTAGAAGTGTGGCCTCAGAAGTCTGGTTTTGGACATGTTGAGTTTTAAATGCCCATGACGTGTCAAGAATCGATGCTTAGAAGGCAGTTGCATCTATGGGTCTCATGTTCAGGAGTTTCAGATTGGTGATAAAATATGGGAGTCATTAGCTTGGAGATGATGTTTGAGGATATAAGGATGAATGAACAAGGAGATGAAGAGAGATAGAACATAGTCCTCCAAGGACTGACCCCTGGGGCTCTCCAAATGGTGTCAGGAAAAGAAGAGTGTGCGGTTGATCCATTGCCTCTGATACCTGCAGTGAGTCTGAAGAGATGACGGTAGGACCGGGGGTGCCAGCAGAAAAGGCCCAGAAGTGAGGAAAATCGTGGTGTAGGTCAGGATTGTAGACTGAGGGCTGGCACACCTCATTTGGCACACTGATGCGTTTTGATTGGCTGATACAGGTTCTTTGTGTTGTTTTATCTGGGTGGAATTCGTTCCCAAGATTGGGCACTAGGGATTTCACATTTAAAACAAATGCAGATATCTGCCATCTCTTGAATAATCAGTATATTTGGCAATCCTGGGCCCACATGGCCACAGAGCAACACTTGGCCGTCCCCAAACAGCTCTTGCCTCTTTAGAAAGCATTGTGTGTGCTGCTGCAAGGGCCCCCCGGCCTGTGTTTCATTCATTTGTGGTACCCTTTGCAAAACTCCATGCCCTAATGTTTATAAATTGGGGCTTCCTTCAGTATGTACTCCTTTTCATCCCCCACCCCAAAGGGCAAGGTGTTGGAGCTGACCTCTGTTACACACCCCTTCCAGGCTGGGTGTCAGGAGGCCTGGAGTTATGTCCTGGTTCTATGACGGTTCTCTGAAAGTTAGGCAATCTGACTCAGTCCTATAAAGAAGATGTCCAAATGTCCTGGTTGACCTCTAACTGTGGGGTTTGCCAGGGTATGGGGCTTTCTGTGCTGAACTCAGGAAGGGCCCAAGCAAAGCAAGATGAGTTGATGACCCACCTCTTTACTTTAAACCCACCTGGTTCTCAGAGATTAATGGCAGGCATCAAAACTCCTTGTGTGTTTCCCTAATATACTGACAGGCTCCTTCGAACAGGCTGAAGATGAAACTTTGCATAGAAAAAAAGACTAAGGGTTTGAAATCCTATTTTTATAATAGCGAGAAATTAGAGACAGGCCCCAATGACCACCATCATCATCATGATTATTACTGTAGTTCTAATAATGGGAGAAAACACTTTCTCCCTGCCAGACCCTGGACTAAGCATTTTGCAAGCATTTACTTACTTCATGCCAAGAGTAGCCCTGTGAGGTAAGGACTGTTATCACCCCCTAATGCAGATGAAGAAGTTGAGTCTACTTGTGTAAGGTCACAGAGCTAGTAAGTGGCAGAGCTAGTAAGTGACAGAGCTAGACAGACAGTGACATACAAACCCAGGTCTGTGTGTCTCCAAAGTCTGCAATGGTTTGACCAGCGTCAAACAGCCAAACAGAGGCTTCTCTGTGGGGTTGGCATTGCCTGGATTGGTTGCTGGTCGAACAAAGCGCTGTCCCCTATGGTCCTCCAGGTCAAAACTCCCTGAAAAAGACCTTCCTGTGCCTGAGAAGTCAGGGCCCAACCAGCCTGGATGAAGAGTTGTCTACTTTCTACTGTGTTCTAGTTATCTTGTTTTATGACAAGTGGCTTAATATCCTGGCAACACAAGCCCAGCATTTTATTTCTCCCCTGTCTTCTGAAATTTGCAACCAAATGAGAAGTGATTTGGGCTCGTTATCGAAAAGCCCTCATCTGCAAAGCAGAGATGGGCTGAGAATGTGCCCACTTGGCTGTCACTCCCTTTCATGGGTGTAGATTTAATTAGGCCTCTGTGTAACACAGGCTTGGGAGAGCTATCTCTTCTACTGGTCTTCTGGAAAGTGTTTTCTTTCCTCCTCTCCAGGGTTCCACAGTGGCTGAGGAGAAGGGAACTGGTTCCTGCTCTCTGAAGCTGAGCTGTGCGTCCCAGGGATGAGCCTCTGAGTTACTATTTGTGTGTGTTGGAGGGGGAGTCATTTGCCAATTTACCTAGAAGCTAAGGCCATGTGCATGCCTGATCGGTGATGGGGATGAGCTCCCCTTCTGTTCTGTTAGGCATTCTGATGTCCTTGGAAGGCCAAGGACTCTGGTTCCAATATTTTTGGTGAAAAATATGATCCCCTATGCTTCTTCCCATTGATTCTCTCCACTCCTGTCTTTCACTCATGACCTTGGGCCTTTGCAGTCCTTATCCCTTATCTTTACTTCATTTGAGTAATCCCTACTCATGCTTCAAGAAATGTCTCTTTTCAGGGAGCCATTTCCAATCCTTTAGTCTAGGTTAAATCCTTCTGGTAGCATGGCACACTGAGGTAACTTTCCTTAATCCCTGTCAGTTGCAATCTGCTTTAATGACTGTCTCCTAACAGTCTGTCAAAGAATAATTCTGAAAAAGTTGAAAACATGACTTTCATACAAATATATATTGAGCAGAGGTGAAGATTTTCATTCTGGTGTTTAATGAAGGAATCAGTAAAGAGGTAAAACTTAAAGAACATTTTGAAGAACTGGGTATTTATAGCTGTTTTGGAAAGAAGAACTTGGAATAAGATTTCTGGGTTAGATAAAACCAAATAATGTTCTATAGGATGGTAGGACTGTAACCTTTAAGGCTATCGTTTCCCCTCCACAGAAATCTCTATGACATGTAACTTCTCAGTATTTAATCTCTAAACAAAGAATAAAAAGGACAGCCAGTACAGATACTTTCTCTAAAAGAATTAATCTTGAGTGAGCAGATCTGTGAATGCTGTTAATATAATATTGACAGGAGATACCATGGTATTTTTTTTTGTTTTGTTTTTTTGGTCCTTATGTCTGAATTTTGAGTATTTTTTCTTACTAGTCCCTCTAGCATCTAACCCAGTAAATGGTGTAGGATTTTTGCTATGGTCAGGATCTGGTGGAGAAGTTGTCAGCTACTTGCTGGAATCAAAGAATACTATGTAGCAAATTAGCATCATGCCTGCCTGAGTCAGCTCAGGCTGCCATAACAAAATGCCCCAGACTAGATGCCTTAAACAACGGAAATTTATTTTCTCACAGTTCTGGAGGCTGGAAGTCCAAGATCAAGGTTCCTGTGATTTGGTTCTGGTGAGAACTCTCTTCCCGGCTTGCAGAAACCTGCATTCTCACTATGTCCTCACATGGCCTTTCCTCAATGTGTACACACACACGTACACACACATACACATACGTACACACACAGAGAAAGCTCCCTGGTGTCTCTTCCTGTGAGGACACTAGTCCTATTATACTAGAGCGCCACTTTTATGGCCTCACTTAACCTTAATAACTTCCTTACTCCAAGTACAGTCACACTGGGGGGTTAGGGCTTCAACATACGATCTGGGTAGGGACAATATATACACTCAGTCCGCAACATAATTCAGTCCCAATTTTTGTGGGTTGAATTGAATTGAATCAGATATGAATCAGGTTTGTTTGCTTTTTATACAGAACAGATTTTCAAGGCTTCTTCTTCTTCTGATAATGTATGCAATCTTCACCATTAAATTGGTGCCCATCCCGTTACTATTATCACTCTCAGTTTGTAGAGATCAGTAGTAAGCAGGGTAAGAAGGCTTTTCTCCTCTTACATGGGACCCAGTAATATCTAATGGCTATAATAGTTGAGCAAATATCTATCTTTTATATCTATAGTAACACATTGGATTGTGAGCAACTTGTTCTGTGAGTGTTCTGCAAGACGAACAAACATTTCTAATACATTTTAACTTGATGAATGAGTGATGTTTTGCAATGTGGGTAGTACATGACACCGAATGTCACATGATTAAAACTGAGCTAATGGTTCTTCTCTCCTCCCCACCAGTCTCTCTCTCTGCAAGATTGTGGGTGATCATCTCCCATGTACAGATGCACAGTCTTAGGCTGCAGTGTTTGGCAGAAATCTGATTTTTCAGAATGTGGGAAGATGCCCACAACTGGCACCAGTGTATCTTTTGTCACTTCCAAGCACCTATGGACAGTTCTTTGCTTTTCCGGACAAGAGGAAGCTTAAGAATGCTTTGCTTCGCTCTTGGTCAGGCTTCCTGCGAATATAGACCCTTTCCTCTGCTGCCTTATTGCCAGTTACAGTAAATACAGTATATGACAAGAATTTGTTAATACTGTTCTGTAGTCACCATCCGGGCGAGCATATACAATGGCTCCCATGCAGAAAAAGATGCCATTGAGCAGATAGATAGCAGTGATTCCATTAGTGACAGTGAAAGTCATCGTACACTATAACCCTCCTCTCTCTTGTCTCCCTCACATCAGCCATGAAGGTTTTCAAAGGTAAGTGCAGATTAATTTGTTTATTTTTCTTTATATTTTGTATTTTCTTCATTATTTTGTATTATATTACAGTATTGCAATCATTTTTATATCAATATTTTTGGGTTGTGGAACAAATCGTCTGAGTTTGTATTATTTCTTATGGGGGAAATTTGCTTTGTTATACAAGTGCTTTGGATTACAAGCATGTTTCCGGAAGAAATTATGCTCACAAAGTAAGGTTTTACTGTATTTGACATTTATTCCCCCTCTTCTGGTATCACATGCTCCATTGTCCTCTGGGGAACTACACCTGCCCTGCTTTCAATCCGTGTGATTCAGGAGGGGTTCACTCCATTCCCACTTCCAGAAGTAGCCAAGAGAATCAGGTGTAACCCACCAGAGCACAACAACCTGACTGGATTATGGTTGGGCAGGTGGTTTGACCTGGAAAAATCACAGCCTTACCTTGGATATTTTCTGTAGCTACCAAGAAACAGACTTTGTTTTTTCTCTTAGGGATGCTCAGCTTTTATAACATAAACCTAAAGGAGCTGGTGGCCCCTTTTGCAGCCTTGTGGTGATATCCTGAGAATGACGCTACTGAATGCTGGCTTCCCAAAATATCACCAAAATAACCAGCTGATGAGACAGAGTTAAGCAGATTTTTTATCCGTATAAGGGAGAATACTACCTTGATAGAATCTTAATAGCATCTCAGAGGAGTGAGGACAAAATGGAGGTATTTACTGAGATTTTGAAGCCCATTTAAGATAGGTCCCTAATGTGAGAATTAGTAAGGATTGTGATATAATCATTAGGGACTGGTAGATACAACAAGGTCAGAAATTTGAGATGTGGGGTTCAAAGAGCCTTGGGTATAAACTATTGCTGAATGCTTTCTATTGAAGAATTGATGGGTCTTTTGTGAAGTTCCTTGAACAAACAATAAAGTTATTTGCAATTTTTATCTTGCTGGGCAAGTGTTTTCTGGAACAGTAAAATTATATTGATGGAGACAGTTAAATAGTCGAGTCATGTTAATGGAGATGGTAAGCTGTGAGTTTAGACGGCTTTAGTACTCAAAGTTGATATAGTGGAAAGCAGAGAGATGAAAGAAATTATTCCTCTTGGCATTATTTGAATTTCTGAATCCAGGCAGACTTGAAGCCAGAATGTGGAATGTGGAAAATTGAATCACTCTCTCTCTCTCTGCATTAGAATTACACATTCATGTCCTTTATCATGCAACCACAATACCTCCTAATAAAAGAGGTAGATTAGATTTCCCAACTCTGTTGATTCTGGCCTCATCAGTTGACTGGGCTTGGCCAACAGGATGTGGGGAGGAGTGATGGTTGCCAGTTTCAAGTACAGATTGTAAAGCATTCCTATTTCCACTCATCCCTTGTTAAGTTCTTGTGATCAGTCATGAAATGATCATACCCAAATTAACACTGTGTCTTTGGCTGGGCCCCAGACTGAAGACCCATGTAGTAGGCAGAACTTACCAGAAGTCCTGAGTCCAGTCTGGCCCTGCCAAGATCAACCTCCGTCAGTCCAAATGTGGCCGCCCCATACACCTATGAAAAATAAAAATTCACATGACTTGTTGAAAGCTCCTGAGATTTAGATGTTGTTTGTTACACATTAAAAAGTGACTGCATTCGGAGTTCACTCCTGGACTTGTGGACTACATGATCCAGTAAATTTTCCATGTTCCTGTAATCAGTTTCTGTTGGAGTTTGGCTATTTGTTTGTTTGCTTGTTTATTTCTCGGGGACTTGTTTTTCATAGTTTTGTTATTTATTAACCAGAAGTGTCTTCTCCATTACAATCTTTTTGTGGTGTAGCGTCCCTTTTGGCAGACATGAGCCTCTAAGACCTTTGGGTCTTTCTCATGGGAACCATAGCCTACCCTGATCATTTTCAGTCTGTACCTGAGCAATTGATTTTTTTTAAGGCAATATTTATCCCTATTAATGCTCAGCTTTTGGCTTGTATCCAATGTTCCAGTCTGGTGGGATCTTTCTCGATTTGATTCTTTCATTCTGGGGATTAGCTGTCCCATTCAGCATTTTGTCAAACACAAATTGGATCAGCATGACCATGAGAGCCTCCTCCAAGCCCTTGATTTCGTTGTAATGATCTTGTGGTGTTGCATTAACACTGACCCCCAGGTTGACCCCAAACCACACAAATAATCATTAATTAGTCCACGTATTCGAGATGAATGCCCACGGGGCAGAAATATCTTTCAGCCATTGTTTGAAGTCAGGAGGTATTACATAGCAGTGGCCTGAAGTGAAATCTTCCCTGATAATATTTTTCGTATGTATCCGCAATGGCGTGACCTACTTTTCAAGCCAGTGGGTAGGAATCTGTGTCTCTCTTGAAAAAATAAAATTGTCCAGCTGCTGAGTTCAAGTTCTGCCCATTGTATAAACCAATTGATCTTGAGTGGGTCCTTTATAGCTTTCCTTGACTCTGTTATCATAACTTGGACAGAATCCCTAAGACCTCTTCAAGTTCAAAAGAACAAGGCAATTGTGAACTTGTAAACTTATTCAACCCACCCTTGCCTCCTAGACTGACTGTGTATAACGTACATTTTAAAAATCTGGGAAACGTGGGGCACATGGGTGGTTCAGTTGGTTAAGCAGCTGACTTCGGTTCAGGTAATGATCTCGCAGTCTGTAGGTTGGAGTCCCGCATAAGGTTCTGTGCTGACAGCTCAGAGCCTGGAGCCTGCTTCAGATTGTGTGTGTGTGTCTCTCCTTCTCTCTGCCCTTCCCCTGCTCACCTTCTGTGTGTGTGTGTGTGTGTCTCTCTCTAAGTAATAAATAAACATTAAAAAAATTTTTTTTAAATCTGGGGAATATGCCTCACATCATTGTTTCTGTAATATGTCCCCAACCCAGCAATTCATTGTGTTGCAATTTTCTTTTATTTTGTGTATTTGTCCTCTTATCTCTGGGCTTTTTGAGAACAAGGATGAAGTTAAAGTTGTTATTGAAACACCTGACGTCATTTCTGGCACATAGTAGGTAGTTAGCAAATATTTGGTCCAATGAATAGAACTGGCTCTGAAGCTGTGTGTGTGTGTGTGTGTGTGTGTGTGTGTGCGTGTGTGTGTGTGTGCGCGCGCGCACGCGTGGATGTGCGTTTGTGTTGGAACAGCTGGATAATGTTCATCATTAGCCCAAAGCATGGGCTAACGTTAAATTTAAATTAAAATATACTCTTGGGTGACTACATCTTCAATTTCATGGTTGATTCCTTTGTGATTGACTTATTAAGCTAAGGCAGGAGTTGCAAACAAAAATACCTCAAGGGGCCAAGAAGGAAACATAATAAATGAGCATGGTTACGTACAACTGGCAGACACCTAGTATCTTCACAGGAATGGATACCTAGGGCTGCTAGATCTTCTGCTTTTCAGAGTGGGAGGTTTTTTGTTTGTTTGTTTGCTTGGTTTTAAAATGTGTTTTTAAAAACGTAAAAATTCCTGATTTTTAGATTTTTTCAAAGTTGCAAACTTTAGAACGCAGTTTGAAATATTCTGGGGCCAAATAAAATACATCTATAGGCTGGATACAACTCATAGGCCATTGATCTGAGAAAGAGAGTTAAATGTTTTGCCTCTGAGATGGTGTTTTCATTCGCATTGAATATTTAATTTACAATGAACGACCTTGGGTATATCAAACACATATCAAATATGTTTATTGTTGAACAATACAAAGCCTGTAAGACTGGTAAGAATTCAGTTAAGGTCCAATTTTGAGGGCTGAGGTTAGATTTTAGTGGGCACACATCACAAAGTTTTCCCCGATAGCATTTTACAGGGAAGATTATGGAATTAAAGAAAAATCTTTAGCAACTTGCACATGTATTATGCTAAACAAGGCAGATACCTTGAGTCACTGTTATTCCCAAATAACTGATTTCCATTATGGTTGAAATAATGGAAGTGGTGTCTTACCCTTGAAAAGCTCCAACCACACCCCCTGACCTTGCTCAATGGTTAGATATAAATATTCATAGAGGGAGATGGTCTCTTAATTGCTTAGAGCTTTCAGCCCATCAATCATTGCTGTTGGTTCATCCCACTCGGTTTAGTAACTACTAGTCAAGCATTTTGAAATTACCTGATGTATTTGCCAAGGTAGAAAGTAGAATGGCTCCTTGGGAAATGGCCATGTTAATCAAACCCTACCAATTCCAACAAGCAGAAATTGATCTGAGGGCTTCATTTTATTAACCATTAACTGAAAAACATAGTTAATATTCACACCTAATTGATCCTAGATATCAAACTGATAAAACATCATATAACATTAATACACACATAACAAGATTCTCAAGTAACTCAGCAAGTTCTATCTAAAAAGACTACAATGACATGGATGGAGCTACAGAGTACTGTGCTAAAATGAAATAAGTCAGAGAAAGACAGACACAGTAGGATTTCACTCATGTGGAATTTAAGAAAGAACACAATCATAAGGGAGAAAAAGAGGCACACCAAGAAAGAGGCTCTGAACTATAAAGAACACACTGATGGTTACCAGAGAAGAGGTAGGGGTGGATGGGTAAAATAGGGGATGGGGATTAAGCACAGCGCTCATTCCAATGAGCACCGGGTGACGTATGGAAGTGTGGAATCACTGTATCCTATACCTGAAACTAATATTATACTACATGTTAACTGTGATGAAGTTTTGGGGTGATGGGGGGGTGGTTTGTGGGGTCTGGAGCCAACAGCCAAGAAAAAATTCTTAAAGACACCTTTGGTGCAAAAAGGTGATTTTATTAAAGCGTGGGGACAGGACCTATGGGCAGAAAGAGCTGCCCTGGGACCATGGAGAGACTCTGGTTATATACTTGGGAGTTGGGGGAGGTAAAGTCAAGAGGAAGTTTCCAATGAGATTTTCACGTGCTAAAGAGGACTCACAGGATACTGGAGGCCGGGGGGGGGGGGGCCTAGCTATTGTCAAGTTAAGGTTGTTTTTCCCTCTAGCAAAGCATTAGGTTAAGATAGTAGGGAGCTCCTGCAGAAATATTTTACTCTGCCTGCCTCAAGTAGTTGTCAATGGGCTGCAGGTTATAAGGAAATTTAATTTCATCTGCCATTTCCTTCTGCCTTTGTTTCCCACACCAACTGGAATTTAAATGAAAACTTGAGGGAGGCCTGAGTGAGTCAGTCTGTTAAACATCCCACTCTCGGTTTCGGCTCAGGCCATGATCTCATGATTCATGAGTTCGAGCCCCACGTTGGGCTCTTTGCTGACAGTGCAGAGCCCGCTTGGCATTCTCTTTCCCTCTCTCTCTCCCTCTCTCTGCTCCTCCCCCACTTGTGCTGTCCCTGTCTCTCTCCAAATAAGTAAATAAACTTTAAGTTAATTAAAACTTTACAAAAGAAAACAGAAGGATTCCTGTGTCTTAGACTTTGCCTTGCTCAAGAACCTGAATTTAATTCAGAACTTATTTATAATAAAATTGATGTGATTTACTTATTATTTAATTACATTGATTTGTTAAAAATGTATCTCATAATTAATAAATTTAGTTACTAAAGGTAGAATTCTAGATGCCTGAGAATGGGAATTCCAGTGAGGACAAAAATTGTGGGAGAACAAAGACACGGGAACCCAGTAGAGTGTAAAAGTGGGGTGCTCACCCACAGCTGGTGTCTCATCACTCATGCTAGGGCCTGTCAATTGGTAGAGAAGAGTGAGGATGCTCTATTGAGAATGATTTCCAGACCACACACTAATTTAGAGGGGAAGAGTACCGTGATGGATTAGTAATGCCTTCTACAGGCATAGGAGGAAGAAATGGTAATGTGCAGGCCACATCTATGCTACCTGTGCCCCAAGTAGAATCAATAAAACAATATTTACATAAGATTGTCCTAAATTTTCCTTTTCTGGGACAGTCTCAGTTTATGCCTGTCATAAGTCAATGAATCCCTGTTAATTCTGCACAGCCCCCCACCCCCATTTATTCTCAAGAGGGCCCCAGTCTGAATCGTAAGTGATAGATGGCCAACCAGGAAGAATTTTTGAATGATTATCATTAGTTCATTTTCTGACTTAAGAAATATTTCTAAATCCTTTCTGTTGTGGGCCTTGATCATTCATTATTAGCCACAATCTTCCTTTCCCTGGATCACAGTTTTCTTAATATTCTGCTAAAAACATCTCTGTAAAACACAGCCTTGGTTTCTTTAGACCCTTGCATGATTCCACACTTCCCATCTGAAGCACTCTCTGATATATTCTGGAATACAACCAGGAGATCACACTCCTCATTCACTCCTATATCTCTGATAATTTTCCCCATCCTCCTCCCCACAATAGGTCCTGGAAAATACAAATTAACCTGTCTTCTGAATGGAGCTCATGTGTATTTTCTGCCATGCCAGGTGTCCTATGTCTATGTCAAACAGTATTGATCTTTAAAAGCCCAGATCAGGAAAAGACTGGAGAAATGCATGTCCCAGATTGCTTCCACAGCAGATTCCTGGGACTTTAAAATCTTTGATTGTGTCTGGATTTTCTGGTTGGGTTCCCAAGGATGGAGCCTGAGTCCTTGAATACAAACACTCACCACAACTGAAGTTCCAAGCTGAATTGGTTCTAATGCTCACAGCAGTCACTGTGCTTCCTGTAACCAGGTTGTAGGATGAGTCAGTGTCTCAACCTCAGCATTATTAACATTTTTATCTGGCTGATTCTTTGTTGTATGGGGCTCTATGTGCTATATCTGGCAGCGTCCCTGGCCTCTGCTCACTGGATGCTGGTAGCACTCCATCTCCCCCAGATG
This sequence comes from Lynx rufus, assembly GCF_022079265.1. Taxonomy (NCBI): domain Eukaryota; kingdom Metazoa; phylum Chordata; class Mammalia; order Carnivora; family Felidae; genus Lynx; species Lynx rufus. Next base: position 13,795,622 of record NW_025814838.1, read on the forward strand.
TGAACAAAAACATCTCCAGACATTGCCAAATTCCTTGGAGGGAGGCCACATTGCTGCCTGGTGAGAAACGCTGGCACAGGGGCTCTGAGTGTCACGCCAAGAAAAGCCACTCTTTCTATCATTGAACAAGTCACCTGAGCAGACACGTTGGTAAGCAAGTATGGTACAATACTCTAAGTGTCCTGGTAAGGGTTTGGCAAGAGTATTGTAGGAGCCAAAGAAGGAAGGATGAGCTGCTGGACAGTCAAAAAGGCTGTACAGAGGATGTGACTTTGGGGCTTCAGATGATAATTCAGCATTCTCCAAGTGGGAAGGAAGGGAAGGGCATTCAAGGCAGAGGAACAGTATATGCTAATGTGGTGAGATATGAGGGAGACTAATGTGTTTGAAACACAGTAAGAAGTCTAGAGCGGATGGGGTGATGAGTACACTGCGGAGATAGATGGGGAGGGTGGGCAAGAGTTAAGCCCAGTTTAGAAACTTACTAGGAAATGGAGGTGGACTTCATAAACTGGGCAGCAGAGAATCACAGAAGTCTAATAAGAGGGATATGGTCAGATTGGGGCTTTAGAGAGATAACTTGGTGTTGGCTAGAAGTGAGATGGCAATGTGAACAGCATTGTCTTTGGAATTAGCCTGCCTTGGCCTAGGATCTCATTCTGCCATCGACTAGTCTGTGGGACCTTGGACAAACCATTTCTTTTCCCTAAATCCCTGTTCCCTTCTCAACAAAATGAGGATGAGAACCCTACCTACCCCCCTGTGTTGTTGTAAGGATTAAATAAGTTTATTCATGTTATGTGCTTAGAGTCTCTGGATATAATTGAAGCTCATTACATAAGTATTCTTTTTAGATTGGAAGGGGGAGCAGGGCTTGAGACTGAAGGCAGGGAGGCTAGTCTAGAGGGGGTAATAAGCCAATGGGAGCATGGGACAGCACAGCGACTGGGTGATCGGAGATGAGTTAGCTCCCACCTGAATTGACTTGACTGAAGAAGTTTGCGGTCTCCAGGCTCCCAGCAGCAAGGGACCCAGTTCTCCGAACAGATGCACCATCTCTGGGGTTCCTACCACATCCAAGTCTGGACAGTCCTGTGCAGGAAGTTTCCACCACCTACAACTTCCCCGACAGCATGTCTGTTATCTGATTGTTCTGTGTTCAGAAAGAGTTAATTAAATGTGGAGCCACAGTTGGAGAGTACATCTTAATACCATTCTGCCTTATCTGTATTTTCCCTTTCTTTTCTGCAGCCTACCTTCTGTTCTGAGGAAAAGGGGCTACAAATGACCTGCTTCAGGACGAAATAACAATTTAATAGAGTGGAGATTCATTAAGACACTGCTGATGGCGGCTGTAGTCTCTGGCATGGAGGAACAGCCCAGAGGATTTCAATTTTCTACCAGTTTTCTGACCTCAATTTACAAGGCAGAATTAAGTTCTGGAAATCTCAGAACAGAAAAAAAAATAATGGAACTACTGCTTTTAATCACTGGTAGAATCATCAGGCATTAGTAGACCTCTAACCTTGGTTCTCTTTTAAAGGGAACTTTATCAGTGGCACATAGCCTGATGTGATTGCTATTTCCTTTCATTTTCAAAATCTATTCTTTCAAAGATATTTTTTAAAAAACAAAGCATGTGCCATGGCAGCACCAAGTATTGGGACACCAGTGATAAGCCAGACCAATATGGTACTGTTCTTGCCAAGCTTACTTTCAGGGAGAGCCAGACAACAAAGAAAGGACTCCTGGGAAAACTGTAGCAGTTACTAAAAAGAAAATGAGCCAACTTCTCTCTGTCTCTTTTTTTAAAATTTTTTAAAATATTTATTTTTGAGAGAGAGTGAGAGAGTGCAAGCCAGGGAGGGGCAGAGACAGAGAGAGACACAAAATCTGAAGCGGGCTCCAGGCTCTGGCCTCTCAGCACAGAGTCCAATGCGGGGCTTGAACTCACAGACTGTGAGATCATGACCTGAGCTGAAGTTGGACACTTAACTGATATAATAACTCTCTTTCTTTCTCTTTTTTTTTTCAAAGTTTGTTTGTTTATTTATTGATTGATAGGGAGGGAGGTGGGGCTAAATCTCACAAGCTGTGACATCATGACCTAAGCCAAAATCAAGTCAGAGGCTTTATCAACTGAGCCACCCAGGTGCCCCTGAGCCACCTTCTCTTTATGTAGCTAAAGGAAATGAATCCCAGTTTTAAATATGATTCTCAGGTTTCTTTTCCCCCCACATCATAAATGTATGAAGCAGACAGGCAATTTCATATCCACCTCTGGCAATTTTTGGAATTGACTTAAATTGATTGAGTCATGGGTTAATGGCCCACAGTCATTATTTGCTTTCCTACCTGTCTAGAAAATCAAGGTTCGGGGAAAGAAAAGGGAAACTTTCTTTGTTTTAGATTTCCCAGAGCTAGATGAAATCTGGTTTCTTAGGACACATAGGGAGAACTTTAGTAACAATATTTGAGTAGCGGTTGCAGGGGAGGGCCCTGAAGTCAGCTGCTCGGGTCCAAACTGGGCTTTACCACTTCCTGGCGTGTAAGTTTGGGCAGGCTCATTCACCTTCCCATGTTGTCTCAGTTTGTGAAATGGGATGATGGCCCACTTCTTAGAGCTTTGGTGAAAATTGAATGAGGTGATGCATAAAAAGCAAAGCGTCTGACACATGTTACACATTAAAAAAAAAAATCACATAGCGGATAAAGGAGGTGCGGTGTATTGCCGGGCGGGGTGGAGGTTACTGACCTGGTCTCTGAGCAGTAGCCCCTGGCAACAAAAAATGATAGGTTCTAATGCAACTTTGCTAGCTCCTAGCAATATGAGTTTGGGTAATTTGGCCCCCTCTCTAAATGCCAGCTCCTTCCTCTGCAAAATAGAGGTAACAGTGACCATCTTCGGAGGCTGTAATGAGGATATGAAGACATGTATGCAAGACATATGACATGGGTTTGCCTGGGGGACTCAGCTAAGCATCCAACTCTTGGTTTCGGGTTGGGTCATGATCTTGCGGCTTCGTGGGTTCAAGCCCTGTGTGGGGGCTCTGCACGGGCAGCACAGAGCCTGCTTGAGATTCTCTCTCTGTCTGCCCCTGCCCCACTCGAGTTGTCTCTGTCTCTCTCAAAAATAAATTAATTCATTAAAAACAACAACAACAACAACAACATTCATATTAAAGGCCAGTCCTCAACACATGGTGAAGATCAACCTCCTCCTTCCTCTCATTATCATCACCAGGGTCAATTGTTTCTGCTGCTTAGCATCGTGCTTTTTCCTTTTTCATCTGCCTTAGCTCGTGTTGCTTAGAAGCAGAATTTGCAGTTAGGGATTCTTGTGCAAATGGTTATTCGAGGGAGTACTCTCAGGACAAACCTGTAATGGAGTCAAGGGAACAGGGGAAGGGGGGGTGGGTGGAAGGAAGGGATGTAAAGAAGTGGTTTCAGGTGACACCTAGCCTTGGCTGGAACCTACAGGGAGCTTGGGTGCATGAACCTTAGCACAGAATCTGCCCTGCCCAGAGGCCAGGCAGCCGGGCTTTCTAACCCTGTATCAGTTAGTCCTTGCTTGCTGACCACTCCCAAGAGAAGGACCTAATCCACCAAGACATGCCGGTGAGAAGGCTTCTACCGAAGCAGGGCCATCCTCTAGACAAGTGTGCAGTGTGAGCCATGAGCTTCATGGCAGCTGGGAGACAGATGCAGGGGCCTTGAGAGGATTTGGGGGGTGCACCAAGAAAGACCATCTGCTGCACTTTCTTCTGCCCTCTGATGTTCTCCAGGGAGCCGCCTCCTATACTCTCATTCCAACCCCAGCTCTGAAGGTAAGCTTGTGACCTAGGAACTGGCCAGAGAGAGTCTGGAATGTGTCTCACCACCCTGATTGGCTCAGAGATGATCGTGTGATCCCATGAAGCCAATGAGACCCAAGGAAACATTTGCTGGGAGTCCCGGGAGAGAGCTCCCGGCTCTTTCTTGCAAACAGAGCTAGCATTTATGCAGTAGAAGCTGCACCAGCCGAGGGCCAAACATGGGCCTGAAGAATGAAGTTGGCCCAGAGAATGGTGGACCATGTGATGGAAACCAGGGAGCATGTGACTAAATCCCTAGATGAGGACATGATTGACATTGACTTTACCCCTGGACTTTCAAGTTATGCAAGCCCATTTCTCCCCCTCCCTTTTGCTAAGTTCTCAGAGCTGGGAGTTCTGGGTACCTGTGTGGCACAGTCCTGACTGATATATCGCTGTAATGGACCCAGAAGCACTGGGTAAATGAGAAGCAGTTGGTCAATTTATAGGGTTATTGTTATTGTGTAAGTAAAGTTCTCCTTTGGGTGAGCAGAGGCTTCCCGAAGCCCGGGGAAGCTTTCCAAGTTAGGTTTTCATTGTCTGGGGCGAAGCAGAGGCCTCTTTGGCAACTCCGAGGGCACTAATGCTGGCCCTACCTCTGAGAAAGAGCTTTTCCTGCCAGCTTTCCCTGACCGCTGGGGTAAGGTGCTAGCAAAGTGACCTTCAAACGGGGTGGCCACTGCGAGGCTGACAGCCTAAACCTGGCTGGAGGAAGGGATGGAATCACTTCAGAGGGAAAGGAAGACAGAGGCAGAGCTGGTGAGCAAACGGGCAATGTCATGGTCTTGTTGAAAGATAAACGGAGGCGCTTGTGCCGTTTTAAGAGAGAGCCAAAGCATAAGAGACTGTTAAAAACTGAGAACAAACTGAGGGTTGATGGGGGGTGGGAGGGAGGGGAGGGTGGGTGATGGGTATTGAGGAGGGCACCTTTTGGGATGAGCACTGGGTGTTGTATGGAAACCAATTTGTCAATAAATTTCATATATATAAAAAAAAAAAAGAGTTTATGTGAGCAAACTTCTGTTCGAATTAGACAGCACCGGACCGGAAGTGGTTAGGAGGGCGCTACCACAGACAGGAGCCAGAGGAAAGACTTTTATAAGGAAGAGCTGGAAGGAAGGCAAGGGAATTATTCGATTCACTACAGCATCGGCGGTTGCCTTGTTTGGGAAAGCCTAGCTGGCAGGTTGTGATTGGTTGTCCTTAGGTTGTAATTCCTTGACCTTGAGGCGTTACAGGTTTAGGCTTTGGTTGGCTTATGCAGGTTACTAAGGCATTAAAGCCACCTCAGCCTGATGACCTCCTTGTTTAATTAATTAAAAAAAAAAATGAACAGAAGCAGTTTGCTAACCCAGAAAACCCTTTTAATCCACACAAAGACACCTACTGATAAGGCAAAATGCATTAACCTTATTCCTGGTTATCAGCGTTTTTTAAAAGTTTATTGTATTTTTATTTCCATTTCTTTTTTTTTTTAACCTTTTCCAATCTAATACAACATGTCCTTTAATTGCCCACTGGCCTCAAATCACAAGATCTCCAAACTAAATGCAGTCAGAAAAAGAGGCAAGAATTTGTGAGGGAAAAAAAAAAAACAGCCCACAGTAAAGGTGTTTAAGAGCCATCAACACATTTACATTAGACCGAGCTTGGTTTCTAGCCTTTTTTGGACAAAAGAACATCTTTTCTATGAATCAGTTTTGGAAACTTTGTAATGCCTTGTCTCTTTAAAAAAAAAATTGTTTTTAATGTTTATTTGTTTTTGAGAAAGAGACAGAGCATGAGTGGGAGAGGGGCAGAGAGAGGGAGACACAGAATCCAAAGCAGGCTCCAGGCTCCCAGCTGCCAGCACAGAGCCCAACACGGGGCTTGAACCCATGAACCTGGAGACCGTGACCTGAGCCAAAGTCAAACATTTAACCAACTGAGTCACTCAGGAGCCCCTGTACTGCTTTTTCCGTTAGTTGGAGGATTCTGCCTGTTTAAGGATGGGGAGGGCCCCAGCAGCTTTTGGGTGTTTCGGGGTAAGAGAAATATAAAACAAGTGAACATAGGTTCCAGTTACGTGGGCCCTGCTTGCCTGGCTGATTCACGCAAACTGACCAACTGTGCCTGGCATACGGCACCCCTGGCTGGTTGGTGTAGCCAAGACATATGTTTCCCTCAGGCAGCATCTTTCCAAGTGCCCTTGCAGGGACCCCCTACATCAGTCTGTCCCAAGAGAGAGGACTGTTTAAAAAGCTGATGAGTCCTGCACTCTATCTACTGCTACTTAATCAGCATATCTGGGCTTGGGAGTGGGGTTTGCATTTTTTTCCTTACAGCTTTATTGAGATATAATTGACTTATGATAACTTCACATAGTTAAGTATACAATTTGATGAGTTTGGGCATTATTATGCATCTGTGAAATCATCACCATAGTCAAGATCATGAACGAATCTTTCACCCCTATGAGTTTCTTCAAGCCTTTTTTGTAACACCTTCTTCATCTGTACACCTTCCTTCTTGTCTCGTCCCCACATAACCATGAATATGCTGTTTCTGTAGATTAGTTTGCAATTTCCTAGAAGTTTATACAAGTGGATGCATAGAACGCATACTCTCTTCGTCTGATATCTTTCACTCATTTATCCCGCTGATGAGAGACTTGTCAGATGCTTTTGTTTTTTGGCCTTTAAGTGTTAAGTTTCTTTGACCATATTTCTGCAGATCTTTTAATGGACACACGCTTCGGTTTCTCCTTGGTCCATACGAGGAGTAGAATGGTGAGGTCATCCATTATTTGAATGTTTACCTTTATAACAAACTGCTGGACCGTGTTCCAAAGTGGTTGTAGCTTTTTACATCCTCAGCGGTAACGTACGAGGGTTCTGGTTTTTCCGCACCTGCACCAAAATTTGGTCAGATCCATCTTCTACATTTTTTTCTATGAGGGAAGTGGTATATCAGGGTGGTTTAGTTTACATTTTCTCCATGACTAATAATACTGGGCATTTTTTCCTATGCTTATTTACCTTTTGTGCATCCTTTTTGGTGAGGTGTTTGTTCAGATGTAAAAAAAAATAAAATTTTATGTGTATTTTTGAGACACAGGGAGAGACAGAGTATGAGCAGGGAAGGAGCAGAGAGAAGAAACACAGAATCTGAAGCAGACTTCAGGCTCTGAGCTGACAGCACAGAGCCCAACGTGGGGCTTGAACCCACAAACTGTGAGGTCATGACCTGAGCTGAAGTCCGATGCTTAACCGCCTGAGCCACCAGGGGCCTCATGTTTGTTTAGATTTATATTGGATGGTTTGTCTTCTTTTATTCAGAGGTGGGAGTTCGTGGTGTGTTCAGGATAGAATGCGAATATTTTCTCGCAACCTGCGGCTTTCTTTTTACTTTCACGGATGTGCTTTGGCATCTTTGGCCATATACATGTGCGTCTATCCCTGAACCCTTTATTCTGTTCCATTGGTCTTTGTATTGATTCTTTTGCCAGCGTCATACCATACTGTCTGGATTACTGTAGCTTTACACTAAGTATTGCGATCTTATAGCGCAAGTTCTCCGACTTGCTCCTCTTTTCCAAAATTAGGAGCTTTGCATTTCCATATTTATTTCAGACATGGCCACTCAATTTGCACAAGTACGGCCCACTGGGATTTTGAAAGAGTTTGTATTTACTTTATGGATTAGTTTGAGCACTGATGCCTTACCAACATTAGGCCTTTTAACACCACCTCTCTTTCTCTATTTAGTAATTTTTAAAAATATTTATTTATTTTTGAGAGAGAAAAACAGAGCACAAGTGAGGGAGGGGCAGAGAGAGAGGGAGACACAGAATCTGAAGAAGGCACCAGGCTCTGAGCTGTCAGCACAGAGCCCGATGTGGGCTGCAACTCACAAACCATGAGATCATGACCTGAGCCCAAGTAGGTCGCTCAACGGACTGAGCCACCCAGGAGCCCCTGTCTCTTTTTATTTAGATGTTCTTTACTTGCTCTTGGCAATGTTTCATGATTTTTAGTGTGCATAGGTCTTGCACAACCTTGGTCAAACTTATCCCCAAGTATTTCACATTTTTGCTGTTATTATTAATAAGGATCTTTTTATAAATCTCAATTTCCATTTGCTCGTTGCTAGTATATAGAAACAAAATCGATTTCCAAAATATGTTGACCAGAAACCTGTTCAACTCACCTGTTAGTTCCATTGGCTTTATGGTGGATTCCATAAAGCTTTCTGTATAAATGATCAAGTCTGTGAATGAAGACAGTTTGGCTTTTTTATTTCCAAGATGCTTGCTTTTCGTGTCTTTTGATTGCCTTTCTGTGCTGCAGAATCTCTGGAACAATGTTGAACAGAAGTAGTGACAGCAGACAAGCTGAGCTGATTCCTGATCTTGGGGGGGGGGCGCAAAGCACAGAGTCTTTTACCATCAAATATGGGGCTTGCTGTAGGGTTTTCATGGATACCTTTATCAGGTGGATGAGGTTCTTTTCTGTGATGGTTTTCAGAGTTTTTATAATCAATGGATGATCGTTTTTATAAAAGGGTATTCTGCATCTGTTCCTGAAGTGATCGTACTTTGTTGTTTTTTTTTCTTACAGGCTGCTCTTAGTGAATTCCATGGGTCAGTTTTCAGACGTTAAACCAAGCTGCACTCCTGAGATAGACTCCACACAGGTATATTTATTGTCTCTTGAAAAAAAAACTGTTAGGTCTGATTTGCTCGAATTTTATTGAGAATTTTTACAGCTGTGTGCATGACAGACATGGTTCTTTTTTCTTTTTTTTTTTAAAGTGTTTTTATTTATTTTGAGAGAGAGAACAGCGCACGTTGGGGAGGGGCAGAGAGAGAGGGAGAGAGAGAGAAGCCCCAGTTGGCTCTGCACTGCCAGCATAGAGCCCGATGTGAGGCTCAAACCCATGAAGCCATGAGATCATGACCTGAGCTGAAACCAAAGTTAGATGCTTCACCGACTGAGCTCCCCAGGCGCCCCAAGATACATTGTTCTGTAATTTTTTTTTTCCTACTATCTTTTTCTGGTTTTAAAATCAGGGTAATCTTGACCTCATAGAATGAATTGGGAAGTATTCCTTCCTCTCTAGGTTTTTAAGAGAAGAGTTTTGTATCTCATTTTATCATGCTTTGCAAATATGGCAAGATTTACTAATTGAAGGTTGGTGGCAACATTGTGTTGAACAAGTCCTTTGGCACCATTTTCCCACAGCATTTGGTCACTTCCTGTCTCTGTGTTGCATTTTGGCAATTCTTTCAGTATTTCAAGTCTTTTCTTTATTATTATATCTGCTGTGGTGACCTGTGGCTAGTGATCTTAGATGTTACTATTGTAATGGTTTTGGGATGCCATGAGTTGCACCCATATAAGATGATGATCTCAATTGATAAATGTGTGTGTTCTTGACTGTCCCGCTTATTGGCCATCCCCCATCTCTTCCCCTCTCTTGGGGGCCTCCCTATTTCCTGAGACACAACAATATTAAAATTAGGCCAATAAATAACCCAACAATGGCCTCTAAGTGTTCAAGTGAAAGGAAAAGTCGCAGAAATGCAAGAGTAGTTTGAAAATGGAAAATCAAGGCACCTGGGTGGCTCCGTCAGTTAAGTGTCAGACTTCAGCTCAGGTCATGATCTCACAGTCCGTGAGTTCGAGCCCTGGGTTGGGCTCTGTGCTGACAGATCAGAGCCTGGAGCCTGCTTTAGATTCTGTGTCTCCCTCTCTCTCTACCCCTCCTCCACTCATGCTCTGTCTGTCTCTGTCTCAAAAATAAATAAAAATTTTTTAAAAATTAAAAAAAAAGAAGAAGAAATACATTTTCTAAGGCTCTAGCTGCCATAGGTAGTGATTCCCCCAGTGGAACTGGGCAAAGTCAGTTGAAAACCTGTCCGGAAAGGATGCACCTTTCTAGATGCCATTAAGAACATTCATGATTCATAGAAAGAGGTCAAAATATTAACATTCACAGGAGTTTGGGAGGAGTTGATTTCAACCTTTATGGATGACTTTGAGGGGTTCAAGACTTCAGTGGAAGAAGTAAGCACAGGGGTGGTAATTTACAAGAGAGTTAGAAGTAGAGCTTGTAGATGGGACTGAGTTGCTGGAATTACTTGATAAAACTTTAACAGATAAGGAGTTGCTCCCTATGGAGGAGCAAAGAAAATAGTGTCTTGAGATGGAACTGACTCCTGGTGAAGATGCCGTGCAGATGGTTGAAATGACAACAAAGGATCAAGAATATTCCATACACTTCATGGATAAGGTAGTCGCAGGGTTTGAGAGGATTGATACCAATTTCAAAAGAAGTTCTCCTGTGGCTAAAATCCTGTCCACAGCATCTCGTGCCACAGAGACATTATTCATGAAGGGAAGAGTCAGTTGATGTGGCAAACTTGGTTGTTGTTTTATCTTAAGAAATTATCACAGCATCCCCAGCCTTCAGCAACCACCCTCCTGCTCAGTCAGCAGCCGTCAGCTTCGAGGCGAGACCCTCTGCCAACAAAAAGATTACGACTTGCTGAGAGCTCAGATGATGGTTAGCATTTTTTAGCCATGTGGTATTTTCTCAGGAGACAGCTGGGTGACTCAGGCGTTCGGGTGTCTGACTTCGGCTCAGGTCACGATCTCACAGTTTGTGAGTTCAAGCCCCGCATGAGGCTCTGTGGCTGACAGCTCAGAGCCCAGAGCCTGCTTTCGATTCTGTGGTGACCTCTCTCTCTGTGCCTCCCTGGCTTGCACTCTGTCTCTCTGTCTCTACATTAAAAATATTTTTTCAGATATGTACTGTGCTTTTTACACATAATGCTATATTGCACATTTAATAGACTACAATATAGTGTAAACGTAACTTTGATATGCACTGGGAAACCAGAAAATTCACCTGACTCCCTTTATTGTGGTATTTGCTTTATTGTGGTGGTCTGGAACTAAACCTGCAATGTCTCCGAGGTATGCCTGTAGTTCCTTAAATGTTTCATAGAATTCACCATTGAATCCATCTGGGCAAGTTTTGTCTGCGGTGAGGTTTTTAAACTATACATTCAATTTCTGTAGTAGATGTAGGGCTATACACACCTTCCACTTCTACTGGCTTTATCCAAGACCGCTTGACTCACTTCGGTCAGTGGCATTTTGAAAAGCTTTCTAGATAATTCTAAACTTTTTCTTTCTTCTTTTTTTTTTTTTTTAGTGTTTATTTACTTTTGAGAGAGAGAGAGAGACAGAGCGTGAGCAGGGGAGGGGTAGAGAGAGAGGGAGACACAGAATCCGAAGCAGGCTCTAGGCTCTCAGCTATCAGCACAGAGCCCGACGTGGGGCTCAAACCCATGAACTGTGATATCATGATCTGAGCTGAAGTCAGACGCTTAACTGACTGAGCCACCCAGGTGCCCCATGAAAAGCTTTCTGGATAATTCTAACATGCAGCGAGGGTCAAGAGCCCCCAGTCTAGTCCAAGACCTAGAGAGGTAGCTTGTCAATTTGAACAGCTACATACTATTTTATAGTAAGCATGCATCCAGAGCTCTTTCTTTGCTTCTCTATTCATGTTCATTCAGGTTGTTCCTGATTTCTTTCCCTTATGCTCTGCTGTCTGGTGCAGAAATTTCATTGCTCCCCTCTTTTCTCCACGGGTTATAACGTTTGTCATTTTATAATCTCCCCTTTTGGCAAATGTATGCTTTGGGTCTTGAATTGTGTTCTATCTGATGACACACTTCCCACTCATCCATTTAATTGTTTTTTGCATTTGCCCCTTGCCTCGTGTATCTTTACCTACTGATTAATTTGCAAACTTTGGCTGTCACTTATTTTAGGAATAACCAGCATCTGGCTGGAATTCTTAGAAATCCTTACCTGAAAGCCGTTGCCTTTTTATAGGGATGTTAGCATTTAAATAAGAATCTCAGAGGACCAAAAAGTGTTCAAGCCTCAAATTAGGGGCCATCATAGTGAAGCTTCAGGCACCCTCCTAGCCTGGTAGCCCCCAGGCTGACCACCCGCTCTCCCCCCTCCCAAAGCACTCAATTCTGCACACGCGGCTGTCACACAAGGCTCTTTTATGGCAAATGCAAATTGCAAATATAAACTGTTTCTTTCTTCATTTATCACTTTTTCCCTTCTCATTTACAAGAGGCTTGAATTATTAGCACTTGTCTAAACAATGCCGCTTCGCCTGGTATCTGTGAGGAGGTGTTGGTGATAACTTTCCAATGATGTCATCCCTGGAAGCACAACTCCAAAGCACCCAGTCAATCATGGGCATTGTTCAGAAAGCACCAGAATAACTCTGAGTGACCCAACCTCCCCCCCCCCACCCCGTCCCCTGCCAAAATCTATAGAAATGAAAATTGAAACGTAAACCAGAAACTTCATTTCCATGTCCGGGGCTCTAAGAGCTCTGTGGATTCCTTATGCACTGACACATCTCTTCAATGGGGGACAATGGGAGGCAAAAGGGGTTTCCCTAGGGAGCTGAAGGATCAAATGCCTCTCTGAATCTTTTTCTTATTCTCAGCAGCACATTAAGCATTTGGGGGACTTATGGCTCCCTGCCCCACCTTTAAGGAGCTCTCCATAGTAATCTTTATTACATACACCCTCAGTGCCAGGCACTATGCAGAGCTCTGGATAGATTATTTTAGGGGCGCCTGGGTGGTTCAGTTGGTGTAGCATCCAACTCTTGGTCTCAGCTCAGGTCATGATCTCACAGTTCATGAGATCAAGCCCCTTCTTCGGATTTTCTCTCTCTCTGTCTCTCCCCCTCTCTGTTTCTCCCCCCATCTCAAAAATAAATAAGCATTCAACAAAGATTATTTTATATATTCATTGTCACAACTTTATGAGGTAAGCGCTGCTAGTTTCCCATTCTTCAGATGAGAAAACTGAGGCTCAGAAAAGTGGCATCCCTTGCTCAAGGTCTCCCAGAAAATTGTACAAGGAGTAGGAACGTGACTCCAGGTCTGGTGTGGTGTCAGAGTGATGCCCTTACCCTCTGTGAAAATCTGGTTCAATATAGTATGAAGGACCCATCATAATTGGGTTCCTGCCAACCTCTCCAGTCTGATCTATCTCATCTGGACCCCTGGCCTGTTCACAACTTGTGCTCCAGTCATACCTTCTGCCCCCCTAATGTGCTCTGCTGTCTTGCTCCTCCACTCCTTTGCTCCCAGACTGATACTGCCCAGAAGGGACCATGGTACCCCCTGTGGAATCCTGTCACCACTCCCATACACTCACAGAATCCTGTGTGTCACCTCTGCCCACCCACCATCCTCTAGGCTCTGAGCCTTTTGAGTGCACGAGTGTGTTTCCCTCCCCTCTGGTTCTGAACACTCAGCACAGTGCCTGGCACACAGCAGCTGCTCAGGAACAGACTGGATGTTCTCCTCCATGATTTTTTTTCTCCCCCTTTTGGAAAAATGTCTATATATCAAGCCCTCTGTTCTGTCATCCCATTCTTCTTCAGACAAGTAGAGGCATGTTTGTTTCCATCATTGTATCGGTTTGCTCTGGGTTTTTGGCCTTAAACACTGGATTGTCTGTAGCACCTACAAGGTCTGGAGCATGCTTACATTTCCTCTCCAGAAATTAAAGAGGCCAGCAGAGCACATGTTTCCCGGACTGATTCTGAGTACTCTGCCTCTGTGAGGTTTAGTCAGATGCAAATGTCAAGGTGAATGGGTTTAGAGATCCAATGTATAGCATGATCACTATAGTGAATAACAGTGTATTGAATACTGGAAATTTGCTAAGAGAGTAGGCTTTGGGGGGTCTCACAACACACACACACACACACACACACACACACAACTGTGTGGGGAGACGACAGTTCAATTTGCTTGACTGTTGTAATCGTTTCACTATGTATATCAAAACAACATATTGCACACCTTAAGAATACACAGTTTTCATTTTAATTTTTTTTAATGTGTATTTATTTTTGTAAGAGAGAGAGGGAGACACAGCATCCAAAGCAGGCTCCAGGCTCTGAGCTGTCAGCACAGAGCCCGACGCGGGGCTCGAACCCACAAACTGTGAGCTCATAACCTGAGCCGAAGTCAGACACCCAACCAACTGAGCCAGCCAGGCGCCCCGACACACACAATTTTCATTTTAAAAAGTAGATGAGGGGCGCCTGGGTGGCGCAGTCGGTTAAGCGTCCGACTTCAGCCAGGTCACGATCTCGCGGTCCGTGACTTCGAGCCCCGCGTCGGGCTCTGGGCTGATGGCTCGGAGCCTGGAGCCTGTTTCCGATTCTGTGTCTCCCTCTCTCTCTGCCCCTCCCCCGTTCATGCTCTGTCTCTCTCTGTCCCAAAAATAAATAAACGTTGAAAAAAAATTAAAAAAAAATAGATGAATGGGTGGCTTCCATTAGCGCTATCTCAGAAAGAGTCTCTGTACCTCATTTCACTTGTCATGTGGTAGAAAGAAGAGTGAGCCAACATTGGTGCTGTGCTAGAGGCTAAGTACAGCAGGTCTGGCAATAAATGCACGAAGAAGGATGCCCTCCCAAAGTCTGCAGCGGAGCTTGCCAACTCAAAGGCCCACAGGGCCAAGAGGGCAACTTAAGTGACAGAGATGGTCCGGGTGGACATTGGAGCCATTGGCAATGTGTCGCCATGTTTCACGAGCAGCCTCTTCTGGCTTCTGCCAGTGGCTGGCAAGTGGGAGTTCTAGTCCATTGCCATCAGAAGTTTGCAGCTTTTCAAGATTACTTAAAAATGTGGATGTTTATATAAAATCTGAACTTTAATTATGGCTAATAGTTAAAAAAAAAAAAGACATCTTCAGGGTCCACACACAACACGTCTTTGGGTCTGATCTGGCTAGACTCTGCCAGTTTTCAGCCTCTGGCTTGGATTTTCACACAGGGCTAAGCAATTAAAGTGATTGGGTTTAAGTTTCCATTCTATCACATTTCCCCGGCGAACCTCGGCAGGTTGTTGAACATCTCAGAATGCTGGATTTATGGGTAACGTAAGACGCTCCCCTCACAATCCAACTCCACCAAAGTTCGAAAACACCAAGACTTTTGCCCATTTAGTTTGCTGAGTTATCCTGGGTTCTTATAACAGTGCCTGGCACATAGCAGAGACTCAGTGATGTTACTAGAGAGAGTGTATGTTACCATTTCCTGACTTGATTGTAAGGGATGTGACAAGTAGAACCCAGGTGTATCATGATGGGATTTGAGCAAAACTGTCCACTACCAATTAGGACTCATTTGCTTGCAAGTGATAGAAATCTAACTCCAGTGGTTTAAACAAAATAAGATCCATTGGCCTGTGTCTGTGAGGCTCAAGCCTTAAGGTATGGCCAGATCCAGGCCCAACTTGACGCTTTGTATCATTGGCTCTGCTCTTCTCTGTGTTGGCTTTAGTCTCAGACAGGATCTCCCTGTGGGGTAAGATGACTGTGGGCAACCCGGTTTTAGATCTTTCCCCGTGTAAAGACTCTTGCCTTTCTCTGCAACTCTTGCCTTTCTCTGCAACCAACTAAATTCGCATTGACTTGGAGTCACATGTGCATTTCTGACCAATTTCCTGTGGCTGGGAGACTGAGATCCTCTGGTGGGCTGAACCCGAGTCACACACCCCTTCTTGGACCCCGGCACTCTTCTCCGAACCATGTGAATTAAGAACTGTGAGAGCCTGGTTCTCCAGAGGAAGGAGAGAGAATAAATGCTGGTGACAAAAACGGCGTCAGCTCCAGAGGCCACATCTGGATTATTTGCATCTGGAAGCCAGCCCACCTAACCTGGCCTCCAGAGAGCCCTGTGTTTCTCCTTTCCTAAAGCTAGAGATGGCCACAGTGTGATAAGCACCAGCTGCATACCTCCCACCATGCAGTTAAGCCCAGGGCTGCTTTGACCCAAGGCTAATGAGGCATGGGGGGTATTTGCAAACCCCTCTCCAGAGAGGCTGCAAAACACAGAAGAAATGTAATAGTACCATCAAGTAATCGCACCACACACTGGACTCTTTAAAATGCACTCCTTCTTCCCTTTGATCTTGTTCTAATGGATAATGCCCATGGTACTTGCTGTGACCTGAATCCCTCACAAGATTGCTGGAGAGAAAAGCGCACCAGAGAACACTGGCCTGGAATATCAAATGCAAGGGGCCAATTATTCCTGCTCCTTGAGACCCCATCTCCCCGGCTTGCATATTCATGGGATTTCCGATGCAGATGAGATAGCAGCTGCTGATTAAAATCGGCTCACTTTGTTGTGGGGGAATTTGGGGACTCCGGGGAGGCCTCTTGAAGCTGATCCGTGGTGAAACGTTCTCTACAGGGGTTGTTCTGTTACCGCGTAGCGGTCCTTTAGAATAATAAAACAGTCTGGATCTTTCAGCTCGGAGGAGGAACAAACAGATGCTTGCCCTCCAGCTGCGTTGTGTGGGAGGGTTGAAAGCCTGGATGTAGATTGGGAAGGACAGGGTCTTAGTTTACCTGCTGCGCAACTGCCAGAAGTTAGATTTGTTTGTTTGTTTCCCTCTTTGTGGGGTAGGGTAGAGATGGGAGTCTGGAAATTCGACTTGGAAGAGGTCGGGGACTTCATATGTTTCCTGCCCGGGATGGTCTAGGTAGTGCTTCTCTTTAATAGACACACAAACCATCTAAGTGCCTTGCGAAGTCTGCAGATTCTGTTTTAGTAGGCCTGGGGTGTGGACTCAGATTCTTTGCTTCCCTCAAGCTCCCAGGTGGTGCCCATGCTTCCGGCCTCTGGGCCACTCTTCAAGTACAAGGGTGTAGACTGACGGTTCCCAAACTCAGTTGTGTTTTGGAATCCCTTGGAGAGCTTTTAAAAACCAGGATGTCCAGGCCACACCCCACACTGGTTAGACCGGAATCTCTGGATGGCTCCCAGGAATCAGTATTTTTATAAAGACTCTCGGGGCACCTGGGTGGCTCAGTCGGTTGAGCGTCCGACTTCGGCTCAGGTCATGATCTCGCGGTCTGTGAGTTCGAGCCCCGAGTCGGGCTCTGTGCTGACAGCTCAGAGCCTGGAGCCTGTTTCGGATTCTGTGTCTTCCTCTTTCTCTGACCCTCCCCTGTTCATGCTCGCTCTCTCTCTCTCTCTCTCTCTCTCTCTCTCTCTCTGTCTCAAAAATAAATAAAATGTTAAAAAAAAATTTTTTTAAAGGCTCTCAGGTAGTTCCTGTGTATAGGCAACTATGTATTTGAGAATCAGTGGTGGTAATTGTTCTCATCCCCACCTGCTGTGCATTATCATCACATGGGGAGTCTATAAAGTACCAGTGCTGGGGCACCTGGGTGGCTCCGTTGATTGAACACCTGACTCTTGATTTTTAACTCAGGTGATGATCTCGTGGTTTGTTGGGTTCCAGCCCTGAGTTGGACTCTGCCCTGATACAGTACAGAGCCTGCTTGGGATTCTCTCTCCCTCTCTCTGCCCTCTGATACTCACACTCCCTCTCTTTCTCTTTCTCTCTCTCAAAATAAATAAAGACACTTTAAAACGTAAAATTAAAAAGTACCAAGGCCTGGCCCCTGGTGCAGGATGAGTCCCGTGGGAGGAATGGTGGGGTTGGACACGAACAGTTCTATCTTTTAAAAGCCTCAGAGATTATTATCCACAGCCAAGATTGGTAATCATAGATGTAGAAGGATTCAAACTGCGTGGTCTCTCCGACCCTGAGATCCTGTGAGTCGCTCTAGCTGTTATTATCATGGGAGGTGTTATCGTCTCTTCTGGACTCAGCTCCTCATCTTCCAAGGCTGATGGATGTGCAGAACCTTCACTCCTACCCTCCCATCCACTTCCCCACCCTCGTATGCCTCTCCTTCCTGATACCACGATTGCAAAAGTAATACGTGTTTATTTTTAGAAATCTGGGGACACAGAAAAGTGCGCCAGATAAAATGTATCCCAACGGTGTCTCCAAACACGACTACTTTGGCAATAGTGCTCCTTGAAGACAACCATTACTTCCATTTTGGCTTCTCTCTCTCCCTCTCTTTTTTTTAATGTGGTAAGAACACGGAACATGAGACGTGCCCTCTCAGATTTTTAAGTATATAATGCAGTATGGTTGACTATAGCCACGTTTTGTACAGCACATCTCTAGAGTTGATTGATCTTGCTCAACTGAAACTTTAGGCTCGTTGATCCCAACCACCCCCCCCCCCATTTTCCTGACCCCACTTCGTGGCGATTATCCTTCCACCCTTTGATTCTATGAATTTGCCTCTTTTAGATACCTTACATAAGCAGAATCATACAGTTTTTGTCTTTTTGTGGCTTATTTCACTCAGCATAAGGTCCTCAAGGTTCGTCCATAATGTATGCATTGCAGAATTTTCTTTTTTTTTTTTTAAAGTTTTTAAATGTTTATTTATTTTTGAGAGAGAGCAAGAGCACGCATGCTCATGCATGAGTGGGGGAGGGGCAGAGAGACAGGGAGACACAGAGTCCGAATCAGGCTCCAGGCTCTGAGCTGTTAGCACAGAGCCCGATGCAGGACTTGAACCCATGAACCCTGAGATCATGACCTTTGCTGAAGTTGGCCACTTAACCGACTGAGACACCCAGGTGTCCCAAATTTCCTTCTTTTTTAAGGTGAATACTGTTTGTAGTATGTATAGACCACATTTTCTTCATCTATTCCTCTCTTGAGGGACATTTGTGTTGTTTCCACCTCTTGGCTGCTGTGAACAGTGTTATGATGAACCAGGAAATGCTTATATCTCTTAGAGATCCTGATTTCACTTGTTTGGGGTAAATACCCTGCTGTGGGATTTCTGGATGGTTCTGATTTTTGGCTTATATTCTCAGTCATTTTTAGTTTGCAGGTTTGGGGTTGTTTCATAGCCAAATTTTCCTTCTTTTTAATACATGACTACCCCATAGCATATCTTCTTCAATATTTCTTTCTTTTTTTTTAAGATTTTATTTTATTTTTTTTTAATTTTTTTTTCAACGTTTATTTATTTTTGGGACAGAGAGAGACAGAGCATGAACGGGGGAGGGGCAGAGAGAGAGGGAGACACAGAATCGGAAACAGGCTCCAGGCTCTGAGCCATCAGCCCAGAGCCCGACGCGGGGCTCGAACTCACGGACCGCAAGATGGTGACCTGGCTGAAGTCGGACGCTTAACCAACTGCGCCACCCAGGCGCCCCTAAGATTTTATTTTTAAAATAATCTCTACGCCCAACATGGGGCTTGAACCTACAACACCAAGATCAAGAGTCACGTGCTTGGCTGACTGAACCAGACAGGTGCCCCTCTTCTATATTTCTTAATGACTGTCACTTATAATGATTCATTTACCCATTCTTGTACTCTTGATAAATATTTAGATTACTCCTTTCTTTAAGACACTAATGCCTTTAAGAAAACTTTTTACATGTGGAATTATGGGCCCAATTGCAGGAACATTTCTTTAGGAAAATGGATTCCTACTGTCTAAGTAGGGCTTCAAAATTGTAATTCAGTATTTATTGTTGAATGCCTTGCATTGAATGAATGAGTGAATGAATGAGTGAGTGAGTCATTGCCTCTCGGTATTTAACAAGGACCTGGCCCAAGTGTTTCTAGAGTGAATGCATGAGTAAACTCTGAACAAAACATTAAAAACATTAAAAAAAATAGTTATCTATGGGTAACATATGTCAGGACGTAGATCTAAAATATAATTTACTTTTTTCCCTTGCAAGCAGCCAAGCCCAATTACCTACAAACACTTCCCAAAATGAGGGCTCACATCATACTTTGCTCATGGTAAGGTATCAGGAAATTAATTGTTTCATTTCTCAAAGACCTTTGCTGTGCAATTAGAAAAAAAAGCAGCCCTCCACCATAGCAATTATCTATAATTACTAATGAAAACAGGTGTCTTAAATGCCTTTTCAAATTGAGACATAACTGGTTCATTATCATAGCAGGCAACTACCAATATCCAATTTTCAATGGGATGTTGAGATCAAACATAATGCAGAGGATTGTGGGGGCACACAAAGGGAACGGCACTTCCTGGATGCTGTTTATTAGAAGAATTTGGTGGAGAGGCAGAGGTTGACAAGCATTCAAATAAGAAGCAGAGAGTATCTTGGGGAAGTGGAGCCCTGCGTGGCTGAGAAGTATAAAATAGCAACAGTCTACAGGGATAAAATCTCTTTCTCCAAAAGCTTTTTCAGGTAGTGGAATTAGCTCAATCATGCTGTTTATTATCTCTGGGCTCAGTTTATGCATCTGTTAAGTGGCCTTGAGAAAACCTAAATGTGTTTGACCACAGAACTCCTTTTATATGTAAGATATAGGGGTGCCATGGGGAAGTAACTGAGAGAATGAATGAAAGGGAGTATATAATGCCCGAGGGTCGAGATGTGATTCTATTCTCTTATTCTCCTAAATTTAAAGTTTTCTTCAATTCCTAGTTTCTGTGACCTTGTGATGATAAAGGTGGACCAAGTATAATAAGGTATCCAAGCATGGAGGAAATCGGAACTGTGCGTTCCTGTTCCTACACTTCCTGTGGCATTGCATGCTGGGAATAATAATTCGTGAGCAGGTGCATAAAGCAAGGAGTTCACAGGGGACCAGTAGAGAGGGGTCAGACCTTGGCCTGGCTGGTTCAGGACACCATGTTGATGGGCCTGAGAGGTGGACACATTTGCTGGAAGTGTGTGCATTCCCTGCCTCCTGGTTTTAGCTGGAAATAGTGACGTGGAATCAATATTTACTCTTAATTTCATTCTTTGGGGATACCCTGTTTTAATCCAGAGGATGGAGCTTGTGGTATCCATCCTGTTGACAATATACCTACCAGAATGCCCCTCTGGACTTCATGATTTCCACAAATGGAAGCCCCAGGAGCTGTTCTGCTCTAAAACGTTTCCATAGCCATGTGTCTGAGGAAAGCCGCATTCACCCTTTCCCTCCTGGGAAATTCTCAATGGAAATTGACATATTACTGCAATGAGAGTCCTACAGCAGAGAAACCCAATTAACTGGACTTAGCAAGTCCTTCCTAAATCTATTTGGCCACAGAAGCCCTTTTATAGGTAAGAGCTATTAACAGCCCACTGAGCTAGTGTTCCATGGAGTGCATTTTAAGAAACATTGGTTTACAGTCTTTCTCTTTGGCTTCTCTATCAACTTTCGAATTCTCATGTATCTTGATGAGTATCTTTCTCAGTTAATGAAAAACTGAGCTGCAGGGCAATTTTGTTTTTGTCCATCCAATAGTCTGTGAATTTATCTGTTCTCCTCTCTGGCAGGTGATTCTGGGGAGTTTCCAATTACAGAATCCTCATTTCTGCCTCTATTCCAGGTTTGCCAGATAAAATATAAGACAACCAGTTGAATTTGAGTTTCACATTAACAACGAATAATTTTTTAGTCTGTACTTACACTGTCTTTTTTATTCGATAGAGCTGGGAACTGTACCATTAGGGTGGGTATGTACCCCAAGGCTGGCCAGTTAGGGAACCCTTTTGCTCTAGTTCCTAAAGTCTCTTCCGGGGGGTTAGTATCCTAACTAAGCCAGGTTAATAGAAGACCTCCCCCTGCAATTCCTGATTTGGTGCTCGAGGAAAAGGACTTTGCCTTTCATGTCACAAAGCTGAAAGAATGGTAGTTGGTGACTGGGGACAACCATCCACTCCTCCACGTGGAGAAAACTGTCTATGGGGGGCGGGGTGAAGATGAGGCCACCACCTGTGGAGAAGCTAGCCAGAAGATGGAGAGAGCCAGCTCTCACACCCTCACTGATGTCCACTGATAGTTACTCCTTTCTGAGACTAGTCCAACCTTCAACTTGCTAGTCACACAGCCAATCCACCATCTTTTCCTTTATTTATTTTTATTATCTTTAACATCTGCTCTACTTCTGGGATTTCTTGGTGATTACCTTTGCCCATTGCCTGGTGTTTAAGACGACTCAGGTCACTTCCTTGACCTTTGTAGTACAGTCAGATTCATGGAACCAGCATGTCACCTATGGACCTCCTCCCACCCTCAGCTTACCACCTTTGACCACTGCTAGGTTGCTAGTGTTTGGACTTGAACACAGTCCTGAAGGATCAGTATTCATCAGCACAAAACACAAGCACAGCTACCAGATGTGATTTTGCTGCAAACTTTCTCGCTCCTGTCATTGCAACAAGGAGTGGTTCCTGCCCACAGTTTGTTTTGTCCCTTAGAATGCTTAACAGTGGAGCAGCTGTTTGACATCAGCATGAGAGAGAAGTCATGGGAATCTCTGGCGTGTTGAAAGGAGGTGAAGCCAAATCCTCCTCATTGGAGCCCCTGTGCATTATGTAAGGGACACAGTGACTATTGGAGGGGTGGCTGGCAGGCTCCTGATTGTCTCAGAGACATTCATTGGGATGAACCAAGTTCTGCTAATATTCTGGGACTAATAAAGAGTTTGCTTGACTTGCAAATCTCCAGCCCTAATGTATGTATGATATTCAAAAAGATGTTAAGAGAAATAAATCCTAGAAACAGTGTTTCTACTTGGGGACTGAGATGACCCTGTCCTTTCCCTAGGCCCCTCATACCTTTTTGCTTATAGGTTATGACCCAGCTGTTGTGAATTATTATTCATTCTTTGTACACGTTGTCTCAGCCCTGTGTCTGAACACACTGCTCTCTCTTACTGGAGTATTGGTCCTGTAACCACGGCATCCCAGTCCACCAATCAGCAATGTCCATTCCTCTGGCTATGGTGATTGGTTTAGGGGTGGCCGTGTGACCTCTGGTGTATCCAATCAGAGTAAAGAGCAGGTCTTTGTCTGGAAACTGTGGACCAGAGAAGCTGTTTTCTTCTGGGTGCCGTGTTGGGTAGATCACAGAAACTGTCTTCTTCTGGGTGCTGTGTTGGGTAGATGCTAAGCCAGGGACTCTTTCAGACATTTTGCTACTGGGAGGAAAGCTGTCCCCAGGACACAACCAAGAGAACTGCAGAGCGTTGAAGCTGGAAAACTAATGATTGCTGCAAAACTAATGATATTTTCAATCTCTGGAGCAACCCTCATCAAAAATTCATGCTAATTCTGGACTTTTCTGTTATACAACTCAATAAATTTTCTGTCTTGCTGAAGCCAGTGTGAGTTTAATTTTCCATTACTTGCAACACAAAGTGTTATACTCAAAGCTCCTCTTTCTTTCTCATGAACTTTTTGTAGCGAGAGCTATACTTAAAATCAAGTCAGTCATTCCAATCGGTATGATTGACTTTAGCTGAAGGTACAGGCTGCATTTTGATCTTCTGGGAATACCCCCCGCCTCCCTTGTAATCTACCTTGTCAGCGTTTATTGAACATCCGCTCTGTTCCAAGCACTGGGGCAGATGATCTGTGACATCCCAGTAATAGCAAAGATCCCATCTGCACGGTAGTAGCAGTATTGAGAAGAACACAGAGTCCTGAACCGTGGCTTAAAAAATACATGTGGCTTTGCCCCCAATCTCTTTGGTGACCTTAGGCTGATCACTACCCCTCCCTGGGCTTTAGCTTCTAATCTATGATGTGAGGGCATTGGTTGACCATTCTCTAAAATCCTCTCTAGAATTACATGCCACTATTTTTACATTACATTATTACATTACAGTTACATTATTTGCATACAAATAATGTAAATATAGTTGGTATTGTATCTGGTCAAAACGGAAAGAGCTTCAGGCTTATTTACCTAACAATATATGTGAAGAGTCTACTATGTTCCAGGTTTCAGAGTCACAGTCGTGAACAAAGCAGATAAAATTACCTGCTGGTGGGGAAGGCAGTCAATAAATAAGTACCTAAGTTAGATACATAGTTGATCCCCATTTTTCATGGATTCTGTGTTTGTGAATTAGCCTGCTTGCTAAAATTTATTTGTAACCCCCCAATCCATACCCAGGGTGCTTTCACAGTCATTGACTCACATGTGCAGGGTGGTGAAAATTTGTCACTTAATGCACATGGTTCCCAGCTCAGGTCAAACAGGGCGATGCTCTGCCTTCTTGTTCAGCTCTCACATGTGAAACAAGAGTTCTTTTAGCAATCCATCTAGTGCCAAGTTCTTCGCATTTTTGTGCTTTCTGTTGGTCATCTCGCTGTTGAAGTCAGCCCCCAACCGTAGTTCTGAAATTCTGTCTAGTGTGTCTGAGTGCAAGAAGGTTGGGATGTGCGTCACAGGCAAAATACCTGTGTTGGAGAAGTTTCATTCAGGTGGGCCTTCAGAGACACAGAAAACTAGGTTCCGGATTGTTTGGTTGACAGAAATGTTGTGCCCGGAGGCTTGCAGGAACCTAATCCCCTATTTCCCCTAGTAGCAAATGGTTCAGTATTTGCGAATTCAGACTGCCCTGCGATTTCATGGCATGTAGCTATTGCAAATAACAAGCAGGGACCAGATACTATGTCAGATTCCGGCGAGTTACTGAGAAGAGTACAGCAGGGAAGCAGGAAAGGGAGTCCATGTTTTAAAAGGCTATCATCCAGGTGAGTTTCAGGCAGAGGAAATGGCAGGAAGGAGCCAGGAGTCTGCAGTGGGAGTGTGTTTGCATGTTGCAGGAGCAGCTGGGAGCAAGCTGGGGGCAGGGGGAGGCGATGAGGTTGAGGAAGGAGTGGAGGTGGTGTCACGTAGGGCTTTCTGGGCTGTTGTGTGGACTTGCACTTCGCTCTGATCCCCAAGGAGGGATTTGATCTGAGTTAGTTTGAACGGGGTCCCCCTGGCAGCGCCGTTGAGAATGGACTGACACAGGAGGAGGGGAAGGGAGAACAGTAGGGAGGCTGTTGCAGTAACTCGGCCAGAGCTGATGGTGAGTCTTGAACAACAAACCTGCACCGTCACCATTAGCCTCCTAACTGAGCAGGGGTTGCTGGGAGTTTGAGAGGCTCTCTCTCACTGCAAAAGTCCTTGAACTTGAGCCGTAAATTATCCCCAAAGTTTCATTAACGCGCCTTGGCATGGCTCTCTCCTCGGTTGCCCTGTGCCACGTTCCTCCTGGAAAGCGGCTATAAATAACCTGTGACTCTGCTCTCATCAAGGGAATAAGACCTAGAGTCGCCTTCCGGACACATTAATAAGCACCCTTTCCTCGCCCCCAGATTAATCTTGTTATGAGGCAGCGTGGCCGTGGGTATCTCCTAACCATCATTCGCTTCCAGCGATCAACCATCCTGTTAGTCACCAGGCCGTGCTTCTCCCCGGCGGACTCAGGAGCTTCGTGTTGGGTTGGGTTGGGTCGGGTCGGGTTTCCAGCCAAATACCTTTCCCAGATAAATCCATTGTGTTGTGATAGGGAGATGGTACTTTTGATCTAATCAACTGAATTCGTCCTTATGGCCGATCCACAGTTGCATGTAATTTTGGACAAGTTCTGTGCAAAATCTAAGGTTCAGGGGGAAGGCAAGAGGTCCGAATTCAACTTTCACCAGGCTCCTTAGGGGCAGCAGGGGAGAGGAAGGAAGAGAGAACTAATGTCTGGGGAGCATGTACCCTGTTCATTCCGTCATTTGTTAATTCAGTATTTACTGAACACCTACCATGTGCTAGGCATCATTCTACATGCTGAGGGCAGAGCACGGAGCCAGTGCATGTATTAGTCAGTTAAACGAGAAGCAGAATGGTTCACTGGCTAGGAGCATAGACTCTGGAGCCAGCCAGTGCTCAAACCCCAATGCCAGTTACATGACCTTGGGCAAGTCATTTAACAACCCCCCCCCCCCCCCCGCCTCAGTAACATCATCTGTAAAATAGGAGATGACAAAAGTACCCTACTGAGAAGTAGAAAATTATTGTAGCCCTAAATACAAAGTACCCTCCCTCTTTCCTCCACCTGAGGAACACTGGGGACAAGAATCTTAGGAAGAGAACAATGGAGTATGAGCCTAGTGGGAAGCCTTAAAGCCCCGCTGGTCCAACACTCCCTTTATGCTATATTACAAATAACAACTACCATGGGTTTTCTTGACCACCTCTGGGGGTGCCTACTTCCACAGGCAGCCCATCTCATTCTCAGACCTCTGGTTTGCCTGAAATGCCTGTCGTGTGTTAACACATTCCCTCTCCTGCTTCTTTTCAAGCCAGTTTGACTTCCTGTTTATTCACAAAAGATTTATTCCCATTCAGAGGACACATGCCCTTTGTTTTTCCAGTCTTGAAAGGAGCTATCAAACCTTCTTGGGGTTCGGGGAATTATTCTTCCTCCTGGCATTTTTTTTTTAGGATAGTTCTCACGGTGGTTATACTATCTTTCGTTCAAATAAAAAAGGCCTCTATTTGCCGAATGGGACTAATGGTTTCTGAGCCCAGAGTAGGTGCTGGTGATACAAGTTTTGTACAGGTAGAATATTCTAGAGATAATAATAGCTAACATTTATTAGGTGCTCATTGTGACCAAGCACTGTGCTAACACTGTATATGGATTGTTGGTTCATTTAATCCGATTACAGCCCTATGATTTTTTTTTAATTAAAAAAAAATTATTTGACAGAGAGAGAGAGAGAGAGAGCACAGGCAGGGGAGAGGAGCAGAGGGAGAGGGAGAAAGAATCCCAAGCAGGTTCCACGCTCAGTGCAGAGCCCAACACGGGGCTCGATCCCACAACCCTGGGATCACAAACTGTGCCAAAATCAGGAGTCAGACGCTCAACTGACTGAGCCACCCTGGTGCCCCAGCCCTATGATTTTTATTAACCCTTATCAGTAGTAGTAGAATCAAGGCTCAGAGAACACAAGTTACTTGTCTACTAACAGGTAGTGGAATTGTGTTTTGAGGTCATGTCATCTAACCTTAGAGCCCACTTTCTTTATAACCAGACCACAGCTTCCCTGATTCATCAAGGTTCCCATGATGTAATACAAAATACCACATATACTCTAAATTACTACATGGCTGCAAAGCTAAGTTTATCTCTGTGCCTCATGGCATCCTTGACATATGGTACTCCATAAACACTGGTGAATGAATGAATGAATGAATGAATGACTTCATGCATAGGATTGGTACAGTATGACTGGCTATTTAAAAGTTTTTATTTTTATTCTTTTTTTTTTTTTTTTTTTTAGAGAAGAGAGAGTAGGGGAGAGCCAGTAGGAGAGGGAGAGGGGAGGGAGAGAGAGAGAGTGAGAGAGGGAGAGAGAATCTTAAGCAGGCTTCACGCTCAGCACAGATCCTGACATGGGGCTCAATCCTATAACCCTGGGATTGTGACCTGAGCCAAAATCAAGAGTTGGACGCTCAACTGACTGAGCCACCCAGGCACCCCATGTGTGGCTTTTTAAACCTTTAAAAGTTAAATTTTCTTTTATTGACCATCAAAGTTATTATTGAGTATAAAGCCTAATTTCTTCGAACTGGAGTTTTTGGAAGCACGCTGGGAGCAGTAACCTTGGGTTTGGGGAATTAGGAGCATGTGGGGGAGCCAGAAACCTGCAGTGACTTTCCTTCCCTGCCCCTGTCCGCTTAACCTTGATAAATCCCTAGGTCTCCTCTGAGGTCCAACCTGCGGCATTAAAAAACACAAATTGGAGAGTTCCAGTGTCAAAGAGATTTTTATTGCTATTTTTTTTCATGAGCTTCTTGTCCCTAAGGTACTTGAAGGAAGAAACAAGCTGTGGATCATTTGCAAGGGCATGTAACTTATTCATTTGTCCATCGGCTCAGCAATGGAATGGAGTGAAGGGGATGACACTAATTTTGCTAGAAGCAACTAGTGAGGTCACACCACTTTCCGCTCCAGACTAAGATTATCTGTAGGAGCTGGTTGGTGGTCCAGAGGTGGGAGAACTGGTAGGAGGTGCACCTGGAGTTTGAAACCAGTGTCTGTAACCACTCATATTTAGCAATGTCCACAGGGATCACTGTCCTGGGACCGTGATAAGGTTGGGACACAAACTCCTTGAACAGCTGTGTTCATGAGTTAGCAATCCCACTTAAAGGGTTTGTTTGGAATAGTGGTACCGCAAGCTGACTTAGTCCCCAAGGCAGGCTTCCAGAATCGGGAGGACACAGAGCTTTAAAGTGAGGGAGACTTTGGGTGCCAGCTCCACTCCTTGGTTGTTTGAATTCCTCGTTGGTGAGGATGTCAGTCTGGTGGAATCTGCGTGAGGTGAGGTGGTTTCATAAAAATAGCAAGTTTTTTTTAGAGTTGATCACGCTGGGGTTCAAATCCTGATTCCACTACTTACCAGCCATGAGAACCTAGGCAGGCCTCTTGGCCTTTCAAAGCCTCAGTTTTCTCATCTATAAAATAGCAATGAACTTGGGGTGCTGGGTGGTTCAGTTGGTTAAGCATCAGACGCTTGGTTTTGGCTCAGGTCATGATCTCAGGGTTCAGGTCAGGCCCCGCATTATTCTCTGCATTATCAGCATGGAGTCCGCTTGGGATTCTCTCCTCCCTCTCTCTGTACCCCTCCTCCACTCACTCTGTCTCTTGAAATAAATAAACTTAAAAAAAATAGCAATGAACATATTTAATCATCCAGGATTGTCTGAGGATTAATGCAAAGTTTCTGGCATAGGCATGATTTTCAAGGTCTGGTCTCATTTTCTTTCCATGTTCGTCCTATATGCTACCAATACGAAAGGACAGATCCTATTCTTAGCCAATACTAATAATTTGTTAGAAACCTAATGCTTGAGGGGCGCCTGGGTGGCTCAGGTGGTTTAGCACCCAACTTCAGCTCAGGTCATGATCTCCCAGTCTGTGAGTCTGAGCCCCACGTTGGGCTCTGTGCTGACAGCTTAGAGCCTGGAGCCTGCTTCAGATTCTGTGTCTCCCTCTCTCTCTGCTCATCCACTGCTCATGCTCTGTCTCTCTCTGTCTCAAAAATAAATAAAAACATTTTTAAAAAATTTAAAAAAAAACCCGATGCTTGAATTTAATAGAAAATCCAACCCAAGTTGCCGTGAACAGCAAAGGGACATCTTGACCTGGGTAAACGAACATCTCAGAAGAAGCTTTGGCTTCAAGCAGGATTTGATCCGGCCTACACAGATATTCTTCATCTTCCTCTCCAAATTCCTCTTTTCTGTCTCATTTCTAAAAGTGACTCCCCTCATGATTCAAAATGGCTGCCAGGAGCATGCGGGAGCCCTGTGCTTCCTTGTCCCAGGGCAGTAGGAACCAAGAATGCCTTTCCTCCTACAGATAGGAGGGAAAGATTTTTTTTTTTCCTCTAGCCAAAAGAGTTATTATCTCATTGGCTCAAAATGTATCAGAGGCACTGAGCCGATCAGAGTGGCTTCCTGGTCAATGTGGACTGTTTTAAGCCAATCAGAGCCCCATCACTGCAAGTGAGTATGTGTAGGCAGGGGACCAGGATCCCCAGCCCCAAATACCCTGTGGCTTTGTTGTGGACAGGAAAGGGGGACTGGGTGCTAGTTGTTCTTTTTTCTTTTCACTTGCCCCCAGAACAGACGACCTAGAACCCTCTAAGTTGTGACCTTGCACCATTTTGGAGGACCTCATGTGGCCCTAGATTTCAATGGGATGCTATTTTTAATCTTTAACAGCCCTGACTCATTTATTTTGTGTCACAATGAGATGAGAATCATCATCTGGGTCAGACTGTGGTCTCCGGGTCTTCCCAGCTGGAAAATCTCATGCAGCCCCTTTGAGAGTGGAAAATACACTCAATTATAAGGGAGTGAATTGGTACTAACTAAAGCACAGTGCCACAATTTGGTGGTGATTCAGAGGGAAATGATGGGTAAGGCTTAACAATGATGCCACAAGACATTTGCTTTAAGTTTAGTTGCATAGCTACTCTTTTTTTTTTTTTCATGTTTTCATTTATTTTTGAGAGAGAGAGAGAGAAACAGAGTGTGAGTGGGAGGAGGGGCAGTGAGAGCGGGAGACACAATCTGAAGCAGGCTCCAGGCACTGAGCTGTCAGCACACAGCCTGACCCAGGGCTCGAACTCGTGAACCATGAGATCATGACCTGAGCCAAAGTTGGATGCTTAACTGACTAAGCCACCCAGGGGCCCTAAGACCCTCATTATTCTAAGACAGCCCAGTCTCTACCACCTCCTGTGCCTGTCTTTCCACATCTGACCTGGGTTCAAATACAAGTCTCATCAGTTGTGACCTTAAGCAAGACATCACCTCTGTGATCCTCACTTTCCTCAACTGTAAAATGGCAATCATGATTCATTTCCCCTCTAGGGTTGTTGCAGGGATGCTGTGAGTGAAGGTGGCACAAATACCGGGGCACCTAGGTGGCTCAGTCAGTTAAGCATCTGACTCTTGATCTCAGCTCAGGGCATGATCTCACTCTTCCTGAGTTTGAGCCCCAAGTCAGGCTCTGTGCTGATGGCGTGGAGCCTGCTTGGGATTCTCTTTCTGCCCCCTCTCTGCTCTCTCTCTTTCTCTCTCTCTCAAAATAAATAAACTTAAAAAAAAAACAAACACTTAGCAAGCACAGTGTCAGGCACCTATGTGCGTATATGGGATTGCGAATGCACTCGTGTGGCTGTTACCTCTTCAGTGATATCTCAGCTCCGGCCCTTCCCACCTTTTGTAGATGCTTAGGAATAAAAAGAGAAACACAGATGTGAAAGCATTTTCCTCCCACAAGTCAAAAAAGAGTCCTAAACGTAAGGCTGTTGTTAATATTAATTTACGGGATAGTGAGGAACATCCTGGGAGACTCCCTCTGGTGAGGATTTCATGAATTTCAAGAGCGCAAATCCCGCTCCCCACAGAGCCTAACTTCCTCACCCTCGATTTTGCCGAGATGAATTCCAGGTTCGGGTTCCCCAGGAGCTTGCCTCTTATTTTCTGACTGCTTCATTTATTCCACTACAATGGATTTTCCATTTCATAGCAGAAAAAGAAAAAAAAAAAAGAACCACAAAGCAGAAACAAAAGACATCTTCAATCTTTTTACTAATTGTATTTCTTTGGACCCGATCATTCAGGAAAAAAGTGTGAACGAAGCCCCTTAGTGTGTGTGTTTGTGCACGGCGATTGTGTATCTACCTTCTGGGGGTGGGGTGGGGTGACGGTGTGCCTGACGTGTGAGTGCCTCTAAGTACCTATGTGTTTGAGTGTGTGTTCATGCCTGTGCCTGTGTATCATGTGTGTGGTCCGATGTCTTTGTGTGTATGTGTGAGCCTCTCAGAATTCGTATGTGAGTCTATGTGTGGACCTGAATGTTTGTGCTCTATGTGCATGTGTGAGCATGTGAGTTCACTAGTGCAAGCACACATCAATTTTGTGTTTGTGTTCTTTTTTAAAAATTTTTTTAACGTTTATTCATTCTAGAGACAGAGACAGAGCATGAATGGGGGAAGGTCAGAGAGAGAGGAATACACAGAATCTGAAACAGGGTCCAGGCTCTGAGCTGTCAGCACAGAGCCCGACGCAGGGCTCGAACTCACGGACCAGGAGATCATGACCTGAGCCGGTTGGTCGCCCAACTGACTGAGCCACCCAGGCGCCCCAGTGTTTGTGTTCTTAAGACTGCATGTGGATGAATGTGCTGGCTGTGTGACTATTATTTTAAGCGTGTTGGGGTTCATGTGAATATTCAAACAGGTAGGCACCCATACATGTGAATATCTGTGCACCTGCTGAAGTCTGAATTTGTGCTTGTGTGTGTTTCAGTGAATATTTATTCATGTCTGTGCATCCGATACATTTGTGTGTGCTGGTAAGGGTGTATGTATGTGTGTACATGCTTGTGGGGAAGGGAGAGGGAGACAGAAGGAGAAAGAGGAGAGAAGCAAAGATCTTCAGTGCCTTTTTTTTATAGTTTATATATTTATTTATTTAGAGAGCGAATGTGTGAGAGAGAGGGAGCGCAAGCAGGGAGGGCAGAGAGAAGAAGAGACAGAATCCCAAAGAGACTCCATGCTTTCAGAGCAGAGCTGGCTGTGGGGCTCGAACTCACACACTGTGAGATCGTGACCTGAGCCAAGATCAAGAGTCGGACGCTTACCCAGCCCTGCTACCCAGGCGCCGCAGGTCTTCAGTGCCTTTTTATCTTTGTGTCCATCACTCCTCAGATTGATTGCCTTCTCTGCTTACTCTTCTCAAGAAGGAAACAGGGACAAAGACCATGGAAACTCAGAGGGAAAACAGTTAGTAGTCAGTTAGCTCCCCTTCCCCTTTCCCAGTGACTACTTACTGACACTTTTAAAAACTACAGTGTATTAAAAATGTAAGGTGGAAGCTATTTTAAAAAGCTTCATTGTGTATCTGACATTCTCAGATAGGCCCGGAGTGAGAAGGGCCAGACTCTCACCCGTGCACCTTGCTCCATTTACGTTCCGATGGACTACGCATCTCAGAGAATGTGCTGGAAACCCCCAGCATAGCTGTGCGTTTACTGATCCATGTTTAAAAGTTGCCACTTGGGTGGTTTTAGAAATGATGAGGAGGACGTTTTGGTGCTGGAAGGGGAAGCCAGTGAATTTTAACTGTGATCTCAGAAAATTCAAATTATATGTAGAAGGTTTGAGCTGGCAAGGCACTTATATTTTGTCTAGTTTCACTTTCCAACTGAATGATGAGGAAACTGAGGCCTACAGTAGGAGAATTTCTAGGGGCTGGAGAGACAGCAGTAAGAAGATGGATGAGATCTCCATGGAGCTTAGAACTTGATGAGGGAGACTTGGGCCAGCTCATGCTTCTCCAGCCACACTGCTTTCTTCCCGTTCCTCCAAGCTCTCTCCCGCCCCAGGGACTTTGCACTTGCTGTTCTCGCTTCCTGGAATAGTCTGGACTTTACGTGGCTCATTCCTTGTCATTTGGTTCTTAGCTCCCAGATCAACCCTTCAGTGTGCCCCATCTGAAATACTCCACACCCCCAGAGTCATCTCCAACAGACCACCCCGTTTGTCTCTGTAGCCATTCACACTAAATACGGTGATCCCATTTGTGTGTGTAACATGTCTTTTTGGTTTGTTTCTCCCACCTAGAATGTGAGCTCCCAAAACACCAGAATCACTTCTGTCTTGTCCCCTGGCACATACAATTGCCCAGCACATAGTATTTGTTGAATAAATGATTGAAGGAAAGGAATAACTGTAGAATCTCTCAAACTAGTAAGTTTCATGACTTACTAAAAATAGTGGAAGAGTCTCTCTGAGGCCGTTGAGATAAGAGCTTGGTGATGACATCTCAACCCTGTGAAGGCAGACGAAGGGACCTTGGCCCTGGGCAAAGAGGAGCTCTACAGAGGCCTGTGTTGGTGTGGCTCTGGGAGAACAGTAAGGCGGACAGTCTCAAGGGTAAGCCGGACACAAGAGCCAGGGGATGGTGGACCCGGGTGGGCTCACTTTTCCAGATAAGGACTGCACAGTAAATAGTTCAGGGTTTGCAGACTCTTTGGTTCCAGTCATGACCGCTCAACTCTGCCTTTCCCCGGAAAGCAGACACCGGGGGTAAGAAGATGAGTGGGTGTGGCCATGTGCCAATAAATCTGCCTCTATGGAAAAAAACAGTAGGGCGGGCCTTGGCCCCAGAGTTGCAGTTTGCAGACCTCTCAGGTAGGCGTTCCTAGTCTGTTCGTCTGCCGGGCGTCGTCTGGAAATCTCACGATCTAATTTGTGAGTGTAGAGGCCATCACTCTGCAGGCTGAGGAGAAGTGGACGGAGCTGGGCAGGAGGAAGCAGGGGGAGCAAGGATCTTACGGCAGTTGTCCAAGGTGAAAGCGGGGGGCGGTGCTTGGGGAGGACTAGAGATTTCAAGCCCCCCTCTCTGGGCTCCTCATTTCCTTTCTTACAGCCCAAAGGCAGCCCCGGCATTGTTCACGTGTACCTGAACTCAGCTGTCTGCCTGGTCTTCCTCGGTCCCCTGTGCTTACGCCACTCCCCGGTGTGAAATGGGCTGCTTGGGCTCTCCCCAGCGTGGAAGACTGAAGTGGGGCTCTGAACGGACTGGGCTGGGCAGCAGAGGCAGTCTGTGCACGCCCGGCCACCATGGCCCATGACCTTGTCCTCCACACTCCAGAGGCTACTGAGTGAGAACGGGAGCCCTCACCTGCTCAGGGCGAAAGGCAGGACACCACATACATCTTACACACACACATACACACACACACACACACGTATGGGCTTAGAACTTAGAGTCAGGCAACCCTAGGTTCCAATCCCATGTAGACTTAGGCAACTCGGGTGCAACTCAGTTTCTCAGATTCTCTGAATCTTCCCTTCTTCAAAAGGGATTTGTAGAACTGTGGCGAGGATCCAAACAATGAGAGTGTCTTATGCTTACGTTTCCACCAGGAGTTGACATCCTGTTTTTGCTAATGTCTGATTAATAATACCCATTAGTTTATTATGATAATGTCTAATGAAAAGATATTACTCTTCTTAAATTATTTAACAAACATGGCAAGCTTAGAATCGTGCCTGGTACGTGGTAAACACTCAACAACCAATGATCTCGATGTGTATTATTGCTTTACCAGTACTAACAAATGGAACCACCAAACAAGCATTGGTAATAAAGCAGTAAAGTACCGGTAAGATTTTGCAACCATTTCTCTTCTGGTGTGATCATGCTGACAAAAACTGGTGGGGGCCCTGTTTTCTAACCACGCCCTGTAAGTAACCTTAACCATCAGACCACATGTCCAGGGTGATGCTCTGACTTGATCAGGAAGCAGGGAGTATTCCTGGCCAATCACCCATGTCTTAGTTTCTGTAACCAATGACCACAAACTGGGTGGCTTGATATGACAGAAATCTATTCCCTCACAGTTGTGAAGGCTAGAAGTCCAAGATCAAGATGTTGGTGGGGCTATGCTTCCTCTCAAGTCTCTAGGGAAGAATCCTTCCTTACTCTTCTAGCTTCTGGTGGCACAGGCATGTCTCGGCTTGTGGCTGCATCCCTCCAATCTCTCCCTTTGCATTCACATGGCCTCTTCTTTGTGTCTGAGTCCTTTTTTTAAGTTTATTTATTTATTTTTGAAAGAGAGAGAGACAGAGCAAGCAGGGGAGGGGCAGAGAGAGAGGGAGAGAGAGAATCCCAAGCAGGCTCCACACTGTCAGCTCAGACACTGATGAGTGGCTCGAACTTACAAACCGTGAGGTCACAACCTGAGCCAAAACCACCAGTCAGAATGACTTAACCGACTTAAACAACTGAGCCACCCAGGCGCCCCAGTGTCTGATTCCTTTAAAAAAACAACAACAGTTCTTATAAGACACTCTTTGTATTTAGGGTCCATTTTAATCCAGTATGATCTCATCTCAATCCTTAATTACTTTAATTACATCTGAAAAGACTCTATTTCCAAATAAGGTCGTATCCTGAGATTCTGGGTGCTCCTGAATTTTGGTGAGGAGGGTCATTATTTAGTCCACTATACCCCCTAACCTGAAAACTCTACTCTTCCTGCTGGATGCCCTCTCATCCTTCATTATGTGAGTGTAGCATCCTTTCTACATGACTGATCCACTCACAGATAAGAGTTCCCTAGAGTCATCCTTACTCTCTTGAGCAGTACCCCTTTCAGTTAATGGTGGTTGAGTCAGAAGGTGGTTCAGCTTTATTTATTTATTTATTTATTTATTTATTTAGTTAGTTAGTTAGTTAGTTATAGGGGGAGGGATAGAGAGAGAGGGAGAGCAAGAATCCCAAGGAGGCTCCGCGCTGTCAGTGCAGAGCCTGAAGCAGAGCTGGATCCTATGAACCGTGAGATCATGACCTGACCCGAAATCAAGAGTTGGATGCTTAGCCAACTGAGCCATACAGATACACCTGGTCCAGTTCTTAACAACTGTGCAAAGGAAATGCTGTCCCTGAAGACCCAAACAAGAAACTATCCAAATTTCCATCAGAGAATGCATAAGCAAGCTGTGATACATCCGTACAATGGAGTCCTCCTCAGCAATCCAAAGGATCAAACAACTGTTACGTGTAACCACATCAATGACTTTCAGAAGTGTTATACTGACAGAGGAAAGATATACACAAAAGAGGACACAAGGTAGAATTTCATTCATATGCAAATTTAGAGAAAGTAAAGCTACACTACAGTGATAGAAAACAGAAAGTGATTGCTTCCTGGGGTGGGGTTGGAGATGTATCAACTGAGAAGAGTCATGAAGAAACTTTCTGGAATGATGGATGTATTCTATAAGCTGAATATAATGATGCTTACTCAGGTGTGTTTATCCAAACTCATTAAACTTCATTTCCATGGGTGCATATTGCTGTATATAAATTTCATCTTCAATAAACATGATTAAAAAAAACTAAAAGAATGAGGGAACTTGAGGCGACATTAGGAGTGTCCTCTGTAAGGGATGTACTGTGTGCGTATATGTATATCTGTGTGTTTATAACTGGATATTGAGTTGAGGAAAAGACACCAATGGGTTGAAAGTTAGACTAAAACTCTTAAGGGTCCTGCCAGCTCTAATGTTACATGACACCCCAACATCAAAAGGATATGTTGGTTGATGAGACGGGTCCTGTCTCCTGACTTGCAAGTTGACGTCAAAGATCCTCAGAGAGTGTTAGAACTCACATTCAGAGCAGGCTACTTGAGTGATCACCCTTCAGCCATCAAAGTTCTCGCTTTGCAGTTAACTCATTGAAGCCATTTTCTTTCTCAATATGAATCAACAGCCTTTTCTTATCATCCCTGTACACATTTTACATCCAACAGCATCTTTTAATCCAAGAAAGATTGTGTTATGAAAGTTTTGTGTGGAGCTGTGATTGCCATCCTTGGAACTGAAGATGCAATCAAAGGAGAGAATGGATGCCTTATAATTCAATGAATGGATGTGCTTCTGTGGTAATTTCCTCGGTAATTACTTGTGTAAACTGTGTGTTTCTGTAATTGAAACTCGACAGTGTGGGGTAATTCATCAAAATCTATAATTTATGGTAGCTTTTCCATCGTGTTTCTGGGATTCTCTGCTTGTCCTCATTAGGATGTTATCCCCTCACCACTACTTGAGTCCATCATAACCATTTAGACGAAGAAGCAAAACACACATTGCATTTGGGAAAAAGGTTCTGATGGGCCAGATGGAAGTTTAAAATCCATTTTCCAAAGGACACAATTGTTATTGTTGTTTGCAATATGTATTTTTTGACAGGCTCTAAGATGTGATTTATGAAATGGTTTTGAAGAGATTGTCTACATCAACTGTCTAGATAATAACACCATTTTTCTCTCATGGTCACCAAGTATTCTGAGTGTCTCACGTACTTTCACAAAAGTCTGAAGAGAGAGGCAGGGACTGAGGCATACCTTTTGTTAGTAGAGGGCATCTGAGCTTTCAGAAGGAAGCTGTGTCTCCTGTCCTGAGAATTGCCATGGGGTAATGGGAGGGGGCAGCTATGGGAGTCCCATTCCAGGCCCATACTCAAGCCACACCAGCAAATACCCAGGAGCTGTCTGTGGTGCTGACAACCACCCTCTTCTCCAGTAGATCACAGATATCAAGCCTTGCGCTGTGTTTAAAGGACCCTAAACTCAAAGAAACTTGAAAGAAACTTTAGAGAAATTTCCATAATCTCACATATTTTAAAGCAAAATATTTGTATTTCATCGTCAGAATGAAGTGCAGAAAAGGGGGAAAATGTAGAAAACAACATTTGCTCCTTCCACCACCAAAAGATAATGTACTGTTAGTATTTTGACACAGTTGCTTCTAGTGTATTTTCTCTGCATTGTTGCAGTGTCACTTGATATAATTTTATATAGCATGTATAATCTCTTCATGGCATTCAAAATAATAAAAAATATAACTTTAAATTGTTTTTCATTCTTTCTAAGGCATAACTTAACAGCAAAATTCATCCAGGTTAGCGCACCATTGCTGAATTTTGCAAATGGGTACCACCACCATAATCAAGCTATAGAACAGCCCCATTGCTACCAAAATTTCCCTCATCAACCTTTTAAGTCAGCCTGTCTCTCCACTGTAGCCACTGATGTATTTTTCTGTTCCTCTAGAAAACATTATTTTAATGACTGCTTAATATCACAACGAGTAGATATGCCATGTTTTTCTGAATGATTTTGTTCTTTAAAACATGTGGTTGATTCTTTTTTTTATTATAAGTAATGCTATGATGAACACTTTTTGTGCACACAACTCTTTCAGGATTTTAAATAATTTCCTTACTATGGAATTGCAGAAATGGGATTGATGCATGAGAGATTATGAAAGCTTTTAAGTCTGACTCTAGATCCAGACACCAAAATAATACCCTTGATACTGAAAATCCAGAGGGACTATTTATAAGAGCTTTGTAATAGGAGAGAATGTGGAGTAGGTCAACACTGGTGTTGGATACCAGAGATTCTGATCATGCTACTCTTTTTTTCTTTGAAAAATTTTTTAATGTTTTGTTTTATTTTTGAGAGAGAGAAAGAGAGAGAGAGAGAAGGAGGGACAAAGAGAGAGGGAGAGACAGAACTTGAAGCAGGCTCCAGGATCCACACTGTCAGCACAGAGTTCAACCTGGGACTCAAACCCACTAACTGTGAGATCATGACCTAAGCCGAAGTCGGATGCTTAACTGACTGAGCCACCCAGGCGCCCCTGATCATGCCACTCTTGTATTTAGTCTTCATTAACTTATTCATGACCTCAGAAAAAAAATGACATTCGTTTTTTGACTTTCAAGGTCTTTTATCATCTGCCCTTTGCCTATTTCTGCTGCCAGATCCTGACTTCTATGTATATGTAGATGTATGATATGCTGTAAATACACCTACTACTGTGAGTCTCTCGAATGTGCCACCTTCTTGCATGATTCCTGTTTTTGAAATGTTTGCCTTCCTTTCCAAGAAACCTCCTTTTCCCTCTAATGTCCCCCTTTTATCTGGCTTTTTAAACCACCCTCTGTGCTAAAATGGGCTAGGTGCTCTTGCTCTGTGCTCCTACAGTCACTTCTGCTTATCTCTGTGTTAGGACTCATTCATTCATCTACTCAACAATCATATATTGAGAGTCTACAATGTTCTGGGTTCTGCAGACATGGAAGTAAATGAGAAATACAAAATCCCTGCCAAGTGGGAAATGACATCCTTATGTGGGTGGAGGTGATATTGGAGCAGAGACCTGAGCTATGAAAGAAGCAGCCCCAGGGATATGTAGATAAAAAAAGCTTGAGGCAGATGGCAAAACAAATGCAAAGACCCTGAGGAGTGAATGTGGTTGGCTTTTTTGGGGAGCAGTAAAAAGGCTATGTGGCTGGAGTCTGGTGAGGAAGAAGGAAGTTGTCAGAAATAAGGTTGGACAGAAAGGTAGGTCCAGGTCATTTAAGGCGTTGTGGGTTGTGGCACAGAGTATGACTTTTATTGTAAATATGATGAAGCAATTAGAGCTTTTTTATTAGGAGAGCACTAAGGTAGGAGTTTTGTTTTAAGGACATCGTTCTGACTTCTGGGTGAAAAAAGGAAAATAATGGAAGAAAAGCTACCCAGTAGGAAGACATGGCAGTCACATAGGCATGAAACACTGGTGGCTTAGGCCAATGGTCAGCATACTTTTTTTTTGTCATGGGCCAAGTGGTAAATATTTTTGGTTTTGTGGGCCAAATGGTTCCTTTCACAACCATACAACTCTGTCATTATAGTATGAAAACAGCCATAGACAATACACACATGAATAAGGGTAGTTGTTTTCTAAGAAAACTTTATTTATGAAAACAAGATGGTGGGCTGGATTTGGGCCAAGGGCCATAGTTTGTTAACCCCTGTCTTATACTAATTCTGATGACAGTAGTGATAAATGATTGGATTAAGCATGCATTCTGGATATGGAGTAGATTTTCTCAGACAAATCAAAGTTGTGCTTTTGACCAAAGGGATTTAAGATGCTCATTAGATGTCTACATGAAGAGTTTGAATCCACAGTTGGAGAGGTGGGTAAAGTGTAGAGTACTGTGGAAAGATTGGCTAGCAATATTAGTTGTGGGATTGTCAACATGCAGGTGCCATTTAAAATAATAAGAATGGATGTGGCCATCCATGGGAAGAGTTTAGACAGGGAAGAGAAGAGAGGAGAGGAGAAGGGAGGAAGGAAAGATGAGTTTAACAATTGAGCCTTGGAGCATTTCGGCATTTAGAAACTGGCATATGAGGAAGATCCAGCAAAAGAGACTGAAGAGGAGCTTCCAGACAAGAAGAGGATGGTATCTTCAGATTCAGATGATATTTTAAGGAGAATGAGTGGCCAACTGTGTTGAAGATGCTGCAGACTCTTGTAAGAGAAGGATCAAGAGCTGATGGTTAATTTTGGCAACAGGGAGGTTATAGGCAATGTTGGTAAATGAAGTGAGTTAGATAAAAGTCAGATGGGTGCAGTTAGAATAAGCCTGGAAGGTGGAGTAATTTGGTGTAAACAGGAAAGGGAAATGGCATGGGGGTTGGGAGATGTGGTGGCAAGAGAAGTGTTCTTAAGAATGACAGTTGCTACAGTGGTACTGTATGCTTATGGGAATGATCCACAAATTGGGAATTGAGAGAATTAATGGTGGGGAGAGAAATGTCAACTGAAGCAGTCAGGTCTATACAGAAGAAAGAGCCATAGGCTGTCCATTCAGCCTAACATGCAAGTCAGGATTAGTCTGTACAGATGCTTGTAAGTTGGGTGGGGGGGGGGGGAATGGGACAATGAAGACGTTCTTTGGAATGCTTACAGTTTGTCAGTGAAAGAAGAGAAAAATCGTCCATTTGCCAAGGATGGGAGAAGAGGCATTGAGGGTTGGGGAAAAGTTTTCCTCCTGGAAAACTAAAGAGGCCAACTTTCCAGGGAAACACAGTAAGATTTTGTCACAGGACTGTGGCCATTAGGGTAAAATGAGGTCAGTGAGATAGGTGTGTGTTTCTCCAATCATACTGAGCTCCTAGGTTGCAGGCACAGAAGAGGTAAAGTACTGGTTTAACCTGGGCTTGGCTTGGCTAGGGAAGCAAAAGAGAGGGCAGAGGAGGGAGAAGAGTTAAGGGTGTCCCCAAGTGATATGGTTTAGTGTCTGACCATGCACATAAACTGTATGAAGAAGAAAGTGAGACCAGAAAAAAGATAATCAGTAATGAGATGGTGATGGAGAACCATGGAGTACAGTCCTCCGTGGTGGAAGATTATTGGATTAGAGGGTCCCACAAGGAGTGAGCTGGAAGGATAAGAAGGTGTGCTCAGAGAATACATTCCTTAAGTTAGAGGTCTTAGCTCTGGTGCATTCAGAATTCTAGGGTGCATCCATACAGATGTGTAGTTGAGGTGAGGAAGATTTATGGAGGTAGGGTGGCCAAGGACCCAAGAAACTAGTTCCTGGGATGGATAACTGGGTGGGTAATTTGAGTGGGTATTGGAGTCACAAGGAAAGGTAACGGGAATAATGGTGGACAGGAAGACAGCGATGCAGGTGCTAAAATCTTCAGCAGGTGAGAATAACCATGAGGTCAGCTGAAGACTAAAAAGAAGGGGCTCTGAGGGTGAAGGTTTGGTGTGAACTTCAAAAGAGCTGAAATTTCAGAAGGAGAAAAAATGTCTGGGAAACAGTCATGTGTAGCAAGAATGCTTTCTCACCTTTTGACATGTGAGAAAAAAAAATCGTCAATCTCAGGGGCACT
Organism: Lynx rufus; assembly: GCF_022079265.1. Lineage (NCBI taxonomy): Eukaryota > Metazoa > Chordata > Mammalia > Carnivora > Felidae > Lynx > Lynx rufus. The sequence goes on from NW_025814838.1 coordinate 13,837,008, forward strand.
TGGGTGGCTCAGTCGGTTAAGTGTCCGCCTCTTGATTTTGGCTTGAGTCATGATATCATGGTTCGTGAGTTCGAGCCCCGGGTTGGGCTTTGTGCTGTCAGCTTGGGATTCTCTCTCTGCCCCTCCCCTTCTCATGTAATCTCTCTTCCCCCCCCTCAAAATAAATAAATAAATATTTTTTAAAAAGTGATCAATCTCAAAGGGTAGTCATATTTTGGCCAGCATATGTATATCGTATTACTCTTTTATGTTGACAAGAAAACTGAGGCTCAGTGAGATTAGGCAACTTGCCTAAGGCCATAAGGCAGCTTGAACTTGAGCCCACATCTGCCTATTCCAGAACTTGTGCTCTGGCTTGGTGCCATTTGTGAATCTGAATATCACACTGTCTTTCATTTTGGCAGGTGTTACCCTTCTGCCCTGGCCACATAGCTTGCTCCCTCTAAGGTTGCCCCCTGAGGTTACTCAGAAAGTTCTTGGCATTTGAAGCCTTGTCCAGGGCTGAGCTTGACTGAGAATCCTTGAATGTTGTCCTCAGGGTTAATAACCTGTATAGGGAATTCACCCTTGACTTTTCCTCCCTTCCAGATTCTATTCAGAGCAGGGACAAGTTGGTAATGACAGCTGGTTTTCATTCTCTTGGTGCTGACAGGGAGATAATGAGTCAAATTGGCCTTGGTTATGAAATGAAGCCCTGGAAGGGAATTATCATCAGACTCCTTGGTGGGGAGAGCAGAGAAAGGGATTTAAATTAAAGCGGTAACTGCCGACTTGGTTGGCATTCAGTCAGTCTCTTTGTCTTTCTTCCTCTCCATGTCATCATTAAATGAGACAAATCAGGCAACTGGTAAATGGGAGGAAGGTAGGTAGATGCTCAGACCCTATGATAGTTAATCTGTAATAGCTCTCATTTCAGTTCTGAGCCATGCACTGAACATGAAGCATTCTCTGCGGTCCTCACTGCAATCCTTCAAGGTGGGGGGACTTCCCCCTGCCCTTTGTACAGGATGGCAACTGAGTCACAGTCTGATATTACTTGAGGTCTCGCATACATCTCTCTGAAATCTTCCCCTTCTCCATCTCATGATGTTCACTCTCTAGGGACCCTATTCATTTGCCTTGAATTTGTTTTGTTTTGTTTTGTTTTAGAAGCTGGAAGGAAGAAGGGAGGCCAAATCAGGAGGTGAAATGAAATTTCCTTGTGGTCTTCCTCTCCTCTGTATCATGGACTCTAGTGCGTGGCTGCCTGGGTTAAAATATTGCCTCTGTCACCTACCATCTGTGTGACCTCAGGGAAATCACTTAGTCTCTCTGAAACTCATTTTCTCCATCCATAAAATTGGGATCATTATGACATCTATCTCATGATGTTGTCATGAGGATTAAATAATTTAAGTATGTTAATCCTTTAAAAACGTGTCTGGCACATAGGAAGTGTTAGCCATTATTTTTCTTGTTGCTGCTGTTGTTTCTATTATTGTTAGCTAGTAATGATGATAATGATCACATTGGCATCAGTAAAGGCTGATCTTTTGTTCTGCCCATACTGGGATGTCAGGGTTGACTGTGACACATGATTTACGTGGAATATCTTAATTAACTCTCATAGTTTAGGATACTTTTGGAGGCAAGCAACAAATTGCACTTCCAGCTGGCTTAAATTGTATGTCACTAAGTGCTGCCTGTAACAGGAAACTCAGAAGTATGGCAGGCTTCAACATGGGTTGATTCAAAGGGTGAACAATGATACAAGGATCCAGGCTCTTTCGAGCTTTCTTCTGTGCTTGCCTCAGTGTTGGCTTCACCCATAGGCTGGTCACAAGACGGTTGAAGTTACAGTCTTCATGTCTAGACCAGAAAACAGCCAGGAATGGAAGAGGGGGAGACTGTCCTTGGAAAGGGGAGATTTTTCCCAGAAGTCTCCAGTGATTTGCTCTGGTCTCACCCACATTTTGTCACATGCCCATTCCGAGTCCATCAGGAGAATAGGATTTCCTCCAGAACAACCAGGGCAACTTTGGAGCGAGGCTGAAATCAGCCCTTCAGAAGCATGGAGAAATCATGGTACCTGAAGAAAACCGTCTGTCTGTGAGGAAGAAAGAAAGGGCGATAGATCTGGGTGGGCAAAATTAGGGTCTACTCTATATAGGTACTGTTATTCCTCTTGAATATAGAAGGAAACTGAAGGTCTGAAAGGTTAAGTAATTTCACATGGTCATCATTATCAAAAGTGGAACTTGAACTCAATTATGTATGACCCTAAAATATATGTGCTTTAGGGCCACACTAAAGCTTTATGGGGTATGGAGAGGAGGTGTAACCATTTTTATTGAGCATGTCCATGTGCTGGGCACTATGGCGACACTTTATGAGAATCTTACTGAATTCCTTTAGCCAACAGTGAACCATGCATGTTAGTTCCATTTAACGGGGGTGTGGTAAACTGAGGTTAAAACATGGGATGAGACTTACTGCAGGCCACTAGTCTAAGTAAAAAAAAAAAAAAAAAAAAAAAAAAAACCCAAAATTTGAATCCATGTCTGTCTGGCTCCAAAGCCCAAACTTTTCCTCTGACCCCAAAATAACTGAATACCATTCTCACATTCTTCTATTATATGGGATTCATATGAAGAAAATCCACACTTTTAATGAGGATCCTGATGAATTTCAGTTCAATGACCCAGTTTTTTTCTAATGTTTCTTTTAGAATCAGGTACTTTCCAAATACATGCCCCAATGAGCTTCTCTCTCTTTTTGCCCTCTGAGCTCTGTGACCTCTTCTTTCCACCTGCTTCACTGCAAACTTATAGGATAAAATATTTTCATTGGGTGCTCCAATACCCTCTGTGATGTTTCGGCCCAGGAGTGTGGGAATGGCCCCCTTGGCTTGCCTCCTCTACTGCCTCAGTTGTGAGGAAGGGGAGAAGTAAGTAGACTGTGATCGCATGAAACCTAGGTCACACTCAGATCTTGGGTGGCAAGCCCTCAGAAGTTTCTGCTCTTTGTTCTCTTAAGATCCCTTTTAGTTTGAAGACAGGGAAAGGAATTCTGGTTAGTTGAGGAGCCAGGAAGTATATTAGTATTTAATTTTAACAATGTCCACATGAAATCTCGGTATCCTTTGTAGAGGTGAAAAACCTGTGGTTTGCAAAGACAAAATAACTACCCAAGATAACACAGGTGAGGGAGGGTCTGACTCTAAATATTTCATTTTTCTCTTGTGCTTCCTGGACTGTAAATTCCTATAGAGGCATCTGGCAGAGTCCTATACTTCTTTACATCCTTCTTCTATATCCTATGCATAATCATATTAATTTAAGTTATTTTGGTTGCAGGTAACAGAAACCCACTCAGACTAGCAGAAGCAAGATGAAGTAATTTTAAGGATACTGATATATTACAGAGCATAAGAGCAGGCCTATGTCTCAGTAGAAAATGGGAATAATCAGGTCTTAAATGCCAGTTGACTTTCCCTCCATTATATGAGATTCCCTAAATGTTTGCTACCGTCTTCTTGTTCACTGGATAACAGTTTCCTTTAGTTTTACACACACACACACACACACACACACACACACACACACACACACACACAGACTGCTGGTGCCTCTAGTTTACATGTGACTAGATTATTCATGCAGAAGCCCTTTCTTCTCTCTCCCTCTCCCTCTCCCCCTCCCCCTCCCCCTCCCCCTCCCCCTCCCTCTCCCTCTCCCTCTCCCTCTCCCTCTGCATTTCAACCCATTCTAAATTCTATGCTTTCAGGGAAGGGATTACTTGGCAAGGCTAAGTTTTATATCTAACCTTAGACCAGTCATCTGTACCTAAAGGCTGGGAGTAAAGTTGTAGCAAAATAGTGGCCCCCTTGTAACTTCACGGGTAAGAGGGAGGGGGATGTGATCTCAGAAAAATGTGAGTGGGTGAGTTTAGAAATTGTAGTTGTACTGGATAGACAACCTAATGGTAATCTTTTACAATAAATATTATAATAGTATATACTCAATGAGAAGACTGAGTAAGTAAAACATGGAGAAGAGTGCCTGTTCAAGTAAAAACTTTATAAATGTGCAGGTCATAGAGTTGTTCACTCAACAGTGTGGATTTATTCCCTGCTTGGAGTCTTGAGGTGAAAACCAGATTGAGTTGCCATTTGGAAAGGAGAAAAAGTCAGTGTCTCAGGGGGACATGAGTAAAAGGCCATGAAGTTTTTAGAACTAAAATTGGTGCACACTTATCTCTAAGGCAGAGGTCCTTTGGCTACAGGGAGGCTCAAAGTATTTGTGGATTTTTTTCTCCTTCACTTAAGATTGTGTTCTTAACCAGGGATGCATGTATGGATTTTCTTTTTTTTCCCACAGAATTTATCTCAACTACTTTTGCTTTGAAAATCCTGATGCATAGATCTCACCTCCAGGGATTCTAATTCATTTGGTCTGGGGTGGGGTACATGCCATCTTTTTTCAAAAAGCTTCCAAGGTGAGTCTAATGCACACAGAAGGGAGAGCTGCTGATTTAATGTAAGAAGCAGTTGCCTAAGGACCTGAACCTATTCCAAGAAGACACCAAGACCAACACTAAGCCATGTGATCACAGGCAGGCAGTGAAGGTGTCGTCTGCCCCAGGCAGACATTGGCAAAGCTCTAAAGTCATGTCTTCTCCGGAAGGGCTGCGCTGAATCCACTGATGGGCCTCTTCTGGAATAAGACAGGTTTCTGATAATTACAAGAGAAATAACTGAAACTCAGGTGGATCTCGTTAGTGTCAAGAACACTCCTACTGGCTCCAATTTACTCTGCCCTTTTAATTCATCATCTCCCTTTTGAAATGCTATTATAGCATATTAGGAAAAGCACTTGAGACCCAGGGTGATGGGCTAACAGTTTCAAGTGGCTGTTCCTGATATCCAGCCAGACTTCAAGAATGGAAGGAGAATACACACGTGCTACATTCGCTCACTCCAGGGAAGGCCACTCCGGTGTTGCCATTTGTTTACTTTTTAGATGGTTCCAACTGCCCGGCCTAGACAAAGTTGATAAGATCACCTTGAATCTATACACTTTGCAACCTACCAACCTCCCTCACAAATGTCTCCGTGTTCCCAGAGGACGATAGCATGAACCAGAGGAGGTATATAAGATGATTTTAAGTGGTACATGCAGATTTTTAATAGTTATCTTAATGCATATTAGGAGAATGTGATTTCACAGATACCGTTTCATATAATAAAGTAGATGATTAAGGTTTTTCTTTCCTCCCCCTTTCAGTGAGCTGGTTTAAAGGGAAATGTTGATTTCAACTGGTAGGTAAGAAGTTATGATGTGCTTTGAGGATGATCAAAGTTGGGGGAACACTTAGTTTGAGACATCACCAACAACCCAGGGTAGATACTTGTCATTTGTTCTGAGCTGCATTTTATGGGGTAAGGAAACTGGGGGCTTTGAGAGCTTAAATGATTCAACGAATTTTTTTTTATAGGCTTATATCCAGGCCAGGCTTCCTTCCACCATGTGACTCTTCTACAGAGAGGCAGTGTTTAAGCCATAACCTTTGTTTTTCTAGCAGGTGAGGAAGGGTCTTTCAGAGTCATCTAACCATCCCTCCATTGTACCTTTCCAGGATTGGTGATGCATGTGGCTCTGCATACATAACAGAGTGGACTAATTCAGTGGTTCTCTAAGGGTAGTTCTTGGGCCAGCACCTGAACCAATTAGAAATGCAAATTCTTAGACCCTTTCTAGAACCACTGAGGCAGAAACTTAAGAGATGGTACCCAGAAATCTCAAGCCCGTAGGGTGATTCTGATGTACATGAAAGCTAGGTAACTATACCGTACTTCTCATTTGGGGGTGATTGTCTCCCCCAGGAGACATTTAGCAGGGTCTGGAGACATTTTTGGATGTCCCAGCTGGGGCAGAGGGTGCTGTGGGCATCTAGTGAGTAGAGGTCAGGGTTGCTGCTAAACATCCCGTAATGCCCAGGAAATTCTACCAATGAGGAATTACCTATCCCAAATCATCAATAGTGCTGTGACTGAGAAACTTTACACCTGACTAATCGATCTTGGCCTGATTGTCATCATGGTTAGGCCAATGGAGCTATGCTTGAGAGACCAAAAGTGTCTTAAAACCGTGACGTACTTTGGCCTCTGGTTGACTAGCCTGACTTCGATTTGCCAATGCCCAGGGATCTTCTCCAGGCTGCCCATGGCCTTACTAATGATACGTGAAATGGATATCAAATCGTTGCCAGAGTTGGTGGTGGCGTCTAGCTCAAGAAACCAGGGCATCCTGAGCCAACTGTGTGGGGCTTATATTTGGTGCACACTGCCTTGTCTCTCTCAACACCAGGACTTCAAACTCTCTGCCAGATGCTAAGATTCCAACTCTCCTGCACATCTAGTTCTTTGTTAATGCGGCAGTATAGCGTCATGGTCAACAACACCATTTGGGGAGCCGTATTTTAATGTCACCATTTCTTAGCAGTGTGATGTGAGGCACACTCCTCACTTTCCTGAGCCTGAGTTTCCCCATCTGGAAGAGAAGAGTGACAACAATAGTAGTACTTTCCTCTTAGCATTTTAGGAGGATCAAATTGGACGATGCCTGTCAAACTCTTAGAATAGTCCCAGACCCATAGAAAATGTGGGCCCCCACTGCTAGCTGTAATTATTATGAATATTCTGTACTGCTTCTTTAAGTCTTTCTTCTTTAAAATGGCAAGTCTGCCCCTTCCGTTCTCAGTAGGAATGCCTCATGCTCACCTTTTTGGGCTCATGCCAGCTCTGGTCTCCTCTGTCTCACCTCTAATACGCCCAGCGATGAATTGCATCAAACATACCCTGCTTCTTAGACTTTCCCGTGGCTCTGGAAGTTTGGTGTCATTACCAATGGGGATGGGACGGTCGTCTGGCACTATGCTAGCTGCCCCAAATCTCAAGGAATGCATTTTGAATGATGGGTTATCAGCCTCAGGGAAGATATTTTTCAGGCAAGGGATGGCTTTGCCCCTCATGGGCAGGCTCTTACTGCAGCTTTCATAAGGTCAGCCTAGCCCCAGTTAATACGGCTTTCAAAATAATAAAGGGAAGAATAAAAATGTGTCTGCTTTCATTAACGTCTGACCCTTGCCTGCATATTAGAATACGTATAAATCAGCACCACATAGAAAGATGGCTGGCCTCCAGGTCAAGCTAGGTACAAGGGAGGGGAGTGGGGCTCCTCATTAATGGTCCAGGAAGCAAATGGGGTCAACATCATTAATAGTAGAGCATCTCCAATTTATCTTCAGATGATCAAACTGCTGAGGGAGGGGCCGGTGGGGAAAGCTCTGAACGTATCATTAGGATAAAAACTGTTCAAAGTTCTTTTCCTTCTATGTAGCTTCAGAAATATGCCAAAGGTCTCTCAGGAGGCTCCCAGATCATACCTGATGTTCCAAATTCTCTTTCTGGCTTTGCATCTGAGCATCACAATGGGAAATGTCCTTTTTGTCAAAATGAAAAAAAAAATGGAGAAACCTCACACCGATACTGATACAGGCCTCTAGCTAACAGCGCCCCCTCATCTCATAGGCAATTATTGGAAAGCAGTTTGAGCAGTTGTCAGATTCCAAGGCTGGGTAAGAAGAGAGTCAGGGGGGTTCAAACATTAGGGGAGTTCCTGTCGGGTTTGTTGCTGTTTCAGGCCTCTGCTTCAGGGCCACAGAGCATTTCCTGGGGTTTGTGTGGGCTTCATGTAAAAATAATAAAGTCAACAGCTAGCCTCCCTCCTTCAGAGGGAGTTATTTCTTGAATGTTTTTTATGAGCTGCCCTAGAAGGAGAGCACTGATGGATGGAGCCTTCCATTTCAAAGGTTTGTTTCGTTTTTCAGGGAGAAGTGATATTTTGGTGATTCATCCCAATAACAGTTGTAGAGAGAAATCTGCTAAAGGTTAAAAGCATTAAACGTAAGGAGCATGAAACAGTTAAATGGCAAACAGTATAATACACTGAGACCTATACTGGCCACAAAGATGGTTGTTCTCAACCTTGGTTGTGCATTTGAATTATCCCTGGCATTCAGAAACAATCTAATAAAAAAATACACACACACACACACACACACACACACACACACACACACACACTTCAGTGGTAAATCCCAGGCTAATTAAACCAGAAACTCTGGGGATTCTCCCAGACATCTTTAGTGTTTAAAGTTCCCCAAGGGGTTTCATTGTGAGCTTAGGGTGGAAAACCACTGTCCTAAACCAACAGAGTTGACAAGGACATAATTTGCTCCCTTGAGAAAGTAAATGGAGATAATCATGTAAATAAATGCATGTGATACAAGATATTAAATGCACTGATGGTAACGCATACAAGGTATGGGCACTGGAGAGAATGGAATGACTACTTTTCCTTGGGAGAATCAGGGAAAACTTCGTGGAAGAAGCCACATCAGTGATTTTGAAGAAGATAGAGAATTTGATCAACTTGGCAGGTGGGAAGAAGTTGGGGGAAGGGAAGCACAGGTGCCATAAATTCAGGTAGAGGAAAGCCAAGGAGATGTCCAAGATTTCCAGCCCCTAACTATTAGATAAAACAGTTGGTGCAGAATGGTCACACCCAACCTGAAAGACGCTCTTGACTGATAAGAGATCAGAGGCCAGCAAAATTCCCTTTTAAGTGGAGGTCATAGAGCTGGAGGTGAGAACTGGAGGGCGGTACATATTCAGAGATGTCCTTCTCAGATGGAGGTGACAGAGAGGACATTGAATGACATCCAACTTTTGGCACTTTTCATATTTTTTTTAATCATTTTATTTTATTTTATTTTCAATATATGAAATTTATTGTCAAATTGGTTTCCATACAACATCCAGTGCTCATCCCAAAAGGTGCCCTCCTCAATACCCATCATCCACCCTCCCCTCCCTCCCACCCCGCATCAACCCTCAGTTTGTTCTCAGTTTTTAAGAGTCTCTTATGCTTTGGCTCTCTCCCACTCTAACCTCTTTTTTTTTTCCTTCCCCTCCCCCATGGGTTTCTGTTAAGTTTCTCAGGATCCACATAAGAGTGAAAACATATGGTATCTGTCTTTCTCTGTATGGCTTATTTCACTTAGCATCACACTCTCCAGTTCCATCCACGTTGCTACAAAAGGCCATATTTCGTTCTTTCTCATTGCCCTGTAGTACTCCATTGTGTATATAAACCACAATTTCTTTATCCATTCATCAGTTGATGGACATTTAGGCTCTTTCCATAATTTGGCTGTTGTTGAGAGTGCTGCTATAAACATTGGGGTACAAGTGCCCCTATGCATCAGTACTCCTATATCCCTTGGTAAATTCCTAGCAGTGCTATTGCTGGGTCATAGGGTAGGTCTATTTTTAATTTTCTGAGGAACCTCCACACTGTTTTCCAGAGTGGCCGCACCAGTTTGCATTCCCACCAACAGTGCAAAAGGGTTCCCTTTTCTCCACATCCTCTCCAGCATCTATAGTCTCCTGATTTGTTCATTTTGGCCACTCTGACTGGCATGAGGTGGTATCTGAGTGTGGTTTTGGTTTGTATTTCCCTGATAAGGAGCAACATTGAGCATCTTTTCATGTGCCTGTTGGCCATCCGGATGTCTTCTTTAGAGAAGTGTCTATTCATGTTTTCTGCCCTTCTTCACTGGGTTATTTGTTTTTCGGGTGTGGAGTTTGGTGAGCTCTTTATAGATTTTGGATACTAGCCCTTTGTCCAATATGTCATTTGCAAATATCTTTTCCCATTCTGTTGGTTGCCTTTTAGTTTTGTTGGTTGTTTCCTTTGCTGTGCAGAAGATTTTATCTTCATAAGGTCCCAGTAATTCATTTTTGCTTTTAATTCCCTTGCCTTTGGGGATGTGTCAAGTAAGAGATTGCTACAGCTGAGGTCAGAGAGGTCGTTTCCTGCTTTCTCCTCTAGGGTTTTGATGGTTTCCTGTCTCACATTCAGGTCCTTTATCCATTTTGAGTTTATTTTTGTGAATGGTGTGAGAAAGTGGTCTAGTTTCAACCTTCTGCATGTTGCTGTCCAGTTCTCCCAGCACCATTTGTTAAAGAGACTGTCTTTTTTCCATTGGATGTTCTTCCCTGCTTTGTCAAAGACTACTTGGCCATACGTTTGTGGGTCTAGTTCTGGGGTTTCTATTCTATTCCATTGGTCTATGTGTCTGTTTTTGTGCCAACTTTTCGTATTTTTTTAAAGTGTTTTTTGTGTTTGGATTTTTTTTAGCATTTAAAGAACTCCGTGCGACTTCAAACCAAGACACGAGCCCCCTCCCTCTGCCCCTAATCTTTTCTTGGCTCTTCTGCTGAAGAATTTGACTGTCATCATAACAATGGGCTTTAGGAATTTTCTCTTCCCCAAGACGTTTGGGTGGCCCCATTGTACCGCATCAATGATAGGGGCATCTCCAGTTGTGTTTATCCACATGTGATAGCATGTATCCATGTCTGCTCACTGATCAAGTTCCATAACTTGTTGAGGTAGACATAACCTCAGTGGTTCTGAGGTGGGCAGAAATTCTGGGGTTCTTTTAAGTAGCAAGGCCTCACACTAACCTTGCCAAAGTAACCTGGCTGGTATTTGTCAAAGTTGACCCTGTGTTGATGTCTGCCACTAACACTACTCTGGCCTCCTGGGTGCTTCTGGTGCTTATAGAGATGGCCATCACCATGGCTCCCACAGCCCTGAAGTTTGGGGTCTTCTTCAGTCTGGATGGCATGTCCGTGACCGATATAAATGAGATACTACTATTTCTGAAGCCGTAACAGTGGATGGATGAGTGGGTGGGCGTCATAGCTCAGAGAAACAAAGACAGCTAGGGTTCTCGAGGTACAGCTTATGAGGAATTGGCACTTAGTGCAAAGGTTGAAGGCATGATGTGAATTTGGCCAGGGACTTTCATGTTTAGAAACACTGCTTGAAGTCCACACCAGTCAAACCGTATGCCCTTTGCCAGTTGGGTTGTGAACGTGCTTCTCTATCATCTGACTCTCAGCCATTACCAGTTAATGATGGAGGTACCCATGACCATGCTTCAACTAATGCTCCAACCACAATAAATTTTAAAAAATTATTAAGGGTTTGCTAGGTCATAAATGGGTTCGTTCTTTTAAGATATCTTTGATTATTTTCTGCCACTGACACTCCATTTCTTTTGTTCTTAATACTCATCAAATGTTCTACTCACATCTTGGTTTGTTCGGGTAATAGGGTATTAATTTGAAAAGTTTATGGAGACATTTCTTTTCAACCTTTTTTGTGGTAAATCGTGTCCTTAGGAGAGAGCTTTGGAGTATTACAGAAGAAACATCCCACCTTGGGAAAGAGAAGTGTGTGGAACAGAAAGCACCATTTTGAGGAGGAAGAAGTAGGTGAAGGCCCATTCCTGCTGTTTTGGGTGAGGCAGGAAGGAACAGATTAGCAACTCAATGGAGCAGATGGTGAGACCTCTCTGGGCTAAAGTGGAGGGAGGGGAAACCATCAGGATAGGTGAAAATCGAAGAGGGTTTTTCCTTTCTTGTTTCCTATGAGGGGTCGGAGAAGAGAGGGATTTATGAGATGTCCCCTACATCAACATGGGTGGCTACTTCAGAACGTCATCAGAGGCATGCTGTGGTTAGCCTAAGAGTCTGAGACAACATCCTAAGCCTCCCTTCACTCTTGTGGGGGCTGGAAAAAGCCAGAATTTCTTCTGAATTCCTGAGGGATCCAGATGTTAAGTCTGAGAATGACTAAGGGAGCTTGCCTTAGGGGTTCCTGCTCCAAAGGCAAATGATCATGGTAGGGTGCTGCAGGGTGGCCACCTGGCCCTGGGGTTGAAAGAGAGTGGAATATGCAGCTTGAGAAGAAACACGGATGGACCTATCACAGGCCTTGTCTGGGCTGGGAGGACAGAGGCCTCATGGTTAGCAGTCACTGGCTTCCACACTGTCCACTACCAAGCAGGGTGCCCAGAAACCAGGCAGCAAGGGACATCGCCATGGAGACCAGAGGAGCATGGATTCAGTGGATGGGCTTGAGTGGATAGATCCGAGGCCCCTCCCTTCCCTGCTCCCTGATGCCCATTCAGTACCCAAAGGAGAGAAAGCATAAAGAGAGGGAGAAGGAAATCAGGAGAGGCTGGCTTACCTTAAGAGATGATTCGAAGTATTGCATCAGACTGAGTAAACTTGCCTAAATTAGATTTGTGTTTTACCCCCACTACTCCTCAGGATGAGGATTTGTGAAGGTTATCGGGTTAATTCAGGAAATATAAATGATGCATTTTCTTGGAAATCTGAGTACAATGTGCATACTCACCACCCTACTCTTATTAGTTTCCTGGACCATCGCAACAAATCACCACAGACTGAGTGGTTCAAAATAGCAGAAATTTATACTCTCATGGTGCAGGAGGCCAGAAGTCTGAAATCAAAGTGTCAAGAGGGTTTATTCCTTCTGGAGCCTCTGAGGAACCTTCTGGTGGTTATCAGCCATCCTGGGTGTTTCTTGACATGTAGACGTAGCACTCCAAACTCAGCTCAGGGTTCTGTGTGTGTCTCTGTATCTCTTCATCTTTTCTTGTAAAGATATCAGGTGTTGGATTCAGGGCCCACCCTAATTCATCATGACCTCATCTTAAATAATTTTATGTGAAAAGACCCTCTTTCCAAACGTTCTGAGGCTCGGGGAAGACATGATTGTTTGGGGATGCCATTCAGCACACTACAGCAACAGTATTTTTTTTTATTTTTTTAAGCTTATTTATTTATTTTGAGAGACAGAGCACATGAGTGGGGGAGGAGCAAAGAGAGAGAGACAGAGAGAGAATCCCAAGCCAGCTCTGTTCTGTCAGCACAGAGCCCAATGTGGGGCTTGAACTCATGAACTAAGGGAGTCAAAATCAAGAGTCAGAGTCTTAACCAACTGAGCCACCCAGGTGCCCCAGTACTACTTACTTATTTCTCTTTCACTACCTCCCTCTATGAGGACAGTGACCAGGTTGGTTTAATTTACCATATTTGGCCCCTCACACAGAGCATGTTCCTAGCTTGTATTTATTCACTTAGTGAAAAAATGGATACACTCAACCAGTTACAACTTTGGCTCCTTCCCTATAATCTTCCCACCCATCCTAGACATACCTCTTTAATCCATCTTGGGGAAGACACTTCCTCTGCCCCCATTACCTGGGACCTGTATTCCCAACTTCCTCCCCTCCCTTGCAGGGGATTTCTCCAGTAATATGGCATCAATCTTATGAGCAATTTTCCCAAATTTGTTCCCTTCTGCTTCTAAATAGAGGGTGGTTACTGAACCTTCATTCTGCCCCCCCCCCCAGCATTTGTCAAGAAGGAGAGGATTCCTGCCTCTGTGCAAACACAGAGGACATTTATTCCTTGCCTTGCATGGCTTGCAGAGGCTCAAGCTCTGTCCACCCTTCCCTGACCCTCCATTAGCTCTGCTGTTTATCTGAGTTGAGGATTAGCCTGGGCAAGACACCTCTTCTGTAGGAGAGAATGTCTCCATGCAGAATTTTGGAAGGCTTTTGATCAGCATGCCATGTAATTAGAAGATAAAATAGGTCACAGGCAACTGATGGAAAACGAAAAAAAAAAATAGGTTTTTCAGTAGTCTGAGGCATTGTCCTTCATTTATTGTATGACAGTGGTTACTTCTTATGGGCTATTTTGATGTATGCTTGCAACAAAAGAGATTACCTAGACATCCTTGGTCAGATATTTAGGACCTGCAGACTAAATTCAATTCAGAAGCCAAAAGTGCTCTCAAAAATGTAGTGCCCCCAAGAAACTACATTTTTTCCTATAACAATTACACTCCTACCCCAGATCTACTTGTGGTCAAATTAGATCCTTCTCCCATCTCCAACTTTGCCAGTCTACTCTAAGCCACCTCTCTCTAAAATGCTCCTACCTTGGGGCACCTGGGTGGCTTAGTCGTTTAAGCATCCCACCTCAGCCCAGGTCATGATCTCACGGTTCATGAGTTCAAGCCCCGTGTCGGGCTCTGTGCTGACATCTCGGAGCCTGGAGCCTACTTCAGATTCTCTGTCTCCCTCTCTCTCTGTCCCTCCCCCGCTCATGCTCACATTCTGTCTCTGTCAAAAATAAACAAACTTAAAAAATAAAAACAAATTAAAAAAATTAAAAATTTAAAATGCTCCTACCTTATACAAAAACAAAATGCTCCTGCTTTTCCTAAACCCAAGGGTGAAGCCCAGATCGTGGAATCACAAAGACTCAATTGTACACCATATTGTATGTCTTCAACCAATGCTCTCAGCCTATGCTGCATGTTAGAATTACCTGTATATGGGGCGCCTGGGTGGCGCAGTCGGTTAAGCGTCCGACTTCAGCCAGGTCATGATCTCGCGGTCCGGGAGTTCGAGCCCCGCGTCAGGCTCTGGGCTGATGGCTCAGAGCCTGGAGGCTGTTTCCGATTCTGTGTCTCCCTCTCTCTCTGCTCCTCCCCCGTTCATGCTCTGTCTCTCTCTGTCCCAAAAATAAATAAACGTTGAAAAAAAAATAGAATTACCTATATAGCTTCAAATCTCTGATACCCAAGCCTCACCCCAGAACAGTGAAATCACAACCTTTGGGGGTCAGGATCTGGGCATCAGTGTTTCTTAGAATTCCCCAGGCAGTTACAAGGTGCATCCACATGTCAGAACTGCAACCTTGGACAAGTCATTTGTCTTCCTAAGTCATTTTGCTTTTCCGTAAACAGAGGTAATTTCTATTCTCATAGAGTTTTTGTGAGGAGCAAATGGCAATTTGTGAAACACGGCTTAGCACAGTGCCTGGCATTTACTAATCTCTCAGTATATGATAGCTGTTTCTATTTTTAGTCTGGTATTTTTTCTCAAAAGTTTTCTTATGTCTTGTTTCCAAAATAAGATGGTAAATTCTTCTCCAGAGACTTCCTAATACATTTTGTTCCCAATTAACTAATTAAACAAGTGTTTATTATGGTACATTTCTATATGAAATACTATAGGGAGGAGAGTTTAAAATTAGATAAGACAAGGCTACTTACCGTCAAAAGCTCAACACGTAACAGGGGAAGATGATGTGATATACATGTCTCTAACACAAAGCGTACTTCAGGCTGAGCTTGTTAATATACATACTCATGAATGCAGTGGACGAGAGCACAGTTGATTGTGGTTGGGGTGCTTGGAAGGCTTCCTAGAGCCTGAACTAACTGGGTTTCGTCGACTGAGTAAATCTGAGATGGACATCGCAGCGCCAGGCGGACAACATACAGGGAGAAAGAACAGCTTTTGTAAAGACAAAGGGGGTGGAGAACATAGGATGTTTCCCCAGAAAAGCAAGTAATTCGGGTCTCAAGAGTGCATTCTACAAGGGACCACTATGGTGGAAAAGAATATAAGGTAGCCAGAGGCAATTTATAGATTGATTGCCTGGAAACCCAAAGTAAAGAGTTTGGACTTTTTTGGTGGGGGGAGGGTGTTTACTAGTTGGGGGCACAGGGTATTGGTTGGTAGGATCTTCTTGCTTCTTGGGGTTGAGTTGTACAAATAAAGAACCATTTTGCCTGCAGCATCCCATGAGACCCAACCACATGTGGTCCATTAGAAAGCCTAGCACAAAAGGGCACACAATCCCCCACATGTGTCCGGTGTAGACACTGTCAAAATATGGTCCACTGACCAGCAGCATCAACATCTCCTCGGGGCCTTTTAGAAATGCACAATCTTAGACTCTCCCCCAGACCTAGTAAATGTAAGTCTGAATTTTAGCAAGATTCTCAGGGATTCATATGCACATTAACATTTGAGAAATATGCACATTAAACAGTCGAGAAACATCGGGCTAGGCTCTGTGCACCATCTTCCCCAGTCTCCATGCATCCAAGCCCTCCTCTTATCACCATAACAACTTGCATCCCATAGTAATCAATAAGGATGTTAGCAGAAAGGACAAAAGAGGCAAGTTAGCAAATATAACCTTTACACCCAATTTAGAAATGTTTTTGTTTCCGGGAGTCTCTTGAGGGGATACCAATTTCTTCTTTTGGGCACACCTCATGTTTTAACGTATAATATTGACTTAGTAACACTGGAGAAGTTACCAGTAGATCTGGACACTGTGTTGTGGCCAGTGACCTGATTCAGATGCCTACATGTGTTTTCCAAAGTACACCAGAAATGCTAAGGGTGCATAAATCATAATAGTCATATCCTCCTCTGACTGCCTGAAATCTTTTTAAAATTTTTTTTCATTTTTTAATTCAAATACAGTTCATGTGCATTTATTTTATTTTATTTTTCATGAAGTTTCTAAATTTTAATTCCAGGATAGTAAACATACAGTGTTATATTCATTTCAGGTGTACAGTATAGTGATTCACCAATTCTATACATCATGCCTGAAATCTTGATTGCCAGTAGAGAGTATTTTAAGTTATGCTCTATTAGAAAGAGTTATACAAATAACTTTCCTGAGGTGAAATTAGTATGGGCAATACCGTATGTTTTCTTTCCTCTTAGAGATCGATAAGACATGCTAACATAGTTCAGATTCTCTGGTGTCCTATAGGAAATAAGCCCGCTTAATTTACTGTTCCCACTATGTTCTACCACAGAACACACTTAATAGATGCATTAATCTCCCATGGAATGCAGTTAGAGAAATTCAGCTCTAGGAGGGAAAGGAATGAACAATATCAGGAGGCATAAAATGAACCACTAGAAATGTGCTATTCATACAGAAACAGAGGCAGAGAGGGAATTGGGCTGAGATAGAAGTGAAATCCATTGGCTTCAGACTTCTGTCAGAGAGTACTCAATTTATCCTGACCAATTCCAATTAACTAAACACCTTTTTAAGCCTCTCTAAAGTTCTGAATATATTGTTGGTAAACGGCGAAAAAAAAGTAACCCATTTCACAGGTAGAGCAATATATACCTTCCATGAGAGGGTCAAAGGCTTTCTTGTTACACATACCTGTGACCCTGGGTGAGTTCTCCAGTTGTATAAGACTTTGTTTTCTCATCTCTAAAATGTGGATAATGATATCCACAAAACAGGCTTTTATGAGTGTTATTAGTTTTGATTTACTAACCAATTATATTTTAAGGAAATTTAAATGTAAGAAAAAATCCTATATATGTAACAGTGTATATTATATATATATACACACACACACACATATAGGATTTTTTTCTCACATTTTAAGTGTATGTATACATATATATGCTGTTATATGTATATATATAATTTTTAAATGTATATGTGTGTATATGTGTGTGTATATACATATACATACATATACATATATACATACATATATATATATACACACACACACACACAGACACATACACACATACATACTGTTACCATTTCTAGGGCTCTGCATTTTTTCATGTAGCCCCAGACTTTTATATGAAATCAAGATATTCTCACCAGGTATAGAATTCTGGATCAACAGGGTGTTTGTTGTTTGTTTGTTTGTTTGCTTGTTTGTTTGTTTTAGTAGTTTAAAGATATTGCTTATTGTCTTCCTGTTTGAATTGTTTCTTATGAAAATATTGTCACTTTCCTCTACTTCTTTGTATGCAATATGCCTTTTTTCTCTAGCTACTTTTGTGATTTTCTCTTTAACACCTGTTTTGAGCAATTTATCACATGTCCTGATGTAGTTTTCTTCATGCTTCTTGCATTTTTGGGTTTGGTGAGTTTGGGGATCACGGGGATTGTAGTTTTCATGACATTTAGAAAAATTTTACTCATTATTTCTTCAATTATTTTTTTCTGTCCCCTACTCTTTGGGGTCTCTAATTATGCATACATTAGGCCAGATGAAGTTGATCACAGTTCACTAATGTTCTATTTGTTTTTATTCTTTTTTTTCCCCTCTGTATTTCACTTTGGAAAGTTTCTACTGGTATATCTTCAAATCTACAATTCTTTTGCAATGTCTAATCTTCTGTTGATTTCCTGCTGTGTAATTTTCATCTCTGGAAGTTACCCTTTGGTCTTTTATATGTCTTCCATGTCTCTACTTAGCATGCTCAGTCTTTCTTCTACATTCTTGCACATATGGGATCTAGTTATAACTGTTTTAATATCCTTATCTAATTGATTCTATCATATGTGTCATCTCTGGGAAATAAGTGTTCTGATTAATTTGTTATTGTTCTTATTATGGATCATATTTTCCTGCCTCTGTGAATGCCTGGTAATTTCCATTTAGATGCCAGACATTGTGATTTCACCCAGTTAGGTGTTGGATAACTTTGTGTTTCTATAAATATTCCTGAGCTTTGTTCTAGGATGCAGTTAAATCACTTCAGAACATTTTGATACTTTTGAGACTTGCCTTTCAGACTTTTTAAGGGGAATCTGAGCAGTCTTTGGTCTAGGGCTCATTTCCCCCTATTACCAAGGCAATATCCTTTTGTGTACTTTACCCAATGCTCTGCAAAAGATGAGGTTTTCCATTCTCATTGTCAGGGATAGGCACTTGTCCTGGCTCTTTGTTCCCTGGGGACTATTCCCTCTGCGATTTTCAAGGGGTTCTTTCCCTAGATTTGGTACTTTTCTTACACTTATGTGCTGATTGGTACTCAGCCTAAGATTTGAGAGGGATCTTCTCCAGATTTCTCTGTCTGCTATCCTCTACTCTCCAGGACTCTTCCCTGTGAACTCTTATCACCTTGGTCTCTGTGAATTTCCAGCTCCATCTCAACTCAGAGAGAACACTGGATTTTGCCTGAGTTCCCCTCCCTTCAATGTGGCTTGAAAACTCTCTCCATTAATTAGTTGGGATAATTTGTGTGTTGGATCTGTTTGGGTCTCTTTCTTTTAGGGATCACTGTTTTGACTGCCTGAAGTCCAATATGTAAAAACAGATGTTTCATTTATTACACCCAGATTTTTAGTTGTTTTATGTAGAAAGATAAATATGGTCCCTTTTACTTCACCTTGGTTGCAAGCAAGATTCTATCAGGAGGTTTCTATTCAAGCGTATTTGTGGAAAATGCTGGACACAGGCAGACAATAAACAATATTCATTTATTTCTCTTTATGGTATAATTCATGATCTTCAGCTTAGGTCTCCTTTGTTTATTCTAGATATTTTTGCTTTCTTGCACGAAATAATGTTTCAAGTATCACAACTAGGTGTGAATTCCCCATGTTTAGCAATAGGGTCTCCTATCCATGATGTATTTCCCCAAAATAAGTACAGATCTGATTTCAGTTTATAAATGGCTTTTCGGAGGGCATACAACTATTCTCTAGGGTGTCATTAGTTGATTTATTAGCAGTTACTCTCACTGTATGAACATCAGCCCAAGTTTTAGCTTTAGCTGAAGATACATAGTTGATGCCAAAAAGTGAACCATGTGCTAAAGTTTGTTATATCTAGGTATCCAAACCTTTTTGTATTTTATATTCTAAAAACTCAACAGAAAATTTACATTTCTCAATATCCAATCTACACAGAGTAACTGAAGTCTCATGTATTGTTCTTCCTTTGGGCAGAAATGATAAAATAGTAATGATTCCTACTTAATAAGCAAATATAACTTTAAATTATCATTTCTAAGCCTCAAAAAATAACTCCGCAAGAAAAGCACACATGAGAAAACAAGGAATGTTTTCAACACAACCTCGTCACATTATGCTTGTCTGCTGGTCATGAACTGGTAAGAAAGTCTACTTGGTAGTTACAGTGTTGTCTGCTGGATGAGATTATGAGAATGAATGAATGACTACCACACTAGTGTCATTTGTTGCTGTGATCCAGTCAAATGGATAGGGTCTATGGAACCAGATCTGGATTCAAATTTCAGCTCACCAATTAGTTTTGTGATCTAGGGAATAGTACTTAACTTATCTAAATGAACCTCAGCGCCTGTACTGTTAGTAAGTAGTTAGTAAATAAAAATAAAGTCCAGTATTATTTGAGCACTTAACTATGTGCCAACCGTCATAGGAAGGTGAGGTAAGGGTTATCGCTCTGCCTGTTTAGAGGTGAGGAAAATGAGGCTGGGAGATGTCCTCAACCTTAATCACATGGATAATAAGTGGAGAACCAGGATTTGAATTCTGATTCACAGTAGTACCATGCAAAAATCATGCAAAATTACACATAGCTTCAAAAGTAGTTCCTAAGGATTAAATGCCATGACATGTGTTCGTAATACATAGTAGGTCTTCAGTAAATAGTACTCCCCTTCTCCTTACTGTAGTTTCTTAAAACAAGGAGTCCATAGGAGAAGATCAAATGATTAAAAATATAGTTCTTGGTGGTGAGAATACTTGAGATCCAAGGACAAATTCATATAAGGAAAATGAAGGAAACTTTTACAGTATCGTAGGAATAATAATAATTTACTTTATGTGGACCCAAAACTTTACATGGATATTCTCAGATCATCTTTGCAGCAACCATATGAGGCAGGCACTGTTATCATCATTTCCATTGCAAATTGTAGAGGATATGCTAAGTCCATTCAAGTTCACCCAGTAAAGACAGGGGAGCAGAGCAATCTTTTGAGGCCAGGGAATCTGAGTCCAGAGATCCGGTTCTAATGCTGAAACCATACTGTCTCACCATAGCCCTTACACGCTCTTCTGAACCAGCATTTTTTTGCATTGCTTATGGAAACCAGCTCTGGGCTTCCTGCCAGGATTGTTGTCATCGTCCAAAAAGATTCTACCCCACTCATGGAGGCAGCATCCCATTTAAAAAGTTAACAATGTGCGTTCAAGACAGGCTATGCCAATATTTCTACCGTACTTGCCATTGTGTAACCACCCTCCCGCCCCAGCCTGATTTCAAATCCCTGTTCATGAAAGCCAATTTGGTGCCCAGAAACGTTGAATGTACAAAATCCTGAAAATCGTACAAGAAATCTCTTCCTCCCAGGTTTATAGCAATTAAATTCTTGATAATGAATTGCTCATCAGTTCTGCAGGTGATGGAAGTGATTGCCTCTGCAGGTAGCAATCATTTGGTGCAATTGCCACAATTATCAATCCCCTTCAGGATGATTGGAATTTAGCAATAGGGACCAGAAGAGAGGAGGGTTTTTGGAGATATGGACTAATATTAGAAACCTGCCAGTGAAAAATTATGTTTTTGCTTTGATGAACGTCTCTTAGAAAGTGAGCAGTGTGTAGGAAATGATTAGTGTTTCTGAGTCTCTTCCCTTGTAGAGTTTAATGTGCTATGTGCGCCCCCCAAAGACTTGATGATTTTTTAACTCTATCGTGGATTTTATCTTTCCTCTTCACTCTGTGGATTTTATCTTTCACTCTTCACTCTCACCAATTATTATGCTGACACACATTCATTTCTGACACAAGTCTTAAATTCTGGGTAAATCTGAATGCTGGTGATGGTGTTGGAAGTATACAGTATAGAAAAATAATTTGGCACAGGCATAGAAAGACTTAAAATATTTACACTGTTTGTCCTTTCCATTCCTGTTCTGGAAGTCTATCCTAAGGAAAGCAGGGAAGTAGAAGATTTAAACAGTCAGTGTTACTTCTAATTGAAAAATTTCTAATAGAAAACTATTAGAAAACATTTCAAAGCTCAGTAATAGAATAGTTAAATAAATTATGTGGTTCATTAAATGATGTTGTATTATGCAGCCATTAAAAGTCATGTTTTTGAAAAGTAATTAATGACACATGGAAAATATTCATTATGGAATGTCAAGAGGAAGAAAATAAACACAATCAAAGTTGAATACTAGTAGGTGTAGAGTAATTTATTAAGCATCCATTACATAATCCTGAAAGGTAGGTATTTTTATCCCCATATGACAGAGAAGGAAAAAACGGTTCAGAGAGATTAGGAGAGAGACAGAAACGAAGAGAGGCAGGGGCAAGGTGGGGTGGGGAGGGAGGAAGACAATTAAAAAACATAAGATAGAAAGATACAAAATTCATCGGTGGTTATCCTGGAAGAGTGGGAACTAAAAGGAATGGTCTTTTTTTTCATTATGCATAGTGGTAATTTCTACCATAAGCATGCATTAATTAATTATATTTGTAATCAGAAAAGAACAAACATCATTAAAATATTCTGGACACCTGAGAAACAGCTTTGAAGATGACTTCTTCTTGAGCCAGGCCACACGTACCAGGAAGCACATCTTATTTCTAGCCTTCCAACAGCCAGACATGAGCACAATCTTGTTTGCTGCTCTGGCCCCTGGTGAGGGGTGATTCAGACACAGGAATACCCTCAGCCCGTTACAGAGCTGGTAGGCTCCCTACAGTGGTCTCTTCTCATTATGTTTGATTCCCTGGCCTGGAAGGAAACATGTGGGAAATTCACCCACAGTCAGGTTTTTGGCACTAATAGTGGGGTTTCTCAAAACACCTCGTTCTGGTCCTGGATCCTCTGACCTTGAGATCACCTAGTTACTTATTTAAAACATAGATTCCTGGATCTTTCAGATGTCTTGAATCAGGATGAGGCTGGGGGCGGTGATTCTTTTTTTGTCTTTTAATGTTTATTATTTTGAGAGGGGGTAGAGAGAGCACGCACCTATGCATGTGTGCAAGTTGGGGAGGGGCAGAGAGAGGGAGAGAGAGAATCCCAAGCAGGCTTTGAGCTGTCAGCATAGAGCCTGACTCAAGGCTCAATACCATGAACCATGAGATCATGACCTGAACTGAAATTAAGAGTCAGTTGCTTAACAGGCTGGGCTACCCAGGTGCCCCAAGCTTCAGGTGATTCTTAGTACACTGTTGTTAAAGAACCATTGCCCCAGAGAAGCCTATTGCTAGAAGGAGAAGAATAAAGAGGGACATGCTTAGCCCAGTTGGAGGTTCTACAGGGAAAACATCTGTGGGCACAAAATCCCTTTAATCATATCAGGTCGGCTACTTCCTACGAGGATCCTGGCTGTGTTCTTTCCCATTTGGGTGACTTTGACCTTGGGAAAGTTACTTCCCCTCTCTGACCCTCATTGTTTTCATCACTGACATGGGGATTATCATCATCACCATCATCACCATGGTCTACCTCATATAGAACAGCAGAGAGTGCCTAAAATGTACATGTGCAATTCCTCTGCCAGATTTTTATTTATTTTTTTATTCTGAGAGAGAGAGGGGGGGGCAGAGAGAGAGAGAGAGAGAGAGAGGGAGGGAGGGAATCCCAGGCAGGCTCTGCACTGTCAGTGCAGGGCTCAGTCTCAAGGGGTTCAATCTTGTGGGGCGTAAACTCATCAATTGTGAGATCATGATCTGAGCTGAAATCCAGAATTGGACACTTAACCAACTGAGCCCCCACCCACCACCACTTGCCTCCCCACCAGGCTCCTCTTCCACATGTTTAAAATGGCTTACATGGTCTGAGATGGTCCAGTCTCCACCCTTAAAAGCTCTCTGACCCCAATGTGTTCTTTGCTTTTGTTTAATCGAGCCAAGCACACTGCCACCGTAAGATTTTCCCATTGACTATTCCCTCCAAGTTATGTCTTCCACTAGACCATCCTATTTAAAATATTAACTCCTTCCTCCTCATCCCATTCCCTCTGGATACTTGCTTTCCCTTTGTTTGCACTGCACTTGTCACTGCCAGTCATACTGTATAATTGTCCTTTTCCTTGTACTTCCTGCTTTATGAACATCTCCTCCTTCAAACCTTGGAAGGTAAACCACCCCAACCAGAGATCTTTGGGGTTTTGTTGTTGTTGTACGAAAACTTCCCCAAGCCCTTGAACAGTGCCTGGTACCTAGTAGATGCTCAGTAGGTAAGTATTGAGTGAATGCATGCACGCAGGCATGAATGAATGAATGGAAAAAGAATTTCATGAATCTCTAGTCTCTCCCTCACCCATGGGAATTGATAGTTACTTAAGGCAGAATGGCTTTAATGATCTAATATCTCCTTATTTGCCTCTTGTTTTATCTGAGTCTTAGTCGAGTCTTTGAAAGTACCGGCTAATCTACCATATTCTTCTTACCAAAAGCCTGTGTGTCTCTGAGAGGGACTTAGATCCATTGACAGATGACTTGGGTCATTAAACAGCTGGCTAGTGGGCCAGGGTCAGAGGCATTGTACTAAGTATCGTCAAAAAAGAACAACAGGGGCGCCTGGGTGGCTCAGTTGGCTAAGCGTCCGACTTCGGCTCAGGTCACAATCTCACAGCCCGTGAGTTCGAGCCCCGCGTCAGGCTCTGGGCTGATGGCTCAGAGCCTGGAGCCTGCTTCCGATTCTGTGTCTCCCTCTCTCTCTGCCCCTCCCCCGTTCATGCTCTGTCTCTCTGTGTCTCAAAAATACATAAACGTTAAAAAAAAAATTAGAAAAAAAAAAGAACAACAAATGTCTTTGGAAATTAGGGATTAAATGCTACCCCCACCAACAGATGTAGGGGACAAGGCTTTCTACAATAGATACAGACCTGGGCTGATGAAGTTTTGGGGTGATGGTGGGGTTCGGAGCTAATGGCCAAGAAAGAGTTCTTGAAAAAGTTTTTGGTGCAAAAAGACGATTTTATTAAAGCACAGGGACCGGACTGGTAGGCCGGAAGAGATGCCGTGAGGTTGTGTAGAATGGCTGGTTATATACCATGGACTTAGGGGAGGTCAAGTCAAAATGCAAGTTTCCAAAGAAACTCTCATATGCTAAAGACTCACAGATTACTGGACGCCTAGTTATTGTCAAACTAAGGTTGTTTTTCCCTCTAGCAAAGCGTTAACATGAAGACAGTAGGAAGTTTCTGCACTTGAGGATGTTGATGGGATTCCCTTTTTTTGGTAAACCAGAGGAGACTCTTATCAGTGTAACCATTTGTTTTTTGTCCTTTCTCGTTTTTTGGGGGTAGCCGGGAGTGTCCAAGGAATATCCTACACGTCCTACCTGGAGGGGGGGGTGCTGTTAGCCTGCCCTTTGACCTCAGTTTGCCCCACAATCCTTCATCATGGGCCTTGGCACGCTTTGTGAAGACAAGCTTGTGCTGCGGGAGATTTCAGCACAGGAGGATGAAGCTAAAAAAATCCCCCCAACTTCCTCAAACCGGTTCTGACTCTCTGACTCCTCTGCGTTCCTCTCCTGACCCTCAGGAAACAGGACTGCTGGTTCAGAAATGAAAATATGTTCCCTGGAGAGGTACTGTCGACTGGAGAGCACAGCACAGTTTAGTGGTGGGTGGTGTTACTGTCTTATAATTATGGTCATTGTTGGCATTGATCTACCCTCCACCATACACATGAAGACACTTGGTAACTGCTCCTGCTTCTTTGCTCTAAAAGCCTTCAAATTTGCCCCAAATTGGACTGAGCGATGTAATTAGGCCAGAACAGCCACTCATTGTTATCCTGATAAAAGCAATCCTGGCCACCTTGCTTTCTCCATTACCCAGGCCTCCACGGAGGTGATCAATAAGGGTATATAAAGTACCCAGAAGGGCACTGTTCCCGGGAGAGCGGACCAGGGGACAGAGCCACAAAGAGCTTTTCACTGCTGCCTGGACTCACTTATGCCAGGTCCACTTGACTTTAATGATTGTTTTTGTCATTCTGCACAGCAAGATGCAATTTATCTCCCCTGAGATTTCAGAACAAGATGCTCTTCTCTTGTGCTTGGGCCTTTTTCGGATGACCACGCGGGGGTCCTTTAGCAGCCACTCTCAGCAACACAAACTGGAAGGCAGAAAGAGGGAAATGGGCAACTTGCAGAACACCCAAACTCTATCTAGTTGTCTTCCTTCAATTCCTAACACAGGAATGGAGCACATATGCAGAAGCCTGGGGGATCAGACAGACTTTATCTGGTTATCTGAAATGTTATCTAAAACAATAGGGCAGTGGGATGGTCCTCGCCAGTCTCGGTTCTGCTCCTTTCCATCTGTGTGTGCTTGGGCAATTTATTGAAATTTTCTGTGACTCAGTTTCTTCATCTGTAAGATAAGAACAATAATCCCTCTTGTAGGGCTGGCGGGAAAACTAGAGGTAATCACCTAATGACCATGGCATATAGTAGGTACAGAAGACATTATTATTATTTGGAGAAGAATCCTTGAGGGCTGGGGGCCCATATGTGGCGAACAGTGAGTTTCATCAGACCACAACCCAAGTCCCTCTAGCTCTCAGTCCTGCTGTGTTACTGGATATTTCCCCCCTCAGGCAAGATCTCGGGAGATGCTGATGATTTCCATAATCTTGTCACCTTAATTGCTGCTGTCATTGTAGGTACTGAAATTAATTTTGATTTCTTTTTGTTTCTGCTTAGCACTTCGAATGTGACTAATGGGATTATTTTTGGATTTGGCTTGGAGCAGTGTTCCCGGCAGCTTGAAGAGCAATGTTGGCCTGAGTTTTCCATATGGGGCCACTTCCTGCCTCGGGACTGCAAGGGCCTTGGAAATCTCAGGGAAGGGAATCAGTTGGTTGCCGTCATTTTCAGCCAAATGGCACATAAATGCGTGCCTTCAGGTTGTTGAGTCTATCTTGTTGAGTCTATCAGTTGAGTCCATCTCAATGAAACCTTATGTGTTGGTCTTACCACAGTTTGGCTCCTGGAAGGAAGGGAAGAAGATAGAATTTATTGAGTGCCTAGACTTGACATTGTTTTATCTCAATTATGGGACTCCTCATAAAATTCCAGGAGCTATGTGACTTACATGTGACCCCACAAAAGCTCTCTCCCTGGGTTTTAGTCTTTGGTGAAACATTGGACTCCCCATGAGTGAACCTGTTGCAGCTTCCAGAAGAGACCAGTGTGGTTGTTCTAAAGCTTCCTGGGGGTGCACTTTCTGAGCCTCAGCTTTCAACTTAAGTGATTCCTAGAGCTATTCTACATTCTTCCAGCAAGTTCCCTCTCTCCCTTAGTTAGAGTCAGTTTCTGTGGTCTATGACCAAAGAACCATAGCTGGTACACCCTCCCATCGAATGTAGAATTTTTAGGATACCAATAGCTATATATATTCTTCTGTGTGCATGTGTGTGTGTGTGTGTGTGTGTGTGTGTGTGTCTGTCTGTCTGTCTATCATCTGTCTCTTGCTCTTTTTCTCCCTCATGTTGCTGCGCCTGGAATAACCCTGCCCACCTGGCCCATCCACCTGGTTCTTCCTCATCCTTCAAGACCCAGACCAAATGTTTCCTTCCCTGAATATCCCAGGGAGACTTGATGCTAATTCCTGCATTTTCCCCACAGGGCTGTGTGCACATCTTGAGCACAGCATCTAGTGGGCCACACACCTCAGTCTGTTTGCATGTCTGCCTTCCTGCCATGCCTCACTCCTTTGATGTGAGGACTGAACCCCTGCAGGCTGCACGTGTGACACTGGGTGCAGGGCCCTGCTCACTCATTGCTCTTGGCATGTGTCCGGACATGGATGGATGCACAGACCCTGTGCGGGCGCACAAGGTCTCAGAGTCATCAGATGCCCTGACTGAGAGCAGGTGCACTGCATTGTCTCAGAATAAACCTTTGGTGGGTTTGTCCTCATGTGTTCAAAGTGCTCTGGGCCCAAATCAGAGTTTGTTCTTCCTGATGTGCAGAGGACAAATCGTGTCGTCACTGTGACCTCTAAGATGCTGCTTTCTTCAAAAATAACAGGGATTTTTTTTTCTGATTATAAAAGCAATTCAAACATATAGTAGGGAATTTATATAATACAAGAGGCAGACAGGGCGAAAATAAGAATCAGCCATGGCTTCAGCACCTATAGATAAATGCTGGCACTTGGAAGTACTTTCTACTGGTCTCTCCCACTAGGTATCACAATTTGTTTATGATCACAAGTATGTTTACGTTTGGTTTATGCACTATTTTTGTTACGTGCTTTCTCCAGTTCAGGCTTGAATAGTGTCCACCTTTTTCTTGATGTATGATGTTTACAGTCTGTATGATATTCCATCCTAGAGAGAAAGTAATATGGAGTTCTCTCGCTTACGATAGCTATGGTGTCCTGTTTCTGGTACGTGGCTATAACCTACATTGAATTGGGGCTTGAGAGGGGTGTTAATGGACAGCACCTTTCTTGTTCCCACCCAGCTTCTAAGCCAACTAAGGGTTCTCCACATAGGGAGTTAGGGCAGGTGCAGATCCAACTGACACCTTGTCTCCTGATGGTTACTAATTTGGAGGATGTGGCTTAGGGTGAGGCAACAAAGGACCCCCTGACATCACACAGTCAAGAATATTTTTTCTGACTCTACTGAGATGTCGTTGACATATAACATTGTATAAATTTAAGGTGTATCACGAGATCACATGATGCATGTGTATATTGTGAAATGATTACAGTAAGGTTAGTTAACACATCCCCCACCTCAGTTGCCATTTTGTGTGTGTTGTGAGAACTCTTAAGATGTATTCTCTTAGCAACTTTCTAATATACAACATAGTATTGACGTTCAACATGTTGTCACCATGCTGTGTGTTAGATCCTCAGCACTTAATGCAGCTTTTTTAAAGTTTATTTATTGAGAGAGAGAGGAAGAGAGAGGGAGGGAGGGAGAGGGAGAGCCAGAGAGAGGAGAGAGAGAATCACAAGCAGGCTCTATGGTGACCTTGCAGAGTCCAATGCAGGGCTCAAACTCATGAACCATGAGATCATGACCTGAGCCTAAATCAAGAGTCAGACGCTCAACCAACTGAGCCACCCATGCACCCCAAGTTATGCAGCTTTTAACTGGAAGTTTGTACCCTTTGACAGACATCCTCGTCTTGTCCCAGTCCCCAGCTCCTGGCAAACACCAACCTGTTCTCTGTTTCTTTGAGTTCATTGCTTTCAGATTCTGCACATAAGTGAGATCATTTGGGAGTTGTCTTCCTGTCCGACTTATTTCACTGAGCTTAATGCCTTCAAGGTTGGTCCCTGTTGTTGCATATGGCAGGATTTCCTTTTTTATGGCTGGATTATCTATCTATCTTTCTTTCTTTCTATCTATCTATCTATCTAATCTATTATCTACCTACCTACTATCTATCTATCATCTATCTATCTATCTATCTATCTATCTATCTATCTATCATCTCTCTCCCCCTATATATATATCTCTCTCTATCTCTACAATGTGTCAGGCTTACTCAGGCAGACACAGGCAGTTCTTGCAAACCTCAGGCCTCCTCTTGGGCAGGGCTCTTAACAAAGGTCAGAAGAAACCAGAAGGCATCCTCCCTGTGGGGAGACAAATCCCACCTGAACGGAGGAGAGACGAGAAGGCAGCAATGCTCAGACCTAGAGTCTCCTCCCAAGGTCACCAACCAGACCCTGTCCCTGGAGTGGCCAAGTAGTAAAATTCTAGTAGATATCTTTCACCTGACTGACTATTTTGGGTGTCCTGGAGCATAAATCCATGAGTCTTTTCTGCAGGTAGATTTTTGGAAGAGTTACAGGGCCAGGGAGACTGAATGTTTTTAAGACCTTTCGAACTGGTTTCCAACTTGTTTACTGCAAAGTTTATTCCACTTTGCCTCACCACTAGCTGTATATACAGTTGACCAAGTCCCTGAATCTGCATCAACATTGAGTAATGGTACTGTGAAACTTCTCTTTTTTGATAGGAAAAAAGCAACTTAGATTTTCGTTTTGTGTTTACCTAAATAGTAGCAATCCTGATCATTTTTCATCAGTTTGTCATTTGAGCTTCTTTTGTTCTGAATTGTTCATACACATCCTTTTGCCATTTTATCCACCAAATTTTCTTAGTTTTAATGGATTCAAATGCTAAGCATACCAAATTGACCTGATCTATTTTTCATTTGCTGTTTTGCTTTGTTTATAGTTTAAGTTATGGACTTGGTTGAGTGCTTACTAATTTGCTTCTACTGCTTACAAATTTCTTACTTTTCAGACATAAAATAAATATCTACACCTTTTAATGATTTTTTAATACATATTTTCATTTAATATTTTAATTTGCTTAGGATTGATTTTGGTGTTTGTAGTCATGTTAGGACTTGTTTTTCTTCATAACAAATAGGTCATTAATTGTCCAGCACTAAGTATCTTATATTGCTATGTCATGGAGTATCTTGTTTTATAATTGTGTAGCTATTTAAAACATTTTTTTAATGTTTATTTATTTTTGAGGGGGGATGGGAGAAAAAGGGAGAGAGAGGATCTGAAGCAGGCTCTGCACCATCAGCACAAAGCCTGACATGGGCTTGAACCCACAAACTGTAAGATCATGACCTGAGTCAAAGTCAGATGCTCAACTGACTGACCCCCCCCCCCCCGATACCCCCCCATAGTATCTTAGAATTTTAATATCCAGCAGGACAAGATGCCCTCAATGTTGTCTCTCCCATGTCTTCCCCAAATATCTTGGCCAGTCTTATCCATTTATATTTTCAAATAAATTGTAGAATAGTTTTATGAAATTATGAAACAATCCCTTTCAGAATCCTGATTTACCTTGAATTAAATGTGTTAGTGGATCTTAGAAGAAGTGATATTTTAATAATTATTAGTATTAATAATATTAAGTTTTCCTATTCAGGAAAATGGCATTTTGAGCTCTTCAGATCTTCATGTATAACCTCCAGCTACGATTGCTTGTGTGTGTGTGTGTGTGTGTGTGTGTGTGTGTGTGCATGCACGCGTGTGTGTTGACCATTAGTTCCAGTGTTTTCTTTTTTGTGTGTTAATTATTGCTACTGTAAATCTTCTTTTCTTTATATTTTCTAATTCCTTTGTTTCATATATAGGAAAAATGTAGACATACTGATTTTGCAACTCATTACCTACAGAACATACTTATTATTTCCTTTTTTTTCAGCCATTTTTTTTTCTAAGTAGTCACTTCTATCGTACGGAAGAAGCAATGAATTTCCTTACTCTTTTATTTCCCATGACCCATTGGCTATACTAAACTATCTAGCACATTAATAAATAAAAGCCTGCTAGTCTTATTATTAATGTTAATGGAACTATCTCCTTATATGATGGTGACCATTGACTTAAGACAATTAAAAATTGTGTTGAAGGACTTTAATCTGTTTCTAGTTGCATTAAGCTCTTGTTGGTAATTTAATGAGTGCCAACCTTTTCAAATGCCAACTGTTGCTTACTAGGATGATTTTATCATTGCCTCATACACTAATAACAACTTGGAGATTTAGTGCAGATTATTGGGTCATAATCTCTCTTTCTCAAATCTTGATGATATGGAATAAAAGTTTGAGACCAGTTTGATGTTTCAGTCTTTCTAGGTAAACCATTTTTAAGCTGTTTTGTTTTGTTGTTCTGCCTGGCTACATATAGGATTTTAAGAATGTGTCCTTGAGATTCTAAAACTTTATCGTATTATTTCCTAGATGGTGTCCTCGTGTGTTTATTAGAGTTAGAGACTCGGGTCATTCATAAATCTGGAAGGTGTTTTGTTATTTTATCTTTTTTGTTATTTTATCTTATTATTGCTTTTGTTCTGTTCTTTCATGATTGCTTTTTTGGAAACCTCATGTAGTGGTATGATGAATCTCTGTGCTTGGTCCTAACATCTGTCATCTTATCTCTTACTCTTTCATTTCTTTGTTCCGTTACGCTACATTCTGAACCTGTTTTGTTTGTGTAACACATCACTGGTTAGCTTCTCTAGTCTTCTGCCCTGTTTTTAGTGTATGGTTTAATTTTGCAGCTACATTTTGTATTTCCTTGCAAGATTGCTGTATCTTACCAGAACATTTTTCTCTCTTCTTTCACCCAACCCCCCCTTTTTAATGTTTATTTATTTTTGAGAGAGAGGGACAGAGAGAGAGACAGACAGCAGGGGAGGGTCAGAGAGAGAGAGGGGGAGACACAGAATCCAAAGCAGGGCCCAGGCTCTGAGCTGTCAGCACAGAGCCTGATGAGGGGCTTGAACTCATGAACGGTGAGATCATGCCCTGAGCTAAAGTCAGACGCTTAACTGACGGAGCTACCCAGACGCCCCTCACCCAATTCCTTTTTATAACATTATCATATATATTTTTTTCCCTTGGATATGCTTCATCAAACAAATATTTTATTCCCATCATTAAACTTTGAATTAATAAGTCCTTTTCAGATTCTAAAAATAATATATATTTTCTGCAGAATGTTTAGAAATACAGAAAAGTATACAGAATATAAAAATGACCATTTGTTCCATTGGCCAGAAAAAAAAAATCACTGCTAATATAATGGACTATTTCCTTTTAGTCAAAATTTGTATTTCTTTACTATACATTATTAAACTTTTATTTTGAAATGATTATAGATTCAAGTAGAATCCCATGAATGCTTCATCCTTCTTCCCCACACTGGTGTCCTCTTGTAGGACTTAAGCATAGTATCAACCCTAGGAAGTTGACATTGGTAAAATACTATTTCCTAGACAATTGATCTTATTAACTTTTCACCATTTTTTTACATGAATTTATTTGCGTGTGTATTTGTGTATGTATTCTGTGCACGGTTATCCCCTGTATGTATTCATGGAACCAAAAAGGAACTCCCTTATACTATCTCCCTTATACTGTCTCCTTCTGTTCACCCCTGCACCCCATCTTTGTCCCTTGGCAAACACTAATCTGCTTCCATGTCTATAGTTTTGTCATTTCAAGAATGTTACATCCTACATGGAATCATACAGATACAACCTTTTGGGATTGATTCATTTTACTCTGCATAATGCCCTTGAGATCCATCCAGGATGTTGCATGTATTAATGCATGGATGGACCAGAGTTTGGTATAACCACCTACCCATTGAAGGACATCTGAGTTTTTTCCAGTTTTCTCCTATTATGAATAAAGCTGCTATGAACATTCAGG
Organism: Lynx rufus; assembly: GCF_022079265.1. Lineage (NCBI taxonomy): Eukaryota > Metazoa > Chordata > Mammalia > Carnivora > Felidae > Lynx > Lynx rufus. The sequence continues at coordinate 13,869,770 of NW_025814838.1, forward strand.
TACAGATTGGGCTTCTTTGGCATTCACTGTTTTTAAATCTCATTTTTAAAATATAGCATTCGATTGTAGCATTTCTCCCATGTTATTATTTAGTCTTTGAAAACATGGTTTTTAATGGCTGAATGATATTCTACCATATGGATGTACTTCACTTTATATAGGCATTTCCCTATAAGCTCATGTTGCCTTGAATTTTATCGAGAGCATACCAGATGCTTTTTTAAATTTTCTTTTCTTGTTCAGTAAATCTTTCTAAAATTTGTGCACTTTCTATGCATTTTGAGTGCAATGTTCCATGTGTTTTGTGATAGGAACTTGTTTCATTGGTGCCACATTGTTGGGTTTTTATGTGTCTTCCATTTTCTCAGAAATGAAGAGAGCTTAGATAGGCCTGGAGTGTGCTGATCGACAGTGGGGGTGAATTTTCCTCTCTATGCCTGACTGTCTACCTGGGTCCTGTTGGACCTTGCTCCCTCAGCCCTTTTGCTGGACAGCTGACAAATGTACCCTGTTGCCAACCGTGTTGATGAAGCTGTATATTGAGTGTGGGCAAAGAAAAGTCTCTGCTCCACTGACGTTGCGGTGGGAAGCTGTGCACGGACTGTTGAATATGGTATGTAGCCCTTACCTTGACAGAAGCAGCACATTAAGCATTGCCCGCAGCTCACTGTTCCTACCCATGTCTCCCTCCCTGACTCCTCTCACTCCAGGGCTCAGATCTTATGTCCCAGGTGGCAGTAAACAACTTCTGTGCTTACTCTTTGTTTCCTGCACCGTGTGCAATTCCAGCCACCATGGCCTCTAAGAGAATATAATAGAAAAGGCAGTATTGGGGCGATACAGGTCAATGATGGAGTCATGACCTCATCAGAATACCCCTCCTGCGTATTGGGGCCCCATGTGTCTCAAATGTCAGGGTTAGGGAAAAATCTATTACCTTTTTTCTTTTTCCTTGATCTTGTTGTTTGGCCTCAGATGGGCAAGAGTGAATTCTTCATGGAAATTCTTCTGGGGTCTGGCCAGTGCTTTTGCAACCATGTATTTGGGTGTGGCTTGAAATCATTTTAACAGAAAGGAAGTTCTGCAAACAGCAGGTGTCTCTCAATTTCCACCCTCATTACCCAGAAGTCTGTAATTGCTTTGTGATCTAAGAGAATGGTACTGGGGGCAGTGTCTTATTCTCCTCCAAATGATGATGACTGTCATTTCTGAAACTCTTCATTGTTTAAAAAGCACTTTATATGCATTATCTCAGCTCATTCATCCAACTTCTGAGCACCTGTTATATACCCAGCTTTGGGGACACCGAATGAGTGACATGTATTTTTTTTTCTTTGTCTTTTTTGTTTAAAACCCCTCGATGGCTTCACATCGCACTTAGAATAAAATTTCCCTTCCAGACCCTCACTACAGGAGCTGACCCTTGCTGCCTCTTCAACTTCCTGGCTTCTCATTCCACCCAACCCTATTTCTCGCTAACCCCACAGGTCTCTGGCTGTGTCTCAAATGGGCTCCTTCCCACCTCAGAATGTGCTGTTTCTTTTGCCTGGAATTCTCTTTATTCATAGTCCTATAACTTGCCACTTCTTGTCATTCAAATCTCAACTCAAATGTCACCTCCTAGAGAGGTCAGAACATTCTGCTTTGAATTTTCTAATATTGGAACAAAGGCATTCTCCCTCAACCCAATCATTGCTTGTGTTATCTTCAATTAATCAATTCATTGATCAGGAATTAGGGAGTACCCACTATGAGTCAGGCACTGTGCTAGGCGTTGAGCAGGCAGTGGTGACCAGCTTAACATGGACCCTGACTCTTTGGAGTGTACATTCTTTTGGGAGTTGGCAGTCTTCAAACAGACTAGACCTTGGCGGAGGATGGGCGGAAGAGGTGAGACAAGATGATGTCAGCCTAGGAAGAAAGCTGTGATGCTCTCAAATCCCCTGCCAGGAACTCTCATTTGTTTCTGCCCTTTGGTTTCTAATCTGCTCATTTATGAGCTCAGATTCTGAAGGAAAAAGGATTAATTTTCAAAGTGACCCGAAGGCTCTCCAAGAGCACCATTAACCATACCTATTTAGGAACCTGGCCCACCTCCCAGCTCTAATTCCAGGAGTGATTCACCCTATTTAAGTGAGGACACAGAGGCCCGAGCACACTGGCCCCAGTGTTTGCCCACAGAATGTTCCCTCGGAAGCTCTGTTTGACTTTTGCTTTTCCCTTCCTTGTAAGGAAATTGACTAGGCCTCGTTGTCATGGTGACACGGATGCTGAGGACCTTGCTCTGAGGAGGAGACGTTTTTCTTTGTTCTTCCTTCTCAGTGGAGGAGGGGTGAGATGGGTAGGGCCAAAAGTGGGGTCTGGAATCCAAAATAGCCAGATATGTGATTCCACATGCCACTAGCTCTGGTGTAAAATCCCAACCCTGGCACGAATAAGCTGTTCGATCCCAACAGGTTGCTTAACCCTTGTTAGCCTCACTGTCCTCAAATTTGGGAATAATAAAGAGCTTTGTTTCACAAGGACTCTAAAAAATTAATGAGGGGCACCTGGGTGGCTCAGTCGGTTGAACATCCAACTTCAGCGCAGGTCATGATCTCACAGTTTGTGAGTTCGAGCCCCAAGTGGGGCTCTGTGCTGAGAGCTTGGAGCCTGGAGCCCGCTTTGGATTCTGTGTCTCCCTCTGTCCCTCCCCTGCTTGCTCACTCTTGCTCTCTCTCTCTCTCTCTCTCAAATATTAAAAAAAAAGAAATGAAGTTATTCCTTTAAGTATTAGGATAGTATCTGTCACACAGCAAGGCAATCAATGTTTGCAAATATTACTTTTATGGCTCCTGTCACCATCATCATCATCTTAAAAATTTTTTTAATGTTTATTTATTTTTGAGAGTGAGAGACAGAGTGCAAGTGGGGAGGGGCAGAGAGAGAGGGAGACACAGAATCGGAACCAGGTTCCAGGCTCCGAGCTGTCGGCACAGAGCCTTTTACAGGACTCAAACTTTTGAACCACAAGATCATGACCTGAGCCAAAGTTGGACGCTTAACCAACGGAGCCACTCAGGAGCCCCATCATCATCATCATCATCATCCTCTCTGATAGATTCCCAGTAGCATCTTTGTAGAGGGGAGAACCATGGTATACAACAAAGAGAACTGAGTTCAAATCCTGACTCTACCATCTACGAACAAATCTAATGTATCTGTTTTGGTTTCCTTATCTATAAAATGGAGACAGTGAAATCTCTTTTTCAGAGTTATTTTAAGTTTCAATGAACTTACTTCACTGAAAGTATTCACATAAGCACTTACTACAAATTAGTTGAACCTGAATTTGAATACAGGTGTTGCAACAATATAGTCTTTGGGTTTAGGATGTCTTTCACTGCTAAAAGTTGAAAAGGGTTTACTTAATAATTAAAGAAAAATGGGAACCCACATTTCCCTCCTCCAGATGGTGAAAACCAGACAATATCTTACAACCTGTTTGAAATAACAGTTAATCCTATGTTACCTTCTCTGACAGTCTGATATTATCATTGCCACATCTTGTTAAAAAAAAAAAAAAAAAACAGTTCCAGAAAATAATCTTCCTCATTTTATAAATGGGCAAATTCAAAGCAGTGGAGGAAAACTCACTTGGCAGTAAGTCTTAAATTATTTCAACATAAAAAAAAATTGTAAACCAAATTAATAGATGTCAGTCTGCTACCTGGGCATTGACTCCTGGTTGCAAGTGATCCAGTGAGGTTCAGAAATCCAATGAGTTTCAGAAAAATGAAGTATTGGGATGACTCAGGGCAGCTCAGTGAGCAATGTGACTGGGCCTCAGGTCCAACTGGAACCCAGCATTGAATATTCTTAATATGACCTCCTCTCTCATTCCACCTCCTTTCTGAGTGGTCATTCCCTTTCTCTTTCCCCAAAACTGGTCTTCTCCAGTTCTTACCAAGACCTCTTACACTTTACCATTTTACAGTTCTCAAGACAGATGGGATTTCTTGCTCCCTTCCAGATCCCCAGTTCTTGGGGAAGGGATCTGACTGGATTAGATGCTTATCCATGGTCCACGTAGAGTCAACTCTGTTCAGGAGTGGGGCAACATTTTTCTAATGTGGCAGCTTCTAGGATAGCCCTTTGGATGGAGTGAAGACAGATGATAAAGGATGTCTAGGCAGATACTCAGCTTGGGGGCGAGGAGGGTCTATGGTACAAGACCAAGGAGTGAAGTGTTGTTATTCCAGTGTGACTTGACAGATACACCTGCCGTTCAGGAGCTTTCCATAGAACCAGAGAGGCATCGTTTACCCACTACCAGTTGTTCATCTCTGAGGCCTGTTAGTGTATTGGGCACTCAGATTTGGCTGCAGGCTGGAGCAAGCTGAGAAGGAGAAGAGGGGTGATTGACACCTACGTATGTCTGTTCTAAGTCTTGCTCTGGCGCTTGATATGCACACATTTCATTCAGCTCTTACTCCCACTTTGCTGACTTGGAAACTGAGGTTCAGAGAAGTGAGGTGACTTTGCTCAAAGGCACCGTGGTAATCAGTGGTGAAAACACATTCTGCAAGTTGTGCAATTTCCCAAACCTTTATCGTTCTGAAATCAAATACCTGGTCTTCTTTCAAATTCTGCCAAGCCTTTGGTTCCACTCTGGCCTCGGGGGTGCTTGCCAACATCTCTGAGTCAGTCAAACCATCCCTGAAAGCATAAAAAATGCAACCAACCCAGCACTAAATGATTCATGGGACCCAACATACATATTTATAGGCTGTATCCAAGAGGGAACTACACTCGAGGCTCTCTTGTTCACACCCCCACGCATCTGCACGCCTGTATCAGGCACTTGGAAGAACCAAAGACCCTGCCACTTATTCACCCACACGTGTCTGTGATGGGGTTTGAACTCTCAATGAACCACTGCCAACCCACGGAGCCAAGCTCTAAGTGCCCATCTGCGGAGGTAGAGTTCCGAAATGAGAATTCTGCTCCTGGCCGCCACTAAACATTCTTCTATGAGTTCTTTCTGTGAGCTCTATCTCCAGCTCGATGCACAAGCCACTCTCTTCTCTTAGAGGTGGGGAGAGGGCATGTCAGCAATACAGTCACACAGACCTAGGTTGGAGGATCTGCTCTGGCTGACTCTGACCTTGGGCATGTCTCTTAATCTCTTTGAGACATAATGTCTGCTCTTTAAAAGGGAGCTACTGGGGCACCTCGGTGACTCAGTCGGTTGAGTGATTAACTCTTGATTTTGGCTCAGATCATGATCCCAGGGTGGTAGGATCGAGCCCTGCACTGGGGTCCATGCTGAGTATGGAGCCTGCTTGGGATTCTCTTTCTCCCTCTCCTCCTCTCCCCTGCTTGCTCTCTCTCTCAAAAAAGTTAAAACTAAAATAAAGTAGAGCTGTTAATAACCCTCACCATGGGACAGTTATCATGGAGAAAGTGTGGACAGGGCTTAAAGAAACATACAAAGCATAGTGAGTGCCCCTGGGGTAGTAACAGAAGGCAACCAGAACCATCCCAGAGCTTAAAAGGTAAGAGAAAGAGGTGGTAACTGGTACCCAGAGAAGGCACTGGTATGCACAGGGCTCAAGACAGGAGTCTTCAGCAGGGTGATGCAGTCAGCTCACTCATAGTGACCACGCAGGGAGGGAGCCCAGGAAAGAAATACTCGGACCATTCTCCACTCCTTCCCTCCACCTTAATTCTGCTGGTGCCTCCCTTTGGTTGAATCCATCTAGAAGCGGAGGTTGAGAGGATCCATGCAGTAGTAGGGGAGTAAACCTGGTGGGATAATGGAAGAGATCCGACTCAAGTACCAAGAGGAGGGATGGAGGTACACAAAGTGCTTCATCATGGTGCTTACATGTGGTACGTGCTTCATAAATAGTGGCCCTGATTATTTAATAAAGTGTGCAGAACTAGAGATCTACCATCTTGGGATTCTTTCCCACTTCAGTTTTGACATCCAATTTTATAGACAACTTGGGGGAAAACAGTTTCCATTCTCCGAGTTCTTGGCTTTGTGGATTTGCAGATCCTGACACCCCAGCAGTGACCTGTGGCACATTCTACGTTTCATCTCAGGGAAGGCATACATTCATTCATTCGTTGGTTTATTCCACAATGATTTACTCAGCACCTCTGTGCACCAGGCACTGTTCAGGGCACTGAGCCCACGGTGGTGGATGGACACTTAGTCTTATAGTGTTGACAGGGTGGCAGAGGGTAGGGGCACATAAATGATCAATTAGAAAACAGTGTCTGTGTGATGAGAGTGGGGGGTGGAGGAGAAGGACAGGTGGTTGTAGTAACCCTGGTAGATATACCTCCATGGCACAATTAGGGCTCCAGTCTGCCGTTTTCACTGCTAAACCACTGAAAATGAATATTTGGGGATTAGCAAAGAGGAGAAGCTTTTCACAAAGAATGATCGGTCTTTAAATGCAAAGGTTTGAGGATTAACAAAAGCAGTAGCCAGCCCCAACTTTGGTGTCTTTCCAACTCTTTGGTGTCTTTCCAACTTTGTGGTGGGGCGTGTGTTGAAATGAACAAGGTTAGGGTCGTTTCTAATTGCTTATAGGAAAAAGGCTCTTGTTTATGTGCTGAGCACATTCTTTTCCAACTAATTAGCTCCACAAAGCCGAACAGAGAGTCGTTTCTGACCCTCCCCAGGCAATTAAGCAGAAGTGTTTTATCCTGTCTACAGCCCTTCCAACCGCCTTCTCAGTTTTCACTGCCAAGGAGAGGTGTATACGGGATGGACACACATATAGCTCCTTTAGCAGAGGAATCACAGCAGTGGTAGGAGCCTTAGTCCTGAGGGTCCCCTTGGTCTGTCCTCAGCCTCATAAAGCAACTGGGATAGGAGTCTGACTTGGTTTGTTCCAGAAGATGGCCAGCCTAGTGTGGTAGAAAGAGCCCAGGTTAAAAATAGCAAGACCCTATAATGTCTCCTCCTCTGTTATCTGGGGGCAGGAGAGGCTAAATGGAAATGGCCAATTGTCCTGAAATAGATGCACAGAGTCCCAGGTTCCTCAGCGGCGAGCACAGAGCAGAGAGCAGAGAGATGCTGGCAGGGTAGGGGAACCCCTGGGCATCTCCCTGTTCCCCAAGCCCTGAGAAAGCAGAACCAAATGAACATGGAAATGTTCACGAGAGGCTGAGAGTGACAGAGGCTTGGACTGGCCAGGGCTTTGACCAGAAGGGAAAGAACACTTCTCAGGGAGTGGTAGCCCAAATAGACAATGGCAGAGAAAAACCCCACTTCTTTTCTTCTCATGATGTCTTTCTGGAAGCCCCAGGACTTAGCCACAATCCCTTGAGAAAGGAGAGGAGGAAGAATCTTGAATAGTCCAAGCTTTACTTTTGTCTGTTTGGTGGAATTGAGACTCACAACAAAAATTAAGGTGTATTAGAGGGAAAGAAAGAAAACTGCCTTCCTTGTCATCGTTACCCTTTGGCCACACACACACCAAGCAAAGTATAGGAACTGGGAGTCAGAATTGCTGAGCATAGGGCTCTAGTCCTAACTGCTGGTTAATAGCTGTGAGAACCCATTTCGCAGATGAGGAAACTGAGGAGCAGAGAAGTTAAGTAAGTGACCAGGGTAAAAGACTGATCAGGTTGGTTTTGTCCCTAAATCCTCTTATTTTAATAGACACGACTCTGTCCTCGGAGATGAATATATGTGCATTCATGCATTGGAGAGTTCTATGTGACATACGATGTAGATGGTGACCAAGTACTCGTGGGTATGTTGTTATTAACAAATGTTCCAGTGGTATCTCCTAGAGTCAGTTCACTGGGTTTTACAAGAGAAAAATCACAGCCACGAATTTGGAGCCCCTTTGCTCAGCCCCCATGAAATCAAGGGACCATGTGATCAGTTACAAAAGTGATGTAACTGCCCCAGTGATGTCTACATCCTCATACCCAGAACATGTGAATGTGTTTCCTTCCATGGCAAACGGGACTCTGCTAATGTGATTCAGTTAAGGATCTTGAGATGGAAAGGTTAACCTGGATTCTCTGAGTGGGCCCAATCGAATCACAAGGGTCCTTAAAAGAGGGAAGCAGGAGGGCCGGGGTCCAAGTCCAGATAGAAATGTGGCAAGGGAAAGAGTAAGAGAGATTCAGGCCACTAGCCAAAGAATTTGAGCAGCTTCTAGAAGCTGGAAGAGGCAAAGAACCAAATTCTTCCAGAAGGAGGCCCTGCCGACACCTTGGTTTTAGCCTAGCGAAACTAATTTAGGACTTGTAAATCTCCAGAGCTGTAAAATAATGAATTTGTGTTGTTTTAAGCCAATGAGTTTATGGTAATTTGTTACAGCAGCAGTAGGGAACTCTAAAGCCTCAGTGGCCCTAGAGGAACATCAGAATCACCTAAGCAGCTTAAGTGCATGTTCCCAAGCCCCAGAAGTGGGATTCATGAGGCCTGAGTCCAGCCAGTACACCCTCCCCTCCCCAAATCTCTGGGAGCACAGGACTGGGAAGTACTCAAGTTGGGAAATGGAGGCTAAGGATCTAGAAGGTTCTTTTTTTCAGAAAATGGGTGATGAATTTGGAATCTGTTGGGCAGAACCACTAAACCATAAGTAAGTTATTTATAAAGTCCTTGGTATTAGACTCGGAATGGACTTCTAGCTCAGTGCCCGCATTTAACAGACTCAGGAATAGATGCACCAGAAGGTCCGGGGTTTCTAGGGGGTGAACTATGGAGTCCAAGTCGGGACCAGAATCGAGGGCTACAGGATGAATCTTTTTGACCACAGCCATGATCTCTTGTTTGGGGAAGGCAAAGGTGATTTGAAATAATATTTTTTTTCTCAGGTCTTCAGACAGCTCAAAGGCAAATTAAAAACCAAGTTTTCCGGTGCAATTTTATGGGTTGTATATTTACATATTCTCTTTTCCTCTTAGTGTGCCTTCCCATTTTCTCCCTTTCTGCTGGTCTATCTAGTTATCTATCTGTCTCCCTGGCTTTTAAAAAAGCTTTCTACTAGTTCTATTTTTGTGAATTCTTATAGGTCATCTTGGGTTCTGAGAACAACAGAAAAGAGGAATGTATTTTGAAATTCTCTGAGTGGTTTCTCCAGAAATGGGATAAAAGACAGTAAAATCAACTGTGTACACAAAATAACCATAGGGGATCCTCCCTGAAATACTCAGCAGGCTGGACAGGAGCAGAAAGAATTGTCACACACATTACAGTTGGCCAGAATCCTAAAATGGGGCACAATTCTCAGCATCCTGCAAGAGTTCACATTTGTGTGAAAGAAAATAAATGGAAGAACTGGAGAATATATGCATGTGCCTATATACATGTACATGTGCGTTGGATGTGTGTGTCCATGTGCTCATGTGTGCCTTGGGCAGCTAAAAAGATCATTTGAGCACTCAGCAGAAGAATTCAACGTTATTTGTCTCTATGAGGCAACACCGTTCAAGGGCCTAACCCAGGGGGGCTTCCCTAAACATTACTGTAACTCCCAGACGGAGCCTCCAAACTCCGGGCCTTGGGAGGTGAAATTGGATGACAGTCCCTGGAACAGAAACCCAGGAAGCTGGGGAATGCCCCTGCTCAACTTAGAAGCCCTTTTATGTGTTTTAAAATATACAGACAGTAGAGTCTGTCAAGAACCTGACATGTTCCCCCTGGCAGTTTCCCTTTTTAGTTAAAGAAACTGGCGGCAGGCGGCAGGCGGCAGGCGGATGGAAGAGGGACAGAAAGAATTTCAGATGAAAACGCTCCCAAACAAAAGAGGATCCTTGATCAGAAATACAGCAGGTCCTTAGAAAATAAGATGGGAAGAAAACCAATGGAATCTAGTGTTTTAAATGTAGATTCCAATTTGCATTGGGAAGTCCTTTTTTTTTTTTTTTTTCTGAAAAAGGAAAAGAAGGGAGAGAGACAGAGAGGAGGGAATTCAGGAAAAGGGGCTTTGTAAGGAATTTCCTGTGTGGCCAGGCTGAGGCTTCTCAACCTCATCTGCTTCCTCACCTTGCATCTATGGTCGGAGCACATCCTGGAACTCGCGTGTTATTGCAAGACTATGATTTTACTTGGACTGCTGTCTGCCTTAGAATTTTTTTGCTCTGCTTTTTGCAAGGCAGAATTCTTTCTTTCTTTCTTTCTTTCTTTCTTTCTTTCTTTCTTTCTTTCTTTCTCTCTCTCTCTCTCTCTCTCTCTCTTCTTTCTTTCTTTCTTTCTTTCTTGATTTGATTTAATTTCTTTTTTAAATTTGCATCCAATTTAGTTACCATATAGTGCAATAATGATTTCAGAAGTAGATTCCTTAATGCCCCTGACCCATTTAGCCCATCCCCCCTCCCACAACCCCTCCCATAACCCTCTATTTGTTCTCCATATTTAATAGTCTCTTCTGTTTTGTCCCCCCTCCCTGTTTTTATATTATTTTTGCTTCCCTTTCCTTGTGTTCATCTGTTCTGTGTCTTAAAGCCCCCATATGAGTGAAGTTGTATGATATTTGTCTTTTTCTGACTAATTTCGCTTAGCATAATACCCTCCAGTTCCATCCACATAGTGGCAAATGGCAAGATTTCATTCTTTTTGATTGCTGAGTAGTACTCCATTGTATATATATCCCACATCTTCTTTATCCACTCATCCATCCATGGACATTTGGGCTCTTTTCATACTTTAGCTGTTATTGTTAGTGCTGGTATAAACATTGGGGTGCATGTGTCCCTTCAAAACAGCATCCCTGTATCCCTTGGATAAATACCTAGTAGTGCCATTGCTGGGTCATAGGGTAATTCTATTTTTAATTTTTTAAGGAAACTCCATACTGTTTTCTAGAGTGACTACACCAGTTTGCATCCCACCAGCAGTGCAAAAGAGATCCTCTTTGTTTGCACCCTCACCAACATCTGTTGTTGCTGGAGTTGTTAATGTTAGCCATTCTGATAGGTGTGAGGTGTATCTCATTATGATTTTGATTTGTATTTCCCGGATGGTGAGTGACGTTGAGCATTTTTTCTTGTGTCAGTTGGCTGTGTGGATGTTCTTTGGAGAAGTGTCTGTTCATGTCTTTTGCCCATTTCTTTACTGGATTATTTGTTTTTTGGGTGTTGAATTTGAAAAGTTCTTTATAGATTTTGAATACTAACCCTTTATCTGATCTGTCATTTGCATATATCTTCTCCCATTTTGTCAGTTGCCTTTTAGCTTACCTGATTGTTTCCTTTGCTGTGCAGAAGGTTTTTATTTTGATGAGGTCCCAATAGTTCATTTTTGCTTTTGTTTCCCTTGCCTCCAGAGACGTGTTGAGTAAGAAGTTGCTGTGGCCAAGGTCAGGTAGGTTTTTGTCTGCTTTCTCCTCGAGGAGGTTGATGGCTTCCTGTCTTACATTTAGGTCTTTCATCCATTTTGAGTTCATTTTTGTGTATGGTGTAGGAACGTGGTCCAGGTTCATTTTTCTTCATGTGACTGTCCAGTTTCCCAGCACCACTTGCTGAAGAGACTGTCATTATTCCACTGGGTATTCTTTCCTGCTTTGTCAGAGATGAGTTGGCCATACATTTGTGGGTCCATTTCTGGGTTCTCTTTTACGTTCCATTGATCTGAGTGTCTGTTTTTATGCCATTCTTCTTCTTTATATCACTTCCTTTAATAGAGCTTTCTAACTACTTTTTTCTAGTCTAAGGGACCCTCCCTGTGCTCCAGTGGTGTCCTGTGCTTATTGCTATCATGACACTAATTATACTGGATTGAAATAATCGGTTCTTGGGACGCCTGGGTGGCTCAGTCAGTTGAGCACCCACTTGGGCTCAGGTCATAATCTCACCGTTCATGGGTTTGAGCCCTGCTTTGGGCTCTGTACTGACATCTCAGAGCCTAGAGCCTGCTTTGGATTCTGTGTCTCCCTCTCTTTATGACCCTCCCCTACTTGCACTCTGTCTCTGTGTCTCTCTTTCTCAAAAATAAAATAAACATAATTTTAAAAAATCAATTCTGGTTCTGTTTTCCAATTAGACAGTGGGCTCCTTGAGGAGAGGAAGATCTATTACTCATGTTTTTGTTTCCCTAGTGACCAGCCCAGAGCCTGATGCATAGTAGGTATTCAGTGAGTGTTTGCCAAGACTCCTTGAATCATTACCAGTACAGCACAGGAGAAGGATTAAAAGAAAAAAAATCCAAAAGGGCTTGTGGCTGAGGAACAAGCAGGCAAGGAAAGAAAAAGGTGGTCTAGGTGGGATAGCAGAGGGGGTCTAAACAGTCCTGACCCCTGGGTTTCTCCTTTCAAACCCTGGGAAATTCAGACTACCATAGCATGAGCTTTGGGTTATAATGATTGAGTTTGAACTTTAGAATTCTTTAAGCCCTTTAATAATGAAGGCAAATACTCTGTGTATCTGGCCATGTGTGTGTAATTATTTATACTCTTTTTTCCTCTGCACCTGTGGATTCCATGAGCGACCATGACTGTTTGGCCACTCATAATTCTCCTGAAACTCACACGTATTTGTTGAATGAATGAATAAATACACTATAAATGAATGTTATGTTCTAGCCTTGTGCCCTTTGGCAAGGTATATAATCATTGTCATATATAATCTCTCCTTCTCTCCCTCTCTCTCTCTATTTCTCTCTCTTTCTCTCTGAGGCCTTGGCCAGAATCCCAAGAGCAATTCTTGGTTCTTCTCTCTCATAGCTCATAGCCAGCCCATGTGTGGGCTCTGCAAACTCTACCTCCAAGACACATTCTAGTTTCTTCTCCATCATCCCTCATCTTTACTGTCACCGTATCCAAGCTGAGTCTGTCCACCATCTCAATGGTTGCAAACCTTCCTAATTAACTTTCTTACTTTATTCCCTCTTCATCCCCTATCATGTACTAAGGAATATCTAGATGAGTTTTATAAATTCATAAATCAAGCCAAAGCACTCTCTTGCTTAAAAATCCTCCAGTTAGCAGCCACTGCATCTGGAATGGAATAACAACTCCTGACCTTGGTTCACCAAGTCATTCCTGACTTTTCCTGAAGGCTCCTCCCGGTGCTTGGAGCCTCATTTCCTCCAGCCTTGCCCTCTCCTCCTCCAGCCACTCTGGGTCATTTTGTTTCCTTTTAGTTGTTGCTCTTCTTTAAGCACCTCTGCCTTCAGTGCCCTGATTTTCACAAGACTGTCCCACTCTTGTCATTCAGATTTCACCTTAAACAGCTCCTCAGAGACACAACCTCCCCTACAATGATCTGATCTAGGGTAACCCAATGTTCTGCCTTTGTCACATCGTATGTTTTCATGATCCTCAGAGATCTGTTCATAGCCTCGTATTTTAACTTAATTAATTCACTTAATTGTTGCATGTCTCCTTCACCAGAATGTAAATTCCGTGGGTGGAAAATACCTTGTAGAATTCATGGCAACGCCCATGGTTCCTAGAACAGTTCTAATCCATAAATCGAATAATCCATAAATATTGGTTAACTATATATATTAACCTCTACATTTTAGTGCAGTTTTGAAAATTAAATGAGATAATTCATGTGAAGCACTTAGCCCAGTGTCTGACACATAAATCACATGCGATCAGTGCAGTGATGTAATTATTACTTTTGGTTTCTGTTTCCACATCGATTCTGTCTAGCCCTTTAGAAGTTGGAGTGGGGAAGTTCTCCAAGCAGAACTGACCTGTTTTTGTTTTATATGTTTGGGTAATGGTACAGACCAAAACTGTTCCCTACGGAGGGAAGGCACAGAGTGAGAGGTCAAGATTATGCTCAGTTGCAAGCAACAGAAATTACCTTACCTTAAACAGGTAAGGTGTTTTTCTTTTAACATAGCAAGATCTGAATAGGGGTACCCCTTGAATATTTGGCTCTACACTGATTAGCCCATGTATGTGAATAAACTACCAGATGTGAGGGAAGGAACCTCCTGAAAAGATTAGTGGTGGCCGGTGCTAATTGCTGACACAGGGCTGGGAGTAATGCCTCTTCCAACTTCTGATTTATGAGGCACTGGGTTGAATACACAGAAGGATCTTGCCTCACAATGGTGAATTATTAGCCCAAAGCGGAGCACTACTCTGTTCCTGCCTAACATCCAAAAAGCAAGATCTGAAAGATAAAACTTTTCCAAGGGACTCAACTGTGTCCCATAAGAAAGCTCAAGAATGTTTATAGGAATCCATAGATATTCAGCACCCAAGAAGACATAACTCACAATGCCTGATGTCCAATAAAAAAAATTAACAGGCAGAAAAATACAACCCATACGAGGAGATGAATTAATTAATCAAAACTGACCCAGAGCTGGCACAGATACTAGAATTATTTTTTTTTAATTTTCTTTTTTTTTGAACGTTTATTTATTTTTGGGACAGAGAGAGACAGAGCATGAATGGGGGAGGGGCAGAGAGAGAGGGAGACACAGAATCGGAAACAGGCTCCAGGCTCTGAGCCACCAGCCCAGAGCCTGACGCGGGGCTCGAACTCCCGGACCGGGAGATCGTGACCTGGCTGAAGTCGGACGCTTAACCAACTGCGCCACCCAGGCGCCCCGATACTAGATTTAGCATACAAGAACGTTAAATAAGTTCTGACTGCATTTAAAATATTCAAAACTTAAACAGATATATGGAATGAATATATAAAAAAGGCTCCATGTGACATTCTTGAGATGAAAACTGCAATGTGTGAGATTAAAAAAAAAAAAACACTAGGTAGGATTCACAGAAGATTAGATATGACAGCAGAAAAGACTACTGGACTTGAAGACAGCAATAGAAACTATCCAAAATGAAATACAAAGAGATAAGAGAATTTTAAAATATTAACAGAGACTCAGGAGCTCTAAGGTGAATTCAAACAGTGAAAGTTGTATGTAATTGGATTCCCCAAAGAGGGGCAGAAAAATACTTGAACAAGGGTTACAGAGTCAAGATTTCAGAGCTAGTTTAAATAATACAGTAAAAATTTAGAATTGGAATAAACAAGGGTAGGAGACGTTGCTTCACTTTTTTGCATTTCTAGACCAGCACGAATATGTTTTATGGATCAGTGAGCCCATTTAAAGAGTCAGGAGTATGACATAGAAGCAGAACACCTAGATCCCTTTGGCTTTGGAAGAGTTTGGTCCATATCTGCTCCAGTCAAATCAAACAGCCCCCTCTGGGCCATCTCATTTTGCAGAAATAAGACATTTTTTATGCAGGGCTTGGGTCACTCACCAGACGATATCTTCACTTGTCTTTGGGATTCTCTATTAGCTATACTAAGAAACACAGGCAACAATTCGATCTTTCTTTATCTTCTCCTTGTTTTTCTTTTTCTTTTTTCTTTTTTTTTTTTTTTTTTTTTTTTTTTTGCTATAACACTAGCTGACTCATATTAGATATCCTGTGTAAGGAAGATCCTAGAAATTACAGCCACCTTTTGCTTCTCTGTGGCTGTATTCTCCAAGGCAGTTGGATTGTTCAAGGTAGGCTAGGCTTTGCTGTGATAAAAAGCAAAGCCTCAGGGCACCTGGGGGCTCAGTCGGTTAAGCGTCTGGCTTCAGCTTATGTCATGATCTCGTGATTCATGGGTTCGAGCCCCATGTCGAACTCTGTGCTGACAGCTCAGAGTCTGGAGCCTGCTTGGGATTCTGTGTCTCCCTCTCTGTCTCCCCTTCCCCAATAAATAAACTTAAAAAAAAAAAAAGGCCTCAAATCCCAGTGGATTGACAGGTGAAATCTGACTTACTCTTCACCCCAAATCCATGGCACATCAGCTCACTGGGGCAGTTCCCCCCAAGGCCACACAGGAGTCCAGTCTGCTCCTTTCTTGTGGCCTTCTCAGTAGGTGCCACTCTATACCATACTCAGTATGTCTAGAGAGGAATGGAAAGTTTGACAGACACTCTTACTGCCTCGGCTTGGAAGTGGCATACACAAGTCTACTCTTAGGCTACTGACCAGCATTAATCACTGCAAGGCGGCTGGAAATGTAGTCTTTTATATTCCCAGTGGGGGGCAGAGGAGGTGAACCAGAAAAGCAGTAATAATCTCCAACAAGTGTTTGTTAAATTATGCACATAGAATATAAGTGGTTTGGATGTAAATAACTTAGAGTTCTAATTCTTTTTAGGATTATATAGGGTAGCAGGTTCTGTGATTACCATGCCACGCCCCTTTAGCCCTCCTGATTTTAGCACCACTGTGCTGGACAGTTCCATCCACCATTGTCACTGTTCCATATTAAGGGTCATGATGTCTCTCTATTGCGCTTTTCCCAAAGCTGAGGAAGGTTTGTCAACTGACCAACTCAGAAGTACATGAAGGTAGTCCCTTACGGCAACTCTCAAACAATAAGGGAATAAGTCAGTAGATACATGTCTAAGCTTTTCTATCCTTCAACAGGACAATGCTGCAATGCATTTTACATGGATCTTTAGGGAGTCCCCAGCAAGACTAAACTCCAATCGGCAATAACAGTAACAAGTTCATGACTACTCTTCATTGGCTTTCTTCCCTGTCCTGCTTTGCTTTTCACACTGTCTCACTTCTATTCCCTGAAATCTCTCAATAAGCAAACTTTTCTCAAGTCTTTGTCTTAGGGTCACCTTTAGGGAGAAACAAAACTAAAACCTGTGGAAAGATAAATTGGAAAAGATTGGGCTAACTAGTTGAACGTGTTTTGGGAAAGAGGCCTTTCAGCGCTTTAATACAAAAATTTGCCTTATGACTCCTCAAGAGTGGATTCAGATGAGAGCTTTTGAAACATGAGCTGTCACCTTCTATTCCCAAAGCAGCTTGGTGAATTAGCACTCCATGAAACACATGTTAAGGATGCTTGGTATAAAGTTTTTATGATTTTATTTTATTTTATTTTATTTTATTTTATTTTATTTTATTTTATTTATTATTATTTTTTTAATGTTTATTCATTTTTGAGAGAGAGACATAGTGTGAGTCAGGGAGGGGCAGAGAGAGAGAGACAGAATCCGAAGCAGGCTCCAAGCTCTGAGCTGTCAGCACTGAGACCAATGCAGGGCTCGAACTCACGAATGGTAAGATCATGACCTGAACCGAAGTCAGAGGTTCAACCGACTAAATCACCCAGGGCCCCCAACAACTTTTTAATTTTTAAGTAAAGAAAAATATTAAAAAATTTAAAGATATAGAAGAGTTAGCAGAGAAGGGAAGCAAAGGGATTTTAAAATGTATCAAAACATGAATACCTCATTTTTTTTTCAACGTTTATTTATTTTGGGGACAGAGAGAGACAGAGCATGAGCGGGGGAGGGGTAGAGAGAGAGAGGGAGACACAGAATCGGAAACAGGCTCCAGGCTCTGAGCCATCAGCCCAGAGCCTGATGCGGGGCTCGAACTCACGGACCACGAGATCGTGACCTGGCTGAAGTCGGACGCTCAACCGACTGCGCCACCCAGGCGCCCCTGAATACCTCATTTTGTACCACCACCAAGGAAAAATAAAATGGCTACAATGCTGGCACCTTGCCCCAAGAAAGAGATGTCCAGTGACAGGTCCCAAGGTGGGGGCATAAAGTGGCCAGACATTCCTGCAACTGGAAAACCTGCAACTTCCATTGGAGGATGGAACTCTGTGCTTTTTAGTTGAAAATAGCACCCCCTTTTAATTACTGTGCTGAATGGTGAAATTAAACCCAGCAGGTAGGTAGCTCCTATACAGATTTCTGGGGCTATCTCATGCTCTGGTTAATTGTGTCAGTCTGTAGAGGCTGATTAGCATAATTAATCTTGCCCTGTGATTACCCTGAGGAGGAAGAAGTTCTGAATTTACAGGTGGGATGTGGTGAATGAGTGACTGCGCTTATCTCCAAGTGACAAATAAGTGTGGGATTGGAAGGTTTGAGAAGCACAAAGTCATTTGGGTGAGCCTGAAATCAGGCTTTGTGGGAGAGGACAAGAGAGGAGAGGGGAGGAGAGACCGTTTGCACAGATGGAAGCCCACGGGCTGCCGTGTGTCCATGAACCTTTATATAGGTGCAGAGACCCAGGTCTCTTCTCTCTGCTAGAAGCTTCTTGAGGACCACATCTTTGTCTCCTGCATTTCCTGGAGTTCTCTCATCACTTGCTACAGGGATGGGCCTCCTGTTGATTTGGGGTAGAATATGATATTTAGGATAAGATGGGGAAAGCAAATAAAGAAGAATAGGATGGAATGAGAGGCAGAAATGGAAGTATTCCATTAGAAAAGATGGAGGAAGGTAGGTGGTTAGATAGATGGGTGAAGAAGATGGAGAAGAAGCTGGAAAGATGGACTGGTCTGTGGCACTGAGCAGGCGGCAGGCTCTGTGCTGTAAAGTAGCCCCCAAACTACTTTATACATGATGCCTTTTTAAAATCACAACTCACTTGGGGCGCCTGGGTGGCGTAGTTGGTTAAGCGTCCGACTTCAGCCAGGTCACGATCTCGCGGTCCGGGAGTTCGAGCCCCGCGTCGGGCTCTGGGCTGATGGCTCAGAGCCTGGAGCCTGTTTCCGATTCTGTGTCTCCCTCTCTCTCTGCCCCTCCCCCATTCATGCTCTGTCTCTCTCTGTCCCAAAAATAAATAAACGTTGAAAAAAAAAATCTTAAAATCACAACTCACTATAGCCATTGGTTCTTAACTTACAGGTCCGTAAGGGTCACCTGTAATCTTCACATGGGAGCTAGGAATCTGCATTGTTAAGTGGCTCAGCTGATCCCCGTGCACTTGGTCCCAGGACTGCACTTTGAGAAATGTTCTTTACTGAATGAATGATTGAATGAATGAGTGGATAAAGAAATGTACCATTGGAGGCATTATTATTCAAATAATCATTTTAGGAGGATAGAGACTGAGGAACAGAGCCAGGGAGTAGCTTGTTCAAGCTCACAGGTAATAATAGGGCACACGCCCCTTTTTTGCCCTCCTTACTGTGGGAGATGTTTCAGGAAAGTTCTAAAAGGGATCCTCTCTGCATTCCCGCCCATTTCCTTACATCAGAAAAGGAGGAAGAGGCTCAAAGAGGATGTACCCATTTTGAATAATATCTTCATTCATTCACCCAATACTTTAAGCAATTATTCTGTGCCAGACATTGAGGTTGTAATAATGAGTCAAAAAAAGAGACATGATTCCAACCTTTTCAGAGTTCACAGCTTAGAATAGATAAGCATTAATGAGAATAATCTCACAAATACAACCTTTTAAACGGCTCCAAATATTTTTCACAAATACAATTTTATGGTGTTAAAAGAAGATATAACAGAGGAGCCTGACCTGGCCTTATGAGTCACAGAAGGATTCCTGTTTGAGTGAGTTAGTGTCTTAAGCATGGGTATGAGTTAACGGAGTGAATAGGGTGGGAGGAAAAAGCATGTGTAAAATTCTAGAGGTAGAGGTGATGAGGGAGCTTGAGGCAGGCTGAGAGCGAAATATAAGCTGGTACACCCCTCCTCTCCCACCCCCCAGTGGGAGATATGTGATATTCCTCAGGCATTCCTGGCTGCCCAAAGAAGAAGGAGAGGAAAGAAAACAAATGACTAACTGATGGAGATCACAGTCGTACAGGACAGGGCTATCCATCAGTTTGCAAATGTCTTGGCAAATTACAAGAAAAAGGCAATCTTCTCAATAGCCTAATCTTCAGAAACCTGTAGACTGAGTTTCCTGGAGCCCCAACATCACCCCTCTGTAGCGATGTGGGGAAAAACGGCAAGAGGGAAATGGCAGGTAAAATGAAATTTCCTCAAACCTGCAGCCCGTTGCCAAATAACTTGAAGCAAATACAGAGTATAACATTTCTCCAGGAATCTCCTACCGTCCTCATGTTAATGCCTTACTAGAGGGAAAACAACCTTAGCTGGACAATAGCAAGGCCTCAGGAATCTTAGGAGTCCTCTTTAGCACATCCAAGTCCTTCTGGAGGCCTCTTATTTGTCTTTACCCATCCCCCCCCCCACACTCCGTAGTTGAAAACCAGCCATCCTTCACAACCCCGATACAGCTTTTACTGCCCATGGTCCTGTCTCCATGCTTTAATAAAATCACCTTTTTGCACCAGAGACGTTTTCAAGAATTCTTTCTTGGCCGTTGGCTGTGGACCACCACACCATCACCCCAAAACCTCATCACAGAGTGCTGGGGTCCCAAAAAACTGGGAAGATATAACTAGGTGGTGGTATCCTTACAGCTGCATTTGTTGGGAACCAGATATGATCTGGGCCCTTGGACAAATCACGTCTTCAGCTAAGAAGGATGAAGCCCTATCCATTGTTTGGTGGTGAGGAAAGGCAAAACTATCTCCAGGCAAGTCTATTTGTGGGAGAAATTAAATAAGAGAAGGAGAACCTCAGAGATCAGAAGCTGGTCTGGGTCATAAGGAGGGTTTAGGAGAAGAGATTTAGAAATAAGCTTGGGAACAAAGTGAGGGTGTTGGATATCTACTTTATTTGATACTGACCGCAAAATCCAGGGGCTTCAAGGAGGCTGTGGGATTAAACAGCTTTTGAAAAGCTCACCATAAAGGAGGGCAGAAAGAAATTGCCCCCAGTCCCATTGTCCCTTATAATAAAAACATCTGCTTTTCTGCCCAGAGCCTGCAGGTTGTATTGGCTAGTTAATTAATGCATGAATGCTAAGCACCTAGTACATGTCCTGCGTTGGGCTGGGAACTGGTTATATGGAAATGTACAAAAAGATAAGCTCAGTTCCTGCTCTCAGGAAGTGGAAATGGGAAAGACTCTCTTTAGGTAAATAATTACAGATGTGATCAGTGATGAAGTTTTGGGGTGATGGTGGGGTTCTTGGGGTTTGGAGCTGATGGCCACAAAAGAATTCTTAGAGATGCATTTGGTACAAAAAGATGATTTTATTGAAGCATGGGGACAGGACCAGCACTGCAAGTGTTGGGGAGGGGTGACCCTTTTATGGAGTCAGGGAGATAAAGTCAAGAGGGAGTTTCCAAAGAGACTCTCACACGCTAAAGACTTACTGGACAAAGACTTACTGGACACCTAGCTATCATCATGCTAAGGTTGTTTCTCCCCCTAGCAAAGCATTAACATTAAGATAGTAGGAAGTTCCTGGACTTTATGCCATTGACGGGATTGCCACTTACTTGTAAACTGATGGAGACTCTCGTTTGGTTTTTTTTGTTGTTGTTGTTCTTTCCTGTTTTGGGGTAGCTGGGAGTGTCCAAGGAATATCACACATATCCCAACTGGTAGGGGTGGGGGGTGGAGTGCAGCATGCTAGCTTGTGCTTTGTCCTCAGCTTGCCTCGTGCTCCCTCATCAATCAATATGATGAACAAATAGTACAGGAACCTATGAGAGTTCACCTAGTCTGAGAAGTCAGTGGTCAAGAGCAGGTGCTTGGAGGACATGCCGTTTAAACTGATGTGTAAAGCAGGGAGGGGCAGGTGAGTGAAAAATGACTGATAGGGTAGGGGTAGGTCATTGACCGGTGCATAAATGCCTAGACCCTGTGATAGTAGCTACTGGGAATAGTACAGGCTAAGGACAGGACATGTGTGGCAGAAGAGGAGGGGTCCATGGAAAGAATAAGTCAAATAGGTCACAGCGAGTGAGTTTCAGCCATGGTCCAGGGAGTGAGTTTCTTCCAAAAGAAATGGGTGCATACTGAGAGATGTACAGCAGAGAATGGCAAGATCTGGCATCGTTTCTATTCTCGATGGTGCTACATCCCGGCAGAGCCGAGATAGAGATTCTTGTTCCAGCTACTCTGTGTGTCACCTCAAGGGGATGGAAAGTATGTAGCCCCTGTAAGAGGGAAGAAAACACCCAGGTGTTTGGCCTCTAACTTGGCTGTGTGACTCTGAGGATGTCGTGCCCCCTCTGTACACGAGACCCCAAGAATCTGAGCTCAGCACACAGTAAATATTTGTTGAATCACTGGAGATAAATATGCTTGCTTTCCAGCCATGAGCTTTCTCTTGAGTGGAGCTATTTTTCCCTCTTGAAAAAGTCCTCTTGAAATACGAGCACATCATTTAAAAATGAGATCTCGCTGGAGATTGAGATGTTCCAATATTAGATGAGAAGGGGAATGAAACCACATCCATTTAAAATCTGACAGAGGAACAGGGAGAATAAAACCCTTTCGGTCTGTGGCAGGACTGAGATGGGTCTTGGTGTGATATGAGTTGCCATTAAGTTTCTCAGTTCTTGTGAAGAGAGAGAAAACACCTCAAGAATAGCGATGTGTATAACAGGCGAATTTCGGAAGCATTCAGACATGCATTTGGTGTGCAGGTCTTCCTTTCTGAACTGTTTTCACTTTTCAATCGAGGGACACTTCTGGTGCAGGCAAATGAACCTGGTGTTAAGTGAATAGGGAAGAAAGCAAGGAACACAGCTGGGGACCCAAGATTCCATGCGGGAGTGGAAGAAGGTGAAATGAGACAAGCCCGACATCCTGCTGGCCCCTTGGCTTCATCCAGCAGGGCAGCCTCTAGACAATATCGGTAGAGATCCATTCTTTGAATAAAAGGGTTGGTAATTTTTTTCAGTTAAGGTTCAGATAGTAAATCATTTAGGCTTCTGCACCAGACAGTGCCTGTTATTACTCGCCGACCCTGTAGCTGTAGAGCGAACACAGTCATGGATGCTACCTTCATAAATGGTTTGCCTCTGTTTTCAATGAAACTACTTATAAAAACAGGCAGTGGCCCATATTGGACCCATGAGCTGTAGTTTGTTGACTCTTACTCGAAGTAATTTCTGTGGCTTCTGAATTTACAGAATTCAGTAAATTCTGATGTCTTCCCAAGAGGCAGAAGGGAAAGAGAAATGGGTGTGGGTCCAGAGAGTCATGGTGTTGAATCTGGCTCCACTTTTACAGACCTATGACCTTGAGATAAATGACTCTCCTTGCCAAAGGCTGTGTGGTGAACTTTGGCTGTACTTGCTGTCTAGCATCATTTCCTCTTTCTTTTGATTGTTATAGATTATTATAGATTGTGAAGAGGAGGGATCTACCTCTCTTCTACCCTTAACCCAGGTGGTTCTGATGAGGTTTTTTGGGGTGAGAGTGGGGTTCATGGGGTCTAGAGCCAACGACCAAGAAAGAATTCTTGAAGATGTCTTTGGTGTAAAAAAAATGATTTTATTGAAGCATGGGCACAGGACCCGTGGGCAGGAAGAGCTGCCCTGGGAACCATGAGGAGAGATTGGTTATTTACTATGGGGTTGGAGGGAGGTAAAGTCCAGGGAAACTTTCCAGTAAGATTTTCATATGCTAAAGAAGACTCCCAGGATAGTAGAGGCCTAGCTGTTGTCAAGCTAGGGTTGTTTTCCCTTCTAGCAAAGCATTAGCATTAAGACAACAGTTCGTAGAGAAATGTTTTACTCTGCCTGCCTCAAGTATCTGTCAATGGTAGGAAATTTAGTTCTATCTGCCATTTCCTTCTGGCTTTGTTTCCCACATCACTATGGAAGGGTGATGGAGACTTAGTCCTGCAGGACTATTATCTCTATCACTTAACAGTTTGTTTTTTCCCTTTCCTTTGTTCTTGGGCAGCCAGGAGTGCCTGAGGAATATCACACACATCCCACCTGGTTGGGGTTGGGGTGGAGGGGTTGTGGCCTGGCAGCTTGCCTTATACTCCCTCATCTGTTCTAGTAAAGGGGACTCAATTCCTGGATTCAGAGGTGAATCATGCGGCCTGGGCCATACCGATCAGTTTATACCATTCTCCTGGCTTCAGCAATTGGTTCAGGATGAACACACAACAAAGTCAGGGCAGTCAGAGCCAGGGATCTATTCGAAGACTTTTGCTTGAGTTTGGAGGGAAGCTCATTGACCAAGCCTAGAAAACTTGAGAGCAAATAGGTGGGATCTGTGAATGAAGCCAGCACAGGGGACAGCAGAACCAATAGGGAGAGACTGAGTCCTGGTATTGAAGCCTTGGCCTAAACTAGACTAGAAGCCAAATCTGTGGCTGGTTTTTCAGTTTCAAAAGCTAATAATTAACTTCTTTTGCTGAATGTAGTTTGAATTGGGTTTTTAGTAACTTGTCTCCAAAAATAATCCTAGCCTACCTCAATTTCCTCACCTGTAAAATGGAAAGAATGATGTCTACGTGATACACTGTGTTCTGATGAAGAAATACATGAGAAACTGTACATAAAGCATCTATCCCAGAGCCTTAAGTGCAATTTGTTGCCTGCAGTGACTGCTATGGTTTGCCATGAGATCCCTTTTTTAAAATAATTTTTTTTAATGTTTGTTTATTTTTGACAGAGAGAGAGAGAGAGAGAGAGAGAGAGAGAGAGAGCGCGTGCGCGCGTGCATGAGTGGGGGAGGGGCAGAAAGAGAGGGAGACACAGAATCTGAAGCAGGCTCCAGGCTCTGAGCTGTCAGCACAGAGCCCGATGCGGGGCTTGAATTCACGGACTGCGAGATCATGACCTGAGCTGAAGTGGGATGCTTAACCAACTGAGCCACCCAGGCGCCCCCTCTTTTTTTTTTTTTAATGTTTATTTTTGAGCGAGAGAGAAAGACAGAGTACTAGTGGGGGAGGGCCAGAGAGAGAGGGAGTTGCAGAATCCGAAGCAGGCTCCAGGCTGTGAGCTGTCACCACAGAGCCCAACGTGGAGCTCCAGCTCACAAACTGTGAGATCATGATCTGAGCCGAAGTTGGACGCTTAACTGACTGAGTCACCCAGGCATCCTGAGATCTCTTTTTTAGGACCAGTGTATTTATTCTCCAAGCTGTCAAGAGTTTTGGCTTCTGGGGACTCAGAGCTGAGTCTCTGCAGTGGACTTGCCCCTGTTTATACTTACTTTAGAGGCATCCAACATCCACTAAATGGTCAACTGAATGGTGCAAATGACCAGTCCTTAAGTGTCAGTTGGGGATAATTCTGAGGGGGTGTCCTAGTTTCACAGCCCCCATGATAGAACCAGGGGCTTCTGTTGTTCTGTTTCCTGTGTCTTCTGTTCATTCTCTCATGGATGTTATTCCTAAGGGCACCCCCAGCCAACCTGGCCTAAGTTGGTGTGAGCACCCCCACACCCTACTAGAGATCCTATCCTTGCTGAACAAAATCTTGTGCCCTAGACTCTTCCAGTGACCTTTATGTCTACCAAAAATGAACCTGATCCATATTCAACTTCATTTCTGGGATTATTCTGTGCCTTGGAGCAGTGGTCTTCAGGGGCAACTGTGTCCCCCACCAGAGGACGTTTGTCAATGTCTGAAGACATATTTAGTTGTCTCATCTTGGGGGGAGGGGAAGGTGCTACTGGCATTTAGTGGCTTGAGGCAAGAGGTGACACTTAACATCCTATGATGCACAAGGCATCCCTCCTCAACAGATAATTAGTTATCTGTCCCCAAATGTTAATAGCGTTGAGGCATGGAAATCCTGCTATAAAGCTAATGGCTAATAGGAAAGAGCATTTTCTTTGATGGAAGGTTATGTTTTAGAATGGGGCCGTCATTATTCTTTATAACAAAAATCTTTGACCACCCTAGATCCCTAAGTATCAACATTAAAAGGAAACTACCCACCTGTTTAGAGGTTTATGAAAATCTGTATCTAGTTGTGGGGCTTAACGAATCTCCCAGGTCCTTATTTTTCTCAACTGTACAATGGGGATAGGAATAAAATCTACCTCAGGAATTTTGTGAGGAATAAAGGCTATTATACATGTGAATCCCTTAGCAGAGTGCCCAGGATATGATAAGCACTTGGTCTTAGCCACCATTATTACTTTATTATTATCATCAGTTACAGAGAAAATTTTCCAGTTGTTGTACTCAGGGGGAATGGATCAATGGTTTGGGGGATGAAGGATATGATTGCAGCCTGGGTCATAACCTAATATAAATGAAGTCCCAAGAAGGAGGCTTGAGCTTGAGACAAGGAAGTGTGGTGCAGACTCCAGTTACAAAGTTGAACTATGAATCCAAAGCATCAAGGTCGAGATGGAGAGACCCAAGTGGGGAAAATACAGCCTGCACTGGGGTTGTGGGGTTGTGAGTTTGGGACTAATCTTGGACCAAGATTAGCAGCCATCCATGAAAAAGTAGACCTGTGTGGGAATGTTGGAATCTACCAAGCACAGTTCTGAAACTGTGTTGTCCTCTAATAGATCTGGGAGGGCTTGGTAGCATCTCCCTGCAAACGGGGTGATGATTATTTACAACTACTCTTTATTAAACCTTCACTGAGTGCCAGGCGGTACATTCAGCTGGAGAGCTCCCTCTATCCCTCCCGATTACTCTACAAAGGGAGTAATGGAGTTTAGTAGAATTATGCCTATTTTAAGACAAGGTAAGTGAGGCCCAGAAAGTTTAAGTGAGAAACCTGCTGTTAATTCTCACAACTTAAGTGTAATGGGGGTAAGAGGAAAGGAGTGTATGTCCTTTGAGTCTGGACCTTTCTATCAAGTAGCATTCCTTTGGGGCATAAGGTAACTAGGAAAATAAAAATGAAAACAGAACAGCACCACCAACTAAATACTGAAGTAATTAGATGAAAGTCAATATTAACAAGCTTCTGTGATTCCAGGGACCCAAAGGCAAAGATTCAAAACCGTCTGCCACACAGCAATTTTGTAGACTTAGGGAAGGAATGTGATACAGGAATCAATTCTTCCAGCTGGTTAATTGCTCGATATTTCCCAAGCAGCCAACAGTCCAGTCTGTCCTAGCCAGAACTGTGTGGATGCTGAGGACAGTAACTGGTTAAATCCAGAATCTGCTAAGGAAGCTCTTTCTTTTAGGCAACAGAGCCCCCTGCCTTACACAGAGACTCAATTTGCAAATGGTGAGGGTGATCTCCTTCACTCAGTCTGCTGATCCAAATGCTATGTCTTCCAGAAACACCTTCATGGACACACCCAGAAATAATGTTTTACCAGCTATCTGGAAATCCCTTAGAGCAGTCAAGTCGACACATAAAATTAGCCATCACCAGAGGCTTAAAACAAAAGCACTCTTGGCTTGTGCATGTCCAATGTGGGCAGAGCTCAGTAGGGAAGGTCTCCACTACGCTGTACTCAGCATCAGCCTTGACTCCTCCCGTGTGGACTGAAATCTCCTTCCAAGATGGGTCACCCTCATGGTTTCCAGGTTAGTGCTGGCTCCTGGCTGGGAGTTGAGCTGAGACTAAGGTCTAGGGACCTTGTTCTCTCCCCAGGTAGGCATCTTCATGTCCATCACAGCATGATGACTATGTTCAAGAGTGACAATCTCAAAAGAGAGAGCCAGGCAGATCTGTATTTCTCATTATGATGCAGCCCTGAAAGTTACATGGCATTACATTCACCATACTCTATTATCCTAAACAGTCACAAAAGCCACCCAGGTTCTAGATTTCATCTTTTGATAGGGATGGCAAGATTCTGTGGGGCATGTGCAACAGGAAAATCCAATCTGGCAAGGCATTATTGTGATAACTAAATAAGATAATGAATATCAAGTGTTTCACTTGGTATCTAGCACAGAATATATATTTTATAAATATTTGTTAAATCGATGATTTATTTATTTTTTTTTCAACGTTTATTTATTTTTGGGACAGAAAGAGACAGAGCATGAACGGGGGAGGGGCAGAGAGAGAGGGAGACACAGAATCGGAAACAGGCTCCAGGCTCCGAGCCATCAGCCCAGAGCCTGACGCGGGGCTCGAACTCACGGACCGCGAGATCGTGACCTGGCTGAAGTCGGACGCTTAACCGACTGCGCCACCCAGGCGCCCCTTAAATTGATGATTTAAATGATAAGGTTGACATTTCCTAAGAGACTAGACCATTTATTACTAATCTCTATATCACGGCTGTCCATCCTGTGGCAAGAAATATTAGAAGTTCAATAAATATATCTTGGATATAAAGAAATTAATAGTCCTGGAATATAGTAGGTACTCAATAATTCTTGGTTGAATAGGTAGAGCCTTCATCAACAAAGGACATCTATAGCTCTTTAGAAATTCACTAAACCTTAAGGGTTAACTATCTTGGATTCAGCAACCAGGAGGGTGTCCCAGCCAGTCTTTGCAAACACTCAGCACTGCCTAAGAGGGGCAAGTGTGGTCAGGTTCAGAGAACTGTCATAATTCCAGACTCAGATTTCCATGAACATTAATGCGACCTTAGCCAGGGCATCTCCTTCATTGGCCAAACACTTCCGCACGAATCAAAGCTGCCGTGTTTCTCTGTTGTGTATTGGATAAATGACATGGTGAGAGAGGGATTACTGCCTGAGAGAGCAAGACACAAATGAAAAGCTAGAAGTGGCCTAGAAGGAGTAGCGAAAGACCAGAAAAATGTCTTTGTGCCATACTGAGGAGCTGGTTGGGAGCCTGTGAAAGTTCTGCAAGCAAAGTCCAGTCAGTTCCTCTGAATGTGGAATGGGGTTTACCTTGTCTAACTCTGGTCTTCTGCATTGGTAGAAATTCAGGCCAACTGCAGTCCACCTAAGGCAGATCATATCAGAGAGAAGACAGTTTATGACCATAATATGAACCTCCCTCACTTTGAGCCACTTTGGTGCTAAACCCATGGGTTTCCTTTGTTTTTGTTTGTTTGTTTTTAATTTTTTTTTATGTTTATGTACTTTTGAGAGACAGAGAGAGGGAGCACGAGCAGGGGAGGCATAGAGAGAGACAGAGACACAGAATCCGAAGTAGGCTCTAGGCTCTGAGCTGTCAGCACAAAGTCCGATGTGGGGCTCGAACTCATGAGCCATGAGATCATGACATGAGCTGAAGTCAGATGCTCAACCGACAGAGCCACCCAGGCACCCAGAGGTTCCCTTGTTTTAAGACATCCTCCTGATAACTCTGCCACATTCTTTTAAGCATCCAGCAAGTTTATTGGAACCTGTGCCATGTGACAGGTTGTCCCCTGTCTCCTTGTGCCCCAAAAATAAATTACCAGAAAAATAAAGGGCTTTAAAAGTATTAGACATTCTTCTGTGTGAGTCCTGACCCTGGCATTTGCCAACCAGGTGAAATTGGGCAGCTCATGTGACTTTGAAACTTGAGCTTTCTCATCTATAAAATGGGGCTAACATGTTAGAAGTCATGGGCTTGCTGTAAAGATTAGAAAAGGGAGCATCAAGTTTATAGCACATAGTAAGAACTCAATAAAATACTAAGTGTTTGTATTATTATTACTGTAACCCTAATGATACCACCCCTATCCTCAAGGCACTCATAGAACAGACTCATTTTGAGGTTGTTTATGTGTGTTCTGTTTCTGTACTGGTAGGTTGCATCTCCAGGAGGGCAAGAACTATATTTCTCCTTTTACATCTTCTGTGAGTCCAATGTTATTGGGTTTTGACGCTCAATTACTGACCATTGAATATGTAAATGTATATTAATAATCATGTGGAGCTTGATACTGACTATAAGGATATCTAAGGATTCATACAAACTTGTTTCTCTTTTCATACCCATTATCTTAAGGTAGATTAACTTCTAACGGCCCGATACCAGCACAATGCCTTTACTTTGCCCTTTTGCTTCTAAATTAATTGTGTTAAACACCTCCATTAAGGTCTCCAGACATGATATGTAGGGTCATTACCGTCTACTCTTAGCAAACACCAGGCTAGAAAAAATGAAAAGGAATGCACTTTCTCCTCTACAATATACATTTTTCCCTATCTGATATATAAACTCTGGTGACTGAATTTTGATGTATGGCTTGGGGCAGCAAATTATCTAGTTATGACTTATTTGGAAAAACAAAGGAGATTGGTCTCCCTGCAAAAAAAGAGAATGAAAAACCAGTAGGCTAGAACGTCTCCAGGCAGATATGAAGGTTACACACATTCTTGTTTCGATTGATAATACTCCCTTGGTAACCTACTCCCCTGATCATATACTTGGTGACATGAGAGAAGGAGGGTAGACTTGAAGAGAGGGGAGAGGAAGTTTTCTTTATAAAGTCTTTGTAAAATCCTTTCTCCCCAAGGTAGTCTAGACCACGACTTGGCTCATCAGGCAAAGTTTCATGCTAGGAATGTCTAAGGTCCTTCCAGTCAAAGAATCTCTATCATTTGTATGATATCCCATGAACCCCAAAAAATCATAATTGGTGGAAAGAGAAGGTGAGCCATAACAGAATAAACATCCTGAAGAAGTTATGCTTAGGACCTCCTGTGTTTCCTCTAGATGGTTCTTTTTTCTTTAGTTCAACAGGTTGACTGGTAGAACAAGTACATCAAAATTGGAACATTTCTTTATTATCCATCACTGTATCTTAGTGCCTAGCACAGTGTATGAAATATGCTAGGTGCTCAGTATAAGTTCTATACATTGAGGATGTATAGATCTATATACATCTATGTATATACATCTGTGTATACATCTATACATCTATACATTGAGGATGTATTGCAAATATTTTTGAGCTTCGAGTGACATGGCAGACAATGTCCTTGACATGAAGGAAGGAAGGAAGGAAGGAAAGAAGGAAAGGAGGAAGGAAAGGAGGAAGGAAGGAAGATAAGTGAATTCTCCCTAAGGTCTTGCCAAGAGTGGCCCTAGTCACATTTTTTATTTCTTTTTTTTTTTTTTAATTTTTTAACGTTTATTTATTTTTGAAGGAAAGAGAGACAGAGCATGAGCAGGGGAGGGGCAGAGAGAGAGGGAGACACAGAATCCAAAATGGGCTCCAGGCTCTGAGCTGTCAGCGCAGAGGCCAGTGCGGGGCTTGAGTTCACAAACCATGAGATCATGACCTGAGCTGAAGTCAGTCACTTAACCGACTGAGTTACCCAGGTGCCCCACATTTGTTATTTCATATATGGAACCATTAATTTATTGAATTTTCTTCTTGTTTCTCAGATAAATTACCCAGACCTTCAGGTCCTTTTTGGGGACTGTCCTAAGCATAAAGAATGGCAATATGAAGTTTTGGGGACTATGTTTATTGGTGGCTGAATAGCCAGTACAAAGAAACTCAGTTCAAGATGAATTAATATTTTTAGAATATAAAATGGTTCTAAGTTAAATAAAAAGGACATGGACAAACAGAAGCTGGGAGGTGAAAGGCTATACAGAGCTGATATCTGTATAGAGAATCAGCCAGAAATAGGTATTCAGAACTTAGACTGTGAGTTACAAGTTAGTGCAGGATCTTTTTACGTGGTGACATGGGGCAGGCATGTGGCTGTGAGAGGTAGACAATTGTACATGTACGGTAGAGGGAACAAAGTCCACACAAAGATGCCCTCACTCCTGAAATAAATTGCAAGTTCAAGGGGTCTCCAAAACTACTTTTAGTTTTGATAATTTGCTACAAAGATTCATGGAACTCACTGAACATTGTTGTACTCACAGTTTATTGCAGGGAAAGGATACAGGTTAAAATCAGTCAATGGAGGGGGGATAAAATCAGCTAATGGAGGAATCTCATGAGCAGAGTCTAGGAAAGGTTTCAAATGTGGAGCTTCAGTTGTCCTCTCTCTATGGAATTATGGACAGTGTGACTTCCCCAGCATCGATGTGTGATCATAGGCACAGAGTAGTGCCAATCACAGAAGCTCGCCCAAGCGTTGGTATTTCGCATTTTTATTGGGGCTTCATCCCATACGGCTTGTGTGGCAGCCCCTCTGGAGTTAGATCTGACAATGTGGGACTGACCATTTGTCTCTAGTTCCTTCATAGGTGGAACTAATACTGTATAGCCCGAAACCTCCATTTTACATCCTATTGTTAGACTGGTGGCCAGGGTCCCTAGGAAACAAAGATACTCCTACAAGGAGTGAACATCCCCAAGGGTCTAGGGATTACATCCCAGTAGCCAAGGGCACAGGTAAGTTGATTCTTCACTACACAGTGGCCTTATGCATATTAGCAACCCAGAATTGCCCCCCAATGAAACATTCATTCATTCATTCATTCATTCATTCATGTCTCTGTGCCAAACACCACACTAGGCACTTTAGGGGAAATGGTGGTTAAGACATGATTCTTGAGCTGACTCAAGTGTGAGCAATCATGGGAGACATGGAACAGATGGAAGATGGAAAGGTGATCTAGTTAACCAGAGAATATAGCCCTGGAGTGGGAAATAGGGAAGTTTAGGGCTTAGTCTAAAGGGGCATAGGGCTCCCTTTTCTTATTCCAGGAAGATCAGAAGGAAAAAGTCCAACCATATAGCCAGGGCATGGTGACAAGTCCTTCACATCCATAGCAAATGGGCAAAGAGGAGTCACTAGCCAGATCTTTATTTTGTTTTTATTTTCTCCTTAGTACTAACTGCATCTGAAATTGTCTTGCTTACTTATTTGTTCATTTAGTGTTTGTCTTTCCCAGTAGTATGAGGGAAGATGTTTGCCTCTTTCTCTCACCCCTCTGTTCCCAGTCCCCGGAAGAGTGCCTAGGACAATGTAGACACTCATTATTCATTCGTTAAATGAATTTTCCTCCAACCCCATGCCACAAGAAGGATCTTGGAACTTTCTACCTCTAGGGCTTAGGTTTCTCCAGCTAAATCAAAGAGAAACTCCCAGCCACCAAAAGAGTGTCTAGCTCCACATCAACTCCCATTCGTTTCTTCCAGCAGGAGTGCGATGTATTGTATCAGGGGGAGTAGAAGCTGCTGGTAACATGGTGCATTTGTCCATTTAGATCCGCTGGAAAGCTGAGGAGTAATTATAGATGCAAACCTGCTGCCTTCAACTGTAAAAACTTCACACTGAGTTAATAAAGTCTTGGCCACTTAGCTTCATGTTTTTGCATCTTAACACATGAAGGCACTTTGCAAAGGGTTGAGTGAACATAATTATCAATTTCCACATGCATATTACCATTCAGCTGGGGTCAGGCAAATTCTTCCTAGACACAGACTGTTGACAATGGCAACGAGCACTTGGGCTCACTTTTTTCATCCACCATGTGCAAATTTGTGTCACTTTCTTTTGACTCCGTTTATCGATTTCCACATAAATCCCTGGTGAAATGCAAAACATCAAAGCTGTTCCTGGAATCAGTCCAACTGGGGATGGGGGAAAAATGGAATTTGACTTTTCTTTCTGTTGAGGAAATTAGAGGTACTTCATGGCTTTTTTTGGGGGGGGTGTAAATTGTCAGAGAATGACTTGGGGACAATGCAGAGGTGGCTTCTATTTGCTGGGATGTAAGAACTTCAGACAAAGGGGCAGGGATGATGCAAAATATTGAACAAAGGGGGATCTTTTGTTTCAGAGATGGACTGTGTACTAAATTATGTATATAGAGTGAATTGGGATAAATGGCTTATAAAGGTATAATTATGTGGTTATATATATTTGGAAATACTCTGGTGTAGAAATTAAATGGACTAAAATAGTAGAGATAGAACATGAGTTGGACTGTGAGGTACAAAAGAGGTGGCTGATTATGTTTCTGTGATAGCAGTAGCGAGGTGAGCCAAGACCGGTGGAATTCAACCAAGTGGAGTGGAGTGTTCTAAG
Source organism: Lynx rufus (assembly GCF_022079265.1). Taxonomy (NCBI): domain Eukaryota; kingdom Metazoa; phylum Chordata; class Mammalia; order Carnivora; family Felidae; genus Lynx; species Lynx rufus. The sequence goes on from NW_025814838.1 coordinate 13,903,171, forward strand.
GGTGAACCCAGCCAAAACTCAAAAGCGCCTGGCTCTGAGATGCCCTTTCCTTAGCCTAATGCCTGTGAGACTAATAAAGCCATATGTCTGGAAGTATGTCATAATCAGGGGCATAAGGACACAGGTCTAGTAGTGCCGATTTGGAAGAAGTTCTGAGATGCGGTATGGAGGAGGCACTGCTCCTGTTTTTTGTCCATTCCTGTTGACCCACCTCCAATGTCTAGTGCCACTTAGCGCACTACAGAGTGCCGCATGGCTTCTTTCTTCAAGATAGTATATACACAGCCATCAGAGCGTGTCTGCCTATTTTTTTTAAGTTTGTTTATGCTGAGAGAGAGAAAGGGCGCAGCGCATTCGTCACTGGGGGAGGGGAAGAGAAAGAGAATCCCATGCAGGCTCCACACTGTCATTGAGGAGCCTAATGTGGGGCTTCATCTAAGGAACCATGAGATCATGACCTGAGCCAAGATCGAGAGTCGGATGCTCAGCCGACCGAGCCACTCAGTCACCCCCAAGTCTTCCTACTTTGCATCCCATTTCTGTCACTCATACCTCAGTCCTTTGGATAACTTGCTGATGTTTTTTTCCTCATGTGGAGAATGAGCCCACATTTGGAGTTACTGTCGCATGGTTGGCACAGTGCTGGCATGGAACAAACACTCATCACATGTTTTCTAGTATGGTATTTAACGTGTTAAAGAGAGGACTGGCCACACCCAATGCGAGGCTGGGTGTCAGGGAGGGCAAATTGCCTTCGTAAAGTGTCTCATGTGTTGTCTGCACCTCTCAGTCCTTTTTCCTTCTTCCTGTATCTTTCCCTTTCATTCCCTCCTTGGTGGTCGACCTCATTTCTCCTTCAAATCCAAAAACAAACAAACAAGCAAGCACTAATGAAAGAGGGTGTAACATTAGTTCTGGAAACTTCAACCCTTCAGAATTGTGTGTGGCTGGTCAAATATGTCCTGTAGGGGGAGCCATTCCCTTTCCCTGTCTCCTGACGACTGGCCCATAAATGAGACCATTCTGTCCTCTCAAAAGGATCAAGTAGATACGGTTGCCTTTGAAGGAGGAAGTGTTCTACATCTGATTAATGAGGGTACAAGGTTAGAACATAAATGGGACCAGCCTTCTCTACTGGAAAAAATTAATGTGTAGAGGCAATGGACCCCTCTTTTCTCTTCCCTTTACTCTCGATGGGAATGGAGAAAGCTATGGTATTTTTCACGTAGCTGGTTGGGCAAGTGACCAGCCAGACCTAAATCTTCCCTGTGTGGATCCCTATATCATTTAGCAATTGGTGTAAAACAAATGATCATAAAATTTAGTGGCTTAAAACAACCATTTATTATTATTTTTTTACAAGTCTGTGGGCGATCTGGGTAGTTTTTCCAGCTTTGGTGGGCTCATTAAGGCATCTTCAGCCAGCGGGAGGGTTGACTCGGGGGGGTCTAGGATTGCATTGGGGTGCAAAGTTGTTCAACGTGTCATTCATTCTCCAGCAGCAGAGCCCAGGCTTGAACATGCAGTGGTGGTGGGGTCTGAGGTTGAGTAAACCTAATTGTATAAAAGGACCAGAAGAGACCCACACAGGCTTTGAAGCCTCTGATTGCATGAGGTTTGCTACAGTCTTATCTTACAAAACAAGCCACCCATCTGAGCCAGGGAGCTACAAAATTATAACCAAAGGGTGTGGATACAGGCAGGCCATTCACTGGGGCCATTCATGCAATGAATCTCCCCAGTCCCAAAGACTGCAATATGAGGTGTATACAGTTTGCAAGGGTGAGAACGGTGTTACATCAGGCCTTGGAAAGCTTTATGATAAAAAAAGATTGTTGGGGCACCTGGGCGGCTCAGTGGGTTAAGAATCTGACTCTTCATTTTGGCTCAGGTCATGATCTCAAGGTTCGTGAGATCGATCCCTGCATCGGGCTCTGCACTGAAAGCGGGGAGCCTGCTTGAGATTCTCTCTCTCTGCTCCTCCCCTCCATGCACTCTCTCTCTCTTTCATTAAATAAATGGACATTTAAAAAGAAAGATTCTTGGGGCGTCTGAGTGGCTCAGTCAGTTGAGCATCCTACTTCGGCTCAGGTTATGATCTCATGACTCGTGGGTTCGAGCCCTATGTCGGGCTGTGTGCTGACAGCTCAGAGCCTAGAACCTGCTTTGGATTCTGTGTCTCCCTCTCTCTCTGCCCCTCTTCTACTCGCACTCTGTCTCTGTCTCTGTCTCTCTCTCAAAATAAATAAACATTTAAAAAGTTAAAAAAAAAAAGATTCTGGGGCCAAGTTTTTGAAGATGAGTGTGTGTTCTTTAATAGGAGGAAGGGCAATCCAGGAAGAGAGCACAGCTCACCCCAAAGCTCAGAGGCCAGATCCAGCTTGGTGATTGGAGGAACTGGGAAAAGCCCAGCAGAGTAAGTACAAGGTGCATCATGGAGGCACCAGTCCAGGAAATTGGGCTAAATAGCTTGGGTTTTCTCTTCTAGTCTTCTGGGAATGACCCAAGGTTTTTACTGTTGAATCACTGTTGGATTCTACCAACTCCTTTCCTTTGGAAAGATAACCCCGTGCAAGGGGTATGCAGGGGAGGAAGAACCTCACACCCACCTGATCTGCAAGTTGGGAGACTTTTGTGGCCAAATAGTGCTCCTTTCTCCACCCACTGTGCTTTGTTTAGCTCTGTCATTCCTCTCAAGAACACAGCTAAGTGCTTCTCATTCACAAACCTAGAAGCCAGCTTTTTGCAGAGTCTTCAGACAAGGACAGATCTGGACTCTGGCTACCAAAGAAAGAAAGAAAGAAAGAGAGAGTGAGTGAGAGAGAGAGAGTAAGAGAAAGAAAGAAGGAAGGAAGGAAAGAAGGAAGGAGGGAAGGAAGGACAGATGGAAGGAAGGAAGGAAGGAAGGAAGGAAGGAAGGAAGGAAGGAAGGAAGGAAGGAAAGAGAGAAAGTAGAAAGAAAGAAGATGGAAAGAAAGAAAAAAAAAAAGAACACCAGAATTAATGGCTAGACTAAGAAGCAAGGCCCCACTTCGCATTTTCATCCTGAAGCGTGTATAATTAGACCGGAGAGAAATGGCTTATTTAATTCATGTTATTTCATACAAGATCTCTAGCAGCATTCTGTTGTGGCTTATTTAATTCATGTTATTTCATACAAGATCTCTAGCAGCATTCTGTCGTGTCTTTATGACTCCGGTGCATGCTACTTCTCTAACAGTCTAGAACAACAATGGGGCTTTACTTATCTTCAGGAAGCCAGCCCATTCTTTTGATGAAGGAGAAATGGCCCCAGCCCCAGGTTGCCATAGACACTGGGAAAGGCTGTCACCAAGCTGCAGCACACCTATTTGGTGGTGACAAGCAGAATTAGAGGTATTGAGGAATCAAAGGCAAAACTAGCCTGATGAAACAAAGGGTCCCATCAGCTTCTCCCAACATACTTTTTTGCCTCCCGGTGTCCTTTTTCCTCTCCCTTCCGCCCTGAAGCCGGGTGAATGGATTTGAATCTTAAGCGTGGAGGCAGTAACCTCCACACAGGGCTCAAACTCAGGTGCATGGCAAAGACCTTCCTTAAACCACGTGAGTGGCTTCCCATGGTTCCCTCCTTCTTGACATACATGCTGACAAACCTTGGAAGGTCTGTCACACCTGCCAGTGCCTCCAAATTCCTCAGTCACTCTGCTCCCGCCACCCTTCGGTCTTCCTTTGAGTTCATAAATATGCAACACGTTTCCCACCTGGGGGACCTTTGCCCTTTGTGTTCTGCCTTCCTAAATTCTCTCTCTCCTGCCTTTTGTGTGCCTGGTTCCATCTTGTTTCCCAGGTCTCTTTTTAAAGTTGCTTTCACTAGAGGACATGCCTGACCATTATATCTGAAATATCTCCTCCACCCCACTTGTCCCCTATCACATCATCTTGGTTCTTACCTGGTAATTTTCACAACCTATAATTATCTTTTATTTACTGTTTGCTTATTTATGGCTGGCCACCCCCACAAGGGTGCAAGCTGCAAAAAAGGCAGGTGCCCAATAGATGTATTGCTTATCTTTGCTTGGTTTCCTCCCAACCCCGACGCTTGAGGCAAGGATTCAAGTCCAAGGGGCATATTTGGGAGGCAAAGGAAGTGAAGTCAGGAGGTGGGAGGGAGACCAGGAAGGGAAAGCAGCCACTGAAGGGCTGTGATAACAAGTTATCTTCGACTAGGGGGCTCATGAACAACAGGAGCTGATTTTTCACAGTTCCAGATGCCGGAAGTCTGAAATCAGGGTACCATCCTGATCAGGTTCTGGTGAGAGCCCCCTTCCTGGCCGCAGATGGTCTATGTCTCCTTGTGTCTTTCGTGGAATAAATGCGGAATGGGGAAGGGAGCCCACCGAGGTCTTTTTTTATAAGGATGCTAATTCCATTCATGAAGCTTCTACCCTCATCACCATAATCACCTCCCAAAGCCCTCCAATACCATTACAGCAGAAATTAATTTTTAACATATCAAGTTGTGGGGATACAAATCTTCAGTTGATCGCTGGTGTGTTATCAAGTGAATTACCATTGGGTCTCTGGGATGTGATCCCTCTGGGAAACTCCTGGAACCAGTGAAGAGCACAAAACTCAGACTTGCCATAGCTGAGGGGTGGCAGAGCCCTGGTCATTGCCTGCCAGCTCCCATGAATCATTGAGGGCTGTTCCCAGGGAGCAGGAAGTCTCCTTGTAAGCACATAAGAAACAGATTATGTACCAGAAGTAATTGTCTTTGGAGAGCTTTGTAGGAAAGAGACAATGTGGTTAATCCGAGAACGTACTACAACATAAGGGTGGGGGTAAGACACGTGGGTGAGGGCAACTGGGCATTAGGGATAAGAGCCATGTGAAAATAAGGGGCTGGCCTAAAGGGCCATGGGAGAAAAACAAGTGGACGCTTTACTCAATCAAAAGGGTGCAAGGGTCAGCATGCCATATTTTTAAAATTGAGGTGACAGTTACATACAATGGAGTACACGTGTATTAATGGCACAACCCAGTTGGTAACTCTGTTTACATCCATATAGCCACAACCCAGATCAAGACATAAGCTGTTTCCATCCTGCCAGAAAGTTCTGTCATGCCCCTTTCCAGTCCTCCTCCTTATCCTCAAGAAATCACTCTTCTGACTTTTATCTCCAAAAATTAAATTTTAATTTTTTTTTTATTTTTGGGACAGAGAGAGACAGAGCATGAAAGGGGGGAGGGGCAGAGAGAGAGGGAGACACAGAATTGGAAACAGGCTCCAGGCTCTGAGCCATCAGCCCAGAGCCTGACGCGGGGCTCGAACTCACGGACCGCGAGATCGTGACCTGGCTGAAGTCGGACGCTTAACCGACTGCGCCACCCAGGCGCCCCAAATTAAATTTTAAAGTAACATATTTTTAATGGGTAGAAGGAATAAATGCTTGTTGTAGAACATTCATACAATGACAAAGGTACTAAATACAATAAGTTAACTCACCTGTAATCCTATAGTGCAGAAGTAGCCACCTTGAACATTTTCATCTGTTTCTTGTTGTCTTTATTCATTTTTTATTTTAATTTGAGCCCATATCGTATATTCCATTTTATATTCTGATTTTTAAACCAGTCATCAGGTCACAAACGTTTCCAGGTTAATTACAAAGTCTTTGTAAATAAGCATCATTTTACACGGCTTTAAATATTCCATTGAGGATTTTAGCAAAAAGTATTGACCAGTTCCATACATGTTGGTGATTTTAGTTTGTTTTTTCCCCCCACTGTTTTGCGGTAATGAATGCCTTTTTCCATAAAGTTGTCTGGCTCTCAGATCGTTCTCTTAGAATGGGTGTGGAGGTACAAGGTTAAAAGAATACATATATTCAAACTCCTGTTATGTACAGACAGTCCCCAACTTACCATGGTTCACCTTGCGATTTTTCAACTTTACAATGGTGTGAAAGTGATATGCATTCAGTAGAAACTGTCCTTGGAATTTTGAATGTGGATCTTTCCCGGGGCTAGAGGTAGGCAGTCTGGTCTTCCCTCGTGATCCTGGGTAGTGGCAGTAGCCACAGCCCCCAGTCAACCACAATCACGAGAGTAAGTGACCGATACGCTGACAACCACTGCAATTTGTCACTTTCAGTACAGTACTCAATAAATTACATGACCTATTCAATACTTTATTGTAAAATAGGCTTTGTACTGGATGACTTGGCCCAACTCTAGGCTAACGTAAGTGATCTGAGCATATTTAAGGTGGGCGAGGCTAAGCTATGATGTTCGGTAGGTTAGGGGTATGAAATGCATTTTCAACTTATGATATTTTCAACTGACTATGGGTTTATCAGGATATAACCCCACTGTAAGTTGAGAAAGATCTGTATCTTCAGATACAATCTTCCAGAACAGATTGATTTACGTTCCTACATCTGGGTACCCAAAGGGTACCCATTAGGCATCCTGCTCACCAGCATTAAACACCATTGTTTTGTTTTGTTTTTTTGTTTTTGAAACTTGAACTACTATCTGGAAAAACTCAGAGAAGCTCTCCAAAGGACAGTTGTGTTCAGTGCCACTCCAAAGAACAATGGTAGCTTATTTTCCCTCTCCTATTCTAGAATACTGAGATATTCTGAATAGGTGACCTCAGAAATCACTTTGGTTCAACATCTGGAGCCATCAGTGAGCAATGCATAGGGAGGACAGACAAGGGACATTTGTGGGCTGCCTTGGAGCAGGGTCACAGATGGCCTCCCGTTACATAACCTCCTTCAGAAGAGTGCATTCTGTTCACCTCTCATTTCATCATGGGCATGGAGAAGGAAGAAGTTGACAGGCCCAGTCTGTGACTTGCACAGCTTCAGAGGGTGCCTTTGTGAGGGTGGGATGGCGTGAGAGCTGATAATTACAGTGCAGGGCACAGCTGAGAGGCATAATGATCAGGGCCAACCTAACATTTAGGTCAGACTGGATAATGGCCTTTGAAGGCATGTTCTGCTATTTAAAATCACCCTCCCATCTCCAGGAAATCTGGCCTTTTGCGCTGGAATAAAAGGCCAGGGTGTGTGTGCATGCTCTGTATAGGGCACTTCCAAATTTGTTTCTAGGAAAGCTCCTCCAATGAAAATTCTTTACCATGAGCAGGAAAACTCAATTCCCATAGACTTTCTAAAGGCCCAAGACAGTAAATCCAATGATGGTTCTGCCCGGGAGCAAGAGCTTCATGCGAACGGATGGTCTCCTTCTAAACCCACTTTGGAAATACTGATTCCTTGCCTAAGTTTAGACACCCATTGGGCCTGTGCCTACTGACTGTGGTCTCCCTGCCAGGTTCCCCTCTAAGTGCCTTTGCATCACATGACGGTCACCATCACTCAGTAGTTTTTGTACATCTGTTTTCACATCCATCATACATAAAATCATGGCTACACAGTGGTTTTTGTTGTGAATATGCATGTATATGTTTTGCAGGATGCATTATTAGGCACTGTAATATTTATCCACAAGAGTTAATGTCATTTCTGTGACAGTCTTTTGCTACCTAAGAAAAAAAAGAAGAAAAGAGTTTTGTGATAAACAGTACATGGCTGGTGAGGTTATGCACTCTGAGTTTTCTGAACCCAGACTTTCTTGGTTCTTTTGTGTTTATTCTGTGACTGGCTGTTTAAAATACATGCCCACCGCCCCCCCCCCCAAAAGAAAATGACTGCAATTTCCATGGAGATGAGACTGGGACTAAAAAGGCAAATGCCTGGATGCTGGGTACTCCAGGTCGCCTGGATCTACGAACAGGTGCAGCATCCATAGTGGGCTTGGCAGGTGCTCCTTCTCTCCCACCAGTCCCATGTCGCTAAGCTAGCTGCCCCCCGCCACAGTCATGTCATGAGTCCAGGGACTGGGCTCCAAGCTCTCCATACATCTTGTTCATTTCTCCTCGAGTTCCTGACATCTTCTCGTGACCCTGAACGTGGAGGGTGCAAGTCCGCAGTACATCAGGAACCCCAAACCACCCCCTCTAGACTTGGGAACCCTCCTGTCCGACTCCACCAATCCAAAACAAATCCTTTTGCTCTTCTGACCCTGTTTTGCCTCATTGAAGTCATAGCACCAAAATAGAGTTTCAGTTTTTATAAATTATGACTGACTTGTGGGCAAACACCAATTTATTCCCCCACTTTTGCCTCCCTAGGGTTGAACTCAGTGCTAAGCACATAGTATGTGCTCATTAAATGTTTTTTAAAATGCTATTAAATGTTATTGGAAATCTGACTTCTAGTTTATATAAATAATAATCTTTATAAGGAACACTTACTATGTATTAGGCACTAATATAACTGTGTCTTTCATACTTACTAAGTCCTACTGGTCTGGGAGGTAATATTATTACCCTCCATTTTACAAATGAGGAAATAGAGGCCCAGAGACGTGCAGCAACTTGCCCAAAGTCACATAAATGGGAGGTGGGGGAGTCAGGATTTTAGTCCAAGTCCTCTGGCTTCGAGTACAGTCCATGACTTTATCCTATTTTATATCATCCCTTGAATAACCACATGGCACTGTGAATTAAGACCAAAAGGTTCAGTCATAGGAGATGGGTAGTAATAAAATGGTTTAAACTTGTAAGAATAACACTCCCTTTCCACTACCACTAATATTTATGCTAATGTAGGTTCATTCATTTGTTCCTTTGCTCCATCTACAAATATTTATTGACTGATGACTATGTTGGGGAGACACTTTTAGGAATTAGCTTTCAGTAATGAACAGCCCGTTATCTCCAAAACCCTAGCATCTAAATTCATTTCAATTTAACTGTCCTTCAACAAACATCTCCAGAGAATCTCAGGATTATGGTAGGTTCTGGAGAAATAAGAAGGAGTCAGGAAGAGTCTGAGATCCTTCAAGAACTCCTCTGTGATAAGGGAGACAGACACAACTGCCATAATTAAAGTGAGAAGGAGTGAAAAAGAACAGAAACCCAATGTGGGAGACACTGAGTCCAACTCCAGTCCTCTCCAGAAGGCTTCCTGGAGGAGTCACAGCTGCACGTGAATCTTGAGAGAATCTCACGTGACAACCAGGTGAAGCGTGTTGGGACAGCTCCAGCAAGACAAGCAGTCTGATGTTTCTAGAGCCAAGTGAGAAGAAGTGACCAGAGATAAGGCTGGAGAACATGGGACACAGGCAAGAGAACATGCTGGAGAGATGAAGAAAGTGTTTCCAGAAGACCTATGAGAACTTCCATTTTCTATATCCTGTTTAACAGCATTGAAAAGGAAACAAACTGGTCTTCGTGAGGATGATGGAAGCTTCTTTGTCAGATGGCTGTGTGTAGCAGAACCTCAGGAGATAGCTATCATATGGATGATCACTGCTTCTCCAGGCCGAGAAGGACTTCACATAAGTCACTAGACTTCCAGGCTGGACTCCTACTTCATCTGAAAAGAAAACTGCCCTTAAACAAAGCGGATATTCAGATTACCTCATAAGCGACAGAAAATAATGTCAAGGGGGAGAGAAATGAATAAAGACGGACCTGAGAAAACTAATGAAGGGGCATTAGTTGGTGGTTTATGATGCACAGCCTTTTGTTAATGCTAAGCTTTCCCAGGTGGGTTATATAAGTCACAGAACAAGGCGATGGATGGAAGTTTTATTTTCTCTTGTTTGAAGCAACGAGCCCCTGTAAACTAAATAAAAGTGTAGGGGCTTGGGAACATGGAGAGTTGATTTACCAGGGCATAAAATTAATCGTTGGGATTATGTTCCACCATATAGCAACAAAAACAACCACTGCCATTTCTGATGATTTGCTACTTCAGAGATTATCACGACCTTTCACGATGCATTATTACATGTGATTTTTATCTCATCCTTGGGGGTGGAGAATTATATCACCCCCATTTTACAGACAGTGGAGAATGAGATGGATGAGTCTTGTTCAAGGTCTTTCAGCCAGTAAGGAGCCAAACTGGAATTCAAACTCGGGTGCACTGACTCTAAAATGAATTCATTTTGCCCGTATAACACCTTCCCCAGCACGCCCCCTCTGAGCAAACATCTTCTGCGGAACATTAGTTAGGACTCCTCCATTCTCCTTGTCCCAGAGTCACATTTTAACCATCAACCTTGATAACATCTCTTTCGCACAGTTGAAGTTCGTACATTTGGAGTAGCTGAAATTCCAGTAACATTATTTTCTACTTCTCTCCGGTGAGCTTCCCCAGAAGAAATGCCTTGTTATCTCGAAAGAAAAAATGTAATGAAAAGTCTTCTTATGAGCAGCCCTTAGTACTGTCTGTTCTTGCCTTTGGGTGAGTTATGATTCTCAAGTAGCAAAGCCGCCTCTCAAAACTGGAGGCGAGTAGTGTAAATGCTGCTGTCCAACCTAGTTTGATTTTATTTACAGAATGTGTTGTTTTGAGCCATTTATTTTGTTCAGTCTTAACTTCAGATTTTGAAATAGTTATATATTCCCTGGAAATTGCAAAAATAGTCGAGGTCCACATACCCTTCCCCCAGCTTACCCCCATGGGAACACCTAATATCACCACGGAGTACAATGTCACCATGGAGTGTTTTAATGTTCTTGTTTTTCTGATTTAGTTACTAAAACTAAAACAAAACAAGCAGGCAAACATCAGCAACAAACCTACGAGATCCAGCATAAAAGTTAGAATTTCAGTCTTAGAAATTGGAAGACCCAGCAATGTGCCCCTGCATGGGTGCTATTGGTGACCAGTTAGTGCTTGTCCATGTTAACCGACAAGCACTCTCCTGGTCTATGAATCTCCATTCAGTTGCATTCCCTGCCTGGCCTCTGGAGGCAGTGGAGTTTTAAGTGTATTCTTCAGAAGGGGAACTTTGAAATGACCTCGGGGTAAGTCTCCAGCACCTCCTTGAAGGCATGGAATTATATGGCTTCCCACCCACCCATAGCTGCTTCACACAGAACATCTTTGAAATCAGAGTTCTTAAGTTGGGGTCCACAGATCCCTACTGTTAAGATGTGATGATCTGAGGAACTTTGGAAAGTAAAGAACATTTTTGTATCCCTATTATCCTAGCAAGTGTAAGCATTTTCAGTTTAGAAGGATGTTCTTGGTGCTTGCATTTCCTCCTCCATGATTTAGCTCATGCCTGCTCTACGGACAGAAATGGGGTTCCAGGCACACCTCACACATTTTCTTATTCAACTGCTTTTATCTTGCCTTACGTCACCGCGAAATAAGATTTATTCCTTATCTACCATCCCTTGTTTCTCTCCACTCCCTTCCCACTCCCGACCAGTTGATCTAATTATTTCTGTTGGGAGTTGGATTGATCCCAGGACTTGGAACATGCCTGTACCCCTTCTTTAGACAAAACGTACACAGATTTTAGGTTAATGGAAAAGGCACTTGGAAAGGAAATGCAAAGCAGAAGAAGGGAGACTATTAATGGAATCACTAGGGGTCATGCAAGCAGATAGCCAGTCTTGACATTTTGAAATCTGGACGTCTTGTAGTTGCTATGCTTTAGGGCCAGACAATGTCAAAGACTTCCTTTCTCCTTCTCCTACAATAAAAGGACTTAAACTCTATCCCTGATCCCCAGTCCAGCAGGAAACTGGATAGATGCAATCAAATGACTGACAGGTCTCCCCTAAAGCCAGAGAGAAGAGAGGGGCATGCAGGGAAAATTAAAGGCATTAAGGAGATAAGGGTGCCAGAGATTGGAAATGGAAAGTGGAGGAGATATAAAGGGGAGAGACTTCTTTCTAAGGAAAGGAAGACCCAAGAATCTAAAATGACCCCCCCCACACACACACATACACACTATTAAAAAGCCATCTGTACATTCATAGATTTGGTGGGGCATTTGCGGGGTAAGAGTAAGACTGAGGATTTACCAGGTTTCCCCTCCTCCAATAAGTATATAAGAAGACCTGATCCGCCCAGAATACACATCCTCCTCCATTGTGCCTGCCTAAGTATTAACTCAGCCCCTTAACAGCATTTCATGTAATCACAGCCCCAGCTGCCCATGCTGGTAAATCGCTGAGATCACTGCCCTTCTAATGGAAAGTTTGGAAGGTCAAAAGAAGCAGAGTTGGCTCCCAACTGGGCTTTTGAGAGCTGACCTTTTATTTCCTCCATGGCTGTGCTGCAGACACAAGTCCTCATTTTCCAAGAAGGTCCCTGTAATTGGGCTGAACACAATGGCAGTGGCGCAGACGCTTGGGGAGGTGGCGACTCAGACTGAAATTCAAGGAATTCAAAATTTGAGAGCTCGTGGGGCCACCAAAAGCTATTGGGTCCGGTTTCGTGCCTTCCGGTTTCAACCATTCTCTTATTAGGGTGTAACAAGTCCTCCCCCCTCGGCCCCCATGTTCCAGACATACCATGCCTGAAAGACAGGCTTTCCTGAGTAGACTATTCTAGCCTCATTTTAGGTCACCTTTCAAGTGTTTCCTTTGTCCAATAAAAAAGGTCTCAAGAACTGTGCCTACATTGCCTTTGCTTTCTTTTTAAGGTCAGCTCTTCTTGTATTCTCATTATCCAAGATGGAAGTCATGGAGGGCACCTCATTTTGCGAAGGAACACAGACGATAATTAAGTTGCCACATAGCCTTTTCCTTTCTGGGCTAATTCCAGTTATTTTTAACCTTTTCACATGGACCCCTTTTTCTGACCTTTTAATGAATTTTTGCTGCTTACCTCTCTTGGGTCCTTCACAGTTTTGCCAAAACTTGTCAACAAGAATCATGAAATGATTACTGTTTCACCTCCTGGTTGCAATAGCAGACTCCCGTTTTTGAGAAACAGTCAATAAGAATTCTATGTCTAATTTTCAGCTCCCTGTCTGCAGTGATGTTCCCACCAAGTACATGAGTTCTGCTGTCTTCTTTCTCAGCTTAATGTTGTACCTATAAAATAAAATGATTACTTCAGGTATTTTCAAGTAGTTCCTGAGGCCTCACTAAGCATATAAGAGTGCAAGACTAGGTACTGTAACTGATAGAAAATGGGCAGGTATTGTCAGATCCTTGTAATATAAGCACCCCAATGATGGGCACGTGGAAGAGATTACCCTTTGAGTAACTATTATCCACCCGTTATGTGTTTAATCTCTTTATCGACCTAGAATCTCTTCAAAATGGATGATGTCATTGCTGCTTTACAGAGGAGCAAACCAAGATTCAGAGAATTTTAGTGACTTGCACAAATTTTTGCAGTAGTTAATTGAGTGGTAGAAAAGTCCTATAAACCCAGATGGTCTTACCCTAAAGCAAATACTTGGAGTTTTCAGGGCTTTGGCAGTTTTTGCTGTGTTCATGTTTATGACCTTGGATCCCTTCCCCTCCAAGTCAAGGGTCACCTTGAAAAGACCAAGCTGATATTAGTAACTTATGTATGATAAATGCTGTTATCCTCAAGAATCCAATGAGACATTCACAGAGGGGATGATTAAACCCTATCAGGATCTTCCCTAATGGAATTGCCATGACCCTGTTCTTTATGGTTCAAGAGACTCTACAGAATGAAGAGTAAGTGCATGGAGCCTGGGACCGGGCTGGTTTTCATCCCAGTTGCCCACCTACTGACTGTGCAGCCTTGGGAAAAAGGTTCTACCTCTCTCTGTTTCCATTTTTTTATCTGTAGAGTAGAAATATAGATAGTGCTCATGTCCTCGTTGCACTGTTGGGTGCATTAATACATTAAAGTGGGTAGAGCTGAGCCTGAAAAAGATTAAACGCTGAGTGATTAGTATCCATCTCTGAAATCTCTCCTCCCCAGGGTGTGGCAGCAGCCTTCAATGTCCATCTTTTCTGGAGCCATGTTTTCAAGACGGTAACCATGGTAAAAGGCTTCTCTAGATGTTTCCATGACATTTTTTTGTTGTTTCTTTAAGCAAAAACTTGCAAATCTCTTTTGAAAAGCAAATATATCTAATTTTTCCAGGCCAAAGAGAATCTAGGTTTCTATCAGAGCATAAAGGGCTTTAAAACAAGGATATGGGGGATTAGACAGGATGTTCTAAAGCAATTAACTACACAAACGGAAGAGACAAAATCAAATCTATCTGAAATACAAGGTCTTTATGTTTAAGGTAACTGCGGCAGCTTCAGCAGGAATAGGAAATGGGAGAGAATTCTAAAGTGTCCTTGCTCACCTGAGCAGTTTATTTTTTTTCTATGTCCTTGAACATAAAAATCTATATTGAAGTAAAATATATATATGGGACAGGACACCAGTCTCCCAATTTATTTCCCTATTGAGTTTCCTTCTTAACAGCACCCTAAGGAAGAATGACAATATTCAAATGTTTAAAAATAAACCATTTTGTTTGAACTATCAGGAGCTGTGGGGTGAACTAATTTTTGTTTTTTCTCACATTTTGCCAAGGTTAAGTCCACCAAAAATAATTTAAGTAATGCCTTTCTCCAGTTATACTCCAGTAAACTTGAATTTTTTTCAATGTTTATTTATTTATTTTTGAGAGAGCGCACAGTGGAGGAGGCACAGAGACAGAGGGGGAGACACAGAATCCCAAGCAGGCTCTGACCTGTCAGCACAGAGCCCCATGCAGGGCTCGAACTCACGAACCCTGGAACCATGACCTGAGACGAAGTCAGATGCTTAACCGACTAAGCCACCCAACCACGCTCAAATTATTATTATTTTTTTAATCCTCTGCAAATGGACGTCATTTTCCACCAACTTGGGCTCAATCACGCACAATTTTCTGCCATTTCCCACAACATACTTTACCATCATTTGCCTGATGGTTTGTGTTTGTCTTGTCTTTTCCACCATTGTTCAGATTCTTTGAGGGGTGCATTCTTGCTGAACCCCTCGGAAGCCCCTGTAGCTCTAAATACTCCTATAGTTTTCTCACTACGTGTGCTGAAGACACCGACTCAGGGAAGTTGTGCATGAATCCTCTCAGGCAATGCGTGTTGTTAAAATAATAGGAGTTTTACTACGAGAAAAAAACAAAACAAAACCTGGGCACATCTTGAAAGCTGTTGTTTTCATTAATTAGCATAATGGATCAAGTAAATAGGGAAGAAATTATGTTTGAAAAAGAACAGATTACCTACAGGGCTGAAATCTTGTCACACGATAGGTTTGCAGTGTTAGCACATTTTTAATTTTAGAGAGGGCTTATTCATTAAGCTTAGAGGCATTCTCTGTTCACAGTATATTCTGAAAAGCACCAGTCTCTTTCCAAAGAAAGGGGAATCCCACAACTTTGTAATAAGGAGACTGGCTAGTAGGCTAGCTGAATGTAACTGAGAGCCTTAGCTGAAGTTCTGCTAAAAACCTGGAACACTGATCCCAGACATTCGTTCATTCATTCCTCATTCCATTGAGAATTATTGAGCACTTACTATGAACCAAGTGTGGCTTGTCGAACACAGTGAGGTCACCAAGCTGATGAAAAAGGCAGGCAATAGATGGTCTAGACCCAAAGCACACAGAGGCTGTCTACCCTGGGGATATGAGGTTAAAGCAGGTGAGTCAACCCTTCCTCCATGCTGGGCTCAGTTTTTACCTTCTCCGTGAATCCATCCACCTGTTTCCCCCTGCATTCCCAAAATGTTTACTCAAAACTTCCATTTTCCTGTATTTCCTTTGTGTTATATTATTATTACCTTGGATTCAGTCAAACACAGTGGTAAGAATATGAACTTTTAGAGTCAGATTGAGATTTGCATTCTAGCTTCAACCCTTTATTGTTTTATGTCTTCAAACACAGAACTAACTTAACCCCCCTGGACCTCAGCTTCTTCATCTGTGAAACAGGCATAATAAAAGGTTGCCCCGAGATAAAACAAATGCCCTCTGTTGCACACGCATAGAAATGATAGCCATTGTAACTACTACGTGCAGCACTAACTGAATTTTTCTAAGTAGTTTCGGTCATATTCACTCATCTAGTTCTCACAATAATCCCATGAAGTAGGCACTTCCGTTATTTCAGATTAGAAAACAGAAGCGGAGAGGTTAAGGAGCTCTCTCAATGTTACACAGTCAGTTAAGTGTTGGGTCTGAGTTTTGGATTGAGGTATATGGCCTCCAGGCTTTCAGAGCTTAGCACTCTGCTATCCTGATTTTTGTAAAAGAGCACCATAGGTGTTAGTAAGTGGTAGCTCTTTTCCTTAAAATAAACACAATTTTTATGATCTTTTCCCACCACTGTGTTCATAACATCTTGCCACGTCTATTTATCCATCTCCCACCTTCTGTGCTCTGCATATAGTAGGTCCACAACATTTGTTCATCGAATTGGATTGAAATGCCTTCCCTAAAAACAAAAGAAAGCAAAAGAAAACAAAAAAACCCTAAGGGATATATAATGTTAAATGATAATTCTGTCCTTTTTTTTTTTTTTTTTCCGATAAGTGTTTTTTCCAGGACCCTAGACACTAGTGCAAAATGCAAATTTTTGAACACTTTAGAATGTCACCCTCCATTCCAGTGATTTCACAGCTTTTCAGTTTCCAGTTCTTTTCCTCCTCTCTCAACCCCTCCCCATAAGCAATTCTTAGAAAATAATTCTCACCTTCCATCCAAGATTTGCAACTTATATTTATTTGCCACCTTGCAAACAGTCATCTGCCCACTGGCTCAGGGGAATGGCCCACTATGCTAAGAGGTTTAAAAAGAGTACAGATTGTTACAGAACCAGGCTGGAATGGTGGCAGAAAAACCAAGCGGCACTCAGAGATTTTGGTGGATTGGAAATTTATTTAACACCGGTGGGCTCAGAGAAGACCCTTTCTCCAAAGATCTGAGCACCAAATACAAGTGGGAATGGTAATTTTTCGTTGTCGGCTTCATTATCTGTGGGGGTTTTCACGTGCGTGGCAAACAGGGCAAGAAGAACCTGGAGGAGGGGTCTCTAAGCTAGAGACCAGAGCTTGTTTTAGTCCCCTCGGCCATCTTTGGCATACTTTATTCATTTCTCCAACATTCCCCCCCTTGATGCCTTTTAAAAAAACTTTTAGTAGGCATCACCTTTCAGTCCTACAGGTTGGTACTCTCGGAAGGCTAAGATATGTGTGGTAGTTTGGCGAGCAACAGCGTTTTCAATAAAACATACCATGGCATTCAGTATACAGGGGTTGATGGATACAAGTAAAATTTTGGAGGAAGGGTTCCGCCAGGGCAGAAGCCAGGATGCCCAATCCATGAGATCCCATCCTTTGCATTGATTGATACTTTCCTGCTGTCTATGTTGAATGCTTTCCTTGAGTTCCTTAACCTTAGTTGTAACTATTCTTGACAGGTTTACGAAATAGGAACATCCCTCCCACAGAAAGATGCAAGCCCCTCCTTTTTCTGAAGTGAGGGTGTCGAGGACTTGCCTATTTTGGAGGGTCACTGCTGCCAGATAGTTTATTTGGCCTTGTAAGGTTACCAGAGAATCTGCCACCTGTTCCATGTCTTCACTGAGCTCTTGAGATAGTCTATGGTATGGTCCTACAGATGAACCTATGCCTCTTATTCCTATTCCTATTCCTGTCGCAATTCCTGCTCCTATCAGAACAGGTAGCAGGACTGCCTGTTTAGCCTGGGACTTGGGGCTAAAGGCTGTTGGGAACTGATCTTCAGTATATACGGACATCTCTGGGGTTAGGAAGATGGAATAAAGTATCTGAGTCCAGTTGGCCTCTAAGCATTGGTAGGCTGAATTAGAACACAGAACACCCCAGGGGTTGAACATAGGGTTGTGTTCCTCCTTAAGGTTATATTTCTTCTGCATAGAGAGGTACTGTTCATACCTTCAGCAACTGTACAGATTAGATTGTCAGCATTTGTGAGACGGACCCCAGTGGCCAGGGCTCCAATTAAGACAGAGGTGTTGGTTTTGAGATTTTCAGGAGCTTCTCAGGTCAAAGGGATGGGAGTGGCTAACTAAGCCCTCCAGCTGAGGGGCAAGCACGTCCACCAGGTTTGGGTGTGATTATCTGTTTTATGGAAGACTTGTAGAGTAGTGTTGGCTCAACGCTGGAGTGGGAAATTGGTAAATATCTGATTGAGGGCTGAAAGGTTCAAACCCTGGTAGGCTGCCGGGGGAGTAGTCACCTTTATGGCTTGTATTACCCTATCCTGGATATCCTTTATAAATTTTTCGAGGGCCCTGTCTTGCAACCCTACCCTGTCTGAGATCCCCCATTGAGGAAGGTAAGTGTAGCAAGCTTGCTTCCCTCTCTGGAGGCCCTTCTTGTGACGTGGGTTCCTGATATTTTGGGTTATCTCTACGGTCCAATACTTAGTCATTGGGGCACCAGGTGACTGACAGAGACTGGGTGTTTTTCCCTTGTAGCCATCTTTGTGGAGGGAGGTGAAAGCGCTGAATGCCCTTGACCCCCTTATTGTCATATAACAATCCTGGGGGTAAGCGGCAGTTGTGAGGGTGAGAGAGGTTACCATAATATACAGGCAATACTTAATGGCCCTCCCATCCAGAGGAGGTATGTGAGACCCAACATGCATCTTCTGTCCCATGTCCAGCTTGTTGGTGCCATCTCTATCAGCCCAACAGTAAGAAGTAAGATCAGGGCTTTGACACCAGTAAGGGGCAAGGGCTGGCAGAGTTGCATCAAAACCCCTGGGCTAGGTTCATGCATTGATTCCTCAAGCTTCTGCTGTGTGCAGGCCAGCCAGCTTCCGGGGTGTGGCTGGAGCAGGGATGGAGGTCTCAGGGGCCAGTGTCCCTTTTGAGGGTCAATTTAAGCGTGTTGACTGGATCCGGATCACTTTGCCAGGTTGCGGGTTCTTCTGAGTTGACCTTCTTAACTCTGGAGTGATGAACCCATGGGGTGATACCTGAAATTTTAAGGGCTGTAGGAGTTGTTAGAATAACAGTATGAGGCCCAGTTCACTGTGGTTTAAGAGGTTCCCTCTTCCAATCTTTGACCCGCACAGAGTCTCCTGGACGAAATGGGTGAATGGGTGTCCCGTATGGAAATTGGGGCCCTCTCTGTGGTGTATCTCTGTAACTTGTTTAGGACTGCACCCAAGGTCTGGGGTTGTTCTCTTATTCCCTTGTCTCCAGTCTGGTGTAGGTCTCCTGGGAGTTTTCCTAAGCATGGAGGGGGGGTCGCCCATATAATAACTCAAAAGGGGAGAATCCTAGTGCCCAGGTGTGCATTGGGCATGCAAGAGAGCCAGCAGTAGTAAATCTGGCCATGGGAGATTAGTCTCTTGGTGGAACTTAACCAGGGTTTCTTTGAGGGTGCGATTCATCCGCTCTACTTTCCCTGAGCTCTGGGGTCAGTAAGCAGTGTGCAGTTTCTAGGTAATGTTGAGGGACTTTGTCAGGGTTTATATAATGTCTGCCACAAATACAGGTCTGTTATCACTGTGTATGGTTAAGGGCAGACCAAACCGAGGCACAATCTCCCGTAGAAGAGCTTTGGCCACCTTGCGACTTTGTTCCGTTCTGGTTGGGAATGCTTTGACCCATCCCAAATATGCGCAGATGATTACAAGAAGGTACCTGAACCCTTTATTTTGTTGTATGTGAGTAAAGTCCGCCTCTAAGTCTTTGACAGGGGCGGCCCCCATCCTTTGTGTCCCAGGTAGGGGCTGTGAGGCTGACCGAGCATTGTTTTTGGCACATGTTACCCACTGGTCGCTGACAGCTCGGCATAATGCCTGCAGTTGGCTGGTACAGTAGTTCTTTTTGAGGAGGGCCTCTAGTGCAGTTTTCCCTAGGTGTGTGAGTTGGTGATATTCCTTCACTAGGTGTTTTCACATAGATGACAGGACACAGATGTGCCCATTTGGCATGACCCACCATCCCTCTTTGCTTAGTGTGTCCCCTTCTGCCGAGGCCCAATTCTTTCTTCATTTGTGTACAGGGGCAGGGAGGCTTCCCTCTGGGGTGCAAGAGTCATAGTGTAGGTGGGAGCTTCACCTGGATCACCACAGGTGGCCGCTCTGGCTGTTTTGTCGGCCAGGCAATTTCCTTGAGTTATGGGGTCATCTCCTTTCTGATGTCCCTTACAGTGTAGGATAGCTACCTTGTCTGACAGCCATACGGCCTCAAGAAGCTTTAGTATTTCTTCCTTGTTTTTGATCATTTTCCCTGCAGCAGTAAGGAGGCCTCTTTCTTTATAGATGGCCCCATGTACACGCACGGTAGAGAAGGCATACCAGGAATCAGTGTAGATGTTAACTCATTTACCTTTGCTAAGGATGAGGGCTCAGGTTAAGCTGTACAGTTCAGCTCATTGTGCTGACCCCCCTTCCAGCAAGGCCTTGGCTTCCAGAACTTTGGTGGTTGTGGTTACCACATATACTGCTCCTCAGCTGCCCTCTTGTAAATAGCTGCTCCCATCACCAAACATGGTGATCTCTGGGCTTGTTACAGCCTCGTCTTGGAGGTCCGGGTGGCTGGCATAGACTTCATCGGCTACTTTGGAAGAGTCATGGTCGGGTTCTTCCTCCTCTGTGGGAAGGAAGTGGCCGGGTTTAGTGTTCTTACTGTTTCAAGAGTGACTCTTGGGTTTTCATAGAGAAGGCCTTGGTCTTGTGTCAGCCGAGAATTGGAGAGGAAAAGATATCCTTGGGTGTTCATGAAGGACATGACCACATGTGAGACCTTAACATTAAGTGTTTGTCCCAGTCTGAGTTTGTCTGCCTCCTTGATGAACAGGATTGTGGCTGCCATCGCTCTGAGGCACAGTGGCCATCCTGCAGCCACAGGATCAAGTTTTTTTGACAGGTAAGCCACTAGCCATTGCCAAGGCCCCATGCTCTGAGTGAGCACTCCATGGGCTATTTTGTCCTTTTTACGTATGAAGAGGTTAAAGGGCCTTTCTAAGTCAGGCAAACCCAGGGCTGGGGCTCGTCCCAGAGCCAACTTTATTTCTGTGAAAGCATCCCTTGCCTCCTCAGTCCATGCAAGGGGCTCCCGGTCTGGCCCTCCCAACAGGTCATGGAGGGGCCTTGCTATGGCTGAGAATCCAGGAATCCAAATGTGACAGAACCTTGTGGCCCCTAAAAATTCACACAAACCTCATTTTGTTTGGGGCTGTGGCAGTGTGTTCCTTTCTGGTCCCAGTTCTCTTTTTCCTTTTGAGAGGAGGAAGCCTAAGTATTGGACCTGCTGCTGACAAATGTGTGCCTTTTTCCAAGAGGCCCGGTACCCCGAGTAGGATAGGAGCTGCAGGAGGGCTTTGGTACCTTTCTTCTTGGGTCTTCTTGGGTGTCGCTGGCAAGAAGGAGGTCGTCTACATATTGGAGGAGGACACACCCTGTGGTTTCCTTCAGAAAGTCAGCGAGGTCTGCAGCTAGTGCTTCCCCCAAAAAAGTGGGCAAGTTCTTGAAGTCTTGGGAAAGTCGTGTCCAGGTCAACGGCATCTGGTGCCCTGTAATGGGCTCAGTCCATTCAAAGGCAAACAGTGGTTGAATTTGAGGAGCCAGGCGGAGGCAGAAGAAAGCATCCTTTAGGGCGAGGCATGTAAACCATACAGCTGACCCTGGAATTTGGCTGAGGAGAGTATATGGGTCAGAACCACTGGCTGTAAGGAAACAGTAACTTTGTTAATGGCCCTCAAATCCTGTACTGGTCTGTGTCCTCCTCCTGGTTTCTTGACTGGCAAGAGCAGGGTATTCCAAGCCAATTGGCCCTCAGTTAGAATACCTGCTTCTCTGAACTTGGTCAGGTGCTCTTGTATACCCATTCTAGCCTTGAGTGGAAGGGGGTATTACCTTTGTCTCTGAGGTTGGGCTCCAGGGATCAGGTCAACAATGATGGGGTCCTGACTCCAAGCTAGTCCAGGTGGGTTATCTTCAGCCCATAGAGAGGGGAATGTAAGCCTGAATTCTGAGGGGCTACAGGGTAGGGCCTGTACTCAGAATAGTCTCCATTGGCAGGGTAATTGCCCTTGGCAGGGTAATTGCCAAGACCAGGGTTTCCTCCTACCTTGGGTTTAATTGGAGTCTAGTGTGTCCAGTGGGTTCAAAAGTTATCTGGGGCCCAAGCTTGTAGAGCAGACCCTAGCCCAGGAGAGGAATCGGGTAGTCAGGCAAGTAAATCACTCATGCTGGACCTTGTGACCCCCAAGTTCACACTGTTGAGCTTGACAGAAGGGCTTTTGCATCGCCTGTGTCCCAGTAGCCCCAAGTACGGTTATCATCTTTTGGATGAAGGGTGCCACTGGGGAAGAAACAACTGAGTGTTCAGCCCCAGTGTCAACCATGAAAGTTATTGTTCAGCCCCCTACTTTCATTTCGACTGTGGTCTCATGGGGGTCAAGAGAGAAAGGGCCCAGTCCCCCTCAGTCTGATTCTATTCCAGCCAGACCAACGAGGTTCTTCGCCTCGAGGTTCCTCCCAATATTGGCTGGGTTTTGAGGGCCCCTTCTGATTCAGACATTCATTCTTCCAGTGTCCCTTCTCTTTGCACTATTGGTCCTTTGCTAAGGGGGCTCTGGGCCTCCCCCCTTTTGGTGATTGGGGTCTTCCTATCTTTGCAGTGTCTGTTTCTTTTAGTGCTGCTGCGAGAAGGGTGCCTTTCTTTTTTAGTCTTTGTTTTTCTTTCAGCTTCGACTTCTCTGTTCATGAAAATTTTACTGGTGACCTCTATCAGCTGAGTGATATTCGTCCTGGTAAAGCCCTCCACCTTCCGGAGTTTTCTTGTGATATCTGGGGCAGCCTGTGCCACAAAAGAGGTATTTACCATTTGTTGATGACTTTCTGGTGCCTCGGAGTCAACCAGGGTGTATACACGGTATACTTCACATAATCTTTCATAGTAGTATCCGGGAGACTCCCCAGGGTGCTATGTGACTGACAGTATTTTAGTCATGTTTGTGGGCTTTGGGGCTCCAGCTCTGATTCCCTGAAGGAGGGCTTCCTTGTATCATCAGATGTGGGCTTATCCTTCTTCTGTAGTGAAATCCCATGTTAGACATTCTTCATGCATGGCAGCTTGAGCCCAGATAGCAGGGTCATTGATCCCGGATGTGCGTGATCTTCTAGGTACTGTCGTGTTTCTCTCGTTCTTCTTCTTTCTTCTGTATTAAATGGAGTATGGAGTAACTGTTGACAATCTTCCCAAGTCAGTCAGTGGGTCTGGAAGAGGGGCTCCATCAAGTTGACCATTGCTTGTGGCTTTTCAGAGTATGATGGAGTGTTGTGTTTCCAATTGAGGAGGTTAGTTGTAGAGAAAGGTTGATAATACATCATGGAATGGCTGGGCTGGACTGTTCGATCCTAATTCTGTCTTTCAGGCTCTCTTGTCTCTCTTGTAGGTACTTGGAGAGCATTAAGTCTGGGTCTGGGGTGCAATCTGGCTGCTGGCCCCTGTGGGGAGGAGGTTCTCTGGGTCCGAGAGGGGAGGAGAGGAGATGGGCAGTGGCAGGAGTGGTGGAGAGACAGATGGGGGAGGAGTTTCAAGCTCAGGGTCAGCAGGGAGGGAGCCTGTTGAGTCATAAGGAGGCAGAAAGATGGGATCTTCTTCAGGGTCTCCTGCAAACACTAGGGGAGCAGTGGGTTGCTTCTTTGGCTCCCTGGGTGAGTCCCTGGATAAAGCAGCTAAAACCTTTGCCTGGCTCTGCTTGCTATGGATGAATTACACCCAAGGCAGAAGATTTCGGGCAATTTGAAGCCAGGAGTCAATGTATGGAAATTGATCAGGGTGACCTGGGTTCCCAGTGACTATTAGCCAAACCCGCTGCACTATTTGAGCATCTAATGTCCCTTCTGGGGGCCATCCTACATTGAATATGGGCCATTCTAGTTCACAAAAGGTCCTTAACTTCCCGGGTGTCATTTTTCACCCCATAATTACCTGAAAATTCCTTTTTAAAATTTTTGAGCATGACCTCTAAAATCTTAGGCTTACTCTGTTCTGATCCCATTATTAATTCCTTTCTCGTGTTCGGTGTCACAGAGACAGACAAAGTGAAGGTATCCCCTCGGATGAGAAGACCAATCAGATACTCCACTGGTTGCATTCCCAAGGGAAACTTTAGGTGAGGTCTGGCCATAGTGGATTCAGCTTTGTGACTTGCAATCAGAGTTTGATCTGATGCTTCCCTGGACCTTATGCTTTTACCACGACTCAGGAGAGCCCACTCAGACTCCATAGACTTTTGGGGACCTTAAAGGTGCTCATCCATGGAGCCACAAACTTGAACTCACCTGGCAAGCCTGGCTGAGCCGCACATTCTCACACACATACACATACACATACACACACATGCACACACACACACAAACACACACACACAAACACACCAGAGGCTATTACATTCCCTCCTGCGAAATTTTCTACCTGTGAGACCACTAAGGTCTCTGGGGATTGATCAGGTCCCCCTTCCACCCTTTTGGGTGTGCCTGACTACTTTAGGGCCCTGGCCTTAGCGGTTCCGATGTTGGGTCCAGGCCCTCACCTACCAGGTCTCTTTGAGTCCATCAGCAACAACAGAGCAGGGCTGGCCCAAGGTGACCGAATAGGAGACTGCCAAAATTCAGGCAGGGCGCACCTTCTCTCTGGCGATTTCTTGCTCAGTCACCACCTCACCGTTCTTCCAAACCAGTGGCAACAGTGGGCCAGCACCTTTGGGTTTCCCGGTCAGGGAACCAAATATATTACAGAACCAGGCTGGAATGCTGGTGGAAAAACCAAGCAGCACTCAGAGATCTTGATGGATCAGAGATTTATTTAACACCAGCGGGTCAGAGGAGACCATTTCTCCAAAGATTTGAATGCTGAACGCAAGTGGGGAGGACAACTATAGTTGTCAGCTTCCACATCTGTGGGGGTTTTCACGCAAGAGGCAAACAGGGCAGGAAGAACCCAGAAGAGGGGTCTCTAAGCTAGAGACCAGAGCTTGTTTTAGTCCCGACAGCCATCTTTGGCACAGTACTTTATTTGTTTCTCCAACAAGATGTCCTACATCTTCTGAATTTCGAAGTACAGAAAAGAGGCATAAGGGTAGACCCACTAGCTTCTTCAATTGGTCATGGAGCTTTTCATCTTTCAGAAACTATAGGATAGAAATTCATAATATGAGACTTTACAAGCCTGGGTACAACTCGAAGACAAGTTATTTTAATATTTTTGTTATTGGAATTGGGTACAGATTTCCTTGCAAGTCTTAATCCCCTCACAGGTCTTTGACCATCAACTCACTGCTAGAAGGCAGGAAGCTGAGTCAGTCCAGAACCAGTTGTTTGAGCCAACTGACTCACAGATTGACCAGTCCCTGGGAAAAATCATGCCTACCACAAAAAGTGCCATTGGACATGGTATGGAAAAAAAAACAAACAAACAGTGAAATGATTGTTTTTTTCTTCCTTTCTGGCTTCAAGCTATTGTTTTGTTGCTCAATATTCAGCCTGACAAGGCCTTGGTAAAAATAAGTCGGATGTTAGAAAATATAACTGAAGAAATTATCACATATTTGAGTTGGATGGAAATGTATAGGCAATCAACGTCAACCCTCTCCCCCAAATCAGAAATCTCTTCTGGACATGCAGTTCTTTTTCCTTTTTGGCATCTTCTGAGCATCTGCTTGGTTCCAGGAATTAAGAAAGGCAGTGTGGCTAAGGAAGTGAACCACCGAGCTCTTGTCCTGGAGAAGTTCCCTGTGTAGGTGTGGAAAGAGGCAGGTGAAGAGGTAATTACTGTAAAATCACCATGTAGGTGTGGAAAGAGGCAGGTAAACAGGTAACTACTATAAAATCTTGGGAAGTCAAGTTCAAGATACTCAGTTCAGGCTGGGCCATCAAGATGATCTGGGCAGCCTTCCTCAGGTAGGCTGGGTGTTGATAGATGTGTAGAAAT
The DNA here is from genome assembly GCF_022079265.1 of Lynx rufus. Lineage (NCBI taxonomy): Eukaryota > Metazoa > Chordata > Mammalia > Carnivora > Felidae > Lynx > Lynx rufus. The sequence goes on from NW_025814838.1 coordinate 13,928,959, forward strand.
TTTCTCTTATCCAGCTGAAGAGGTTTCCCAAACAGCCTCTGCTCAATCATTTCTCATGAGGAAAACCTTCCTCCTTCTCCAGTAGTTAGCCATGTGGATACAGTTGTTGGAAAACTTCTTGAACCTAAATATGCCTCTCTTGTCCCTAGTTCTGTGTTTTGGAAAGATCCTTTCCTTTTCATAGAATCCCATCAGCTGCTTGAAGACAGCCCTTATGCCCCCTCTTGTCAAAAGAAACATCTTTTAATTACTCCTCATATAACTTAATATCTAGTTCCTTTATCTTTCTGGTCACCCTTTGTTGGTAAAAAGGTCCTGTACGAAGCACTTTTCTTACTATCTCCATCCTCACAGCAAATCCTTTGAGATACTATTTTTATCCCATTTGCGAAGGAGAAAATGAAGACTCAGAAAGTAACCCACCCAAAGGAACACACCTCGCTTTTAGCTGTGAATAATAATGCTGCCTCCTAGATTCCCACTGATGTCATTAAAGCAATTAGAGATAAAGACCTGATATACCCTTTACTACCTTTTAGCCAAGGAAAAGTATGATATCAAAAAGTAGGATGCCCTCGAGCCAATTAAGAAAATGAAGTCAAACCGCTACCTCTGACTGTGTTTGGTTTGGACCATCAAGTGGTGTTCCAAGCCGGGAGGACAGTGTTTTGGTAGAAGTGTGATATCACTGTTACGTGTAAATGGAACCCACCATCTGAAGCGTGAAGCATAAGTCGCAGCTGTAATTGTGCCTGATAAATACAGCACAGCACATGCTGAGACCCTCGTCACATCTGCCACATCCTTGCAAGCTAAGACTCCCAAAGTGTGGGACTCTGCAGCGCCCATGCCTACGTCCCTGTCTTCCTGTCTTTATGTGTTTTTATGTTTCTTCACCTCTGCCCTTTATTCCAAAAAAATGTAAAGGATTGCTCACATATTTTATGAGAAATCATACTGTAGACCATAGCATAGATGGTGCCTACCAGGGGACATTTGACAAGGTCCAGGGACATTTTTGCTAGTCATACCTGGCGGTGAGGGGGTCCGTGCTACTGGCGTCAATTAGGTGGGGGCCAGGGATGCTATGAAACATCCTACAGTGCACAGGCCAGCCCCCAACAGTGTGGAATGATCCAGCCTCCAATGTCGTTGGAGGCTGAGACACCAGCCACAGATACATTAGCTCTTCTGTCTCATACTCTATCCACTTTCCTCTTCTCCCTTTTCCCTTCTTCCCTTTGCTTTTCTCTTTCTCATTCTTGTCCTCTCTTTCATTCAACATCTTTCCCCTTTCAGTGATGGATAAAATGCATTTTTTACTCACTGAGCAAACATGATGTCTAAAAATTCAAATGGCAGTAGTTGCCAGAGGCAAACAACATGGCGGCACTTAGGATTCCAGGGCTTGTTCAAGTGGGATGCCTACAAATGCTTCTTCCTCTGAGCTTTAGACCTGCTGGAGTTTGCAAACCAATGATCCCTAACAGGCAACACTAATCTTGTGTCTTGACAGATAAGAATCCAGTTACCTGGAAAGACTCAATGTTCCCCAGTCCCAAGGATCTATCTCCTGCACTAGTCAAGCACAATACCATAAATGATCATTAGATTAATGAGGACTGTGTTAGTCTACTCGTACTGCCATAGCAAAGTGGCACAAACAACACACATTTATGTTCTTGCAGTTCCGGAAGCTGGAAGTCTGGGATCAAAGTGTCTTCAGGGTTATTTCTTCTGAGACCTCTCTCCTTGGTTTATAGATGGATGTCTTCTCGTTGTGTCCTCACACCATGCTGCTTCTGTGTTTATGTGTGTCCTAATCTCCAATTCTGTTTCATTTTCTTAGTTTGTTCGTCTTTATCAAGGTATACTTCGCACATAAACATGGTATATATTTAGGGTTCACAACATCATGTTTTGATATATGAAGACATGCGAAATGACCAGCACAGTCAAAGTATTTCACACATCCATCACTTGTTCTTTTTTTATTAAAAATTTTTTTTATGCTTTATTTATTTTTGAAAGCAAGAGAGACAGAGCCCGACATAGGGCTCGAACTCACAGATGGTGAGATCATAACCTGAGCTGCAGTCGGATGCTCATCCGACTGAGCCACCCAAGTGCTCCTCCACCACTTGTTCTTAAAAGGATGCCAAGTGCATTGGATTAGGCCCCACCCTAGTGACCTTATTTAACCTTAATTTTCTCTTTAAAGGCCAAATATAGTCACGTTCTGACACACCAGGCACTAGGGCTTCAACATATGAATTTTGGCCAGGTGACATAATTCAGCTTCCAAAAAGGACACTGGCACTTAAGTTGACTCCTTGCTAAATTGCAGATGCTCCCCTTGTATGCTAATATTTCCATCAACTGACAGCTATGTTGATGCATAAATACTAAAATCGATCACCAAGTCATTTTAATTGAAATTCCAAAATACCTTTGAAATGGGTTGTTGTGTGCCCCCCTCCCCCAATTTGTATGTTGAAGTTCTAACCCCAGTACCTCAGAATGAGTCCTTGTTGGGAAATAAGGTCTTTGCAGATGTAATTAGTTGAGATACAGTGATGCAGGAGTAGGGTGGTGGTGGGAGGGTCTAATCCAGTATCACTGGTGTCCTTGTAAAAAGAGGAAGTTTGGACACATAGACATGCCCAGAGGAGAGACCATGTGAAGAGACACAGAGAAAATGCGCTGTTAAGATAAAAGCAGAGGTTGGGATGATGTGGCACAAGCCAAAGAGTAGCAAAGATGAGCTGCAAACCAGCAGGAGCTGGGAGAGAGGCACAGAAGAGATCTATCCCTCACGGCCCTCCGTAAGAGCCAGCCCTGCTCCCTCCTTGGCCTCAGAATTCTAGCCTCCAGAAATTGTGAGATAGTACCTTTCTGTTGTTTAAATCACCCAGTGTTGTCCTTGGTTACGGCAGCCCTAGCAAGCAAATACAGCTCCCCTCATCTGTATGCGCATCCCTACAGCCAAAATTGATGTTTCATCTTTCATTGCTCAGCTGGCCTCTCACACGCAACTTCAAGCACTGGGGCCACTGTAAGACTAATACCCTGTCTTTCCATCCATTCTCCACCCATCTGCCCAGGGATCTTTCTGTAATTCAAGTGTCCCCTTGTAAGGAATCTTCACCATTACCCTTAGGATGCCAGCCAAGATCCATCCAGCCCAACATACAAGTCCATTAATACAGTCAGTTCTCTTCCGCGAGCAACCTCTATCCAATTTTCAGATCTCAGAAGTGTCTTCTTAGGGGTCAGCATTCATTTGGACATGAAATGAATGGCCCACTCTCAGGAGTCTGAGTGACCATCAGGAAGCTATCCAACCAGGAACTGTTTACATCTGTCTTTAAGATTGGAGATCACCAGGGTCCTCTAAGAAGACTTCACTCTCCACTCAGTGTGTGTATTTGGGATAAGAAACCCTCTCATCTGGTTTCAGCTCCTGGTCAGTGCACTTGACAATCCAGCCCTTGTCATCTCCTTGGTGGTCCATCCAAGATGGTCCCCACTGATGGAATCCAGCTAAGGCTATACCTCACTCATAAAAGTGTTTCTATGATTGCATTTCTTTCTCTCTCTCTCTTTTTTTTCTTGCTGCTGATTCTAAGCACGAATAATCGGCTTCATTATGCTGGGTTAGGAGGATGCCTTTCCACAGAAAATTACCCACAGCAAATAAAAACAATTCCATATGGCAGCCCCATTCACTGCGAGACTAGTTAAACCTTGACCCACACAGTTTGCGCTAGCGTTTCGTCTTTCTTGTCGTCTTGGCTGTTTGCCTGCATGTTGGTGTTCTGTGTCCTCAGTGACAAACTCAATCTAGAAAATTCTTTGCAGGGCTCCCTTTATCCCTAGACTTCTAGCAGTTCTTCCTATTGTGTCCTCAGGGCAGACTCTGAACCTCATGTACACTTCTCCTGGAAACCATTCGATATTCAATAAATATTTATAAAACACCTATAGTGTGGTATGCCCAGCACTCCGTAGAGCCCCAGAAATGCTATACTTCTATCAAAAATGAGGCCTTTGACTCATTACTGAGTGGGTTTGTGCCTTCAGTGTTTTTTCAAGTTGTGAGTACAAGTTGTTCTAGAATGATCCCCTGTTTGTCTCCCTGTGTGATGCCAACCGAGGATGTTCCAGATACCAACCAGGACGGTTCCAGGTAGTGCGTGCTCTCAGAGAAGCAGTCTCTGGCTGCTTGTAACTGAGATGGCACACGAGCAAGAACTAAACATCTGGTTAGAAGCCTCTGAGACTTTGGAGTCTCCTGTTTCCATGGCAGAGCCTAGACTGTCCTGACTGATGTAGAGAATTCAATATGGTTGTGTAAGTAGAATGCTTGGGGATACCTGACAGGCAGGAAGTGCTCCAGCACTGTTCACACTATTCACAAAGCACGCAGTCAAGTAGAGATGATGTCAATGCTACATTATCTGTGTGCAGCCATTCAACTGCAGTGTTACATTTGGATGTGTTCTGGAAGATCCCACAGGTGTAGACACTTGATCAAGTTAGCTCTGTGGCACTTGCTTCCACCTAATGTATTGTTTTGTGTGAAATTAAGCCCTCTAGCTTGTCTTGAACTTATTTACTAGAACATCAATGGAAGTACTTTATTATGTGGGGTTGGCCTTAAAAAAATGTCGATAATCTCTATGGCGCCCTTTAGAAGAGAGGTCATTTCCTTTCATCACGATGGGGGCAGAGGGAAGGTGCACAGACAATATGGGGGGTGTCCTAGATGTAGAGGCTCCTTGCTCTAATGGCTGGGGGAAATGGCTTTGGAGTCAGAGAGACCTTTGTTCAGAATGGACTCTGCTGCTTTCTGGCTCTGTGAACCTAGGGGGGCTGGTTAACCTCTTGCCACCACTGCTTCCCTTGCAAGAAATGGAGGAAAGAATAGTGCCTCTCTCGAAGAACTAATGCACATAAAACGCTTGGCAAAGGACTGGCTTGTAGTAGGCTCCCAATAAATGGTCGCTGTTATTCTTATAGCAAGTTGCAGCTCAAACTGCATTTTCTGCCAAATACTCTACAGAACCCCTTGAACTGTGAAGTTCCTATTATAACAGGAAGGGGGGAAGAAAGAAAGAAAACAGAGACGTCGATGTTGAGATGGGAAAGTGGAGATAATTTTTCTGTTATCCGTTTCCCGCCCCTTAGTCCCTCTGACAGAAGGGCTATAGGGAGAGGGGAAGAAGTCACTTAACCTTGAACTGTGCCTGAGAACTCCGTCTACAGCTACAGAATCAGCAGTACAACAAAAACAGCTCTAATTTCATTGTTTCTTCGAGGTCTTCAGGTTGCTTAAGAATTCTTCATTGGGAGAAAACAAATGAGGAAATCAACAGCAGCAGAGATGCTCAAATTGGTTTTTCCAAGGTAATGCTGATCCAGAATGGAAATCAGGACAAGAGAAAGCCAAAACTGTTTTTCATGTTGATGCAAATGAGTGGTTCTCTTGGAACAGAGTTTATGTGATTGTCATGAAGTTTTTACTTGCTGCTGGTTGCCTGAGATAGGAGTTTCCTTCAACCCGGAAGGATAAAGGAGAGACTCAGTTCCAAGACAGCGGTCACAGCCTCACAGCCTCCAGGATCTAAGGCAGAAGACTCCAAGCAGTGACCCAAAGGCTAATTCTGGCCCACATCTGATTGTATAAATGTATTTTAATTGTGACGCTGCCACATGTCTTTGTTTGCACATCGTCTGTGACCGCTTTCTCATTACAGTATTCAAGAGAAAGCGCTGCAGTGGGTGACCTGATGGCCTGCCAAGTCTAGAATGTTTACTACCTGGCACTTTAGGGAAGTTTGCCAAGCTCTTAAGAAGGAAAACCTCACTCCTCCCATGTATCTCCTTCACCCTCACTACTCTGAGACAACACTGATACCAGATGTGTGGGTTGTCCACACGTGAAACGATTCTGTGGCACCAGCTATGTGTCCTACAATTTAACTCATTTCTGACACTAACTACTTCGAGAGGTTGGATTGCACAGGTGAAGGGCCCAGTCCCATGAGCTGCGCCCCCCTCCCCCCGGCTTCCGATGCCAGTCTCAAACCCGAGTTTTTGTTTCTGCTTTTGACCAACTAGCTACCAATTGGAGATTCCCACAACTCCCCACCTTGGGTTTGATTAATTTGCCCCTGGAAATCAGAGACTGCACTGTCGCCTTCTTTCTGCAGAGGATATGGTCTAAAACTGGAATGCCTGAAACTGCAGATAGTACCAAACCCTATGTATACTGTGCTTTTCCTACACATACACACCTATGAGAAAGTTTAATTTACAAACTAGGCACCGTCAGAGATGAATAACAATAGCTAGTGATAAAACAGAACAATTATAATATCTTACTGTACTGTGCTCACCCTTCTTGGGCTGATGATGTGAGATAATAAAATGCCTTCCTGACAGGGGCGCTTGGGTGATTCAGTCAGCTGAGTGTCCAATTTCAGTGCAGGTCATGATCTCATGGTTCGTGAGTTCAAGCCCCACATTGGGCTTTCTGCTGTCAGCACAGAGCCTGCTTTGGATCCTCTGTCTCCCTCTCTCTGCCCCTCCCCTGCTCACACTCGCTCTCTCAAAAAGAAATAACACCCTTAAAAAAATGCCTTTATGATGGGATGAAATGAGGCAGATGAGGTACACACTGTGGTGTAGCGCTGGGTTAGTACCAACCTGACAAGATGGCGGAAGGATCCTTTGCTTCCAAACCATGAATAAGGGATGGGACTAGTGTCCTTGCATTTACCGGTTTATTACAAGTGATATGGTAAGGGATACAAGTGAACCATCAGGTGAAGAGATAGATAAAGGTGAGGTCCAGAAGGGTCCCACATGCCAGAGTTTCTGTCCCCATGGGTAGCATTAGGGTGCTCCACCCTCCTGGCACGTGGATGTAGTCACCAACATGGAAGCTCACCAAATCTTGCTCAAGAGGTTTTGTTACCTTTTTTTTTTAACGTTACTCCGTTTTGAGAGACAGAGCCAGAGTGCAAGCAGGGGAGGGGCAATGAAAGAGGAGACAGAGAATCCAAAGCAGGCTCTGGGCTCTGAGCTGTCAACGCAGAACCCAACGTGGGGCTTAAACCCATGAGCCCAGACGTGGGCTGAAGTCAGCGGCTTAGCCAACTGAGACACCCAGGTGCCCCTCAAGAATTTTTATAGAGCTTAACCTGGCACTTCCTTCCCTTTTTGCTTCCCTGAGGGTTATGGGTGGGGTTGAAAGTTCCAGTCCTGTAATCACTTGATCTTTCTAGTAGACAGAGGCTCTCAGAGGCCCCACCCTGGTCTCATTAGCATAAACTCTGGTGTGCTCAGAAGGGGCTCCTTAGGGGTGCCTGGGTGGCTCAGTTGGTTAAGCATCTGACTCTTGATTTTGATTCGGGTCATGATGTCACGGTTTGTGAGATTGAGCCACGGGTCAGGCTCTGCACTAACATCACAGAGCCTGCTTGAGATTCTCTCTCTCTCCCCTTCTCTGTGCCCCTTCCCCACTCATTCTATTTTCTCTCTCTCTCTCTCTCTCTCTCTCTCTCAAAGTAGATAAATAAACTTTAACAAAAAAGGTGGGAGGGCTCCTTATGAATAACAAAAGACACTCCTGTCTCTCAGGCAATTCCAAGGGTTTTAGGAGATAAATGCTGGGAACTGGGGACAAGAGCCAAATGTTTTTCTTATATACCACCACCCTGGCCTAAGCCAAGACCAGTTAGGGACTTCTTTTGACAGAATGTGACTGGGACTAAAGGAGTAATGATGTCTGTTATGAAGTGTTGTGTGATTCATTATTTCTAGTTTTGTCATCGTCCCCATTGGCTTCTGTTACTGTTGCCTTGGAAGAAGGCTGAAGTCTTTGGCACTGATTCAGAAAAGACAATGCAGAAAAGCATGGAAGCCAGTGATGTGGCCAGAGGTTACCAAAACCAAGGCAACACTGGAGTAGTAAATGAGAAGGGACTGGCAACAATGAAGTGATTGAATTCTGGAACACTTGGATTCACTTTGTACAAGTTTATTGAGTGCCAGCTATGTGCTGAGCCCTGGGACAGACTGCTTATTAGTGAAGTACTCAGGAAAGGGGTGGATCTCTTGCAGTTACACAGAATGGGGTTATGTGATAGGCAAGATTCTAACATGCCCCCCCCCCCAGATTCCTACCCTCCTACCCCATAAATGCTCTATATAATCCCTTCCATTTGAGAGTGGGTGGGCCTCGTGTATATGGTTACATGATTAGGTCACTCATCACTTGACTTCAAGTTCATCAAATGAGAGAGCATCTGGGTAAGCCTGACCTAATCAGGTGAGTCTTGAAAAAAGACAGGGCTCTTTCCGTAAAGAGAGTCAAAACAGGAGAAGGACTCAGTGTGCCCTTACTGGCTTAAAGATGGGGAGACAGGTGGTGAGGAATGGAGGTGGCCTCTTGGCTCTGGGAGCAGCCCTTGGCTGCAAGGCAAGGAAACAAACATGGCAGTCTTATGGTTGCAAGGAACTGAATTCAGCCAACAGTCTGAGCTTGGAAGTCACTTCATACACAGAGCCTCCACAGTGGAACACAGCTAAGCCAACACCTTGTTTCAGCCTCATGAGACCCTGAGCAGACAACTCAGCCATACCATGCATGGACTTTGTTTTCAGTGCCTATGATAACTTGTTGTGTAGAACCAACACAGGGGAAATAGGTTGTTTTGAGTATTAAATGAAAGGCTGGTGCCACAAAGCTGAAGAACTTAGAGATGATTTGGGTAAATGCTGAGTCTCTCTTGGAGATGCTGAAAACAGATCTGGAGGATATAAAACACAATTTAACAATGAGTATCTTTGGGGGAAGGGTAGATTGTATGGGGTTATTTCTTCCCTTTGCTTTTCTCTCCCTTTGAATATGTCTCACTTTTGTAACAAGACAAAAATAAAGAAAACAATGTCCAGGTAAACACCAGACAGATGTCAGGTGGACAGAGCCCGGTGGTGTCTCTGCAGAGTGAGTACACAAAAATTTCCGCACTGCCTGGCAGATCAAAGCCTCGTTCGCCTCAGGCAAACATTTGAATATCTGAGCCCCGTCAGCTCATGGATGCTGTTCAGAGAAGATACTCAGAGCAATATCTTGGACTTGATGGAGCCCTCTCGTTTCAGGGGTAAGAGAACTGGTTCTGGAGAGACTAAATTATTTACTCAAGGCCACACAACAGATTCACAGTAAGTTAGGATAAGAGCCCACACTCGCCAACTTCAAGTCCTGGACACCATCCTCTTTACTCCAGAGTTACCATAAGAACATTTGATTTTAGAGCTGGCAGGAAGCTTCCTGATCATCTGTAGTGAGACCCTCACCAGACAGATGAGGAAACAGAGACACGGGACCCATGAAATGATCGTGCTAAGAACCCTGGACAGATAGTGGAAGTTACAGGGTGAGAATTCAAACTTCACTCTGCAATCCAGTTGTCTTATATCAACTGTTTCCAAGGTGGTTTTCTCCAGTCTACTGGAATATTCACAACATTAAGAAACCCCATTTTATTTATTTATTTATTTATTTATTTATTTATTTATTTATTCATTCATTCATTCATTCATTCATTCACTCACTCACTCACTCACTCACCCACCCACCTGACTCTTCTGGTGGGGAGTAACACACATGTGCCCCTTGCATTGTGCTTTCGCCTGAGGATATATGTTATATGCACCCCCCCAAATTTGGAGGCTCCCTGTACCTCAGTGATGGTTCTAGGGGAACATGTGCACAATGCATTTGAGTGTGACATCAAAGGCCACATTTTACTAGTGGGTGGGTCTGGGTCCTTGATGAGTACCCTCTCCTGGGGACCCTTTCCCATGGCCTCCACAGAAAGGCCAACCAAGCAACACCAGCTCAGACCTGGCTCTGCAGATTCAGTCCTGTTAGAAAATAGAGTGAGCAAAAAAAACCCCACGTGAATGTTGGGACTCCACATGGGCATTCCTATGCTTGTCAGGCATTTCGTTTTTTTACCCTGCCTCCTGCCGATCAGACATTTCTTTCAGTGTGACTGGAAAGGATCTGCTCCAACCTGGGATTTGTTTATGCAGATGCCCCAAGGCAACTGATGAAGTGGAAACATGACCCATGAGAGATTTTATGAGATTTCAGGCAAGAGTTGTGTAGTAGAATGGGCTGGAAGAAAGGGAAGAGAACTATTTGCTCATACACACTGCATGGCACACATTGCCCTGGGTCCTTTGACATACCCCAAGATAATATAAATTAAAATGTACTGAATGTTTACTGTGTTCATTGGACGAAGTTCACGGAGCCCAAGGATGGCACATCAGAATTGTGTGGAGTTCAGAAAGAGCATCACCTGGCACAGTCTGTGAATGTTGAGCTCCAACCAAATATATGTCATCTCGGAAGGGAAAGGTTCACTTCCAAATGCTCTCTAGGTTTGCATTAATTGGTGCCAGTTTAATCAGCATTGAAAATGGTGTGGAAACAGACTCTGTCCTCGCCTGGTGTGTGGGAAGAATAGAGAGTGGATCACTGCTTTTCCCTGAAGCAAATCTGAGCTTGTTGGCTTGGAGTAGCCATAACACCATCTTGTGAGCAGACTCAGTGTCTGTCTGAGACGATTTCACAGTGTTTGTCATCTGCAGGACCTCAGTTGTTCCCAGACAAGGCTGACTATGATACATCCTGATGCTGGAGAGGAAATGAGCGTGGGGGTGGGGGTCAGGGACAGTTCACCACACCAGTGCATTTCTTGGGGTAATTCCAGTTTCTTGAGATCTCCAATCCCATCTTTCCCTCATCCCTCTCTCTTTCCATTGTGGCCATACTTTTATTGGTTTCTCTAGTGAAACACCCTTTGTCTTATTTCAGTGCATCTGGAACAGCTCTTTCTCCTACATGGAGTATTTCTACACTCCTTAACATCGCTTCTTCCACAAATGATCTGTGCTAACACAAGCTGCTTCCAGGCTCAGGTAAAATGTCACTTCTTCAGGGGAAGTCATTTCGGACTCCTTCATCCCCTAAGATTAGCTTAGATCCTGTGGCATGTTTCCTCCTCACCTCCAGGCTTCCCTCCTAGGCTCCGTGAGGGGAGCGTCACCTCTCCCTGCTTAGCTAAATATCCCACATGACCCGTGGTGAAAAGCACACAATGGACCTAGAGTCACCACCTGCTGACTGAGTTTTGCATCACGTTCTTATCAACAGTGGTAGGGATAGTGTGGTTTTCAGTAAACATTCACAGGATAAAACAGAACAGAGGTTAACAGCTCTGCCTAGTGGGCCAGATCCAGCCTGCCCCTTGGTTTTATTGGAAGTGGTTTTATTGGAACACAGTGATGACCATTTGTTTATGGGATAGTCTATGGCTTATCTTGTGCTACAAAAGCAGACTTGGGTAGCTGCAGCAAAGGCTATTTACTCTGGCCAATTCCTGGTCTAGATTTTTTTTTTTCAAGTAAAAAAAGAGATATAAAGTAAATAACCACTCTCAAATGCTTCCTCTCCTTTTGGTTACTGAATCCCTTCCTATAACCACATTCAGTCTTCTCATTAATCTTTAAACTCCTGAGTTCCATGCCTTACACACTAAAAATGGCTAGAGTTTAAAAATTTTAAATGTTTAGGAGAAAATAATTGTATCTCGGGCCAAAAGTCATTCAGAAACATTTCTAACTTTGAGATTTCTTGCACCCTCTGCTTCTTCCCTGCCTAATTAAATTTACTAACTTCCAAGGCACAGATCAAATTTTCCTCTTCCTGGAGCCCTTCACTTCTTTCGGGCTCTCAGAATGCCTCTTCCTCTGAGGTTATTCCTATAAAACTTAATGCATGAGCCATTTATTTGTGGTTCCCTGGTGACAGCTTTTATGTTGCCTTATGCCATTATTTAATGTATATTAATTTTATTTTCCCAATTAGAAGCTAAACCCCTGAGGGTGAGGTCATTAAGTACAAAGCTTGAACTAAAACTGTTATCAAATTTAATTTGTGTCTTCATGATCCAACTTGTACACATGGGCTTATAGAAGATTGAAGATCCACATTTCTCTAGTTTTTCTTTGACTACTCAGAAAGAGCCACCAAGCCCCCTCGCGTATATCTGGGAATCTCCCAAGGCTGGTCTCATTTGTGCTCATTAACCAGGCTGTCAGCAGAATGCTGTGTGGTATGCAATGTGTTCCTTCTCTTTGGCTCTGCCCTTTGCTGTGGATTCTGCCTCTTGGGTTGGGCAGATGTCTCAGTGGAACCATGCCAAGTGTACTGTCTCCTGTGTTCTTAAGGTTGGTTTGAGACTTGCAGGACTTAAGATGCTAGAGCCATATTGTATGTCTGTGGGGTCATGCAGAAGGTAAATAGTATCATCCACCCCCTCCTGCAGTTCTCCAGAGCTCAAACAGGAGTCTCTGGGGCTGGTTGGGGGATCCAAGCTGACTCTTTGTTATGTACTTCATTTCTACTGTGATAGTAGGCCTCCAAAGATGCCTTACCCCCAAGAACCTCACTTTCTCATATCCATGCCTTTAAATAGTCTCCCACAGTGAATCTGGGCTGGCCCTGTGTAACTAATAGAACATACCAGAAATAATGCATGACTTCCAAAACTAGGTTCAAGGAGGGTTTGCAGTGTTATAGCAAATACTCAGTGCCCAGGAAGAGACAAGTGACACTCACTCAGGGAATCAGAAAAGACTGTTTAGTTTGCACTGGTGCTGGCCCAGCAGTGTCACCTCCAAAAGTTGAGCCCCGAGTCCTGGTGTGGGCCTTCTTTTATGCTTGGCTAGCTTCTGGGTACTTGGAAACGTTCTATTGGCTACACAGGGCAGGGTGGGGTTGGGAGGGTTACTATTGGTTGTGCTATGCAGGCAGTTGGCTCATGCAAGAGGCAAGCAAGATTACAGAAGCCAAAAGCATCTGGCTGCCCCCCCCCTCTTTTTTTAATCTGCTTTTGCCAGCTTTCCTTCTCAGCAACTTCTACCTTGAACACTTGCTCCAGGGGAAGTCAGCTATCATTTAACTAGGTTGAATATCTTGAGGACCACCCTATTGAGAGGAAGCCCAAGCTGGTCATATGGAGGAAAGCAACTGCCAGTAGCCCCCAAATGTCTCAGCCATCTCATCCCAAGCACCCGGCTTGTGAGGTACTCATCTGGAACATTCCAGTTTCAGCAGGTGCCCCGTGGTGAAGAATTTAGGCCCCACATACATCCCCAGTTGAGCCATTCCTGCCATGTCTAGACAGATTATACCAGACACTGTGGAACATGGACATACAAGGAAGGACAAACTATCCTTTCATGTGCTTTCAAATTTTTGACCCGCAGTCGTGAGCATATTAAAATGGCTTTGCCGTTTTGCCACTAAGTTTGGATCTGTTGTGTTACGTGGCAATAAAAAACTGGAACACCTCTTTCTACTTCTTTTCTTGAAGGATCATTGCTAAAAAAAATATATATATATATATATATATAATATATATATATATTTTTTTTTTTAGCAATGTGTGTGTAAGAGCAAATCAGACATGCCTAGACAAGGCATAGTCTCAGAGATAAATATAATTTAGTTTTAGGCTAGGGTCGCCACTCCAAAACATATCAGGTATCTGTTGAATGGATGAGTAAAGGAAGAAAAGAAGGAAGGGTTTAAAGAAGGAAGGGAGGAAGAATGACAGTGAGAGCCTCCTGGTTGCAGCAAGAAAAACACCAGATGGGGCTTCTGTATTTGGTATAAACCTTCCTAAAGGTTGGACAGTGTTTGATAAATAAATAGAGTTTGATAAATAAGTCGTAATTACCATGTCAATAGGGCAACCCACCAAACCCTCCTCTCTCTGCTCTTAGGAATTAATCTGCCCGTTGTCTCCAGGGAAGCTGCAATGGGGTGTTCCTTGAGCTGGGGTGCCCCTGCATCCTCCCAGCACCCTGCACTGGTTGACTTTGCAGATGGTGACTCCTGAAATAACCTGTGAGGGTGAGGTCTGTCCCATGTGTGTGATGCCCATGACCATGCCATTCAGTGAAGCTCCCTCTGGTTTAGGAACAGGGATGTGGTGATGTGAACAGGTTGAAAGAGACCAACAGACAAGACTTGCAGAAGGAAACCAAGACGCTAGGACTGGAGAAAACGGAGGAAGTAGCTTTGCCCCCGATTCTGACTACTTCCTAGTTCCCATCCAGTTCTTCGGAGTAACGCTCTTGTCCTTTCGTGGACAGAATCAGTCTCCAGTTCTCTTTTTTCCCGCAAGAAACCTCCCGAATAACACAAGTGGCAAGTAGAGAAAGTTGGCTTCCGTTTCACTTTATAAGTGCCTCCACCTCTGAATTCCCCCCATGACAAAACATGCCATAAAACGTGAAACATGTATCATTCCCTCCTTTGGGTGCCAACCATCTTTCAACACATTGTCATGAATCCTGGACTGTCCTCTAACCTCCTGAAATGACTGCTTCCATCCCCATCTTCTCCAGTTGCTACAGAATGATGCAAGCGGTGATTTATTCAAAGGGAGCCTTAGGCAAGCATGAAGTTATAGCCCTAGTGACATTCTCCATGGCTGCCCGAAATTTTTGATAAACAGCCTTTCTCCAACGTACTCGATATTGGATTTGGATTTAAACATTTTCTTTTCTTCCAGAGCTAACCTAAGGGAGTTTCTCCCAATTCCTGTGGTTTCCAGGTTTCAGGGGACTAAACTCAATGAGTCAAAGTGTTCCTGGGTGTCCCAGGTCCTACCATCATGAGATATGACGTCACGCGATGGTTAAGAGGTGGACCCTGGAGGTGGGCTGCTTTGGTTTGAGTACCTGCTCTCTTGCTTGTCAGCTGTATGGTCAGGGTCAGGCAATTAAGCTTTCCGGTCTTGTTTTACCTTCTAAGGAGGGGGTGACAACTGTATTCACTTTGTGAGGGTGAAAGACTCAAATAACTAGTGAATAAAAGTGCAAGACTCTAAGTGAGCCTATGATGAAGTGCCAGGCCCTGTTGCTATCATTTGTATATATTTCTGCCTGCATTTAGCTCATCTCTTAACCTGGTGTGAATTTGCTTTATTATTATTATTTTTCTATCTTTGGAGATTTTATTCACGTGTACATCATATATATATTATGTATATGTATGTGTATATAATATATATACACAAGGGTGCATAGGTCATAAGAGGGCAGGGCCGTGAGTTTTCACAAACTGATCACAGTCATGGAACCAGCCCCAGATCAAGAAACAGAACATCACCTGGACCCAAGAACATGACTCCCCCTCATACCTTCTTCTAGTCACTATTCCCCGAGAAGATGTGCTGTTCTGATTTCGAGTGCTATGGGTTAGTTTTGCCTGTTGTTCAATTTTACATAATCTCCTACATGTACTCATCTGTGTCTGGCTCACTTTGATCAATATTCGATTTGTATAATCCACCCATGTTGTCACATGTCTAGCAGCCCTTTATGTATGACATCCCACCCTGGGAATACACCATGGTTTGTGTAGCTGTTCTCTCGGTGATGGGTGTTCATGTCACCTGCAGTTTGGGAATGTCACAAAGAGTGCTAGACTCTCCTGAATGTGTCGTCTTTGGGTGGACAGAGGCACACGTTACTCTTGGCAATGGGATGGGTGGCTCTTAGAGGATGTGTGGCTTTAGTAGACAATGCCAAACAGTTTTTCAAGGCTGTTGTGCCACTTAACACTCCTGTTGCATGTGAGACCTCTACTTGTTCCTCATTTCTGCCACTAGTATTTTCTGTCTTTTCCATACGAGCTGTTTTGGTAGGTGTGTTGGCTTCCCTTTTGAAAATCAGTTTGGCAAAGAGCAATGAAAAGGACGCTGTAGAAATGAATGAATGAATGAATGAATGAATGTGATTTGAGCCCCTACCTCTAATTTACATGTTCACTTCCTAGATGTGCGATGAAGGCATCATTTGACGTCTCCTTGCTTATTTCCTTGTGTTGAAAATGAGGCTAATAATGTCCCCAGGGAATTTATAGCCCTTGTTTCAAGGAATGCTGTGTGGGCATTTGTGAACTCCTACTCCATCCTGCTTTCAAGTCCATTTTCTCCCTGGATGCTAGAACTTACTCATCTGCTGGGGCTGTGCACCAATAACAAATTGTAATCATTAGGTCGAGGTAGTAATTTCTGTGGTTGGAAAGTCAGGGCTTAATGGGTCATGCTGGTCTCTCAACAGGACTTTTGAATATAAGATCGCAGCACTGAGAGGTGGTATAGGGTTTGTTTTCCTCCTATTTACTAAATTAAGAAGTGAAAATAGAACCTGGTGATCATTTAAAACTGTAAACATATTTTAGGACACCCAATTTTATCTCATTTGTTGGCCAAGTGTGATATCTCAGCCATGAGAAAGCAAAACTTAACTCACTGGGGGAAAAGCTACAAAAAGGACTTTCCAAGATGATCTTTCAATGGTCAGACACACAGAACAGATTCATCCTGTCATAGAAATCTCCAAGTGGCCCTGTAGTTGCCTTCAGTTGCTACACTTTCAGGATGAGTTGAGATAATGTGATAAAATGACCCAGATTCAGCTTAGGGAAATCTCATTGCCTCCTCTCCTTGGTACCTATAGCATTGACTAGCTGATTCAGACATCTGCACATGTAACTCAACATCAGAGACCCTTCCATTCACTCTATAAGCCAGTGGTCTCCAGTGTTTTTGAGAGACAAATTGCTTGTTTTCAGAGCTGCAAGGAGCCCCAGAAATAGTTCCATCTGCTTGTTTTACAAATGATTAAAAACTGCTGACACGAGATGATAAATGACTTACACAAGGTTAAATTTAGTGACAGGCTCTGTCTGCCCAAATTTCCTGATTTTTGATGATTGGATTTACTTTAGATTCCATGAGGAACTTTGAAGGTGGTGTGAAACTGACAGGACCATAATTATGATTGCATAGGGGTCTCTTTCTGCTGAAAACATATTTCAGACTGCTCCTTAGCCTTCACAGTCAGATGAAATGTCTCCTCTGCGATCATTTCTCTGAGTTTTCACTTGATCCAGATTAAATTAACCCCTCCTTTATTTGTGCGCCTAATGTTGCATAATTCTGTGTTATACCATCTCATTCATGCGTGTGTTATTTATTTATTTATTCAGAGATGTATGCATGAGTGCGTTCCCCAAGCATATCACATTTTATTACAGTTTGTTACCTAATTGTCCCTTTTTCTTCTTGAACCTGAGAGTTGCTTGAAGTCACGGGTTGCAAGAAGTTCACCTTTGCATCTTGCTTAATGGCAATCACACTGAGAAAAATATAGACAGAGACACAGGGAAAGACACAGAGAGAGAGAGAGAGAAACAAAGAGAAGAGGGATGGAAGAAAGAGAATGTGGGAAGGAGAAGGAAGAGAGAGGAAAGAAAAGAAAGGGAATTTAGGAGATATTATGGACATCTGTTGTTTGCCTACTGAGTGTCTGTAGTCCCTTCCTCTGTCTTTAGCATCTATATTTTTATCTGGGAAACCACCCCTCTCTACTCCCACCCAGCCCATGTATCTCATGTGGGGCTGACCTCACAGTCTCTCACTCCAGGCATGAACACACAAGTCACGTTGTCCACTCGGCATGTTCCCCTCTTTGATCACAATGATGAGCAAGTCAGACTGGCCTAACACAATTCTGGGAATTTTATTAGAACTACTGAAAAGGGAAACTCTCTCCATCGGTTTCAAGGGAGTTGGTCTGCCAGCAACAATTTTGTCACCAGGAGGGGAAGAATCTGCCAGTGAATGAAACTTACTCTGATAGAAGCAGAGATGGAAACGGATCCAGTTCCTGATGCTGTGATTTGAGCCCCTGTATCCAGCTGTGACTGAATCTGATTTGTGAATCTAGTTCCATAAGCCAGTGTATTTCCATTTGGCTGCTGAAACCAGTTTGAGTTAGCTTTCTTTCACCTGTAACCAAGAGAGTTCCAATTACTATGAATTATAAGTGAGAGAAGAAAGAAAAAGGAGAGGTTAGGGCACCCCTGCTGGTAAATCCCCTCCAGTTATTGGGTACTTCTGGTCTAACACATCAGCAGAGCTACTGAATGGACTTTTCTGTTAAGCAGGAGGGGAAGGCCATGCCAAGACAGACCCATGGTAGAAGTATGTTTGGACACTGATCTCCTTCTCAGCCCTTTGCAAATACTCTACCTACCTCTGTACTTAGGAATGGCAAAGTCATAAGTAAAATCCCTCTCCCTTTTTTATATACAGCAACTTGAACCATACAATGAGTGTTTGACCTATATTTTCAAGGCCTCTTCTATTTTTGACACCGCAGGTTCAGCTGGTTCTCCTACCTGAAGTCTCATTTCCAGAGGTCTCCCAGAAGCCCACCATAGAGCATCTTGGGTGACCAACCATCACAGTTTTCCCAGGACTGAGGGGGAACCTGGAACATGGGACGTTCTGTGCTACGATTTATTGACCATTCATATCTGCTAAGAAGCTTGGACACTGTGACAGAGTCAGCTTGGTATCTCACCCATGTAAGTTTTCTCTGTCTCCTTCTTGCTACATTTTAGCTGGGCTGTAGCCAGTTTCTCTTGACGACAAGAGCAGTCACCTTTCTAAGTTCGAGCCTGTGGCCTGGACGCAGTAGTATCAGGTGTGATTTATAGGTTGTATTTTCAGAGAAAGGGGGTGCGCCTTTATTCCCCTTACCTTGCCTCCACTCATCCTATGGTTTGGAATTCAGATGTGCTGTCAGGCCATCTTTGCTGATGCAAAGTGGAACAGCCTATGGGGGCACGTGGGTGGCTCAGTCGTTGAGCGGTTGAGGGGTGAGCATCTAACTCTTGATTTGGGCTCAGGTCAGGATCTCATGGTTTGTGAGATGGAGCCCTGCATCAGGCTCTGTGCTGATTGCTTGGAACCTGCTTGAGATTCTCCCTCTCTCTCTCTCTCTCTCTCTCTCTCTCTCTCTCTCTGCGCCTCCCCCATGCTCTTTCTCTCTCTCTCTCTGTCAAAAGAAGAAGAAGAGAAGTTAAGTACTCTGCCCTTGACTGTTCACTTGGTCAATGACTGAACTTCTTGCAGACTCTGGTCTTCATTCACATACAATAGGGGCTCCTAATCCCCATGTTCTACTGCCATTTCCACTTTTCCTTTTTATGGAGTGCCTTCTAACATTTGCAGTCTTCTATAATTGTTACTCAGTCAAGGAGGCAGGAACTACTATTGTCCTTATTAGCCAGATCAGTTCGGTAACTTGCCTAAACTCATCCTGTGAATTAGCAGTGGACCTGGGATGAAAATCCCAGTCTCCAGACCTGGAAGCTTTGCCTTTTCACTTGCCTCCACCAACAGAGCTCGTGTAGAACACCAGCACATGTACCAAGTAACTCCCTCAGCCCCTCCTGATATTTTTAAAAATACACTAAGCAACTCAATCAGGTTTTAAATTCAAGAACATCTCATGGCAGTTGCTTTGTTTGAATTAAGGTGCCTGTGACAGAAAAAAATAATTTGTTCATCAAACATAAATAAAGTTATGGTCCCTTTCAGTCTCCCCTCTTCCAGACAGTATCTTTCTCACTAGGTTTATTAATAATTTTTATCAGTGAAAGGGAATTTACTTAAAACACCAGCTCTTTGAGCAAACACATGGTATAATTCAGGCGCAACCTGGGGCTTTGTTTATTGAGATTTAACAGTGGTATAGAATTCTTATCATCAATTTAGCATCCTTGAAACAGCCGGCGTCAGCTCCCCGATGGTAAAGTTTCTGACAGACACTCTATTTTTCCTGCATATTTTCCAAACCGTAGGTTCTAATTCTGTGTTCTAGTTAATTAGCATCGTCTGTAATTTTAGACAGCCCCTCTCTGTTTAAGGCACCCAGAATTCCATCTTTGTTTCCAAAGGTGGCTGTGTGTTGTGCCAGGAGGTGCTTAGCTGCCGAAATAAATAAATGACATATCACTCGTGAAAGGCACGGTTGCTTCATTGGGCAGATGTCTCTTGGTGGTGGTGACTAAATATAGCATGCCAATTTTAGGGCAAAAATGCAATTTTAAAACATAATGATAAAACTATTGATTGGAAAGATGTCACTTTTATTTCCTGGTCACTGCGATTATAAAGACATTTGCCCTTTTCAGGCATGGGAATATTTAACCCCTGAAAACTACTATTTTATCATGAACAGATTTCACACTGAAAAACAACTTGAAAGGCTTGTCTCCTCTGAGGTCTGGTCTTTTGAGTATAGCTGTGAAAACACGGTCAGGGGAAAGGAAAGGAAAGGGAAGGAGGAAGGAGGAAGGAGGAAGGAGGAAGGAGGGACCTACGTACTGTGGGAGGTACCGTCTTAAATAATACGGACATCACTAAAAGTAGAATGGTTGCTGCCCTGTTTCAAAGTTCATTACGTGCCAGACACTGTGCCCAGCACTTTATTTGTATTATGGGTTCATTCAGTTTTCACAACATGCCCAGGATCAGAGGAAGATGAATTTGATGTGAAGCAAACAAAGTTTACGTTTTAGGGCCCCCTCACTTGCGTGGACATTTTCTGAGGCTCTAGGATCGCTGCTATTCGTTTGTCTGTTTCATTGTTTTTTTAATTTGCAAAAGTAAATGTTTTTTTTTTAATCTCAGTCATAATTTTATTTTTTATTTTTTTTAAATATAATTTACTGTCACGTTGGCTAACATACAGTGTATACAGTGTGCTCTTGGTTTTGGGGGTAGATTCCCGTGGTTCATCGCTTACATACAACACCCAGTGTTCATCCCAACAAGTGCCCTCCTCAATGCCCATCACCCATTTTCCCCTCTCCCCCTTCCGCCCCCATTAACCCTCAGTTTGTTCTATTTAAGAGTCTCTTATGGTTTGCCTCCCTCCCTCTTTGTTGGTAACTATTTTTCCCAGTTTGCTTCTCCCATGGTCTTCTGTTAAATTCCTCAAGATCCACATATGAGTGAAAACATATGATATCTGTCCTTCTCTCACTGACTTATTTCACTCAGCATAATACCTTCCAGTTCTATCCACGTTGCTGCAAATAGCATGGTTTCATTCTTTTTCATTGCCCAATAGTATTCCAATTAAAAATAGAACTACTCTACAACCAGCAATGGCACTCCTAGGAATTTATCCAAAGGATACAGGAGTGCTGATTCATAGGGGCACATGTACCCCAATGTTTATAGCAGCACTTTCAACAATAGCCAAATTATGGAAAAAGCCCAAATGTCCATCAACTGATGGATAGATAAAGATGATGTGGTTTATATATGCGAACATCAACGTTTTAACTGCAGTGGTTTAAGATGGCTAAGTCTTTCCCCTGGGACATCTCCTTTGTTATACACCCCTCTGTGTTGGTTACTGGTGGAAACATTGAGAGCATTTGGAATTTGGATTTGGGATTCCGCTCCAGGAATAGATTAGGATGGGCTTAGTGGGATATGTTTATGTGGTTCTCACTCATTCCCAACCCACCAGAGGAGGGAATGGGGAGAGCTTCCAGGAACATTCCTGCCCCTACTGTGCTGACTCACCTGGTGTATTGATACAAAACAGCAGGCCCAGAGGTGGTATTGCAGTGGGAACCGAAAGAAATGTAGGTAACACAGGAGAAATTAGGCTTGAATTTCATGGAGTCAGAAGCTAGTCGTTGGGAAAATTCTTCTAAAACATAGATCTCATGTATGAAAAAAAACCTACTCGTTGGAGATTTCCCCAAATTTGATGACGATCCTAAAAATGTACATGATGTTACCAACAGTGAGTTGTGAAGCTGAAAGTAAATTTTCTAAGCCATGAATAATAATTTTAATTTTCTGTCAACCATACTCAAAAAAAAGAATTGTTTGTTCTCTGTAGAAAATGCTGTTTTAAATTATTGTTATATTGAAGACAGAGCATGCAGATGGAACATAAAGGATACAAATATTATAGAGGTTTATTAGTTATTAATAAGAACTATTTATTATTATTATTATTATTATTATTATTATTATTAAATTTTAAATACACTCTATGACCAGCAGAGAGCCCAACATGGGGCTTGAACTCACGACCCTGAGATTAAGACTTGAGCTGAGATCAAGAGTCAGTCGCTTAACTGACTGAACCACTCAGGCACCCCAAGAACTATTATTTTTAAAAATCTTATAATGTTTGGGCATTTATAAACCTTTAAAAGTTAGAATCTACTGTTACTTCCTAAAGATAATTACCAACTTTTTAAAATAAACTAGTCTTTTCTTGTAAGTTTATTTATTTATTTTGAGAGAGAGAGGAGGGGAGGGACAGAGAGAGGGAGAGGGAAAATGACAGAGAGAGAGAGAGAGAGAGAGAGAGAGAGAGAGAGAGAGAATCCCAAGTAGGCTCCACTGACCCAGATGTGGGGGCTCAAACTCACAAACCGTGAGATCATGACCCGAACTGAAATCAAGAAATCAGATGCTTAACCAAATGAGCCACATGGGCACCCTGAGAATTATTAATTTAGTATAATAATAATTTTTAAATTAGAATTTTTTTAGATTTCTTAGAGTTATTTTTAGAATTTTAAGAATTATTAGAATTATTTAAACATTAGTATTATTTTTAAAAATCTACTGTCTGTCTTTTGTATTTTAATTTTTTTATTCTTTTACTTAAAGGGTGTGTAACCTTCAGACCCCACAAAAGTATACAAATGGCTTGACCAATAGAGACTTTTATTTCTCATAAATAAAACATGTGGAGATAGATGGTTTCAGGGAAAGTCGATTCACAATCTACACACTGTCAGACCCTATAGCTTTTCTGTGATCTTCTTGGCTTTCTCCTCTTTTTTTTTTCTTCAATTTTTCAATGTTTATTTTATTTATTTTTGAGAGAGAGAGAGAGAGAGAGTGAGCATGAGTGGGGGAGGGGCAGAAAGAGTGGAAGACACAGAATCTGAAGCAGGCTCCATGCTCTGGGCTGTCAGCACCGAGCCCAGTGTGGGGCTTTAACTCATGAACTGTGAGAACCTGAGCTGAAGTCGGGCACTGACTGAGCCACCCAGGTGCCCCTTGGCTTTCCCCTCCTAACTGCAAGTTGGGTGATGTAGCGACCATCGTCACAAAATTGCACAATCATGTCTAAAATTATGAAGACAGAAAGATGGGCTTGCTTTCTTCTCATTTCTCTCCTGCTGTCAGGGAGGGAAGTCTTTCCCCAGTGCTTTCCAGCAGATTTCCCTTTATATCCAGTCCAGATACAGTCATACGGCCAAACCTAGAGCAGTCACTGACAAATGGAAATAGATTATGTTCCATCTAGAAATCAAAATCCATCCCTAGGACAGGACACATTTCCCTGAATACCTGAACAGACCCAGCACTACTTTGTCGACAAAGATGGAACAACTGCTGGTTAGGCAACCAACAGTGGTCACAATGGTGCCATGGTCCCTTTTTTGCACATAAATTAAGGCTCAGTGACATGAAGTGATGTCTGCAAAGTGACACACTTAGAAAAGTGTCACTTAGAAAGTGGTGAAATTAGAAAACCCATGTGTGTTTGTCTCTGAAACCCACTGATGCTTTCTACCAAGTCCTATAGCCTTCCCAACCCACAGGGCCATATGCCTGGTGCATACTAGAAAGTTCTAGAACGTTGTGGAGCATGGCCAATGGCTGAGGTGGAGAATAGGGCAGCTGAATGCCGGCAAGAAAGTTTCACAGGATCAGGGAAGAGGAGGGTGCTCTGGCTCCGAGCCTGGAGAGCAAATAGCAATAAGGACCAGTACAGATGCCCAGTATACATTTTTAGTTCTTGCTGAGTAAAAAAGGGAATTTCAGGTGGTAAGGGGTAATGTAAAGAAAATAATAATGGAAAGCAAAGGGGTTGAGTATAAGGAAAGACTGGCTTTGAATTATAATATGCCATTTATAAGATATGCTTCTCTCTTGAGATATTTGATCTTAAAATATGTTTTCAAAGAAGGGATATCTACTGTGGCTTGTGCGGATCAAAGAAAAGTCAGAGCAACTACCAGCTTTATGCCCCTTCCTTTACAGGGGAGGAAACTGAGGCCCATAGAGGGAAAGTGACTTGCCAAAGAAGGCTCACACACATGGTAGCAAAACTCTCGTCTACAAAATAGGGTTATTTTATTTTTCAGTCATCTTTTCAAGAGTGCCATTCTAGATCCTGAAGTAGGAAGGCATCTTTCTGTCCTCACTTCCTGATACGACCTACTCAGAAGATGATTTACGGTTAATGACTTGCTCCTTTCCTTGTGGAAGCATGTGTATGATGATTCCGAGCTGTACTATCCAATATGTGATTAAGTGCTGCTTTTGAATGACTGTCTCCACTTCCAACACAGTGCTAGAAAGTGTCGAATCCAATAGTGATTAGGGATAACATTCCACACTGGATTCGTGGGATTCTTACTAAGGGTGCATTCCTCAGGGGCTAGCCCTCAGTTTCTGGTCCTGCAAAGGCATTCCTGCATCCCCCAAAGATATACAACATGCCAAATATGTGCTCTGAACTCAATTTATGATTACAGAAAGAAAGAAGTTATTTTTAAAAATTAGGTCCTTGGGGAGCCTTTGTGGTTTAATCAGTTGAGTGTCCTGCTCTTGATTTCAGCTCAGGTCATGATCCCAGGATCCTAGGATTGAGTCCCATGTCAGACTTTGCACTCATTGTGGAGCCTGTTTGGGATTCTCTCTCTCTCTCTCTCTCTCTCTCTCCCCCACCCCTCCCCCCTCAAAATAAATAAATACATAACAAGTAATAAAAATTAGGTTCTGGAAGGCAGTTCAAAAAAAATTTTTATGCTTATTTATTTTGATTGAGCAAAAGAGAGAAAGAGAGAGAGGGGGAGCAGAAGGGGCAGAGAGAGGGAGAGAGAATCCCAAGCAAACCTCATACTGTCAGTGCAGAGCCCTATGCGGGGCTTGAGCTCATGACCCATGACATCATGACCTGAGCCAAAGTCAGATGCTTACTGGACTGAGCCACCCAGGCACCCCTCATATTTGCGTCTAGTTTGTTTCTGGTCACACGGCAGGGATGTGAGAGAATGTCCATAGAACACATCAGTTGTGATAAGAATCCGGAAAACCTTAACGGTTGGGCTGACACCCCAAGATCATAGAGTGGGTGGCTTCCGCAACAGAAATATATTTACTCACAGTTCTGGCAACTGGAAAGTCTGAAGTCAAGGTGCTGGCTGACAGTTTCTGGTGAGAACTCTCTTCTTGGCTTGCACTTGGCAGCCTTTTTGCTTTGTCCTCACGTGATGGAGAAAGAGGTGTCTCTGATGTCTCTTCCTCTTCTTCTAAGGGCACCAGCCCTAGTGGATTAGGACCCTTCCTTTATGGCCTCATTTAATTTTCCTCCCCTCCCCAGAGGCCCCGTCTCCTAATACAGTCACATTAGGGGTTAGGGCCTCAACTTATGAATGCAGGGGGGAGGGGGGACATAAACATGCAATCCCTAAGAGGGTCTTCATAGGGAATGGAGGTAACCTGTGCGGGCCTCGCTCAGTCTTGCAGCTCCAGTGCGATGGGACGTGCATGACTCTGGAACCACATGGGCAGTTTGCATCCCTGCTCCCTGCGTCTGGCTGTGTGCTGTGCGACACGGGGCAATTTCCTTAATCTACCTGTGCCTTACTTTCCTTATCTGTAAAATGAAGCCGATAACCGTATCTAACAAGGCTATAGGAAGTGAATAAAGGTAGAGCGCTCAGGAGAGGAACCGGCCTGCAGACACGTGATCAATTCCCTTCAAACCAGGGGAGATTCCGTGGGCCCTTCATGCCTCTGACAGTTTACAGCAGTATTTCCCAAAGTGCCATCAAATTCTCTAGATCTGGATCCAGCAATATGAGATTTTAGCACACTCCCAAAGTGCCTGAGAGGCAGGCTTAAATTGGAGACTCACCAGCCTACCTGCTAAGGGAGGTTGGTTGAATTGGTCTGGTTCTCTGTAACTTCCTCTCTTTATTTTGTTCTCAGATACAAAATGCGTCTTTCTTCCTTGGGGTTGAAAGGAAAGTATCTGCAAGGGAGATCCCCCTTGCTGCTCTGTACAGCTGACATCAGTGCCTACTAGGCTGGGTCCTTAGACACCTGTCTCATTTGGGGTCAGTGTGATCGGAGAGCCGGTTGCCTGCACGAAAAGGATACAGGCAAACTGAGGTGTTAGCCATGGAGTTAGGATTGTGGGAATACGTTTTTCAATTGCCATCAGATTGCAAAAACGTTGTGGGGACCCTGGAAACAACTATCTCCCTTATTTGAGATGATGTCGCAGGGAGGGCTCAGAAAGCTGTGGCTGAACTTCTGCCAGACTCAGTGGGTGGTCCCTGGATGTGGCCCCTATACTCATACTGGGTCCTTCCCCCCCCCCCGCCCCCCCCACACCAAAAAAAATAGTGATTTTATATTATGATGATTGGGCCCCGTCAAAAAACCAGAAATAGCAAAATGAAAATGACTAAATCAATAAAAAAGTATTTAGTAAGAGTTTATTGTGCATTTAAAGACAGCTTGGGAGCTGGGAGCTTTCAAATTTTAAACGGATGTGAAGCTCAGGGCCATGATATTACAGGATGGCTTATAACATGAAAATGAGGAAGTTGTTTCACTTTGATGATGACTGGTTATTACAATGAGAGGTTCCAGGGGCAGCTGGGTGGCTCAGTCAGTTGAGCATTCCACTCTTGATTTCGGCTAAGGTCACGATCTCCTGGTTCGTGGCTCCGAAAGTCACGCTCTGCACCCACAGTGAGGAACCTGCTTGGCATTCTCTCTCCCTCTCTTTCTGCCCCTCCCCCACTCATGCACACGTGCACACACGTGCACACACACACACACACACACACTCTCTCTCTCTCAAAATAAATGATTAAACATTAAAAAAAAAACCACTGAGAGTTTCCCTATGGGCAGGGGCTTGGTTAAAAGGGATCATCTATTCCCTCACCAGGAGAGATACTGTTCAAGGGTCCAAAGTTGCAACCAGTAGCTAAATAAATCCTGCAAATCTAACGCACCGCATAATCATTGTTGTAACGTTATTGTAATAGTGTCCATAATATTGTAATAGAAACATCAAGCTTGCTAAGAGACTAGAACTTAATTGTTCGCCACAAAAAAAAGAAATGATAGTATGTGAGAGGTGTTAGGTACCACATCATTGTCAATCATACTGCAATACATAAATGTATCAAATCAAAATGTCACACACCTTAAACTTATACAATGTTGTACATCAAATATATTTCAGTAAAAAAAATTTTAAAAACCTGATTATCTTATACCATTTGTAGAAAGAGGACTTTAGTTTTCTTTTATTATCAGAGGCATTTACAAGAAATAACCTAAGTTTGGTTTCACTTATGTTCATGAAATAAGCTAGATTTAGTTTGGCTTAAATGGTTTTATGTGCTTAGAGCATGCTCTTCATTTTGTATTTAATTTTAACAGCCCCCCAAAGCAAACAAGCCTTTGGTCTCAGTTTGGATTCCCCCAGAAGCAGAGCCAGAGGCAAGGATTTGTTTGAGTGGAAAGAGTTGACTTGGGAGGTAGTGTCTGGAAACACCAGGCTGGGGAGGGGAGCAGAGGGGAGTGAGCGGGGGAAGGGAAGAAAGCCAATGAATGGGGCATTATCAGGAAAGTTTCTAATGTGTCTCTGTTCTGTGGAGAACTCTGGGACCCCATATGAACAGGTGCCTCACAGTGATTCAACTAGATGGGCCAGGGGGATGGGGCATTTATCTCATAGTTTCCTATCATTGGTTGAGATTGATCTAGGAAGCATTTACTTTCTAGCCTGTCTGGTTTACCTCACATGACAGCCAATCTTGCTCTCACGGGCTAAGAAAAGTAACAGATATTCAGAGTTGCAAGTTTGGGGCGTGTAGAGGTGCGTCTGATACAGTTGGGCAGGTTACCAACAGCGTCTGATACATCGGCAAA
This sequence comes from Lynx rufus, assembly GCF_022079265.1. Classification (NCBI taxonomy): domain Eukaryota; kingdom Metazoa; phylum Chordata; class Mammalia; order Carnivora; family Felidae; genus Lynx; species Lynx rufus. The sequence goes on from NW_025814838.1 coordinate 13,956,933, forward strand.
ATGACGGCCCCTGTACTGGGTGCCTTGCAGGTATGAAGTCACAATGGCCAACGTGGATGGAGCATTTACTATGCCCGCTGCAGATATCCTCGCTCCTCAGGTGTGGCCTGTGGACCAGCAGGGTCCACATCACCCAGATGCTTACATGAGATGCAGGATCTCAGGGCTCATCCCAGGCCTACTGAGTCAGAGGCTGAATTTCAGCCAGATCCCAGGTGTCCAGATGTACACAGGCATCCTCCTGATCTGTGCTAGGACACCGGGGCCACACCTGACTGGCCTGTTGTGTGGCACTGAACAAATGGAGAGCTCCAGTGTCAGGCAAGAAAGCCACACACCCATGGAAGGAAACAGAAATAATGGTGCCAGGAGTGACTTGCAAACTGGATCAGGAGGTTGGGGATGAGGACTTGAGTAGGCTCTTCTCAGCGCACTTGTGAGGCAGCCCTGCAGACTCAGAAATAACCAAGGGAGACCTCGAGGTGCGGTAAAGTCACATGGTTCTTGGCTGGGGATGAAAAGCCATTGCAACTTAAGTGTTTGTGCTGATTGGACACCATTTGAGGTTAAGCCAGGTGAAGCCTGGGCCATTTAGGATATATCCATGCACGTTTCCGCACCAGATTGGGTGCCGCTGGAAGGAAGGACCCAGGTCTTGTATAACTTTATTTAATTAAAAAAAATTTTAATGTTTATTTATTTTTGAGAGAGAGAGAGGGAGGGAGAGAGAGAGAGAGAGAAAGAGATAGAGCGCAAGCAGGGGAGGGGCAGAGAGAGAGGGGGAGACAAAGAATCCCAAGCAGGCTCCAAGCTCCGAGCTGTCAGCACAGAGCCTGACATGGGGCTCGAACTCAGGAACTGCGAGATCATGACCTGAGCCGAAGTCAGACGCTTAACCAACTGAGCCACCCAGCTGCCCCTTGTATAACTTTGTATTACCAGCACCTGGTACACAAAATTCATGCTCCACTGATGATGCTTGCTGAATGGCTTAGTGGACTCCATTCATTCATTTAACAAATAATTAGTGGATGTCTATTACAGCCCAGGCACTGGGTGAGAGCTGAGTTGTTAACATTGGTGTATCAACCAAGTTGGTGGCTGCCCTTGTGAGCGTGTCATCTTGCAGGGGGTGGACAGGCATGTAAAATTAATATATAATTGCAATTTATGAAAAGTGTTATATAGGGTATGTAGGGACAGGGATTAATGGGGAGGGGGTAGGCCCTCAGGGTACCAGGAAAACCCCTTTGACGACTGACGTCCAAGCCAAGAACTGAAGAACGAGAGGGATTGAGCCATAGGAAAGTGGATGAGCATTTTAAGCAGACATCACAGCCTGCACAAAGGCCCTGAGAGAAGAGTGAATGGAGTCGTTATGTGATTTATAAGAAATGTAACCCACACTTGAGAATCTCTGCTCACTAAACAACCACACTAGTTAGGTAACCTAAAACCTGAAAGAGGAGGTAAGTCAAGTCTGTCTGGGACAAAACAGACTATCCTGTGAGTTCTTGGTAGTGACTTAGTTTGTGCTCCCAGTGAGAGGGGAGTCACCCGCTTGGCAAATCCAGGCAAATCCAAAATCCAGTTTGGGATTTTGAGACGTTAGCAACTGTCTTATAAAGGTTTCTAATTCATTACGTTTTCCCCCACTGTTGATCACGGAAGATGAAAAGTATGAGTCATGCAATTTAGGATGTGTCATAGTGTTACATTTCAGGGCCAAGTTCCAAAAGAAAGGAATATTTTTTTCTCTGAATATAATGGAAAAGTTCTAGCTCTGCTGTTACTATTTATGTGACCCTGAACATGTTGCCTAAACTTCTCACATCTGGTTTCTTCTTCTCTGAAACAGTTACAGTGATGCCCTTGATGTTTATGAGAACTGAGTCAGTTTAATGAATAAGGATTTACTGAGCACTTAAGTCAGTCCCTCATTTGGCAACTATTTGTTACTTCCTTCTCCATAAGTTCCAGGCACCTTATGAGGCTTAGGAGATGTAATAATCAGCAAGACATACATCCTGGCTTCCGAGAGCTTATGGTCCACTAGGAAAAACAGAGGATTAAAGCGTAGCAGATGTGAATTTAAAACCAAACTATGAGGATGCAAGAAATCGCGAAGATATATCTACTTTCTAGAAATCAAGTTAGGTCTCATTCCCAGCCCCGGTCACATCTGGTTGGCAGATAATTCTGTCTCGGGCATTATTAGGACTCGCTCCTTTAATGTGGGACTTGGTAACAGACCTTGATTTCAGCCTGGTGAAACTCTGAGCAGGGGACTTAGTCATGTCCTACCCAGACTCCTGGAAACTAGGAGATGACAAGTTTGTGTTGTCCTAAAGTCACACAATTGGTGGTGATCTGTTGTTCAGCAATAGAAAGTGAATACACAGGTGTCTCCAACCTTCCTCAGCTCTACCCTGGCTTCTGTCGAGGGCCCTGTTGAGCACGCCTTCACATCTCTTGCTGTTGTTTCCATGACACCTAAGAAACAGGCATTCTTGCTGAGCAGGAGCTCAGACAGGGTGGGGGGGCCAACCCTTCTGCAGGGTACTAGAACTTCAAGTCCTTGTGCTGAACACAGATCCCCATTGTTCAGCCTTACTCAGAGGGGATCTCTTTTTCTCACAGCCAGACCCCAAAGCCATACTTCCCTCTCACCATTTCCCTTCTGGGATGATACTAGAAATGGCTTAGGAGTTCACAAGAGGCAGAAAACACCCAGATTCTGAATTTGCTTTAGAATGATGTGGACGCAAAGGGTCGTATAGGCTCTTGGGATTAGTGTGTGTGTGTGTGTGGTGCGGTTGAGATGGGAAGCATGGAAAGTGAAGCATTGCTATCTCTCGTTGACTCTGGTCCTGCCACAGCAGTGAAAAGCAAACACCAAGAAACATCTCAGTCTGTTTTCCTACCATGCTAGTGATGGCAATGTACTGTTTCAAGGGCTGTGATGGGAGAACCCACCATGTAACAGAAGCACATGGCAGGAGCCTTCAGCGGGTCCTCATGGGCCTTGAAGAGGAGTTAGGTGGTCATGTAGCCTGAGAACAAATGAACGAGAAGGAGCCAGCTAGGGAAAAGGATAAGTGAGCTGGGGGACGTGGGGAGGGAACGTGTTACTGGCTCAAAGTCATGAGAGAACATGGCACATTTGAAGCGTGAAAGAACCAAACACAGGGGTGCCTGGGTTGCTCAGCTGGTTGAGTGTGTGACTTTGGCTCAGGTTATGATCTCACAATTCATGAGTTTGAGCCCCACATTGGGCTTGCTGCTGTGCACACAGGGCCTGCTTTGGATCCTCTGTCCCCACCCCCTCTCTGCACCTCCCCAACTGTGCTCTCTCAAAAATAAAAAAAAATAAAAGAAGCAAACCTGAAGTGGAGGGAGAAGGGGCTGGGGGCTAGGAGTTAAGGCTGAATAATAAAAGGAAGGGCCAGGCCAGGCAAAGCCATGACAACCCAATTAAAGAATTAACATGATTCTTGTATCGGTCAGCTTTAGGACCATAGTAACTCTGCATAACAAAGACCTCCCAAACTCACTGGACTATAAAAACAAGCGCTTATGTTTTGCTTATGGGTCTCTGTAGAGGCTGTGACGCTTGTGGCCTTGGCGGGGATCAGCTAGATTTGGATCTAGGCTGGGCATTGGGTCTGTTCCACCTGCCTCCTCATTCTCTTTGGGCCAACGGCTACATGGGGCAGGTTTTTCTCATGGCAGATGGCAGGTTTGCAAGAAGGCGAGAAGAAACACGTCATGTTTCTTAAGGTCTCAGCTGGGAACTGGCACAATGACAGTTCCACTCAGGTTCCATTGGCCAAGGCAAGTCACAGGGCCAACCCAACATCACTGAGGCAGGGAAGGTCACTTTGCCCACAGTGGGAGACGCTGCAGAGACCCATGGCAAAGAGCATGAATGTACAGTTTCTAATTCAGGGAGTGAGGAACATAGTGGGAATAATAACCCACCTGTCACAGCATCCATGGATAACAGACACGTATGCCAGGGTTTTAGAGAAAGCCGTGAATTAATGACCAGAAACACTGTGCTAACAAGAGCTAGGCTCAGACAGCCCCCTGCACAAGTCCTGAGGGGTATGGCACCATCCATGTTTCTTGGTCACACTTGGTCACCTGGGCCCCAAAGCCAGACTGTCTGTTCCTAGAGAGTCACACAGTCTTTCATAAACTTCTGTGCTTTCCTTCAACCTTGGTCCTTTAGAGGACTAAAAGCTTAACCGGCAAGACTGGAATATTTTATTTGGCTGCCCAACACAATCCCCTTCCACCATCATCTCCTGCCCCAAATCCCTCCCTACAAAGGACCCAAACAATATTGATAAATGGAAAAATCCATAGCATCATTGAGAAACCAAAAGGGAGTGGCCAGGGACCAGAAGCTATGAGAAATTCCTGTGAGAAGGTAGATGACATCTGACTGAAGGAGGTCAAGTGGGTGGGAGGTTTGGGGAGAGGACCAGATACACAATTTGCAGGGACGAGTACAAAAAGAAAAGGCTGGGCCTTTGTTCAAAAATTACTAAAAATTTCAAGATGGCAACACAAGAGACAAGCATGGGAGTCTCCTAAGAGTGGGGTCCATGTGTCACATGCCCAAGAAGCCAGCCCCACTTGGGGCATTTCAGTCCCTCTCACAGTGGATGCAGTGAGCAGGAGGGGGTCGGGAGTGACCATTATGAGGATTGGTTTGGAAGGTTTGGAACTGGGGCAGCTGCTTGTTTCAGGGCCCTTCCTCTCCCAACCCTGAAACCTCCATCAATTCCAGGCACAGTATTGATTCTCCTAGGCTGGGGTTCTGTGCTAGTTTGCTAAAGGCTGCTGCAATGATCAACCACCAATGGAAACTGACTTTGTCACAGTTCTGAGAACTGAGATCCAGGTGTCTGCAGGGCTGGTTCCTTCTGAGGCTGGGAGGGAGAATCTGTTCCATGCCCCTCCCCTGGTTTCTGGTGATTTGTTGGCCATCTCTGGTCCTTGGCCTGTGGAACAGGATCCAGTCTCTACCTTCACCCTCCCAAGGCATTCTCCCTGTGTGTGGGTCTCTGTGTCCAAATTTCCACTTTTTATAAGACACAACTTGTATCGGATGAGGGGCCCACCCTACTCCAGCATGACCGCATCTTAACTAACTACATCCACAATAACCGTATTCCCAGATAAGGTCACATTCTAAAACAGTGGGGGTTAGGACTCCAACATGGGAATTTGAGATGGAAACAGCTCAACCCACAACAGGTGTATTGTGGGTGCTTGGGCCAGAGGTGCAGGGTCATGCCCTGACATAGACCTTTTCCCTCCCAGGAGCCTGGTATTAGGAAAGCTGCACCCATCACCTGGCAGGCCACTCCTTCAATCCCCACCGACCCCCAATCACAGCAGATGTCCATAAACAGACACCAGCACACCAGGACCATCAAACACTTGGGGCAAACCAAATGTCAGGGAACGAGAGTTGCTTCCGAAGAACATCATTTGACTAAGCTGCGTCATTTATCCAAAACAGATGGCCTTTTTATACTCCTCTGACAGTCCCTGAGTTGTTCCCTTAATTACCCAACAGGTGCAGTCATTTCTTGATCCACCTTAGCTGCAGTCAGATTGCAGAGCTCTAAAACATTGTGACTTGGCTCACGGGGTTATCCAAGATCCGAGGTTGTCACTGTAGATACACATTGGAGTGATCTGGGGAGCTCTGAAAAAAAAAAAATACTCATTGCCTGAGTCCCACCATTTAATTGGGCTGGGGTGCAGTGTGGGCAATGAGATTTCACTTTTTAAAGCTCTAAGGTGATTACAGTGTGCAGCTAAGGTAGAGAACCACTGGCTTGGAACTCTTTCAGAACCCAGCCATCTGCGTAGCTGTAATGATGCATATTGATTGCAGATGGCAGTGGCATTGGGTTTGTTGAGGGCTGGGTTTTTTTGTTGTTGTTGTTTGTTGCTTCCAAATGAAATGCTTCAGTATCTCTATACTTTAACTCTGAAGCGCTGTGTGCTCTATTTTCTTTTCTTGAACCGAACTTTGTTCAGCTGCTAAGGGGCCACATCTTTGCCCTATGGAGCTTTACTTTTGCTTACAGAGGCAGGGACTCAGCTGGAAACTGAGGCCTGTGACAGCACAGTGAATTGTACTAAGCTGAATTCGACAGGTAATAGGCTTGCATTTAGCGGTTTATTATAAGGAGCAACAGATCATCTGTTTTCCAAGGATGCAGGTTGATGGAGCTCACTCTACTCATGAGGAAACACTGGTATGTGGCTTCAGTGAACCTCACACAATGTCTCTCCCACTCTCTCCTTTTCTTCCTCTTACTATCTCTCTATCTCTCTACTATCTTATCTCTTTCTCCTCCTTTTTTTTCCAGTTTTTTTTTTATAGAGAGAGAGAGGGGGAGAGAGAGAGAGAGAGAGAAAGAGTCCCAAGCAGGCTTTGCACTGTCAACGCAGAGCCTGACATGGGACTCGAACTCATGAACTGCGAGATCATGACATGAGCCACGCAGGTGCCCATCTTTCTCTTATGTTCTACCTCATGTTCTCTCCCTCTTTCTCCTTCTCGCCTCAAACTTCTTGCTCTCACAGGTTGTCATGGTCAAGGTGCATACACCTCAGTCTTCTGAGATGACTCATGTTGCCTCTTGCAGAAGACTCGAGGAGAAACCACACAACCGAGAGAGCTAAGTGAAGTCTTTGTCCTTGTTTCCCTCACCCATGATGTCCTCTCTCTAAATCTGCTGTGTCACTCTGTTTTCTGGTCCCAGAAGCTACTTGGGGAAGCTGGCTAAAGAATGTAGGCAATAATAATAGCAAGTGACTATAACATGTTTATTACATGCCAGGTACCCTTTCGAGTGTGTTTGACAGATAAAGAAACAGATGCCTAGACACAGAAGGTGATTTCAAGCCCAGCTTGTCTGCTCCAGAGTCTGTGCTCTTAAAATTTGACTTTATAGGGGAGCCTGGGTGGCTCAGTCAGTTAAGGGTCTGATTTTGGCTCAGGTCATGATCTCACAGTCCGTGAGTTTGAGCTCTGTGTCAAGCTCTGTGCTGACAGCTCAGGGCCTGGAGCCTGCTTCGGATTCTGTGTCTCCCTCTCTCTCTCCCCCTCCTCCACTCATGCTCTGTCTCTGTCTCTCAAAAATGAATAAATGTTAAAAAAAAATTTTTTTTTTAAACTTGACTTTATATTGCAAGCATTTCAGAAGGAGGCATTGGGGGAGGAAGAAAGATCACAGTCAGAGAAGGACAGATAAAAATAATCAAGTAGAGACAAAAGATGGACATACAAAGGGATGAAAGGAGACGGTCACTAAGATGCAAAGAACTCAGAGACTGAATGGAACTATAAAAACCACAACAGAACTGAGAGAGAGAGGGAGAGAGAGAGGGAGGGAGGGAGGGAGAGAGAGGAAGTGGGAGAGAGAGGGAGGGAGGGAGAGAGAGAGAGAGACCCTATAAACACACTTCATACTGCTTCTCTGAATTGGGTAAAAGAACTCTATGGGGCATAATTTCAATGAGAGACTCCCAACTCTGTGAAATGTAGGTCTGGTTCAGGTGTGATTTGGAGAATATTCTTATGTCATGGTTCACTGGTTTTAGAAAATGCATGCTTACTTCTGGTTCACCTGGTGAACCCTTTGAAAAGAGAGAGAAGGAAAAAATTCCCCTGATTCTAGGCCCTAGAAAAAAAACAAAAGCAAAAACATAACAGTATTTAAGTTCTGTTTAATTCAGCCTTCAGTAAACAAAAGCAAAGCACTCTGATTTTTTTTTTTCAAGTTTTATCATTTGCTCTTCCCAGTTGGGGATCTTGAAAGACCCCATTGTATCAAGTGCCTAACTCAGAATTGTCCTGAGAAGTTGGGATAATGAAGTGTGATGGGGGTGCATTTCCCAGATTTGATTTTCCAAGGGCACCCATCCTAGGGAGGCGGGTCAGTCCTTTGGGGTGAATGGGACTCATCCACAGTTACAGCTGATGGAGATACTGCATTGTGATTTGCACACCAATCCCAGCTTCCTCAGCAAATTCATTTTGCTTCTTTAATTACTTAATGCAGTAGGTCTTGTGATGTTAGAGACCTAGGACCTGTCCTTTGTGGTCCATTGGTGGGACTCTGCATCACCGGGAGGACCTGTTTCCCTTCCAAGTGACGTTGGAAGGCTGCCATTTGCTCATTCGATGCTGTAGTCACTCGGCTGTAAGATGGGGACAATTTAATTCAATAAATGAGCTATGTCCTTCAGTAGGTGAGTAGATAAATGAACTGTGGTACATCCAGATAGTGGAGTATTAGTCAACATTAAAAAGAAATGAGCTACTAAGCCATGGAAAGACACGGAGGAACCTTAAAAGCAAATGGCTAAGTAAAAGAAGCCAATCTGAAAGGGCTATGTACTCTATATGCAAATGCATATACAGGTATATGACGTTCTTTGAATTTTGCTGTGAACCTAAAACTGCCCTGAAAAGAGTGTATTATTATTATTATTATTATTATTATTATTATTTTTACAAAAGGTCTATGTGTTAAAGACTTGATCATCTCACTTATTAGGATGCTATTAGATATGAAAATTTTTGTTCCTTCTCTACTTTTCCATCTCCTCTGGATTCGGTCCTATCTCTTGTTCATGAGTGTTGTTCTCTTCAGTCTAAATTCATTCATGATGGAATACCAACTGTGTGCCAGGTTTTCCTATTTACAGACACATAAGACTTAGGCTCAGACTGGCTACCAGTATTCCTGAAGGCCAGAGACTTTGCACGTGATAGAGCCAGATTTTTTATATTCTTGGCTTTCTCATGGCTTCCCCATCCTGAGAGTTTGCTAGGGTTTGACAGTCATTCCCATGCATGTTTCTGTAGGTTCCTCTTTGACTGCAGGGACTGAACACTCCTCATTCCCCTGCTCCATGCTGCCATTCACAAAGGCCATCCCAGGGACTGGAGATGGAATCCACCAGGACCCAGATTTTAACTAATAGGAATTGGCTTGCATCGAACAGAGCTCCCCAGGTTGGAACGGGCTGCCACAGCAGTCTTGACTTCCCCATCACCACAGATATTCAAGCAGGCAATGGACAGGCAGAAAGGCCAAATATTCTTAAACTGGGGTTCACAGGTGGGCTCTGGGGAGTCTAAAATTGCCACATTTCTCAATATGGAGATAGATGCATACCATTTGGATTGGAGATTTTCACCAGGTTTTCAAAATTGAATTTGACCTAATGATGAAGAACTCTTAAGGCCAAGGGTGGACATAAGGAAGCTATGTCCCAAACTTGACCACCTAAAAGTCTCCTGTTGGGTCATTTTCATGAGAGAAAATGAGTCATCAGGGGTAATACCTATGAAGGCATCAGCTGAAAGATTTGGGTCTTCTCCTGCACTCCAACATGGGACTCAGGGTTTTCCTGAGGTCAGTGAATTAGTTGCCTAGAGTTGCTGCCATTCAACAGGTGGCATGGAACAAAAGAATTTCATTCTCTCACAGTTCTGGAGACTAGATGTCCAAACTCAAGGTGTTGACAGGGCCATGCTTCCTCTGAAGGCTCTAGGGAAGGATCTCCACCCTCCCCCGCCTTGTCTCTTCTAGTTTCTGGCAGCCCCAGGCATTCCTTGGCTTGCGGCCACATCACTCTTTTGCCACGTGGCATTCTGTCTCCGTGTCCACATTTTCCTCTTCTTATGAAGACACCATTCTTTCTGGACTAGGGACCAGCCTATTCCAATATGACCTCAACTTACTAATGACATCTACAAGGACCCTATTTCCAACTAAGGTCACATTCTGAGGTCCTGGAGGCCAGAACCTCAACTTACCTCCTTTAGTGAATACAATTCAACCCACAGCAAAATGAATCCTGGTGCTGCTTGCACACCTGTGTAAATTTGCAAAGATAGATGAATTTTACAATATGTCGATCCTACCCTGATCAAGTACTTTTTTTTTTTTAAGTGGCAAGGAGACTTATATAAATAGTAGTGAAACTTGACCTGTCATCTGAAAATTTTAAGGCCATGTTTAGTGAACCAGCCATTTGATTTCTCAACACTAGATTTCTCTAAACACACTCACAGGAGTTTTCCACACTCACAGGAGTTTAGAGAGCAAAAAATTAGAAATAATCTAAATTTCCACCAATAGGGAAATGGTAAATAAATTGAAGTAGAGCCAACCATGGAATACTATGCAACAATGACAAAGAATGAGATAGTTTGTATTTAGTGACATGGAAAGGAATCTAAGCCATATTGTTGCGGGGAGAAGAAGGCAAATAACATATAGAGAGTGTGCTACCATTTATACAAAACACAAAAATCAACATCAAAACAAATTATGCTACATGTCTCCCCAAAATACATGCATAATAAAAATATACTGAGCATAAACTATGTATGAGGCACTGTTATGATGGAATGACACTTAATTAACTTCTCATAAGAAGTTAGCTAATATTATTATACCCCATTTAATGAATAGGAAGCTAAGGAAGAGAGAAAGTTCCTCCTCTAAAGTTACTGAGTGGTGGAATTGGAATTTGTAACCTAGGCTTGTCTGAATTCAAAGGGATATTTCTTCTGCTGTGTTATGTGTTCTGCCTGGAAGAATACCTAATAGTAATGAGTAGTTACCTCCAAGAGTGAAGTATGGGGGAGGGGTTCCATGACTCCAGACAGTAGTGAATGAGATGTTAGCCTTTAATTTTTTGACAATTATAGGAAACAATGCAGAGAGATACTGTGTAACGTTTACTCAGTTTCTACCAATGATGATAATATCTTGCAAAATTATAGTAAAATATTACAACCAGAATACTGACATTGATATAATCCACTGATCTTGTTTACATTTACCCACTTTTACTTGTACTCATTCATGTGTGTGTTTTTAGCTCTATGTGCCTTTTAAACCATTTTTTGAGCAATTTTAGATTCACAGAATTGAGAGGCAGGTGTACATTTCCCCATATTCTCCCTGCCCCAACACATGCATAACCTCCCCCGTTATCAATATCCACCCCCCCCGAATGGTACATTATTATAAATGATGAACCTACATTGACAAATCACTATCACCCAAAGTCCACAGTTTACATTAGGTCCATCTTGGTGTTGTACATTCTCTGGGTTTGGACACATGTCACATGTATCCAGTGTCTGCACTGGAGGATTTCTGCTTTCCTACACACTTTCTGTGCTCTGCCTATTTATCTCCTCCTTTGCTTTACACACCTGGTAACCACTGATCTTTTTATTATTTCCATAGTTTTTGCTTTTCCAGAATGTCCTGTGGTTTTCTTCTAGTAGTTTCAGTTTCAGATTTTCCACTTAAATCTTTAATCCATTTTGAGTTGATCTTTATAAATCATTTGAGATAAGGTTGCCCCTATTTACATCCATCTGCAAGTGGAGATCCAGTTTTCCCAGTACCATTTATAGACAACACTATCCTTTCCCCATTGTGTGTTCTTGGCACCTTTGTCAAAGATCAATTCATTATAACTGCATGGATTTATTTCTGGACTCTCTGTTCTACTGGTCTGTATGTCTATTTTAAAGCCAGTACCATACTGTTTGGATTACTATAGCCTTGTTGAACATTTTGAAATAAGGTAGTGTGATACCTCGACTATGTTCTTCCTCAAGATAGCTTTGGATAGTTGGGGTCTTTTTTGGTTCCATATGAATTTTACAATTGTTTTTACTATTTCTGTGAAAAATACCATCGGAATTTGAATAAGATTTGCATTGAATCTGTAGATCTTTGGGGGTAGTATGGACATTTAAAAATATCCCAAACCATGAAAATAGGATATTTTTCCACTTATTTGTATCATCTTCAGTTTCTTTCATCAGCACTTATAGTTTTTAGTATCAGGTCTTTCATTTCATTGGTTAAGTGTATTCATAAGTATTTTATTCTTTTTCATCCCATTGTAAATGGGATTGCTTTCATAATTTATTTTCCACATATTTCACTGTCAGTGTGTAGCAATAGAACTGATTTTTTTGTATGTTGATTTCGTATCCTGCAACTTTACTAAATTCCTTTATTCTAACAGTTTTTTTGGTGGTGTCTTTAGGGTTTTTACATATAAGATCACATCATCTGCAACAATTTTCCTACTTCCTTACCTATTTGGATGTCATTTATTTCTTTCTGTTGTCTAATTACTTTGGCTAGGACTTCTGGTACTACATTGAATGGAAGTAGTGACAACGGTATCTTTGTCTTGTTCCTGATCCAAGAGGAAAAACTTTTAGCTTTTCATTATTAAGTATGAGTAGCTGTTGGCTTGTCACATTTGGCCTGTCTTTTGTTGAGGTATACTCCTTCTATATCTTATCATTGAAAGTTTTATTTTTTAATCATAAACAAATATTGAATAATGTCAAATACTTTTTCTGCATCTATTGAGGTAATCATATGGTTTTTATCCTTCATCCTTTTAATGTGGTGTATTACATTTATTGATTTGCATATGTTGGGCCATTCATGCATCCCAGGAATAAATCCGACTTGATCATGATATATGATGATTATAATGTGCTGTTGAATTTGGCTCATTAATATTTTCTTGAGGAATTTTGCATCTATATTTATCAGGGATATTGACCTGTAGTTTTATTTTCTTGTAGATCCTTACCTGGCTTTGATATAAAGGTAACGTTGGCCTCATAAAGTGAGTTTGGGTGTGTTCTCTTTTCTTTAGATTTTTTTGGAAGAGTTTGAGGGCTGACACTAATTTTTCTTTAAAAGTTTGGTGGAATTTACCCATAAAACCTTTTGGTTCTGGGCTTTTCTTTGTTGGGAGCTTTTTGATTACCAGTTCAATCTCCTTATTAGTAATTGATCTGTTCAACTGTCTATTTCTTCTTGATTAAGACTTGGTAAGTTATATGTTTCTAGAGATATACCTATTTCTTTTAGTTTGTCCAATTTTTTGGTATAAATTGTTCATAGTAGTCTCTTGTGATATTTTGTATTTCTGTGGTATCAGTTATAATATCTCCTTTCATTTTTTATTTTATTTATTTGAGTCTTTTTTTTCTTAGTCTAGCTAAAGGTTTATTAATATTGTTTATCTTTACAAAAAACAAATCTTAGTTTCATTGATCTTTTCTATTGTTACTCTAGTTTCTATTTCATTTATTTCTGCTCTGATATTTATTCTTTCCTTCCTTATGCTAACTTTATTTAGTTTGTCCTCCTTTTTCTACTTCCTTAAGGTGTAAAGTTAGGTTGTTTGTTTGACACTTTGTCTTTTCTTTTTTAAAAGTTATTTATTTGTTTGTTTTGAGAGAGAAAAAGAACATGTGCATGAATGGGGAAGGGTCAGAGAAAGGGGGAGAGACAGAATCCAAAGTAGGTTTCACACTGTCAATGCAGAGCCCAACATGGGGTTCGAACTCACAAACTGTGAGATCATGACCTGAGCCAAAACCAAGAGTCAGACACTTAACTGGTTCCCTTTCTCTTTTCTTCTTAGTGTGGGCATTCATTGCTATAAATTTCCCTCTTAAAACTGCTTTGGCTATCTTCCATAAGTTTTGGTATTTGATATTCCCATTTCCATTTGTCTCAAGATATTTTTTCTCCTTTTGATTTCTTCTTTGACCCACTGATTATTCAGAGGTGTACATTTAATACCTACATATTTGTGAATTTTCCAGTTTTCATCCTGTTATTGATTTCTAGTTTCATACCACTGTAACTGAAAAGATACTTGTTATGATTTCTATCTTCTAACATTGTTTAAGACTTATCTTACTTATATGATCTATCCTGGAGAATGTTCCATGTGCACTTGAAAAGAATGTGTATTCTGCTGCTATTGAATGGAATGTTATGTATATGTCTGTTGGGTGTGTTTACTCTAAAGTATAGTTTAAGTCCAGTATTTCCTTATTGATTATCTGGATGATATACCCATTGTTGAAAGTGAGGTATTGAAGTCCCCTATTATTTCATTTCTGTCTAAATTTGCCTTCAGAACTCTGCTTAATATATTCAGTATTTGCTAAATATATACAGGTGCTCTGATGTTGGGCACATGTATGTTGATAACTGTATCTTTCTAGTTAATTATAATTTTATCATTATATAATGATTTTATTTGTCTTCTGTGACAGTTTTTGACTTGAAATCTATTTTGTCTGATTTAAGTATGGTCACCCCTGCACTCTTTTGGTTACTATTTGCATTGAATATCTTTTTTCCATCCCTTTCAGGCTATGTGTGTCCTTCAATCTGAAGTGAGACTTTTTTATACAAGATATAATATATAATTGGGTCTTAATTTTTTATCCATTCAGCCACTTTATGTCTCTTGGTTGGAGTATTTAATCCATTTACATTTAAACTAATTATTGATGGCTAAGGACTTCCTATTGCCATCTTGTTAATTATTTTCTGATTGTCGTTCCTTTCCCAACCCTTCCAATAAAGTAACAGCTCAAATATAATTAATCATTCAATATTTAAACCATACAACTACTTATTTATTGATAGGTCATGACCCTGTTAGTACATACAGGCTCACTGCTGGGTCAAGTAGTATACTTTGATTATCTTTTCCCATTATGTCACTTTATGTTTTCCTTAAGTTGATAATTACCTCATTTTTTCATTTGCTTCATTTTCTATGTATAAATTACTTTACATCCTCTAGAGAACTCTAGAAATCATTTTAACACTATTTTTCTCATAGTCAAATGACTCAATTATTCTGTTGGTTCCACTGTTTTCCTGGAGATGAATCTATTCATATCTCTCATAACTCTCTGTTTTACTGCTCCAATCTGCTTTAATTGCTCTCTAGGGCTAATTCCCAGATGTCATCAAGGGATCTAGTTGTCATCATTCCTTTCAAAACAATTCTTGAAATTACATTTGCCTCTATTCTCTGCTGGATCCCTTCCTTAGGCATCTTATTTTTCTGTCTTTTTGTTTACTTCTTTTGTCTGGTGGAACACATTGTCCAACAACTTTCAGAGAACTTGCAAACTGGGGCGGGGGGGAGGAGGGGGGAGGTTCTTTCTTATACTTAACTATAGTTTGAATGGGAATAGAATTCTTATCTGGAAGCCATTATTTTCTTAACGTTTATTTATTTATTTTGAGAGAAAGAGAGGGCATGCTAGCTAGGGAGGAGCAGAGAGAGACTGAGAGAGAATCCCAAGCAGACTGTGTCAGTGCACAGCCAGACATGGGGCTTGATCTCATGAACTGGGAGATCATGATCTTAGCCAAAACCAAGAGTCAGACACTTAACTGAATGGGCCACCCAGGCTGTCCCATATCTGGAAGTCATTATTAATCAGAATTTTGACATCATTGCTATATTGCCTCTTAGTATCCAATCCCATTGTTAAGAAATCTAATACCACACTGATTTCCAATGCTTTGTGTGTTATCTGCTCTTTTTCTCTTTTAAAGCAATTTAATGTTTTTCTTTACTGACATGGTTTTTGAAGTTAATAATGATATGTCTTAGTTTTGTTTTGTTTTGTTTTGTTTTGTTTTGTTTTAAACCAGTATTTTTGTTGTTGCTGCTGTTGGTTGTTCTGGGCATTTGGTTAGGAAAAGAGTATTTTCCAAGCCTGGGAAATTTTCTTGTATTTTTTCTTTGATAATTTCCTTCCTTTGTGATTCCTGTACTTTTTTTTTTTTTGAGACTCTTAGTGAAATATTGGACCTCTTGGATTGATGCTCAAATTAAAAATGTGTGTGTGTGTGTGTGTGTGTGTGTGTGTGTGTGTGTGTGCGCGCACGCACGCGAATTTCCGTCTTTGTCTTTTGGCTCTCCTTCCTCTGAGATGTCCTTGTTTTTTTTTTTATCTTCCTACTCTTAGGCTTATTTAGTTCTTTAAAAGGATTGGTTATGATGTTTATGATGTTTTAATTTAAATGAGCTCTTCCATACATTCTGGTAATTCCTCTATTTACTGGATCCTGTTTCATGGGTGTTTCATGAATTACAATATAATATTAGCTATAATGGTAGCTAATATTAATTGAGCCAGAGAGTATTCTGAGAACTTTACAAAACTAGCTCCTTTAATTCCCAGAATTGGTTTGAAGTCAGGGAGTGGTTCTCCCAAAGAAAAGAAAGGCATCGATTACACAAGAAAAGGAAATGGATGCAGGACACCAAAGATGACAGATACCCACTACAGAATGATTCAAAGCAATACGTGCCTACCAGGGCCCAGGCACTATGACAGGCACAGGAGCTGGGAACATGGAGAGGGAAAAAGGCACCAGCCTGCTGTGTTCACATTCTTTAATACAGTTGGAAGCTAATGTCATTTGCCACTTGTCAGCCCCTGATGAATTCCTCCCCCAGTGCCTTGTAGCAGCCAGAAGCTCTGCAGGAAAGGCAGGCTGGAGGGGGAGGAGGGAAGGGAGGGGACCTAAGAGTTGCTCCTTCTTTGTGAAAAACTCTGATGGGAAAATTGTCAGCTGTACTCCCACCCTCTCTGAAAGTCAGTGTGATGCTGCGTCCATCTTAATCACCATCGGAGAGAGCATGCATTTTAATAAGCAGCATTATTCATGAAAACTTTGTTCTCCTTTCCCACTTCCTTCCAAAATAAGATAGACGTGAACTTGGAATGAACTCATTTGCCTCCTTCTTCTTGCCTCTTCTGCATATTCAAAGCTACTACCTTCTCCCTGTGGCCCCATCCTCTGAACATCTCCCGGGGAGTAGGGGAGAAATGGCTGTCCACATGGAGGGAAGGGAGGGTGTCGCTGAAGGTGCCTGGGTCACCACAGGGTAGAGCTCACTGGACTTGCCCCTGGGAAGTGACAGATGAAGGAGATGGGATTCCTGCTGTGGCAGAACTTAGATTTCATTCGTGCAATGAATAGATTATTTAACAAGTATTCATCGGCCACTTAAAGTGTACTTTGCTGAGTATACAAACAGTGAATCAGATATGATTTCTATCCCCAGAAGATCTGTCAATTTATTCAACAAATATTTTTGAGCTGTGCACAGACCCCAGACAGGATCATTAGAATGCAAGTAGTCCTTGTATTCATTGTGCTGGAGGAAGTTATTGATCACCCATATTTTCAGGCACTGTACTGGACCCTGACCCTTTGACAAGAGTCAAAGCCCTTGTGCTGTGCAGAGTCTGGAAGAGGAAAAAGCTAGAAAAAGAAAAATCAATAAAACACATTATCTGTAATGGTAAATGCCATAGATAACAGACCCATCTCAGAAATTCTCCATGGGTTTAGAGGAGCTGACCCTACTGTACTCTCAGGGATGGGCATATGAACAGGGGCAGGACTTGAGCAGAATTAATAACACAACCCAGAAACTTTGCTCTGACCCTTTGGTTATAGGCATGCAATTTATGCTAGACTTTTTTTCAGTGCATACAATCGCCCCGTTATCACATGGAGAGAGTCTGAGAATAAAACCAAGGCAGAGTAAAGTGGGGGCAAAGAGGGATAGAGATAGACCAAGCCCTCATGACATAATTTGAGTGTCTGAAATGAGTCACCTGTCCAGTTTGTGGATCATGAAATCACTCCCTTGACCTAAACCAGTTTGAGCTCTGTCCCTAAGTAATATAAGACCTGAGAGATCATCTATCCCGACTCTTTAGGCTTTGCGGAATCAGGGATGGCCATGTGTCATATATGTCCAGTTTCTACCATAGTGATTTTTTCCCCTTCGTACAGAAGAAAACCTGAGACTCAGAGAAGTTATTTTTTTCCCCAAAGTCACATAAGCAATCATGTGGCACCAATGAGATTTGGATTCAGGTTTATCTGATTCCAAAGATAAAGCTCTTAGCCATCATGGTGGAGGCCCCCTTTGCCTTTCATTCAGAAAACGTATTCTTAACTGGTAGTCACTAGAAGTTTTATGCAGAAATTGTGTGCGAATGCGCACGTGTGCACAAGCACGTTATTTAATGCTCACAAAATTTCTATGAGCTGGATAATTTTATGCTCACTTGGCAAATGAGAAACCTAAGACTCAGAGACTTAACTTGTGTGAGCTCACATACCATTCAGAGGCAAATCATGGATTAAAAGCTAAAACCCTCTTGGTCTCAAAGGCCATTCATGCTCTTTACAGCAAAATATTTCCCCAAATAATGTGATAGCAATGACCGGAGATATATTTCTATCACCAAGAATATGTATTCCCTGGTCTTGCTGCTGTCCCCTAAACCTTGGTTCTGTGTACTTTGCAAATGGAGGGGAAAGATGCTGAGTTCTTTGGATCAAAATGGTATCTTTAAAAAAATGCCTTTTCTACTTTCAACAGTTATGGAGATATCATTGTGTAGCTTACTTTTGATCTGATTTTAACAATAGCATACATCTGATAGGCTGTGTATTGTTTGCGTTTAACTCTAGAGTAAAACTGTACGGTAAAACGCAAACATTACAAAAGTACTCACAAAGTAGCCTGGGTCTCTCTCCTACCTACAGTCCCAGTCCCACTCTTCAGAGGCAGCCATCACCATGGAGTCACATGGTTATTCCAGAAATGATCCACGCACACCCAAACACCCACAGCATACAGGTTCCATGCATCACACTCCCCCCAGTCCCAAGGGGACATGTGGCAATGTCTGGAGACATTTTTTATTGTCACAACTTGAGTGACACGACTTGAGAGTGGTAGGGGATTTCTACTGACATCCAGTGGGTAGAGGCCTGGGATCCCGTTAAACATCCTACAATGCACAGAACAACCCCCACAATAAAGAATCATTGGGCCCAAGATGTCAATAACACTGAAGTGGAGAGGCCCTCATCTAAAAGATCTTACAGCAATGGGCGAGATATACAAGGCAAATAAGCTGAGAAAAGAAATGGGGGGAAAATTGGGGAGACCCCACGGAAAACCCAAGAAATGTTATTACTAATATCCTTGTTGAAAACTGGTACCAGCCTATTTGTGGGAGATTTCAACACTTTTTAGAGATACTACTTAGGATATACAGAAATACTGTAAGCATGATGGCAGTCTACATTAAAAATATAGAATTCTTTTTTTTTTACTTTCTTTAATAAAATCAAAAATATTTCAAAGAAAAGAAAAGAATCACTTTCTAACTTGCTTTTAACACCTAGCAACATAACTTGGACATCCTTCCATACCAGCTTACACTGATAAATTTTGGTGTTTTAAACAGCTTCATGGTATTCTAGTCAATAGATGTGCCATAATTCATTTAATTAGTCTGTTATTGATAAACATTTAGGTTATTTACAGCATGGGGCTCTTACAAGCCATGCAGCAAGGGAAAGCTGGTCTACATATGTCTTTGCACACAAATTAATGCACACAAATGAAGATACATTTACAGAGGGTGAAATCACTGAGCCAAAGGGAAAGCATTTTTTTCTTTGGCAAGTGTTTCCAAGTCCTTCTTTAAAGAAGCTGCACTGGTTTACACACCCACACCAATGAATGCCTCTTTTCCTCACACTCTCATCCATAGTGGGTTTTACCAAGCGTTTTAGTCCTTGTCCACCTGAGAAAAATTGGATCTCATTGCTATTTAAAATAGCATTTTATCAATCATGAGCACGGTTGCACAGCTTGGATGAGCCGAAGTTACCTGAAGTTCCTGGAAATGGTCCTTTGTTGCTAGAGGAGCAGGAGATGTGCCCTTTCAGAAGGAGGCTTTTTTTTTTTTTTTAAACACCTCCCCCCCCCTCCTAGATCCCGACTGATTCTCTCGCAGAGCCCTCAGAAAGTGTGAAGATGATGTCAACACACTTATGACTACCTGCTTCTCAGAAGCCTACAGATTCAAAGCAGGTGGGGAATCCTGGGCCAGCCCACCCACTCCCTAAGGTATCTGAGAATATTCTAGTCCTTATCTCTAAGACCAGAGGTTGTTTTTCTAGAAAGCCCAAGAGAGGTTAAAGTCGAAGCAAGTCAGAAGCTGGGCTGTACCCATGAATAAGCAGATTAATTTATCATAGGCTGATTAAAAACTAAGTTTCTGTTTCCAGGAGTAGAGTTGAGAGGGTATTTCTTCTTCTGTTACTGATGAGGTCTTTATATCAAGAAGGTGGATGACCAAAGGGGAAATAAATCAGAAGACATCTTTAATGCCACCTCCATCTTCCCAAGGGGCAGGGGAGAGGAAAGGGTCATAGTATCTCCCCACACAATGGCTACCATGGGTGCAGGACATGGTGAGCCTCCAAGAACTGCATAGTGCCTCGAATGGTTAAGAAGTAAAACGCTCTTCTAGTATGGATGATAATGGTAGCCTATGGGCAGCATACATTGACTGATGATCCCACTGCCCAGCGACAGAAATTTACAGGCACACCTTTTTATGGGGCAAGCTGAGTATTAAGAACAAATAGGTATTTAGGACGATGAGCTGTTCAGGCGCTGGTCACCCTCCAGTTCTTTTCCATGATGTCGCCAAATGCCAATCATTCATTTATATTTCAAACAGCACATTTGTTCTCAATCTTGATGCCTCATAACATTGCAGGGAAGAGAGGGTGAACAGGACTGTTCTAATATACCCTCTGTTATGACTAGACCCCGTATTATATGCCATCAGCCTATCTGAAATATTGCCTCTGGGCTATCCACTGCCTTCCCTCAGGGAGGATTCTACCTTTTTGCCCATAGTTATCAGGCTTGGCCATGTGACTTGTTTTGGTAAATGGATTCTGAATCGAAATGATGTGAGCTAATTAGGAGCCCAAGTTTGAGGAGTCATTGAGAGGTATTCTACCTCTTTTCTTTGCAACACTATCTGCAATGTCCCAGATAGGCGTTTACTATCACCCTGGATGCTTATTTTGGATTCTTCATTGTAGTATATAGAAATATAACTGATTTTTGCATATTGATATTATATTCTGTTACCTTGCTGAAATAATTTATTAGCTTCAGCAGTCTTTTTTTTTTTTATTCCTTTGGATTTCCTGTATACAAGATTATGCCATCTGTAAACAGATGCCAGGATGCCAGTTTTACTTCTTTCCTTTCAATATGGATACGTTTTAATTTATTTTTCTTGTGTATTTGCCCTGGCTAGAAACTCTAGTGCGATGTCAAATGAAAGTGGCAAAAGTGGACATCCTTATCTTTTTCCCGATCTTAAGAAGAACACTTTCAGTCCTTTACCATTAAGCATGATGTTAGCTGCAGATTTTTTATGGATGGTCTTTATTAAGTTGAAATTGTTCCTTTCTACTCCTAGTTTATTGATTATTTTTATCAGGAACAACAGTTGGATTTTTTTCAAACGATTTTTCTGCATCTATTGAAATGATCATGTGGTTCTGTCCTTAATTATATTACTCTGATAGGGGCACCTGGGTGGCTTAGTTGGTTAAGCGTTCCGACTTTGGCTCAGGTTATTATCTTGTGGTTCGTGAGTTTGAGCCCCATGTCAGACTCTGTGCTGACAGCTTACAACCTGGAGCCTGCTTCAGATTCCACATCTCTCTCTCTCTGCCCCTCCCCTTCTTGCACTCTCTCTCTTTTTTAAAAAAAATTTTTTTTAACATTTATTTATTTTTGAGACAGAGAGAGAGCGCATGAACAGGGGAGAGTCAGAGAAAGAGGGAGACAGAGAATCTGAAACAGGCTCCAGGTTCTGAGCTGTCAGCACAGAGCCTGACGCGGGGCTCGAACCCACAGACCGCGAGATCATGCCCTGAGCCGAAGTCGGACACTTAACCGACTGAGCCACCCAGGCGCCCTTGCACTCTCTCTCTTAAAAATAAATAAACATTTAAAATTTTTAAATTATATTAATCTGACATATTACATTGTTCATATATTCTACAACCTTACATTTCTGGAATAAATCCCACTTGGTTATGGTGTATAATTTTTTTTTTGTATTTTGCAGGATATGTCATTTTAGTATTTTGTTCAAGATGTGTTTATGATATTTACAAGGGATATTGGCTTGTAGTTTTCTTGTGATGTCTTTATCTGGTTTTGGTATTAAGGCCTAATATTGGCTTAATATAATGAGTTGGGAAGTATTTCCTCCCCTTCTATTTTTAAAGATTTTTGGGAAAGATTGTTGTTATATCTTCTTTAAACATTTGGTATAATTTGTCAGTAAAGCCATCTGGGTCTGGGATTTGTTTTGTGTAAAGTTTTTTCTAAACTTGATATTCAGTTTAAAAAAATTTTTTTTAACACTTATTTATTTTTGAGAGAGAGAGGGAGAGAGAGCGAGAGCATGAGCAGGAGAGGGGCAGAGAGGGAGGGAGACACAGAATATAAAGCAGGCTCCAGGCTCCGAGCTTACAGCACAGAGTCCGACACGGGGCTCGAACCCACGAACCGCAAAACCATGATCTGAGCTCAAGTCGGTTGCTTAACCAACTAAGCCACCCAGGCACCCCGATATTCAGGTGTTTAAAAATCAGTGTTGGTAATCTGTGGGTTTCTAGGAACTTGTTCATTTCATCTAGATTTTCTCATTTGTTGACATATGGTTGTTCATAATATTTTCTCAGAGTTCTTTGTATTTTTATGAGACTGGTAGTAATGACTCCACTTTCATTCCTGATTGTATTAGTAATTTGATTGCTCCCTTTTTTCTTAGCCAGTCTAACTAAGGGTTTTTCACTTTTTATATTTTCAAAGAACCGAAGTTTGGTAGTTTCATTGGTTTTCCTACATATTTTCCTTTTTTCAATTTCATTAACTGCTTTTCTAATCTTTATTGTTTCCTTCTATTTGCTTTGGGTTTAGTTTGCTCTTCTTTTCCTAGTTTGTTAATGTAGAAGACCAAGTTGTTGACTTGAGATCTTTCTGATTCTATCGTCATCAGCAAGGTTTGTTGTTGTTTGCTGTGGTTGATGTTGCTAATGCTCCTCCTGACGCTGTTGACTTTCCTGAGATATTTAAAAAATTTTTTTAAATGTTTATTTATTTTTGAGAGAACAAGAGTACAGAATGCAAGTGGGGGAGGGGCAGAGAGAGAGAGACAGACATAGAATCTGCAGCAGTCTCCAGGCTCCTAGCCGTCAACACAGAGCCCAACGCAGGGCTCAAGCTCATGAACCATGAGATCTTGACCTGAGCTGAAGTCAGATGCTTAACCAACTGAGCCACCTGGGCGCCCCATCCTGAAATGTTTTTTTTTTTTTTTAATCTGTATTGTTTGTTATGTGTGGACATTGAAGTTTCTGCTTGCTTAGCTCAGCTGAGGTTTGAATAGACATTTCCTTATTCTTGGATCAGTAAGTCACCAGGCTTTTGCCCAGTGTCTCTTTGTGTATGTTAAGGAACCCCTTCAGTGCTCAGACAGGCAATTTACAACTCTTTCTTAGCTTTCACCTCTTACTTGTGCAAAGCCTAAGGTCAGCCAGCAGTGAGAATTTAGGGTCTTGTCAATTCTTTCCTGAGTATGTTCACAGCCCAGTCTTGTGCATCTGTATAGACTTTCAGATTCTCAGAAACATGTCAGAGATTTTCAGAATCCTCAGTGGACATCTCATTTTTCACCTTTTCCTTTTAAGGTTTTTTGTCAGCTTGCAAAAATTTGTTTGCTCAGATTTTTATTGCTGCCTCAGGCAGCTGCTATGTTAAACAACTGTCGCTGATTGTTTTTGACAAATGCCTTCACGGAAGAGGCTGTTCACAAGAGAAGGCTCTGAGGTCAAGTAAATACAAGCCTTGTTAGTGTGTGTGTTTCCTGGGAAATGTCAGACAAGTCAGTAATGATAATTAACTGAGAATGGTGCTTTTGGAGAGCTCCAACTCACTTCCAGTGGCTTCTCTTTCAGTGGATTCT
The DNA here is from genome assembly GCF_022079265.1 of Lynx rufus. Taxonomy (NCBI): domain Eukaryota; kingdom Metazoa; phylum Chordata; class Mammalia; order Carnivora; family Felidae; genus Lynx; species Lynx rufus. The sequence goes on from NW_025814838.1 coordinate 13,980,757, forward strand.
AGGCTGCTGGCTTTCATTATGGTGGCAGATTCTTGGTTTTCAACACTACTCTGGAGCTGAGGATGGGGGTTGAATGAAGCCAGTTAAAATGCCACAAAGTTTGCTCTTCTTACCAATATTTAGCTAGTTTTCTTGAATAAGTGCTCCTTAGATTCTTGCAAGGTTTTGGGTAATTTCTAGGGTTCTGAAAAAGTTGACTTTTGACAATTCTTATCACTGCTGCTTAAATGGAAAAGTAGATTTTGGGAGGTCTTTATGGTGCCACTCTCACTAATGTCCCTCTGTTGGAAGTTAAATCTGAGGCTACATGTTTTACTTTTATAATATTTTAAAAAATATCTCTGTCATTCAACTGAAGGTTCCACAAGAGCAGTAATTTAATTTGTCTTATTTACCATCATATCCCTTTACCTAGTACAATGCACTGTTGCAAGTACTTACTTACTACATATTTGATGAGTCAAGGAAGAAATTAATATGTTCCATAACCAACCAAGAGTTAAACCCAATGGAAATTTTCAGCTAATCAGCTATCTTACACAGATCTTATTGCTGTATTTTCTCTATTCTAAACTGCCATAAATTGTTAAATGCATCGTCAGTTCAGAAACCAAGGAGGAGAAAATGAACATTTAACGTCTAAATCAATCGTATGTCACATTCTAATTTGAGAAATGTTTTAAAAATGTGAAAACAGTGTGTGCCTTAAATTTGGAAGTGTGGCAGTACTCCTGTGGCGGAAAACCCAGAGCTAGTGCACTAAGTTAAAAACACGCAGATGACGACCTGGTTAATGAGGAGGCACACACAGGGGGTCAGCAGGTAGCTACGTAGGCCTCTCGGCTCCCACTTTGGAGAATGGAAAAGTTTGGCCACTTTGACTGAAGGCAGAGTTTCAGTACACTCACACAAAGGAATTAATGTCACGAGATTTATTACTTAGAGATCTTAGATTTGGGCACAAGGAACTTGGAAAAGGGCAGTCCTCCACTCCAGGTCATGAAGGTGAGCATGAGATAGACAGCGGGTACTATGCACCTGTTAGTTATAAAGATGGTGGGGGCAGAGTTCACTAACTTTTGGGGGGCTCAATTCTAAGTGGTTATTTTAATTTTTCTATATTTATTCATTTATTTTGAGAGAGAGAGAGAGAGAGACAGACAGACAGAGAGTGACAGACAGAGAGAGAGAGAGTGAGCACAAGTGGGGGAGGGGCAGAGAGAAAGAGAGAATCCCAAGCAGGCTCTGCACCATCAGCATGTAGCCCGATGCGGGGCTTGAACTCAAAAACCATGAGATCATGACCTGAGTGGAGATCTAGAGTTGGACGCTTAACCAACTGAGCCACCCAGGTGCCTCTAAGTGTTTATTTTAAGATTCCCAAGGAAAAGCAAGGTAGGAACAGGTGGTGGGAATTCTAAGCTCAGGTTCTCATCTAAATGTCCAGACTCTGGGTGTGAGCAAGGTTGGCATTCTGTAAAATGCCTGGGAAGCAACTCAAAAATGCGGTTTTCTCATAAAAACTCCCTATTTTATAAAAAAGGAAACTGAGGCTCAGAGGTCTGCAGCAATCTTCCTAAGATCACATTACCAGCATGCAGTAGTCAGATGTTAACCACGATGTGATTCCAAACATGGCATCATTAGCCATGAATCTATGGAGGAAGAAGTACCAGGTGTAGCCAGGCACATCAACTCTAGAGTCAGAAAAACTTCGCCATCTTTGGGCGCCTTTAGTGAATGCTAAGAACTGGGGTAAATGGCTGACCAGAACCTTCAGAAGAGAATTTCTACAGGCCCCACTGTCCCAAATCTCAGCAATGTAGCCCTCATTCCTGCCACCAAGATGGTGCTTTTTATACCTGGGTATGGTAGAGGAATTATGTTGGGACATTCAGTAGCCCCTTTGCCATATTTGCTAGGAGGTAGCTATACCACCTGACTCTATCTCAGAGTGAATATAAGCCCCATGGGGTCTTGTCTGTCTTGACTAGCCTATTGTCCCGTGATCTAGACCAAGGCTCAGCACTCAGCTATTTGTTGAATGAATGAAATATATTGGGTTTCAGAACTCTGAGGTTTCCCTAAGCCTTCTTTAGCTCAGAGTTTCCTACACACCTGGAGACTTTCAAAAGCTGACTGAGGGATTCAAAATCCCAGAAGCCCACAAAAGTAAGGTAGGACCATGATACCTACTGCCCACCCCCCAGCTCTGCTCCCTAAGGACACACCCTTCAGCAGTGGCAATATAGCAAACCACATTTCAGGTATGTCTATAGACTTTCCTTAAAAATTGAATTATAGTTGACACACAATGTTACACTAGTTCCAGGTGTACAACATAGTGACTTGACAAGTCTGTAGGTTATGCTCTGCTCACCACAAGTATAGCTACCATCCATCACCATACAATGCCATTACAATACCATTGACTATATTCCCTCTGCTGTGCCTTTTATCCCTATTATATAGTCTTTGGTTCTGTACATCTCTTCACCAAGCTCATAGTAGGTTCTCAGTATATATACATATATACATCAATTCAATCAGTTGAACTCACTGATGCAAAAATGAACATCACATAAGGAGCAGGTCTTCTATCATGAAGGAACATCAATGCTCTCACTCTCTTTTATCTCTAACTTCGTCAGAAGTGTTTCAACCATGGGTGTTCCCTTGTCATTGACCATTCAGAGCTGGGAGGTGTCTGGCAGTGGTCCTCAGCCTTGGCTCCCACAGTGGAATCACTCAGGGGACTCCACCCCACACCCAATGAGTCACCACTTCCCCAGGTGATTCTCTTAAAAATTTTTTTTAGTGTTTTCATTTATTTTTGAGAGAGAGAGACAGAGAGACAGAGTGTAATCAGAGAGAGAGGGAGACACAGAATCCAAAGCAGGCTCCCGGCTTCGAGCTGGCAGCACAGAGCCCGATGTCAGGCTCAAACTCACAAACCATAAGATCGTGACCTGAGCCAAAGTCGGGCGCTTAACAGACTGAGCCACCCAGGCGACCTGCAGGTTATTCTGATGCACAGCCAGGGTTGAGAATCATGAAATTGAGAGATTACCTCACCTGGAGGGTCTCGAATTTCAGATTCATTGACTTCAACTTGCTTTTAGAGAATCCAGATTCCAAGAATCCATCCCCAAACCCCTCAGAATCTGTGGAGATGAGCAGAGGCATTTGCAAGTTCTCAAGTTGCCTGCCAAAGTTGAGAGCCAAGGGTCTGGCTTTATCTTTTCCTCATACACAGGAGGATACAGCCATCATACACAGGAGGATACAGAAGAAAATGACTTTTCCAGGTCTGTCTCTCTCAGGCTTCAGACACAGAATCAATGTTTACTAACTGAATAGTTGTTGACTAGCTTTTTCACTTTATTTGTTAAGAGAGGCAGTATGTCCTTGCGGTTAAATTAAGAGGCTCTGCAGCCAGACTTCCTTGGTTCAACTCTGCCACATACTAGCTCTGTCACTTTGGGCACAAGTTACCTAAAATTCCTGCCCCCATTTTCTCATCTGTGTCATGGGAGTTCAAAGACAACATGCCTCATAGGGTTGTAAGGGTCAAGTGGAGTTAATAAGGTAGTGAGTTGCTAGAATCAGCAAAGAAACTCAGAGAATGTATCTTGACCCAGTGTTATGTGGAATTCAAGTTTAACTGGGTGTCCTGTATTTTCATTTGCTAAATCTGGCAACCCTCTCACTTAAACACCTAGAAGAGTGCCCAACCGGTACTAATAAATGTTTGCTGTTATTATTTTTTGATTTTTATTATTGGCCCCACTCCACTCCAAGCCTCTCAGAATAAAGAGCCCTTCAGTCCCTTATTAATTTGGCTTCCAGTAATGTTAATGCATGACCATTCACACAGAGGGTAGGTTAAAGCTTTTCATTACTAAGCAAACACTCCCTCAAAAATAAAATAATTTCAGGTTAAAAACAAGATTATAGTGGGAATACTTAAAATAGTTAACTGAACGAGATGTTTTTCTGAAATTTCACATGCTTGAGAAGCTTTCATTTCCACAAAATTAGGGTAATTATAAATTATGTTGTGCTTGAAAGAAGGTCCACTCAGTAGCACCTTCTCATGCCAGTTCAGGTTACCAGGATCGCTTCTGGGAAATAAATCCTTATTTTTTTTTTTAACATTTATTTATTTATTTTTGACACAGAGAGAAAGCACACAAGCAGGGGAGGGGCAGACAGAGAGGGAGACACAGAATCGGAAACAGGCTCCAGGCTTCAAGCTGTCAGCACAGAGCCTGATGTGGGGCTTGAACTAATGACTGTGAGATCATCACCTGAGCCAAAGTTGGACGCTTAACTGACTAAGCTACCCAGGTGCCCCTTTTTAATTTTTTTTTTGTATTTATTTTTGAGAGAGAGAGAGACAGCACAAGCAGGGGAGGGGAAGAGAGAGAGGGAGACACAGAATCTGAAGCAGACTCCAGGTTCTGAGCTGTCAGCACAGACCCTGACATGGGGCTCGAACTCATGAACCGTGAGATCATGACCTGAGCCGAAGTCGGACGCTCAACTGACTGAGCCGTGCAGGCGCTCCAGAAATAAACCCTTATTAATAGAACTTCTATATTGCTTTCAAGATGGTGTCAGAAAATTAGCATTCGAATCCTGGATCTACTACTAACTAGCCATGTATTTGGGGGCCATGGTACTTTGTGTTTCAGAATGTTGGTGTCCTCATTTTGAAAACAGGGCCACGGTATCACATGGTCCCAGATTCCTTTAACGACTGTTGACTCTAGTCTCCATTTCCTGCTGGGATCCATGTCTGAGCAGAAAAGGCAACCGGCAGGGCTGGGAAAGCAATGTGTATGTGCAGACACAAGGTGCATGGTTGTTACCAGCCCAAGAGTATAACAAACAGAATCCATGGTTTGGGAACCCAGGAGCACACATTATAGCCCAAGGCTCTCAATCTAGGCTGCATGTTGGAATCAACTGGGGAATGTTCAATGAAATGTCCATATAGATCTCCATTCCCAGAAATGCTGAGAGAGGAGTCAGGCACACCTAAGCTGCCTCCATGTTGCTAGTATGTAGCTGGAGCTGAGAGCCACTGGCTTACCTGGCCCTTGTGAGCTCAACTCTTGTCCTCTCATGTCCCTCTCAAATTCACCCCAATCCTCCAAGATGGGGTCCACAAGATTATGTGGCACACTGCTCCCAGCTCTGCTAATTACCATGCACTTTGCATGAAGAGGGAGCCCCACGTGGGGTCAGCCCAGAAATGGTAGCGGCACGGTTGACTCTTGGTGGCACCCGCTGTCTCTCTTGGCTGAACACCCTGTTTTTGGCTCATCTCACTCTTGAGGTCATGAGAAGGTTAAGTCCCTGCAGCCTCCCCACACGGTATCTTATAAATCTCACTGTCCAGGATATGTTGTCCTCAATCCACCAGTTTAGCCCTTTTCATGCCTTTGATGAGGAGGAAATATTTTGAATATATGAAGAAGACGTTAATTTCATCAGCCAGCCAGCAACCAGTGCTCTCTTCCAGAGTGAACACATAAGCTTTGTTCAGACTTTCCGGGAGTAGAGATGCAAAAAAAAAAAACAAAACAAAAAAAAAAAACAAACCCAAAAACCCTGGATGCTGTTCTGCCAACTTGGTCCCCTCCTCTGTTCAGACGTCCTTGTGGTTCTCCCTAACCTTGTGCCCTTTATTTTCTCCCAGGTGTCCCCATTCCTCTAAAATTCGTGAGCACCGCTCTTATCCAGGAGAGAGTCTTTTTATATAAGTGAGCCTTAATAGTCAACTTGGGATATTGTTTTGTATGTTTTTAAAGCTACACATGAATGAAGTCACTCCTGAACACTATTCCGCAGCTTACTTTTTTCATTTGGCATTTTGTGCGAGATTTATCTGAATTCAGCTTACTTGTTTTAACAGATGTCTAATGCTCCATTATGTTAATATCTACCACTTTATTTATCCATTCTGGTCTATTTTCTTTCTACCAACATGACATTTAGAATCTATCTAAACATGCATATTCACGTGAAAGAGTGTCCTTTCTCCCAGGAAAAATGTGTAATTATACACCCAAATGTGTGTGTGTTCATTTACACATTGCGCGCTTATCCCACTGCAATCATATGCTCAAGATCTCTCATGCTTAATTTCTTTCCTAATTTTAAGTAAAAAGGAACATTATTAGAAGTTCTAACATTTCTTCCCATATCTCAGTGGGATTTTTTCCACACGCATCTTGCTTTGGAGGCTAGTGCTCCAATCAAATGTATTTTCTGCGTTTATTAGTTAACATCTTCCCATCTTCCAACGTGAAAGAATTCACTTCTGATCAATACAACTCATCATTATCGCACCAGCCATGCTTGTCTTTTAAAAGTGTTCCCCTGGGGGTGCCTGGGTGGCTCAGGTAAGCATCCCACTCCAACACAGGTCATGTCTCACAGCCCGCATTGGGCTCCGATTAAAATGTTTTTATCGGGGGGTGCCTGGGTGGCTCAGTTGGTTGAGCATCCGACTTCAGCTCAGGTCATGATCGCATAGTCCGTGAGTTCGAGCCCCATGTCAGGCTCTGTGCTGACACCTCAGAGCCTGGAGCCTCCTTCGGATTCTGTGTCTCCCTCTTTCTCTGCCCCTCCCCTGCTCATGCTCTGTCTCTCCCTCTCCTTCAAAAACAAATGAACGTCAAAAAATATTTAAAGTGTTCTCTCACTGTTAAAACAAGCTTGCACTGCATTACACACACTCTCTCCTCCTCCACACTACCTCCCCCTCCACCATCAAGCTGTAAAACCTGTACAGTCCAGTGGCCCCTGGGTGGCTCAGTCGGTCAAGCGTCCGACTCTTGATTTCAGCTCAGGTCATGATCTCCCGGTTCGTGAGATAGATCCCCACATCAGGATCCGTGCTGACAGTGCAAGCCTGCTTGGGATTTTCTCTCTCCCTCTCTCTGCCCCTTCCCCACTTGCTCTCTCTCAAAATAAATAAACGTTAAAAAAAAAAAACCAAAATTGTACAGTCCAGTCAGGTTCCAAGTTTGTATTAATTTCTGTTGATAGCTAGAAGTCATGTTCCTTCCACTTAGCACATTTCCATACACATGGGTGCAACTAATAGAGTGTGAGGCTGGTTGGTCCGTGGTAACTCCTTGGATACCAGTTACAAGAAAGAGCCTACTTACACTCCCCAAATTCCTTGAAATCCCCCTCTTCCCACCTCACTATGTCAGAAACTACCTCTGGCTCCCCAAGGGCTGGAAAAGTGGTTGCAAAACGATTCCCACGATTCCACCTACCAGCACCCACTGCTCAGATCTGGCTGATTAGAAATGCCTTTGCAGGTGATCTCAGTCTAGTTTTAAGGACATGTTGATTGACTTGGTTGATTAATCACTCGAAGCGCAGTAGGGAATTGCCAGTCTGTGAGGTGTTTTTTTGGAGGTTTTTCTGAATTACAGATGATTACAGCCCTGACAATATGGATTTGGATTGTAACAAGGGGGCTAGTGGTCCGGAAGACTGTGGTATACCCAGGGATAAGTAAGGGTTTATTAGCAGATTGGTGTGTGTGTGTGTGTGTGTGTGTGTGTGTGTGTGTGCGCGCGCGTGTGCGTGCGCATGCTCATGCACCCCTTTAGGGAGGGATCTTCATTTTCTCGGCTCATTCGGCTAGATGTTCATCTTATTTTAGGATCGGAGGCCATATTTCCATTCCAAATGATATAAAATTCAATAGAAGCTGAATCGTGGATCAACAGAAACAAGGTTCAAATTCTCAGTGACCCGCTTAAGAACAAGGAGAATTTGAACATTGGCTTAATTTCTCTGTGTCTTGGCTTCCCGTTCTGAAAAATGGGGACAAGGATATTTTCCTCTTATCATCTTTTGCGGATTAAATGGGAGAATGTGAAATGCCTGGCACAGTATAAGAGCTTAATAAATGGTACCCATGGGTGGTATCTTCCCTCTCTCTGCTTTATGTATCCGGTTTGCCTGAATTCAGACCTCAGCATGACTGTATGCCATGGAGTAAATGCTACAGGGTGCCTGGCATTCAATAAGCATTCGGCACATGGTGGTTGCAAAAAGTGTGATCTCTGAGTGGTTGTTGGCACTTACTGTTGGACATTTATTTAGATGTTCACCCTGGTAGGTGCTTTAATTCTTTGAGTTTAAATTTTGTTGACTGGAACTCCTTGCTGTACTGGTTTGACAGATCATCCTTGAGGTTATTAAGGTCTCTGAGAGAGGAGAGTACTGGTTTACACATGTTGGCTCAGAGTTTTACAAACCTAGATCCTTGTGACTCAAAGTGTGGTCTGGAGACCAGCAAATTTAGCATCACCTCGGAGCTTGTTACAAATACAGAAGCTCAGCACCCCCAGAACCTACTGAATCAGAACCTATAGGGGAGCCTGGGTGGCTCAGTTGGTTAAACATCTGACTCTTGATTTCAGCTCAGGTCATGATCTCATGGCTCATGGGGTCAGGCTCTGTGCTGACAGTGCCTGCTTGGGATTTTTTCTCTTCCTCTTTCTGCCCCTCCCCCACTTGCATTCTTTCTCTCTCTCTCTCAAAATAAATAAACTTTTTTAAAAATCTGTATTTTAACAAGATCCTTAGGTGACTGGTATGGACAGTAAAGTTTGAAACATATTTACCTAAATATTTATACTACATGAAAACATGCCTCCTCTGTCCTTAGACAGACATGTCCTCTCCTTGTGCATGCTGTGTCTCCAGCAGGCACTACAGGAAAGTGCGTGGACCAGACGCAGTGTTACATTAAAGCACTACCTGTTGAGTGATCTGCAGGCTCTTTCCAAATGACATGAGCCACTTAAACAAGATACTGGCTATTTTGTCAATAGGTGAGTAACTGATGGCAGTTTTGTTCACACATTTTTCACATGGCCTTGAATGATCCATAATTTTCTGGGCCCACTGCCAGATGAAATTACCCATGTTACACCGTGTGATAATACCAAATTAGGGGCTCCGTGCATTTCAACAAGGCAATTTAGAAGACTTTGTTTTCTATGAGCTAGAACTTTCCTTGGGGGAGATTCCTTGCGGTTGTGATATCATTTCACCGTTGTCCTCTATTTTTTCAGAGGTTCAAATGTACATGCCATCCATGAGGTTCCACAGGCAGATATAAACTTAGGAATCATTCTTGGCTCATTACTATCTTCAATTCCCTCCTCATCACCATCTTAATTCTTTTCAGCACATACTTATGAAGTCCCAAGGTCCTTGGATGCTGCCATCCACATCTGTCCCCTACATTGTCCTTTACCCTAAATTGTCCATTTCCTCATTCTTACTATGCAAGGACTAAACCCCTAATCCTGACATTGCCAGCAATGTGCTCTAATGAGCATGATGCTCGAACCAAAGAAATGAACCAGATATGCATGCTTTCATTATAACTGATACCTGCATTATTCAAAACATTGTCAATGTCCAGGGAAGGAACGCATTCAGAGGGCACAATTCCTTACCCATAGAGAATCAACCCTCTTCTAGAAGTTGATCAGAGAATAAGTGAAATATGAAATAATCTTCCAGGAGCCTCTTACCATTATAATGTCTAATAAAAAATATTCCCTGGTGTTCATTATAATTGGGTATTGTCTGTGTAATATTGTCTATATGGTATATTGTCTGTTGAATAAAAATACTGAATGGTGTTGATTATATTTGGGTGAAAAGAATCATCGTGCATATTCATCAAAAGACATAAATCACCCAAATTCTGCAAGTTGAGTAAATGCTAAGTGGGGAAATATCTCTTGTTCCTTGTTCTATATTTGTTTCTCTTTGTTTTCTCAGGGTGTCTCTTGTCTTTGTGTGATTCACTGTCTTCAGCAAAGAGACAATTGCTTTTTCCTCTTTGTTAGAACATGTCAACATCAGAGACTAGCCTCTGCCCCCTCCCCAGATTCTGGTCTGTTTCATATTTTTATTAAGGACCTAGTGAACACAGGTCTTCCAAAGGAAGCCGAAGCTAGTTCCAAAAGGCAGACTAAATCTGTCAGTGTGGTGCTAAGCCAACAGCAATAAAGATAAGGGACATGTCTACAGTGGAGTTTCTCAAACTGGGCAGATCATCAAAGATATGTGTGCATTTGGTTTGTTTTTGTTTTTGTTTTTTGTTTTTTTTTTGGCATAGATTTTTTAGCCCCACAGCCAGCTCAGAAGTCCTCAAACTAGAGCATGCATCAGAACTCACCTGGAATGTTTGTTAAAATACAGGTTGCTGGGCCCCACCCCCTTAGTTTCTGATCCAGAAGGTCTGGGAGGACCAGAGAATGTGCATTTCTAAAAAGATCCCAGGAGGTGCTGACATTGCTGGTCTTTGGACTGCCGTTTGAGTACTTCTGCTCTAGAAGTTTTGATCGCCATATTCTGAGACTTGAGAATGCACATGTGTACCATACATCCTATGGAACTATGCACCCAAAGGTTTAAGACCACCAGTGCAATTCTGAAGCCAGCAATGGGCTAGATTTAGCCCAGAGGGTACAGTAAAGGCTGGTTCTGCTTGCTCCCCGACCCTGCTATACATCCCAGCTCTATCAGGCCACTTACAGTTCTCCAAATTCCAAGCTGTTTTCTGTGCCTTTGTGTCTTTGCACATGTTTTTTTCACCTGTCCAGAACACTTTCCCCCATTTCTCTGTTTCATCCTTCAAAATGCTGTTCTGATGCCATAATCCTCAGTATCACTCTCCCCTAAGGGGACTTTGTCCTTCTTTAAGGAAACTCTTTCCCTCAAGGAAATTACAGTCTGGAGTGGAGGTCATGAAATGAACAACTCCAATTTGTGATACTGCCTCTGTGTTTTGCTGGGCCTTACACATATTTCAATGTTGGGCTTATTACCTAACATCAAAACGGTTGATTTCTTATGGCTTATTCTGCCACTTAGATGGTGCCCCCTTAGGGGGCCAAAGCCACATCTTTTCATCTCTGGTTGCCCAGTTCCTATAGAGAGTTGGTGAGATGGTTGAGTGTTTTCTAAACGTTTTCTGAGTTCAATACAACATAGCTCTTATTCCCAAAGGGATACAATCTTATACAAACACTAGTGCAACAGATGTGAAAACCTTAATTATATTATTAGTTGGCATCAGAATTCCTTTTATGTATTGGGACTGTTTTTGTTGAGAGAAATCCCTTGAGAAGCTACGTGCAGCTCTAAGTAAAGCTCAGAGTGCCTGGACTTTAGAAAAAAATGAAGGCAATGAAAGAAACGGCTACGGCTACGTGGCTCTGTGGGAGAAGATGAAAGAAAGGTGGCTTTGCTCTTGAGGTAGGGGGAGAAGGAATACAGAAGAAAGGGCACTAGGACTGGGAAAGTGAAATGTGAAAAAGATTGAGAAAGGGAGGGGCCCGCCATCAGTGAGGTGGGGTAAGTCTCACGCACAATGATGGGATGAGATGGCCCATTGAAATCCTCTAGTCCCAGGATGACCAAAGCATTCAGTAACAGGTGAAGGTTTTTTTTTTTTTTGTTTTGTTTTTTTGTTTTTGTTTTTTACTACTGTGGAACTTTCCTATGGTCTGCCCTGTGCACCCTATAATTTTCAATAGAATGTGCCATTCACAAATGCCTTCTTCAGGTGCTTCTGTTAATGTTTGCTTTTGGGAAATAGAGGAAGAGACTGAGTTGAGTGTCTGGCTCAGCACATTGAGGACGACAGCCATGATTCAGGGAACAGTGGCAAGGTCATGTGCCATGAAGGGATTCCATTGAATCAGGATGCTACTTGGTCAAGAAATACTCACTGAGCATGGCTTAGTCCTGGACATTCTTCTAGAACTGGGGATACTGCAGTGAACCAATGGAAAAGCCCTTGGTCCCATGGAGTGTATGCACTGGGGGGAGACATTTAACGTAACTGGGGTGCTGAGTGCTTGGAAGGAAAATGAAGCAGGACGAGATGGGGGTGTGATGATGGTACATGGTGCTTGGGGAAATCCTCTTTGAAAAGAAGATGCTGAAGCAGAGAACTGAATGAAATAAGTGGTAGGCTGTCTGCGGTAAGAGAGCTCCGGGCAGAGAGAACAAGCAGAAGAGCCTTGAGAGAGAGAATGGTTGGTGCAACTGATAGCAGCAAGGGCACCAGCAGATCTGGAGCAGAGGGGGCAGTGGAGGGAGTGGGGTTTGGCCAGACAGCAGGGGGAAGATCACGTGAGCTGTTGAATGACAAGGAATCTGGATTTCACTGTGAATTGGGTGGGGTGTGGGATGGGGAACCACTAGCGGGTGTGGAGCAGATAAGTACTGCTGATGGTAGTAATACCAAGTAACAAACGTTCGTTATATAGCAGAAATGTTGAAGAGTGATGTGCATATAGAAATGATCTCATTCTCTTCTCTCAACAAACCTGTGGCCCAGGAGCTATTTTTACTCCATGCTTTGCAGATGAGGAAACTAATGCTGGGACATGTTCCGTGAGTCACCCACGGTTACATAACTATTAAGTGACGGCAGCGGGGTTTGACCTGAAGCCTTTCCGACTCCAAAGCTTGAAATCTTTTGCCTCCATTCAGCAATGACAAACAGCACACAGTCAAGTGTGAATGCCCACAATACATGTTGAGTGAATAACCAGCTGAATAAAGGCTCGGTCATTCAGTAAGTCATTTGTGTGAGACAACCTGATGCAACAAAGGAGACATCATAATGAGTGAAGGCAGGGGGAAGAAGCCCTGTGAGAAGAAGCATGTGGAGATGATGGAGTGGAAGGGAAGTGTGTGGGTAATGATGCCTGGGGAGATGTACAGGTGGAAAGCAGAGTGGTTAAGAACGTGAGCTCTGCGGGGTGCCTGCGTGGCTCATTTGGTTAAACATCTGATTCTTGATTTTGGCTCAGGTCATGATCTTAGGGTTCATGAGATTGATCCCCACATCTGGCTCTGTGAGGAAGGCAAGGAGCCTGCTTGGGATTCATTCTCTCTCTCTCTCTCTCTCTCTCTCTCTCTCTCTCCTCCTCTTCCCTCTCTCAAAATAAATAAATAAACATAAAACAAACAAACAAACAAAAAGAACATGAGTTCTCTGGGGCACCTGGGTGGCTCTGTCACAGTGGAAGTCATTTTTTGTACACTATTTTGGGAACCTTTCTATTGTCTGCACTGTGTACCCTATAATTTTCAATAGAATTTGCCATTCACAAACGCATTCTTCAGGTGCTTTTGGGAAATAAAGGAAGAGGTTGAGTTTAGTGTCTGGCTCAGCACAATCAGAACTGGAGTCATGATTCATGGAACAATGGCAAGGTGATGGCCATGAAGTGATTCTGTTGAATCAGGATGCCACTTGGTCAAGAAACATTCACTGAGCATGACTTAGTGCTGGACGTTCTTATAGAACTGGGGATAGAACAAGTGTCCAACTCTTGGTTTTGGCTCAGGTCATGAACTCGAGGTTCAAGGGATCGAGCCCCATTTTGTCTCTGAGACTGCTTGGGATTCTCTCTCTCCTCTCTCTTCCCTTCCTCCACTTGCTCTCAAGATAAATAAACGCTAAAAAAATTAAAAAAAACATGAGCTCTGTAGTTAAGAACCGGCTCAACACTCCAGGGACCCACCCAAACAACCGTGGTCCAATTCCTTGACATCCCTGTGCCTAGATTTTGTCATCTGTAAATGAGAGTAAAAACAGAACCGTCTCTATAGGGATGTACCTGAGATAAAGCACAGAACTCGTCAGATGCTTAGCATATAGCAAATAGTCAAGAAAAGGTTAGCTAATATGAATTGAGACAGAAGTAGATAAAAGTGAGAAACATTTAGGATTTGGTGGTTGATGAGGGGATGAGAAGAGAATGACCCCCAGGTTTTTGGGTTGAGCAACTGAGAGATTAGTGGTGCCATTAACTGAAATGGATGACCCTGTTGGAGAATCAGACTTTGTCAAGACACCATAAAAGTGTTACCCCAAGAAAGAGAGAGAGGAGTCCTATTTCCTCTGAGAATGGAAGCAAGATAGGCAAAGAGATGTAAAGGAAATGCAGATGGTGAATTTTCTCAACCTTTAAAGGAGAGATGGAATCATCCATCAGGGTGGGGAATGAAGGAGGAACAATAAGTGTTGGGCAAAAGAAAGAACAGGTAACATAGTTATGGTGTTGATGTAAATCTCCCCAAACAAAACCTGAGACAAGGATTTGGGTGTAGGTACTTTATGTGACAGTTTATGTCCAAAAGCAGGAAGGAGAGACTAGGGCAAGTGACATGAGAAAGGAAGGACAGTTGGTAAGGGGTACTATTGAGTTGATTACCGCTATGGACAACCAGAAGGCATCTTGTTGGGGATCCTCTGAGAAACTGTGGAGACTGCACCTCAGCATGTCCATTGACTCCCAACTCCCACTGGCTGAGGTTGCCATGCTGGTGTTACCTCCCTTGTGTTTCTAGGCTCTGCCTATGTGTGCCCTGAATGAACTGCCACCATTTTTAAAAAAGATCTGAGACAGTAAAGTGGAGAGACACAGTGGGGACTTGAGACAGGACACTGGCAGTGACCATTTTCTGTAGCTAAAGTCAGAGTTGGGCTCAGTGAAAGTGATACTGGGCACCGACAGCATCTGCTTGAGAAAGAGAAAGAATAAATATACTTCAGATCTTAGAAAAATCGCAAAATGTATAAGTACCTTCAGTATCATTTAATACACGAAGACCCACAGCTCAGAAGGTGAAAATAAGTTGGCAAATTGGGGGTTAAACTCAGATGGAGTCCAAAATATACACACTTTCCCCACCTACCGTGTTGCTAGCCTTCAGCAAAAAATTCCATTACAATGAAAATGGCAATAGCATTAATGGGCCAATTCTCCCCCAGTACTAATTATTGGAGTTTTGCTGACTTACTCTTCTCCAGACCAGAACCTAAAAATACCCATTTCTTGAGAGAGTGGATACACAGAGTCTAAAGAGGAAAATGAGAGCCACAGAGAATCCAAAATTGGATACCCTGCCCAGTTGAAGTCCAGGGAATGGGAATTGCATTTCTCAGCCCAATCAAGAAGTTCTTTACCTCCAGGGATATGTAGCTATTTAAGTTCTAGGCTTCCAGCCTCAAAGGGAGAATTCCAAAAATTCTATCTGTAATTTGCTTAGCTCAGCATATGCCCAGTGATATGAGGTATTTTTCTGTTTTCCTCATTCTGATAGATCTTTCTTTTATTTTTTGAGACAGAAAAAGAGTCAGTGGGGGAGGAGCAGAGAGGGAGGGAGACAAAGACCAAAGCAGGCTCCAATCTCTGAGCTGTTAGCACAGAGATGGTTGTGGGGCTCGAACTCATGAACCATGAGATTATGACCTAAGCCAAAGTTGGACACTTAACCCACTGAGGCACCCAGGTGTCCTAGGTTTTTCTAACACTATTTGGCCCTAAAACACCTTGTCTTATAGACCTGTCAACTGCATACGGTTCATCTTCCTATAACTGTGCAGAAAACCACACAAATAGTGGGTGTTACACCTGTTGTTGACACCTGAAACTCATAACCCTCAACAGTCTGACATAGGCCAGGCATAATGTGCAAAAGAGGGTTCTAATCCTACTCTAACCTGAGACCTTCCACTGGCTGCTTGAAGAACTTACATTCCTGCTGAATCTGTGAAAATTCTGAAAAACAGAATAATGTTCTCTGATGGTTTCTGTGTCTTGCAGGACGAAAAGGAAAGGAAGAAGCAGGGAGAGAAATTTATTAAACATTTACCTATGCCAGCTATATCCTCATAGATTATTTCATCTAATTCTCACAGGTTTCTAACAGATCCAAGAAAATTAGGGTGAACTTTCAAGGTTCAAACACCCATGCTCAAAGCCAAGATTTGAACTCAGATGGCTGACTTCAAAACCAGACAGCAAATATTTCATCTCATGCTGCTATCTCCTATTCTGCTCCCAGGCAGACATCACTAATCATTCAGGCCTTTTATTCCACTGATTTCAAAATTCTTTCCATCTCAGTGTCCCACACAGTCCATTACCAATCAAGTAGAGACTAGTAGGGGCCAACTGATGCCCTTCCTGTTTACCAAAAACTTGCAGGCAGAAGGAAGACTCTCTTTCTTCAAGGGAGGCCATGCCCCATGACTGTCCAGACCAGTCTCAAAGGTCATCTCAGGACAATACAGTGGACCCTACATCCCCACCATGATCTCCCTTTGATAATAAGGAGTGCTGTGTATGGCTATCCTCCCATCCTCTACCAGCAGCCACTGATAATACGTTAATGCATTTTCTACTTCCAGAAATATTGCTCTTGGCTTGGACTTAACTCTGCCTACACTGCAGCTGCATTTCAAATCATAATCTCCATGCCATAATAAAGTCTCCATTTGTTAATTTTTTAAAGTTTTTAAAAAAATTTTTAATGTTTATTTTAGAGAGAGAGAGAGAGAGAGAGAGAGAGAGAGCAAGCAGGGGAGGGGCAGAGAGAGAGGGAGACAAAGAATCCGAAGCAGGCTCCAGGCTCCGAGCTGTCAGCACAGAACCCAACAAGGGGCTCAAACCCATGAACTGTGAGATCATGACTTAAACTGAAGTCGGATGCTTAACCAACTGAGCCACCAAGGCACCCTGAATTTTTTAAGCTTATTTCTTTATTTAGAGAGCGATCGAGAGAGAGTGAGCGAAGAGAGTGAGAACAGGGGAGGGGCAGAGAGAGGGAGATACAGAATCCTAGGCAGGCTCTGCCCTGTCAGTGCAGAACCCAACACGGGGCTCAAACCCACAAACCATGAGATCATGAGCTGAGATCAAGAGCCGGGTGCTCAACCAACTTAGCCATCCAGGCACCTGTCCATTTGTTAATCTTTATTTCTAGCCCATATATATGAAGTCAAAGAAACCAGACCATGCACTCCCACTCTTCTGCACCCGGTGGCACAGAATGTGTTTTCAAAGGAGACTAAGAAGTGGGCATTGCCACTCAGCTTGGGCAAGGCTGAGGGTTTGAGTGGGCAAAGAGATGTTTTGGTGTTAGAACCTTCAGGAATTCTCCTTCAACTGTCACCCTCCCCGCACCCCCCCCCCAGCCATGCTCATGATTGATATTAATCTCTCCAACATCCTTTGATGTCAGCAAAGCCATTTTTATTCGGGCAGTACCCAGAAGGACTGTGGCTGATTCACCACCTGTTGTCATTCTCCCTCCTTCCTCCGGCAGTGAATTTAGAAGAACTCTTTGCAGGGTAGCATTGTATTTTCTATGGCACCACAGTTGCCCATGTTTGATCTCCTGTTTCTTGCCTGGAGCTTGTATTTCAGACTAGAGTAAATTATTTACCGGTGTAACAACCAAGTCTTGTGTTATTCAAAATATAAACCTGAAATATCGGAGCAATCAGACCTCACCAGCCAACGCTATTTATGCTTTGCAGATAGAGACAGATCAGAGGATGAATCATAATTATCCCAACACATCAATTTTTCTAAATGCAGGAGGGGAGATTCAGTTTTCTCTCCTGTGAACTTCAGGAAATAAACAGCAACTTGGGCAAGTGTCTGTTGACTTCCCCTCCCCAGAGCCATCACAGCCTGGAAAGAGGAGGGTGGCCAGGAGAAAGTCAGCTCTGGGGCTGCCCTGGCTTCCTTCCTTTGCTCCTTCAATGGGCTTTGCACATGAGCAGTCCTTGGTTTGGACTTTGCTCATACATGTGTCGTACTTGTTTTCTTTCCTTTCTCTTCTCTGCCTCCCTCCCACCAGTCCATGAGCTTATGAAAGGCAGGAAACCAACTTACACAGAAGAATGTGCTTATATGGAAGCACCTACCATTTGCTTTACTTGGTAGCCTTGACACTGTCTGGTGAGGAACCCCCCTCCCCTCTTTTTTCCCCATCAGATGGGCAGCCTGCTTCGGGATGGAGAATATAAGTGGCAAGTGGTAGGCAGTGTGGGTAAGTGGGTTGGAGGCTAGGCTTTGGAGTAATGTGCATCTGGGTTTGAGTCCTGGCTCTGCTGCGTTTGCTGTGTGGCCTTGAGAATGTTACTTAATCTTTGTGATACCCAGTTTCTTCATGAGTAGAATGGGGATTGTATGAAAAT
The DNA here is from genome assembly GCF_022079265.1 of Lynx rufus. Classification (NCBI taxonomy): domain Eukaryota; kingdom Metazoa; phylum Chordata; class Mammalia; order Carnivora; family Felidae; genus Lynx; species Lynx rufus. The sequence continues at coordinate 13,998,833 of NW_025814838.1, forward strand.
TGATTGAGACAACTAACTCATATAAAAGAAATTACTCCCATAAAGAATTCAGCATCGTACTTGTACCTCAGGGTTCAATAAATGATAGTCATTGTTTCTGTTTGGGAAGACGTGAAAGCCTGTTATATGTCCAAGAAATACTGTTGGTAGAAGATATGAGGATAGAATGTTCTCTGGAACAGCTGGGTTCCTTGCTCTGACTTTGCCAAGGCCTCTTTTGGAGAATAAAAGAGATTCTGTGTAATAACAAGAAACATCTGAAAACCACCCATTCAACAAGCCATTCCAAGTTCATACCCCAGTACTTGACCTTTTCCTCATCCTCTTTCTCTCTCCGCACACATGAGCATAGCAGCGAGGTGAGTCTTAGAATGAGGTGTGCCTCTGGGGCCTGAAGTCACATCTGGAAAAGACCCACTTCTGCAAATGCATCTCTGCCTTTTAGGAGGCAGAGGCAGAAACCCAAAGCTCCCAAGAATGGCTCTCAGAGGACTGAACCCTGAGGTCGGATGGGTTCCAGGCTTATCTCAGCAGATATCAGTTTGGGCACCTTGCAAAGAGCTATAGTAAAAATAATTGAACTCCTGGGGTGACTGGGTGGCTCAGTTGGTTGAGTGTCCAGCTCCTGATTTTGACTTAGGTCATGATCTCATGGTTCCTGAGATTGAGCCCTGTGTTGGGCTTTGCACTGACAGCTCAGAGCCTGCCTCGGATTCTCTCTCTTCCTCTCTCTCTTCCCCTCCTCCATCCCCCACATTCATTCTCTCTCTCTCTCAAAATAAACATTAAAAAAAGTAATGGAACTCCTAACTTTTGCACATCTTCTAAGGAACTAAGTCTGTCTTTATATGTGACCTGGTCCCTCCCTTCCAGGCCAGATAAAGACCAGACCCTTTTATCTGCTCATTTAAACCAAAATAGCTCCCCCTACATGAAATTTATTACTACGTTTTCATGATTCTAAGACAACCATTTGTAAGACACATCACTGATCTGATAGCACCTCCCTGGAAGAAAAACACAAAAATAAATGTGCACATTGATTCAATTGTGCTCTGAGAATGCTGAAATGGGGAAAGATGTAGAACTTGGGATAGAAGAAAAATTAGACATCTTAACTTCATGGGCACTGCTTGCTACAGAAATGCTAGAACTGTCAGTGGATTAAGAAGTGCAGCAGTGGCTGTGTGGCAGCAGAGTGCCCAGCCCTCCTGTCTGTCTCTGCCCCACCGTCCTCATGAACCCTGCACCTAGCCTCCAGAGCTTCTGCTTAACCAGTGACGGCACACACATCCATAGTATCTGTCCCTGTGACTTCAGCCTCCCTCTCTGTAGTTAGGCAAGTTGTTTTGTTTTTGTTTGTGTTTTCTCCTGCAGAAAACCAGACTGCCACCATAGGAGACTCTGGTGGGTGATTAAGACACAATATCAAGTAACAGGAACATGACTGCTTTGCAAACCTCATTGGCATTTTGCTGGAGGGGACTAGAAGGACAAAGGGGGATGATATTTATCATATGAAGTTCTCCATGGCAATCACATGCCTCTTATTTACCTCTTTGGTCTGAAACCAGATTTATTTTCTTGGTTAGGAAGGCCCTCTTTCCAGTTTGGTTGATTCCAAAGAATAAATGTCAAAACCATGGCTGCACGTGAGCGGAGAGTATTTGAGAGTGACCTTGGGGGCGACAAACCCACCCACTGCTGTGTCCTCTGGCAAAGGGGAGTGTTAGTCCACATCAGATGGAGAGTGGGAAGGGAGAAGAGTTGAGGAGGCCACAAAGCATACAGCCAGGGGACTGTGTAATAGACGACTCCTGGTGGGAGGGAATGTTGTTTCATGTGTCTTTCCTTCCTCTGCCCTGTTAGGTCTACAGAGGTCCATTGGGCCTCTGTATTGTCGTGCTGATCACGTGATTAAAACAGGGCCTATCAGATGTTCTCTAATAGAATTCAGAATCCAATCGAGCAGCAGCCGTTCAGTGTCTATCTGTGTTTGGCTAAGAACCCCAGTTATGAAGTCAGACACCTGGGGACCCCTCCACCACTTCCTAACTCCCCTGAGGCAGTTATTTACTGACTTCTCCCTTGAGAACTCATAAGGGAAATGACAGCACCCACACCTTCTAAGATGTTTAGCACATTGTTGTTGGCACGTAAAAAGTACTCAGTAAATACCAACATTATTGTTTCAGTTTTCTGTGGTTGCCATAACAAGTTATCCCAAACTTAGTGGCTTAACGTAACACAAATTTATCTTACCCTTCCATAGGTTAGAAATCCAACACAGGTCTCAGCCTGTGGTTACTTGCTTCCATAGAGCCCCACCTGGATAATCCAGGAGAATGTCCCTACTTTGAGGTCAGATGATTGGAAACCTTCATTCAATTAGCAATCTTATACTGCTTTGCCACAAAATGTAGCACTTTCCCGGGTTATGGAGATTGAGATATGGACATCTCTGGGTCAGCAGTAATCTACCTGCCACAATAGGACAAGGTGAAAATGGTGACTGAAAGGAAGCAGTTCTACAGGAGAGCGAAGACAGGGCAGACATACAGAGTTCTGGGGCCTTTCCAGTTCCCAACATTCTCTCTCTCTCTCTCTGTCTCTCTCTTTTTTTCTTAAGCTGGCTCAAAAAAGCTTGAGTTGCTAATACTTAACCATTGGAATCTTGAGAAAATGGAAATGTTCCCAGTAACAGTGTTCTGCACAACAACTACTCAATCCTATCACAGTGACCACTGATACCAAAACACTACTCACCAGTGTATGTCAACTCTTCACTCTTCATGTGTAACATGCCATTGACACACTTGCCACGGTTAGGAAATCTCGGGATGTGGCCCCTGGTTGATGGGCATGTTTCCTTTTTTAGATATAAAACACTCATCTAAAGATGACCCGGGCCTTTTAGGTCAGCCAGTGGCATCTAGGTACATAAAATTGCATCCCTCATTGATAATCTATTGCAGTATTTTCGGGGAGTCAAGTCCACAGTATCTTTTCTTTGTCCAGAAATGCAATCCTCTGTTGAAAAGTGTGCTCCAGACTCCGCTTCCACCTCCTCTAAGCTGTCATTGTCTCTTCACTGTTATGTGAAAGATGGAGACTTTCAGATGCAGGATTTCTGGAGCACTGGCCTTTCGCTGTGTGATTGCCCTTGGAATTGGGTTATGGACAGGCTTGAGGAAGCGGGCATTTGAATCCTAATTGTGCCTCTTATGAGCTTTGGGACCCCAAGCAAGCTACCGAGCCTCTCTTAGTCCAATATCCTCCTTGTATAAAATGGGGACAATGTTTGCCACCTCAAAGGATTGTTCTGGGAATCAAATGAGAAGGCTGTGCCTGACCTAGGGCTGAATGTACAGCAAATGCTCAAAAGTGGTAGCTTCCACTCCTTTTATTTGGTTGAACCGGGAATCAAAAGCAGATCTCTGGTATTATCTTTTCTCACACCACCAGGAAGAGAACTAAAAAGAAGTTAAAAATGTACAATACATTGTTTTCCTTTGGTTGAACTTTTTTTTTAAGAGAAGTATTTCTTTGTTCACAAATAAAGCTGGCTGGATTGGTTGCTTTTTGGTGATCCTTTGGTTCTTTTGAGTCAATGAGTGAAGGCGGAGAGTAGGAGGAAACCAGGAAACAAGAGATCTGAGCGCCATATTTATATCGAGTAATGTGAATAAATCTCAAATGCCTAACGCAAGGGAAGAAAGGTAAGAAACAGGATGGGACTTACAGCATAATACCATTTATGTAAACTCAAAACATGCATATACAGACACCATATTTTTTCAAGGGTGCAGGTATATTTTAAATGTGTATAAACTATGGAAAGTGACTTGAAGGATATATGCTAGGTGCACTAGTGTGGGTAGCTGGTAGGGAAAAATAGGAAATAAATATGAAAAGAAAGGAGGCTCCTACCACTGGATGATAATTATAACCTGCCATGAAATGGGAGAGTATGCCATTTCCTCTCTATATATGAATATTCTATATTCATATATGTGTGAATCCTTAGTAGGATAAATATGAATTATTATAAAACCAAGATCTACATGATGGCCAAATACAGACCTATCAGCTAGGTCTCCAATCTCATTATTTCCTTCCGTGGTCTTCCCTGAACTCAGTGAGTTAGGAAAGCTCTGATTCTTCTCTGTGACTCCTATTCAGTGAATTTCTGGGGTGATCTCATTAAAAGCATAATAATTGTAGGGTTTTCCTGTGAATGGAAGAGTACATACTGGTGATGGAACTGTCCTGTGTCTCCACCAATGAGAAGGTTTAGGAAGCCATGGGCTCTGAGACTAACAGTGACCCAGGGGGGTGCCTGGGTGGCTCAGTTGGTTAAGTGTCTGACTTTGGCTCAGGTCATGATCTCATGGTTCGTGAGTTGGGAGTCCCACATCGGAATCTGTGCTGACAGCTCAGAGCCTGGAGCCTGCTTCAGATTCTGTGCCTCCCTCTCTCTCTGCCCCTCTCCCACTTGCACTCTGTCTTTCTCTGTCAAAAATAAATAAACATTAAAAAAAATTTTTTTGGAAGAAAAGGACATGGTCTCCAATGCCCTGGACTCATTTTATCAGGCAAGTACTGCTTTTGTACAATGATAACAATGATTTATTTCATCCAAATGATCCTTTCTGTCACTGTTAATCTGCTGTGCTTTTCTGAACATTCTCCTATGGATTAGTATTGATGCTTGGAGTTTCTTGGAGGGAACAAGCAATGTGGCAAAAGCCTCCTAAGATGTGTACCAATGCTCTTCTCCTATTGATCTAATTAAAGATCATGATGCCTAATATAATTAGTTCAGTCGGCCTTTCTGTCTGGTTAGTTCTTGCACTTTTAGACATGTAAGCACCAGAGCTAAATTGCTCTGGGCTAATGAATTGCAATTCTGAAGGAAATGGCTTTCAGGATACAAATATGTGTATCAACTAGGACATTAATTATAGGATTTCCTTTTTTCCCCCCAAGCAATTGATGCTTATTTTCCTCCTAGACTTTTTTCATCCAGAGGCCAGACACCTAGTGCTATTTTGTGGAACATGCTTTAAATTCTTGAGTTAATGAACTGTCTAGAGAAGGGGGTGTGTGACTTAATTCTTTAGTTCGGGTGGTATCCAGCATTTTATTTTATGGTACAAGAGATAAAAGGGATATATGGGCAAATGTAAAGGTCTTAAGAAAGCCAATGTATATAAGAGCTGAATCACACGTCAAGGAAATGACTTTGTGGAAAGAATGAGATCAGTAAGGTTATCTGGAGGTTTGAAGAGTTGGTGACATCAAGACTAGGGAGTTGTCATCTGAAATCTTCCAGTTTCTCAATTAAGTATGAAGTAAGGTCATTAGATGGAAGAAGCATGGGTCAATGACAATAATAACAATAGTCATATTATAAATGGCCAACATTCAATCAGTTCATCCCATGTTCCAGGTATTACTTTAATCGTTTTGTATTGTATTAGTTCTTAGTGTTCACAACGACTTTGTTGAGGCTAGATTGGATCTCGGAAAGCAGGCATGCAAGGTCAGTAGAAACACATTATGAGATGTAAAACCAGTATCCCAGTGTTATTTTCTGTCTGGTGTTTTTAGTGGCTCAGGTGTAGCACAGAGAATGCAGATGGCTTACTGCATCTAGGGTTGGGTTTTGCCAAGCAAAGGTGCTGTGGAGAGAAAATGAGTCAAGGATATTGTGTAAGTGGGCATTTGGAAGCAAGCAGTTGCAAGTGATGGGCCATGAGATCAGGATAGAAACGGGAGAGGAAAGTAGTGGTGGGGGACAAATGAATGTGGTGGCGTAAATGGCCTGGAGTCATAGAGAAGTGGAGGAATTATTGTGTAAGAGGTTGTTGTCTTCAGGTTGGAAGAACAGGAGTTTGCAGTTATGGAGTCAGAAGTTGGCATTGGTGATGTCTGTACGTGGGGCAGTGTTCGGTGAAAGTTCTTTTTTTTTTAAGTTTATTTTGAGAGAGAGAGAGAGAGAGAGAGAGAGCAAGCACAAGTTGGGGAGGAACAGAGAGAGGGGGGGAGAGAGAATCCCACACAGGCTCCGTACTGTCGGTGCATAGCCTAGTGCGGGGCTCGAACTCACAAACCGAGATCATGACTGAGCGAGCTGGATGCCCCAGTGATAGTGAGTTCTAAGGCATATCCCTGCGGTGGTAAAGAGGAGGTGAAAGAACAGACATGGTCAGATTCGTGTTTGGGAAGGTAAGCAGTATGCAAGGGGCAATCCTGGAGGTGGGGAGAGGGTTAGAATAGTCTCCTGGAGAGGGAGAGGTCATGACAGCTTGGCTAGCGTGGTGGCAGTGGGGGTGCCAGTGAGGAAGTGGGTGGACTGTGGAGATACTTAGCAGATGGAAGGGTAGATGAACAGTGTGGGTTTGACTGAGTGGGGAGTCAGGGAAAGGGAGGAAGCAAAGTGATGCCCAGATTCTAAGTCCTGGTTTTGACAACTGGGTGCAAGTTGATTGGGTTCAATCATAAAAATGAATGAATGAATGAATGAATGAATGAATGGGAACGAGAAAAACAATGAATCCAGAGTAAACACTAGGGCTGGAGATACTTTAAAAAAGTTTCAGATAAGCCAAGATTTTTCTTACATAGATACAGGATCCTTAGATGTGGCTTTCAATGCTGCATCTAGTGGAAGGAAAGGTTTCCATGTGCCTTAGTTACTAACGAACTCAAATAGGCTCAGTGGGAAGAGAGAGTGTGGAAAATGGGAAGGTCAATGCAGAGGGTGGAGAAGGCATTACAAGGGCTGAGGTCAGGCCCAGAAGAACTAGAAATAACTGAAGTAGTGCTTCCCGGTCCACCTGGGTAGTCTGCTGAGCCTGAGGATGAATAACAAGCTGGTAAAATCTACAAACATCTTTCGTGTTTGCTGGAACTGCGGCCATCTTTGTTATCTGTGCCGTGTGTCCCCATGTTGGATCATTTGGAAGAAGAAAACCATCAGGATTTTCTCAGTTCCATCTCCTTACAGCAGCCTGAAGGGTCTCATTGGGTTGCAGATAAGAGAACCCCACTCACAGGACAGGAAGCAAAGCATAAGAATGCAATGGAATCATGGTGAATGCCTTTGATCCTAAAGAAAATATGAGGGAGCAGGCTTCAAGAAGGGGGGAGGGGACCAGGACAACTCTTGAATCCCCGGTACCTTCACTCTGCAGCTTGGCCTATCCTAGTACTAATTCATCCTCCCTGTGGGTATTTACTGAGCATCTATTATGGACCAGGCATTGTGCCAGATGCTGGGGATACAAAACTGAGCAAAAGGAAAGACGACCTCACCCTGATAGAGCCTGGAGTCAGATAGGAGATGTGGTCATTAGTCAAATGATCATACGCACAGATGAATAGTCACAGCTGTGATTAGCATTAGGATGGAAAGACATACAGTGCGAGGAAAGCCCACAGGGGGCAAGTTTGACCCAACCAGAGAGGGGAGGGAAGATTTCCCCGAGAAAGTAATCATGGAAATGGCATTGGAAAGAGGAGGAGAAGGGTAGGGTGATGGGTATTCCAGGTGGAGGGAACAGCATGTGCAAAGGTCTCACAGCCAAAGGCAGCATTGGGAGTCCAAGGGGCAGTGAAGGCCAGTGGGGCTACACCACTAAAAAGAAATGTGATATAGTGTGAGATGAGGCCCTACAGATCCACAGTATGTAACTAAACACGTTAGACTAAACACGTTCTTATTCCAAGAACAACAGGGAACCATATATATGTTTGAAGCAGGAGAGGGCAATTGCCTTTCGAAAGGATCAGTCTGTCTTAATTATGGTGAAGGATTTGAGGGAACTCAGCTTCCAAGTCCCAGCTCCTCAGAGAGTGGATCTGATTGGCTCACCTGGAATCAGGTGCCCAGCCCTGGTCCAATCATTATCAGGAGGTGGGGGTCATGTGTCAGGAACCTGGCTGCTGAGGGCCCACCTGAGGGAAGTCTTCCCCAAAGATGAACTGGACAGAATCCCCCAAATGACTACTGGATCAATTCACATGGCACAATCACTTTCCATGATAAGAAAACCCAAAGACTGTCACTGTCCCTTAAACGTTCCCAATGCCGTTCAGAGGAGGCAGTATCTGGGGAGTGAAGAGGGCAAAGGATTTTGGGGAAGACACTTGGCCAAATCATTTGTGTGTCTGTGGACAGATGGCTTAATCAACCCAACTCCCTCCTCTGTAAAACGGGAGATCATGACAACAGCCTCTGTGTCCCAGGCTGATACACCACAGTCTCACTGTAATGCCATTGTAACCCCACAGGGTAGAAATTATCATCCCCATTTTATAAATTAGAAATGAAAGTTGAACATATTTTAAACCGGGAATAACTTCAAAGTCTACCAACCCTTCATCATTTTCCTCCTCAAATCTCATAACCCTCTACATTAAATGAGTCATTATTATCATTATGATTCTTAATAGAAATAATAGCAGTGTTCAATTAATAACACAATTACTGCTGATAGCTAAGACATATAGTACACTATTTGCCAGGCACTGTTCTAAACACTCTCCATGTATTTATTCATTTAACCCCTGCAAGAACCTATAAGGAAATATTATTTAGTGTCTCCACTTAACAGGCCACTGAGGCACTGACAAATTAAGTAATTTGAAAAATTTACATAAGTAGCAGAGTCATAACTTGAACCACAGTAGACTGGCCTCAGCATCCAGGCTCTTTACATGTTTGCACTCTCTCTCTCTTTCTCTCTCTCATACATATAGATGTATGTATGTAGATAGATAGATACACATCTATCTATATCTATATATCTATACCATTCTCACTGTGTGTCTCTCTCAACACCACATAACACACACACACACACACACACACACACACACACACACACAAACACCACAAAGGGGAAAAAACAAAACCCATGACTACCACTCACAATTTTTTATCTGAACCCATTTTCAAAAGGAAGCACAAAGGCCCATACACCTGCTGTCACAACTTGCTATTCCTACTACTGACTCCATTTTACTGATAAGGAAACTGAGGCTCAGAGACATGTATTACTTATTAGAGATAACACAGATTGTAACCAGAAGAGTCAGCATTCCAGTCCAGGTCTGGTTGACCCCAAAGCCCTATTGATATTAGGACATGAAAACAGCTTCCCATCATCCTCTCTCAACCGGTTCCATCTCAGCCCTTCTTGAGTGAACTTTGGGACCCTTGTGAAAAAAATAAAATAGAAGTTCGATATGGTAAAAAGTGCCCATTAGGTATTAAGCCATGCCAGCTCCCACTCGGAGACACCCACATGCCAGGCTGTGTCCTTATTTCAAAAAAAACCAAAAAACAAAAACCAGTCACAACATGGAACTGATATCCTATGTATTTTCTGCTTCTGTTATAATCTCTGGCATGGAAATGAGTTATTTAGATTGTTGGTAGCTGACAGTCTCCATAAATTGCAAGAGGAGCCTCAACAGGGTGACGGGTGATGCTATTTTGTACTGTGTCATACTACAGCTCTCTCTCTGGTTCTAATCTCTCCCTGCAATTCCATGCACCAAGCGGCCATGAATTATACATGTACTTTCTGAAGTCTGATGAAAGTTTTCCCACCTATTAAATTGCCAGTCCCAAATCTAACACAAATAGAATCCAAACACGCTTAGGAAAATATTGCGCCATTTGTTCTATGATCATGCTTTTTGCTTTCTTGTACCATGTACTCAAAGTGCCAAGAGCTTCTGCCTACAGTATATTCACCTGGGGGTTACAAACCAGTCAAATGAGTCTGCACCATGCTCCGAAAGGTTAGGAATCCAGAAAACATAGGCTTCCTCATTCCACCCCATCATCCAGGAGGAAACCCCTCCACTGCCCTGGAAGCAACTAGCAGGAAAAAAAAATTGTAGGAAAGAAGTCAAAATCCCAAATAAAGGGGTGCCTGGGTGGCTTAGTTGGTTAAGTGGCCGACCCTTGATCTCAGTTCAGGTCTTGTTCTCAGGGTCGCAAGTTCGAGCCCTGTGTTGTGCTGCACTCCGGGGATGGGGCCTACTTAAAAATTTTTTTTTGTTTTAATCTATCCCAAGACAGAGAAAGCTGGCCCACTTCCCAAAATGTCCACTGGCTTACTCTTGCCTGTGGGTGAAGAAATGAACTTTTTAGGAAAGCGTCCTAGGTAATTTGTGATACACCTTCTTTCTATCTTGGCAACTTGCTCTGGCCCCAACACAGTCTCTTTCTAGCCATTTTGAACGACAGATCCTTGGTATGTTCATATTAAAAAATCCTGTTATGAATTATGAGTGACCCCGAGGTCCTTTCATTGATTAGGATTTTTTCTTCAGTTGCATGTAAAATAATCTTAACTCAAACTGACGTAAGCCAAAGGAAGAAATGATTAGGCTATACAGTTGATAAGTTCAGGGATACAGGAAATTGCAGGTGTGGCTAGATCCAGGTGTTCAAATGACATCACCAGGACCTAGAGCCTCACCATCTCTCAGCTCTGTTTCCCTCTGTGTTAGTGTCATTTTAGATATGCTCCCTCCCTTAGTTGGCCAAAAGTGCTTGGCTCACATCCAGGCCAGAACAAAGATCATGCTTATTTAAAAAAATAATAATAGTAGTAGAAAAGCTTCAAGTACTTATTGAAGATGTGAGTCAAGAAAAAAATCAGAGTAGTACCCATGATATAGTGCCATGAGAGTATCTCTGGAAAACTCAGATGACCGGTCAATACCGAGCCTTCCTTGGCATATGGTAGCCAAGGGCCGGCTGCTTAGAGGTGTTCCCTTGAAGCAGGGCATGTGCTTTCCAGGTTATTACCATCCCTCCCTCAAACTCTGGAGTCTCCCAAATTTCTAGGGCCAGACATCAGTTGTCATCTATCACCATGCTTCCATTGTTGTTTTGGTTTTAGAAGCAAGTTCTTTCTTTATGGCCACATCTTGAAGAAAAGTGGGTCAAGTACTGGACACTGAGAAAGCCATGTGAATTTTCTTACACCTGTTTCACTAAAGTTACGTACGTTGACTACCTGGCGTCCGAGGGTATGGTAGCTTGTGCTTCCGTGGGAGAGTAGTCTTACTTTGATGGAGTGGTGGATGGGAGAGATTCCTGGGCTTAGATGACCAGGATCCAGGGGTGGACAAAACAATGCAGACAGAATGAGAGCACTGACAAACATTCATCTGCAATTTGAACATTCCACCTCACCCCAACCTGAATGCCTGCCCAACATTTGGTCCACAGCTGAACTGACAGCCTTTGGTGATTGTCCCAGGGCACATACATGGGAAATGCATTTCTCATCTTTCAAGCTGGTCATCCTCTTGGGATGGAAAGCAAGTAATCGCCAACTATTTTAAGAAATCAGTGCCGTAGGTTGCTACATGCTTTCAACAAAGGAACTTCCTTTCTGGGATCAGAATGATCCACCGGGTGCTTTTTGTCTGGGACTGCCACAAACAAACAAAACCCCAAAACACCACCCATATATTTATGTTTTGGGTAAATCCTGGTATGCCTAAACAAGGACTCAGATTCATAATAAGAACCACAAAATGTGCATTTATTACATTATTGCTTATTTCCTTGGAGTCCTTCATGATTTAGGATCTTCATTGATTCTTTATTTGACACAGAGGCCATGTTGTTAACTCCTTTTAACATAAGGAAGTATGAGTATTATTCCTCCACTTCTGAGTTGGAGAACGTTGATTCTGGAAAGTTGGGTAGCATTGCTGAATGCACCTAGGCAAGTGTGAGCAGGGGAAAGAGGCTTTCCACAACTCCTGGAAAGGGGAAAACCAAGAGAATTCTGATCTGATGAGAATCCACACTGGAACCCCTCCCTTCAGTATTTAACTATAATTAGTGAGAACCACCCATATGGCAACTTTTCTCGGGCCAGATGGGTGATTGTCGGGCAGCACATGATCTTTGCTTCACTTTGAAGGAGACATGAGTAATCCTGGGGATATTAATCCAACAAGGGCTATATTTATCTTCACTTGTTTGGTTATTAACACATCTCTATTTCTTCTCTAGGCATCAGGGGGTATAGGGCACAAGCACCAAGATAGTCCTTCCCAGAGCCCAAGGAAATAGGGGCCTCCATTCTGCAGTTCCTATTTGACTACACAGACCCATGTTCTAATGGCCTCAGCCTCCCTCAAAGGAGCACGGGAACCCTGTAGGATATTCTTGTCTTGGGAACTCTGTAGGATATCCTTGCCTTAGAATTTGTCCAGGCACTATAACAGATGAGGAGACCAGGGCTCAGAGAGGGTGTGTGGCTGGTAAGTTAAAGTTGGAGTTGGAGGGAAAGTCACATGACTTCTGTTTTTTTGCGGGGGTGACATCCTATTTTGCACCTGGGGGGGCAAACGATAAAAAATTATATGGTTTCCCTATTTTAAGGGACTACAGTCACCTTTAAAAGGAGCCAGAGGGTGAGTATTGCCAGCATATATATGGTGGAAGTTGAACCAGAAAAACTATCATGATTCAAGGCTGTTCTGCAACCAACCTACTCCATCCATCCCCCTTTTAGTCCATTAGTCCATCAGTCTCCCTAATGAAAGCTCTGCATTTCATCTCTCAACTCCAGACATGATTGTGTTGCACTGGTTCTCATTCACCAAGGACTGCACCCTCCAGGGACAGAGACACCACCAACCTGTTACTCTGGGTTGCCTCTGACCTTGGCACAGAGTTGCAATAAACACCTTCAGCCTCTCCTTTCAAGTGTTGTCTTTGGTATCTTTTACCTCCTTTTCCCGTCTTTTTCCAGTCTGCATATCGATTAGATCCGACCTCGAAGATCCTTGATTATCAAGTAAAATTTTTGGCCAACATGACGTGGCAAAGTTTATAGTATCTTTATTATTTCTTCTCATTATTCTTGTTGTTATCATTGTGTATTTTATTAGCGGTCTGGAAAGCGTTCAAGATCAAAAAGTATGAACATCAGGGGCGCCTGGGTGGCTCAGTCGGTTGAGTGTCCGACTTCGGCTCAGGTCATGATCTCACAGTTTGTGAGTCCGGGCTCCACGTGGGGCTCTGTGCTGACAGCTCAGAGCCTGGAGCCTGCTTCGGATTCTGTGTCTCCCTCTCTCTCTGACCCTCCCCTGCTCATGCTCTGTCTCTCTCTGTCTCAAAAATAAACAGAAACATTAAAAAAAATTTTTTTAAAGTATGAACATCAGCTATGATATGAAAGAAAAAGACTTGAACGCAGGTGGCATACTTTGGATAAGTTACTTAATCTCTCTGGATCTGTGTCTTCATCTGTAAACTGAGAACATTACTTCCAGCCTGATATAGTTGTTGCAAGTGTTGAATGACAAAATGTCCATGGAAGTGTCTCGAGAGTCCCCGACACCTAATACTTGCTCAGTAAGTATTTATGTCCTGGCCCTGTGTAATTCCTTAGGCATCACCACTGAGCTGTCTAGCTGGGACCTCCAAAACTTAAGCACCCATCTCCTTCTTTTTCCTGAAGTCTTTGCCCTGAGTCCTTTCTTTCTCCAGATGTAATTTCTCTGATGTAATTACCTGTGAGCCTGATTCATCACCTGCTTATGTATTTTCCCATTTCTAATTTCAACAAGCCCTTCACACCCAAAGCCCTACCCTTCCTCCTACTATGACCATCACATTTTGTGGATGGGTAACTTGTTTCATCTTTGCCCCATGAAAGAGACATAAATCAGTTAGTGTCTTCTTTTTCGGGAGCTAGAGAGAACAAGTATCTTTCAAACCAAAGGCTGGCTGTAATTAGGGGATAGTGGCTGAGTTGTTAAGGTTCTAGATATATGGATAGGTTCCCTCCTTCGTGGGAAGGAGGTCCACTAGTGATTAGCAGTGTGTGCCTGGGCACAAAGTGGAGAGTGACAGCCCATATTCCATCTCTACTCTACACCGGTGATACTGATTCGTTCCCCAAGTCTTCCCAGAATTGTTGCCCCATTATGCTGCTGGTCAGGATGCAGGTGAGGTCATGAAGAAGTACAAGATCTGTAAGCTTCCACTGCCACTCAATAACCCACTCAAATGTCTTCCCTTCTGGTTCATCAGAAGCTCCATCTTCAAAGGCAAAACTGCATGTTTTATCATTCCCTCTTTATTGCATAGGGAAAACAGACCCACAGAACCATACTTCCTGGGTAGTTGAGGTAATTAGGCCATTAGGTTCTCTCTCCATCTTCTTCAAATGTTTTTAATGAGCTATGAAATTAGGAAAAAAAACAACTCTGGGGAAACAAGGCATGACTGTGTCAGTCTTTAGGACACAGCAGCAACTGCATTATCAGTAATTACCCTTTAAGGAGTGCACACCACTGTATACCTACCTCTGTGGTAGACACAATGCTTATGGCTTCTCATTTAACTTGATGACAGTCCTATAAGGCCAGTAGTGTTAGATTTCATTTTGCAGGTGGGAAACTGGTCCACATTCACAGTGCAGGTGAATAGCGAGCTGGGTTTTACCTTGGATGCTGCCTGGGTCCAAAATCTAAGGTCTTTCAAAAGATCATGTTTCCGGGTGAGGGTCTATATGTCCTTATCTATAGGTCAGCCCTCCTGATCTAAAGATGCCCTTTCCTTATTTGCTTTTTAATTAGCATTTGAGGTGGAGACTTCTGTGAGTGTGTGTGTGTGTGTGTGCGCGCGCGCGCGTGTGTGTGTGTGTGTGTGTGTGTGTGTATTTCTGCAAGTGTCTTGGCTTTCTGCAATAGATTAGATTAGAAGATTTGGGCTTAAAAGGCCAGACTATGAAGAGTGCATCAGCGAGGTCATGGGGAAAGTCTGAGTTGGCTCTTACCCCCAAGCCATAGATCCCTAGATGAGCCCATCTCCAAACCCCTAGTGTATTGGTTTCCTAGTGCTTCCATAACAGAGTAGCCCAAAATGGGTGGCTTAAAACAACACGGATTTATATCTCACAGTTCTGGAGCCCAGAAGGTCTGAACTTAAGGTGCCACCAGGGCCCTTGTCCCTTGAAGACACAGGGAAGGAAGTGTTTCATGACCCTCTCCTCTAGTCCCGTGGCTTTCTTCTCCCATGGTGTCTTCACATCATCTGCCTTCTGTGTATGACTGTTTCTGTGTCCAAATTTCCAGTCATCAGTCATAATGGATTAGGGCCCACCTTAATGACTGACTGCATCTTAATTACTTCTGTAAAGTCCCTGTCTCTAAGGTCATATTCTGAGGTCCTGGGGTTAGGACTTTAATATTTGTTTGTTTATTGATGGGGTGAGACACAACTCACCCATGACTCCTGGCTTTTCTCTGTGGGAATCAGAATCTAGGAATTAGCTTTGCATATGCAAAGGACCAAAAGATGAGTTAGGAAGCATGAAAAGTTACCAGAACCAAAGGTGGGATTCACATAGCCTCTTAGAAGACTGAAGTGCACTATCCTGCTTTAGGAGGGGAAGGTGGGCAACATTTTCTGAGCACCTACTCAGTGTCTGACTCCCTGTAAAGACTTTACTATCATTACCCTATTTAGCTCAGTTTGTAATGGGCAAAGGAGTTTGTAGATCAGTTCACTGATCCTTCACAACAAACCTAGGGGGCAGGGACTCCTATTGTCTTCATTTTACAGAGGAAAAGAGTGACATCCAGGGAAGGGAAAGTGCCTCAGCCAGCAGGACTAGAATTCCAAATTAGGAGCAGTGAGGTTTTTCATCCCACAGTTGGCCATATGTATCCATGAGGATTGGCTGGTGACCAACACTGGCTCAGACCTCAGACAATTGGACCAATGACCACCAAGAAACAGATTCTTCCCCTTAGGGGTGGTGGAAACATGAAAGACCCAGGAAAGAGGAGACCAAACACCGAGCTCATGGGCTGGTGATGAATGTGTACTCCCAATGAGGAGAAAACAAGAATTGGGTCTTGATTCTTGACATTGAACTTTGACATTAAACTTTGAAACTTGTCCTCAAAGTCTAAATATTTCCAAACCTCAGTTTCCTTATCTGAAAACTGGGGACATGAACATGGCTGGGAAAATCAAATGGAATAAGATATGAAGGAAAACATGATGAAAATGTTGATCTTCTTAGTTCCCGTGGTTGTATTTAGAGCAGAGACAGCTTAGAGCTAGATGAGGTGGATATTTCCTAAGAGACAGGGACTTTGTTATCCTTTTTAACAAGATTGCAGAGTTTTAACAAGGAAGCATATAAAGCATGAATTATGTCAGCAAGTAGAGGCAATGGAGAATGCCTCTACCCCACATTTTTTTGCTGCAAAGCAGTGGATGGTTACCTTAAGGCAAAGTAGTTTAAGTACCAGATATTCACAGAATGATTTCCTTCTGTTCCTATTTTAGGACATCCCCGCTGATCTCCCCCATCCATCTCTCCCAAATCTTTTACTTTTTTTTAATGTTGATTTATTTATTTATTTATTTATTTATTTATTTATTTATTTATTATTGAGACAAAGACAGAGTGCAAGCAGGGAAGGGGAAGAGAGAGACAGGGAGACACAGAAGCTCAGGCAGGCTCCAGGCTCTGAGCTGTCAGCACAGAGTCCAATGCAGGGCTGTAACTCACAAACCATGAGATGATGACCTGAGCCAAAGTCAGATGCTTAACGGACTGAGCCACCCAGGAGCCCCTCTACCAAAGCTTTTAAGGGGTAAATAGAAACCTGAGGTATTTTCTCCTCAAAGTTAAACAACTCATCCCTTCAAATGCATAATGTTGCTCTTGGCTCCAGAAAGTCTGAGATTGTTGGAAGATGTCCAGAAGTTCCATTCACCCTGAATGCCATGAAATATGCATGACATAAAATAGGCAGTCTTGAAAACCTACCTCCCTCCTAGATTTCAAGAGGGTGGCATTTGTGATGTACATGCGTCTCGGTCAAATGTGCATCTGGGGACGTGTGGGAGACATATCAATGACTCCATCAGGGTGATAACATTTCACACATTACCCAAACCAGCGTCTTCCTTCCCAGGTTACTGGAGAATCAAATGAAACTTTGACCAAAGCTGGAAGGGTTGTGGAACTAAGATGGTCCTGCCTATCCCTGACTGTGGCTTTATTTCCATTCTCCTAAACGAGAGAGGAAAGGCTGTTTGGTATTTGGATGGATGTTCCAATTGCATGTGTGCTGATGACCCCAATCTTCAGGGTCTAAGAGCTGGACCAGAGAATATCATCCCTCTCTCCCTTCCCCAGTGAAAGGTGGTTTTTCCAGGCCTCTGGCTTATGAAGATAGCTACCATAGGGGACCTTTTATGGAGAGGAGAAGCAGGATGAAGGGATGGATATTTTCAAAAGAAGAGTCCATTTGCAGAGGGCAGAACAACTCCTCTGACAGTTCTAGACATGTTGGGCATCCCCAGGATTTGGTGTTCCAGGCACCAGACCACTCAGTATCTGTGCCCCAGTGGAGAGGAGAGGCATGAGTAACACCAAGACAGAACACATGAGTACTCAAAGACAAATTCCCAATTATTTTATTGTATCACTAATGATCTTCCCAGCTGGGGTTTCTGGGAGCTCTCCTGGAGTCACACCCTGTTGGATATTTCCATTCTCCATTTCCTCTTCTTTCTCAGTGGGGAAACTCCACCTTACCCTCTCTGGGGCTTCTGAGGACATCTGGGCAGTACAGCTTCTTCGCTGCTCTGATGGAGGGTTCTTTGTCCTTGTCTGGTGGAAGGATGTCATTTTTAATCAAATTTGAATCTTCTTTCAGAACACAGGTGGATTTTTGAGGGAATATGGGGACTTGCTGAGCCAATTAGAGTAGCTGAGTCATTCCTTGGTTATATCTCCCTCATCTCCAGTGTTTTCTTGAACCAGTGTTCTCTCACGTGCCCTTTCCATATTTCTCCACAAAGAAATGGAGGTTACTCAGCCATCATGTTGACACTAAGTCCATCCAGTCCTTCACAGGCATGGGAAGGATCTTTCATAACTTCCACAAGCTTAAGACATATGATGACCAAGTTGTTCCAGTTAGTCTGGGCCTTCCCTGGGTCTAGCCAGTGCTAGAGGCCACATCCAGGGACCCTTCTTAGTCCCAGGAAAACCAGGCCAAGCGGGTCATCTTAGAGATATGTCCCAGCCTCTTCCAACAGGCCTGTCTTCTCCCATATAATGACAGATTCCAATTATTTTGTTTCTTTCCTAGTGTCACCTCTTTTGTTTGAGATCCACTTTCAGTCACTTCTCCTGACTTATGGTCCCTTATTATCTCCCCTAAATACTATCGTCTAATTTCTACCCCATCCAGGTTAACAAGAAGGACAACTGGCCCATGATAATAGGAAGCATTTTCTGAAGGGTATCAGGAAGGGGAAACAGAACGTGAATCCACCCTAATGTGTGCCAAGAACTGTACCAGCTATTAACATGTACCATGTTATCATCACAACATGGCATAAGTCGTAGCACTGTCTCCATTTTCCAGATAGCAAACTAGGGATTAGAGAGATTAAGTGACTCACTGGAAGTCACTCTGCAAATAATGGGGCTGGAATGAGATTCCAGGTCTTGTCTAGGGAAGAGTAGAGGTCGTCCTGGAAAGGAAGTTTGAGGTTACAGTTATAAAATTTCCCAAAATGTTGAAGCCAAAATCTAGTGTGGTGGAGGAGAGTAGATAAAGCAGCAATGTGGGAAAACTGAAATATATGCATTCCTCGTTTTGTTTTTAATTTTAACACTATGGAATTCAAGTCACTTTGTAAGCTTTGAAACATAAAAATGTATAATGTATAATATGGTTTGCTCATAAAATTACCATGTTTGGGGTATTTAAAGACACGAGGACATAGGAAGAAGGAGAAAACTTTGGGGAAAATAGCTTTTCTCTTTTATTTGAGAAAAGTGATAACATTTTGGAAAAATATTTTAAAAGTTTCCTAATTTTTTTTAATGAGATTTTTCACAATCATATTTGCAGCCATTCACTTTTCCCTTACTCTGTTAAACTTTAGGAACCCTCACACTGACCCTCTTTGGGTTCTATCTCCTGCCCAGGGACCAATGCTTAATATCACCATCCCCTCCCCCTCTGCATCCTCTCCTTCTCTCTAGTGGTGGGTACTTCATGGCTTTTCATGGTCCTTTCTCCAGTCCCAGCCTTTCATCCAGCTCCCTACTCAAGAGCTCTTACTCCGTCTGCCTCTTCATAATTAACTACTCCTTATGAGTAGTGTCCGCGGTAGTTACTGGTGGCTACTGGTCACCTCACTTAGCTGATCCCTGGGATAGGCTACGTGCTAAGTTGAGAGGAGTACTTTAAGACTTCTAGAAGAGTGAAGTCAGGGAGCTGTCCTCTTAACACACCTGTTCAACTGATGACTACAGCCTTACCGTAGGGTTCCAGGTTCAGTGAGTGGAGTGTGGGCTCAAGTGTCAGTCCCAGTTGGTCCCAGATGAAGCCAGAGTTTTCAAAAGAATTTGGTCCAAAGACTAGAAATAACCTTAATGCTCATAATAGAGACTGCTTAAATTATGATGTAAGCCATAAGATGGAATTCAATACAGCTATGAAAGGATAAAGATAGAGCTATACCTACCAACTCTGGTACTATCTTTAAGCAAATCTAAGTGAGAAATATAGAATAATGAGAAATATAGAAATAATAAGAAGATATCCTGCATTTATATTAAAAAGATAGCAAAAATGGGATGATAGGTGCATATTTCCTTGTACGTCCACAAAATATCTTTATGATCTTTGTAATGCCCAGGAAACACTTGAGAAAGAGGTGAACTAGGGGATTAAAGTTTAAGAGCAAGAGAGACTTAATTTTGACTAGACACCCTTTTATAGCACTTATTTTTTTTTTTATCATTTGCATGTATTGCCTTCTGGTAGGTGGTCAAGCAGATAGCTAGATAATACAAATAAATGAAAATATAAAGGTAGTTTGACATACTGTACCCATTTATAAGTATGCTGGAAATTAATTACATGAAACTATTGCTGATTGGTCACGTCACCTCAGCACAAAAGTTAGCCTGCATGTAGTCTAGTGGATCTGGAAACATTTGTTTGCCATTGAGGAAGGAAGGTAAATGCGTGTCCATCTGGATGTGCCTCTGGAGAGTCTCCTCAGCTACCTAGTCATTGCCACAATAAACATTAACTGAAAACTTAATACATGCCCACACTGAGGTGGATGCTTGTACTGCTCTGATGGATAAGACCCAGTTGACCCATCTGGATGTCACAGTGGATGAGAGTGGGATCCAGCTCTGTACATCACTACAGTACAATGTAGTAAATGTTCAGCCCAAAGATACTGGGGGATGATCCATTAATGGGATTATCGGGGGTCTGGAGAAGAAACTGAATAATTTCAGAGCTAAAATGACCTTTAAGAATCGTCCAGTTCAATCCCTTGATGAAGGAGTTGAGGAAACAGTTCTGAGTAGAGCCACACAAAGATAAAGTGGCAGGAATGATGTATAAACCATATATCAATTTTAAATATTGCTGCTTAACAAATTCCAATATCTCAACAGCATGCAGCAATAAGCATGTATTTAGCTCAAGTTCTGTAGGTTGGCTGGGGGCAGGGATTAGCTGGAGTGGCTCTGCCCTGCTCCATGTGGCCTCCAATATGTCCTGGGCATATTCTTCTCCTGGCATGGCAGAGATGCAAGCAAAAGGAAGCATGCAATCTTCAAGAGGCGTAATCTCAGAATTGGCACAGCGTCACCTCTGCCTCATTCTATTAGCTACAGAAAGTCACTTGGCTGAACCTGAATTAGAGGAGTGGGAATTTATTGTTTACTCCTTTAGCAAAGAAAATAAAAGACCCCAGGCAAAAGGCAGGGATAGGAGGGGTTGGAGGGGTTGAAGAATTAGGGTCAACGATACCATCTACCACATGGATTTTTATGCATGTTTGTGGGTCACAAGCCCAGGGCAGTAGGCTGCCTCTTTGGGTGGGGCGGGGGGGGGGGGAGGTTGCTAATGTGGAGAAGTTCCAACACCCTGATGGGTGGTGGAGGACGGAGGGGTATGTAGATTATTCATGTGTAATGACACTGGTGTTGTCAAGGGGGAAAACAGACCCTTACTAGAAAGCTGGCGTCTAGGAGTTGATCTTTTCTTCTCTTTCAAAGCTGTTCCAGCCAACCAAGAATTCTGCACAGGTGTACAAGGGCTAGAGGGAGTGGGGGGTAGGGGCACCTGCTCCAGGCCCCGTTTGGAATTGAGAGAAGGGGGACAGGGGCCGAAGTGTATTTAGGGGAGCAGAAGAGATCACTGTTTTCAAAAGTGGAAACTTTTCAGTCATTTGTTCAAAGCTAATGTATGAACAAGATGTTGGTATGGGTGTGAGGAGATGTTTTCGGATGACACAAGTGTCAAACTACAACCTTGAGGCCCAAAGAAAGGCAAGAGCTAGGGCCTTTTTACATGATCACTGATACACCAACTGAAAAGGAGAGGCTCAGGCTCTGCCCCTAGCAGGTCCCACCCCTGGGCTCCCTTCCTCCCTGGTTAGGATGTGGGTGTATCTCGAGTGGAGTGGGCAGAGAGAAGGGCTGGCAGGACTCTGTCTTGATGTACCAAGAAGAATAAGTGTTACTTTCATGGAGTGATAATACCTGGTGTCTCCTGGAGGCAAGACTTCAAAAAATTGGTAAACACCATGGCAAGAACTGAAATAACTGTTATCACACTGTTTTACACCTAAATTGTATATACTCTTGCTGGGGAAGAAGCAAATTTGGCTGGTGGGCGTTGAGGAGGTTGTCTTCAGGATAACCAGGTGGCAAGACATTCTGAGATGATTCACTGAGTTACTGATAATAAGGCACAGAGAGGAGAGAGATGAAAATAATAACAATAGCTACCCATTTACGGAACATGTGTTAGGTGCTGTGTAGTCCTACCAGATCATTTTCCTCACTACCCCAATACAGTAGGGACCATCCTGTGATCTGATATCAACCAGACTCTTTCTTGGGACTTTGCCTCTTAAGTGAAGTAATGGAAGGAACTTGGAACCACTGTGGTTTCTTTATGGCACCTAAGTAAGACCACTGTGACAATTAATTTTATGTGTTGATTTGACTGGACCACTGGCTGCTGAGATACTTGGTCAAACATCATTCTGGATGTGTCTGTGAGGGTGTTTCTAGATGACATTAATATTTGAGTGGATAGACCATGTAAGCCTCTTCCTAAGGTGGGTGGGCCTCAGTGAATCAACTAGAGACCTGCATAGAAGAAAAAAGGGAAAGGTAGGGTAAGGGAGAATTTGCTCTCTGTTCCTGGTTGCTTTCAAGAAGGACATTAGTCTTCTGCATGGGGCTGGAATGTGCACCATCAATCCCCTTGGTTCTCAGGCCCTCACACTCAGAATGGAATTCTACCACCAGCTTTCCTGGGTCTCCAAATTGCAGATGGAAGAATGTGGGACTAACCAGTCTCCATAACTGTGTGAGACAATTCCTTATAATATAGTTGACCCTTGTCCTTGACCCTTGACCCTACATAGTCAGAAATCCATGTATAGGGGCACCCAGGTGGCTCAATTGGTTAAGCATCTGACTTTGGCTCAGGGCGTGGGTTCAAGCCCTGCACCAGTCTCTCTGCTGTCAGCATAGAGCCTGCTTCAGATCCTCTGAAGCCCTCTCTCTCTGCCCTTCCCCATGCTCTCTCTCTGTCAGAAATAAACATTAAAAAAACCCACATATAACTTTTGACTACTCCCCCCCTCCACAAAATTAACTACAAATGGCCTGTTAACATTATCACTAACATTAACAGTTGGCTAACACATATTTTTATGTTCTATATATTATATACTGTTTTCTTACAATAAGGTAAGCTAGAGAAAAGGAAACATTACTAAGAAAATCATAAAGAAGAGAAAATACACTTACAATACGTGCTGTATTTATATTTAAAAAAATCTATGTGAAGTGGATCCCTGCACAGTTCAAACCTATGTTGCTCAATCATAAATCTTAGATAGATAGATAGATAGATAGATAGATAGATAGATAGATAGATAATAGATGATGGTAGGTAGGTAGGTAGGTAGATAGATGGCAGATAGATAATAGATGATGAGAGAGAGAGAGATGGCAGATAGATAATAGATAATGGTAGGTAGGTATGTAGGTAGATAGATAGATAGATGACAGATAGGTAATAGACGATGGTAGGTAGGTAGGTAGATAGATAGATAGATAGATGACGGATAGATAACAGATGATGGTAGGTAGGCAGGTAGATAGATAGGTAGATAGATAGATAGATGATGGATAGATAACAGATGATGGTAGGCAGGCAGGTAGATAGATAGGTATAGATACATGGATCGATCCGATAGGTTCTCTGGAGAACCCTGATTAATGCAACCATCAAGAGATTTGTGCTACCAACACCTTTTGGATTTTCTCAAGCACTTTGTGCTATTTCTCATATCCTATAAGCTAGTCCATATTTTTCTAATTAATTTGGTTTTGCTTCAGCAATCTGGAACCAGATTCTGTTGCCTGTGACCAAAGAACCATACTTGATAATGTAACCCTAGTAGATGGGCAAAGACTATTCCTCTTTAAAGGCAAAAATAAATAAAAAACAAAACAAAAAAAAGCAAAGAACAACCGCAAGTCACAGAGGTGCAATTATGTCACAGAGCTAGCTAGTGAGTGGTAGAGATGGGATTTGAACCCCATCTGCCCAAATCAAGAACATGTACTCTTCTTGTACATGTTTTTCTTTGGGCATGTTGATCAGAAGATGGCTGAAAACTGGGCTGGGACCCTGGAGATGGCTCTTGAGCTACAGAAACTCTCAGAAGCAACTACCCTGGCTTAGACTGGGTCAGGGAAGATACTACGAGATCAAAGCTTCATAGACCAAGGAGTATCAATTCTGATTGGGAGCCGAGTGCCAAACTGTGGATCTGCCACTAAATTACTGGGGGTGTTGCCTCCTGAGTGACATGGGAGACAACGTGTATGTGTTAGCCCCACCGTGGGTGCAGACTTTGTGACAGGACATGGCCAGTCTGGCGCCTGGACATGAAGCTAATCACATTTCATTTCCAAAGGGATGTCGGGTATAAATGGAATGATGAAAGCCAACGTTTATTATGACATTCACTTTCTTTGCGACCATTCCCATCTGTAAAAATTGGGTAATACATGACCTAGCCGGCAACATGGTCAAGAGAGTTAAAGGCAAGAATATCTGTAATGTACTTAGCATGATTATTGAAAGAATACGGTATGTGGGCAATACGATATCTAGTCACAACTCTACTATGTTATTTATCAAGCATTTGTTGAGCACCTATTATATGCCAGGTATTAGGTACTTTAAAAAACATCTTAGGGGCTCCTGGGTGGCTTAGTCGGTAAGTATCCAACTATTGATTTGGGTTCAGGTAGTGATCTCACAGTCATAGAGATCAAGCCCTGCATTGGACTCCAGGCTGGGTATGCAGCCTGCTTGGGATTCTCTCTCTCCCTTTTCCTCTGCCCCTCTCCCCCATTCATGGTTTCACTCACTCTCTCTCTCTCTCAAAAAAAAAAAATATATATATATATATATTTTAATATATATTAAAAATATCTTACTGAATTATCACAAATTTGAAAGATGTAATCCTTATTATTATCCCTATTTCACAGCTAGAGAATCTCAAAAGGTTAAGTCCTTGCTCAAGGTCACATTAGCTATGAATTGGCGGCCATTATTATTATTATTATTACATGGAGCACAACAATCCATAAAGCCCATCTATACATTGCACACATCTACATACAAACACAACCAGAGACCGCAAGACAGACACACCTGAAGACACACAAGGAGACACAGACATTGTACAGTATTGGCTGTATTCATAGTATTCATATGCTCCTTGAATTCTCCTTCCCCAGATACTGTGTCATCCCCTGTCCTACTGCTTCCAGGCCTCCACTCATAATCTGATAGATTAATTCAGAGAAGATGCAAGTAGGCTTTATTACAGTCCTCTTCCCAGGGTAGCTGAAGTTTAACAGATGAATTGTGGACACTGTGGTGCAAAAGCTGCCAGAATTACTTGTCCTTGGGGGGAATTTCAGGCCTGTAGTAGGAAGACCAAAGAGAGAATCCTGGGGAAAGATCATTCATTCATTCATTCATTCATTGTAATAGATTGATCACGAGCCATGTGCCACCCACTGTGCAAGGCTCTAGAGAGGACACCACAAAGACAGTCATGATCCTTGACCTCCCAGGTATCAGAATATGCTAGAGTTACACTTGATCTTAACCATGTCCTCCTGATGCCACTGTAGATGGAGAGAGATAGTCATGATCTGGGGACTGTCCTTCCATTTAGAATTCTCATTGTGGATTCCTAGAATCCTGGAGCTGTGTTATCCAATATGGTAGCCACTAGCCACCTGGGCTATTTATGTTTGAATTTAAATTTATTAAAATTAAATAAAGTTAAAAATTGAGTTCCTGGTAATGCTAGCCTCATTTTGGGCGCTCAATACCTCCCTCTGGCTACTGGTTAGCATCTTGGACGGGGTGGATATAGGATATTGCCATCATTAAAGAGATTTTGAAGGTTACCAGACTGAAATGTCAAAGAATGACAATAGTTTGGAGGTATTCAAGTTCTACCCTCCTCATTGTACAAATGGTGAAAGTGAGGCCCAGAGAGAGGTGGCCAGAGAATGAGTCCACAGTGTAGTTACAAATGGAAACTTACAGTAACTTTGCCAAATAATATCCCCTGCCCTCTTCTCCACCCATCCAGTCTTCCCTCACAAACCAAGGGTAAGCAATCACTGACTTCAGATTTGACATTGTTGGTCACACACCAGGGAGGAAACTTTGGCCTTCAGAAGAAGCCCTTCTCCAGAGGTGACTGTGCTACCTCCCCAGGAGGTTGTATGCACCAGTAACTACACAACAAGAACAGCAACAATGCCTCCCTTTCTGTGCGGTGAACTTGGCATCCGTTATCTCTTTTAAGCCTCCCCAACAACCCGGAGAGTTGGTATCATTATTACGGATAAGGAAACTAAGGCCCAGAAAGGTGACTAACTTGTCTGAGGTCACCGAGCTTCAAAGAGAGAAACAAGAATTGGAACTCATATCTTTGGCCCCCAGAGCTCAATGCTGTTTGCTTCCACCCTAACCTACAATTTTAAGGTTTTACTTTTAACAGAATAAGAAGCAATTATAATTGCAAATGTTCCTCTTTCTTGGCCTTGCTTCAAATTCAAATACCAAAACAAATGTAAAACCAAAGTTTAAACAAGAACCATCCCTGCTGGAAAAGCCACACCTCTTCGGTCCCTGGTCCCATTTCTTATCAGCCCTGTACACATCTCTGCACAGCAGTCCCTGGAAACACTCTCCATAGGCACCAGAAGGACCCAGAAAGAGGGTATCTGGAAGAACTTGGCTGAGATGCTGAGCCTCGGGCTGTAAACTCAGGACTGCACTTCCAGCATGGATGTGAAGGGTTAAAAAAATCAGATGGGAGACCGGTCCCCTTCAAGGCATGCATACCACTCACACTCTCCTTAGGCCCTTCTCCATCTGGGGATTCAGGGAGGGAGAAACAAAAGGCAGAAGGCTTCCTTGAAGTTGGGCTCTCTCCAACCACAGCTTCAGCTATGCAGTTTCAAATCCGTGTCAGGCAAGGAGGAGAGTCAGCTTTATTCTTGTGCGATAAAGCGTTACTGTCTCTTATATGTACGGCTTACCTCTTAGTGTCACTTTGACGACTAAAATATTTGTTGGAGAGTTTTCCCACAGGTCTCTTAGGGCAGGAGAGATGCAGCTGGCTGGAGAGTTTGTTTTGCAAAAATGAACGCAGGAAAGTGAATCCAGAAGGACCCCCTGAGTCCTGATGAGACTGGGGGGTGTAGACTGGACCTGTATTGGGTAGGACTATGAATGTCAGCTAGGAATTTGAACTTGATAGGGGATGGTGGTGGAACCAGGTTTTTGTTTGCTTTATTTTCAGCAGAAAATTGCTGTGATCTGTGTTTATCTGATCATTTTGCAAATATTAAGTACCCACTGTGTGCCAGCTACTGTTCTTAGGCCATGGGAATTTAAGGATGAACCAGACAGACACAGGCAGGTTGTGATGGGATTTAGACTCATCTAGAATAGTGGTTCTCAACTGGGGGCAATGTTGCACCGCCCCCCAGGATATTTGCAAATGTCTGGAGATATTTTTACTTATTTAGTTTTTAATGTTGTCTTTTGAGAGAGAGAGAGAGAGGGCAAGGGTCAGAGAGAGAGACACACACACAATCCAAAGCAGGTTCCAGGCTCTGAGCTGTCAGCATGGAGCCCGTAGAGGGGGCTTAAACTCACAGACCGTGAGATCATGACCTAAGCCAAAGTCAGAGGCTTAACCGACTGAGCCACCCAGGTGCCCCTGGGGATATTTTTAGATTCCATAATTATTGGGGAGTAATATTTGCTACTGGCACCTAGGAACAGAGGCCAGGGATGTTAAACATCCTACAATGCACAGGACAGGCCCCCACAACAAAGAATCAACAAAATGTCAATGGTAGAGAAGGTGGGAAATCCCTAACCTGGTAGGTACTAAACTTATGAAAGATACAGAACCTTTTACCCTGCATATAAATTATGGACACTACCACAGTGCTGGGCACAGAGTATGTAAATAGTAGATTAAGTCTAAAAAGGCACATGTGGGATGGCTTTAGAAATTATCCTTTTTTTTTAGTTTTTATTTTAGAAAGAGAACCCCGACAGGCTCCATGCTTAGCACGGAGCCCAATGCAGACCTCGATCCCATGACCCTGGGATCACGACCTGTGCTGAAATCAAGAGTCAGATGCTCAACTAACTGAGCCACCCAGGTGCCCCAGAAATGATCTGCTTATATACCATGTAAGATATTAGGTATTTCAGACAGAAGATTTGAGCAAAAAAAGTATTTTTTTGCTTCCAAGTGAGGACCCCAGATGATCAAATGGGAGGCATTTCCAATTTTAGGGACACAAGGTACGTCTGGGAAAACAATGATTCGTGAAGCTCTAAGGATCAGGAAGATTCTGGGACAGACAGCCATTGCTGTTGAAGTTAGCCATGTATGGGGACAAGCTGTAGACAGTGAATACACGCAGGGTGCGAGGAATTGTTTCATGTATCCCCCCACCCAACAACCCAGCGAGGTAAGGCTGATGTGATCTCTATTTTCCTCTGGAACAGAAGTGTAGGGGGGGCGGTTCACCCTGCTAGTAGGCAGAACCAGCCTGTGAGAGAAAGCAGCTTGACCCCAGAAGCTATGCTCTTCCCCCAGATCTCCTCTTGGGGAACCCTCTGCTGTGTGCAATATCAGGAAAATTCTAGTGTCATACTGAGCGTCCCCTGTCGTCATCCACACCAGGCCAACAGAACTCTGTCCTGGAACACGGACTCTTGAGCTTTGACCCAGACTGAGGAAAACCAACCAGAAGTGGCTGCTACAGAGCCCTTCGAGCAGATGTTCAAAGCTTCCCTGGCATCTAGACTCCAGGGTTTGCCCTAAACCCCAGGTCCCTGACCATTCTGCAAGCCTCCCCTTTCTCATCAATAAAACTCCCCCTTTTGTTTATAAGTCATTGGCAGTTTCTGTTGTTTGCAACCAGAGAAGTCCCAGAAAGAAAGATCCAGGAAAGGGTCCCTGGACCTCCTGGGCTGTGCTGGCCTCTGGAAGTAGGGAGGGAGTCAGGCTGTGCAGCAGGGAAGGCTGGAAGGTGTGAAGAGAAGCCTAAGGCTCTTTGGGGAGGAAGTAGAGGAGGAACAGGCAGGCTTCCTGCCTGATGTGCAAGGAGAACAGATACCTTTCAGGCTGTTGGAATCCCACAGGCTCGCGTCAGTCTGCCGAGGCTTAAGCCTTGGTTCTGTCTGGCTAGATGTAGAACTTCAAACACATTATTTAATGTCTCTGGACAAGTTTCCCCTTCTTGAAGGGGTGCATCTTAAGATCTGCTTTGTGGAGTGGATGGAAGGCCAAAGGCTTTAACAGCGTATTTTATCATCACTTCTATGGGGCACATCTCCCACGTTTTGTCATCTCTGAAACTAGAATGTGGCTCACAAGTGACAGTTTATCATCAATTATTGGATGGAGTGGGGTTTTTCCTTAACATAAAATACAAGCGTGAACTATTGATGTCATCTTAGATTCAGTGATACAGAATGGCTGGACTGTGGTACAGACTTCAAATGTCAGGAATTATTGTTTCTATTTAGATCACCAGCTCCTAGTGCACATCGTAAGCACTCAGTAACTGTGGACGCAAAGAAGATCCCTCAGGAGTTTGAGCCTGACCCGAAGGTATATTTGAACCCTTGAACCCAGTAAAAAGCAAGGAGAGGTCACATTCTGGACTCCCTTCCTGGGGAAAGTGGTCAATACAACCTTATGGACAGAATCCCCAAGACAGGAAGAAATGGTGACACTCTGGTGAAGAAATGGTGCCTTCTTTGTTCCACAATTTACCAGACAAAACTGACCCGTCCACCTCTGTTTCCTGCCCGCTGACAAACCGCTCAGACCACAGGTGGTAACCGGGGACTCACCAGTGAACAAATGATTGCTCCGTGCCCAGGATCCGTCTGACCAGTCGTCAGCTTTTTCCAAAAGCTGTCCCTCACCTTGGCCACACAACTGGGTGATGGTGACTCCCCGGCATTGTCCTTGTCATTGTTCAGGTCCCAACGCTCTTTAGCAGATTTTACTTACTCCGACCTACAGATGTGATTATAAGAGGACATGCTGTTCATCTGGGCATTTTTCTCAATATGCACTCATGTTAAAGAGTTGGCCAAGGAGAGGAGAAGTGCAGCACAATGACTAACTAAGCTGCCTGGGTTTGTGTCCTCACTGCTAAACATGTGACCTTCCTTCGTAGAAAAGCCATCCGACGACTGTCAGCCTCAGTGACCTCATCTGTATTATGTTCCAGGCACTGTTCCATGCAGTTAACATAAAATAATTTATTTAATCCTAGCAACCGTCTATGAGGTGGGTACCCTATGAGCATCCCCATTTTACAAGTGATGAAAAGGATGCTTCCAGACATTATATAACTTGCCCAATTATATAGCTGGACAGTAGCAGACAGTCTGTCTCCGGCGCTCAGGCTCTTAACCACAGTTCTATTGTCTCCCGATGGAAATACCTCCCTGATGCAAAGTGTGGTAAGATTAAATGAGATAATGAATGCAAAGCATATAGCTCAGTGCTAAGCTTTATACACACAATAAAGTTGGCTTTTACTGCAACAGCTTCCATTTATCAAGTACTTCTCATGTGCCACTCATTGTGCTATGTCCCCAAACATTCAATTTCTCTCGCCCTCATAGGAAATAGGAATAATTATCACCTTCCTTTTAAAGGCGAGGAGCTAGGTTCAGAGAGGTTTCTTCATTACAAATTCTTGTGGACCAGACACATTATAGGTGCTGTGCTAGGGGTGGTTGGCCCCAGGGCACACAGCTATTGAGAAGGCAGGTCTCCCTGACTCCAAGACGGTTCTCTCTCCAGGGGACCCCTGGCTCCAACAGCAGGTGGCATCTGACACAGAGGCAAAAGATCACTTCAAGGGGACCAGGAAAGACTGGGGGACCGTTGTGATTAAAGGATAAGGAGTTGTTCCCAGCTCATAGCAAACTGCCCTAGGACTGATCCCAAGATGCCAGAGCTACAAGGGAACTTGGCGATCCAGCCTCGTCTGCGCGGTGGAAGGAGAGCTGGATCCCTGCCCGAGGGATACAGCTCATTAGCAGAGCTGGAGCAAAGCCCCGTGGCTTCTGACTCCCTGCCAAACAATCCCTTTTGCTAGCCACTCCTCACGAGGAGAGAGGAGAGGATAGCAAACTGCACCGAGGGCTTCCATTCGAGTCTTGTGATATCCAGTTTATTTTGGCATTCGAAAAGCTGTGCGTGTTTGCCATAGAAAATTGGGAAAATACGGAAATGCACAAAGTGATGACAAAAATAAAATGATCCTGTTTCCCACCACCCAGGGAGCCGTACATAACTTGGCATGTTTCCTTCTAGGCCTTCCCTGTGCATAGCTTTTTGTTTGTTTTGGTTCTAGTTTTTATATACTTGTGAATGCACTGTGTATATAACTTGTTACCAGCCTTCCCACTTACATTATAAATATTTTTCCATGGTATTACAGACGCCTCATAAACATTTTTTTTTCCCTTTTCAATAATAAAATGCAACAGTCCCCCGCCGTATTCCCATCTTCTGCCCACGTAGGCACACATACGGAGATTCCCTGGGGAACCACTTTTAACCTTTTACCTTTAAAGTTTTTCTACTGGTCCCTCCCTATCATTAACTAGTGTGTGACCTCTAGAAGCCTCTACTTGGGCAATTATCTGTGGATTTCCTGCTATGATGGATGGGAGCTGGTCATGTTATGTTGGGACTGGGGCAGGGGGGCAGAAGGAAACGTCAAGGAGTTACTGTCTTTGGGATACTTAGAATGTCTTTGATCCAGGATGTTTGCCTGAGACCTGTCGATGTTGGGGACACATTATGTGACCAACCTCATCTCCACCAACTGTCCTCCCTAAATGGTCTACCTTAAATAGTGTCACTTCGGGACCCTTGGCATGATGGTTACAGGGAGTGGATAAAGACCAGCAGTCATTACAGTGGGTACCAGTCTCTTGTCCCACCATTCTACCTCAACAGACATTGACACCCGAAATTTACATGGTGCTTTGCCTCCACGTCCTCCCTTCTATAAGCACCAAAACAAGATTTTTTTTCCCCAAGAGGATGGGCCAGGAACAGAGACTACTCTGCAAAATAGAACACTTCATACAGTCTGCTGCTTTGGCGGTTAAAAAGTCCCAGAACATTCTATTCTCTTTCTTCACTATCCTATTATTCATGTGATGCCTCAAAATAATTATTTTCTGAGAGGATCTTTGCCTCTCAGATGCACTTTGAATGTTACGAAAGAGCACTGGAAACGAGCATTGGATGTGGCACCAAGCAAGAAAAGAAAACAAATTGCCCCTGGCCTGTGATATATGGTGCCCAGAATAAACACAGGGAGCTTCGTGAAAGCAAGTCCATCTTATTTATGGTGAAATCCAACTTTAATCGCTGGCAAGGCCATTAACTGTCCTCACGTAATCATGGAAATAAGCCCATCTAAATTATCCTGAAAATCCCAACTTGTTGGGTAGATGAAAAGGATAGTCTTTGTTAAAGGTAAAACATTTCAAAGTCCC
This sequence comes from Lynx rufus, assembly GCF_022079265.1. Lineage (NCBI taxonomy): Eukaryota > Metazoa > Chordata > Mammalia > Carnivora > Felidae > Lynx > Lynx rufus. Next base: position 14,031,104 of record NW_025814838.1, read on the forward strand.
TTTTATAAAGTGGCAAAATCTGCGTTCTGTTCATTTCCTCTCTATTAAAGGTGTCTAAACAACTTATCGATTCCTGTAAAGAAAAAGAACAGGAAAAAAGATCATGTACGGATTGAATACAAACTTTGGGGTTTATTGCATTAGAGCTATAATTCAAACAGGCTTTGGAAGGAACTTTTGTCTAATTAGTCATTGTAATCAGGTAGCTGTGGGAATAAGTGTTAATGCTTGGAATAGACAACCAATTAATCATGTCTACAGTCAGCATAATGGCTGGCATCAGGCTCTGTGCTTTTTAGACTCCTGTATGGCAAATATAAAACAAGCAGCTAGCTATCCTGTGCTTTTACTAGAACAGAAGGCGCATCCCTTTCTGCACTGTGAGGCTCCTGTCAAAGCTCATCCCTAGATACCTGAATCTGTAAAGCGTCAACCACTAGCCAAGGGAAAACAGATGCCGGAAGAACAGGGAAAGTACACGGAGAGCCATTCCATTCAGGAAAGCATGATATCAATAATAAATGGCATTAAAAAAAAATTACTGCACGCCAAGCAGTGGACTAAGTTCTGTACATGTATTACATTATTTAATCCTTCCAGCAACTTTGGTATATAGGCACTAAACCATGCAACTGAACTTCAGAGTAGTTACATTATTTGTTCTGGTTTGCACAGATGGTCCTGGGGCTCGAAACTGAAGCAGTCTGACTGCAAAGTATACGATGTATCTGTCTCTAATGTGAAAATTAATCATGGGAACTCTCGTTTAGAATGGAGCTGGAAGGCCAGCAGGGGGAACCCTCACGCCCTAGCACTCATCAATTGTAGTCCCAGACCCAACAGGAAGAGGGGTGCCTTGCGTGTGAATACCACTTCAGCCACTACTTCACTACTCCAGCAGGAGGAAGAAAGACTTTCCTCCTCCCTCAGCAACAGCCCAGCCAATGAGGGTGATGACTCAACTAATGAGCAGCCACTATACTTTGAACTCCCAGTCGATTCCCAGCTTATTTATAATAACCCCTCCCTGGGGACGCCTGGGCAGCTCAGTCAGTTGAGCATCCCACTTCGTCTCAGGCCATTATCTCACGGTTGGTGGGTTAGAGCCCCACATCGGGGCTCTGTGCCAACAGCTCAGCTGATAGGCTCCAGACTCTGCAGCCTGCTTCAGAGTCTGTGTCTCCCTCTGTCTCTGCCCCTCCCCTGCTCACGCTCTCTCTCTCTCTTTGTCGAAAACAAATAAACATGAACAAAATAATAACCCCTCCCAATCCCCCCTTTCCTGTGTAAAAGAGCGTTCCTCATCGTTGTGTTCCAGACTTGCCTATGGTTTTGCTGTAGCTTGCTTTTTCTTGGATTGCAATTCTCTGTCATTCCTGAATAAACCCATATCTGCCGGTAAAATAATGGACAGTTTTATCTTTCCAGTTAACAACACCATGGAACCATGTTCATAATATATTAAGTGAGATAGAATAAAGCTTGTGCATGCAATGTAATTGTTCCATTCATAAATATTTGAGTACCTACTGTGAGCTCAGCACTGGCATAAAGACATATGTGGATATGTATACGCACACACATACACAGAGCTGTGTATGTGTGTGTGTACGTTTCAGATATGTCCACATATTCTTTGATGTTCCTCACTTCTAATGAATGGAATAAAGCAGAAGTGACAGTGTAGGACTTAGAAGACCAAGTTATAAAAAGCCCCTTGGCTTCCTGATTATTCTCTCACTCTTGGGCTGCTTTGCTCTGGAGGAAGTTAGCTACCATGTGGAGCATCCCCACAAAAAAGCTCACGTAGAGAGGAACTGAGGTCTCCAGCCAACAGCCATGTGGCGGGGCCATCTTGGAAGTGGATCCTCCAGCCCCACTCAAGCCTTCAGATGACTACAGCAATGGCCAACATCTTGACTGCAGTTTTGTGAGAAACCCTGAGCAGCTAAGCCACTCTCAGAACTCTGGCCTTCAGAAACTTAATAAATAAATGTGTGTTGTTTTAAATCACTAAGCTGTGGGGTATTCTGTTATACAGTGATAGATAACGAATACTCTGGCGTGTGTGTATGTTCTCAAAGAGTGATCGAAGAAAGCGAGGGAACAACAGCCCGGAATATATCTGGGACCTGTTCCAAAGGCTCACAGCCCTTTTCCTGTGGTTTCCATCTTAACTGATGGCACAACCACCCACCTGTTCAACCAAACAAAAAACTCTGGGTCACCCTTGACTCCTTCCTGTGTCAATTTCTCAATTCCTACAGATTGGTCACCAAATCATGATAATCCCACTTCCTGAATCCTAAATGGCCTTGCTTCCCATCTTTTACCACTCAGCCCTCTTCATTTGTTCAAAAACTTACTGTTTCTAGGGGCTCCTGGGTAGGCTCAGTCAGTTGAGCGTCCGACTTCAGCTCAGGTCATGATCCTGTGGTTCATGGGTTCGAGCCCTGCATCAGGCTCTGTGCTGACAGATCAGAGCCTGGAGCCTGCTTCAGATTCTGTGTCTCCCTCTCTCTCTCTCTCCCTCCACCACTCATGCTCTGTCTCTCTCTCTCAAAAATAAACACTAAAAAAAATTTAATTACTGTCTCTAGCATCTACTTAGTAAACTCCTACTTATATGTCAATGCCCCAGAACCCTTCATTAATACTGGATCCCCTCTACCAGCTCTGTGCCTTGCACACACTTCTAAACTTTCCATTTTAAATGGTTCTCTTTTCATTCTATGAGCCATGAGTTAGTTACTGCAGGGTAGAGACTATGTCCTGGTCCTCTCAATCTCTCCTGTCTCTAGCAGCGCCTGACAAAAGCTGTGCTTTGGAAACATTACTGTGCCGATTATCTGCTTCTGCATAACAAATTAGCCCCAAACATGGTGGCTTAAAACAACAAAACACACATTGCCTTGTCACTTTTGTGGGGCAGGGATCTAGTGTGATGTAGTTGGGTCATTTGACTTGAGGTCCCTTGTGAGGTTGCACTTTTCATCTCGAGGCTCAATGGGGGGCAGTCCATTCCCAGGCTTACTCATGGGGCTGTAAGGAGGCCACGGGTCCTTCCCACCAGGTGGACTGCTCTGTGGGGCAGCTTAGAACACAGTAGCTGGACTCCATCAGAGCAGGCAAGGGAGGGTGCTTTGCCATATATTTTTTTTAAGTTATTTTTTGTTTCGATGTTTATTTTTGAGAGGGAGGTAGGGGCAGAGAGAGAGGGAGACACAGAATCCAAAGCAGGATGCAGGCTCTGAGCTGTCAGCACAGAGCCCAACACAGGGCTCGAACTCACCAGCTGTGAGATCACGACCTGAGCTGAAGTTAGACACTCAACCGACTGAGCCACCCAGGCGCCCCGGCATGAATCATTTTTAAGTGGATAATTCAGTGGGATTTATTCACAACGCTGTGAAGCTGCCACCTCTATGTAGCTCCAAAAACATTTGCATCACCCTAAAGGGAAACCCTGTATCCACTAACCACTTAGTCCCCTTTCCGTCCTCACTCCTCAGCCCCCAGCAACTCCCCATGTGCAGTCTGTCTCTATGGATTTACTTACTTTGGATATTGCACATTCCTTGTTTCTTTCACTTAATGCTTTCATATAACGGTTTTGAAGCTGACCCACATTGTGGCAGGTATTCACGCTGCCTTTTTAGGGCTGAGTAATATTCTGTTGTGTGGATGCAGTAATTCATTTATTCATCCATCCTCCGACGGACATTGGGGCTGCTTCCACCTTTGGGTATTGTGAATAGTGCTGTTGTGAGCACATGTACAGCTATTGGTTTGAGTTTCTGTTTTCGGTTCTTTGAGTTACACCCCTGGGATTGTGTTATTGGCTCATGTGGTAATTCTGTTTAACTTTTGGAGAAGCTGCTTCATATTCCCTCTTTATAGATGGAGAAAACATGAATGCTTTAAAAAAAAACTGAGTCACCCAGGTGTCCCTAACATTCAAGTGTCCAACTTCGGCTCAGGTGATGATCTCACAGCTTGTGGGTTCAAGCCCCGCATCAGGCTCTGTGCTGACAGCTCAGAGCCTGGAGCCTGCTTCCGATTCTGTGTCTCCCTCTCTCTCTGCCCTTCTGCTTGTGTTCTGTTTCTCTTTCTCTCTCTCAAAAATAAAATAAACATCAAAAAATTTGTTTTTAAATAAAGTAAAATAAAAGATTTTATTTTTAAGTAATCCCTACACCTAACATGCGCCTTCAACTCATGACCCCCAAATCAGGAGTCGCATGCTCTACCGACTTAGCCAGCCAGAAGCCCCCAAAACATGAATGCTTTAAAATGCCTTACATGTAGAGTCATCAGGTCTCTCAGACAGAAAAGTCATTGCCATTTTCACTGGGTGACAGCCCTATAAGGGAAGGCTTCCCAGAGGAGGTGAGACTATCTAAAGGGAAGCAAGTCACTGATGGGAGAGTAGAAAGGGCAGAGTGTAGATGCAGGGTGATGTGAACACAGGCAGAAGCAGACAGCTAGATAGTCTGATTGGAAAGAACTCAGGCTCCAGTCCGTCCTCCTACAGCACCCGGCTGCTGGTGTCATCACCTTCCAGAGTTAGAGCAGCTGATCTCTGTGGGGTTCACTGCTAGTAAGAACTGTGTATTCCAGGACAGGCTTGGGGCTCTGTCTGGCTCACTCACACATGTGCACAAGCTATGGACATCTTGGCTTTCGTAAAAAAAAAAAAAAAAAAAGAAAGGTTAATTTCCTGCCTGCACACCTCGGTTCCATGGGGCAGAAATGAGAGATGACATGTAGAGATTGCTGGCTTGCTGGCTTCCCCTTCTCATGACTCAGCGAGACCAAGAGACAACGGTCTGGGTCCTACCAGTCTGACGAGGGAGGAAATGACCGGCCCAGATCATGTCACCTCCGTCTAGTAAAACCTTCTGTGGCTGCCCAGGACACTTTAAAAACCAGCATGTCCCCGTGATGCCTGGACTGTAGTCCTTCCACAGTGGCAGAGTCACCATCACTGCCCTCAGCTCTGTTCACCCTCCATCATCTTGTTAGCCTTCACAGTGAATCTGCCGAGTGGACGAGATAATCTTCATTTTACAGTGAGAAAAGTGGGGTTCAAAGAGAACAGGTTTGGCAGAATCGGGGTTTGAGCCTGAGCGTGGCTCAATTCTGAATTCTGCCGCTGGTCTCCCGGTCTCCACGTGGTGGGTTAGGTCTCTAGAACTTTGCAGAACTGTAATGTTGTGACCTCTGACCAACATCTCACCGTACCTCCCAGCCTCTGGCCACCACCATTCTGCCCTCTGCTTCTGCGTGTTTGGCTATTTTAGCAGCACTTTGTAGGAAGATAAAAGAGAGGACAGGAGAAGGCCAAGAGTGAAGGAAGGAGAGAGAGAGAGAGAGAGACAGAGAGGCAGGGAAGCAGCGAAGGACGGGAGTAAGTAGGGGGCTGGGGGAGCATGGGGGGCGGAGAAGGAGAGATCCATCTCATCTTGGGGCTGAGGAATGCCCCACCTTGTGCATCCGGCAGAGCCCACACCTCTCCTAAATGACACCTGGTCCCTTGGAACAATTTCCCCCTGGCTGAGGGCCAGCGGGGGAGAGTGGAGACAGGAGACAGTGACACAGGCACATTTATCGATTCCAAACAGACTCCCCTGGGAGCACATCGGAATGATTTTCAGGATTCAATTGAATCGACTCGTTCTTTAAATTAAATTCTTTCACTGCAGCTCAGCTCCTCACCAACCGCCTGGGTGCTGTCCTAAACGGGCTCCAATTGCCAATTAATAAACGAGACCTTGAGTGATCGGATTCTGAGTTTTGCCGACGGGGCAGACCAGACGCCAGAGCAAATCGGGGAAAGGCAGGGGAAGGCACCACCTCATTTCTCTCCGGGAAGGCCCGCCTGGATGAGCCTTGTGGAGGACGGGGTTACACTTGCAGGGACGCTCCAAAAACCGGTCCTTGCTCCCGGGGAACTGGCTCTGCTCCTTGCAGCTGGTCACATCATGAGATCCCACTCAGAAACGCTCCAGGGGTGGACTGGGTCTAGGAAGTCAGCACACCTTGCAGTGCAAGGGTTATCCGAGGGAAAGATGGGCAATAACTTGTTATGTTGGGCATCTGGACTCCGGCTCCGGTCACGATCTCACGGTTCCCGAGTTCCAGCCCCGTGTCGGGCTCTGTGCTGACAGCTCAGAGCCCGGAGCCTGCTTCCGATTCTGTGTCTCCCTCTCTGCCCCTCCGCTGCTCACACTCTGTTTCTCTTTCTGTGTCTCAAAAAATAAATGTTAAAACAATTTTTTTAATAAAAAAAAAAAGTGGATTCTAGAGCCAGCCAATCTAGATTTCCGTCCAAGCTCTTTCCCCTACCCAGCTGTGCGCCCTTGAGCAAATTACATAACGTCTCTGTGCCTCAGGTCACCTTCGTGAAAAGGGAGATCAAAGCCTACCCGCTTCACAGAGTTGTGAACAGTGCGTGAGAATCTAAGTCTAAATGATCTGAATGGTCAGTCGTTTCGAGTGGAGACTGTACCGGGTAAAGGGTGATGGAAATGTGACCAAAGAGTCTTTATCTTCTCAACCATAAAGCAATGTTCTGTGCAATGAAAGAGTGTGCAGGTGAAGGTGGGGGGGTGGTGGTGGTGGTTAGATCAGGGGAGAGGGGTCTCTCAGGCCTCCACGGAATGAGCAGGGAGTCTTTGGGCTGCCCTTAGAGCATCCTGCTGGGGGTTCCCTCCAGGCCAGTCTTCACCTTGTTCTTGCAGTTCACGGGGATCCAAGGAGACTGCTGATTTCGGCCAAGCAGATCTGGGGACAGGACTCCAGGCACCCCGCATGGGGAGCTTCCCACTCTGGCTGCGACCGGAACCCAGTGGTGTGCAGAAGGGAGGCTGAACGTGCCCTCCCGAAGAACCAAGCCCTGCGCGTTGCTGGGAGAGCCATAATTAGGCCAGATCTCAGCATGGCAGCCAGGATGTGTTTTGAGCGGTTTCCAGCCCTCCTTCCCCAGGGCCTAGTTAACTGAATAAACTCTTCCAAAGGGCTGCATATCAGCATTTCACCAGATAAAGTATGGCTCTGACAGTGCTCTCTCTGAGGCAAACCAGAAGGTAGACAGAGTTCGCCAGACAGAAGTGGGTTCGAATCCCAGTTGTGCCCGCTTACCAGCTCTGTTATCCTAGAGAAGTGACTTTACCCTAAAGCCCGGTTTCCTCCTCCTCCGAAAAATGAGGATAATAATATTACTGACTTCTTAAGGTTGTTGAAATGATTAAATTGAGGTAATCCATATAAAGCTTTTAGCCCAGTGCCTGGGAGATAATCTCTTAGTATTTACGAGCAATTATTTTCATTGTTGATAATACACTGAGGTTAATAATTAGCAAAATTAAGAAAGTTAATAGCAAATTAGAGTTTTCAAGGGGACTTTTTTCCAGAAGGAGCTTCAACATCACTTCCTTCTAGCATGGAGGGTCTATCAAAGTCTCTGAGCTCCTGAGCCAGGAAGCCCACTGGGTTTCTATGAGGACGGGAGCACCTCTGCCTTAGGTAAAGGTCACCTCCTTGTTTTCCAATCAAGTAGCAGGTATCAACCAATGGATTGAGCACCTGAGCATATCCCCCTGCATCTAGCAAGTTCATCAAAAGTGTTTCAGAAAGTCCTGGACGCTGTGTGATTGGAGAAATGACACTTCCGGGTAAGCTGCCCTTCTTGCTCTGGTGGCCAGGAAGCTCAGGGCCAAGAGTCAGCCCATCCTTCTTTCCGTTCTTTGCCAACTCAAACCTTTTCCGGCCTAGGGGATGTTGCATCTGCCGTATCCTTGCTGGGAGTCCCTTCCCTTAAATACATATGGCTCTTTCTCACCTCAAGCAGGCGTGTGTCATTGTGTTAGGCCACTTGGGCTATGGTGACAGAATGCCACAGACCAGGTGTATTATAAACAACAGAAGTCTACTTCTCACAGCTCTGGAGGCTGGAAGGCTGAGATCCGGGTGCCAGCATGGTCAGGTTCTTCCGGTTCCTTCCACTTTGCAGATTGCTGACGTCTTCTTGCACCCTCCAGAGGCAGAGAGCAGGGAGAGGAAGAAGCTCTCTAGTGCCTCTTGTAGGGTTCCTGATCCTATTCCTGGGGGCTCCACCATCATCAGTTTATTGAACCCTCCTCAGGGCCCCACCTCCTAGTAGCATCACATTGCCAGGTAGGGTTTCAACCCATGAATTTGGGAGACACAGACTTTCAGTCCATAACCGTCACCTTGGCAACACCATCCCTCACTGTCCTGCTTCAAATCTCAGCTCCACCCCAGCACTCTCCAGGCATTCACCTGTTTTCTGTTTTTCCCTGGGACAGAGGGAAGCCCCTATGACGGGCTGATAGTGACCTGGTCTCAGAAGACCACATAGTATAAATTTGCACCACCTTCCTACAAAATTATCAAGAGCCTTAGAAATATCCATTCCCTTTGACTCAACAATTAAAAAAAATTTTTTTAACACTTATCAATTTTTGAGAAAGAGAGAGAGACAGAGCATAAACAGAGGAGGGGCAGAGAGAGACAGAGAGAGAGGGAGACACAGAATCCCAAGTAGGGGCCAGGCTCTGAGCTGTTAGCACAGAGCCTGATGTGGGGCTTGAACCCACAAACCGTATCATGACCTGAGCTGAAGTCGGACGCTTAACCGACTGAGCCACCATGTGCCCTGAATTAACAATCTGACTCATAGAAATAGCCTAAGGTACCAGGAAATACAAAGAATTGTGAGCAAGGACATTTATCCACATATAGACGTGAAAACTTGGAAGTAGCCTAAATATCCACGCAGAGGGGAATGAAGACGTTATTGAACATTGATATGTTGCAACATTGTGTGGGCATTTCAGGTCCTTCCTGCTATGGGGATGCCATTAAACTGCAAAATAAATTTGGATATTAATATATATTTATAGTGTCGTCCTGAATGGGTGCATGGGAGACAGTATTTCACACTAATGTCGTCCTGAATTCCTTACAGATGGAAAGACAAGTGATTATTCTCTTTACCCCTTCTGTATTTTCTAAGGTATGTTTACAATGAACATGCATTACACGTACAGTAAGGAAATAGTATTATAATCTGCACGACAGGTTTTTCATAATCCCATCTTGGATGGCTTTGTTGCTGTGACGCCGTTGTCAGTCCCCCAAGCAGAATGGGATCAAACACATCCCCAGCGTTCCTGGACACAGTGAGGCGGGGATCTGCCTTTTTTTTTTTTTTTTTAATTTTTCTGTGTGCCTTTTGGAAAACAGCAGGCACAGCAAATAACAACCCTCTAGATAATACAAGTGGGTAAATATTGCCAGGATTTGTTACATAAAATGCTAAAAAATTATAACTTGAGGATGTAACCACCTATTTTGCCACCTTCAGAAATCCCCGTGTCTGTTCCTGCCAAAAAAGATGGAGGGTGGGGAATTTTGCAGAGAAAAAAAAAATCGTAACTCTTTTCTTTCAAACTGACAGAGCTTAAAGAGGTGGGGCTGGTAATGGAGGCAAATGCTGCAGTAAGTAAAATAAAAGATGTTGGCTGTTATCACCTCTGAAGGCACAAGGGAGGTGGATTTTGCAGGAGGAGTGACAGGTGTCACCCTCTGGAAAGACTGGTGACAGAATACTTTTCAGATGTGCAAGGAAGGCAGGGAGGCTTCCCCCCTCTCCTCTAACTAACAGACCTGCACAGAGTCGGGTACAGATTCAAGAGGGGCAGACTGAGCCCACAAAAACCTGCCTTGTGATTTGGGGCAAGTCAAGGAGAAGCTCCCAAGAAAGGAGAAGAGCAACATCTCTGAATCAACGTTCCCTCCTCTGCACTTTCAAACTTTTTCTTTGCACACCACAGGCGTTGTTCCTCACCCTGCATTGCAGGATACATTTTTCATCACTAGTTTTCCCATTCTCTGGTCTTCCTAAGGTTTTCCTCTTCTAACCCCCACCCCCTCCTGCCCAGCCAAGTCTTGGCAACAGTGTTAAACTGCACTGTACCTGCTCAGCACTGGAGACATCACTTACCCGCCCAGGCCCCTGCAGGAGGGTGAACCCTCCAAGGTGAAAAGGCCCAAAGCTGACCCAAACCTGATATGTATGGCCAGTCTCTGCCTGGGGCTCCAGTTCTAATTTCTGATGCCCTCAGAAGGACTGGCCAATGTCAGGCAGGGCCTACCTGATACCTTGGGCCAGTGCCAGGGCAGAAGCCTCAGCCAGAGCCCCGTTAAGACACTGCTGGGATCTTGGGGATTGATTTCGGAAGCTTTGATTGAGTTCAGTACTTTTCCGGAAGGGTAGGAGGCCTGCAGTGGCTGGGCGGCTGCCCTAAATTCAGGCTCATAAAATTCCCCTGGTCAGCCCAATATTCTAGGTTAGCTAATGGTCTTAAGCTAGAGGCCCACAGTCAAATTCAGCCCATAAAAATACTTTCCTTGGCCTGCACATGATTTTTGTGTATTTAAATTACTTGTCAAGATGTAAACTTGAATGATTCCATGTGAAAGTCTGCTTTTCTGGCTTTTTTTAAAATATAAAGTGTTGATTGCAGAGTGTAATATTTAAGAACATGAACTCTGGAGCCAGGTATCTGGGTTTAGAACCCCAGCTCTGTGATTGGGGGCAAGTTACCAAACCTCTCTGTGCCTCAATTTTCTCATTTGTCAAATGGGAGTAATAACGATAATAATAACTATCTCAAATGCTTGTTGTAAGGATTAAATGAATTAACATAAGCCATGCTTTTGCACCAGTGCCTGCCATTTATGTGTTAGAACAGTTACTACACTATGTCGCAATTAACACCAGACAGGCATTCCCAGCAGTCTCTCCCTCGCTCAAGACAGGGCATAACCTTCCATTTTATTGTATTTCCCACCCCACTCGATTCACTCATTACATTAGCTGCCGGATCTCCGTAAGTATTTGAGCTTAAGAGCCCTGGTCTCAGGTGAAGATACAGTACTTGCCAATGTGGGACTTTGTATGGCCAACGTGGAAGACTGACTCGGGCACCTGTCAGGAGATCCCACAGCTGCACACTTTTGGGCACTAGGAAGTCTGTGGGCATAATGCGTGGGACATTATTTCCTGCTCCTGATTTGGCCATGTGACTTAGTTTGGGCAACTGCACGAAAGCAGAATTGATGATGTGTCAGTTCTGAGCCTAAGTCTTAAATTTTTTTCTCTTGCATTTTCATTGCTATAGAGAAGGAAAAGCTCAGGCTAGATACTGGTCCTAGAAAAAGGAGGAGTGGTACACAAGGCAGGCCATCCCTGGTTAAGGGGACCTATCCAAATCCAGCATGGAGTAGGGCCCCAGCTGAACTGCAGAAGTATTAGCAAACCCAGCAGAGATGTGCTGAAACCAATCCAGACCAGCCAATCCTTGGAGAACCCACACTACGCGCCACAGAATAAGAAATGGCTGTTGTTTTAAAGCCACTGAGTGTTGGGGTGGATTGTTACACAGAAAACACGAGCTGATAAACTGCCCAGTGGAACCCCTTAGCATCACTCAGTCACTGAATGGGACACCGCAAATTTTCCAGGGGACACAGTGATGATGCCATCTTTTTTAGCGGTGGCCAGACGCTGAGAATGGAGCTGCTCTTAACCTCACATGAAGGGTCCAACATTCAAGAGTGGGAGTGTTGGATAGCCACCTGTCAGTTGGGTGCCCCAACCCTTCACACAGCCTTGGGCAAAACCATGGGATTACAAACCAAAGCCCTTCAAGGATTTTCTCAGTTCCCTAGACTTCACATGGTTCTTGTCATTTCCACATCAGTGTAAATGCCCTATCACCAAGTTTTTGTTCATTTGTTTAACTGTTTAGTCTGGCTACACAATGGAAGAATGGACTAATGGAGGCAGAGCCTGGAAGTTCAAGAGCTATCTCAATAAATTTAAGAAGATTGAAATCTACATGCACCCTTCCCAACCACAACAGTATGAAACTAGAAATCAATCACACACAAAAAAGAAGCTATCAGTGATTTCTAGGCAGAATATCTTCTGAGCCCTAGATAGTGTTGGCCCTGAATGAAGATTTCAGAAACAAGTAAACAGATTCTGTAATAAAAACACTGTCAGTAACAACACTTATCAGATGTAGGCCACTGTTCTAAGAGCGTCACATATATTCAATCAACAATCTTATGGGTCACGTACTGTTATACCCTCCACTTTATAGACAATGATGTTGAGGCCAAAGTGACCCAGCGTGCAAATGGTGAGTTCAAAACCGGGAAGAGCTTGAGTCTGGGCTCTTAACCACTGTATGATGTCACTACCGCATTTTTTAGGAGATTTGCAGGTGGTGGAATAAGCAGGAATTGGTGGTTTCTTAGCCACAGGGGGTGAGGGACAGGGAGTTTGAAACAATTCAGAGACAACATGGTCTTCTTGTTTGTTCTAGGGAATGGTGTGTGTGTGTGTGTGTGTGTGTGTGTGTACACATGCGTGCACCCGTATATCATGACAAACAAGAAAAAGTCCACTCACGGAGTACAATTTTGATTAGAGAAGAAAAGACTCACGGGAGAATAATGATTCTCACCAAATATTAGGAGGACTATCAAATATTTGGTTCTGACTTGGTTCTCCGAAAGTAGCACTGGGACAAAGAGGTATAGTTTTCTGAGAGAAGGATTGGATTTCAACGGAAGGAAGAACTTCCCTTGGTCAGAATTTTACATGGGGCGCAAGCTGCCTCAGACGTTCCGAAGGCACCTGGCACAGTGGTTGCCTAAGTGGGGCCTCCACATCCCTTGGCAGGGAGAGGGAATAAAAGAACCCAGCAGTGGTGTGTCTGCTGTGTGTCACATCAGATAAACAAGTTATTTCAGAACAATCACAAGACCATTGGTGTAAAAGAACTTGTCCAGATTCTGTCTGCCACAGCTGGACACTCATCGCCCTATCACAGAATAAACGGAGGCTTTCTGAAATCCGTTTGCCTCTTTGACTTTTCCAGTTAATAACTGCAGCCAAGATGTGACAAGATTAACAGCCGTTTGGAGGGGGAGAAACCCTGTGTATGGTTGGCTTTGTCTTGTTCTTTTTTAAAAAGATCCTTATTTGACGAGAAGCCGTGTTCCTTCTGCCTAGAACAGAGATCAATACTGGCTTTTCTGCTAAAGCTAGCAAGCATATTTTCTTTATTTCCAAGAGACGACTGCTGGGACCAGGGGGGCCAAATGTCCTCATTCAACTGGATGCATTAGAACTTTTGCTCTTTGACAACATTAAAAAATTTTTTTAAATGTTTATTTATTTTTGAGAGAGGGAGAGACAGAGAGCACGAGCAGGGGAGGGGCAGAGAGAGAGAGGGAGAGACAGAATCCAAAGCAGGCTCCAGGCTCTGAGCTGTCAGCACAGAGCCTGATGTCGGGCTCAAACTCACGAACCGTGAGATCATGACCTGAGCTGATGTCCAAAACCTGACCAATTGAGCCACCCAGGCGTCCCCAACAACATTTTTTTTTTAACTGCTTTGGAAGAGGTCAGCCCCTCAGGGCACAGTGTACAAGCCCACCCTGGAGACCTTCCTTCCCTCCCTGCTCTTGTCCTGAAGTGAAGATTTCTTTTTGTGTGACTCCCCCTCACCTGAGTGGTGCTCTCTGGCAGGCATGGGGACTGGGCCTCTAGGATCTGTACAACCTGAGTATACAATGGAGGCCACCAGGGAGATCCACAGATCAGTGCAAGCCAGATATTTGAGAGAGACTTCAGAAGATGGAGAAAGAGAAAAAAAAAAAAAACAACTCCGAACATCTGCCACTAGGTTTCGGATGAGCACAGAGCTAGTAACAGACTCCAAGTAAAAAGATCAGGGAAATGTAAACACCAGGGTCATTCCAAGAGCTGAGGTACAAAAGAGGGAAACTCCAGTCTTTCTTGATAAGCTGCGCAGGGATAGATACCCAATTCCTCTGTTTGTCGGGTTCCAACTGTTTGATGCGAAAAAAGAGTGTGTCACGAGTAGCCGGAATAAGAAGCAGCCATCAGGACAAACACACACATTCTGGGTTGTAATTGGGCTTGTGTGCGTCACCACCACTTCTGGCTTCTGCCTAGTTCAGGACATGGACAGAACACAGAAGCAACGGCAGCTCCACATTTGGCCTCTTCTTTTCCTTAAGATCACATTTTGATTCATTTGTTCATTTGTTTTAGAGGGTGAGGGGAGAGAGGGAGAGAGAGAGGGAAAAGGAGTGGGGGAAGGGCAGAGGGAGAGAAAGAGAGAGAATCTCAGGGAGAGAAAGAGAGAATCTCCAGCAGGCTCCACACTCCACACGGAGCCTGATGCGGGGCTCAATCCCACAACCCTGGGATCACGACCTGAGCCAAAACCAAGAGTTAGACGCTCAACCGACTGAGCCATTCACGTCCCCTCTTGGGCTCTGTCTTTTGATATTGCATATTCTTTCGAGTATGACATCTTTGATGAAAAACAAGTCAAATATCAAATTAAAACATGCACTTGAACATAGACTGGCGAGCATGCCTAAATGTAATTACCTGATCTACACACACATGCTTCTATTTTCTCTTGGCCCCAGGCCGGTACACCACCAGCAGCACAAGATAATTGAGAGCAGTTCATAAGCAACATCATCCAGAGAAAAGACATCAGGTATATTTGGGTGATGGAGTTAATGGGGTTATTTGGTCATTCCTGCGGGGACTTGAAATTTCTGGACTGTCAGAAGTGAAAGATGTACTTTGCAAAGATTGCCAAAAAGAGAAGTTCAATCCCACATGATCTTTGGTGATGCCACTTTGTCACTATTCTTCAAGGGCTGGGGTCTGCTGGGCTGGCCAGGACCCTTGGTTTTGACCAACTACCAGCAGAGGAGGTGTTATTGTGTAAGTTTTAGAGTATGGGTTTCCAGAGACCACCAAGTGAGGAAGTTGATCTAGCTTCCAGAAGCCATGGAGGTGGGGGCACCAAGGCCACCATCAGCAACCAGCCTCTCCCTTTGCAGCTTTGAGTTCCGGGGGCAAGCTGATCTCAGAGCTTGTGCTAGAAGGTGGGTCTCCAGGACTCTATTCTCATGTCCTTAAAGAGTGTGCTCAACACTGCCACTGTCCTCTGTGAGGTGACACAGTAGGAAGGGACAACACAGAGTTGCCAAAGTCAGAGGGCTGCAGTCTCAGCTGCTTGCTGTGTGTCTATACACAAGTACAATGGCCTCTCTGGACCTCAACCCCCTCATGTGCGGGACGAGCAGTTTGGAGGCGTGAACTGCCAGGCTCCGTTAACTTCTGAGAGTCCCCTGATCATGCCTTGGAAGCATGCCTCCTCAGCTCTTTTGTCACAGTGGGAGCTCAGAGATTTTACTGTGACAGGCTGGAAGCCAGCGAGGGGGAGGCAGGGGGTTGCAATTCATTCTGTCAGCTCCCCTTCTTCTAAAGGGTAACATTGTCACTCACAGCTTATCTTGCTGTGAACTTTCCTTAATGGTTTAGTTGAATTCAGACTCAGATTAATCATCCTGGACCACAAGCAACACGACAAACTCATCACTAATTAATTGTCAGCAACTCAAGATACCACGTTCCCCATGCAGAAGGTCTGTTTCTCCATCAGCCTCTGTCCTCCTAGGTGCTCACGATGCTGTGACATGTCGTTCTCTGGATGGGCATCTTGACTACGAGTGTAAGTGGATGCTCGCTGTGGAGGAGAATAGTCAAGAAAAGACACAATCCAGGAAAGTGTATTTCTGTGTCCGTCTTCGTCCCCAAAACCAATGCTGCATGTAAGGGAGAGGCTCTGCTTTGGCTGCCTTCTGGAAATGAAAATGTTTGCCCTTGCAGCGTTAAATAAAAATGCAATAGTATTGCTACGCAGGTAATACTGTAGGAGCGCAGATTAGGTCATACCATAAATGGGCCCTGAAGTTGGATTTTCAACACAGTTTCTTATCAGAGAGATTTTTTTCACACGCAGCTACGCATATCCCGTTCCACCTATGTTCAGTGTTAAATCTGCGCATAGGACAGTAGATGTGCATTGAAGGAAGGAATGACTCTCTCTTACAAAACAACTACACGTTTGTTTGTTTTTTTCTAGTTCCTTGCCCTTGATTCCTCAAGTCACAGTATTTGTGCTTCTGGGGCCACAGCAGCAATTTCAGGATCAATGAGGATTCTTCAGAAATTATATAAAGGCAGAAGCACAACTTCAAATGAGCTTGGGGCAAAGAGGGAATTTTTGAATCGTGTGTCTGGAAGGCAAGTTGGGTGGGTCACAGTGATCAGACAAAAGGGTGTGGGAGTCTGGAGTTTGAGGATTCATCTTGGAATTCAATACTGCCAGAAATCAGTCATCAATCAATCAATCAATCAATCAATCAACAAACCAAGTCTTCTCTCTCCACCATGTTGGGGTGACACAAGCCAGAAAGCAGGAGAGACCTCATCAGATCCCAACCACGCTGGAACCCTGACCTTGGACTTCTAGCCTTCAGAACTGTCAGAAAATACATTTCTGTTGCTCGAGCCACCCACTCCTGCAGGTCTATTGGTGTGGCAGCCTGAGCCGACTAAAACAGCAAACTAGTCTAGTCTTCCTCTTATCTCCCTGATATTTTATTGTTTATGCTCTTTTCATGGTTGGTTTTTACCCAGTCCTGTGTTTTCAATTACTATTACCTTTCAGGCTGCCTGGATACACTCTTTGGCCCAGATCTCCCATCTGAGCTGTGTATTAACATTTCTTCCTGCCTACTATGTGGTTCCATGGGTGCCTCACAGGTGCATGTCCAAAACAGAACATACCATTTCTTCCCAAAGCTCCTCCTCCATCGTGGTGCCCACCATACTCTTTCTCTCTCTGGGTGGACCTGAATTCACCCATTGGTGACAGGGTGTCCAAGTCGACGACGCATCCTTCTTCTTCACCCTCAGGTGCAAACACTCACCAGATCCTACTTATACCACCAAGCAGTTCTTGAACTGCCCTGTTTATCGTCACTTTTGCCGACAACACTTTTGTGAAACCGCCATGGCTCAGCTGGATTTCCACCCGTTCCCCAACATGGTCCCAGGATTTCGGTTCCACTGTATGTAATCTCTCCTACACTCTGGAGCCAAACCAGACTATGCTGTTCCTCTGCCTGAAACTCAACACAGGCCAAAGTTCCTGAATGTTCTGACCCCCACTCACCTCCCCAGCATTCTTTCTTGCTCCTTCCCCCACACACTCTTTACCCGGGCCATGTGGATCCACTTAGGATTCTTTTGAAATGTATCCTTCTCATTCATGCCTCTGGATGTTTGAATATCTACTCTCTCTATCTAAAAACATAATTTCTATTGCTCTTTACCTGATTAACTCCTTCTGACTTCAGCTTAGTTGTTCTTCCTTTGGGAATCCTTCTCATCCCCCTACATTTGATAAAGTTCTCATGGGATCTCAGAGACCAGGTTATCAATCTTGTTGTAGGACCACTTTACAGTGGTATCAACGATGGGCTTCATTGTGAGTTCCTTAATTAGTGTCTTTTGTGGATCCTTAATTGATATTTGTTTAGTGAGTGAATCAATAAAGTAATGAGTGAAAAAGATAGACAAACAGGTATATAAACCCATAACCACACTCCAGTTGCATAGTGACTATAATTCATTCAGCTCAGCTTTTACTAAAAGCACAAAACATAGGGGCGCCTGGGTGGCGCAGTCGGTTAAGCGTCCGACTTCAGCCAGGTCACGATCTCGCGGTCCGTGAGTTCGAGCCCCGCGTTGGGCTCTGGGCTGATGGCTCAGAGCCTGGAGCCTGTTTCCGATTCTGTGTCTCCCTCTCTCTCTGCCCCTCCCCCGTTCATGCTCTGTCTCTCTCTGTCCCAAAAATAAATAAACGTTGAAAAAAAAAATTTAAAAAAAAAAAAAAAAAGCACAAAACATAAATAAATGAACTCCACACCTTCACCTTTTTAATGGAAATATGTTTATAAGGCCTCTGAGGAGTATCATCTTTATGGCTTGATACACAAGGTCCAAAATGTTTATGTGTCCTCTCTGCTAATTCCAATACCTTTTTCTTAAAAGTCTATTCTATCCATCAGTATCTGCTGTTTTGGGGTACTTTGGATGAAGATCTATTTTGTCAACAATGTCCCCTAGTGATAAATAAACACACATGAAAACTCTCAGATGGCCTTCGCAAATGACATGCTCCTGCCTGTTACTCTTTATCTAATATTTTATTTATTAATAGTTATAAAATATTTATTAATAGTTTATTAGATCTAATAAACAAACACTGGCTGTTGTATTTTACCCAGACAAGTGGTTCACTCAGATCTGTATGCCTTTTTTATCTGGGTTCGTGATGTTGATTTCACACAGGCGCAAATAACTTTAGTGACAAAGAAGATGCTTGGGTACAGGTGGTTAGTGAAAGACAGGATAGAAGTAGACACTTCTGGTTTGATGTCCGTGATGAAAACAACAGAAGAAAAGCATCCACATGTTCTTTAAATCTATAGGAGAATGGGGAGGAAGAGAAGAGTACCACCAATACATAATGACACAAGAGAAAGCTCTGGAAAATGGCAGGCAATGGGGTGGAGGAAATAAAGAACAATGGCCATGAGTTGTCATCAGGGCAAGGAATTAAAAGGTAGAGCAGTGGAGCTAGGCCCTGGGTATCAGAGTGGCTTTATTGACATTTATTCTAAGACAAGGTTTTGTGTACAAATCTTGTACCCAGAAATTCTGACAAAGACTCCCAGAGCGTGATCTATGGCCAGTGAAGTAGGGCTGTGCCCAGACAACTCATAGCTTTTAGGAAAGACTGGAAGATCACTTATTCAAAATGAAAAAATCCTCTGCTTACACACCTTAAAGGGAAGCCCAGTCTCCAATCTCCTCCTCCAGCCTTAAGGCCCCCATGATCGAAATCTGCATTCATTGTCAAGAGAACAAGAAATTTCACTTCAACTAAAGAATTATTCCTTGGCTGCCAACATCACTCAATTTAAATTACATCAACAATTAGGACAAGCAACCAATACCTGCCATACGTTTGAAGAAAACTAACAACGTGAAAAAGAATTTCAAAATACAAGCAGCAGCAAATTAATGTCTGGGGGAAGAGTTAACACAATAAACTGAAGGAAACTTACCCATTTATCACATCAGTAAGAAAAGACAGGATGCCAAGGAAAAGAAACACCCACAACTCTCAAAACACAAAATTTTAAAACCATAATTGCCAAATTAAAAACTAAAATGTAGTAAGTGGATGGTCTGCATAGAAGAACGGATAACCAGTGAAGACTAAAATCTGGACCGGGATACTAAGGTGAAGGGTTTTGTCAGAACTGGTGAAAAAAAAAAGTTAGAGAGGGAGGGAGCCAAACCATAAGAGACTTAAAAAAACCAAAGAGACTGAGAATAAACCGAGGGTTGATGGGGGAGTGGGAGGGAGAGGAGGGGAGGTGATGGGCATTGAGGAGGGCACCTGTTGGAAGGAGCATTGGGTATTGTATGGAAACCAATTTGACAATAAATTTCATATTTAAAAAAATAAAAACAAAATAAAAAAATAAAAAAATGAATAAAAATTAAAACAAATAAAAATTAAAAAAATAAAAATTAAAAAATAAAGTTTTTTCTAAAATTTTTATATACATTAAATATGACATTTCAGTAGTTGGCAACCTAGAATTTATTCATTTAAAATAAAAACATGGGGGCACCTGGGTGGCTCAGTCGGTTACACAGCCAACTTCAGCTCAGATCATGATCTTGTGGTTCATGAGTTCAAGCCCCACATTGGGCTCTGTGCTGACAGCTGGGAGCCTGGAGCCTGCTTCGGATTCTGTGTCTCCCTCTCTCTCTGCCCTTCCCCTGCTCATGCTCTCTTTCTCAAAAATAAATAAATATTTAAAAACATTTCATTTATTTTTTTAATTTTTTTAACATAATTTATTGTCAAATTGGTTTCCATACAACACCTAGTGCTCATCCCAACAAGTGTAAAAAACATTAAAAAAAACATAAAATAAAATTAAAAAATGAAATGAATTAAAAAAAAAAGAACTGGTAAAAGAGGTCAAACATGGAGTAGGGGGATATTCAGATATATCCAGAAATTCCAAATTTGCTTAGTAAATGTGCCAGAAAGAATGAAAGAGAGGAAATTGTCAAATAACTAATAAAGGAAAACCTTCCTGAGCTGTAGAAAAGACTGACCAGGTAACCACCCAGGATATCTTGATTATTCAACAAATTTGTATGGACCACCTATGTGTCCAGCACTATTCTGAATGCAGTGATAAGGAAGACAGACATCACATCTAAAGGTATCCTGATGAAGTTATCTGAATTCCAGACATTAAAACAAAGTGCCAAATTCTTCTGCTGTTGGTTATGATAGAATAGCTGGGGCTGGGTCCGTCTTCTCACTGTAAACAATTGTAAAACTAGACAAAATCTGTAAGCTAATGGATTTTCAGACAGTGGAAAACAGGCAGCACAAGACTCTAATACCTGAGAGAAGGGACATCCCTGGTAAGCCCCATGATCACATAGCTCTCCGTCTATGGAAAATTCTCCCAGTGTGACACAGAGAACTAAAGTATAAGAAGAGAACAACAGTTCTGCTAACTTGAGGACGCATCATCAGGCAGAGTTCTGGACATTTGAAATGAAGCTGCAGAGAATCTGTCTAGTGAATGAATTGATGACATAATAAAGTCATTAGTGTTTGATGAAGGCATCAAAGAAATGGAAACTGCGTGGAGAGGGAACCCTGGAAGTCTATGCAGGGAGTCCCTTGCAAGTCCATAGATGAGAGCTAGGTTGTCCATTCTCAAAGTGAGCCCTCCCAAGGCTTACCAGACAGAAGCTACCATGGATTGAAAATGGAATGAGGGGTGCCTGGGTGGCTCAGTAGGTTAAGCCTCTGACTTCAGATCAGGTCATGATCTTGCGGCTCGTGAGTTTGAGTCCCACATCAGGCTCTGTGCTGACAGCTCAGAGCCTGGAGCCTGCTTCAGATTCTGGGTCTCCCTCTCTCTCTGCCCCTCCTCTGCTCGCACTCTGTCATGTTCCCTCTCTCTCAAAAATAAATAAACATTAAAAAAAATTAAAAAAGAAAATGGAATGAAACACCATAGGTCAGCTGAGAAGAAGAGTGCCAAGAGATGGTCCGTTCTGGCCCTAGAGTGGAGGGATCTTCTTAACACATCCTTAACACATCTGAAATCCAGCTGACACATAAAAATGTTCATCATGTTGGGATAAAGAAACACCCTAGAGTGAGACCTACTCCTAGCTTGCCTTAATGAAGCCTAGAAACAAGCCCCAGTAAGACTTGCATGGGACAAAGAATGTAGAGGTTGAAGTCAGCACAGTTAGAGAGGTTTGATAAACATGGATTTGCAGTGGCAAAATGTAATATTAAAAGTTCACAAGTTCATGGTGATCAGCCAGGAGTTGAAGAATCAACATTCTTCAGAAAAGCATAATCCAAAGTCTCCATAATATTATCTATCACATCTAGTATTCAATTAAAACCCCCCACAACACTAGCGATACAAAGAAATGGGAAAGAGTGATCCATAGGTAGGAAAAATAAAGTTGCCACTATAAACCAATCCCAAACTGGTCCAAATGTGAGGCTAGGCAGACAAAGATTCTCATGCAGCTGTTACAAATAGGTGCAAATAATTAAAGGAAAGACTTAAAGGAAAATAACGTCTTCATGAGTAAATAGATAGAAAATCTCAACAATTAAATGGAATTATAAGAAGGAACCAAATGAAAGGGCTAGAAATTAAAAGCAAAACAATTAAAATATGATACCTGGAATTTAAAAAATTCCTGCATAAGTAAAAGAAAAAGTCAGTGAATTTGAAGACAGGTAATTGGAAGTTATCAACTCTAAAGAACAAAGGACAAAAAAAGACTTAAAGATGAACAGAACCACAAGGTCCTATGAGACAATATCAAATGATCTGACATGTGTATAAAGTCCCCCAAAGGGAAAAGGGAAATGGGTGAGATTGGAGATTAAGTATGGAATTAATGACCTAATATTGCACTGAGGGGAGAAAAAGAGCAAAGTGAGTAAAAGGAAAGGAAATAAACAGCAGGAATCAATGAAGTTGATGAAAGAAAAAAAATTAATAAACCCCAAAGTTTGCTTCTTTAAAAATACCAACAAAACTGATAAAGCCCTAAGCAAAGTGATCAAGAAAAATAGGAAATCATGCACATTTAAAAATCAGGAATGAAAAGAGGTTGTTAGCTCCAAAGAAAAATACAGGCATGAGAAGGAGAAGAGGAGAATATTAGAAAAGAAATTGAACTTGTCAAAAACTTTCCCACAAAGAATATTTGAAGTCCAGGTGATTTTGGTGGATTCTATCAAACATTTGTGGAAGAACTCACAGCAAACTTACACAAGCTCTTTTAAAAAACAGAGAAAGAGGAGGCACCTCTCAATATGTTTGTGCAGCCAGAGAAATGCAGATATTGAAACTGGCCAAAGTCATTCCAAAAATGAATAAAATTACAGATTAAAATCACTCCTCCACATAGACATGGATATCCTTGGAAGATTGCTAAATCAAATTTATATATATGACAGCATATTATGATCACGAAACTTAATAAGAACCTGTTGAAATAGTGAAGAGAAGGGGGAAATATTTATATAAAAGAAACCAGATTATATTGACTGATCTATTAGAACCATAGAGTAATGTCTTAAGTTCTGATAAAATGACTTTGAACTTCTATTTCTGCATCAGGCAAAACTGTATATGCAGTGAGATATCAATCATGTAAAAATATGCACAAACAGTATCTGAAAAGAAATGTGTGTCGAACACCTAACCAGTCACAATATTAAGGGCTTTAGAAATATTATCACACTTGATCCCCACACCAGCCCTGTGGTAAAGGCTGGTAAAGGCTGGTAAAGACTGGAGCTGAACTCCAATCTATGCCTTCTGAATAGATATTTGACTGCATGCCTTATTGTCACATGTGAGGAGTTTACACTTGACACTGAATGACAGATATCCCAGCTGCATCAAATAACCATTGCCTCGATTCAAAGTGGACCCAATGACTAGCACCCTGGGCCACACTCTGAAGGCAGCTTGGCAATCTGTGCTAGACTGAGGACAGCTGACCGAATTTCCACCAATGGTTGACATTTTTCTGCTGTAGGGAATTAGTGAGACTTCCCTGAAACCTGTTGGATTCCACTGGGTTTCCTCCAAAGAGATGGCTATCAATGTTCAGTGGCTTCTCTAGCTTCAAGGCAACATGAATGACTTTTTCAAGCATTCAGATCCCACAAAGAGTCAGCATGTCATGGAATTCAGGCCACTTGTCATATTCGGGGACTCTCTCCTCCCTCCTCCTTTCAGGGTCAGCCAGCAGTGACTTGACTCCCTTCGGTCTGCCCACATTACCTCTACAACGGGGAATTAACAACCACTTCCATGCACAGCTTCTAGAGGCTGGAATCATCAATTAAAATTTAAGATAAAACCACTTACAGGCCTTTGCACTTGAAACTATAAGAGTAGGTAACTTCTTCAAGGCATTTCAATTGATGAACAAGGAAAAGAAAACTTCTTTTTCAAGAGGATATTATCAGTGTAAAGTATATTTTATGAGCATATATATAAGCAATTAAACTGTACAAGCTGACATCAAAGCAGGACAATCTTGTTGTGTCTAACAATTGGAAATTTATCCAGAGCATCAAAATGGATTCACGTGGGGAAATTGTGAGCCAGGATACTGAATCACAAACATCCATGAATGCAAGTGGCAATTCAAAATGATGGCCTATCTTCCCCTTCATCAGATGCCCCAACATCTCTGGAATGGCCCAATAGCTGATGGGAGAAAAATACATTTTTATGTTTTGGTTTTATGAGGCTTCAAATAAGAAGTTAGCAAGCTAATGGCATGTGTTATATATTTTTGTCTAGCCAAATCTGTTACTTTTGCTTAGGTGAGAAAACTAAGATAGCTTTCTCAAAGTCACTAAATTGACTTTCTCAAGGTCACACAGCAAGTGACTCATTCCTATAAACAGTCTCACTGGAAGAGCCTAAATTCACTTTCAACATTGGTATTTTCAGTTCCAACTCACTCAAAACTGATGCTCTGAATGATGGGGCACTGAGACCGCCAGATGCGCAAGTGCTTTCTGATTTCAGAGACAAAGATGCCGATGGACATCAGATGCCCAATGGATAACAGTCCTGTAGTATCTTAATCTTCTGAGGCTTGGGGGAGAGAATGAGAATTCACTGAGCCTCTACCTTGTGCCTGGCCCTGGGGCCTCTTTGTATAAATAATCTTGTTGAGTTTTTCTATCTACCTTTTAAATAAGCATTCCCATGTAACATACCAATAAAAACCCTATGAGTCAAACAACTTGCCCAGGGTCACATAGCTGCTCAATAGCACCCCTGAGATTTCACAATGCTTCCATCAGGCCATGCCATGGAGATGTCTCACCAGTAGCCTGAGGTCTCTTTGCACTGTCATGAGAAAGCTACATCGTCGGGAACTGGGTCCTTTTTAAAAATTTTTTTTTCAACGCTTTTTATTTATTTTTGGGACAGAGAGAGACAGAGCATGAACGGGGGAGGGGCAGAGAGAGAGGGAGACACAGAATCGGAAACAGGCTCCAGGCTCCGAGCCATCAGCTCAGAGCCTGACGCGGGGCTCGAACTCACGGACCGCGAGATCGTGACCTGGCTGAAGTCGGACGCTTAACCGACTGCGCCACCCAGGCGCCCCAGGGAACTGGGTCCTTAATAATACTTCTGTAGACTGTTTTTGCAGCTGATGATGGCTGAGTTGGTGTGATGCAGTGAAAAGTACCAATTCTGATAGCAGGCAACTGGGGACATGGCCAAATCACCATCACTTCTCTGATTCCATGGCTGTCCCAGAAAATGAGACAGAAAGCAGTAGGTTTGGTTTTCCGGACGGTTTAAAATCCCGAAGAAAAACAGAGTGAGAGAGAGAAGGGGAGAGAATATCACCGAGTCAATCTGGGAAGTCTTCAGTAGTGACAAAGGTAAGAAGTGATCCTAAGGGCTGTGGAGAAAATGAAAATCCCCTATGATACATGTACAATTCTAGTGTAAACAATGGGACGAGAGTAGATCCTAGGGAAGAAGAAAGACAATATGCTTTGCCCGATGCAGAAGAAAAGAAGGGCTAATACTTATTGTACATCTTCCACGTGCCAATCTGTTTATTTTTATTTTTATTTTTCCAGGAAATCTTAGAGTCCTTACCTACTAGATTGGCCAAAAAAATCTGGTAGCCCTCTCATGGGTCTCCCCACCAATTTCACATACAGCAGAAGAAACTAAGGCTTAATGCAATCGACATGTGGTACAGGAAGGAGAGTAAAGGGAGTAAGATCCTTATTCAGCCTCCACACTCAAGCAGGAAAGGAAAATCCATGGCTTTTAAACAGTCCACAACCATCATTGCTTCTTCTTGCAATGCTTCTTCTCACTGAATTGCTTTTAAAGACAACTTTATGGAGGTACGGTTTACATATCATGAAATTCATCCTTTACAATTACACACTTTGATGATTCTTAGTAACGTTACCCAAGTGGTGCAGCTATCATCAGAAATCAGTTTGGGAGCACTTTCATATGCACACACAAATACACACCCCTCCTAAGACCCTCCCCCCATGCCCATTTGAAGGTAATCACTATTCCTACCTCCAGCCCCAGGCAACCACTAATGTACTCTCCTTTCTATCTTTTCTGAACATGTCATATAAATAGAACTGCACAATCTGGTGTCTCTGTGTCTGCTTTTCTTTTTCATTTCACATCATGTATTTGAGGCTCATCCATGATGCAGTAGGTGTCAGTAGTTCACTCCTTTGTACCATTGAAAAGTACCCCACTGTACAGACAGACCACATTTTTGTATCTATTTACCAGTGTCCACACAGATTTGCACACAGATGTTCACAGCAACACTATTCAGGACAGCCCCAAACTGAAACAACCCACATGCTTTTTAAAATTGGTCTACACCTGTGGTTCTCAAGCCTGGCTACACATGGTGATTTTGACTGAGTGGGCCTGTGGTAGAGCTCACAACAACTGTTTGTTTTCAGAGCTTTCCAGATGATTCTACAGGCCAAGAGAATCACTGTATTACAGAATCTAACAGAGAATGTTTGTCCTCTCTGTCTACGTTGGCACTGCAGTTCCTGGATCACCGGTATGGTTTTTTGTTTGTCTGTCTGTTTGTTTTGAGGTGAGAGGGGCAGAGAGGAAGGGAGAGAGAATCCCAAGTAGGCTCTGAGCTGTCAGTGCAAAGCCCACAAACTGTGACATCATGACCTGAGCTGAAATTGAGAGTCGGATACCCAACCAACTGAGCCACCCAGGCGTCCCACGACTGTGTTTGTTTTTTGTTTTTTTGTTTTTTTGGTTTTTTTTTTTTATCTCATTCCTTGTGATTAAGCTTGGCCAAGGATGTCCAAATGTGAGCTCTATTACAAAGCATTTCATTTGACTGTCAGACTTAGGACATATCCCTGTTACCAACAAAACCACACAGTCCCATCAATTTCCCATCTCAGGGTCTGAGATCAGTGGTCAGTTCACTCTCTCTTAAACCCTGAGAATGGATCCAAATGCCTTATATACATCCCTTTTCCAAGAGAATGAGACCATATGATCTACTTCCCCACTGAGGCTCCAGAACCACCACCTCCCTCCTCCTCCTTCCTCTTCCTCCTTTCTTCTCTTCCTTCTCCTTCTCCTCCTCCTCCTTCTTTCTCTCTCTCTCTCTCTCTGATGCTACTTCCAGTGACTCAAAACTGATTTCCTCTCTAAGGAAGGCTCCAGGTGATTCCAAGGTGCCAACTACCCATGCTTCTAATTAGAGACTACTTTTATGACTCCAAGGTGCTCTGTCGTTACTGATTTCTGTTTACTGTACATATTTCTTGGTTAATGAGACAGAGAAAAAAATACATTCAATGACTTCTGTGTCACAACCTTTGTAACATGCAAGTATATTATCCTGATTTTCAGACACTGATTCCCAGCTAGGTTAATTGGCTAAGGTCGTACAGCTGATAATTGCAGATCAACACTTCAACTCAAGTCTTCTTGACTCCAACGCCTGTGTCACTTTCTAACTTCCTACTACAATTTGCTGGCTTCTCTCTACCTTGCATCTTTGCAGAACAAGGATTTCCACATTCCCTTTAAAATGCAATTTAACTGTAAATACATTCTTGCAAAGCTCATTCTATCTCCCTCATTTTCTCCTTTCCTTCCTCAGCCTCCTAAGAGAAAGTCATTAGGAAGGTACATTCTGTTTCTAAGTCTGCTTTGCCTTGTACAAAAGGTCTCTTTCCAAAAACATGATGGAGGTGCCCTGGAGAAATGTGATGGTGTCCTCACACCCCCCTGTTAAGTCTGTACAATCCTATACAGTGAGGAACACATCAGCCCAATGCTATAAAGTCCTACTTCTTGGCTCAGCCTGCAGACCCACACCATCAGGGGAAATGTAAATGAAAGGCAAACTATTTTTCAACAAATAAACAGTTGGATTTTGTTGGAGTCTGGTGAATAAGGCCTTATCAGAGCCCAGCAAACACTTCCTCCCAATGTGGCTGGTTTTAAATTTTCTGTGGCAGGTAGAGTGATGATAATTGGGTCAGCCTCTCAGGGCCTGGTTCCAATGCCCTTGCATCCAACTATACCTAACTTTTGACAAATGTCAGCCTTGTTATTGGAGAGGGGAGAACCTTCTAGAGGTGAAGTCTCATCAGGTCTATGGTGATTGAAGGGGCATGGGATTTGGTTACCTGGACCTAGGATCAAATCCTAGATTCCCCTCTTTACAAGGTACATGGCTTTGGAACCCAGAAAGTGTCACAGATTCTGACCTACATCTACAGATTTATTTCAACTATAGCCTCCTTTATTCCATCTCTTCATCTATTCTGCCTCAAATATATTATCCCCCAGGACCTCTGTAATACTGGTTCCTCTGCCTAAAACATGCACAGAACTTTATAGCTGAAAGGGGCCATATTGCTTACCTTGCTTATATTATAGATGAGGAAACTGAGGTACAGAGAAGTGATGGATATAACTGGTATTACGAGTCTAGTTGGGCTCTTAATAGGTTTTCAGCAAATACCTGCTGAATGTATTACAAAGCTAGTGATGGTAGTTCCTGCAAGAATTCTTATTTATTTAGGCTGCTTGTTGATTTTTTTTTTTTAATCAAAGAGATCCCAGGATTGATTTGAAGACACTTTAGCTCAACAGGAAGGAAACATCATAAGGAAGTGTGCCCACCATAGAAAAGGGGAAAACATGCCAACAATGAGGATGGAAACAGGACTATTAACAGCATGGAAGATAGTATCTTCACTTTCTCATATACATGGAGAACATTATGTGCCGCTGAGCATCTTGCAAAGCCTGACTATTAAAAAGATAACTCTTTATTGAGCGTAAGGAAAGTCTCATTCATCTCAACATCCCTAACATCTCTATGAACCTCTGCCCCCACTCTCACCAAACCATCCATCCGAGAGGAACAAGGGGTGGCAGGCGGGGTTCCTGAAGCCCCCCGTGTGCATTTATGCAGCATCTGCCTGCACCCTGTGTCCCCCAAATCCTTTTGCCTTTTTTTCCTCTCTGCTGATGCTTTCCTGGTGAAATCCCTTGACCAGGAATCCTTTGAGGCACAGGAATATCTATCCCACCACTTGGAGCAACAGTGCCAGGTGCTAAAATCAGGAAAGACTGAGAAACAAGAAAAGCACCCCCAGTCAATGTACCAAATACCCAGCCAAATTCTCACAACCACCCTGCAGGGGCCCATTAGTTCAATTTTACAGACAAGGAAGCAGGAGGAGAAATGCAAGCAGCATTCCCTGGGGCTCAGAGAAGAGAAGCCAGAACAAACCCAGGTTGGTCTGACTCATTACTAATGGTTTATAATAACGCGACCAATGGACTCCATCAGCTACTTAACCATTCCTCCTCTTGTTATGCATTTAGATCGCATTCTCCTTTTCACCACTGTAAACAACACTGTGATGAAGTTTGTTTTCTTGTTTTTGTTTTTTTGTTTTGTTTTTTTTTTAACACAAAAACTTTGGCTTCATTTAGGATTGCCCCCTTGGAGGTAGAATTGTTGAATTAAGAAGCACGGATACTTTTAAGGATCTTGATGCACACTGCCAAATTGCCTTCGAAAAGGGCTGTACAAGCTCACATCGCCTCCAGCGGTGCATGAGAAGTATCAATTTTACCACACCCCCATCAGTTTGGGTATTCTTGTTTTTTTGCAAATATTACACATTTGCTGGCTGCAAATAGCATCTCCATTTTTCATTTGCATTTCTGTGATTACTAGTAAGGTTGAACATTTTCACATATGTTTTTAAAGCAGTTTTGTTTCCTCTTTGTGATTTTTATTTTCTGTCTATTTTGGCTTTCAGGAGCTTAGTGATTTTCATAATGGTTTTATAAGCTCTTTTATGTTAAGAATATCAAGGCTTGGTTTTTCATCTTTGCTTAGAATATTGTCCTGCTTTGCTCTCTTTCAACATTTTTTAAACCAAAGGTACACATATATGTATATGATATGATATAATGACATAATATATGTTAGATACATATTGGATAGATATATATTAGATATATATAAGATATACAAAGCTAGAGATTATATATCCCTCTATGTGGGAATACATCCATTAAATATAATTGATTTATTATAACAATATATATCTAATATAATCTATTAGATATAATGAATATATTATAATATCATTATATATAATATATAATCTATTAGATATAGATATAATATATAAGGTATATAGATAATCTATTGGACATAATAAATCTAATATATTATAATAAGACATTATTATATATGATATATAAATAATGTATTAGATAGGATAGATACAATATATTATTATAATATATTATTTATTTTGAAATATATATCACATGTATAATTAAATCTTTTATTTTGTGATTTTATTCACTCATAGTTCTCCCTCTTTCAGCAACCCAATAAATGTTTAATTTTATTTTTTTTTCTGGTGTTTTTTACTAAAAATCTAAACTCTTTTACTCTATCTGGAAGGTTTTTTTTTTCTTTTTTTTCAGTATTAAATCTGACGTGAGGATCAACCCGAGCCTTTGCCAAACTGCTAACCAACATTTGTCCCAGCAGCGTGTGCTGAATAATCCCTCGGCTTCCCCATGGCTTGTTATCATATATTAAGGTCTCATTCCTGAGAGTGACTGTTTCTCAGCCCTCTCCTCTCTGAGCCATGCCCGGGCCTGAGCAGATGTCTTTCCTCCTCTCTATTCCTCCCACTACCACCCGCTCAGTTCCTCCTCCACCAGAGTCCCCAGAGCTATCCTTGGACTTCCAGCCAAACAGTTTCCCATCTTGAAAGTTCTTGTGCATTTGCAGTGCCAGCCTACATTCCAGGAGGCTTGGTGCCTGAGTAATTCCAACTGGAAAATGGCAAGAGCCAGTGCCTATGGGAAGGTTGCTTGTGTGTCAAAACCTGCCAACAATGACTCCCTCAAAGCTCTCCTTTCTCTCGCCTGGACAAGCCTCAAGGTAGGAACAATCTGTATGGGATTCCTGAGATGCACTGTAGGCTCTGAGACCTATAGAATGCTCATTTTAGTCCAAGACTGGGGAAAGAACTCACCCCCATAGAAGAGAATGAAATGTTTATCTCCCCAAAGAGGGAAACCATTGATAATGTCTGGGGGAAATTAATTGTGAGACAGCAACATGGGCAGATTTAGAAATATAGCACCGGGGCGCCTGGGTGGCTCAGAAGGGTTGAGCGTCCTACTTCGGCTCAGGTCATGATCTCGCGGTCTGTGACTTCAAGCCCCGCGTTGGGCTCTGTACGGACAGCTCAGAGCCTGGAGCCTGCTTCGGATTCTGTGTCTCCCCACCCCCCCAACTCTCTCTCTCTGCCATTCCCCTGCGCGCGCGCACACACACACACACACACTCTCTCTCTCTCTCTCTCAAAAAATAAACATTGAAAAAAAAATGTAAAAAATTCTTTAAAAACAAAAAGAAATATAGCACTAACTTTGTGGAAGAAGAGCTAACCCTTAAAAATCTTTGCCTTTGGGAAGGCATCTAAGACAGGAGATGAGCAGACATGGGGAGAGGGGACCCCTACTTGTCCTTATAAAGCTGATACATTTAACTCTGTGCATGAAGTTGCTTTGCTATAAAAAAGAACATATCTGAAAAAGCACCCACTGAACATGACAATGCAAAATAAAACAAACTACGCACCTACTTCTTATCTGGTGTCTGGTGTGCAGAACTGAACTTTTCTTACATCTTAACAGAAATTCTCAGCATCCAAGCCTGCAGATAGAGATGAATTAGAGTTTAGAAGATTGATTACAGTGTGAACTGTTGGCCAGAACACTCTGGATGTTGGTAATGATGCTTTTAAAAACAAAATCCCCTAAAGCTGTTTGCTTTTCTTTGATTCTGTTTTGCCTCTTTCCCTAGAAAGGAGTAGTTTCTATGTCCCACACTAAACTCTCCACTCTTGGAGAGAAGGGACCAGTGTCTCATTGGTTTCCATATCTCAGCATGTATCACATGGTTTGATGCTCTGTGAATGTTGAATTAATGGATAGGATAGGATAGGACAGGATAGGACAGGATAAGACAGGATAGGATAGGAAAGGACAGGAAAGGATAGGATAGGATAGGATAGGGTAGGGTAGGGTAGGGTAGGGTAGGGTAGGGTAGGACAGGACAGGACTAGGACAGGAAAGAATATGATTCCCTTGGGTCTAAGGAAGTCAGTATGTTCACTCACTTTCCTCCATGTGGGAATACATTAAAACCTTCTACGGCAGAGATATTTCTTACCTTTGCTTAGGATTCTGGCAGTCAGTGTTTTTAATTTAGGTAACGTTTGTAAAGGACACAGCCCAGGTCTGGCCTGTTTCCTGACCCCATGTCCAGGTCATTTCTTTCCCCATATTACTCCTTACTAATAATCTCTCACACCTGTGTCTTAGTTTGGAGTCTTCAGAGTGCTTTCACATGCCTGTTTTATGCACTTCCCATGACTCTGTCATGAGGGTAATGTTACCTTTCCCGGTCAGAAGACAGGAGATTGAGGCCTGGAGGCTTGTGCAAAGTGCCCTAGCTAATAACTGGTGGAACCAGAATTCAAACTTAGTCCCTGTGTCTCCAGGTCCAGACAATTTCTGAATGTAACACAGCTGCCACACAGCCTCTTCCGTGGGGTGGAACCATGAGCTGCCATGTTTCCAACTGGAGGAAGAGACCGGGGGACTCTGGGCAGCTCTGATACTGAACACCACGGTTGGCTTGTAGGTTGCCCAGAGCTTCTGGGACTAACACTGGAAAGGCCAGCACTAAAAGTGAGTCCTCTTTTCGCCCAACTTTCATTCTGACTCCTAAACCAGTGCTCACTAGCAACTCAAATCTAAGCTAGTAAAAGGAGGATCTTCAGGGGCGCCTGGGTGGCTTAGTCAGTTGAGCGTCCAACTTCGGCTCAGGTCATGATCTTGTGGTCCGTGAGTTCGAGCCCCGCGTCAGGCTCTGGGCTGACAGCTCAGAGCCTGGAGCCTGCTTCTGATTCTGTGTCTCCCTCTCTCTCTGCCCCTCCCCCGTTCATGCTTTGTCTCTCTCTGTCTCAAAAATAAATAAACGTTAAAAAAAAAATTTTTTTTTTTAAAAAAAAGGAGGATCTTCAGAAACCCAGCTCAGGGCTAGAGACAAGAGAGACATTCTGTTAAATAAACTACGTATAAGAGAGATACTAGGGGGGCGCCTGGGTGGCGCAGTCGGTTAAGCGTCCGACTTCATCCAGGTCACGATCTCGCGGTCCGTGAGTTCGAGCCCCGCGTCGGGCTCTGGGCTGATGGCTCAGAGCCTGGAGCCTGTTTCCGATTCTGTGTCTCCCTCTCTCTCTGCCCCTTCCCCGTTCATGCTCTGTCTCTCTCTGTCCCAAAAATAAATAAAAACGTCGAAAAAAAATTAAAAAAAAAAAAAAGAAAAAAAAAGAGAGATACTAGGATGGAATGAATCTTCGTAGTACAAAGAATTTTCCTGTATTCAGGTACTTCGTCCCGAAGTCTGTCAACCAAGAGGAATGCTGCCCCTGGTTTTCTCCATTCTCAAGATTTGAAATAATCCTTCTCTCACCTCCGCCCCCATTTAGTGCAGAAGGAGACAATGGTGATGACACATGACAGCCCACTGGAGGACATACAATGGGGAGGGATAAAGGCACTAAGCCTCAGAACTGTGTAAATAGTTATATTGGTGTTTATAACATTCTGTGGATCAAATTCCACTCTAAGAAATAGAGAAAAGATACAAATCTTCTTGAAAAGTAAACAGGTACATGCATAAGAGTCTCCCCCGCCCCGGCCCCTCTCACCCCACCATTTTATGTATCTGGTTGCTTCACACAATGTTTCTTAAAAATGTTTCTTTTTATTGTTGAGAGAGAGAGACAGAGAGTATGAGCAAGGAAGGGGCAGACAGAGAGGGAGACGGAATCTCCAAAGCAGGCTCCTCATTGTGGGCACAGAGCTGCTGTCAGCCAGAGCCCAACTCAGGGCTCAACCTTGTGAACCAGGAGATCACTAACTGAGCCGAAATCAGGAGTCAGACGTTTCATTGACTGAGCCACCCAGGTGCCCCTTGGCACAATTTTTAAAGACTTTTTATTATTTTGGCTTATTTATAGACTCATGAGAAGTTTTGGAAATAATACAGACAAGTGCCAAGTACCCTTCATCCAGCTTCCCCCAGTGGCAGCATCATACAGAACCAAAGTACCTCATCAAAACCAGGAAATTGGTATTAGCACAATTTCATACAAGATTTCATATTCCATTTCAGAGGGATTATAGGTCTCTGAAGGCTATCCACAGGCCATGCATGACCATGGGTTTGCAAAGCTAAAAGCCCTTGCCTTAGTTTACCACAGCTCCCCTCACCAAAGGCAGTAGCCCAGAGAGATGTTCATGAGAGAGGGTAGTTTGTTTAGATTGAGGTGAGGAGTGCAGGGTAAAGACCCTGGAAATGTGGTTTAAGATTTGAGAAAAATTTTGAATCCAAGCAAAGGTTAGTCATGTTGTAAGGCAACTTAAGGTAAGAAAATAGAGTCTTTTTGGTACTGAGATTGGGATGAGAAATACAGAAGAGACCTCCCCCCCCCCCCCCACTGCCCGCCCAACACCAGCCATGGCTATGCAGGGAGGCAGCAGTGAAAGGCATGGCTGCACCTAGGGGAAGTGATTTAGAAGGAATAGAGAGACAGTTCATGTCCTCTTCTGTAACTTAAGGCTGAATGAGGAGGGACTGGTTTTACATCTCTCAGTTGGGTGATCTTAGTGAATGGAGTGCATTCCATGGACGAGGTGACCACCATGCTTCATGGTGGGTGGCCCATTACATGGCAGAAACAGCTGGCATTCCTTCCTTCCTTCCTTCCTTCCTTCCTTCCTTCCTTCCTTCCTTCCTCCCTCCCTCCCTCCCTCCCTTCTTTCCTTCCTTCCTTCCTTCCTTCCTTCCTTCCTTCCTTCCTTCCTTCCTTCCTTCAACAAAAAAGTATTGAGAACCTGCTACCTGAGGGACTGGTTTTACATCTCTCAGTTGGGTGATCTTAGTGAATGGAGTGCATTCCATGGACGAGGTGACCACCATGCTTCATGGTGGGTGGCCCATTACATGGCAGAAACAGCTGGCATGCATTCCTTCCTTCCTTCCTTCCTTCCTTCAACAAAAAAGTATTGAGAACCTGCTACCTGGGCCAAAATAGGGAAGCTCCACTGGTCTTAATGGCTCAAATTAAAATGATTAATCAGATAAGAGTTTCTACCTTTAAGGATCTTCCAGGCAGGCAGGCAATGCAGCAGGTCAACAGTGTGATACAATCTGATAAGACCCCTCTTACAGACAGAGCAGTGAGTGCCATAGGGACTGGTATGTTTGAGAAAGGAGGGAGCTGAGAAATGAAGGTGAAATTCATCAGAGGGCTGCAGATGCCAAGATCAGGAATTGGGGCTTTTAAGTTTCCACTGAATGAAAACCACTACATTCAGGCTGTGATCACCTCTGGAGGTGTTCAGGCGGCTTCTCATCAATTTGCGGCTGTTATCAACCCCATTCTTTTCAAGCACTGAGCATATCAGGACCAGTTTTTCTCACTGGATGATTGACAGACTGTTGTTTTGCCAGACTGTTTGAGGGCATTCAAGGGTGGTGGGATGTTGGTTTCCACTCAGGCTGAACCTCAAAGGGAACTCCTGGCTCTTATCTCCAGTTTCTGAGCCTCTGTAGAGGGAACCCACCTGGGCTGGCTGATTTAATTAATGTCTGTATTATCTCTCTGCCACGTTTGAAGCTGTTGTCATGCTGTTGATGCTTGAGTTTCACAGTAACACACCTGTAGGCTACCCCTGCCAGCAAACTCCCATTTACTATCATCCTCAGCCACAGAATTTATAGTTGAGGCAAGAGATGTTTTGATTCCTGAGCATGTCCATATCCAGAGAAAGTCGGCCACATCTCAGTTTTGAATCTCACGAACCCCCATTTCACGGATTCTTCCTCAAAGTCCTCTTGGGCTCATGAAAGTCTGGTCACCCGCTCATATCCATTCCAGGCCAGGTGGCACTGTTGACCCACCAGCTTTTTCCTGTATGAATTTATAAAATATTGAATACAGTGGACTCGGATTATTTTTTTTTAAGGGTATAGTGAATGTCATCACACTGTGAGGATAATGGATGCTCAAAATTTCATTCTTGGTCCACTTTGGAGTAAATTCTCAAGCTCCATGAGTTTGGAAAGAGCTGGTGACAGTCCCGGGCTCTGGAATTAGGAAGAACTTCCTTATGAAAAGGACTCTGACACTGATCAGCTGTGCAGACTTTGTGATCTCACTTAATGTCAGTGTTCAGCACAAAATGGGAATGATGCTGTCATCGTCATCACCAAAGTCATGAGCACCATCATCACCATCACTATTGCCATGACGATGATAATCATCATCTATGATCCCAGCTATAACCTAAACAGATGCAGGTTGGGTTAGATTCCTCTCCTGGACTCTGAAAGCACCTTAAACATCCCTACCATAGAACATAATCATATTTTACTACTAGACTCCTTAAGGACACAGGCAATATAGTTTTGTTTGACATTCTACCCCCAGTTCCTAGGAACGTGCTGGGCACCCAGGAACTATTCAAGAAATTGTTGAATGAAAGAAAAAGTAGAAGGTAAGAGAACCAATTTTTGCCGAGCACCTATTACATGCCATATGCTTTACAAATTTGTTTCTAATCCTCAAAGTAACCTTGAAATGGTTCCACTTCCATTCCCATGTCTTGGCTGTAGTAAAAAAGACCCTGGAAAGTTAAGTGACTTGGCCAAGGACACCCTTAATAAGTAGCAGTGACAATACTCAAAGACAGGTCTGCCCAATAATCTTCTTCTACGAAGATGATTACCTAATGAACCAGAAAATTTATTTATTCAGAATCTTCCTCTCCCTATGTTAGGTAATCAAAGTTTTACTGTCTCCAAATGGGGTTGTAGAGGAGGGGCAGTAAGGTTGGAGACGTGGATGGCAGATGGCTGAATAGTGTCAGCAACACTAAATTACATGGCCTCAGGGCTGCTAAGATTTTCTAGTCAAATTTCAGCTCCTTGGAATCAAGAAAATGCACAATTTTTTTTCCCCACTTGCAAAACCACCCATCCACACAGGGAGTGCTGAGAAGTCTGGTCATGATGTTTTTATTTGCAGAGAGCTGCTTTCAAATTCTCAGAGTTCCTTGCAAAGAAAATGGCAAACATCGGTTTAAGTCACCAATAAAATTAAGTGTTTAAACTGGGTTTTCCTCCAAAAAGCACAAAATGGGCAGCTTTCCAATTTTATCAGCTTCTAAGCACAGAAGGGAGTCTAAAACATTAAGGGAAGAGAGAACATTCCACCTCTAAAGGTCAGTTTAAGGGCTTTTATATAAATGCTGGATACCAGGTGGACATTCATAAAGAGGTGACAACATTTGCAAAGACATTTGAATTGTTCCTCAGAACCACAATATTTAAATTGGTGGGATGACCCTTGAAGGAAATGCTATCTGCCAGCATCCCTCTGCTTTGCAAAAAGGAGTCATCAAAATATGATGATATTGTACAGATAAAGCATCACATAGATCAGATCGAGAGACTTGAATGTGGGGGTTTATCATTAGTGGTGATGTGTGATTGTTGAGTGTGTATCGTATACAAGATACTGTCCCACTCAACACCCTTTGAATGTTATCTATTCAACACCTTGTGGCTTTGTTATTATTAGTGCAATCTTAGGGAAGAGGAAAGAGAGTCCCAGAAGTAACTTGCCACATAATTAAGAAGCCAGATGCAACTGAGACTAGCTTAATTACATTTAATTAACCTACATAGTATCTCCAAGAATCAACCAAGTCACTTTCCAGGGTTATAGCAAAGTACCTCGTATCAAAAGCACCAAAGAAAGAAAACCTTGTCCAGGGAAGGTTTCCATACCGATGGCCAAATACTTCAGCCAAGAGGAAATGTGATGTCGCAGGGAAACAGAGAAGGCACAGAATTCTAACCCTGTCTCTACTTCTATAAAACTTCCTAAATGGACAGAGACTCTCTGGCAGATCATTTGTACCCTGGCTTCATTTCCAGAGATGGAGTTTTTAATACTGTGTTCAAGTGAGCCAGAGGTCAACATATATAAGCATTGGGAATCCACCAGTTCACCACAATTATAGCAAATGTGTTATGTGTACGTGTATTTTTTGCATAAAGGTCACATCAGATGCTCAAAGGAGTCTGAGACACCCCCACTCTAACACAACCAAAGGAAGGTTTTCAGTCCTCAGATCTTTTAAGCTACAATTTTTCTCTTGTGCTCAATAAGCCTTGGCCTCTCAATGCTCAGAAAGGCACCAAGGTATAGTAAAAATAGCATTCTTTCACTTACTAATCTCTTCACTTAGTCATTCATTCAAGTATTTATCAATTGCCTTACTTTACATGCTATTCTAGGCATGGGAATTCAGAGACAAATTATTCCTGTGAGCTCCCAGTCTAATAGGGAGAAAGACACCTAAGGAGGTAATTATAGAACAATATGTAATAATCTCAATAACGGATATTTATAGGTCATAAAGAGGAACATCTAATCGAGGCTGAGAGGGTTGGGAAGATTCTGATATGAGTCTTCAAGAATAAGTAGAGTTAACAAGATGTCGAAAGAAAGTCATTCCAGGCAGAGGAAAAAACCAAGCCAGGTGGCAGGAAACAGCATGGTAGATATATGGGGGAACTTCCAACAGCCTAATTTTCCTAGGACACAAAAAGGCACAGAAAGGTAAAAGATGAGTCTAGGGAGGTTGCAGGATAGGTTATGGAGGGTATTAGGTAATCTATGAGAAAATTCTGTTACATTAACTCAGGCCTGATGTGATGAAAACTTATACAATGATATTGGTCATCTCCTTCCCCTGTAGACTGAATTCTTGCCTGAATTCTGATTTTTCTGTCACTTGTTCCAGACCTACTACACGATATCAACATATAGCAGGTGCTCAGTAGTTTATGTTGAATGAATAAATTAAGAGTAAGGACAAGAAGTTGCATTTCATGTTTCAGAAATATTTTGAGTATTAACATGGCCAGAACTGGAAAGAGAGTGAACATGGAAAGTGAGAAAAGGGGAGATTGAGGCAGCTTCTCACAACACAAGCTTTGGAGCCAGCCAGATCTGGGTCCTAACTTCCGTCTTCTGAGCTTGAATGGTCCTTGACTGAAACAAGTAGGAATGGAAGATGGTGGTGATGGTTTAACATGGACTGAGCTCAAGACAGAATTAATGCTTTATGAAAAAGAGGGAGAGAGTGAAACAGAGAGACAGAGAGGAGAGAGACAAAGAATCCCAAAGATGGAGAGCAAGAGAGGAGAAACAGAAAGGGTCAAAACGAGAGAATGTGTTTTGGGGGCACGCAGGCTTTAGGGGCTGAGCAGTGGTGACAGTATGGTGCCAGTGACACTTTCTACCTGGTAAAGTCAGGTATGATGAGGTGTGTGGTGCTATTAAGTAGGTGCTCAAAAGGATCAGCAGAGAGGAGAGGAGTAAGGAACAGACACAGCGTGTCTCTTGCTATGCAGATGACCTTGGCTCACACCTGACCGTCCATTACCTGGTATTAATCTGCTGATCCATTACAAGACCACATTGCCTCTAGGCACACCTGTTTAACAAAACGACTAGTGCTTAACAAGCCTGAGAGGGACCCGCTCCTTCCTTTGCAAAAGTCCAGTTCTCTCATTTTACCCCAAGGTGTCCACTGAAGGTTCACTGGGAAGCCCCAGAGACAGCAGAAGTTTGATGTCACATCAGGAGAATTTGCCCTGAGACTCTGTTCGGTTCTGGACGCGGTGATGAGCCAGGCTACGAGGCCCTTTTCCGGAAAGAACATCGTGGTAATTGCTGACAGCCTTCCCTACGATGGATTGAAGAGTTCAGAAATAACAAGAATAATGAATAAGCAATCAGTCTATTCTGGGGTCTATTACTGCCCTTCTAATTGGGTGTTTCAGAGTCTCCTGGGATTCCCTAAACTACAGCACTATTCCCAGAGAGACTAAGATACTGAGGTTGGAGACCAAATAACTCATAACAAACATGATAATGGGAACTGATGGCCATTCTGGAAGCTGTGATAAGTTATTTTTTGTCTTATCTTCTCCCTCCCCATGATCCCCTGGGCAGGCAGGACATGAGAAGTCTTTGAGCAGAGAGCACAACTGCGTTTGGATCCCAGCTCCGCCAGCTCCTAGATGCATGCGTTGAGACCCATCACTTCACCAGCCGCACCCCACTTTTCTCATCTACACTTAGGGTGAAAAGCTCCTGCCTCGTAGGACTTTTTATGAGGACTAGGACTAATATATGCAAATTGCCTGGCACATAGTAAACTTTCAATAAATGACAGCTATTCGTGTTATTATGATAGAGGGTATCTTTGGTGAGGATGCAAAAGACTGGCAGTCTGACAAACCAGAAGCCAGAGCTACATTTCGGAAACTACCAGTGAAATATGCAGTAGTCCTAATTAGAATTCTCATTAAGTTCTGATAATAAGAAATGTGTGAGAAGACACTTTTCAATCTCCCAAGAGAAAACAGGAAGTGGGAGGATTTAAAAAAAAAAAAAGGCAAAGAAATGTAACTTTTGGTGACATCTCATTTTTGTCTTCTTAATCTGAGTGTTAAGAGAAATGACGTGAAATGTTCCTTCTGTGCTCACCTTTTGACCTAATAGGGTTGTCCCATCACACTCTTACCTAAGGAGGACTAGTACCCCAGAGGACAGATTTCCCCCCCACCCAGCTCAAGAACTGGGTGGACCCTCCAAATACCTGAGGAAATTATAGGGTGGAGTAAGGTGTGAGCAGGTGGGTTTGGAAAAGAGTTTCGAGATTAAGGTTGTAACTGGCAGAACTGTTCTAGAGGATCCCTGTGTATGAGGTTTGCCAAGTGACCCCGGTACAACATAGAAGCTTTAAGGGAGTTGTTTGGGGAAGTGGTCCTAAGGCACAGGAGGAAAGTCTGGGAAGGGTGAAACAGGAAAGGAGGAAAAGCCGATCTCAGAGGGCTCTATGGAGCTGATTACCACTGTGAGGAAGGGAGCTCCAGCCCACCAGGACCTGTGAGGAATTGATGGAATGCCCTCAGAATTGTCTTCCCAAGAGAGGGAAATGGGGACTGTGCACCACTAATCCCCAACCCCCATTGGGCAACATTTAGCCCATGGGGTGGTAAGCCCCTCACACTTCCAGCTTTGCACATGCTTCAAAATGGTGGCACAGGGTCCTGACATAGAGGCAGGAAGGCACTAAGGCATATGGCAGAGCTCTGGAGCACACATAGGCCAGGTGCCACCTGGGTAGACCACAGCAACAGCTAGAGTAAAAACCACTGGTCAAGAGGAGGTGATACTGGGGGTGGGGTGAGGGGCTGAAGTGTTCACTGGAATATTCTCTGTCTGCAGTCTCTTTGACTCTGAGTCCAGAGACAAGGGACCTGGGAGGTGGTGCAGCTTCACACACAAAGGGCATCATCTTTGATTCTGTGGAGCCTCTGAGAGTCTTCCCATCTGCCATCTCATCTGTTTCTCACAGAAATCCTGCAGAAATACAGGGCAGGGGTGAAGAGCCCTACTGTGCAGACAAAGAAAGATGCTCAGAGACCTTCCACAACCAACTTGGAGTATTTGAGGTAGAGCCAAGCCCGAGTGCCTAGAAGTGATTCTCGGGGGTCCACCAACTACCCACATCAGAATCTCTGGTGTGTTTGTGAAAATGCTGATTTCTGGGCCCCTAGAGCTATTGGATCGTGGTGTTCAAGTCCGAGTGCTGTTTCATACAAGTCACCAGAGTGCTCTCTCTATGTGCAGCAGTTGCCCTTGACTTCACAACACAAGGGTAACCGGGCTCCAGCCAAAAGAGTCTGCTTCCAGGGCCTTGCGTCTAAGTCTTTCCCAAGCCCAAAGCTAATCATCTCCCAGAATCCTGAATTAAAAACAAAGGCTGGTTACTATTATTAGGAACCCCTAGTCAGTGTCATTCCAAGACTGAGAAGCATCAAGGGGAGAAATCAAGAGATTTTTGAATGCAGAGGTCCTGGCCAAGAGGACCAGAACAGTCCTCAAAGGTCACAGTCTCTATCCCTAACCTACGGATGAGGAAAACAATGTCCAATATCATGCAGCTTGTTCCTGGTACAAATTTCCTGGGGCCCATCCCAGTGCACTTGGGAATCCACCTATATGCAAAATAGCAAGGAAATCACCTCTGCTTTCCAGACCTTCCGGCACCACCACCCACCCCTTGCCCTCAAACAATTAGCCATGTATTCTAATTTGCTCTTCCCCAGGATTCAGGACTGCTACTTGCACATGTACACCCACACCCACCCCTTACTCTAGCCTCCAAGCTTTAACTGCAGTTCTGTATGGTTTCCTGTTATCTTCAGGTCACCCACGGTCATACCAGAGGGCCTAGGATGAAGTGAATTGTCCAGAACATCAGAGACTCTGCAGCCTTCAGAAGGACCCTTGGAAAACAGCAGCGGGAGGCAGGAACTGGCTAGGGCAGAAGGTGGTAGAGTGTCCAGTTGATATGAAAACTAGTATCTGGGGAGGGTAGGAGGATGCAGGACAGAAATGTAGAGAGGAAGAGAAGGAGGGAGGACATGGGGCGGAAGGAGACAGAGGAGAAGGCACAGCATTGAAAATAAGACATAGATAGAGAGGAAGACAGAGAGAGAGATCATGTATGAGGAAGGACACGGAGTCTGTAATTTATACGTCTGCCTCCTCCACTAGCTGCCAAGGTCTTGGATCGCAGGACTTGTGTCTGATTCATTTCTGTGTACCAATGCTTAGCCCTGAGCCTGACATATAGCAGAAGTTCAGTATGTATTTGTCAGATAAATCAGTGAACAGAAAGACATCCTTGTAGAACAAACCTGCAAAAAAGCATATTGTTATTCCTCTTCTACGAATGAGAACATTTAAGTCAGAGAGGCTAAAGCAGTTGCCCAAAGTGCCACAGGCAATAAAAAGGTAAGCTAAGACGTCATGGTAAGCCAGGGTGACCCCAAAGCCTCCCATTAGCCCTATTTGGATAGGTAAATTCTCCCAAACTTTCTATGCTTATGAACCAAGGAAAACTTATCCTACTTCTTGGGGCTAGTTGGGCCAGGACTAATGTCCCCCAGAAGTCAGAAAAGGGAGGTATGACCAAGAGTTGGTGCTTCACCCAGATGCCCTCATATCCCTCTTCCTACTTCCAGGCACCAATCTTTCAGACTCTGTGTGCCTTTGATTCTAACTACCAGCACCTGAGATTCTGGAGCTCTTCCCTTGGGCTACTGACACTGTGTTCCCCTTGCACGCAGCAAGCCAGTGTTCCTGGGGGTTCCCATCCCTTTTGATAAAGCCCAGCTTCCTTCCTTGGATTAGCTGCAAATTCTGAGGAACACTATACACCGATGACCCTTCACGGGACATCGCCTGAGACTGTACCCTCGTGTGGCTTCTTTCCCTTCTGTCGGACTCCCACCTTTCCTTTACCCGTCCCTCCTTGGATTCCTTTCTTCCTTGCACATGAATCCCTCACTTGGGATATGTTTCTGGGGATCCCAATATAACCAAAAGAGAAACACCAAGTTACGCCATTAGCCTGGGAATCCATGGGCTTCCTATTAATAACAGCTCCCCTTTATTGAGCATCCACCATGATTCAATGTTTTACACTTTACCTCAAATGCTCCAACAACATGACAAGTTAGGTATGATTGTGTCCATCCTGGCGATGAGAAAACCTAGGCTCTGAGACAACTCAGTAATCTCCCCAAGGTCACCTAGCTAGAAGTGCTAGGGAGGGGATTTGAACCCCAGACTAGCTGTCATCGAGGCTTTCCCCTACCCATGCTCTCTTTATAGTACTTGCTTATCCATTGTTCACCTTACATTTTCATTTGTTTTTTCACAGGGAGGGAGGGAGGGATAGTGGCACAGAGATCCTTGTATCCTCAAGGTCCTGTACAACACCTGGCACATAGTAGGTACTCTGTATTTGTTGAGTGATTAAATGAGGTGCTTGAGAGGAACAAAACACTTAGAAGTGTCTCTAAATTTTCTCCAAAATTCCATTGACTCTGCTTGAGAAAGTAGTAAACACCCCCCTGAGGCAGATTCCCATAGCAAATAAGGAGACCAACAATAAAAGCTTTAAGACCTACATGGTATTAACATTTGGGACCTGAACCTGGAGCTCGACTGACAGCTTGTAGAAACCCTGTACATTCAGCTCAACTGCCTTCGATAAGTGGGCAGCAAAATGCAAAACCAAAATTAGAGTATCAAAACCAGCTTCCAATTACCAGAAAATAAGGCACCTGCATGTTATAAATTGCCTCTTTAGGATTTCCTTATTTTGTAGCTTTTAAGATGAAGACAATGAAGTGTTCTATTTGGATGTTGAGATTCTTAAAAACAAGGTGCCCTTTTATAATGTTTTAAAAGGAGGCATTATAAGATTTGAATCTAAGTGAACCCTCTGAACTTGCAAAAAGGAAAAATTCAAGATGATGTGAAAAAATTATTTCCAGCAACCATGACATTTCTTGATGTGAAGTGCTTTCTTTGAACTGTACAACACAGCACGAGTTAGGATTTGGAATCTGACAAGAAAATAAGCAAGATGCCAAGTTGACAGTGTAGACATTCTTCTCCTACAAAGATTTCACCTCCATAACTGGATCCAGATTGTGCCAGCAACTTGGAGAGGGATGAGGGGGGGTACTAGAATTGGTGGAACCAGCACTTGCTCTGTGATCGTAAGGAAGTCGCTTAACTTCACAAAACCCTTAGCTATTAAATGGCATTACTAGCCCTATTAAATAGAGTTCCTGGGAGGGTAAGACATTGGGGAATTTCTTAGCA
Source organism: Lynx rufus (assembly GCF_022079265.1). Lineage (NCBI taxonomy): Eukaryota > Metazoa > Chordata > Mammalia > Carnivora > Felidae > Lynx > Lynx rufus. Next base: position 14,075,740 of record NW_025814838.1, read on the forward strand.
TGAGTAGGTTAGTCAAGATGGTGATGATGATGATGATAAGAGACAACATCTATTAAGTGTCTTTTATGTGCCAGACACTGTTGAAGATGTTTCATCTATTGGATTTGTTAAGGAAATTCTAACTACTCTAACAGATAAACCCTGAAATCTCAGGGCTTAACACAATAGTAAGATTACTTCTCACTCATATAAAGTTCAATTAATGATAGGAACAGTGGCGGAGGAAGTCACTGCTCCACAAAATCATTCAGAGACTGGGGCTCACCAAGGCTCTGCCATCTTCAATATGTGGTTTCTGAGGCTGTGCTGGGCATTGGCATCTATTCAGCAGGTGGGGGAGGCAGTGGGAGGATTATGCCAGAGGTTTTATGGACCATGTCTGAAAGTTGACTACATCAATTCCACTCATATCGTCCCAAACCCAGTCACATGACTCCCATCCAGATGCAAAAGGAGAAGGATTGGGAAGCATAGATCTTGTCTGGCCTGCCATAACTCTATGTTACATCTTTACTGGGTAATTAGCTGTTTTGCCACTCATACATTCCACATAAAGGCCTCACACAAAAAACGTGAGGTGTGGGGGCTCTTATTACTTCTATTATTGAAGATGGAGAAACTGAGGCACAGAAGGTGATGGAGCTAAGAATTGATTCCAGGTTAGTTAGTTAGTTATCTCTCTGAAAGTGATACAGATGTCATAATTGTGCTCAGATACTCAATACTCCCAGAAGACATTATAGCTTAGACTTTTGCACTGGGGGGCAAAAGCTGTCAGGCAGCCTTTAAGATGGCCCCAAATGATCCCCATCTTCTGGTCTTCACAGCCTTATGCAGTCCTTTCCCCTTGAGCAACGTGCTTCTAACCAATAGATTATCATGATGTTGTCACCTCTATCATTAGATGACCAAGAGATTGTGACTTCTGTCTTGCTAGCAAATGTTCTCTTTTGCCATCTTTGATGGAGTAAGCTAACATATTAGAGAGTCCCCCATGGAAAGAAACTGAAGGTGGCCTAAGGCCAAGAGCCAGGGAGGAACCAACACTGTCAGTCCAACAATCCCTTAGGAACCGAATCCTGCCAACAACTACATGAGGGAGCTTGAGAGCAGATCTACCCCACTTGAGCCTTCAAATGATACTACAACCCTGACTTACACTTTGACTGCAGGCTCACAAGAGATTCCTGAGGCACAGAACCCAGTTAAGCCACGCTCAGATTCCTGATCTTTTATAATAAGCAACAATAAACAATACATAACTAACAAACCATCTAAATCCAACATTTTTTACTACCATGATCTCCTTAATGATGATTTTATCCCCTGTAGACCTCCAGATCTGAAAAATTCCTTCCATCCAGCAAACCACATTCATTGGGCAAGAATTTATCTTCTTTCTAGTTTTAAAAATTGTATCAAAACTACAAGAGAGTCTGTAGTAAAATCAGGTCCTTGACATGCTCACGACATCCCCAACAGCCAGGGAGATGGAAGAAAAGGTCCTACACCAAGTTCAGAATTGTCTTACCCAAAGCCAAGGTGAAGAAGCTTAATGAGCTTGAGGTTTCTTCTAATCCCTTCTGTGGGGCCTAGGGTATGTGATGATCCTGAACGGAGGTTTAAAATACTGAAAGTACCAACTGGAAACTGTGCTCAGAGCTTTACATAGATTATATTATTCCATTCTCATACCAACCCTTTCATAGGTGCTATTATTATGCCCACTTGGAAGCAGACATAGGTCCTCTGACTCCAGAGATCCGACTCTTATCCAAAAGAAAGCACAACCTCCTAGAGAGGGGAAGTGACTTTCCCAGAGTCAGACAAAATTAAGGGACACCTAGTTAAAATTCCTGGTTTCCTGTCTGCTGGCCTCAGAGGGCTCCTCTGGTGCTGCTTTCTTTCCCACTCCCCAGACACTAACCCATTCTGGAGACCAAGTACTGTTTTGCTGGTGACATAAGCAGTTTGCAGGACAGGTCTGAAGAACATGAAGGATGGAAACATCAATGGAGGCACCCTCAGGCCAGTTGAGTGCCTCCAGGTCAGTGACATTTGGTAGGAATGGATACTGACCAGTGGATACTACCTGTCCCAGAGGAATATACTTCTCCCTGCACTTAACTGAACATCCTTAGAACAATTTTAGGACACATTATGGTTCCCAATTATTTTTTAAAAAAATTGTTAACATTTATTCATTTTTGAGAGAGCACAAGTAGGGGAGAAGCAGAGAGAGAGACAGAGAGAGACAGCGAGAGAGAGACAGAGAGAGAACCTGAATCAGGCTCAAGCTCTGAGCTGTCAGCACAGAGCCCGATGTGGGGCATGAACTCATTGACTGCGAGATCATGACCTGAGCTGAAGTCGGACACCCAACAGACTGAGCCAGCCAGGCGCCCTTACAGTTCCCAATTATTTACTGCAGTGGAAGCAAGTGCAGGCATGGATCGTCTGAGTACGAACTGGCTCATTGTGGTAGGGTTGGCTTTGGAATCTTACGGACTGGGTTTGGATTCCCAACCCTGCCACTTGCTAGAGGTATGTTCTTGTAAGAGTCATTTCACCTCTCCGAGTCTCAGTTTTCCCATCTTGAAAATCGGAACAATGCCTCTTCCTCAGAGCACTGTTGAGAGGAGAAAATGAAGCAATGCATAGAAAGTACTTAACCTGGTGCCTGGCCCATAATAAAAACTCAGTAACTGGTAACAGAAAGACGTGTTGCTATTATTATCATTATGATTATTATCTTTCAGGGCTGAGACTGTCTGAATTTATGAGGAAGATTTATTTTAGTTTTAGGTGATGAATATGTTTCTAACTGGGTTAAAAAAAAACCAGAATCTGAAAATTTCTGGGACAGTGAAGTCTTTGTAGTCAGGATCTTCTAAGCACTGGGCTTGGAGAGCTTACCTTGAATGGAAAGATATTATTATTAACTGTCTCCAACATTCCTTTAAAAATAGTCCCCAGACAGGGTGCCTGGCTGGCTCAGTCAGGAGAGCATGTGGCTCTTGATCTCAGGGTTGTAGGTTCAAGCGCCACATTGGGTGGAGAGATTACTTAAAAAATAAAATCTTAAAAACAAAAGTCCCCAAACATGTCTGATAAAAGGTTCCCTAACCTCAGACATCTACCTTTCTCCTCAGGGAGGGGGAAAGAACTATGGGTTTCACTGTCACTACCCCAGGGTTTGAGCTGACTCCAGGGAGTTGTAAGAACATTTAACATGTTTGCAACACAAATATGTATACAACACAGTATGTGATCAACAGCTTGAGGGTGAACCAGAAAGATCTGGGGTTCAGTACACTCTGTCACTGACTTGCTATTTCTCTATGCAAGTGTAACCTCTCGGAGACTCAGTCTCTTCTTCTGGGAGTGGGGGATAATAAAAAACCATTCATAGGATTGTCATAGAATGAGCTGAAATAGAATGAGCTGAAATAACTCCTGAGTGTTTACTAGGAGCTCATTAATGTCTTTGAATCTATTACTTTATTTCTCACAACAGCCAATGAAAGAGACACTATGATTATCTCTACTTGAAGGATGAGAAAATCGAAGCATGGTGAGAAAGGCAAGGAGCTCTGAGTCTTTCTAGCCCTTGGGTGCTTCACCTAGACCCACAGACCCTCAAGGGGAGATGTGGGTAGAATTCCATGGGTTTGGGGACTTGGATGGTAAAAAGTAACATCTTTATTTTCACTAGGCTCTAATTGAAATGTTGTATGTCCCTCAGTTATAAACATAGGCAAAAAATCATCATGATATTAGCACGGACCTGGGACTATATCACCTATAGAATCACGGATGCTGTCACTTCAATGTGCACTTGTAACAGATAGCTCAAAGGGTTGTTTGTACTCGTCACTACATTGACACCTGTCATTAGATCTTGTCATTTAATGCAATAGTTACAAATCACATATATTACTGTATCACACATGTAGGTCCTTAAAATATTTTCATGTTGCATTTCCAGATGATGGGCTTATTTTGTAATTCCATGTATTTCATTTTGTGCATTTGTTTTTTAAAAAAATTTTAATGTTTATTTATTAATTTTGATGGGGGGGAGGGGCAGAGAGAGCGGGAGACACAGAATCTGAAGTAGGCTCCAGGCTCCGAGCTGTCAGCATAGAGCCTGACGCAGGGCTCGAACCCACAAACTGAGAGATCACGACCTGAGCCAAAGTCAGAGGCTTAACCCACTGAGCCAACCTGGCACCCCCATTTTATGCATTTAAAATCATTATTCTGAGAAAGGATCTGCAGGCTTCCCCAGAATGCCAAAGGAATCCATGGCATGAAAATGAACTATTGTCATTAAGTCCATAGCTGTTAAATCCCTAAGCATAAAGCCAAGTACCTAGCAAGTGCTCATGGCATAGAAGCCTCTACAATAATAATTATCATTACACGCAGCAAAATCCTGTTCATCCAGGAGCAAACTTTTGGAAATGATAAAGGACTTAATCCTGTTGACTATATCAAATGCCATAGTGAGAAGTAGGGGGAAACGACCCAATCAAGTGAGAGAGTAGGATTGGAGATTTTTCTATCCCAACCTCTTCCTTCTTGGGATGAAGAAAGAGAGTCTCGAAGAGCACTAGTTTCAGGCCCCAGGGCACATGGCAAATGAGTGTGAGAATTAATACCAGCAACCAGTTCTTCCGGAGTCAGTCCTTCGTCTTGTATGGGACACAGTCTTCCAACACTGGATATGAAGCCAAGGGGTTAGTTAGGGGCCCTCTCCTTGGAAGCACACACCTCCATCCCATTTCCTTCTGCATCCCGGGTCCCAGAGAACGAGCCCACAGATGCTGGATGATTGGCAAATGTGGTGCAACACCTTTCAGGTCCAGGGGGCTACTGCATTGTGATGACAGAACACCTGTTACAGTGAATCCTGGGTCCCCATTCAGACCCACTTCATCTTGGTTGGAGGAGCTTGGGAATCAGCTTTTTTATCAAGTTTCCCCACTGACTCACTTGCTCAACCCAGTGACAACTACTCTATAGGAATCAAAGCATCTTATGAGTTCTGGAATTCAAAGCCCAGTTCCGCTGCTTACTAGTTAAATCCCTTGGGGCAAAATTACTCAAGTCCTAAGTAGAACTTACCTCCAAAGCCAACACTGCCCACCTTATTCAGTCGTGAGGATCATATGTGGCAACGCACACAAAGTCCTCAACACTGTTTGGCATGTGATGAGAGTTCTACAAATATACTTTATGTGGTGGTTGTTTTTGAGTTGTGACCGAGCAGCTTCACTAGTGGGAGAGTCTGTCACTGTCCCCCCTCCCCGCCCTCCACAGAGGCATGATCTCTGTCCTACCACCGCATCCGTGGGGCTGTGAAGCGTGCTGTCCGTGACTCCACCTCCAAAGAGTTCCTGAGCACTGGAGAGGCAAGCACTCTCTGCCATCCAGACTTCTCTGGTATCCACAGCTATGCCCCAGAGAGAAAGAGAGAGAGAGCCCATGAGATCTACTTTGGGAGATGCCAAGTGACCCTGTGACCAATGAAGGCTGTCTGCCTCCCAAGGCAAGAACCCTAGCTCAGACTGCAGACTGTGGTCCCATCCCCTACAGGCGACTCCTCTAGGCATCCAGAGAGAAGCTTCATGCCAGCAGACCTCAGAGCTTTGGCTCTGAGCAGCCCCCTACAGAGAGCTCCAGCCTCTTCCCTGTGTCTTCCCCCAGTAGCTGGCTGACTTCCAGTTACCAACAGGGGCATCTCTGTGCCTGGGCCTTTCTCCAGGACTCGAAAATCTCTCTGCCACCACTCAGGAGAGCCCCCGAGTGTCCAATTATTAACAGTCCCTGAAAGCAATGCTCAAATGGTGTCAGATGGGAGTTGGTGTGTATATAGCCCAGCTCCATCTGCATTTGGGTGGGATGATTCTGAGTGTGTGTTCTACACCCTCCCCACCCCACCCCCACATTTCCCTGCAGCATTAAACTCCAGTCATTCATAGTGGGAGCTGGCATGAGAAAGTATCCTCTGTTGGCTCTTTCCCATTTCCTGCCTCACCTGCCCACCTACTGGTGTCCCCTTCATCTCTCAAATCAACTTTTCTCAGACCCCCTTTCCAGTGGGACCATATTAAGGCAAGTTTCTACCTGAACATTTCCAGCTGAAATAATGCTCTTAACACTATTCTGTTCTTTTAACAGAAGCCAGGCAGGAAGTAAAATTTAACAAATAGGGGCAGAATCCCCTATTATAAAGAGACCTAGCAATGGTGTATTTTTTGAAGGCAGGAAGTGAACCTAAGAGACACAGACTTTTACCAAAAAGGTTTCAAACAAAAAAGTCTCAGGAAAATTTGTGTAAGTTGCTACTAAGCAAAAGCATCCTTTACCTGTAACAATTACCCATGCATCCTGAATACATATGAAAGATTTAGCTCTCTGTGGTAACACTGGTAGACCCTGGTGGGATCCCGTTCAGATTAGGATGTGGGATCCTAAAAAGTGTTAAACACAAACGGAGATCCGAGTTGAAAATTCCCTGAGCAGGCAAAACCAGCTTAGTCACACAGGCAAAGCTTAATTTACCTTCTTTTGCAAGACAACCAAGGCTTACTTGACCTGGGTTGCTTCTTGCTGATACCTCTGAAAATCCTAAACCAAACCTGCTGTTCCCCAAGATTGATACGAGGTAACCACTAACCAGTTCTCTTTCAGTTAAGAAAATTCTGTGAACCAGTCACTGTGAAAAATAAACAATCACTGTCTCCACACTACTTAGCTGCTTTCCAACAATATACCTCTCAGCCTTAATCCACATTTTGGTTTGAGTGCTCCCCGTCTGCAAAGTTTTTGGTGTGTGCACAAGAAACTCTTAGTAAAATTACCACTTTGGTGATGCACTAGTCTTAACCTTTGTTGTTTGTTTGTTTTCCTGAACTTTGGACAAAACATACAGGGCAACCCCAACAGCATCACATATAATCAGTTTTATTGCCAGGTAAGAAATTCATATTAATATAGTGAATACATGTTTACAAATAAACATTCTTAGAAAACAAACAAATGTTTTTTTTTTCTTCTTCTTCATTGTAGGAAGTGTTATTGGTATCATAAACTCTGCAGTTGTGGACGAATATTAACACAGGTTTACTTGCAGAACATAAGGTTACTAAAATATTCGCACATAAAATATGCTCCATTTACACGGAAAACTGGGGGACTTAGGTGGGGGTGCCAGGCAGAGCCCAAGGTGGATGGAGGCTGAGATACTCTGGGAGGGCAAGGGGAAGTCAGACTCTGGTCCTGTTGGGTTGGGGCTTGGGCATAAACTAAAGGCAAGAAATAGAGGCTGATGCCAGGGCATGGGCTGAGGCAGGGAGCGACTCTCTGCTTTGTTCTGGCTTCTCTCTTCTAAGGTCCCCACTGTTAGCTACAGGATTCTTGCTGACACATGGCAGCCACAGTTCCCTCAGTACCACGAGTTTGATCCACCCTCCCTAGAGGATGCCGAAGAATAAACCTCCCTGTCCAATGGTCCCTGCTCACAAAGCCTCCTGAAAGGTAATGAGACCTAGAAGATATGTTCTCAGTCGTCCGCTGCCACATCTTACTGACCACACGGTCACCTTCCTGCCCAGACCCCCAAATAACACAACTCGCTGGATGCAGTTGACTCAGAAGAGAAGGAACACGGAGGAAAAAGGAAATTCTGTAGTTGCAGAGACCAAGAAAGGTCCTTAATCGGGGTCAGGATAAAGGTGACACCAAGTGAGTTGAGGGCAGGGGGCAAGATGAGCTATAAAAAGGGAAACCAGACCCCCAGCACTTTGGAGCTGGGGGGACCCTCCCAGAGAAGCCCACCAGCATTTCCTGAAGTATGCGCTGTGCGCCACTCATGAATGCAAAATGATTCGTCGTAGCATGTGGACAGAGGACTGGCTAACACCCAGTCACAGAGGGCATCGGCTCCTTTCCATTTAGACTCTGACGGAGTCCCTTGGGAGTGCAATGTCTCCACTGGGTGCCAGTAGATCTTCAAGAGCTTTTTAACATGCTCATCTTTTTAATTAAAAAAAAGAAAAAAGAGAAGAGAAGAGAAGAGAAGAGAAGAGAAGAGAAGAGAAGAGAAGAAAAAAGAAAAAAAAGAAAAGAAAAAAGAAAAGAAAAGAGAGGAGTGTGAGAAGGGAAGAGAGAGAGAGAGGGAGAGGGACAGGGAGAGGGAGAGAGGGAGAGGGAGAGGGAGAGGGAGAGGGAGAGAAGGAGAGGGAGAGAGGGAGAGGGAGAGAGAGAGCGAGAGAGAGAGAGAGAGAGTGCATGTGCGCAATCCCAAAGCCTGGCTCTAGAGTCAGACCCTTCCACAGGCAACACGATTTACCTAGAGCTTAACAACTGTTGCTTTGCTGCCTTTGTACTTATTTTCTTCCTTCTTTTCTATTTAGGGTGATCGATACCGCTTTTCTATTTGGAATCATGAGAGGGAGTTTTCCTTTTAGAAATTCGAGGTATTAAGAATGAATCCCTTTAGATACCGCGATGGAGACACACAGGGATGCCAAAGCACACTGCAGTACCTGGAACTAACATCAAGAAAACACTGACCAAGCTTGGCGGTGTTTACTCCACGCTGGGGTGTGCTGGGATCCTGGCAAAGAGGCTGAGAAGGTGGGCACTGTATCTGCCCCCCGCCCCACCACTGACAGCCCTGCTTTGTTCAGCACAGAACCACTTTATAAATGAGGATCTTCGATACTGGCATCTGTGGATGATTTTTCTTTCTTTCTTTCTTTTGTAACGGGCAGAGGTTTTGCTATCCAAGAACCTTGAAAAGCTTGATCTAGCCCCAACTGCCTGTGTTTCAGATGGGAGGCCAAGGCCCAGAGAGATACCATGCGTTGTCAATGTCCCCAGATCAGCTGGGAATGAGAAGGCGAATAAACACCAGATTTCCCTGCTTCCGTGATGCCCGAGATGACAAACGGGTGGGGCAGAACTCTGCACGTGGCCATCCTGGGGAATTCTCTGAGTCTTCTTGGACCACCGTGTGCAGCTTCTGACACCAGAAGAGCTGGGGGGTGGGGGTGGATGGGCAGGGGGCTGTCACTTGGAGGTTCCTATTAACTAGCTAAGGCCATTAGGGACTGGTTGAAAACTTCTCACCTAAAATCAAAATCTCTTGTGTCTCCACTCTCCTCTTTGGGCTTCCACTAAACAAAACTAGCAGGGACATTGCTTTGTTGGGATACCCAAGGGCCACTGGCTATGAGAACCCATCTGAAAAACCACCTCAGGGAATTCCGGGTGGGAGCTGAATTCATGGAAGTATCTGGGGAGGTGGTTTGGAAGGACCGTCGGAATTACGAGACCCAGAAATGCTTGATAGGCCTGGGGGGGGGGCTAGATAAAGGGAGGACTAGTGGTGACAGGGTGGGAGGAAAGGGGGGGTGTCTTCGTCTTTAGGTACCCCTGACATCACAGCAGCCCCCTCAGAGTGTGTGATGGGTGGGCTCACCGACAAAGGGTTGGGGGGATAGAAACATCTTCTATTATTGCAGGAAACAGGAGGGAGGGGGGCCAAGAGAACACAGGTTGCACTTGGGTAACAAGACTGTCATTAAACAGTAACACATTGAAGGCACCACCCACGCTTATGACATTTTCAGTCCAAAGCAGCTGAAATTTGGCAGCGGTGGTGGCAAGGGCTGAGGGGAGTCAGGGAGAGACAGTTAATGGAGGACTGGTTTCTGTGTTTCTTGTCTCGGAGGCAAGGCAGGAAATAGGGGGCCCCCTTTTCACCTCTTGTCGACTTTTCAACCGTGAATTTTGGTGTCATTGTTCTTGATGCCATTGTTTGTTTCCTAAGTCGCGAGGATTTGGGACAAAAATTGATTTGCCGTTTTGTCTGTTTTGTAGTGGGCTTGTATTCGTTTATCTTTGTTCTTTTGTTTTGTTTTGTTTTTTGTTTTTGTTTTTGTTTTTTTAAGAAAAAAGTTATTTAACACTCTCTGGACCCTCTCCCAGCCATAAAAACCTATCCTTCCCACGTCCATGGTCATGGTCTTTACAGGACTTCTCTACAACGTTCTTTCTCATCACTATTGGTGGGTTCAGGGTCTTAGTTATTCCTTGTGAGTTCAAGTGTGTGTTGTTTTTTGCTTCCAACATTGACAATATGAAAAGTACTATAAATAGAAGGGTTGGACTGTCTCACGCTCATCAAAAGCGTGTTTCCACGTCACTACTTCTCGGGATTAGAAAACACTTATAATGCACACAGATTCCTCCCCAAAGAGCTCATATTCTCAAGTACACTCTTGTCGTACCCTCCACGCTCTCCTCTCCCCACACCCCCGGCTCTTTCACCTGGAAACAGACAGCGCGTGGTAAATGGAATATGTGCTCGAATGGACAATTTCTCTAAGTTGTGCTACTTTTAATTCGTCATCATGGATTTCAGTCTTAAGTCAGGAGGAAAAGAAAAAATCAGCCCCACGGTTTGGGCGTGTGAGTCGGCCACCTTGGGCCCGAAGTCGAAAGAGCCGTGCCTCAGTTTCCCCTCTGCTGTATTGCTGAACATCCCTGCTTCGGCCTTGCTCAGCTGCCCGCCGACACATGTTAGGCATGACCCAAGAAAAGCATGATTCCGCGTCGCCAGCAGGTTTATGGTCGGTTGGTATGGGGAGTCAGGGCGTGAGGGAGCATGTCGGGGAGGGCAGGAAGGGTGTGGGCCAGGGATATTTTTTGCCTCTCAGTTGAGTATGGTCTCCAGGATGCTTCCTGTAGTGAAAGCTCAGACAGTCACTTCTGTTTTGCTGTTGGTGATGAAGTATGGCTGTGGGGGTGGGTAGTGCTGGGTGCGAGTCCCCAAGGGGTCGCTGGAGCCCGACTCGGCTACACCAAGTTTGCCCTTGTTACCGTAAGCCTGCCGCCGGAGAGACTGCTCGTTGGGGTCCCAGCCCTTGAAGTTGGTGGTGGAGTTGTAGGCCAGGGGATGTGGGGGCGTCTTGTTGGTGCGTGACTTCTGTCCATTTTGCTTGGCAGGCCCATGCTCAGGGCTGAAGGCCCGCGGCTCATCTTCCACTCTTACTGGGTGCAGAGGTAGGTTCCCCTTGGCGGCCAGCTCGGCCAGGTGCCGTCGCTTGGAGTAGAAGTCATCATTGACCTTGTCGGCTGTCCAAGGCGGACGTGGAAGGGGAGGAGAGAGCAAGAGAGAGGGAGAGAAAGGAGAGAGAAAGAGAGTTAGGGATTGGCAAGGGTACCAGAGCACAGCATCAAAGTGGGCCAACAGTCCAAACGAGACACACACTAGAAACTCCATCTGGAACAGACAGAAGGAAGGAGGACAGAAGGAAAGAGGCTCATGTTTCTTTCACAATCAAGATCAGGACCAACAAGGTAAGGGCATCTCCAACGGAAACTCTGGATCTCCCCCAGATAAACACTTCTCCACCACGGCGCACCTAGCATTGTACATCCTTGGCTTTTTTACGAAATTCAAGTGTTGTTTCATTATTAAAATCATGCATTCTCATTAGGAGAAAGAGTGAACATCTTGAAAAATATTCGTGTCTGTCACCCACCATGCAAGACCGCCGAAATCAACACTTAGCTGTTTTTTTCCTCTGGTTTTCTCAGTAAACGCGGTTTAATTTGGGATTTCTATTAGTGTGTTTGATGCCTTTTAGCAGTTAAGCAGGCCTGTGTTCAAACCCCAACTCCACCATCTCCTAGAAGTGTGTGCGTGTGTATATATATTTCATAGGGTTGTTCAGAGGGTTAAATGATATGATGTGCGTGAAGCATTTACATATTAGCCCCTTCCAAGCTAATTATCATTATAAATCACGGCTTAATTTCCACATAACTTTCTATCAAGCATTTCTCCGTGTTGCTACAAACCACTAATGAACATTTTAATGTGTACATAATATTTCATTGGGTAGAACTACTAAAATGAATCGATCCTCCCATTGATGAACAGTGAAGTTTGCTACTGTTGTTGACATAAATAAAGCTGAAATAAGAATCTTCAAGACTAAAGCTCTCTTTGTATTTAGAATTTTGCATTTAGAATAATTCTAAAAATATTTTCTTAATCTACATCCGATGATGGCAAGCTATAGCCCCTGGACCAGATGTGGGTGCTGCCTATTTTTGTACATAAAGTGTTACAAGAACACAGTCACAGCCACTCACTTACCTACCGTCTGTGGTTGCTGTTGCTCTACTAGGGTGGTGGGTTTGGGTACATGTGACAGAGACCGTGTGGCCCCGCAAAGCCTGAAATCTCTACTAGCCGGCCCTGAAATGAATTACCTGAAGCGGAATTACATGACCACGGGGTGTAAATATTATCTAGGGTCTTGATACATATTGCTAGCTACGCCACAAAATTGTTACACCAACTTCCACACCATTTCACCACACTATCTCCAGCATGATTTCTTTCTTCCTTTTTTTTTCTTTTCCTTCCTTCCTCCCTCCCTTGTCCTCCCCTCCTTCCCCCTTTCTTTCTTTCCTTCCTTCCTTCCTCTTTATTTATCTATTTGATAATTTTATGAGATCTTTTATGTTCTCTTCCAATTCTTTTACTATAAGGTGCTCTACACTTTGAAAATTTATTTCTTAGTGGCAATGCCCGGCTAGCTCCATCGGTGGAGTGTGCAAGTCTTGATCTTGGGGTTGTGAATTTGGGCCCCATGCTGGGTGTAGCGATTACTTAAAATAGATAAGATAAATAACATAAAATGTATTTCTTAGCAATAAACCTTTGAACTTCCATCTCTTGGGGGATGAAAGATATTTGCTGCTTTTTCATCCACACTTACAACATCTCACACTGTGACATGTGAATTTATGTAAATTCATGGAAGCCACTATAGTTCCAGATTTATTTTCCCATTGGCTTCTTTCAACAACCCTCAGGAGTAGGAAAGATGGGGGCTTTAACCCCTGTTTGATAGATTAGGAAATTGTCAAACTCAGACATATGAAGTGATGAACAAAAGTTACCCACAGCTAGTGACTAATCCAGGGGAGAACCGAAGTCCGACAGACATTATTTTATGCGTTTGAAAGGCCGTAGAGGGAAAGCTTCAGTTTTAGGACCAAGGGGACAAAAGTATGCCCTGCTTGCTCCCTCCGTGTCCGTGGCAAATGTCCCTCATGGATCACACTTGTGCTCTCCTGGCAGCCTGGCCTCCACTCAGACTCAACACAGTACCCCAGGAAGCCACATGTTAACCTTTCAGGCTTAATACAGTTTATGTTGGGTTTCTGTCCTCGTTAATGTAAGTACTCCTGGCTGATGTGGTCTTTCAAGAGAAAGTCCCCCTTTCCCATAAATTCTAGAGGTATCTGAAGATACGGAATGTCACTATCAAAAGGAATCTGCTACTAAAGATAAGAATATACATTCTCACCATACCAGGCATTGAAGTGGCAAGAGTTAAACTCAAGTCAGTGTTAGATCTCTATCTTTCTGCCTTCCAGAAGAAAGTGCTAGGTTTCCAATGCCATAAAGTTTCAACAGAAGGATGCTCTGATATTCCCCCTTGGACTTAGTTGGGGAACATGTATCCAGGTACCTCTAGGACAGATTCACAGGTATCTCCCACTCCAAGTGCCCAAACCTGAACACATCATCATTACAAGTACTGTTCTTCTTCAGGCTCTTCCTTATCTCTCCAATGGGGACGCCAACTAGCTTGTCACTCAAGCCAGAAGCACGGTGGCATTCACTGACTTCCACTCTCCTCCTCTCCTCTATTACCACTAATAAATCACCAAGTCCTTCCAGCTACACATGCAAATGCTTCTCTTGTAACACGGTCCACCTGACCCCCAACTGTGAACATTGTTCCACTTCAGCCACCAAACTGGCCTCCCTTCCTTGAGTGTCATGCCTCCACCCAGTCCATTGTCCACACTGAAGCCAGAGGCCTAATTCTAAAATGCCAAAGTGACCATGTCCCTCATCTACAAAAACCTCCTCAAGCAATTTGCTCATGCAGCCATTCAACACAGTGGCATGGGCCATGTGCTAGGCAGTGGAAATCTAAGGAGGAATCGGAAACAGATGTGGTCCCTGGCCTCATGAGCTGGGCATCTAGTAGGCAGAGACAGATAATGACTAAATAATCTCAGAAATTGCATAAAAGTATACATATGGTAAGTGCTATGAAGAACTATTCAGTATTATGAATATTTATAATAAAGTCTGGTCTGGGAACCAGATGTTGGAGCTTTGAAGGCAGGGACTTTATCTTTGCATGTGTGGGGCTCTCAATCCTGGCAGTACATGCAAATCACAGGGAAGAACTTTTCAAGCATTCAGATCCCTGGATCGCTCCCCCAAACCATTCGATTAGAATCTCTGGGCAGGTCTGGCCCAGACACAGATATTCTTTTTTTGTTAAGGCCCCTCCACCCAGGTGATTCTAAAGGTGCAGCCAGAGATGAAACCACAGGCACAGCCCTGGGGTCTAGCACAGTGCTGGCACATAGCTTTTCCTAGACAACTCAAGGGAAGTGGCCTCTGACCTCACTCCTGTTCTCTCCAGCCGCCTCCCACCACCTTCCTTTCTAGGATGTCTAACAAGGTCAGATCCCACCATGATAGGCTCTTCTCCATGGCGTGCATCATAATTACCATTCTGCCCTTGTTAATGTACTTCATTCATTACTATTTATCTCTCCCACTGCAGTTCCAAGAGGACAAGTCCAGGTCAGATTCCTGCCCAATACTTCAGAAGCACTGTCCAGCCTACCTCCTGGCAGATATTAGGTACCCAATCAATATTCAGTGAGTCGATGTAGGAGCAAAATATCATGAATGCACATAGAATATCAGGGCAGTCGTGGGAGTGGAAGCTTCCTTCCCCCATTCCTCCCAGGAGTCTCTTATGAAAGTCTAGCTCACCCTCATTATGTCCCCAGTCATGATCTGGAATCGTTCATTTCCCAGTTCCTCTTTCCACACAATGGAGTAGTCTAAGTTCTGCTCAGAGAAGGGAATGTATTCAAGGTTTCCCATGTCTGACAAACCAAGAAAACTGATTATGCACTAAGTGTCCCGACAGCTGGGATAGGCGATGTTTTCTCAAAAAGTTCTAAAGAGAAGAAGTCACAGAGACATTCAACTCTTGCCAGATCAGTGCAGGGATGGGGAGAGTCCTCCATTAAGAGGAGTCATGTAGTCCCACATGGAGAATCTACAACCTTCTCCATAATCAACCCTGACTTGGTCTCTTGGTGAGCCTGACACTGGGGAGCCCCTGACCACAGAAAGTGTTTGGTACTTGGCGCAAGAGGGGGGTGGGCAGACGAATCTGGGGGTTCTGGAATCAGACAGACCTGTGTTTAGGAGATCTCAGGAATGTTACTTAACCTCTTACAGCTTTATTTCCTTTTGTGTGAAATGGGGATAAATCAGGTTTGTTATGAGGAATAAATTATATGGGATCTATAAGCTACATAGCATAGTTCTGGAATGCAGGAACTATTCGATACATATATTTCATCTGTCTCCTGGCTTATGAAAGAACTGGATTAAATCCAACAGACATTTATTGAGCACTCACTCTGTGCCAGGCAACTTGCTAAGTACAAAGGGGGCATTGATCCAAACCAACCATCCTTCTTTCCTTTCTTCCTTCCCCCTTCACTTTCCTCCACCTACCCTGTGTGTTGGCCTCGTTTGCCCTATGAAGTGGCCTAAGAAGGGGACTTGATCTATTTGGGATGATTAGGGAAGGCCCCCTCGGGGACGTGCCTTTAGCTGCCAGCTGGAGGTAAAGAGTAGCAGAAGCAGAATTCCAGGCCAGGGCACATGTGGTTCTTATAGCAAACACGGCCACAGTACTTTGTGGTTCCATCAAGAGGTGCAATGTCTTTCCCCATCCTTTGAAGCTGGCCTGCCCGTATGGCTGGCTTTGACCAGTAGCATGACCGGTGATGTCACTCATGTGCTGAACTGGGGCCTTTTTAAGAGTTCTACAGTTTCTGCTATCAGGCTTTTGGATTCCTGCCTCCATGTGCAGAAGGAAGCCCAAACCACAGCCTGCTAACTGCCAGATACTGAGTGAGGCCATCCTAGACCACACAGCCATCAGCCCACCTGCCAGCGGACTCCAGACACCGAGTAAAACTGGCTGAGAACAGCCACTCCAGCCCAAACCAGAAGAAATGCCAGCTGACACAGAATTACGAGTCCGATAAGTGGTGGCTATATGAAGCCACTGTCCTTTGGGATACTTTGTTAGGCAGCAGTATATGACTGATACAGAACAGCATTTGCAAAAGCCCTGAGGTGGGAAGGAGTGTGGCAGCTTCAAGAAACAGACAGGATGCCTAATTTGGTAGAGTGAAGAAGGCAGGGGCTCACCAGACCATCTAACGTCTTGCAGGCAACACTGTATCATTCACAGCTATTGATTTGTCTGACCATCTTCCCTCCACTAGACTCTGAGGTGTTTGAGAGAAGTACAGAGATGGCACAGATTTGTTGCCTGGGGCATGACACTGTTCCTCAAACAGTGATTTTCAAGAGTATTTCAATAACAAGAATGTGGATGGTGGTGGATGAACTGTTCCCATAACCAGGAAATGCAATTTTCGTGACGCTTTCTTTCCAGTGCTTTTGGTCTGCTCTAACTTGGCTCCGGAGGGGGAAGAAATGCCTACCTGGCCTCTCCTGGCTTTGTGCCATATGGTCCCTGTCAGTCTATCAAAACACCTCTTGTGAAAGAAATAACAGATTCATTGAACAGCCTTGAAAGCCCCATTAATAAATGCATTAACCTAATCAGCCCCGATACCTCATGGGCAGATGGCTGACAAGCCAACCAAGAAAAAGATGTGTGAGCCTTTCAACAACATTGGCCCTCTCTAGTTTGATTTTTCTTCATTTAAAAAGAGGAAGAAAGAATGAAAAAGGTGCTTTCCTTCCAATAAGCCTCATTGCCTTGAAGGAACCAAGGCTGTAATATTAAACTGTACCTTCCTCCATCTGTCTTTCCCTTAATTAGCAGCAGACACTTGTACAGGTGCAGGGTGGGATAGAGCCTCACTTCCGTGGGGATGGAGAGAGTCAAGGTAAGAACCAGTTTCCACAACATGCCGCACATCTGGGGGTCTCAACATGTGGCCTCCCACCTACCTTCTTTCCCAGGGCCAAAGATGTCTTAAGGAGAGCCTCCTACAGCTCATGACCACTCGGTGATATTCTTGGGTCTCAGGTGATGAATTTAACCTGGTAAGCAATGCCCCAACCAACCTAAGCTTTTGCTATTCCTCACTGGCCCCGGTCTTTGGTCCAAGAATAGGCTGAAAGCAAGTGATAAACCTTCCCATTACACTTAAGAATAAAATCCAAGTTATTTGCAGTGGCCCCAAGGTCTGCGTGACCTGATCTCTAGCTACTTGTCCACCCTTGTCTCTTCCACACTTACTATGAACCCGTCACAAAGTGTATTCATTTTCCAGGGCTGCCATAACAAATTACCACAAATTGGGTGGCTTAAAACAACAGAAATTTATTCTTTCACAGATTCCGGAAGTCTGAAAAAAGTCTCAGCAGGGCCATGTTCCCTCTGCAGGCTCTAGGGGAGGATCCTTCCTCACCTCTTCTAGCCTCGGATAGTCGCCACAATCCTTGGTGTTCCTTGCCTTTTGCCTCATTCCAATCTGTGCCTCAAACTCCACCTGGCCATCCCCTGTGTGTGGGTCCATGTGTCCAAATTTCCCTCTTCTTATAAGGACATCAGTCACTGCATTAGGATCCACTTGAATCCAGTATGACCTCACCTTCACTTATTACATCTGCAAAGCCCCTATTTCCCAGGGTGGGGAGACGTTCTAATTTCTGAGTGGTACACATTTGGAGGGATACTCTTCAACCCAGTTCGCACAGGATTCCTTTCTGTTCCTGAACACACCAAGCTTTTCCGCATGTCAGAGCCACTGAATTGTGTCCTAGCTGCCCAAAGGCTCTTCTTCTTGGTTGCGTATCTGCATCCCTCTTGTCATTTGGTTCTCTGATCCAAGGCCACTTCCTCCTAAAATTCCTCTTGATGACCCAGCCAAAAGAGAGCCCTCTCCACCCCCAGTTGCCCTTGTCACTTCTCCCCATCTTGTATATTCTTAACTCTGTGTCATTTTGTCAAGTTATCTTTCTTAGTTACTTGGGTATTGTCTGTCTACCTTGGCTAGAATATAAGCTCCAATTAGGGCTTATATTAGAGGCCATTATCAGCTCTGCTCACTACTGTATCTCCAACACCTAGCCCAGTGCCTGGCATATAGTAGGGGTACAATGATTCATCTGATGAAGGCAAGGAAGCGCTGGAAATAGTTCACATACCAACAACATTCTCTAGAATATTAGAAATGGGCAGAATGTCTCCTGTTCAGGCCATCTACTGTGTCGTGGTTAATTTTATGCATCAACTAGGATGGGTCCACAGGTGTCTGGATTAATTTTTATTTCTGGGTGTGCCTATGAAGGTATTTCCGGATGTACTCAGTAAAGTAGATTGCCCTCCCCAATGTAGGTGGGAATTACCTAATGTGTTTGGGGATGAAATACAACAAAAATCAGAGGAAGGGAAGATCCATGTCCTTCCTGACTGCCTGGCATTGGTTTTCTGCCCCTGGACTGGGAGAGGCATTGGTTTTCTGCTCCTGGACTGGGAGTTACCCCATAGGCTCCCCGGGTTTTCAAGCCTTCGGACTTGGACTGAAATCACCCCACTGGCTTTCCTGAGTTTTTAGCTTGCAGACAATAGATCATGGGACTGCTCAGCCTCCATAATCACATGAACCGACACCCCATAATAAATCTCCTTTCATATATATAGATATCCTATTTTTCATATATATGAATATTTATAATATTCATATACATACATATATATGAGATTTATTATGGGGAATTGCCTCAATCAAACTGATAATATATATATATATATTATTCATGTGTGATATATAGGAATATATATAAATAATAGGATGTATCTGTGTGTCTGTAGTTCAATTTCTCTGGAGAACGCTAATACATAGTCCGCATCATGGAAGACTGACCTGTGCCCTGTGCTTTACAGAAACTTAAGGAATAAGCAGTGGTTAAGTTCCTTTATTTCTGGGGCAGGAGAACCTGGTGCTGCCCAGCTCCATATCCCTGGCCATAGTCTTGCAGAGGCATGACTGCAGAGGGGCAGTTCATTCAAGGAAGCAAGATGAAGGTGGGTGAAGGAGGCATGGGCTGGTTAGAGACTGCTTCGCTAGAGCAGAAATCTGGCCTCCCTCCCAGCTCCCCCAGTGGTAAACTGAGTAAAAGCTCATCTTTATTAAGTGTGTGCTCTGTTCTAGATACTTGGCTAGGGAATTTGTTAACCCGTGTAATACTCTCAATACAGTACTAAGGTAGGTGCCATCATCAGTCCCATTTTATAAATGGGGAAACTGAGGCTACAGAGCTTTGGCAACTTGTCCAAGCGACGGTACTGGGATTTGAACCCAGGACACCTGGCCGAATACCAGGTATCCTGGAATTTGTGAATTTGTGGCTACAGCACTCACCACTTCCCTGGTTAGGCTGCCTGCCTTATGGAGAATAGTCTTGTTTCCTTTTGAAGGTTTTATCTGTGGGAAAACATCCCCCTAAACTAAAGAAAATGGAGGGCAGAATGAGAATTATGCAGAAAAATCACTTTTCTCAATTCCCCCTCTCCAGACATCAGGGGTGGGGGTGTACAGGTAAGTTATCATATTCTCAAGTAAGACATATTCCCATGTCACCATGGGAAGTTTAACAAAGCCCCAAATTCCCTCTTAAGGCAAACTATGTTTATCTTCTTCTTTGAGGTGAGGAGGGAGCTGGGGGTGACATGAGACTCTCCCTGCCAGGTTGTGACTCTTCCAGCATTCAAATTGGCTAGTGAACAGGTCTTGTGCATTTCTGAGGGGCACTGACCAAAAGCAGACCAGCTATCCCAGAGCTGGGCTGGAAAGAACCATTCACTTCTCACAGAACTGAGAGAAGACGAAAGTTCCTTCCTCATCACTCAGGGCCAGGCACTCTCCATATTACGTCATGTATCTGGCTCCCACCCCATCCCAAGCCAATGAGGCAGATGTGCTTGCCTAGGCTCTTCACGCTACATCATGCTGATTCCCTCAATGTAGTGGGATATTTTCAGATATTACCCAATATTTCCTTTTCTTGTGGTTCTAGCATCCCCTCCCCATCACCCAGAGAGCAGCAATCAATTTCAATGATGACAGAGAGCCAAAGTGTTGGTTTTGAATCCTACACCGGGCTCTTGACAGCCATAGCAGAGCCTGAGACTCAAAAGGCAAGGCTTCAGCATTAAATTTCAGGAATTAGAAGGATTAATGAGCAAAAGAAAGAAGTATTAATGAGGCTACACCTTGAAGGATGCAGTGCATCAGGTCTGGAAGAATCTAACGATGTCTGGAAGAACTCCCACCTGATTTTTTGTGACTGTAAATTCTTCCTTACAATATGGCGGAAAGAGCCTACCCTTTGAAAGAAGATGGATCTGGGTTCAAATCCCAGGTTTTCCACTTACAAGCTGGAGACGTTGAGCAAATAACCTGATCTCTCTTAAGGTTACCAACAAAATTGAAAATAAAACAACCAGGGTTACGTGGCAGGAGTGTGAGGGTACCAAAGAGAATCATATACAATAGCAATGTCCTTGCCTCGTAAGTAGGTATTCAACAGACAGTAGCTGCTGTTGCTGTCATTGTTCGAAAGGAAAAGAAACTCACGTGGGGATACTAAGACTGACTTTGAAGGGTGCAGTACAGGAATAAAGGAGACAAGGCAGGTTAAAGCACAAACCATTACGCATGGCAGAAGGCAGGCCTCCTTAAATGCACATCTCCTGGGAAGGTGTAGCACGTGGTCATTTGTCTCTCGGGTCTCTTTCTACCCTTTTCTCTTGGGCACATGGCCACCCAGCTCTGAGCTACATTTCCTCACCCTTCTCAGAAGCTCAATTTGGCCATGTAGTTCATCTCTTGCCCATGTGAGGTTAGCAAAAGGGATGCACCCAATTTTCCACTTCACCTTACTTGCTTGCAAGAAAATCATTTCCCCTGGGTGTCCTCTCTTCCGCCTTCTCATAGCCTATGACAGCCACCAGCTACAACAATGCAGCCGAGGACAATCCGGTAGAGGGTGGTAGAGAAACAGTGTTGGAGGAACCTGGGTCCCCGTGGGACAGTTTGGAGTCAAGCTGCCCCACCAACCACCCCCCCTCGGGACTATAACAGAGATATACTTCTTTCCCTCAAGCCACTGTATCTGTAGGGACCTTTGGCTCAGTAGGACAGTATTTGCTTTTTACTTATACAGGAATATTTTCTGGGTCTCTACTTCTTTTTCCTCCCTCACAAGCTAAATTAAACAGCAAAAGCGGGGACAGTTCATGTTTAAAAAATACCCAGGTATTTCTCTCTTCTTTTAAAATGCATTCTATAAATCTGTGCAGGTTCCTGAAACTGTCTCAGCAGGCAGAAACAAGAAAGGCAGGAAAAAAGCCTAGCTTCTCAGACAGGAGAGGGCCAGGGAGGAGATGAGAAGGACTGTCTTTATGGTGAATTAGCCCTGTTTCACCTGGTTCTGGGCCTTGCTGAAGAGGCACAAGGAAGAAGAGTCGCATTTGAACCAGGTCCTAATAAAGCTCAGGGCTCCCAGCTTTCTTGAAGTCCTGTGTCTCTCTAAGAAAGAAAATTGTCAAGGGGAGTCCAGGAGCCTGGACCTTTTTTTTTTTTTTTTTTTTTGGTCTTAACCCTGAGGGCTTTCACTGCCTTTGCTGGAGAGGATTCTGAAACAGCGCCTGGCTTGGGCTGTGCACCAAAGGTGTCCAGGCTATGCCATGAGCCCCTCTGTTGTGAACTCCAGGCCTCGAACCCTACAGGTCTTTTGTCTTGTCCTTAGGCAGGCCTGCTATGCAGTCACCTCTTTCTGAAAGGCTGTTGAATAAAGATGGGGTCCAGCCATGGCTGCCCACAGAGCCCCTGCACAGAATGGTCCTGGA
The DNA here is from genome assembly GCF_022079265.1 of Lynx rufus. NCBI lineage: Eukaryota > Metazoa > Chordata > Mammalia > Carnivora > Felidae > Lynx > Lynx rufus. The sequence continues at coordinate 14,097,789 of NW_025814838.1, forward strand.
TGGAAACTGCATTCATTCATTCATCACCCTTCCATGCATCTCACACTGCTGCTCCAGAGATGGAGATACTTCTTTTCAGAAATTCCTTTGTGTGGTTTATCTTGTGATCAACCTCCCCTCTGGTGAAATTTTATGCAACTGGGTTTTTTTTTTAATTTTTTTAATCTTTATATATTTTTGAGAGAGAGACAGAGCATGAGCTGGGGAGGGGAAGAGACAGAGGGAGACGCAGAATCAGAAGCAGGCTCCAGGCCCTGAGCTGTCAGCACAAAGCCCGACAAGGGGCTCGAAATCATGAAGCGTGATATCATGACTGGAGCCGAAGTCGGATGCTCAACCGACTGAGCCACCCAGAAGCCCCAAGTTTTTTTTTTCTTAATGAAACAAATACAGGTTATTATCCTTAATACAATGCACCTCCTTCCAAAATGCTATAGGCAAAGGGCCATCTCAAAGATAATCGTAAGGTTTGGGATCCTATGTTAAATTGACACATGAATGGCTTCAATTCCTCACCCTTCCCTGTATCCATGCTCTTTTTATGTGACTTTGAAACTCACCCCAAAAGAGGAAGATCTTTTTTTCCCACCAGCGGATTCGGAGTTCATCCATGTGATTAATGAATGGTAGAAGACATGACATAACAGAAGTTTGATAAAGTTCTTTGTGTTTCTCTTTTGCATCTATGTCATCGTCATGAGATGTCTAGGCTACCCTCTCTGAGGATGAGACACCTAGAGCAGAGCCAAGTCACCCCAATCACTCCAGCTAAAACCAGCCTAGATCAGCCAACATCCAGCCACCTCCCAGGTAGATGGGTCAACTCAGCTGAGCTGTGGAGAAACTCCCACGTCAATATAAGTCACTGGTACACAGACACCTAGTCTCAGTAAATGCTGCTAAATAAATGTTAAACCACAAGGTTTGGGGCACTTGTTATGCAGCATTATTATGGCAAGACTACTGATACAAATACCAATCATTTACTCATCCTACTTCTAGGAAGAGCCCCCTAGGTGGCTCTTTTCAGGTGGGGAATCCACCTGTCTCCTACTGTTGATCCACATGGTTTAGATGACATACCTCTCCACTCTCCCACCCCCAGCTATTCCCCAGTGACTACAATCAACCCATTTCATTGTCCTTACTATAGCAATTTGTTCAGAGGTGGGCACGTGACAAGGCAAGCCAATGAGAGCAAAGCCTGGGATCTGTGGTTACAGAGACAGAAGGGCTAAAGAGATCAATGACCCCCAACCTTCCATTCTATAGGAGAGAAACTGAAGGGCTCAAGGATACCAAACTAGGTGGAAGCAGCAATGGATCTGGAACACAGGTCTCCTGGACTTCCATCTGCTTAATTTATCCATGTCCCAGCACCTCTTCAGAAAAGACTGCAGGATTCCCTGCAAATGCTATGCCTCACTTCACTTAATAATTTGTTAATAAAACGCATACTGAGTGTCTGTTATCTGCTGTGGGTACCATGCAAGATGCCAGCGAAGTTTGGAATGAATAAGATCTAGCTGGCTTAGCCTCTGAGGGGCATATTCTCAAACTAGCATAAAATGTTTACTACAATCTTACCACGGCGGCCTTTTCTGCAAAGCAGAGAATTTCCCCCATGCCCTATGAGTTCCCAGGAAAGCTCATCAAAACTCCAGTGCTCACTGTGTGCTTTTAAAAGAGGCCATACTTAGGAGCTGGTGGGATTTGATTTTTATTAAAAAAAAATCCCCTCCCTATCCTCCACCTGCTCTGCACCCTCCAGCTCACCAGCAAACCAATAACCCAAATCAGAAAATTGCAAAAGGCTGCATTTCATGAAGTAATGTTCTAAGGTTGCCTTTCCGTGGGTCCTTACCCAAGATGTGCGCACCCCGACAGAACTGTAACCCAAATTACATGTTTTCTACTGCTTTGTGCCTTCTGTAGCATCTCTTGGATGAATATTTATTGAGCTGCATCAATATTCTTCAAAAAAAAGAAAGAACTGGAATTTACTGAGCACCTACTCTGTGCTGGACACGCTCTCAGCCATTTCACTGACACTATCTCACTTAAACCCTCTTAAAGATGGACGAAAAGGCAATATCATCTTTTCCATGTGACAATGGGAACTAAGGCCCAGAGATACTGAGTAATTAGGCCACCAAATTTCTGTGCCACAGCTGATGAGTGTCAGGGCAGGACACCAAATCCAAGACTGTCACCTCTAATGTTCCTACTTTCCAGCTGGGGCTCCAGCTCAAACCCTTAATTAAGAAAACAGTTTTATTTCAGCAAACACCAAAAATACTCATGTTTGGAAGAATGCTGGCACGTGGAATTGGCATTGTAGGGCAAACTGCGTCTAGGGATTGGGTCTTGGGAAAGGTAGGTCCACACTTTAGTATATAGAGAATTATCCAGAAGGTGCAGTTACAAAAATGAAAAAAAAAAAAAGAAACATGATGAAAAGATGTTGAGGTCCCACATCCAGTGGTTCCAGCTTCTTTGCACTGTGTCCAAAGGATTTTCATTTGTAACAAGCATCTCCAGTGATTCTGAGTCCAGGTTTTAAGCCATTCTTTGAAGACTGGGTCCGTGTCCTGGGTATGATAGAATTTTCCCGTGTGACTTCGGGCAACCTCATTTATCTCAGGGGACTTGGTTCCTCATCCATAAAAGCAGAAAGGTTGAATCAGGCATTTTCTTCATTGTCACCATTGCCGTGTATTACCTGTATTACCTCATAACATTCCCCCCCCCCCCACTCAAACACGACAGGGTGTGGATTTTCATTGCCTCTGCTTTGGAAATGGTAGAAATGGGTGTTCAAAGCATGTGAGTGGCTTGTGCAAAAGAATATTGTCTGCTTCTGATCAGAGCCAGAGTGCCTATATCACACAGCACCATGCTGGCATTTTCCCCAAGTTCAGTGCTCCAATGTAGCACTGGACTAAGGGATAGGTCAGGTTCAAACATTCATTTTGCAAATAACCATGTTTCAAAAGACATGGCTTTGTGCTGATAAGGAAAGTCCACTGGGCTTGAGGGGGTAGTGTCTTCCCAGGTGTACTGTCGTCAACAATTATGCCAGGAGTTCCCAGGGCTGGACACGGGTGGAGTAACAGCAGGGACCACTAGGGGGTGGTGTGCGTGAGAAACCTCAGAGAAAAATGAATGGCGCGAACCGGTGTGATCTGTTTGCCACGTTCAATCCTGGCAGATATGGTTCACCTCCCAAGGGAATTATAGATCATGCAGGTGGAAACAGGACACTTGCATCTTTAGGGACCTTGTCTTTTCTTCTAGGCAGCTATCCTTTCCTTCACCAACCTCCCCACATGGCGCGCACCCCACCTCCTACTCCTCTGCTCCTTCCTGCCCTACGTTCCCAGAGTGGGTTTCTAGCCACATTCATGACCCTGTATGTGAAGATGTTAACTGCGTTTCCTGAAGAGGAGAGAGACCAGACATCAAAAGTGTTTGGGAAATGACGTGGTAGAGTCTGACAGTTTTTGTTACCATGAGATTTTCCAGAGCCTTTAATTTGTTCACCTGGAAATAGTCATAATGATGCCAGTAATAGCCTTCATGTGGTTACCACTTTCCGTATGTCAGGCACCGCACCACGTGTTGTACACGTTACCTTATCTTCACAGCAACCTAGGCAGTGGGTGACAGTCTGGTCTCTGTTGTGCGGATCAGAAAACAGGGACTCAGAGGGGTTGGCTGACTTACTGAGGGTCACAAGAGTATTGAATGATGAGCCTGATTGTAACCCAGGAGTGCCTGGGGCTAAACCCATCACACCCTGCATGTGTCTCCCTTTTGAGAAGGGAGCGGAATGTGGGAGGTGGGGGTCATCCAAACTCCCCAACCTTGTTATCATGCCTCCTGTAGACTTAGGGTCTGGAGACTGAGTAGAGAACACTAGAGAAAGATCAGGGACGCTAGATGAACTTGGGCCTGGCCAACTCTGAGACACCTTTCCTCATGTAGACTCAGGGTCTGGAGACTGAGTAGAGAACACTAGAGAAAGATCAGTGACTCTAGAGGAACTTGGGCCTGGCCCACTCTGAGACCCCTTTCCACCCCCCCACCCCCAAGACAAGGCAGGATAAATAAAGATGCATTTAACAGGACAGGTGAAATTAGCCCAGTTTGGGTGGAAAAACAGCTTCCAAGCCCTTGCTTTTGACCCATCCTGAAATATTTCCTAAATGCATCAGACAACAATAAGCTGATATAAAGACAGGGGTGCTGACTGCCTCTAAATGCTGTCACGGGAATCATAATGGCTTTGTTTTTCACACGGGAGAGAAAAAAAAAGTTTATGCCTCAAATTAGTAGGTCTGTCATGTTCCAAATTGTTTGCCTTTCTAAAAATGGATGTTGACATGTAAACAGTTATTACCTAATGCAAGACCCAAAAATCTGCCTCTCTAAAGGCAACAACTGTGTAGTCAAGGGATCCTTAGCAGACTCGTGGGTCTAAGGCTCTCTCTGTGGATATGGGAATACAGTGCATCCCCTTCCCTTCCGTGCTCCCCCCAGAGCTCAGGTTGTTTCTGAGCCACTGAGACCTAGGCTAACTCCCCTCATCAGAACCCTCAGCCCACAGAAAGATCTTTAGAGACCTAACCAGAGGGTGCTAGTTCCCAGCAAGATTTCTCTACTGTGGTGGTTTTCAAAGTGTGGTCCCAGGCCAGCAGCATCCCCTGGGAACCTGGTGGCAATGTAACTCCTCGGGTCCAGCCGAAAGCCCAGTGAATCAGAAGCTCTAGGATGGAGCCCAGGGATTTGGGTTTTAACAATCCTCTGGGGGAGGCTGATGCTGCTCAAGGAGCTGAAATGTGAGAACCAGTGAGGGCCCACTGTTCCCTCCTTCCTGCTCACAGGCACACACTCATGACCTTCTACAGTCCCTTGTCTCCCACTTCATTGTCTTCTGTGTTCTCTACGCACCTGGCCCAGGACACCGCCCACCTGGGTAATCGTAGGAACCCCTCCCCGGGGCAGCAGGGGAGGGGGGGGAGGGGGGGGCTACCTCCAGGCCATTTGCCCCTAATCCCAGCTCCACTTGAAAACCAAAACTATCGTTCAAGAATGCAAAAATGGTACCGCCAGTATCCTGCCTAGAGCCCTGTGAGGCCTTCTAATTTCCCCAGTCCAAGGTCACTAAACAGTTCTTCCTCCACCGCCTTGGGTCAGTGACATCCTCCCCACCGCCAAATCCAACAAAGCAAATGGAGTGAGAGAAGAAGAGAACACGGTTTCTCGTCTGTTCTGAAAAGAGCTACTCCCATCACACTCAGGTGGGAAATAACCCAGGCATGTGAGTTAGACGGATGCGGGTCCAAACTACAATGCCAGCACTTAGCAGCTGTGGACGTAAGCGAGACACCCTCCCTCAGACGCCCGTGTCCTCATAGCGAACGGGGAAGGACACTGCCTGCACGGCTGGGTCATCAGGGAATTTAGTGACAACAATGGTGCAAAGGGCCAGCACCCTGTCTGGCACATGGTAGGGAGTGAGGAGATGCTAGCTACCTCCTGGTCCAGCCACCCAGCTGGTTAAACTCACAGACTCCACGAGAAGGACCCCTGATTCTCCCCAGACCGCCTCAGGAAAGCTGAACAGAGCAGAAAGGCTAAATCATCCCCAAGACTTGGAGCCAAGAACCTGACTGTGTTTATCTCTGCCTCACAAGGTGTGTTTTCTCCCCTCCTGCATTAATTCACCTTGTGTTTTGCTAGTTTGCTTGGGTTGCTTTCTGAAAAAAAATAAAATAAAACATTTCCTGGATGTCTTACCTGGATGGTGTCTGATAGGGACATTTTCCTTCAGGCAATGAATATTGAGAAGGGGGGCGGGTAGCACATTCTTCAACAACAGCCCAGAGCACAGATACATCACACACACACACACACACACACACACACACACACACACACACACGGACACCTACATGCTGGAACTTAGATGGATTTCAGGTCCACTCAATGGGGACACACGTGTGGCACTGGGTCACACACAGACACCAGGACACTTTGTGCTTTCAATGATTAATGTCAAATGTGACAAGACCTAGACAAAAGAGCTAGAAAGAGCCGTACAGTACCTTTTGGTGACTTAAGTGTCGCCACTGCCCAGTCACCATCAGAACTTCCTAAAAAAATAACAATCGAGAGATGCTGATCTGCTGGCCGGCTTCTCGTGTTCGCTGCCCTCACCTGCTGCTGGCCCCAGCCACAGCCTCCAAGGCAGGGGGGGAGCAGGCCTCAGGGGCCCCGGGAACAGGGCGAGAGACCAAACGGGCAAATGTGATTCTGTAGGCACTTCCTTCTGCAGCATCAAGATAACACCCAACAGAGGGTCAGAAGAAGTCCCTTGAAAAAGGCCTAGATGTTTTCAGTTACGTCAGGGAGAGAGAGATTTCTCAGGCAGTGAATCTGGCTCTAAATCTCAACCCTCTAAGAAAGAAAGGGAAATGTGAGTTGCATGAGGTCACTTTTGCTAATGACAACACTTTGTTGACAAGATACATTTGGATCCTGTTTTACTGAAATCCCTCTCCTGAAAAAGTTAGAGGGAAATCCAAGGTTGGGCCAGGCTCTGCAGTGACTGCAACTTTACAGGCTGGGTGGCAGGCCCCCAAGGGGTAGGGACTGTCCATGCACATAATCTGTGTATGAAAATACTGATGGGGCGCCTGGGTGGCTCAGTCGGTTAAGCGTCTGACTTTGGTTCAGGTCATGATCTCAGGGTTTGTGAGTTCGAGCCCCACATCGGGCTCTCTGCCCTCAGCACGGAGCCTGCTTTGGATCCTCTGTCTCGCTCTCTCTCTCTGTCCCTCCCCTGACCCTCCCCCTCTCAAAAATAAAAACATTAAAAGAAAAAAGAAAAAAGAAAGAAAAATACTGTTGAATGAATGAATGAATGAATGAATGAACGAACGAACAAATTAAGTTTCTCTGTGAGTCACTTTTCCTGAGGGAAATTCCCCTAAATGCTACAGGATTCAAGTTTGTTATTTAAGCATCACATAATGCTTGGAATTTTGTTTAGAAATCAGTTTCTCTAAGTTGAATTTCATTTCAGGTGTGCCGAATGAGCCCTGGGTGATGGTACTTTATTAAGAAAACTCCCTGGTAACCTCTTGCGTAAAGTAAAGAATGTTAAGAAGGGCAATGGCCACACCCTAAGCCTGTCTTTGTTAGACTTTCTCTGTAAGATTGGATTTTACTCAAAGGGGGGTAAACCTGCTCACGTGTCTGTGCAGCAGCCTTTGTCCATTGGCCAGAGGCCTCACCAATCAGTGTGTGCCATTGGCTCCCCTTTCCTTTCTTAAGAATCTACCTGAAAAGCCCAAGTTCTCAGCATTTTTGCACAATTTCCAGACAGACATCAGGCTGCCAGCTGAGAGGAGTTGCAGGGAACATTCTGTGTGATGTGAAAGATTACAGAGCACAGATCCCGTCTCATTTAAACATTTCTGGTTGGCCTCGTAGGCATGCCAAAGGACGCTCAGATTGCCACATTCCCCCTGCCGATATGAACTCAACACCCTCATTATTCACAACAGAGGGGAAATGAAGGGACAGGAGGGTGAAGAAGTTAAAATTAAGTGAGACCCGCCCAGGTTCATTGACATGTGGAAATAGTGATGTGGCCCCAAATCTTCCTGTGTGGGTGGACACAAGACTGCCTGAGTCACTGAGTCACGGACGCCAAAAAGGTCATTACCCCTAAGCCAAGTTCATCACTTGAAGACAGGAACCATGCCATGGTCACCCCTATCCCCACCTAAGGCAGGGCTTAGCTCTGGCAAGGTGGTAACAAGTTCTCTTTCATAAATCCACTGAAAATAAGGACACTTAATCAGGTGGCACACAGGCTTCCAAATATACACGTAAGGTCCCACTACATGCTTGGTGCCACTACCCCTGACATTAGATAAATATTTATTGGGTGGAAAAACTTCAACACTTATTAAAGGGGGATGAATCAAAGGTGGTGAGAGGAAACAAACGTGAGGTAACCTTCTGGGTGATGAAATATTTCTTATCCTTACTGGGATATTTGTTATCCTAGAGTATGTGTCTTTCAACAATCATGCCACTGTAAAATTATGATCTGCAGATTTCACTACATGCAAATTTTACCTTATCTGCAGTATACCTTAAATATATTATACCTCAATTATACTCAGCACCATGGGAAAACTTTAAACTTCAAACAAAGAAAGATAACTCAATATAAATAATCCTCCCTCCAAAAAAGAGGGGAAGGTACTCCCCCATTTTTTTTTTTTTTGGTCTGGTTATAGCCTTCTGATGCCAGAAATTGCCCTCTGGAAGATGGAATCATGTCATGGAAAGAACACAGGATTCTGAATCAGGTAATCCTGAATGTGATTCTTGCCTCTGCCATTTACTGGAAGACGCTGGGAAAATTGCTTAATTTCACCTGCCAAAATTGCTTAATTTCATCTGCCAAAGATTGGGAACAATACCTCCCTCAGAGGTATAGTGTTTTGAGACTTCAGTGATGTTAGCCCTCTTCTTGCCATAACTTAAAAAAAAAAAATTAAACACACAGAGGTCAATCCATGGCTGAGGTCTCATGCATCAGGTAGGTTTCTCACGCATGACTCGTACAGCAAGACGAAAGAGGAAATTCCTGCCATGTTGAAGTGCATTGTTGTGGTTTTAAACAGTGCCATTGGAAAATGGAACAGGATTCTGGCAAGAGCCCCTTGTCTGTCAAATAGCAACAAAGAAGATATCTTCTTAATAAAATTTTAATGTAAAAATGAAGGCACCATGGCACTTTATCAATAATGCTGGTACGCCCTGTCTCTTTCTCTCACTGAGAAGCCAGGGTTGCAATGAAGCATCTAAAGGGCATGTAGGTCAATGAGAAAGAATGAAATCCTGCCATCTGCAGCAATGTGGATGAAACTGGAGGGTATTATGCTAAGTGACATAAGTCAGGCAGAGAAAGACAGATATCATATGTCTTCATTACTCATATGTGGAACTGGAGAAACTTAACAGAAGACCATGGGAGAGGGGAAGAGGGAAAAATTGTTACAGAGAGGGAGGGAGACAAACCATATGAGACTCTTAAATACAGAGCACAAACTGAGGTTGATGAGGGTGGGGGAGTGGGGGAGAGGGGAAAATGGGGGATGGGCATTGAGGAGGGCACGTGTTGGGATGAGCACGGGGTGTTGTATGTAAGCGATAAATCATGGGAATCTACTCCCACAACCAAGAGCACACTGTATACACTGTATGTTAGCCAACTTGACAATAAATTATATTAAATAAATAAATAAGTAGATAAAATTATAAAATAATAAAATAAAATAAATGTGGTCAGGAGTTTAAGTCTTACGTGCCTAGAGGAAAAAACTGGACATGGGTCCAAGAGGCGATAAATGCTAATGCATAGTCAACTTTCTGTATGCAAGGTCCATCAGAAATTACATGAAAGTGTGGTCTTTTTCCAGCTCTGGAGGCAGGAACCACCCCCCTCTGAACCAGCAGGTAAGCCTTCTGGACATTTTCCCAAACACCTCTGTCCTGTCAACATTGCCTATGAAGAACCATAAAGTGGGTTCTTCACATCGTAACTACCCATCAAACTGGCGGCTCAAGCCAGGGAACTCGTGTGCTTAACGGAGACTTCAGGTTACATTTCGACTCAATCTACCACAAGACACACTTTTTGTCTTCAGTCTTGGTGGAGGATGTAACTACAACGTTTAAATCCGCAGTTGTAACTTAGGAAGGAGAGTCAGTTGGAGGAGACTAGGAATCTTTTTTTAATGGATTGTAGTAGCCATATGTCTGGATCTTCGTCATTCAGGAGATATGGGGCAGTAAACAGGTTTGGCTGACTGCTGGTCCTTAGAACGGCTCAAAAACGTCACTTGCTGTTTTGCTCGCTTGTTTGTTTTATCAGATCCTCAGTGTGAGTTAGCTTCCTTGTATGTCTTTCCCATCAGGCCGGAATAAACTCTCCCTCCCTCAAAATGACACCTGAGCCACTGCATGTTAATCAAGGCATCAGTATATCTTGGAGATCTGAGGAAAAATATGGCCAACAAACAACTCTGGTCTGGAGACTTTAATATGTTCCAGTATTACTGAGGTTGACTGTATGTCAGGCTAAGCACATTCTGTGCAATGTATCACTGAATCTACCCAACAAACCATCAGCTCCGTATTGTTATTATCTCCATTTTACAGAGGGGGGGAAACTGAGACCTGAGGAGGTTAAGTTATTTCAGAAAGAGCCTGAAAATATCTAGTGAGATCTTAAACTCCATCCCGACCAGTGGCAGAGGCCATGCCGTGTTCCACCATCTTGCTGATCATCTCATGCTCCTGACTTGATGTGGTACTCACCATAAGCTCTAATTCACTAATTTTACAAAAACTTACTGGGAGCACTTGTAAGTTCCCAGCATGGTATTAGGTGCTGGGGATGCACTGATGAATGGGACAGACTTGGTTCATGCCTCAATGGGACCTACAATCAAGGGACACCAGATTAAATGTCTAAAATAAATGAATGAATGAATGAATGAATGAATGAAACAAATGATAATCCAACCCCATCATACCTCCTTGTACAAAATCTGATGAAGTTTAGCTGCTAACATTTCCCTAATGTGTGCTAATCTTTTGCTGACACTTGGGCAGTGAACCCCTTGGGAACAGAGAACATTGTGTACTCACATGCTATATCCCTGAGTTGTAGAAAGAAAAGAGCTCTCTTTAAACATCAATGAGTGTGTTGGGGTGCCTGGGTGGCTCAGTCAATCAAGCGTCTGACTTTGGCTCATGATCTCATGGTTTGCAGGTTCGAGCCCTGCATCAGGCTCTGTGCTGACGGCTCAGAGCCTGGAGCCTGCTTTGGATTCTGTGTCTCCCTCTCTCTCTGCCCCTCCTCCTTTCACACTCTCTCTCTTTCTCAAAAACAAATAAACACTAAAAAATTTTTTTAACATTAATGAGTGTGATTTCAACAAGCAAATAAAGTAAAATAAAATATAAAATAAAATAAAATAAAATAAAATAAAATAAAATAAAATAAAATAAAATAAAATAAAATAAAATAAAATAAAAGTACCAACAGTTACCACTCTTTTCTGTCTGGAGTTGGCAGTGAATGGATGGGACATATTTAATGGCCCACAGTATTCTAATAACTAGAATGAGTAGAATTGTTTCATTTTCTATTTTAAAATTTCCTCGCTTTTCATTCCTCATTTTTCACATGAAGAAGCTTAGGTCAGAGAGTTTCAGTGACTGCATGAAACTACCCCATGTTCTGGATATTAAAGCTACCAAGAGAAATTTATTTTCCAGGGGTATTTTTGAACCTGGCAGTTAACCCTAAAGGCTGTCCAAGTCCTTCCTTCTTTACCAGGAATTTTTAGAAAATGCATCTCCTTATCGAAGGCTGCAGAACTCTCAAAGGAAAAAATTTTTTAAACAACTTCTCTCCTGGGTGGTAATGATTTTGCTAATGAAATGCGTTTCATCATCCGCACACACATCATGGTGTGAATTATGCCTTAATAAAGAACCTTTCGAAGAGCACTTAGCCCAGGATCTGCATTTCATTTGTGCAGGCAGATGCTGGACACGTGGGTAACCCATTGGGTCAGGCAGTCCTTTAATTTGCTCCTCCCTGGAGAGTCACAAGACCATCGGCGACTCAGGTAAAGCCTGTGAACTCCCACAACAAGCACAGAGGAAGGACAGAGAAGAAGAGGGGCACATCAACCATATCCAGGATGGAGCAGGGTTCTTTATGTAAGATCCTTCAGAGTTTTCTAGAAGATTAGGGGTGCTTCCTTACAACTGAGCTCTGATTGGACTCATGCCAAAGACAAGCGCAATCATTCATTCAGTAAACACTACAGAACTTTATGGAAGTTCTTTATGGAAGAAAGGGTTATTTAAGGAGGGCAAAACTGGAAATGGAATTCTAAGTGCACTGTAGACATGTGCTATGGGCAGGATCTCTGTACAAATCCGGGGGAAAAAATCAAGGAGCATTGTGGGAATATCCATCTATGATTCACCCAAATAACTACTGGGTTTGAAGGGGGAACAAGACACCAGGCCTAAGCTGAAGAAATAAGTTGTTTAGGGGAATGTAACCAGTTCAAAGGGAAAAGGATGTCTGGGTTGATTTTTTTTTAATGCCAAAAGAAGAATCAAATGGAACTGGCAGATGCCATTTGTCACCTAAAGGCAAGGCTCAGGAAGGGGGTGGGGAGGGGCAGGGCACCACACAGTGTAGGAAGGCTTCCACAGCTACATTGGTGTAGATGCCCTGACTCCTTCTCTCCTAGGCAACAGCCTGCAGCTCTTCCTCCTAATATTTGAGTCTACTTAAACACGCTCAGGATGCATACGCTGTGCAAACACGCGATCTGGAATGGGGGGAATCTGTGGTCATGGGGTGTGTATAAGGGCTGAGTTTGGTGCAGAAACTCAACATGCAACACAGGAACTGGTATATGAGTTCTTGCAGGGCTTGGGATTTGGAAAAGCCTGTGTCAGTCTGCTCAGCCTGCGCCCTTGGGGTTAGAAATCTGGTCTGCCCATCTTTGAGGGACTCTATCTGGAAGCCCTAGGAGATGGGGAGACATGAATTCCTAAAGATATTTGTGATTCAAATGCTTGCGGAGTTCCTAGTATGTGCCTGGCCCTCTGCCGAGCCACCAAGATGCTCTGTGCCTCCGATGTTTGGAGACCATGGTCACCTCCAGCATCACAGACACGTCACAGCGTCTGGGCTTTGGTTTCTGGTGTCCGTTTGTAATGGAATTAAGATATCAGACACAGGAATCAATCAGCAAACACCTCCCATCCCATCTCTGATGAGGGGCGTGGTTGCAAGGGAAGGAATGAAGACAAGTAGCTGATAATAAAAGCAAGCAGGTGGCCTGTGAGTCCATCTGCCCAAAGTGTGACTTTGCTGTGGCTGCTGCTTCCATCCGATAGAACTCCTGCCCACACGGTTCGTTCGGAAGCCCGGGACACCATCATATGTGACGCTCCCTCATGTGTGAGCTGGGGAAAGGGACTAACGGAGGAGCAGGGCCGGGGGAAGCTAGCAGCGGGAGGATAGGCTCTGGAGTAATAAAAATCCACAGGCTGCTTGATTTGGACCAAGGTAAAGGAGACTCCTTGAGTCTTAGTTTCCTGATCTGAAAACTGGGATAATAATTGTGCCCTCCTCTTTGGACCACTGTGAGAAAAAGAGGCAGGATGTATAGAATGTCCCGTGCAATCGATAAGAACTTGATCAGAACTTAGCACAAGCTCCAGGCTGTGTGCCCAATCCGGAAGAGCAGAAGCGTTCCACTTACTGACTTCACAGAGACGGGGTGACTGCGGGGTGATGGATGCTACCTCCTACAGGGCAAGACACTCGGACACCAGGTGTCCTGGATTTTATGTCCTGGGGATTCACTAGGGCAGATGGTGGACGACGAAGGGGCTGAGGTGTCTGTGGGTCCAAATAAGCCTCCAGGCGCCCTCTGTCCCGGGAAACAGCCCCCACACGTGTCCCTCGCCACCCCCCCACCCTGCCCCATGTGACTAGTCATAGGGAAAGCAACTGTTTCACAGTAACCTGGGCCCCAGGTAGAGACATCAAGAATATGTGTGAGAGAGACAGAGAGGGAGATAGAGAAAGAGATGGACAGACAGAGACACAGAGTTCAGAAGACAAGAAGAAGGAAAAGAAAACAAGAAGTAGAATGAAAGAGAGGAGCAGAAAAACCAGTTGGGGGGTGGGGAGAGAAAAGTACAGAAAAGCAGGGGAGAAAGAGAACAGCACTTACCAACCGCCTTCAGGGAGGCATATTTGTTGAGCTCTTTGCCTGGCGGCTGCTGCTCGTAGGGGTTAGAGATCTGGCCCAGGCTGGGGTACGAATGCGGATGGCCCATCTGCTGGAGCAAAGGGGAGGTGGGCACCGCGTTGTTCATCTGTGTAGCATCTGCAAGCAAGATAACAGGGGGTGGTCACAGACAGGGCGGGACCTTCCTCCCATGCAAAGCAACCCACCCTCGCAAGGTCCCAAACGCCCCACCCTCCTGGGGACACGAGACCGAGAGCAGCAGGGGATGGGTGAATAAAGGGCAAAGGGTGCGCCTAGAACTTTTCATCTCCCCCTGAAATGGATGTGTTAAGGTCCCTACCATTGCAGGGGCTATTTCTGTTATTAAAACTATAGGGGTGCCCGGGTGGCTCAGCTGGTTGAACGTCCAACTTTGGCTCAGGTCACGCTCTCACGGTTCGGGAGTTGGAGCCCCACATCGGGCTCACAGAGCCCGCTTCGGATTCTCTGTCCCCCTCTCTGTCTGCCCCTCCCCCAATCTCGTGCTCTCGCTCAAAAATGAAGAAATATTAAAAAATAAACTATATACAGATGATTAACTTCAGTAACAGTCAAGGAAATGCAAGTCAGAACAATGACGAGAAGCCGTTCCTTCGCCAAGAGATTGGCAAACATTGAGTAAGAGGGGGGAGGTACACTGATAGTCGTAAAGATGTGGGAAGTTGTGTGGTCTCATCAACTCACGGTGGGCACACAATTTGCCATATTTGTGGAAAGGAACATGACAGTGTGTCTTAGAATGTAAAGTGAGTGCATATTTTGACCAAACAATACCACTTCTAGGGAATGAGCCTACAGAAATGACATCAGAATACATGGATATTTGTTCAGAGATGTTCTCTGCACCATTGTCTATAAGGTGAAATATATGCACACACACAGAAACAACACGAGCTCCTAAAAATACGGGAATTCTTGGGGGCACCTGGATGGCCCATGTGACTCTTGATTTCAGCTCAGCTCATGATCCCAGGGTCATGGGATCGAGCCTTGAGTTGGACTCTGCTTAGAGTATGGACCCTGCTTAAGATTCTCCTTCCCTCCCTCTCTCTCCCTCTGCCCCTCTCCCCTACTTTCTCTCTTATCTTTCTCAAAAAAAAAATACATATGGGAATTATTAAATTATTGTACATTCATAGTACATACACAGTCTGTACATGCATATAATGGGATATCATGCAGCTTAAAAAAAAAGTGTTTAAAATCGAGTTAAACTCTGGGGCACCAGGGTGGCTCAGCCAGTTAAGTCCAGCTCTTGGCTTCAGCTCAGGTCATGATCTCACAGTTTCACGAGTTCAAGCCCTGTATCAGGCTCTGCGCTGACAACTTGGGATTCTCTCTCTCTCCCTCTTTCTGCCCATCCCACACTCGCACTGTCTCTGTCTCTCTCAAAATAAATAAATAAACTTAAAAAAAACCTTATAGAAAGATGTGTTAACTCTACACGTCAACCTGGATAGTTCTTTGGGGCTTATACTGTTAAGGGAAAAAGAAAATGAGAAAGTAATGCAAATAATACAGCATTTTTGGTAAAGAAAATCTGTGCGTGTTGTAATTTGCAAAGACAGAAAAAAAAATATGTAAAGACACATGAGCAGAATATTGACTACGTAGAGGAAATGGAATTCACCTGGAGAGGTTCAAGAAGTTGGCTCCGAAGGAATATTCTCTGAGCTGAGACCCAGAAATCCAGATGTGAGTTAAATGTGGGAGGAGGTGGAGGGCAGTAGAAGCACGTGCCGGGCACGTGCAGAAGAGGGGAGAGGGAGGAGGTGGGGCTGAACAGGCCTGCAGGGCTCACGATGCCTTGTGAAGGGTTTCTGTGTCACCCTGAGAGCAGTGGGAGGGAGGGGGCAAACTCAGATGAGGCGCGGAGTCCAGAAGAGGGGGGTTATTGCTCAGTTTCAGGCAGGAAGTGGAGATTCTCTCCAGGTACATGAAGCACTCGTGCAGATCCAAATAAACATGGCGGTGGATGCTGGCGCTGCTTTGAAAGATCCCCTTTACCTGGCATATGTGCCCATTTCCCAGCTGCTCTGGAGGGGACTCACAGCCCAGAGCTGGCCCTAGCACCCGCTAAGTTAGTCTCAGGAACCACCACCCTGGGTTTCGGGTGCTTCATGAACCTCACCCTCAACACCTGAGGTGGCTGGCCACCAGTGTCTGGCTGGCTGACACTAAGGTGCGCAGACCAGCCCCTTGCCTCAAGGTGTGGAGAGCTTTATGGACCAATGGATGCTCCAGAGCTCCCAGGGTTTGGAACAGGGGACAGCATTTTTTTGGGTAAAGGGACAAAACTGTAAATAATTCAGTCTTTATGGGCCACACAGTCTCATTAGGAATACTCTCAACTCCACCCTTGTATCAAGAAAGCAGACACAGACATTATGTCAGATAATGGGTGTGGCTGTATGTCAATAAAACTTAATTTATCAAAACAGGTAGCTGCTAGATTCGATTCAAGGGACATAATTTGACTAACCCTGGTCCAGACTTTACCTGAGACTGACACCCCCATCCGTGTGAGACTCCTTCATCTTACCTATTTTGTTTCCCTCACAACCTGAGAGGGGCGTGTGTGTGTGTGTGTGTGTGTGTGTGTGTGTGTGTGTGTGTGTGTTGAAGAGTACTCCCTCAGAGTATTATACACCTGAACCCCCTCTCTGAAGTGCTGCTTCTAGACAAGTCAACCCATGACTTCTCTACACGTTATACCCCATGACGTGTATGGAATGCTTGCCTTTAGAAACCAATAAACCCAAATGGAAAGAGGCAGGGATACCACAGCTGAGACACAGAGATAAGAACATTTTTATCACTGCACAAGCACACAACCCCAAATGCGTAATGGGGATGTGACCAAACATATGCCACGTCGCCCAGCCTCTGCTGGCATGTGAGAAAGTGGGTGTATCCTTCTGCCATAATAGCATTTTGGCTGCAATTCAGCTGGGTCCGGAAGGCTCAAGATAACAAAATAATGGAAATAGGGCTGCATAAGGCATAGCGTTTGTTATGGTGTGGACCCCAAGATCGTCTGACATCTTCCTCTCCAGAGCCACCTGCTAGGGAGGTCAACTTCATCTCGGCACGTCAGGCCAGACATGTTTTGTGCCCAAATGCTGGTCTGGTGGGAGCACTTACTATAAACTCTCAATGTTTGCTGTTTTGGGGGGGGGGGCTCACACTGTATCTTTTTTAATGGACAGCTACTATTTTTGTGTCTTCAGAACCGCCACTTCCTTCCATATCCTGCTTCATCTGAATTTGGGTCATGTGATGAGCTGCCAATTACGGTGACTGTCTTAGTCTGGGTTTTCCCAGAAGTCACTGAAATAAGGATCCAAGTATGAGCATATCTGGGGGGGGGGTGCTCTCAGGAACACCGTAGAAAAGAAGTAAGGGTGGCACAAAAACAGACACTCAGATCAATGGAACAGAAGAGAGGACCCAGAAATGGACTCACAAACGTACAGACAACTAATCTTTGACAAAGCAGGAAAGAATATCCAATGAAATAAAGACAGTCTTTGCAGCAAGTGGTGCTGAGAACACTGAACTGCGACATGCAGAAGAATGAACCTGGACCACTTTCTTACACCATACACAAAAATAAACTCAAAATGGATGAAAGACCTAAATGTAACACATGAAGCCATATGAATCCTCGAGGAGAAAGCAGGCAAAAACCTCTTTGACCTTGGCCACAGCAACTTCTTACTCAACATGTCTCTGGAGGCAAGGGAAACAAAAGCAAAAATGAGCTACTGGGACCTCATCAAAATAAAATATTCTGCACAGCAAAGGAAACAATCAGCAAAACTAAAAGGCAACCAACAGAATGGGAGAAGATATTTGCAAACGACTTATCAGATAAAGGGCTAGTAACCAAAATCTCTAAAGAACTTATCAAAATCAACACCCAAAAAACAAACAATCCAGTGAAGAAATGGGCAGAAGACATGAACAGACATTTTTCCAAAGAAGACATCCAGATGGCCAACTGACATATGAAAAGATGCTCAACCTCACTCATCACCAGGGAAACACAAATCAAAACCACAATGAGATACCTCCTCACACCTGTCAGAACAGCTAACGTTAACAACTCAGGCAACAACAGATGTTGGTGAGGATGTGGAGAAAGATGATCTCTTTTGCATTGTTGGTGGAATGCAAGCCGGTGCAGCCACTCTGGAAAACAGTATGGAGGTTCCTCAAAAAATTAAAAATAGAACTACCCTATGACCCAGCAATTACACTACTAGGAATTCATCCCAGGGATACAGGTATGCTGTTTCGAAGGGACACATGCACCCCTATGTTTATAGCAGCACTATCTACAATAGGCAAAGTATGGAAAGAGCCCAAATATACATCAATGGATGAATGGATAAAGAAGATGTGGTATATACATACTATGGAGTATTACTTGGCAATCAAAAAAAAAAGAATTCTTGCCAATTGCAACATGAATGGAACTAGAGGGTATTATGCTAAGCAAAATTAGTCATAGAAAGACAAAAATCATATGACTTGACTTATATGAGGTCTTTAAGAGACAAAACAGATGAACATAAGGGAAGGGGAAAAATTTAAAAAAAAAAAGGGAGGGGGACAAAACAGAAGAGACTCATAAATATGGAGAACAAACAGAGGGTAACTGGAGAGGGTGTGGGGGGGATGGGCTAAATGGGTAAGGGGCATTAAGGAAACTACCCCTGAAATCATTGTTGCACTCTATGCTAACTAACTTGGATATAAATTTTAAAAATGAAATAAAATAAAGAAAAAAAGAAAAAAAAAAAAGAAAAGGAGCAAAGGAGCAAGACAGGGATGGGAAAACAGACAAAGAGCACAATGCCAAGCAAGGGGCGATTCTAGTGAACTGGAGTTTAATCCCACTTTGGAATGCTGGTAAATGATGTGGAATGCCTGTCTGAGAATTCTATCATTAAGCAAGCCCCTTAGTATTTATATACCAATTGCCATGAGTCATCAGTTGAGGGCTGCTTCTGGAAGACAGCAATGCCTCAGCATTTGCAACCCACCATGTTCATGGTCAGAGTGTGCTCTAGCAGGCAAAAAAAACTCTTATTCAGACACGTAAGGGCTGGCAGTTGGATATCAGGCCAGTAACTCTCACTAGCCACAGAAGTGAGCATGTGATCAAATCTGACAAATCATAATACCTCCTTCTTCCCACAGTGATTGGGCCAGAAGTAGGCACGTGATCTAGGCTGGCCCAATCAGAATACTTCCCTGAAGTTTTCTATTTGGAACCTTTGGATTCAAAAATCCAGG
Source organism: Lynx rufus (assembly GCF_022079265.1). Lineage (NCBI taxonomy): Eukaryota > Metazoa > Chordata > Mammalia > Carnivora > Felidae > Lynx > Lynx rufus. Next base: position 14,117,018 of record NW_025814838.1, read on the forward strand.
AAGCCATGGATTCGAGTTTGAACCTACCAAGTGGAGAATCTCTTTATTGTGAAGGAATAAGGACAACAGGAGGGAAGCAGCGAAGATAGGGAAGGCCCTTCCCTTTCTTTTATGTTTATTCTTAAGAAAGAGAGAGAGAGAGCACACACAAGTGCGGAGGGGGTGTGCAGAGAGAGAGGGAGACACAGAATCTGAAGCAAGCTCCAGGCTATGAACTATCAGCACAGAGCCCGACTAGCGGCTCAAACTCATGAACTGTGAGATCACGACCAGAACTGAAGTCGATGCTTAACCGACTGAGCCACCCAGATGCCCCAGGGAAGCCTCTTTCTAATAAGCTAGTATGCTTTGGGGTGTATCTCTTGCACTGTATAGTTTGGACTAGTGTAGCTGTCTGGATTTCCTCTGGGAAATGGAACCAACCAGAGGGGAAGTTGCCCATGTGGATATAAAGCAAGGCCTGGGGATTGTGTTAAGATGATAAAGGCATTGTTCCTGGGTATTCTACAGAAATATAGTAGAAATTTCAAACTGCAAGTGCTCTTACTAGTACATAGAGAATGCCCAAAGCTATTAATAAGCTAATTAACTAATGTCTTTATGGTGGTCGTCTTTTTTTTTTTTTTTTTAACCCCTGGAAGTAGATCCCAAACATGAGCCTGTGTAGTTAAAGAGCTGGCCACTCCCCAGCCCACTGTCCAGTGGGCCCTTTCTCCCATCTCCTTGCTCCCTTGGTTCTAGATCCCACCCACTATGCTCAACTTCTGTTCCCAGGCCTGCCAGGAGAGATGCAAAACATGTCATTAAAGGAAAAAAAAATCTGTAGAGATGTTCCTCATCACTTGTGACAGCCTTTTATGTTATCCAACAGAATATTTAATATGCCATTATAAAGTATTTGCTGCTGGATGATATCTCCCAAGTCCTGAGCTACCTCAAGGGCAGTGGGTAGTTACTTAATGTAAGTGGGCATGACCGAGATGGCCCACCAAAGGGATCCCTCACCAGCCCAAAGTCACATTCCTGCTATCCCATGTAGAACCCTGGGAAGACAGCCATTTTGTGCCTGCTTCCAGGCATCAAATATTCAGAAATATTGAAATCTAGGGGGCGCTGGGGTGGCTCAGTTGGTTATGCATCTGACTTCAGCTCAAGTCACAATCTCCTCATGGTCCGTCCTTGAGTTCAAGCCCCGCATCAGGCTCTGTGCTGACAGCTCGGAGCCTGGAGCCTTCTTCAGATTCTGTGTCTCCCTCTCTCTCTGGTCCTTTGATCGCACCCCCCTCGCTTGCATTCAGTCTCTCTCTCTCTCTCTCTCAAAAATAAATAAATAAATAAATAAATAAATAAATAAATAGATAGATAGATAGATAGATAGATAAACCAACCAACCAACCAACCAACCAACCAACCAACATAAAAAAAAAAGGCACATACTTAAAAAAAAGAAAAGAAATCTGGTCTCAGGGCAGCTACGAAAAATTATTAAACGCAGGTGTGACTGGGTTTTTTTTTTTAATGTTATTTTCATTTTACTGAACAGGAAGATGGAAAAGAGCTGGCCACCCAGGTTCCCTGGGAGTTTTCTACAAATATATCCAGCTAAGGAGGAGATACCTAAGTGTAGATGCGAAGGAAGCCCAGTTTGGCATCCAACCAAAATAGAACAATAGGGTGAGGGAAGCACAAAGAGTGAGATCTGGGTTATAATCTGCAAATCCTGTCCTTGCCAAGAGAGAGAAGAAAAATAAAAGACATAGATACATAGACAGATAGATAGACAGAATGTAGGTATACATGTATATGCATATGTATGCGCTTTTTAAATATTTATTTATTTTCAGAAAGAGATGGCGGGGGGGGGGCATGGAGGGGCAGAGAGAGAGGGAGAGAGAGAGAATTCCAAGCAGGCTCTGTGCTGAGATCGACATGGGGCTTGATCTCATGAACTGTGGGATCATGACCTGAGCTGAAATCAAGAGTCAGATACCTAACTGACCAAGCTACCCAGGTGCCCCATACATATGTATGTATTTTATGTATGTAGGTATATGTACATATATATTACTTATGATATATATGTTGTTTGATATGTCTATCTCATTTGATTTGCATAGTCATGACCATAGAGAGAATCCAGTTGAACCAACTCTGTCTTGCTCTCAGCCGGATGGTTTCTCTTATAGACCAACTTTGGCCCCAGAGATACCGTTCTAGGTACTTCATACCCCATGCCGTAAGAAAAACTCTTTGCCGCATTACAGTTTTGCAACTCATCCTGACCCTTATAAATAGCCAACGAGAACTTTCTGTTCTGGGATGCTGTTTTCAGTCAAGACCCTCGGTCAACAAACAAGAAGCTGATGATGTCCCTGTGCTCTCCTTCCTGAGACAGAAGAGGGGCCTTATGTATTAAACAACCATTTTCAAAGAAGGGTAGGATAGAGCTACTCTAATTGGAAACCTCTGGCTGACTTGCCCCCAGGTAACCGCTGTAGAAATACCATTATACGTGGTATATCTTAGCCACTAAACAGAAAGGAGATAGATGTCATTCAGACAGGGTCAGTTAAGGTAAAAACGCTCCGTGGCAAACGCTGGGATGATGCTGTGGGTTTCTCAGTGTAGAAAAGACAAATAACAACTATCAGAAACTGGACCAATGTGGCTCCTATTGGAAGCAAAGCGACAAAAGCCAGTCTTTCATGGCACATCACAAGGAAACAGCTGAGAAAGGCACAAGACAGTCAAATGGTGTTGTTTTGTGGAGCATGCATTATATGCCAGTCATTGGTAAAGAATTTCTCATGCACTTTAATTCCCATATCAACCCTAGGAGGTAGAGAGCTGCGGACAAAATATCTTTTAAAATAAGGTTTTCGAGGTGTGCCTGGGTGGCTTGGTCGGTTAAAAGTCCAACTTCAGCTCATGTCAGGATCTTACGGTTCGTGAGTTCAAGCCCCGCATCAGGCTCTGTGCTGCCAGCTCAGAGCCTGGAGCCTGCTTCGGATTCTGTGTCTCCCTCTCTCTCTCTCTCTAACCCTTCCCTGCTCATACTCTCTCTGTCTCTCTCTGTCTCTTTCTCTCTCTCAAATAAATGTTTGAAAAGTTAAAAAAAAATAAAGTTTTTGTTGTAGAACAATCTTAAGAATTATAAAACTATTGCAGAGATGGCATCAGGAGGTCCCACATAGACCCCAGATCCAGTTTCCCCTGATAGTAACAGCGCGTGTCGTGCAGTGCGTGTGTTACAAATAATGAACCAATTTGATAAATTACCATCAACACAAGTCCACACTGTCTTCATATGTCCTCAGTTTTTACCTAACGTCCTTTTTCTGTTCCAGAATCTCATCCAATTACCACATTAAAGTGAGTCCCTCACGTTTCCTTAGGTATCTCGTGGCGGTTAGTTTCTTTGACTTTCCTTGTTTTTGATGACTGTGACAGTTTTGAGGAGTACCAGCCAGGTATTTTGTAGAATGGCCCTTGAGAGGAATCTGTCTGATGCTTTTCTCATGACCAGACTGAGGCTGTGGGTTTGGGGGAAGGGAACTGTAGAGATAAAGTGACATTCTCATCATAACCTATCAAGGATACATACTATGATGCCTTACCACTGTTGATGTTAACCTTGATCACCTGCCTGAGGTAGCGTCCATCAAGCTTGTCCACTGTAAAGTTGTTCTACTTTTTTCTTTTTCCATGCTATCCTCCATGAGCCACTTTGCACAACCCACATTTCAGGAGTGGGGAGTTACATTCGACCTCCTCGAGTAAAGAGTATCTACATAAATTATTTAGAATTCTTCAATGTAGGAGATTTGTCTCTTTTCCTACACTTGATTATTCAACCATTTATTTATATCATTGTGGACACATAGATATGTATGTTATTACTTTGGGTTATAAACCAATACCATGTTGTTTTTTGCTCAAACTGTTCCAGGTCCAGTCATTGGAAACTCTTTCAGTTGGCTCCTGTGTCTCATTTTTCAGACCCCCACCCCCTGCTCTCTAGCAATATGAGATGCTCCACGTTCATCTTGTATATTCCCTGTCTAGGGCTAGAATCAGCCATCTCTCCAAGGAGCCCTGGTTCTTTTCATTGTAGAATGGTGTTAGCAACCAAGATCTGGGTGCTTCTGGTCTCTCTCTCTCTCTCTCTCTCTGCGGACAGAATAAGGAAAACTATGTGTATGTCCTAACTCATATACTCCGGGATCTACAAATATTTATATATGTAAACATCTGTATCTACCTTAAGCCAAACACATTCATCCTGCTCTCTCCAGCTCTAATCCATGATCCATGGATCATTCTAGGCTCCTCCCCTTGTTTATTTATAATCTTTCAGCCCAGAAACGAGAAACATGGCTCCCATCATCCACCATCCGTTGACTGAGTTGTTAAGTCCAATATCCATGTCTAGCAATACCAGAATCATTATCCCATATCCCCAAGGGAAACAACCTTATCAACTACAGCACAGTCTAAAGACAATGGATTTTTCAAGTTATTAAAGTGTTTTTCTGTTTTTGTCTTCCTAAGAGCATCATGGCCCATGGCATCCACATGCCTGGGTAATGCTGGGGAATTGGGATTTATTACAGAAGGACCACAAAGAAAAATGATTGTGGATGGCATCAATCAATGATGGAGATGGTGAAGACACACTTACATACATAATACGCACAGAGGTGTTATTAGGTACCAGGCACTATCCTGTATACGAACTAATCCAGTTGTTCCAAGAATCTCTGTGAGATACTATTATTAACCCCACTTTGCAGAGGAGGAAACCAAGACAGAGAGAGGCTTTGTAACTTGCCCAAAGTTATACCACTTATATACAGCAGAGCTATGCTGTGTTCCTGGCCATCTGCCTCTAGACTGTGTTCTTGACCACTTCCTTTTGGCTTTAAGGGAGTTAAATTCAAATGTTTGACCTTCGAAAAATTATTTTGTAGCCAGACAACAATACAATTTTAAGTCATGTGACTGACTTTGGAAAGTGGTAGGTTTTTATTCCTTTCTCGCCACTCTTTGTTTTTCGTTTTTTTTGTTTTGTTTTGTTTTGTTGTTTTTTTTTTTTTTAGTTTTTAAAGTTTTATTTTGAATTCCGGAAAGTTGATGTATATTAGTTTCAGGTGTGCAATACAGTGGTTCAACCCTTCCATATATCACCCAATGCCCATCACAAGTGCACTCCTTAATCCCTGTGACCTGTTTCACCCATCCCCCTAGACACTGTCCCTCTGGTAACATAGTGTTGTACTCTATGGTTAAGACTCTTTCTTGGTTTGGCTCTCTCTTTCTCTTTTTTCCCCTGCCTTTGATTGTTTTTGTTGGTTTCTTAAATGCCACATATGAGTGAAATCATATGGCATTTGTCTTTCTCTAGGCTAACTTACTTCATTTAGCATAATATACTCTAGGTCCATTTATATTGTCACAAATGGCAAGATTTCATTCTTTCTAATGGCTGAATAATATCCCATTACACACATTCACACACCTCACTTCTTCTTTATCCATTCATCTATCAATGGGCACTTGGGCTGCTTCCGTAATTTGGGCACTGTAAATAATGCTGCAATAAACATAAGGGATCATGTATGCCTGTAAATCAGTGTATCCCTTTGAAATAGCCAATAGGGCAATTATTGGATTGTAGGGTAGTTCTATGTCTAACATTTTGAGGAACTTCCATACCTTTCTCTCTGCTCTCCAGCATATGGAGGGCTGGACTTGGTAGACAAGACCACAGAGTTTTTGTCAAGGGTAGACCAGGGAAGAAATGGGATAGGAAGCCTGCCTCCTCTGATTCTAGGGAATTGAGAAAATAAAAAGGAGAGAGAGAGAGATGAAAGAATGTCACTCAACTTACTCTCTTTGGTCTTCAGACCCAGGTTGGGATGGAGAATGATGGATGAGGAAAATGCTGACGGCAGGGATCTCTTGTCTCACTCTGGGAGGAGCTCACAGGGAAGAAGCGCTAAGCTGTCAGGGGGTAGCTGAGCCAGTTAAGAAATGGAGTGGTATGATCTGACTACCAGATGCCTAAATTGACCTTCTTCAATGACCCTCACATCCCATAGCGCTTGAGGGCAGGAATCCCGCCAGAGAACCTCTCATTGTAGGGCATGGGGGTTTCACACATAGAGCGTTTCCTTCCACTTGATTCTACTCTCCTTTCTCTCCCAAGCAAGACAGTTAGCACGGGCCAACTCAAACAGAAGTCACACACCCACAAAGGCCAAATAGAAAAGCACGTTAACCACATAAAAGATTTCTCTGCCTATCACAATCCTGTTTTACATACAAGGAAATCGAAGCCCAGAGAGATTGAGGTGCTTGCCCAGAGTCACACAGTATGTTAGTAACTATCAGGATTTGATCCCAGCTTTGTCAGATGGCGGAACAGGTGTTTCCTCCATTAAGTTAGGCTGCCCCTAGCCGGGACTAGAAGAAACTAGTGTCTCAGCATGGAGCCTCCTCTATGGGGAGAGACTCTTGGGTCTTAAGTATCTTCCCTCTTTTTTAAAGAAAAGAATTTTAACATTTATCTATTTTTGAGAAACAGAGCATAAGAGGGGGGGATGCAGAGAGAGGGAGACACAGAATCCAAAGCAGGCTCCAGGCTCTGAGTTCTCAGAACAGAGCCCAACGCAGGGCTTGAAGCCATTAACTGTGAGATCATTACCTTAAATGAAGTCGGACGCTTAACCAACTGAGCCACCCAGGCATCACAAGGTATCTTCCCTCTTATAAAATGTCCCACTCAGGCCCGTAAACCACTAGCCAGATCTTGTGTCTTTTTGCCTCCCTTTCACCCAGAGAATGGAACTTGTGTTATACCCAAGGAGTGAGCAGGCATCCCCACCCCCTGCCCATCCTAAGAATCCCTTACTGCCTTGTGGAATGTGCCTGTGCTCTGACCTCTCCAACTTGCTCACCCATCCATCCCTCCTCATATATTTGAGTGTCTGCGGTGGGCCAGGCATTGAACTCGGCAGACAAGTCCTAGCTCTTGTACCACTTACTAAATAGAGGAACTAATTAGGGAAACATTTCCCAAGGTTTTTTCAACACCCATGAGGTTGCCTGGCCTGCGAGGCCATGTTGGTCCTGACCGGCATTGTACTTCAGATGAACCCCATGCTCCCCAACACATTCTCTGTGCCTCCTCATAATGACTCGACATAATGAAAAAGGAATGGAATTCTGACTCAGTCAGCTCTGGGCTCAAATTCTGGCTCTTCCCTTTCCCAATAGCATCACTGGGTATGTTATCATGCCTGTCTGAGCCTCAGTCTTCTCAGCTCTATAATAGGGACATAAAAGCATCCTCTTGGGCGTGGGGGACTTCATGGAGACTGCATGTACACAATCCTCAGCATCGCCCCTGAAATAGTGTAACCATCCCACATATTTTAGCCAAAGTTTTATTGCCTCCAATTGTCCAGTAAACAAAGAAAACATGATGGTGGTGGCCACAGAAAGAGAGTGGCCCTCTCTCGACTCAGGATTCCTGGACATGTTCCCGATCATTCAGTTGACTCGGAAAAGGACAAATGAGAGAGAATAGGCAAGAGATGTTCCTGCGGGGGGCCAGTTGCACCGGTAATTCTCTTAACAACAACAAAAAAGAGAATGCATGTTCAGAAATCATAGCAGAGCTCTGGCTTTTAGCTCTGTTTTCCTTTCTATCATTCCCAAACCTTTATGCCCAGTATCCTTTTAAAGAGAAAAACCCGAAAATTATAGTTTGAAACACCATGTGGATTTTTCTATGGCCATAAGCAAGCAAGCAAAAAAAAAAAAAAAATCAAATCAAATCCAACTCAAAATTACCCCGAATTTGCCAAAAAAGAACATAGCAGGCGAGCCTCTCACCAGAAAAGGTTTATGTAGAACGAGAATTAAATCCATCTTATTGAAATTTGGTGGCAGAGAGACCAGCAGGGATTTGCAATGGAGGGAAAAAAATGCACATATATCATTGTAAAACCTTTGGTAAATGAGGCATTTGTGGTGCCCATGGGTTTATACCTCTAAGCATGCAAAACATTTTTTTCTTATTTTGACCATTTAGGATGGGACTATTTTAAAAGTGGAGTTGTTAAATATTTGCTTAATGTTCCTTTTGCCAGTTTTTATGCAAGCCCTGGTGGGGGAGGGGGCAGCAGAGATTCATTTCAAATCTCAGGTTGTGCCCCAAGGAGATGACAGTCTAGGATAGGAGGCAGAACAAGAAAAACGCAAGGGACGCAGAGGACCGTTAAGATCAGCATGGTTAGGTGCACCTGGGTCACTCGGTTGAGCATCTGACTCTTGATTTCAGCTCAGGTCATGATCTCAGGGTTTGGGAGATCACCCCCCATGTAGGGCTCTGTGCTGACAGTGTGGAGCCTGCTTGGGATTCTCTCTCTCTGCCCCTCCCCTGCTCTCCCTCTTTACATATATAATTATATAAATATAATAAATAAACTTTATACACACACACACACACACACATATATATATATATATGCATAAAGACTAGTATGGTCTTTATAGACCAGCACAGTGCCATAATACAGCAAAACATAGAGTCCCATGACAGCACAAGGGACAGGGTACCTCACTCAGTTTTAGAAGGAAGAAGACCTTCATCTACACTTTGAGAAAGAGAGATTGTCAAAGACAGTAACTAGAGGACCATGTTGGAAATAGCATCAGGAGCACATTCTAGAAACTACCATTTATTGGTATTGCTTCTGCAATGGGACATCTCCAAGGTGGGTTAACTCACCACCAATAGCTTAGCATCATTATAATACCAACGGCTGCTTATGTGAACAGCAGCCATTCCCCAAGGTCAATTTCATGAGCCCATCTAATGGTGTATATGCCCCTTCCTTCAATAGCCCAGGGAGCCATAGGTGCTTCTTTTCTGCTCCTTGTACTCTTCTCCTCCCCCAGCATCCTTCTCCTCCCAATTCCACCTCTATTTAGTACTTTTCTTTTCCCTTCCATCATGGCTAGTCTTTGACCAGCTGCATGGTGAGCTGCGGCCTGTCCTCTTGGACTTCATTATTTCTAGTCCAAATGTGTTGTGGGATTAGAAACTAATCCCAAAGGGTGCCTGGGTGGCTCAGTTGACCTGGTTTCAACTCAGCTCATGATTTCATGGTTCATGAGATGGAGCCCCATGCTGGGCTCCACACTGAGCATGGAATCTGCTTGGGATTCTCTCTCTCTGCCCCTCCCCTGCTTGTGCTCTCACTCTCTCTCTCTCTCTCTCTCTCTCTCTCTCTGTCTCCCTCTCAAAAATAAATAAATAAGCATTAAAAAACAAAAGAAACTAGAGGGGCATCTGGGTGGCTCAGTTGGTTAAGTTCCGCCTTTGGCTCAGGTCATGATCTCAGAGTTTGTAGGTTTGAGCCCCCTGTCGGCCTCTGTGCTGACAGCTCAGAGCCTGGAGTCTTCTTCAGATTCTGTGTCTCCCTCTCTCTCTCTGCCCCTCCCCCACTCACCCTCTGTCTCTCTCTCAAAAATGAATAAACATTTAAAAAATTAAAAAAAAAAAAGAGAAACTAGATACCCAAGCTTGTTAGAATGGATGGTAAAATAACAACCGTATGTAAAAATAGTATTTGCTTCTGCAAAATGCTCTCCTTTTTCCCTACATCTTCCCCAAGGTGACTATGAATCATCTTTCCAGGGTCAGCTTATACATCACAGCTTCCAGGGGACCTTCCTGACCCCATCCAATCTTAAATACTCCTGCACCTCTCGTCTGCTAGGGCCACCATAACCACAGAGTAGGGCTTTAACAAGAAAAATGTAACGCCTTGCGGTTCTAGGGGCTGGAAGTCTAAGTTCAAGATGTCGGCAAGCCTGGTTCCTTCTGAGGTGATGAGGGAGGGTCTGTTCCAGGCCTCTTTCCTGGTCTCTGGTGGTTTTCTGGCAATCTTGGGCACGCCTGGGCTTATAGAAGCATCACCCAATATCTGCCTTCACCCCTACATAGTGTTCCCCTTGTGTGCATGTCTGTGTCCAAATTCCCCTTTTTTTTCATAAGGACATCCATTCTATTGAATTGGGGCCCATCCTTCTCCAGTATGACCTTAACTAATTCCATCTGCCATGACGCTATACCCAAATAAGGTCACATCCTGAGGTACTGAGTGTTAGGACTTCAACACTTCAATTTGAGAGGGGCACAATTCAATGTGTAACACTTCCTTAACTTGACTTCTTTAGCCACGTAAATACTTCTATTTATTTCCAGTGCCTGTTTTCCCATACCACTGAGGCCAGGGAATGTGTTCAGTTTCCTCCACCCCTCCGTTCCCAGTGCCTCTCCTGGCTCCCTCCACAGAACTGAATTCTAACACAGGAAAGGATGAGAGGGAAAAAGACCATTTTTCAGGCACCTGCTAGGTGGCAGGCAGTGTGCAAGGAGCTTTACCTAAAAGTCAGCTTTTTCACTAAGAAAAAGACATTGGATGTATCGGCTTAGCAACAGCCATTTCGGTTGCTCTGAAATTAGTTTTTTCCTTTTGGACTGTACGTGCATCAGGTAAGTATTTTGTGTATGGACAATCTGACACCTGGGACAGCAAACGACAACGACAAAAAAGCAAAGGGATGAAACAAATAAGGGAACTAGGCTCAGCTCAACCAAACACCAGGGATGGTACGCTGCTTAGGTATGTGTCCTCCAGGTGGTAACACAACACAGATGCCCCACAGACAGAGGACGAAGTATATCCTACACCAAGTCTCCAGCAGAAACAATTCTATGCAGGACTGCAACGGACATGTTGCTTAAAGAATTTTCCAGTGTGCACCAAGAAGGCCTTGAGTTCCGGCTTTCATTGAAGCTTCACAGAGCCAATGCACGGGTGCAGAGTACAGACTGATTTCCTATCACCCGTATATTTTGTGTCTTAAAGAGCCCACTTGAATTGGGTGCAAATCTCCTCCACTTAGCTTGTAGAGTCCGTTTTGTAAGTGCATTTATTTATTATTTTTTGAGGGAGGGAGGCAGGGAGGGAGAGAGAGAGAGAGCGAGCGCACAAGTGCGCACAGGGAAGGGGCAGAGAGAGAGAATCCCAAGCAGGCTCTGCACCATTAGCATGGAGCCCCACGAGGGGCTCAATCCCAAAAACTGTGAGATCATGACCTAAACCAAAGTTGGATGCTTAAACAAATGAGTCATCCAGGCACCCCCCCCACACACACACTTTTTTGACAGAGACATAAGGAGAGCCTGAGCAGGGGAGAAGGGCTGAGGGCGAGAGAGAGACAGAAAAAGAGCAAGAGAGAGAGGGAGGGAAGGAGGATCCAAAGCAGTCTCCATGCTCAGCACGGAGCCTGACATGGGACTCCATCCCATGACCCTGAGATCATGACCCGAACAGAAAACATGAGTTGGACATTCAACTGACCAACCAAGCGCCCCTGGAGAGTCCATTTTTAAGGACCTACCACACAGACAGTGGTTGAGATTCACAGTGATAGACATAATTATGTCTCTCCCCATTTTCCATACCTTCCAAAGTTCTCCAAACAGCTTCCTCTGTGAGGAGTTATCTGAGAGCAGAGTGAGAACACAGAGAGAATAGGTCCTTTAGAGATGGGAGACAAGGGTTTAAATCCTGCTCCAGCCACATATTAGCTGTGAGGTCCTAAGAAAATTGCTGAGCTTCTGGTGCCTCTGGTTGACTGCATATGAAATGGGCGAGATGGGAATGCCAACAAAAGAACTTGGAAGCAGGTTCTTAAACAGCCGTTTGCTTGCCCGTCTACACTGCAGCACTGTTCACAATAGCCAAGAGGTGGAGGCAACAGGTGTCCACCGATGGATGAAGGGACAAAGAAAATGTGCCGTATGCATACAATGGACTATTATTCAGCTTCAAAAAGGAAGGAAATTCTGATACATGCTACAACATGGATGAACCTCAAGGACATTATGCTAAGTGAAATAAGCCAGTTATAAAAAAGACTTCTCCTCTATGATTCCACTTATATGAGGTAGCTACAGTAGTCAGATCATGGTCACACAGAAAGCAGAATGGTGGTTTCCAGGGGTAGGCAGAGACCGGAATGGGGAGTTGGTGTTCAACGGGTAGTTTCAGTTTTGCAAGACAAAAAGTTCCGTAAGTCAGTCGCACGACAATGTAAATATTCTTAATGTTACTGAACTGTACACCTAGAAATGGTTAAGATAGTGAATTTTATGTTATGCATTCATTGCCAAATTTTGAAACCAAGATGCACGTGCCAAGTGCTCTATCCACACACCCCTCATCATACGTGAAGCCATTCTGTAAGTTAGACATTATTGTGCACAACGGGCAGATGGGAAAAAATGAGGCAAAAAGAAAGGGCTGTGGACCATGTATGTGAGGTTACAGGCAGCAGAGACGAAGTCAGCTTGATCCCAACCCAATGCTTCCTTCTCCATTCTAACTGATTGTCTTCGACAGAGTCCAGAAAAGATCAAGCAAGATATGTCCTGAAAGCACAGACCTTAATATCTGGCACACGTAAGAATCTGTAATGGTAAACCTTTCTCCCCATATTTCCACATTTTAAAAACATTCAAGCTAACCATTTCTTCTTGTCTCTGAGAATGTTCCAAGGGGTGATTATTGCTTAAACCAAATCCTTGCTAATTGCCGGATGAGCAAATTCATTCACTGAATAACCCACTTATCAAATAATCACAATGTGCCAATCCTAGGCCAGGTGTCTTTCTGGGTACTGGGGAAGGAGAAATGCCTAAGACCCACTCCTGCCTCTTAAAAGTTCACAGTCCAATGAAGGGGGAACTGAAAGGTAAACCACTCCTGGTAACACATGTGATAGTAAAAGTAGGTACAAAGATCTGGGACGCCCAGGTGGCTCGGTCGGTTAAGTGTATGACTCTTGATTTCTGCTCAGATCATGATCTCATGGTTCATAGGATAGAGCCCTGCACTGGGATCTGCAGGGACAGTGCAGAGCCTGCTTGGGATTCTCATTCTCTCCATCTCTCGCTCTATTCTGCCCCTGCTCTCTTGCTCTCTCTCAAAATAAATAAATAAACATTTAAAAAAAGTAGACACAAAGATCTGAGGCAACCTATGTTTCAAGATAAAAATTACCTGATAGTAATCCTTCCTATATCAAATTCCTAAAAATGATTATCAAGGCATAAAAAAACTCTTAAAAATGTAAAATGAAACCATGATAATATATCACTACCTATCTAAAAGAATAACAAAAACAAAATAAAAAATCTCACAATGCCAAGTCTTGGTGAGGATATGAAGCAAAAGAAACTCTCATTCACTGCTTGTAGGAATGCAAAATGATACAGCCCCTTTGGAAAAATAAATGTAGCGGTTTCTTAAAAAGTTCAACACATACAGAAAACATGGGATTGCAAGCAATTTGTTCTGCTAGCGTTATGCAAGACAAGCAAACATTTCCAATAAATTTTAACTTGATAAATGAGTGATGTCTTGCAATATGAGTAGTACATGATGCTGAATGTCACATGATCACAACTGAGCCATGGTTCCCCCCACCCACCCCCCGCAGGATTGTGGGTGATCATCTCCCATGCTTGCATGCTCGGCCTCAAGCTATGGTGTTTGGCAGAAGTCAGTGATTTTTCATAACAATGGACAGTGCCCACAACTAGCGCTACTGTGTTTTTTGTCACTTCAAAGCCCCTATGGACAGTCCTTTGCTTTTCCATACAAGAGTAAGCTTAGGAATGCTGTGCTTCATTCTAGGTCATTGGATAGGTTCCTTGTTAAAGCTGCAGAAAAAGAAAAAGATGCCATTGAGCCAAGAGATAGCAGTGATTCCATTAGTGACAGTGAAAGTTGTCCTACACAATAACCCTTCTCTCTCGTCATCCTCTCACTAGCCACGAAGGTTTTCAAAGGTAAGCACAGGTTAATGTGTTTATTTTTCTTCATATTTTGTATTTTCCTTATTATTTTATATTATATTACAGTATTGTAATCACTTTTATATGTTTATTTTGGGGTTGTGGAACAAATCATCTGAGTTTCCATTATTTCTTATGGGGAAATTCGCTTTGATATACAAGTGCTTTGGATTACAAGCATGTTTCCAGAATGAATTATGCTCACAAATCAAGGTTTTACTGTACTTACAATCAGACTCTACAATCCCACTCCTAGGTATTTAACCAAAAGAAATGAAAACTTAGGCTCACATAAAAACCTGCTTGATGTTTAAAGTGGATTCATTCATAATCACCCAAAACTAAGAACAAACCAAATGTCCTTCAACTGAAAAATTGGTAAATAAGCTTCAGCACATTCAGGCAGTGGAATACCACTGAGAAGTAAAAAGGAAAAGACTATGAATACACACATTATGTTAAGTGAAAGAAGGAAGACTCAAAATGCCAGACAGGATATGATTCCATTTATATGACATTTTAGACAAGGCAAAACCAGAGGGACAGAAATCAGGTCTGTGGTTGTGAAGGTTCAGGTGAGTAACTGGCTACAAAGGGGCAGCCCAAGGAATCTGGAGGTGGGGTAGAAGGATGGAGCCATTTTGGGTCTTGACTGTGGTAATGATTACGTGACTCGATGCATTTGTTGAAATTCACAGAACTGTTCCCCAAAAAGAATCAATTTCACTGTATATAAATTATAAAGTACATTTAAATAATTTTTTAAAAATATGTAAAGACATTACCCTGCTTAGCAACAAAGAGTTCTGCTGGCAGAGCAGAAACTGTGAGGAATCTCTGAAATGTGAGGCCAAAATGGGATTATATTTAAAAAAGGATTCATAGGGCAGGATCTGAACCGGAGAACAGAGCTGCAGAAGATGTGGTCGAACATCCCAGAGGGGATAGAAATGCGAGGGGCTGAGGACACTGACAGGTTATTGGTTTTGTGCTGCAGTGGAGGTAGCTAGGGAAGTAGAACCCAAGCCATCATGCATCTTTCCAAACCCTCTGGCTTCCCAGTTTAGCAAGTCAGCTGCCATGATTGAGACATCTTAGGTCAGACAGACAGAGGAATGCCCAAGGTGGATGGGGGTGCTCAGGAAGAATCACTACCACCAAGAAGACCACCTGCTTGAGCATCCCAAAGAGTGACACATCCCACCCTCCCCTCACTCTCTCTGCATAGAATGTGGATATGGTTAAGGAACTACAAGTAACAAAAGTTCCTTCCCTTCCCTCCCTCAAGACGACAGTGCTAACAAATCCGTAGACAATCTAACAAGTAATCTTACACACCAAGATGAGTACCCAATCCAGATTCACTGAACCCATGGAGATACCAACACCATGAAATAGAAAAGATAATCTCAAAAAGTGGAAGAATGTAAATCTAAAGATACAGAACCAACAGAACCGTTAGCTCAGGACTTTAAAACGAGTGTAATTAATATTCTCAGAGCTATTGCATACATGAAAGAAGAACAGATATTCATGAAAAAAGAGTCAAATAGAGTTCTTCCAAAAAGAAAAGCACAGTTGTTGAAACCAAGATGAAGAACTTCATAGAGATTTAACTCTGGAGGATTCAGGGCAGCCTTCTTAGACTCTGCCAGCTCTCAGCTGTGAGATCATTCCTGGCAGGAGAAACAGTAAGGATGAAAGTAAAGAACCGCAGAAAAGTATTTTGTGGTTTTTAAGGAACCATAATAAACTCAGAGTAGCTACAGCAGACAATACACAGGGAAGGCTTCTTTTTATTCTGCTTTTCGTTATGGCAGTAGCCATGAAATGCATTGCAATGAAAGTGCTCACAACCACCAGCCATGAATCACAATGCAGTGAAAGTGTCCACCTATGAGTACAAATACATAAGGTGGGCATTAGCAACTAATATGTTTCATTTTACTCTTTATCTCCTATCATCTGTGGCAGATTGCATTTTCCAAAGATGGTCGTCACAATACCTCCCCAACTCATATGCTCTTTTTATAATATGAAGTTGACAATTCTCCCATCTGGTGGTGGTATCTGTGTCCTGTATTGCAGAGCCCTCGCAGATCTTTGTGATTGCTCTCACCAACACAGTAGGGCAGAAAAGATGCTTTGTGAATTCCATGGCTAGATCAGAAGCTGCCAGGCAATTCTGCTGGCTTTTTTGGAATGCCAGCTCTTGGAACTCAGCTGCCATGTTGTGGGGAAGCCCAGTCTACAGACAGAGGCCATGTGTAGATGTTCCACCTGACCGTCCCAGCTGACAGTCTAGCTGGTGGCCACCATCAACTACCAGATATGTGAGTAAAGAAAGTTCAAGATGACATCTGCCCCAGCCACTGTTTGACTGTAACTGCATAAGAAATCCCCAGTGAGGGGCGCCTGGGTGGCGCAGTCGGTTAAGCGTCCGACTTCAGCCAGGTCACGATCTCGCGGTCCGTGAGTTCGAGCCCCGCGTCGGGCTCTGGGCTGATGGCTCGGAGCCTGGAGCCTGTTTCCGATTCTGTGTCTCCCTCTCTCTGCCCCTCCCCCATTCATGCTCTGTCTCTCTCTGTCCCAAAAATAAATAAACGTTGAAAAAAAAAAAAAAAAGAAATCCCCAGTGAGTATCACCCAGCCGGGAAGAGTCAACCTCTAGAACTATGGGTGACAATAAAGTGCTTGTTTTTGTTTCAAGCTGCTGACTTGTGAGGCTAATTCAGTACACAGCAACACATTAAAAAACATCTTAGTTTGTAGATCTGAAAATATGAGATTTGCATTTCTTTAAAATAACATCCGTTTTCAACTTCACGGGAAATTAAATGAGATGAAATTTAATCTTCAGTCCCTAACATGTGCGACAGCTGGAACCGCGAGAAGAAAAACAGGATTCTCACCCCTTGACTCAGTGTTATCACCACCACCAGTAGTGGGTAGGCTGAGACGTGCAGAGAAAAAAAGGGGACAGGGCAAGGGATGTGGACACAGAACCAACAAGGAATGGTGGGTTCTTCTTTCAGCTGAATATTTCTAAACCACTGGGCAAGAAGAAGGTTTTGTATGGGGATTTCTGGACTTGGAGTTCTGGCTGTGTGATCCTGGGTAAGTAATTTAACCTCCCTGGCCCTCCCTTTCCCAACTAAAAAGTGAGGGGAATAATAGTTATTTCACAGAGAGTGCCCACCATCAAAAATATCTGGGGAAAATGAACACGCAAGGATACAGAAGTTAGAGATATTAGGCCAAGGTGGGTGGCAAACCTTTTGTTTTATCTCAGGATGGATGAGAACTTGGGATGTCTCAGACTGACTCCTTTTGGACATGCCTCTCTCTGAGCTTGCTGGGCACCCCACTGCTACATGCGTCCGGCTACCACTACCCCTGGTGATGATTCCTGAATCCCCATCCCAAACACCTAAGGCCCCATAGCAGTTACACACCATACTTATTACTCAGAGTTTGGAGCAAAGGTTTTGTGGGAACTCCTAACTCATAACATGCTTCATTCCTGCTGGTTCCCTTAGAGTAGTTCTACATGAAATACGCACCCGAGCACCTCTCTAGACCAAGCCACCATTGTCTCCTATCTGGGTCCTCCTACCAAGATGCTTCATGTCCTCCCCCGACTTCTAACCCATTTAACCACTCACAAGTTTGAGTAATCTTTATTATACACCTGCTATCACAACACTCCCTGTTTGAATTCCTATAATCAGTTCCCAGTGTCACTTTCAGGTAAACTCAAAATGCACACCATGTACGATGTGGTCACGCACGACCAACAGTTGCCCACCTCGCCAGCCCCTGGTTCCCTGTCACTCTCCACCACCCACACTCCGCCCAGCCACACTAGCCCATATTGGGACCTTCTCACACACAGGTCATGTCCCTACTCAGAGCCTTCACACATATTCTCCCCTTTTGCTTAGAATGCTCTCTCGTCTCCTGATTTCTGGTTGATCTTTGGGGACTCATAGCTATTTTTCTAGGGAAGACTTTCTTGAGCCTCCTCCCCTGCATAAATCTGGCCCTCCCCAAATAGTAAAGATGACCATTATAACAGTAACAACAACCTTTCTCTCTGTAATCGCGCTTTATAAAAATATATTTCCTTGAATGAGTATTTAACCGATGCCCATGTCCTCCCCTAAACATGCAGTGACCAAATCTAATTTGCTTACTGGGTCAAGGCCGGTGCCCAGCACAATGCCTGGCCCACAGTAACCACTCAGGACATGTTTCTGGATGGAAAAAAAAAAAGCTAAATGTTACTCTGATGGACTCTGCAACTCCACTGGGTGTCTCCTGAAACAGGAATAACTTTGCATGTGAAAAGGAACCT
The DNA here is from genome assembly GCF_022079265.1 of Lynx rufus. Classification (NCBI taxonomy): domain Eukaryota; kingdom Metazoa; phylum Chordata; class Mammalia; order Carnivora; family Felidae; genus Lynx; species Lynx rufus. The sequence goes on from NW_025814838.1 coordinate 14,135,317, forward strand.
GGTCCCCAAACCTGCTTCCTGAGATGTTGAATTTTGCATTCTAGACAGTGCTCTGTGCCATGCTCGTGATTTTGAATCCGTAAGGATGGCTCAGTCTGTTTTCCATTTCCAAACATTTGGTTGTTAGGGGTCTCCTCTGGTCAGTTCATCTTTTTTACTCTGAGAACACAGATCAGCCTATGGACAGGCTGCCTCTGGGTTAGGTGTCCTCCGACCCTGGTCCAAACTTCCGTGGCCTGGAAATAGGTCAAGCTAGCTCATGCTTGTCTGGACACTGCCTCATCATCTTCTGTTCCCTGGGCAGTGTTGCTAGGCTCAAATGTGGCTGCTCTGTAAGGCCCCATAGACCCATGGCAGGAGGCTGGCTTCTAGGCTCCGCATTCCCAGGCCCCTGGCACAGACCAAGGCATGGGGGCGGGAAGTTGTCTGTGTTGCTCAGGACAAGGAGGGCTCCCCCAGCGTCTCAGAGCTCTATGACTCTGCCAAATAGCCAAGTGGTTAAATGTTGAGGGCTGTAAATGAGGCTCATCTGTCAGCCGTGGGCGGGCAGCGGCTCCATCTGCTGTGTCAGGAGCCTGGAGGGCGATTGGAGGAAGCAACTTGTAAGCGTGAGGCCCAAGATGGGAAGGGAGAAACTTCCTCAGGAGACTGTAGAACGGGGGACCTTGAAGACTCTACCAGCCCCTTCAAAGTGTTCCGGATGAAAAACAAAAACGAGACCTGAAGAGGGGGTAGGCTTGGCCACCATCACTCAGCAAATATGCATCAGTGCCGGATGAGAGTCAATGCTCCGGGATTTTAGACCGCATCCCTCCCCACATAGACACACCTGACCCAACTCACACCCAGTCCACAGGGGGAGGAGATGCTCTGAGCCACTTGAGGATAAAATATCCCAGTTCTCCTCTCTGTGCTCACATTTCTTCTTCAAGAGTCTCTTTGGACCTCTAGAAGCTCAGAATAGACCTGATCACATTGATTCATCCATTCGATAGATATTTTTGGAGTGCCTCTATATGCAAGGCATCGGGAATTTATCAGTGAAAAAAAAAATGGACCTCGTTCCTGCCTCTGGGAACTCATAGTCTAGTGGGAAAGAGAGAGAGTAGGCAGAAGAAAATCACATGAATATATGTACAAGTTACATCCGTTCTTTTAAGGAAAAGTATTGGGCACGAGTTGTGCCAATGCATGTGGCGTGGGATGGTATGCAGAACTGATGGCCATGTCCCTGTCCCCCCCGCCCCGATACTTCTTTTAATACAGTGACCCTTCCCCATTGGTCAGATGGCCACAGTGCAGCCAGAGTCTCGATGGAGAGTTTGCACAATGGACTCAGACAACCAAAGAGTCAGATGCCAGGTTTTTGAGCTTCGAAACATGGTATTGATAAGGACGAGCATTTGCTGAGCTGTGTTGTCTCTGGTGCAGAAGCTAAGAGGAATCCCAGGTCCTAGAAAAAGCTAGGTAAGAGAATAATTTGAGTGAGCTGTCATTGGTGTGGGGCGGGGTCCTGTACGCTGCTCGTGGTGGAAATAAAATACGGATCTCTACAACTCAGACCTCCAAGCAGATCTAGAGTTTGGCCCCAGATCAGAGATCCTCCTGGCTGGTGACTGAGCAGGGAAAAGGAAATGCAGAAAGAATCAGGTTTTCCCCAGTCAGCAAATGAGGAGGCTCCCAGCCCCGGGTCCTCAAAGATCAAAGGCTGGCAAGCAGTCTATAAATGGAGTTGTGAGTCCCCCCCAGCCTCGGAGTAACTACATGGATGAATAACACCGAGTCAACATCAGGGCTTAGCTATTGTCTCTAAAAGAGATTAAAAATGGGGAGAAGAGAGGAGATGTGGGTGATCCAAGAGCTGCAGCCCTAGAAGGCCATTATCTGTCTTGAGCCTTCAGCCCACCCTACCACCCACTCCTCCGTGTGAGGTTATAGTATAACAATAAGCCTGCAATTATATTTTACTTGTGAAAAAAAAAATAATGGTGAGTCAAACACCAGCTCGCAGATGTAATGGGTACCACTAGTTATGTCAGTGGGAGGGGGCCAAGTCTTGGGCTAAATTGAGAACCCCCGCTGTGGGTCCACATTCATAAGCCTGCCTGGCTGCCCGAGGCCACACTCCCTGTGCCTGTGAATAGCACCTGGCCCTGGGAAGGCGTGGGACCACCAGACACAGGGGGTACCGGTCAAGATCTGGGTCCTGAAGGGAGACTGTGGCACTCTGGACAGACCCTGAGGTCAAGACGACAAACAGGCACAGAGCAGCGGGCCTGGCACGGACCGTAGGACCAGAGACCGAAGGAGAACACAGGCACCTGTGCTAATGTGAGGACAGGCGCCTTATGTGGGCCACAGACCAAAGCAGGTGACAAGTGCAGGCCAGACTTGTGCCTCCAAAGTGCCTGGACCCTGGGCCAGCCCCTGTGAATTTAGATGCAGTCGTGGGCACGAACAGGGAAGCAGAATAAGTTGAGTAAGGAAATCTTGTTTGGCCGATGTAAGTCTTTAACATTAGGCCAAATATGAACATAAAGCAGAGACTAAGCCAAATTATAAATAACATTTTACATATATATATGAAAACAAATATTAATACATAAATACAAACATGTGATAAAGATAAATGTAAATACATATCATATAAATGTTATATATGCACAATATAAGTATATGTAAGTTATAAATCTGTAAACAAATAAACATACTTATAAACAATATATGTAACATATAATAGAAACATAAATATACAAGTTACAAATATAAAAATTAAACATATATAAATATATATTATAAATATAAATATAATATATATCTATATAACATATATAAATATATATTATAAATATAAATATATATTTATATAACATATATAAATATATATTTATATATCCATATATACCTATAATATATATTTATATATCCATATATATCTATATTCATACACACACACACATGCATATATAAAGTTACATTCAGAGAGGGCAAGAACGAGAATATACGTAGGTTCAAATCCCAGTTATGCCCTTGATAGCCACATGCTCTGGGCCTGGTTATTTGCTCCCTCTGGCTTGGTCTCCTCATATGTGATGTTCTAACCCAAGTGGGGCTGCCTACCACCCTTGGAAAGGTGAGCAAGTCTGGGACAGCCCATTGTCTTTTTTTTTTTTTTTAATGTTTATTCATCTTTTTGAGAGACAAGAGGGAGGACAAATGGGGGAGGGGCAGAGAGAGACACACACACAGAATCCAAAGCAGGCTCCAGGGTGTGAGCTGACAGCACAGAGCCTGACGTGGGGCTTGAATCCAAGAACTGTGAGATCATGACCTGAGACGAAGGAGGCCGCTTAATCAAGTAAGCCAGCCAGGCGCCCCTGGGAGAGGCCATTTTCTAATGGTCAGGTGATAAAGGGAAAGCTGCCAGCACTGTAGCTAAATGCCCTGCGGTGTGTGGGGTCCCAACACGGGTACTCATCCCCCCAACATGCTGACAGAGCCCCTGCTGAGAAACACCGCAACTCCCCAAGTCCCTTTAAGACCAGCAGGGGAGTTACCTGTAAGCAGCCCTGCCTCTCTCATGGGTTACACTGAACCCTCACCTTCTTCCAGGCAGGCAATGTGAGGGAGCCAGAGTCCATGCCTCTCTCAGAGCCTGCCCCTCAGCATGTCCCATGCAGATCCCAGAACGTTCCAAGAGTCTCCTAAGTACTTGTACCCCCCATTCTCTCCTTCACTGCTCACGGCATCCCCAGACATGGGAAGAATCGCCTCCCTCTTGGGCACGGGAAAAGTGGAGCCCCGACACAGACAGAATGCCACAGGAAGATCTGGAACCCGAGCTCAGATCATGTCACTCCAAATCTGAGTCCCACCGGGTGCCCCAGGCTGAGCACCAGAACCCCGTCGTGGATTTCCCAGGTCTTCATCTAGGTCTGTCACCAGTGTCAGGAAGCCAAGGACAGTGGGGCAAGCTTTCTCCCCGCAGGAGGGGTCTTTGTTTCCCTGAGTCAGAGCTGCCTCCATCCACAAGTGGTAAGCGAATCTACTCGACTGCTTTGTACCTCTCACATTCCCACAGGGCTTCCTGGCTCCATGAGCAGGAAGAAAGAAGGACCCCGAGCACCATGTTCATATAAAAACAGCTTCTCCTTTCCATGCCTTTCCTCCTCCAAGGGCCCGCCATCCACCTACTGCTCCGATCAAAGCCCCAGGCTTCCTCCTGGACACCATCACCATATGCCCCATATGCCCCAATAACTGACTGAGTCCCACTAATTCTTTCTTATAAACATCCCTCAAGTTTCATGGCACCCATCCCTGCGTCAGTTCTATTTCCACGTCCCCTGCCCCGATCCAGGCCACCAACACCTTTCCTAGGACCACCGCCCAGTTAAGAGTAACAGCTCCCGTAGACTCACAGCCCTTTAACTCCCACGGGTTGCTCAAGGATCATGGCAGTGATGGAGCGGAGCTTCTAGGAGATTTTCAGTTGCAGGAGGAGGAGGAGGAGGTGAAAGAAGAAGAGAATTTCTGTCTACTCAGAACCTAGCATGAAGCGGAGCCCCAAGGAAGTCATTTGTTGTTGGTAAACAAATAGGAGGCTGGAAGTTGTCACATGAGAAGGCCCCACAATGAAAACAACAAAAATGAAACCAGGCAGGCATCGAATACTGCGTTTTGCAAACGGATACAGGCTGGAGGCACAGAATCACAAATGTAGAGCTAGAAAGGACTTTGGAAATCACCCACTCCAGTCTCTTGTTTTACGGTGGAGGGGAAAGGCCCAGTGAGGTGACGACATACTTAGGGCCACACCGTGAGCCGGCTTTTGGGCTCTGCCATGACTCTGGCTCCCCACTCAGTGTGCGGTCTCCCCGAATATCTTTTTCCCATTTCCTTTTCTCATCTATGTCTTTTTGCCTTTTAAGACTCAGTACGGCCATCACCTCCTCCAGGAAGTCTTCCCTGAACTCCCTAGCTGGGTTAAATGCCCTACTCCCTTTGCCCTGACAGCCTTCTAAGCTTCCTCTGGCATAGAATCCACTTAGCAAACTCAGTTGTACTTGCTGAACATTTCATTCACCTTTTATGCTAGACCACAGCTTCTTTGTCTCGGCACGAGATCCCATCTTGGGCTGGATCATTCTTTGCTCGGGTGCGGGGTGGGGGTGGGGGGTGGCTGTCCTGTGTACTGTGGGATGTTTAGCGGCATCCCTGGCCTCTACTCACTAGACGCCCATCACCCATCCCCCTAAAGTTGTGACGACCAAAATGTCTCCAGAACTTACCAACTGTCCCTGGGGTTGAGGAGCAGGGGCATAACAGTAAAAACACCTCCAGATGAGAGGAGTGATCTAGGCTGTGACATGTGTCAAGGCAGAGGCCATGTCCTCCCGTTCTCTACATTACACTCCTACCGTGCAGCACAGGGCATGAAACACGGCGAACATACAATAAACTGCATCTATACTTAGGACATGCATATGTGGGGCGTGACTGTGTGTACGTGTGTGCACACACACATGTACATGCCATCCCCATATTGTCGTTTCCAAAATAAACTGTCCAAAACTCCAACATTTTTTGCTCTTTTGGGATGCGCTCAACACGGCTGTGTTTATACTGCCTTGTTAAAGTAAGAGTAAGAGGAACTGTCGGAGCTAATCGGAATTTAACGTTTTGTTTCTGGATTGGTAATTGTGTGTGTGTGTGTGTGTGTGTGTGTGTGTGTGTGTGTGTGAGAGAGAGAGAGAGAGAGAGAGAGAGAGAGAGAGAGAGAGAGATCTTGACTAACAGTTCCCTCTCAAACAAAAGACCCTTGGAGAAGAAAATGAATTTTCAGTGAAACAAGAAAACCCTTTCTCCATTCCCGAATAAAGACATTATTGGGTCATTAAAGCGTGGCTCTCTGTTCAGTTGCTAATGTACTGGTCTTTACTCTGGAACACATGGCAATCACAAGGAAGAATTTTTACTTACTGCCAGATGAACAGATCGGGAAGTAAGATATTATGGAACGTGCCATTAGGTGGCAGATAAGTAATTAGGTGACAAGCAAAATATATTATTCAGCATTTCAAAATATTTCCACTTCATCTCCCATTCATTAAAACCCACCTCCTCTCTAATGGACCTGCCAGGAATTTACTTCAAGATTATTTACCAAAAAAAAAAAAAAAAAAAAAAGGAAAGAAAGAAAAAAGAAAAAGAGAAGAGGAAAAAGAAAAAGAAACCATCAGGATTAGTGAATTGTGATTAAGTCGTAGGATTGTTTTTAACACTTGTCTATGAGTCTGAAGAGACAGACAGGAGAAAACAGGCTCAGATTGTCGCTGGCAGGCTGGAAGATCGCTGTTCTTGCCAGCATGAAGGTGATAGTGAGGTGACGGTGTTTTCATTATTATTTCACAAAAAGGAAGAAAAAGAGGACGGAGGGGCCGTGGACGGTGCCACGAGAAGGGAAAACAGTCAAAACCATGAACAAGATGATGGTGCATCTACACAGAGGCTCCGCACAATGATCTGACACGGTAACTAATGGCTGGGCTTGGTAACAAATTCCCCAATCAGCAAGTTACCCGGCTTCCTTGAAGCCACCTGCATGTTTAATCAAGGGCCCCTTACGCACATCCGGCCATAGAGAGGCACAGGTGTGACAACTGGGGCTTCCCACACTCGCGGGTTATCTCTGCAGAACCAGGCATAAGGCTAGCCCCCATTTCACACTCATTGATTAATCGATTTAATAAGTGCAGTAAGCTGGATGCCCAGTTGGCTGAGTCGGTTACGCATCTGACTCTTGATTTACACTGAGGTCATGATCACAGTTCGTGAGTTCGAGCCCCACGTCAGGCTCCGCACGGTATCAGCTCAGAGCCCACTCAGAAATCTCTCTCTTTCTCTCTAAATAAATAAACTTTAAAAAATTGCAATAAGCAGAGTACTTAGTGTGTTGTTGTTTTTAAAGAGCCTTAAGTGTCCTAATATTTAAAAGAAGCAGAATATATCTTTTGGTTAGTAGGTTGTTTCCCGCACCCCCCCCACCCCCCACTGGAGGTATTAGCTTGATGAAGGCAGAAGAATGGAGGGAACAAGGGACACAGAGAGAAGAAGAGGAGGAAGAGGAAGGTGGAGTGGGGGGAGGAGGGAGGGAGGAAGGGAGGAAGGGAGGAAGGAAGGAAGGGAGGGAGGGAGGGAGGGAGGGAGGGAGGGAGGGGAGGGAGGGAGGGAGGCTGGAAGGAAGAAAAAGAGAAAGAGATCAGGAAAGGAAAGTATCTTCCCTAAGACCTACCAACCACTAACAGAAGCATATGCACTTGGATTACTCCACATAATAGTTACTGTAAAACTAGAGGCAGGTCCCATTACTAGCTTCATTTAATCCACGTGGAATGGGTCAGAGAGAGAAAACCATTCCTTCAGCGGCACGGAGTTAATGTTGCATCTTTAATTACTGCACTGTCTGTGTGTGTGTGCACACATATTCAGAAAATGATCATGTCACCTCCTAAAATGCTCCTATGGTTTTCTAGTCTCTTAGGGTAAAAGGTGACAGTCCTGCACAGCTCCGCCCATCTGTCCCCCCTTCCACCCCTCCTCCCACACCCCCCTTTCAGCCACCTGGCCTCTTTTCCATTCTCCACGTTTGTTTTTTTGCTCCTACAGCAGGACATTTGCCAATCCGGTTTCCTCATCAAGGAAGACCCCCATTCACCTGGTAAAGCCCCCTCCCTTCCTGCCTTTCACCTTCAGAGGGAGCCTTGCCTGCCGCTCCCTGACAACATCTTGGAGGGTCATTCCCTCTCTCGGCACTGCATACCTCCTTCATCCATTACATCTGCCCCATTTGCAATTTCTCACCAGCCTCAGAGATCTACTGATGAGCACACAGCCCCTCTGTTACGCTAGAAGCATCTGAGTTCAGGACTGCTCCATCCGCCACTATAGCCCCTGCCCGGTTTATGGCGTGGCCAGTAGCTCGATAGATATTTACTATAGGGCTGAATATATATTGATGATAAATGTGAATATGAATGAGTATATTTAAGCGGCTATATTTTTAAGCACATGGGCAAGAATCAGAACCAGATTATAATGCCAGCCAGAGACCCAGTGCATCTCAGGAAAGCCCTGAGAGAACAGGGTGATTCAGGGCTGGGACGCAGAGCATAAGTTTCCACCCAGAGCAATCATCCATCATCATTAGTTTTGGGGGGGAGGCTGGAGACTGGCCTACAAAGACTACATTACTCTCTGACTTCTGGCCCAGGCCGCTCGTAATTAATTCAGAAATCCAAAGCCAGGAATCTGATGAAATGTTTTGGTTTTGTTTTTGTGTTTCCCCCCCTTTAAAAAGGATGGATCAGCTGCTCGGCATTTTTCATAAATTCTTCATCCAGAGCTGCATTTTTCCATCCACATTTCACATTAAGGATTCTTTATGAAAATGGCTTTATAAGAGAGGAATTTAATGAGATTATGATTTTTTTTAAACTTTCTCTCTCTAATTAATACCCCAGAGAGGGACATTTTTCCTAACATAATGGCCTTCCAGTGTTAAACAGGGCTTTAATATTATGGTAAAATATGTTAACTTTCCTGGCACTATGACCCAACTGATGAAATGAAAAGGAGTACATCTGTCTTCCCAGAGCTTCTGCCACGGCAAATGGGGTTGTTTTCGGCATTTTCATAATGAACTAATCAACTGCTTATTCACTAATTGCATCTACATTAGAAACTTATTACCCTGGAAAAGGGCTGCCCTGCAATTGACCTTCCAACTAGAGTTGGGTGCGGTGAGGGTCATGGCACCTGTAAGACAGAGAAATGGCCGAACCCCTCACAGCGTGCCTCTCTTCTCCGAAACAGGTATGAGGTCCTCCGTGGGGTCCCCATAGGTGAGGAGTTGGAAACCCAGAACCTGGAAGATGCTTCCACTTTGCTAGGTAGGGTCTGTGCCTCAGTAGGTTTCCATGTAATTAATAAGGTGACAAAATGACAACTACAATGGTGACCATCACTCATTGAGCATGGTGTTAGTGCCAGGCACAACGCACATACAAATGCCAATTTCACGTCAACTCTATAGGCAGGTATCGATGCTCACTCTTAGTGGTGAAGAACCTGGGGCCCAGACAGGTGATGGCATTTGCCCAAAGCCACACAGCCAATCAATGGCACAAGGGGATGGGAATCATGCCCTTCTAATTTCATATCTTGGGCTCCAAGGTTCTCAGGAGATGCTGGAAAAAAAAAACCCAGAAACCTGGTGCTGATGAGATCCAGAGCAAACCCAAGACCACTAGCAGCTTCTAAGCTGTCAATGCTTCCGGGACAGCTTTCTCCACGGCAGCGGACCATGGCCTCTCCAAAGGCTCCCTCTTCTCTTTCATGGCATCACATGGACAGGAGGTGCTTGGCAGTTTACCACACCTGGGCACACAGGAAGACTATGTTTCCCAGACTCCTTTGCAGGTAAGATTAGGACCATGTGATGAAACGCTGACCAACAGAATGCTGGCAGAAGTGATGTAAGCCACTTCCAGGCCACTGCTGTGGCAATTTTAAATGCCATATGTGTGGGTGGATTGCCGCAAAACGGAAGTGGCCTGCCCGGTATGCTGCAGGGTTGTGTAAATATGAAATAAAGTTAAGCTGCTGAGTTTCCAGGTTTATTCATCACTGTTGCACAGCCTAGCCTCACTTAATTAGAGCCCCTCTCAGAGAGTGACCATATGTCTCTAGGTCACCTTTCTGCATTCAATCAACAGACTTTATTAAACACCTCCTGTATGCAAGACACCAGATGGTTAATTTGATGTGTCAACTAGACTGGACCCCAAGATTCCCAGACATCTGATCAAACGTTATCCTAAGTGTTTCTGTGAGGGTGTTACTAGATGAGACTAACATTTGAATCCGTAAACTCAGTATAAAGCAGATCATCCTTCCCAGTGTAGTGAGCCTCATCCAACTGACTGAAGACCTGTAAAGGACAAAAGGCAGAGTAAGATGGGACTTCATCTGCCTGATACTTGAGCTGAGACATTTGTATTTTTCTGCCTTTAGACTCAAACAGGAAAATCAACCCTTCTTGGGTCTTGCGCTTACTGGCTTTTGAACTAGAACTACCACTAGATAGATAAGATATTGATATCTTACATATGTGTGTGTGTGTGTGTGTATATCTTACATATATATATATATAGTTGATGTATCTCCTATTGTTTTTGGTTCTCTAAAACACCTTCAAAGAATCAGGTGGGGGAAGACAGATAACAAGACAAATGAACACACAAATTTAATTATAATCTCTGGTACTTCCCATGAAGGAAGTCAACAAGTGTGCTTACACAGAAATATAGGGGGGTGAGGAAAGGGCTCTCTGGGAAGATAACATTGTTTTAAAGTATAGGTTTTGTTATTAGGTATCGCATGGCCAACAGATCAGGAGATCAGAAAACCCTTCACCATTGAAATGATAGCTTACATACTCACAGATCCCAAGAGGACGGGGCACCCCATGCCATGGGGGGGGGGGGGGTGGGTCACAAGGGGAAGGATCAGGGTGAGTCAGGAGGCAGAGGGACGTGCAGGGGGGGGGGAATATGGACAAGAGTGGTGGTTTCTATGGTCAGCAGGGGTGGGAATCGTTACTTTGAATGATTCTGGTAGGCTCTGGAACCCACAAGCCATCCTAGTTGTCCAATACCTAAACCTGGGTGATTCAGATGGAATAACAGTGATTGGCCTGGGGTGTCAGAACTGGATAAGAAAGGTAGCTGGGGGTATGGGCTCTGGGTTGGATGGTGTGCATATGAAAGGCCTTACCATCTGTAGGAACTGGCTAACCCTGGGATGGGCAGTCCCACCAGGGTCCAGCAAGACCACAAGATGTCAAAGCATCAAGTATAGAAATCAGAAAACACGGTCATTACAGACAGGTGAATGAGACCTGAGTGATGGCAAGCCAATAGCCATGGAAGAGCCAGAAGTCATACTCAAAGCAGACAGAGCAGCACAGGAAATCTATGAAATTAAACAAAGAAAAGAGTGTCCAGGAACGAAGGGAGTAGGCAACTGTGCCAAATCCTCAGAAGTAGAGTAAAATAAGAACAGGGAAACATTCTTCTGACAACAACAAAAGTCTTGGTAGAATACTCTACCCACAGCTTTCTCTGCTTCCCTATTCCCTCCATCATGATCTGGCTCACCAGGGGCTTTTCCACTCATCGCATCCAATGACTTTTCCTTTGCCCTCATTTTGACAGCTTCTCTGCAACATTTGGGGGACATGCTGGGGACAGAGCAGTAGATAAAAGAGACAAAAAGACCTGCCCTTGTGGGGCTGACATGCTAGTGTAGGAGAAAGGCAGCACAAGAGACAAGTGTATAACGTCAGTTACGGGGGCTATGGAGAAAGTAAAGGAAGAAAAGAGACAGGAAATGGGGAGGGAGAGGGGAAAGGGGTTTTCCTAGAAGAAGTGGCCAGGAAAGTCCTCTCCAATCCTGCCTTGTCAGCCATGCTAAAGAGCATGCCCCTGATCCCATGGCAAAGGGGATGTTCTAAGACCGTTAAGCAGGGACATAGGTGCCTTGACCATATGTTTTATCAAGAGGGCTGTGACGTGAAGGATACGTTGGCTAGTGTCACAGAGACAGAGCTGGAGGGTGCTCTGGCCAGAAGGAACAAGCAGATCAGAAGCCCAGAAGCATGAAAGCACTGTTAGTAATCTGACAGCTGCAGTTGGGAGGAGGGCTTGGAGAAAACCCACAATCCTGGACAAGGCCCTTCATGCCTCAGGACCTGGCATGTCGCAAGGTTATGCAATGAGAGATCAGAAAACTGACAGTTGCAAGATCAAAGACAGCATATATAAAATCCCAAGCACGGTCTCCTGCTAAACAGCAGGCATTAACAAATGATCGCTATGATTACGCGAATGACTTCCCACTGAGAATTCTGTGGCTGGGGACTCACGGACTCCGGACTCTGAGTGGCGGATAATATCTGCCATTTTCTTTTAAAGGCTATACCGAGCCCACCTTGTGGGGCCAAAGCTGTTTCTTGGGCCCAATTTAAAAGCTCCCTACTGTTTTTATAAAGATCTGTTGACATGATTTATTGGGAATTCTGTCCATTAACATTTTTAAGGGCTCAATAGGTCCCCCGACTACCCTCGCAAATTAATCTTAATAAATTCACAGCGGAAAGCACTCTGCTTGCCTATCAGCATATGATAATGTGTCCAGTCTCCTGCCCATTATGGAAAGGGACGTTGTATGTGAAGCTGTGAACCTCCTGAAGACAGAGAAGAAAGACAGGGCAAAGTGCCTTCTCTACTCATGTTCAGAGGACTCTCTGCCTCAGCCTCAGTTTCCCCATCCATGCAGTGGGATAGGAAATCTAACAGAAAGTTTCCTAAGCTTATGACACTTGTATGGTTTTTGCCAAATTTGCCTGTTTACTACATACTTAACTAATTAAATAGTGTTTATTAAATAGTTCTTCTTAAACTCAGGTCTGATATCACTACCTTTGCTTCATTCTAAGCAGTAGCACCTATAAAATTGCAAATTCGATGTGTTAGTTATATTTTTCTAATAAATTACTGAAGTTACAATAAATTCAATTATGTACTCCCTGAAGTCCTCTTTTTTTATTATTTTTAAAATGTTTATTTCTTTGTTTTTGAGATAGAGTGTGAGCAGGTGAGGGGCAGAGAGAACGAGGGAGAGAGAGAATCCCAAGCAAGCTCTGTGCTGTCAACGCAGAGCCCAACATGGGGCTCAAACTCACAAACTGTGAGATCATGATCTGAACTGAGATGGAGAGCTGAACGCTTAACTGACTCAGCCACCCAGTTGCCCCACCCTGAAATCCTCTTAAGTACAGCTAGGGATATGTATATTACACTGAGCCACTGTACTAGAGAGCAAGTTGTAGAAGATACAATTCCAGACTGCGAAATCTGACTGCCTGAATTCTTGTCCTGGTTCTCGGTGATTCGAAACATGCCATTTTAACTTCTGAGACTCAGTTGACTCATTTCAAAGACATACAGATGATAAGACTTAATAATTCAAATCTCTCTCCCTTTCTCCAAAAGAAAGAAAGAAACAAAGAAAGAAACAAAGAAAGGAAGAAGGGAAGGGAGGAAGGAAGGAAGGAAGGAAGGCACGCTGAGATTTTTTTTAAAAGACAGCAAATATATGAAGAGAACATTTGCAAGATGCGGAAAACATTAAGCAGCCTATTATATGTGGAATCTGAGTCCCTGAGGGAGAGGAGAAAGGAGGAGAAAAAACAAAAGTGTTTGAATAATCAATGGCCAAATATTTTCCAAATATTATAAAAACCAAGATGGTTAACAAATCACAAGCACAAGAAACATGAAGAAAACTATACTAAAGGCATATCATCACCAAACTGCTGAAAACCAATGATATACAGAAAATCTTAAGAACAGTAGGAAAAAAGGACCCATTACATACAGAGGAATCAGACAAGAATAATGGCAGATTTCTTAGCAGGTACGATGCACTCCAGAAGACAATCCATAGACAGAACATATTCTGGGCCATGAGATAAATCTCAACTATTTTAAAAGGATTCATATACAAAGTATATTCTGTGACCACATGGAATTAAAATAGGAACTGGTAACAGAAAATTATCAAAATACCCAAACATTTGGTAACTAAAATACACTTTTAAATAATCTAAGAATCAAAGAAAAGATCAAAAGGAAAGGAGAATGTAATTTGAACTGAACTGAAAACACAGCAAACCAAATGTGTGGGATGTAGCTAAAGTAGTATTTAGAGGATACTTTATAACATAAATGCTCACGGCAGAAGATCTCCAATGAACGGCTTCAGCTTCTATTTTAAGAAACATTTAAGGAAGAAATAATATGAATTACACAAAATATTTTCAAAAAAAAAAAAATGAAGAGGAGGGAATATTTTGCAACTCATTCTGTGAGGCCAGCATTACCAAACCAGACAAACACATGAAATAAAACTACAGACCAACGTCCATCAGAAACATAGCTGAAACATTTCTCACCAAATTTTAGCAAACCAAATGCAACAACACATAAAAATAAAATATTACGACCAGGTGTTAATGATCCCAGGAATTTAAGGTTAGTTTACCATTTGAAAACCAATCAATGTAATTCATAATATTAACAATATAAGAAAGAAGCCATATGATTACTTCAATGGATGCAGAAAAGTTATATTATAACGTCCAACATCTACTAATCCTATTTCAACAGACTTGGAATAGAGGAGAATTCCCCAAACTGATAATGGACATCATATTTAATGTTGAGATACCCAAAACTTTCCCCTAAGGTCAGGAGTAAGGTTAGACTATCCATTTACACTATTTAAGTCAGGATGTTACCGGAGGTTCCAGAAAGCACAATAAAGCAAGAAAAAAAATGCATTTTGGAAACAAAAACTTAAATTTGTCTTTATTTTCAGGTAACTTCATCATCTATGTAAAAGTTCTTTGGGATCTACCAAAAAACAAAACAAAACAAAACAAAACACAAGCAAACACTATTACAACTAATACATTATTCAGCAAGGTTGCAAGACATAAGATCAATATACAAAACTCAACTGTTTTTCTACAGAATAGTAATGAACTATGAGAAATAGAATGTGAAGAAAAATATCACATGGAATTGCATAACAGTATTAAATACTTAGAGATAAATCTGACAAAAGACGTGCAAGTCCTGTACACAAAAACTACAAAATCTTACTGAGAAAAAATTTAAAGGACCTAAAGGAATGGAATGGTACACTCTACTCATAGTTTGGAAGGCTCAATGCTGTTGTCAATTGACCCAAATTGATATATAGATTCAATGCAATCCCAATCAAAATCCAAGCAGATCTGTTTGCAGAAATAACCAGCTGATTCTAAAATTCATATGGAGGGGCCCCTGGGTGGCTTATGCAGTTAAGCATCCCACTCTTGGTGTCAGTTCAGGTCACGACCTCAGTCACAAGATCAAACCCCACGTTGGGCTCCAAGCTGAGCAGGGAGCCTGCTTCGGAGTCTCTTTCTCTCTCTGCCCCTCCACACCGTGTGCATGCTCTCTCGCTCTCAAAAAATTTAAAAATAAAATAAAATAAAATTGATATGGAAATTCAAAAGATCTGTAATAACCGAAGCAATTTTGAAAAGTAAAATAAAGTTGGCTCAGAGATATTAAGTAATTTTCCTGAGGTCAAGGGAAGATCATGCCTTTCTCCTCCCTTAAATGACATTTGGGATTTATTGCCTCTCTCCCTAGGACTTGTCCCAAACAAGGCTGCCTCTTTCCCTAGAACTTGGGACGTGTTCTAGGTAGGTACTTCCAAACACATCTTCTCATTTAACTCTTAGTATGACCCTAGAAGTTAAGCACTATAAGCTTTCTTTCATTTTATTTCCATTTTTATTACCATTTTTTATTGAAGTACAGTTGACACACAATGTTACATGAGTTCCAGGCATGTAACAAGCCTATCAGACGAGACATTATGCTACGCTCACCACAAGTATCTTCACCATCTGTCACCATACAACACCAGTACAATATCATTAACTATATTCCCTATGCTTTCTCTACCTTCCATGCCTATGACTTATGCGTTCCATAACTGGAAGCCTGTACCTCCCACTCCCCTTCACTCATTTTGCCCAATCCCTTCTGGCAACCATAAGTTTGTTCTCTGCATTTATGAGTCTGTTTCTGCTTTTTGCTCGTTTTGTTTTTTTAGATTCCACACATAAGTAAAATCATATGGTATTTGTCTCTCTCTGACTTCTTTCACTTAACATAATACCCTCGAGGTCCATCATATTGTCACAAAAGGCAAGATCTCATTATTTTTATGGCTGAGTAATATTCCATTATAATACACATATTATATATATATATATTATATGTGCATATAACATATATAAATATATAAATAAATATATAAACATATATATATAAATGACTTCTTCTTTATCCATTCACCTATCAGTGGACACTTAGGTTGCTTCCATACCTTGGCTATTATAAATAATGCTGCACTGAACATCTGACAAACTTCAACATCTGTTCATGATAACAACTCTCAGCAAAGGGGGTTTAGAGGAAACATACTTCGACATAATGAAGGCCCTCAGCTAACACCGCACTCCGTGGTCAGAAATGGAGAGCTTTTGCTCTAGAATCAGAAGCAAGACAAGGATGTCCACTCACCACTCTCAGCTTTCTTTGCAAACCATGAAACTGAGACTCAGGTCAATTAAGTGAATTGTTCAAGGCCGCTCAAGTTCTGTCCACATTCTTTTAAAACATGTTCTTTAAGAGAAGGATGTGGGCTGGTGTAGAAAACGTTTTAAATTAACACATTAAGAATTAAAGTTGAGGGGCACCTGGGTGGCTCAGTCGGCTAAGTGTCCAACTTCAACTCAGATCATGATCTCACTACTCATGATCTCACTACTCACTACTCATGAGAGTGAGCCCTGCCGTTGGGCTCTTTGCTGACAACTCAGAGCCTGGGGCCTGCTTCAGATTCTGTGTCTCCTAGCTCTCTTGGCCCCTCCCCTGATCACGTTCAGGCTCTCTCTCTCAAAAATAAACTTTTTTTTAAAAAAATAATTAAGGTTGAGGAGGGCCATCTTTTGATATGACGACTACTCTGAGGCAATAAAACAGTATCTATTCAAAACTACTTCCTCTTCTCTTATCAGTATTTGTTTTCATGTAAATGAAGACCTTAATTTGCTTTCCAGGGCACTAGAAACTGAAGTCTTTTTCAAGCGTTCTGACATCTACTTTGCTAACATTCTCTCCTGTTTTCTCTTAGCAGAGTGATCCCATACCTACATGGTAATAGCCACCTTCTATACCAAGAGAATTACAACAAAATCCTGTAAGGTACATTGTCAAGGCCCAGGAGTGGCCTAATTACTCATTTGCTATGTATTGATTCTATCACAGAAAAGAATTTGGACAAGCCTTGAATTTGTTTTAATGGAATTTGGTGTATCATTCCAGTAATCAGTCCCATGTATTAACAACGTGCACTGTGATGGATGCTAATGTAAGGTATAAAGGAACATCCTGGCCTTTCGGTTTCCTTGACAGCGCTATAGGAACCAGCAAATCTTATTTAATTTGTTCCTTAATGACTTCTATATCCGAACAAATAACTACTTTCGCTGTCTACCATGAAGGAATTATACTGTTCTGCACTAACTCATAAGTCTTAAAAATTCATACTTATTCCCCTTATTCTAGGTCCACCAGGAACCCAAGACTGACACATGTATTCCACATCTCCAAGGAAAAGCTCTCTCCCACCGCCTTCCAAACACCCACTCTTCTGGCTTTTACCAAACCTTATATTACCTACTTGAGAATGCTGGGGGTCATATGGGCTAATTCATCTACTGCCAGGCACATCTGAAATCCACCTGTGCCATCACATTTTCCCCTTCCCCAATATAAAGCCTCCAAGGAAACAAATCTTTAGAAACTTCCCATTTCTTGCACTGGTAAGAAAAATACCCAGAAATGGACTTTGCTTATAAGGGAGACTCTAAACTCTCCCACCCCAGCCAACCCAAAACTTTGTCTTGTACATGGCTGGCACCCAAAAGACCACTGTCTATAAAAGAGGCTGGAATATGCCAAGACAAGAAAAAACTGGTTCATCACTGCCTGGGTCCTGGTCATGGGTCTGGGCCAACACAGGTGAGACCCAAGAATGCTGGGACATAAAAATGCCTCTGAATACAGGAGTGATGACTCATATGGGCACATGTACCTCAATGTTTATAGCAAGACTCTCAACAATAGCCAAATTATGGAAAGAGCCCAAATGTCTATCAAATGACGAATGGATAAAGAAGATGTGGTCTATATATACAATGGAATACTACTTGGCAATGAGAAAGAATGTAATCTTGCCATTTGCAACAATGTGGATGGAAATGGAGGGTATTATGCTAAGTGAAGTAAATCAGTCAGAGAAAGACAGATATCATATATTTTCACTCTTATGTGGAATTTGAGAAACTTAACAGAAGACGATGGGTGACCGGAAGGGGAAAAATAGTTTCAGAGAATGAGGCAAACCATAAGAGACTCTCAAATACAGAAAATAAACAGGGTTGATGGGGGGGGGGGGAGGGAAGATGGGAGATGGGCATTGAGGAGGGCACTTGGGATGAGCACTGGGTGTTGTACATAAGTGATGAATCACGGAAATCTATTCCCAAAGCCACGAGCACAATGTATACGCTGTATGTTAGCTAACTTGACAATAAATTATATTTTTTAAAAAACGCCTTTCAGTTCATATGGAGGTGGCATCTTAGCTATAGAGAGACAGTCAAAGTTGAGATGGGAAAAGTACCCAAAGGGCTCAAATGAAAAAGATTAATTAACTGCTTCAGGAGCTGGTTATAAAGATGTCTCCAGATAGGTTAAGTGAAGTTGAGAGTACTTATCATGATGAATACTGAGTCATATACAGAATTGTTGAATCATTATACTGTACACCTGAAACTAATACAACACTGTATGTTAAAAAATTATACTTGACTAAAAGAGAGAATTTCCTTAGGAGTTTTAAAAAAAGAACACTGAGAAGGTGGTAGGGTCCAGGTCTATGTGGGGTTGTCCATATGGGCAGCTTAATCTGATGACGTAAAGGCCTGAACAGCGAGGGGAGACATCCTCAGTGATGTCACAAAGATTGACCACCAATGTAGCAAAACCCCTCCTCTCTTGACTTCTGATAATCCTTGGATGGTCTCCTTTTCCATGGATATCTCAGAAAGTCCTAGGCATCCTGGAGGCCCCCACAGCCTATAATTTTCTCTGCTCACAACTCCCTGGAGACATACAGGACAGAAAAGTCTAAGAATTTCTATGGCTCCTTTGAAATACATAGGTCTTTGGCTCTAACCAGGATCTGCCTTTTCCAGGAAATTTTAAAGTTTTGGCTCCAATGCCAACCTTTCAACGTCTCTTGCCATGGGAAACAGGACTAGGGAAAGACACCAGGGTCATTTCAACCCAACCTCTGCCCTGAGGCTGAGAATCCACTTGAATCCACTCGTTCCCTTGAAGCCAGCCAGTCTGAAAAGGAGAGTGTTGATTTCTCGCCTCCCCTGTCTCAGCCAGAGGCATCGGAATTAGGAGGCTTCAGGGAGACATCATCATTTCCCTCCTGTCAGAATGTTCTCAACGGAAGTATTCTAACAGATCTACGTGCATATGTAGGAGCTTATTAAATATTAGGTTCAGAGGGCCGTATCATTAAACTGAGCCCAAGGAGGTGTGAAAACCATCCCCAAAGAGCGCATACTAGAATTTTCTCATCAGACTTTGTTCCTCATATCCACTGCTTGGGGTTGGGCTACGTGACCCAACTTGCATTAGATGCACCCTACTGAAGCCATGTAGGACTCAATGGTCTGCTGCTTTTGGCTTCACAATTTTGCGGGAAATAACACTTGAAGGCGTCAGGACCACCTCTGCAACATAATACACAAATGAGAGAGGGATGTCAATCAACAAATGTCAACTTAAGTACCTCCTCCAGTGAACAGTACATTCTGGGCACAATTAATAACAGGCAGACATTAAGAAGTAGAAGACGCACGCTTGATTACAGAAAACCCAAGTTTACAAGCCAAGATAAAAAGTACTATTAACTGAACCCTGTATGCCATTGTCTCCTCCCTTTACTGTTCTCTAGCCGTGCTCATCCTGTACTTGTACCCAGAACACCTCAGCTCACATTTACCCAGGGCCTTGGGACACATTGTTCTCTTTACCTGGAACTCTCTCCCCTCCGAGGAACCTCCCACTGATATCCACACAAAGTTTCCTAAGCTTCCCTAGGGCCACTGTTTCAGAGTCTCCCTAGCCCTCACCCACTACAATATGGAATTATTTTACTTCTTGTTTATTTTCTCTCTCCTCTACTAGAATGGACATTCTCCTAGAGGAGATAGCATGTTTGTCTTCATATCCACTTTATCTCCACTGTCTGGTACCTAGTAGGCCCTCGGTGAATAACTGGAGGAGGAAGAACAGGAGTGAGAAAAAAAAGAAGATAATGGGCTACAGACATATTCATGGAAGAGAGAATTCTGGGGACTGGTTATAGAGAGCTTCACCGAAGGGACAGACCCGAACCTAGGATGTGGAGAAAGGACAAATGGTGTGGACATCTCCGTGAGCCTAGATTCTTGAAGTAGATTCTAGAAAAAGCGAAAGGATACAGGTATTCGTTGAGTGCATATGACACGCTAGATATGATGTCTAAGCACTCCGCAGGGTTTAACTCATGTAACCGTCTCAAGAATTCTTAGAGATGGGTGTTGTTTCCCCAAATCTACAGAGGAGGAATCAGTATTGTAGTTGACAGTGTTTGGCTGAGTTTTTGTCTTACTGTTTTTTTCAATCATCTTCACCCCCCTCTTCCTATGTTTGGGGGGCTCCCCATCTTATGAGTCTTGGAGAGACATGGAGTCTGGCTCCCTGCAGTTGGAAAGACTAGATACTTCCTTTCCTAGCCTCCCCTGCTGCTCAGGCAAGAACGTGTGACCTAGGCATGGCCACTCACTGGCTTCAGCCTCTTGATTTGGGAGCTCATGGCACAAGAAACAGGGATGGCGAAGAAGCCATCCTAGGAGGAGAAACACTGTGACGACATCCAGTGTCCTGGGGTGGCTACAGCAGGGTCCTCATAGGACACCTTCCGTGACACAGTGGTTCTGGCTACTGTGGTTCCCTCTGTCTCTGCTCATTTTCCAAGCTAGTCTCCTAGACACCCTGGAAATTCTATGAGCAACCTAATAACCTTCCAATAAATTCCTTTTCTGCTGGAATCATTCAGAGGAGGGTCCCTTTGCTTGTGACTAAGGGCTCGGGCCGATTCAACAGCCTTGGAGAAGACGACCAAGTTCCAGTCGGGGAGAAGCAGAGCTGGCATCTGGACGCTGGCCAGCCTGAAGGCAGAGCCCAGGCATTCCCCACTATGTCCACGCGGCTCTGAGGGGAAACACAGGAAGAACTCTGATCCTGTTTTATAGCTGAGGCACAGAGGAGAGAGGTAAGCCTAGAAGGGACTGGAGCCCGGGTTTGGGCCACAAACCCCTGGTTCTTTCTAGTGTACCAAAGTCATCCCCAACAGCACCACTTCCTGACATAAGGATCTTGTTTCAGACTAACTGAGGAGCCCACGTCAGAGGAAACGAGACCCTGGAGATGAGTAGAAGCAGAGGCACGGTGAGACCAGACAAGGAGACGGGTGAGGGCCCGCTGGACCCTGTGCAGCGATGTCTCAAAGTCTCATCTCCGAACAAGGTTCAAATCTGCGATCACCGCCAGGCCCGGGGAAACTGGAAGAGGGGATGAACGACAGTTTGGGGGACTTGGGGGTGGCCTCCCCGCCCTTTGGGGAACGGGGATGGAGAGTAAAGCAGGGAGGACAGCTGAGAGGCAGTGACCGTCAGCCAAGGGTAACACTGAGCCGCTCGGATCCTGTTTTCCTGTGTGCAAAATGTGGACAGTGCCATGAGCTGCACGGGCCTGCCTGAGAGAAATCGATGACAGCAATTTTAGAAACAACCGATAGCATGTGATGTGCACCGCACACGGTTTTAAGGGCTTTCATACATAAATTCTTTCAATCCTCACCAAAATCTTATGAACTGGGTCCTGCTGCTGTCATCTTGGTCTCGCTGATGAGAAAATGGGACACAGAAAGGTAAAGCAACTCATCCCATTACAGCAAAAAATTGGCACAGCTAGGACGTGAGCCCAGGTAGGCTAGCTCCAAAACTGGTAGAGCTCCGGTACTGGGCTAACCAAGTATTATAATGTATGCAGCGGAGCTTTGGGACTGTAAGTTGTTTCACACATCAGCAAGCATTTTACTTGATGCTAGGACAGAGTAGAAGCTCTGAGAAAGGAGGTGCAGGACTGTCTTATAAGCCAACATGTTTAGCCAATAATGAGCACATAAAGTGCATTAGGAAAGACAGGATGGGAGGGAGGAAGAAAAAGGAAGGGAGGGGAGGGGAAGGGAGGGGAGGGGAGGGGAGGGGAGGGAAGGGAAGGGAAGGGAAGGAAAGGAAGAAGGAAGGAAGGGAGGAGGGAGGGAGGGAAGGGGGGGAAAGGGAGGGAGGAAGAGGAAGGAAGGGAGGAAGGAAGGGAAGAAGGGAGGGAGGGAGTGAGGAAGGGAGGGAGGGAAGAAGAGGAAAGGAGAGAGGGAGGGAGGAAAAGGAAGGAAGGGAGGGAGGGAGGAAGAGGAAGGAAGGGAGGAAGGAAGGGAAGAAGGGAGGGAGGGAGTGAGGAAGGGAGGGAGGGAAGAAGAGGAAAGGAGGGAGGGAGGGAGGAAAAGGAAGGGAGGGAGGGAGGAAGAGGAAGGAAGGGAAGGAGGGAGGGAGGAAGAAGGAGGAAGGAAAGGAAGAAGGAAGGAAGGGAGGGAGGGAGGGAGGAGGGAGGAAGAGGAAGGGAGGAAGAGGAAGGAAGGGAGGGAGGAAGGGAAGAAGGGAGAGAGGGAAGAAGAGGAAAGGAGGGAGGGAGGGAGGAAAAGGAAGGAAGGAAGGAAGGAAGGAAGGAAGGAAGGGAGGGAAGGAAGGAAGGGAGGGAAGGAGGGAGGAAGAAGAAGGAGGAAGGAACGGAAGAAGGGAGGGAGGGAGGGAGGGAGGGAGGGAGGGAGGGGAAGGAAGAAGACATAAGATGAGGATTCAGATGGGAGCAAGGAGATGGAACCTTGCCATCTGGAAGTGAGAAAGAATGGAACGTGGAAACCAGTTTCTAAAAGGGGATCCTCTGAAGCATGCTTGAAAAGCCTTCAGCCAGGTTTCCAAAGGAAATTCACAAACTGCTTCTATATATCGTCTACAGCCCCTCGGCGTTCAGTTCCTTTGTGTTTTCATGTTTTGATGGTGCACACATCACGGGGTCGAGCGCACAGATAAGGGCACATCTGGCTGTCCACATGTGCAGGTAGAGGTATGCATGGAGTTCTGTGCACAAACGGAATCCCGCAGGTGTGCCCGGCGTTTGATGTGCACGGCTGTGTACAGACATACCCACAGGACCCATCAATGAGTGTTTGCAGCACTGGGTGCATACACACCTGCACAAAGTTACTAAGTAATGGGCTAGCACTAACTTGGGCTTACTATGTGCCAGGCTCTGTCCTAAGTATGGTGCAAATGTGAACTCCACTTAATGCTCCCAGCGGTGGTGATGGGTGTGCCCAGTCACGCACGTGTGCCTGGCTCTGTCTGAGCTGCCCGTACACACATTTCTGTTAGGTAATCACAGGCTCAGACTGGCTGTCAATTTTCTGCTGCTTAACCCAAGCTACGTGAATACCACCAGGAAGGCACACTTTCCTGGGCTGGAGGCAGTAACAATGAATTAAAAGATAGATCATAAAGTCCTTTCAAAATACCATCCACTTAAGAAATAGCAGACAGCCAGCCTGCGTTTTCTTGCTGGGTAAACACATTCCCACCACCCCACTCACTTAAATAAGGCTCACTCCACTTTGGCATCCCCGCAAACACATTTTTTTTACAGTTTCTTTTTCAAAAACAAGATTGCTCCCTCGGCAACTGTTTCCAAGCACATTCCCTCGTTCTGGGAGAGGGAAGGGAAAAGCAGAGCGAGCCTCTTGTTACTATACAGGGAACACAGAGCAGGGGCAGGGGGAGAGCAGACGTGGGGAAGAGGGAGAGAAGCTGAAGCTGAGGGTATGTAGTAAGATGCACTTTCCCAGAAGAGACCTGGCCATATGCCCCCTGACCCAGCACTATTTCCCCCAGGCCCAGAAATAGCTAGTTGGTTTGAAGGCTGCAGTGTGGATATGCCAGTTGGGATCATATTCTACTCCAGGGTGTGTGTGTGTGTGTGTATGTGTGTGCGTGTTACACACTCACACGTGCACACACACACACACATATGTACCATCAAAGGCCAGAGGTCATCCCTGGAGCAGCCTGGCATAGCTAAAGAGATCGAAATTATTTCCCTCACAGAAGGGACGTCTTTTTAACAATGGCACTTGCTTTTTTTTTTTTTTTTAATTTTTTTAAGGTTTATTTATTTTTGAGAGAGAGGGAGAGACACAGCGTGAACAGGGGAGGAGTGGAGAGAGAGGGAGACAGAATCCAAAGCAGGCTCCAGGCTCCGAGCTGTCAGCACAGAGCCCGACGTGGGAGCAGAACTCATAAGCCACGAGATCATGACCTGAAGTCGGGTGCTTAACCGACTGAACCACCCAGGCGCCCCAACGATGGCAGTTTCTCAACAGCATGTTGACTACTTACAGCAGCAAAAATCGTTCCTGGGGCAGAGACAAAGGTGGGGTGGGGTGGGGTGGGAACAGGAGACTGGAAACAAAGAACGCTTTCCAGCACCATCTATGCCTTTAATCCAGTAAGTCACTCTGTTCAATCCAGTTCATTCCATTCCATCCTATCCAAACGTGTCCCTCCATGTCATTCCACGAAGTCCACTCCAAGCTATTCCGTGCTCAGCCCATTCCATGCCATTCCAACTGCAACTCATTCCACTGGATTCCAGTTCAATACAATTGTCCCTCATCTACGTCCAGGGCATCTCAACCTCTTCCATTTCAAGCCACTGTGTCCCAGTCCATTCCATTCCATTTCATCCTGTTCCATTATTTCATTGTCTTCTTAACCATTTCGATCTGTTCCAGTAACTGCTGCCGTAAGTATTTTGTCAACTACCCTGTGAGCCATTCTGAGTACCATGAGGGATATGGAGAGAGAGACAGAGTCCCCATCAGTGCACCCTTCTGGGGGGGGGGGGGCAGAGACAACCCTTCCAAAACAACAGAGGAACACATAACCCTCTCTGCCTTCAAAGACTCAGTTGAACCCAGATCATGGGCAAAACCCAAAACTAAACCAAAACCAAAACCAAGTCAAAACCCAAAGGCCTCTCTATATACAGATGATGAATAAGAAGCCAAGCCTCCTCTGGTGCCACGCAGAGGGAAAGCCAGACTAAGAAGGGGTCAAATTCCAGATATTCTCCTTCGCAGCTATATCAGACAGGGTTAGCCTGTCTGATATATCAAATAGCCTCAAAAATCTCAGGGGCTTAAAACAAAGATTTATTTCTCACTCGTGATTCATGTCTCACAAGCACTGGCTGGGGGTGCCGCTCTGTGGTATCCTTACTGCCAAGAGCCTCCTGTTGGAGCAGCCTCTATCTGGAACACTCACCACGGTGGAGGCCAAAAGCACATGGCAAGTAACAGAGTGGCCCCTAAAGGCATCAGCTTCCTACCCAGAAGAGATACACTTCATTTCTACTCACATGCCCCTGTCCTAACCACGTCACATGCCCATACTCGAAGGTCAGAGCAGAGAAATCACACTTTGAGAAAGTCAGAGACCAGGCAAATTCTCACATGCTTAGGAACAGAACTGGAACCATTTGCTGGACAGTGCTAAGGGCTGCTACACCTGCTGTGTATCTCATCTATAGGGCCCTAACTTAACTTCCCGGAGCCTCAGTTTCCTAGCTTGTAAAATGCAGACGATTAACACCAACTACTTAGGTCTGCTACACACGCTAAGTGAGATAGGTATGGAAAGAACCCGCACATAGTAGGTGCTTAATAAATATGAGTTCCCCTCCCTGAGCCCCTGCATGGGTTTCCCTGCCAACTTCCTTACAAAAGCATCAGAGGCACAAAGTAGACAGCTCTTATCTGGGAACAGAGGAGAGATTTCAATCCCCCACCCCCAGCCCAGCCCTCATATCTGTTGCCTCTCTTTGAAACAGGAGCTTCAGCCACCTGCTCGTTGATGATCCATCTGCTTTGCAAATGTAAAAATGTAATTATATCACAACACTGATTTCTGATGGGCATAGACCAATACCCAGAGATGCTCCGTTCCCAAACATTGCAGGAAAAAAGTACCATACTCCCCGGAGCAGAAGTGTAATCAAAATGAACGATCATCAAGCACAATATTTTCTCATGCTCCAGAGAAGACTGGCAAACACCCCGGAACATCAGGTTTGGGCCCCTCCAGAGGGCTGCGCCTCTCTGTTTTCTGGAGCTCGCGATAGGTGCATGCGATACTCCAGGGCACATTTTTATGCCTTATCTAAAGGCCCTGCAGAAAGCAGAGATGGAGAAGCCCTTTTCTGGTGTGAAGTCACACAGTGGAGTTCCAGAACACACAAGCTTCTAGAACAGCGGGCAAAGAACATTCACTGTAGATCCCAATGAACATCAGAACAGGAAGAGGCCAAAAGCAAGAAACCTCCACTGTCTCTCAATTTAGGAAGCCAACATTCACCAAGCACCTCCTTTGTGCTGGGTCTTGGAACAAAACTACGACTGTCCACCTCTGAGGACTGCTGACACCAAGCTTTCCATTAAAAGCTCAATGTGGAAACAAACACAGGCTACCCCTGTTTTAGACAGTGTTGTTTTTTTTCTGACTGATAATCTGTATCTACATCCTATTACTACTGGGGCAAACGACCACACAAATGTGTGGCTTACTTAACACAACACAAATCTATTATGTTATGTTTCTTGAGGTCAGAAGTCCAAATGGGTTTCATGGGGCTAAAATCAAGGTGTCAACAAAGCTGCGTTCTTTTCCATGGGAGAATCGTTTTCTTACCTTTTATAGCTTCTAGAAACTGTCCTCATTCTTTGGCTCATGGCTCTCTTCCATCTCTAAAGTCAGCAGTGGCTGGTTGACTTTTTCTTATGAGACATCACTCTGACTGCCTCATCCACATTTAAAGGACTCTTGTGATTACAGTGGCTTACCTAGACAACCGATCTCCTTGTCTTAAAGTCAGTCCACTGATTAGCAACTTCAATTCCACCCGCAATCTTAATTCTTCCTGGCCATGTTCCATAACATAATCACGGTTTCTAGGATTAGAATGTGGACATGTTTGGGATTGTTATTCTTCCTACCACATCATCTATTCTTCTGATGCGTCTTGGTCAATCCAGCAAACTGGGTGTTCTCTCCTTGCCTGGACAAGGACTGCACATGGGGCCCAAGGTAGGCCCATCACCCACCCCGTTGCTGGGATTTAAATCTTGAGCAACTCACCAATGAAAAATGGTTGAAGTTCAACCATCTCAATGACAGAGCATGCTGAAAAGACCCCTTAGGTTCGAGTTCTCTGAAACTTCCCTGGTCTCTTTCCTTTCAGAAGTGCGATTCTCTAGCATTTCCCTTGAATCCACAAGCCATCCCCTATTTCGTCCAGTTGATCATTTATTTACATCATCCAGAATTAGTTTCTGTTGCTTGCAACCCACAAGCCCTGAAAGATCAGGCAAAAGGAGAGACACAGAGACAAGGAGAGAAACTCACAGAACCTAAAGATAAAGCCAGCATGCAGACACACTCTCCTGACTTGTATGGAGGACAGCAGACTTATTTTGAAGAAAAAAAAAAGTGAGTCTGAAATAAATAGCTCAACCAGATGAATTTATTTCTAGGGAGTGGTAGTGGTAGACTTGTTATATGCATCTCTGGGTATTTTCACAGCTCCATTGTTGGAACGAGCCCCTTTTATTTATTTACACTGAATGAAAAGAGCAGTATGATAATACACATGAAATAAGGTTTCTGCATATTGTTTTCTTCCCTGATCTTTTTCTCATGTAATTTCATCTAGGGAGCCATTCTGATCCCTACAGGCAGAGGCTGCAGAAGTGACTGTTCCTGCTGTCCATTCGTTCATTCAGAATTAATTATGGCACCTACTCTGTACCAGCAAACTTGGGGACGTACAGATGAAAAAGTCAGACTCCCTGGGCCCAAAGGTCCTACTTAGTGACTCACCTAAGAAAAATGTCCTAAGCATACCTACTCGGTGTCAGCTAATCCATGGTCCTGTACTCATGGAGATTAGGGTATAAAGACAAAGGAGGCATGTGCTGATGTACAGAATGATCAGCAAGGAAATCTATTTTTTTTCTGAAGGAGGGAAGTACATTTGGCTAATTGATAAGCTTATAAAATATATTTAGTTCAAGAATTTGTAAGGGTTTAATTATGCAGTCATGTAAATCTGGAAATATTCTTTATACAACAACAGTAGAGATAGATCTTAACTGAAGAGAGTTGAGGGAGCATGTATTGGTGGGTAGGATACATACAGAGGACATAGCTACAGAGCCCTTATATTCTTGTGAACATAAGAGGAAACTAAACTTCTCGCTGTTCAGTCAAATGAAGGGAAGATATAGTCTACTGAAAACCAAAGAGACTGGGTACCGTTCTTGGTTTTTCCATTTTTGGAGCATTTTTCCCTTGTTAATTATAATATTTAAAAATCTACGTGCAAGTAAATATGCAATAATTAAGGACAGAGTAAACCATAGTCTGCTGGTTCCACCTTGGCAACACTGGGCTAGATCTTGGGAAAGGTTTAAGATGAGGGCAAGATGAAAATAATATGGAGAAAGATTTGGGGATTCAATAAACAGGACAGACCGAGATCATATTCTTGATTGCATCTTGCATACATATGGTAACTACCTGTGTTTTCCCCCATGGTCATGGTTGAAAGCAGCCAAAATAAACCAAATGCTCACAGATGCACAATATTTCACCTGCCCTGCTTGTCACCATCATTGCATAGGGGGAGTCCTAGACAGAGCTTCTCAAATGTCATTATGCAAATGAATCACCTCATTATTAAAATTTATATTCCAGCTCAGTAGGTCTGGGGTAGGGTAGAAATTGCGCATCTCTAACAAGCTCCCAGGTGACGATGACTCCCCAGAACATACGTTGAGCAGCAAAGCTTGGAGTAGACTGAACTCATTATCCTAAAGACTGTCGTCAGCCCTCCTTCTTAGCTACTCCTGCTGTCTCTTGCTGCTGCCAAACAGGGTCAAGTCTGCCACAAAAGTGAAGGATGGGGACAACGGTCACCATGCACAAGAAGCAGTGACAGAGTGGAAGAATCCTGAGTCTTTCTTGGGGTATCTAGGAACACTAACCGGGACAAGCTCACACTTGAAGGGTGAGTAAAAGTTTGCCAAGCCAACAAGGAAGGGGATGGCAGTACATGGAGAGGAGTCAGCATGAGCAAAGACATGGAGCTATAACAAATGTAGCATATTTGAAGAACTACTGAAGGGCCAATGTGGGAGAAGAGTAAAGTTCTACCTTCAAAGGAAAAACCAAAGAGCAGGGCTTCTTCCGAATTCAATCTTGGCCACAGTTGACACCAGAAAAATAAGTCTGGTTTGGGGGGGAAAAAAAGATATTCTGAAGACTACTGAGTGTTTTCTACATGCTATGCTCTTTTCATGACTCTATCTTTTGGACATCACAACAATCCCCATTTTAGAGTTGGGGAAAGTGAGGCTTAGAGAAGCCAAGGAACTTCTCCAAGGCCAAAGAGCTAAAAGATGAAGGAGCCGGAATGTGACTCACTGTAACCTGATTCTAGGCACCATATACTTAACCAATCTGCAATACTGCCCCTCACCTGGTGATGCAGCGACCACATCATCCCTGCCAGTAGGTAGACTCTGGAAACCCTCTGTGACCCCATGCCCAGAGAGTATGAACAGCAGAGCCCAAGGCATTGAACCACAGTCTCTCCACATGGGC
The DNA here is from genome assembly GCF_022079265.1 of Lynx rufus. Taxonomy (NCBI): domain Eukaryota; kingdom Metazoa; phylum Chordata; class Mammalia; order Carnivora; family Felidae; genus Lynx; species Lynx rufus. The sequence continues at coordinate 14,165,021 of NW_025814838.1, forward strand.
CCCTCATCTCTATTCCCAGCTGCCCTTTAACACTCATGCTTGGAACTTGAGCCTGATCACCTGGAGTCCACACTCTTTTGCCCAGATATCTGACTCACATCAAGAGAGCTTGGGAAGCAGTATGTGGCAACAACAGACCATTTTTCATGTTGTGGTCTGGGCTTTACTGTGTTCAGGAAGCTCATCGAATGGGCTGAGGGCATCACTTTCCCCCAAATATTCTATCCCTTAACCAGAACAGTAAATATCCCTTTGCCTAGAACACCTGCTGCTGCTGCTGGTGGATGAAAGGGCCTTACACTCCCATTACCAAGGGTAGAGCAGGCACTGACGTCAGAAGTCAGAGCTGTTTGAGTTACATAATCCCGGAAGCTGCGTGAGCATGGAATAAGGCCATATTTAACCTCAGGGGAGCTAAAAATAGGCAAATAGAATTTTATTTTCCCATAAAAATTTTAAACTTTTAATAATATTTTTTTAGTGATCCTAGACAAAGATTGTACTCAGCCCCAGGCAATGTTTTCACTGTTGACTTAGGATTCCCAGGAAATAAGTATGGTACATACACATGGTAAAATCATGGCATAAGTATATATGCATATATGTGAGCAAACGAGGGTGCATGCATGTGTGTGTATGGGGTATGTATGTGTGGGTAAATATAGCTAGAAATGTGGCTGTGGATGCACACAGAAACATAGATATAGGTATAAATAGAATATGGGCTGTGTTTGCTGTGGAGAGGTGGTAGAGGAAGGTATATGTAACTTGGGTGAGAAGGTGAGTATGAAATGCGTGTGTTTGGGGAGTGGGAAGGTTTTGATGCAGGTGTGTAGTGTATTTCTGTGGCTGAAAGCATGAGTTGTATGGGTTTGTTGCAGAAACGACATGGTATGTGTGCTTGCAGGGGTGTGTAAGGGTGTGTGAGCATAAGGCATTACATCTGCTCTAGCCTATGTGAGTGTATGGTGCATATATTTCAGTGAGTGTGGGGAATGTGTGTTTGTGTGTATTCAGATAGTGTGGGGATGGGTGGGAAATGTGTGTTGACAGTGTGCATGTGTGGGCAGCACCAGAACTCTAAGTTGAGCACGCAGGTGGGTGCTGGAAGGGGTGTGTGCCTATTTGTGTGTGTGTGTGTGTGTGTGTGTGTGTGTGTGTGTGTGTGTGCGTGCGCGTGCGCGCGCGCGCGCACGTGCATGCACACGACAGCTGCTGACGTAAGAAAAGATGGTCACAGACTCTTGAGCACACCTTTCTAATGTTTAGAACATCCTTGGTCCTCCTCCAACATATTTCCAGAGACCTATTTGAAGGTGTTCTCCAGAAGGCTAACTCAACTGCTCTCCTTTGTCCCTCTGGGACTCCAATTCTTGATTACCCCCTTTGACTAGGCATGAAGTATTTGGAGAAATTAGCATTTCTTGGTACATATGGGCTTCTCTCAAACTCTGGTCTGTAGGCAAAGATTTGCCCACCTAATGGAGATGGTCAAAACAAAAGTAATGCCAAACGTGCCCTGAGCAGAAATAACATACAGTTAAAGCTCAGTTCACATTTTCCCACAAAAATTAAGACATAGTGTGGCTCAGAAGAAATTCTCTGGCTTTAGGGTTTCTAGTTTCTGCTCTGTCACTATTCTGGGGTCTGGCCTTAGGCAAACCTTTCCTCTTCTTGGTTCTAGAATCATCTTAATTTTTAACTATTCCAACCCTTTTTAATGTGTTTAACAACTTTTCACTGACTTCCTATAGCCCCCAGATAGTATCCAATTTCCTTAGCATGCCATTCAAGACACTCCATGATCTGACTGTACTAGTTTCTCATTCCCTGCTTCTTCTCACCATATCTTCTAGGCTCTGTTCCTCAGAGGCAATATAACCTCCTCAAAGAAACACAGGTTGCTGTCCTTTGTGTTGAGTAAGTCCAACTAGGCTGTCTTCCCTCTGCAGACACATCAAGGACCAGGAAGGACGTATCTTACCATATTCATTCATTCATTCATTCATTCATTCATTCATTCATTCATTATTAATTCAAAATATTTGGGGGCAATTAATAAATTCCAGAAACTCAACTAGCTTCTAAAATGCAGTAGCCAGCCAAAAAGACACATACTTTGCCCTTGTAAAGCTTATATATTAAAATTGACAGAAATCAGACTTTTGTCCAGAAAGTTGGTCCCATTACCTGCGCGTGAATCTGAAGTGAAAGCAAGTTTCAGGGAAAGATCCCACCCATCAAGTTGGTATCTCAACAGTAATGGCTAAGAGCATGAGTTCAAGATTAGGCACACCTATGCTTAAATTCTGACTCTGACACGCTGTCTCATTGTAAGAGCTCAAAAAATGTTGGCTTTAAGTAGTACGTACCTAACTTCCTCCCAGAGGACTTGGATAATAACCCTTTCATTTCCTGAATGCAGCAATTTTGACTTCAGTTAAGAGCCTTGTCCATTGGGCTGAGGTTTCCAGTGTCTTCTCAAGTCAAGTAACTGTAAATTTCTCAAGATGTACTAGGATGTAACTCTGTAAGATCAGCAATGTTTCGTATGTTGTGTGTGCTGATAAAACTTCAGTGCCTAGAACAGTTTCTGACACAGAGTAGGTTATTTTCAGTAAGTTATTTGTTAGGAAAATGAATACTGTGCCTGTCAGCAGATTGCAGAAATTGATCTGTCCAATCATTACTATTATTGACAACTGCCACTTTATACCTAAACCATGAAATGCGTTCCACACTGCACCTTTAATTCTCTCAATAAAATCATGAAGCGGGTCTGATTATTCCATTTTATAGTCGTGCAAGCTAAGTAATCTTAGACCTGGTGAAGTTAAAACTTGCCCAAGTCCACGTAATTGCTAAGTGACACAAGTGGAATTTGAACTCAAGGTTGGTTCCAATACTGGACTATGCTGCAATCCGGGCACCCCTTTGGTTTCTTGGGGAGAAGCAGAGAATCTCCTTTCCCTCCCATCCCTCTGATGGAGAATCCAAACTAGACAGTGAAGAACACAGGCAAAGAGACTGGCATTAAGGAAACAATAGAGCTGAAGACACTGCATGGTCAATAACTGCTGAAAAATCATGGCACTAATTAAGAAAGATGCTCCTTGTTCTGCCAAAAGCTCTATCTTCTTGCGGGGATCAATAAATCAAAAATAATTGTTTACTTTGCCTAGGCTCCCTGCCTTCTCTTCTGCCTGTGTTTTTTCTTTCATTCTTTGTGTAATGTGAAAGTTGATGAAGGAGCCTCATTTTCACTAATGAAAGAAACTTAATTTTTTCAACACTATATCCCTCATTAAGAAGAGCAAAATCTACTTAGTGAGGGTTCTGCTTCCTCCCATTTGTCCAAACCAAGGCCCAAGATCAGTAGAAGGCCAGTTTTCACATGCAATCTGAGCTCCCATTAAATCTATTGTTTCACCAAGGGCATTTAATGACAGACGGTTAACAGTCACTAAAATGACGGCAGCACTTGCCTCTTGTTTTTTGTTTATCTTGCCACTCTCACCCCCAGTAGTGCATGCAAGGCCAACGGTGATGTGGCCCCAGAGAACCTGGAATCAAGAAACTAGGTTATCCACTGAATATAAGATGGTAGAGGTAAATAACATCAACTTAAAGGAGTAGTAAGGAGAAAACAGTCTCCCATGCTGGGACATAACAGTAGATCCATCCATTAGCAGAATTCCTGTCCAGCCACAAGAAGAGTAAAGGAAGAAGACATCCGTCATGCCACTCCAAGGTCTGTGCAAGACATGTCCAGGACTATGCTACCAACTTAAATATGTTTTCTGATACACGTAGTAAGTCAACTGATATACTGATAAATGTTTAACAATCAGATTTCTGGGGGAGAAAAAAAAGCAGTAATTTGTAACATTTGCCAATTATCATGGTGTAAATATTCTCAGCATGCCCAACTGCAAGCAACCAACAGGAATGTTGGATTTGGGAAAAGACATGTACAATTGATCCTTGTAGGTCAAAACAAGCACGCTCCAGCATCCCCGGTGGTACCACTGAAGGAATATTTTGACTATAATTTAGCTTCCCATGTGGTGTGACCCACAGAAGAGATTTCATTCATCTACCCCAACGCTGTCTGCTTGATGACCAACTCTCTCTTTCAGTGGCAATAGATATATTTTTATGATGGTTTATACATCAATCTAGTGGGAGTCAATTGCTGGAGCCAGGTCACATCAAGAGGGACAGCCAATAAGGCTGGGGAGCACAGCTAGAGCAAGGTGACCAGACCAGAGCTGGCCCACTGGGGACCAGTGCAGCTGCTTACTGGTCTTCCCTGTGTCGTGTGTGAAGTTCTTATCACACTCTGTTGTAACAGTTTGAATTCCAGAAGGAGAAGTATGGAAACACATTTATCCTAAGCACACTGTGCTGTTAGGCTGAAAATGTCCACTAATATATTAAGTGAGTAGGCTAATTGGAATAGAAGAAACATCTACTGAGGACCTTTCCTCAGCTCCATATGCTCTTAAGTTCATCCCCACTAACTTGACTATATCTTCTCCCTTAAAAAATATAAAAAGGGGAATTAGGGAAAAGCCTTACAGCCCCTGTGACATACTGTATAGCATCCTGAATAATGTTCCCTCTAAAAAAAAATTCCTAAACAGTATACTAACATGCTTTAACTTGTTTCAAAATAGGAAGGTCTCTGCATTGCCATGGAAATGTCCCTCCCTCGGTGAAATAGTGACATGATAAAAAATAGCATTAAATCTGGGGTCAAAAAAAGGCAGAGGTGAGCCAGGTGATGGACCATCAAAAGGATGATTTGATAATGCATCGTCTGCAGTCTTCATAGGCAGGGCAAGATAACTATGCACAGCTCTAATATCAAGACTTGGAGCCTGAGTATTATGGACTAATGGTCTCTATTTGCAAAGTTTCCACTGCAGCTGGCCAAAGAGTTATAGTCATAAATTGGGTTATGATTACATGTATTTACCTGGACTGTGAAAACCAAGTGGAGCCAAGCGGAGCTCAGAAGCTGCAGTTAAACTGCCTGGCTCAGGCAGTATGGTTTGGGGGACTCAAATTCTCTAGCTACAGAAGGGAATGTGTAGGCTGTTACTGACGTGGATTCAGGGAAGACCTAACAAGTACTTGTGGCTATGCCACTCGGCCTGGCCGTGCTAGACACCCCATTATCTATCACAATTATAATGACCCTTGGACTCCCATTTCACCCAGTCCACATCCAGAGAGGAAAGACCTAGAGCCAGACCCAGCATAGCTTTCTCCAACTGGCTATGGGTTCAAGGATGAGGCTCAGAAACGTTTCTAGCATGGGGATGCTGGAACTTTATTTCAGGTAGAATAGAAAGCCATGTTTATTTCAACTGGTATGGTGGGGAATCATTCTACCATCTGAGTTAATTTCCTGCTTCGGCAAGGATGACCTACGGACAGGTCCCTTCACAGTTATCAATGTGAACTGTCATCCTCAATGTCCAGTATTATAGCTACTAAGGAGAGGGCAGTCATGGGGAAGTACCAACCAGCCACCACATTTTTAGACAAATCCCCATGACTTGCCTATTGTCTTACTTGACTAACAAGTGATGGCAATATTAATTAAGACTACGAAATGGGAAACTGGGGAGAGAGGTACATAGAAGCTCTCTGTAGTATCTCTGCAACTTTTCTATAAGTCTAAACTATTCTTAAGTAAAACACTTGGAAACAAAAGACTATTACGTAATTTCCGGTCCATTGAGATTTTGCTTAGGGTTCCAGATGTCATGTGGCCCACAAAATGATTGCTCTCGTGGGCAAGTCTGGATTTGACTATCCTGTTGAAAACTCACTGTTGGTATTGTTTCCACTATATCAAAAAATGCATAGTAAAAAGACTAGAAAATAAGCAGTTGCTGCCTTTGGACCATGGGCTTCCATAGGTAAGATGTTTTGTTTTGTTTTTGTATCTCTTTGATTTCTGTCTCCTAAAATTTCCACCATAACTTTTGAGGGAAATCAGATTTGCAAATAGGCTTCACTGTTGCCCAGTCATCTACAAAGTAAAGCTTCTCAGTGTAATATACCAGAGCCTTCAGGGGCCAGCCCTGCCCCTGTGATTTCATCATCCCCAACTCCACCTCCTTCTGGAGATGACAGTTATTTTTCGATAGTTCTAAATGCCCATACGTGTAACACACATGTCCTGTGGCCTCACAACTCGGAATCTTCATACATCTAGTCCTACAACTTCAAATGCCTTACCTCCTCCCCAGTCCAATTTTGGGAGGTTTCTTTCAAAACCTAGCTATGACCTTTCTTGGGAAAGCCTCCCCAATGCCAACAAGCCTCCCTACAGCGTTCATGGTCTCCCCTCACTGCCATGCACAGGTTTCTGTCATTGCACTGCTGACACTGATAGGTATTGATGCGTTTGCATGTTCAGCCTGACTACAACATCACTGAGGGCAAGATAGCGTGTGATATATTACTACAGTCCCATGGCTATTACAGCGTCTGGCATATGGAACTCACTGTAATGAATCATTGTTGGGTGGATAGTGAATGGACCCATGAGATGTTTGCTTACCCCCAGAAGAGAGCATTATTGACCTATAAAAGAAAAAAGTTGGCCAACAGCCAAGAGCCAAAACAGAAAGACAGAGCCAAGCTGGGAAGTAGGGTGAGAAGTGGACAGAACCATGGCAAAGGGTACAAGGATACAGACGACCAGGAGCCTCACTCATCTGAATCAGAGCCAATATGAGTGAGTCTGAGCCTCAAGGGTTGTCCTTTCTGAGGCCCTGGGGTAAGAGCTTTAAAGTTGTCTTGCTGTGAGGTGCCAAACAAGACATTCTAACCTGACTTGTCTTGTTTACTCATATGATCCTTAAATTATTGGGAACAAAATGCTCATCAGAGATCAGCAAATCCAGGTGTCTGTAAACTGCACTTCACAGGAATTTGGGATTCTACAGAATTGTTTCAAAGACAGAGAAAGTGGAAGAGGCTGGTGGTGCAGGCACACCAAGTGGGGCAGCTCCATTCGTGACTGGCTTACAAAGTGGCACCCACACAAGATTCCTGAAGAAATGGTTATGCTGATAACGCAAAGGGAAGTGGGGGGGGGAGGGGAAGGGGGAAAGAGAAAGAAGGAAGGAAGGAAGGAAGGAAGGAAGGAAGGAAGGAAGGAAGGAAGGAAGGAAAGAAGGAAGGAAAGAAGGAAGGAAGGAAAGAAAAAGAGAGGGGGAAGCTTGGGAGTGGGGAGATGAAGGTTGAGAAGGAAGGGAAAGGAAGAGAGGAGACAGACAGGGAGATGAAGGGAGGAAGGAACAAAACCAAAAAAGGAGGGAGGGAGAGAGGAAACTAGAAAGGAAAGGAAGGAAAGGAGGAAAGAATGAAGGAAAGAGGGAGGGAGAGAAGGAGAAAGGAAGCGAAAGGAAGGGAAAGGGAAAGGGAAAGGGAAAGGGAAAGGGAAAGGGAAAGGGAAAGGGAAAGGGAAGGGAAGGGAAGGGAAGGAAGCAGGAAGGGAAGGAAGCAGGAAGGGGGGAGGAAGGGAGGAGGTTGATGGAGGGAACAAAGTTAAGGAAGAGAAACAAAATAAGGAAGAAAACAAACTACTAATAACATCCAAACCTATCACAAGAAAATGAAGTCAGGAGAGGAGAATTTCTGAGGTCACTCTGGAAGGAAACATTACTTTCACAATGATGACTCTAGTCTTCTAATTCAAACTCAGTGCATTTGTTTGAGAACAGAAGTTCCATTAGCTCCATCCACCCCACCCCCACTCCCCTTACCCTTCAGTGCAGTAAGGCACCCTAATTAAAGCTCCCAGCCTGAGGGGCACCTGGGTGGCTCATTTGGTTAAGCGACCGACTCTTGATTTCAGCTCAGGTCATTATCGCAGAGTCGTGGGATTAAGTCCCGTATTGGGGCTCCACACTGAGTGTGGAGCCTGCTAAAGATTCTGTCTCTCCCTCTCTCTCTGCCCTTCTCCCCTGCTCATGCTCTCTCTCCAAAATAATATAAAAAAAAAAAGCTCCTAGCCCAAGGTGCCAATGAAGCCAAGGTGAAGGTAGGTGTAATAGAATTAAAAACTTCAGGTAGACGATCAGACACTCCAGCCATCTCATGAGGCACTAATCCTGCAAAAAGATATTGCCAAATAGGGAATCCTCATGACCTGCTCCCATGAATGGGGGAAAATGATTCATAATTGCAGCAGCAATTGTTTGCAGGGAAATAAGAGCTGATGTGTCTGGAAATCCCTTGTCCTCCTAAATGGCTCAAATGCTCCCTTTGTGAGGCGTCCATATTCCTGAATCAGTGAAAAACTAAAATCCCTCTTCAAAGATCATCCAAGAGAGAACTTGAATAAGACCTGGAGGGATGGTTAGTGGAGTCCAAGGTCTGGAGGCTACCATATTTGCTCATTCAACGTACACTTCTCTGAGGGCCTCCTCTACACAAGTACTGGCCTAGGAGATGGATATACAGAAGTGAGGATGTGGGGCCGTGTTCTCAAAAGGTAGATTACTCTGATTATAATCATGTGATAAGGGAGGGATGTGAGGGAGGAATGATGAGAACCTAACCCACCTCTCCCAGCACAGCAGAGTAGACAACAGTTCCTGGACCAGAGGTTCTCAACTTTAACTGGCATATGGATTACCAGGGGATCTTGTTCAAGTGCGGGTTCTGATTCAGCAGCTCTGGGATGGGGTCTCAGATTATGCATGTCAGATGGATCCCAGCTGATGCTTATGCTGCTGTTTGCAGAGAGAAGGTTCTGGAACAGGGCCACTCAAAACACGGTCCATGAAATAGAAGCATCACAATCATTTATGAGTATGCATAAATGCAAATTCTCAGGCTTTACTACAGACCAACTAAATCAGAATCTCTGACGATAAATCCCAGAAAGCTGTGCTCTATCAAATTCTCCAGGTGATTTTTATACATGCTAACATTGGAGAAGCAGCATCCCTGTGCATCTACATAAACTGAGTCCTGAAGAAAGAGGTAAGACTGCCCGGTTAAGAACTGCCCGGTTAAGCATCTAGCATACCTCCAAGTGCAGTTCCAACAAATATTTCTCATTCACTTGGCTAGTTACAAAAGACAGACATCATTGCTAAAGCAAAACTCTACCTGATTTCCCAAAAACTGAGACAGGCTTGAAAACTCCTGGATGGGAAAGGATACATCCTGCTGATGTTGCCACAAAGACGGCAAGCGTGTGCCATGTGTGGCCCCATATGCTCATTCTGTTCCTGTGACAGACATCATTAATCAATCCCTGTTCTCTTTCTTGCTTAACCCAGCCCTTGTCTCAGAAACCTCAGAGTTTCAGCAAAGTTATGTAAGTTGTCTGCGGTCAAGCAGCTGCTAATAAAGAGTTTGAATTCAAGCCCAGGTCTTTCTGGCTTGAAACACGGGTCTTTTGCTTGTACAGTCTAATACACAGAGGCATCGCTGATACGGTTGATTAAAAAAAAAACCAAGACCACAGAATCGCAAGGGCTTGAGGACAGTTATTTCTAGGTAGCTCTAACCCTTAAAAGAGCCTGTGGATTCTCTTAAAGGGCCTATCTTAGCCCAGAATCTCTGAGTGTCAGAGGGCCTGGGATGCAGATTTCAGCTTCTGATGGATCACAAAGGACCTGATCGTGGCCTGGAATATTTACCCCAGGAACACAAAATCCTGAAGAAACAAACCCAAAGGAACGATCGTTGCTTTAAATACTCATTCTTCAGCCTGGTTTATTTCTCTCAACCCAAGGGACATGTGGCAATGTCTGGGCACATTTTGGGTTATTACAACCAAAAGAGGGAGAGGATGCTCCTCAATCTAGTGGGGAGAGGCCAGGGATGCCGCTAAACATCCCCAAATGCATGGGACTTCCCTCTCCGCCCAGGGAGTTACCAGCCCAAAATGTCACTAATGCCAAAAGCAAGAAACTCTGCATCACCGGCACTGGCGATTAGAAGCAGTCAAGATAAGCAGTCACGCGTTCCCTAAATTTGGGACTAATGATCATGAAGATCGTGATAAACAGCGGCATCAGCAGTAAACCTCTACTGGATGGCAGACGTTCGCCTAAATGCGTACACACTTCTCACTGTTCTGGTCCTCATCCAACCGCCCTTTGAGGCAGGGACTGTTACTAACCCCATTTTACTAATAAGGAAACTGAGGCTCCCAAAGTCACCCAGCTGGTAAGCATCAGAGCTGCTGTTCCACCACTGCCTGGCCCTAAATATGGATTCTTGACTACTCTGGTGAACTGAAAATCAAGAGAGGATTTCTGTTCTGGCTTCTAGGTTCATTTCTTTAGGAAAGAGAACGCAAGACAGCAAAGTGTTTGCCCTTCTCTGGGTTTTTGTGGAAGGAAGCTATCAGCACTAAAGGCTGAGCAGTGACTAGTGTTTGTAGTGGAAGGGAACAAATGGCAAATCCCTGAGTCTGAGATCAGGTTCTCTCCCCGCCATAGGGGCTAAGGAGGAAGACTGGTGTACTGGAAGGAACATTACGTCAGGAAGCAAGAAACACAGATTTGGGGTCCAGCTGTGACACGAATATGTTGTGGGACTTCGGGCGAGTTACTGAAACTCTCAAGCCTGATTTTTCCTTTCTGGTATTTTCCATTTTAGCTCTTTCCATGATTGTGTAGATCAGGAGTTGACAAACTGTGGCACGCAGCCCAAATGTGGCTGTCCCTTGTTTTTGTCAATAAAGTTTTATGGGGATGTGGCCACACCCATCTTTTACATACTGTCTATGGCTGTATTTGTGCTACCAGGAAAGAGCTGGGTAGCTGCAAGAAAGATTGTATGATCCACAAAGCCTTAAATATTTATTGTCTAGTCTTTTACAGAAAAAGTTTGTTGACCCTTAGCATAGAAGTCTCTTTATAGACTTTCTTTCCAAATCTGTGCAGTAGGAAAATAAAAACAAGCCTCTGATACAAACTACACTGAACTGAATTATCATGATATTCTGATGAAATCACCTATGTAAAAGTACTTTGAAAAAGTACTAAAAAAATGTGAGTCATACTATTATTATTTATATATTTATTATGTGGTATATAATCATTTATAAATCATATAACAATTATATTTAAAATTATGTAAAATATGTATTATATATTTGTTATATATCAGTATTAGTATTAGACGATGGGATATGATAAAGGAGAAATGATACAGGAGAAATATGATACAGAAATACGATACTTGATTTCAGCTCAGGTCATGATCTCATGGTTGTGAGATCGAGCCCTGAGTTGAGCTCCATGTTGATAGTATGGAGCCTGTTTGGGATTCTCTCTCTCCCTCTCTCTCTCTCTCTCTCTGGCCCTCCCTGCTTGCATGCTCACTCACTCACTCTCTCTCAAAATAAATAAACAAACTTAAAAAAAGAAGCCAAAAGGCATGGAATTGGGAATCAAGCACACCTGAGTATGAATCCAAGCCCACCCAATTATTATTCTTGTGATTTAAAGTAGTTATTAAATTCCTTGAGAGTCAGTTTTCTAACCTGAGGGTAATATTAAACTGGGGAAGAGAAATTATGCATAATGGGATAATTACACTTAATTCCTAAAGTTGCTGGGAGGGTGAAATAAGATATATTCAATCATGTATGCATGTGCCCACCGAACATGCCGTACGGGTGCTCCACTTTGTAGCCGGGACTGTGCCAATCACCAGATGTACAGCTGTGCTCAGACAGCCATGGTCCCTGCACCCTGGCACCCACAGTCTAGTTGGGATACAGACCTTGAGCCAGAAGTCCCAGCACGCCGAAGTTCACTAAAGACTCTGAAGGCCATTCAAACGAAGCAGTGACATTAGTGTGACTGCCACGAAGAACTGAGAATTCTTCAAAGGTACAAGAAATGATCTGGGTTCCCAGTTGTGAGACGCCTTTGAGGAGTGGTGGGGGATTCACAAGGCCAGGAGATCTGAACTCAGGCAAGGGAGGAGGGAAACAGAGCACTGTCTAGGCCTGAGCAAAGGATAGGACATGGGCTAAGAGACAGAAAAGGGAGAGAAAGAATGTGAAAAAGTCAGGCTCAGAGGTCAGATTTCCTCTACAGAGCATCATGGCACCAAGGGCGAGGCGGGGGGGTCATCACACACCCACCAGGGATGCCTGCTTCCCTTGCAGAAAGTGGCCCCCCCTAGGCTCCTCCAAAGAAGCCCATACAGCTGCAAACACCCAGCAGAGCACAACCACACTCGTGAACGTGGTGGCAGAGGACACAGGCATGTTTTACTAAACTGGTTCCCTTTTCTTCCTGAGAAACTGGCCACACCGTATTTACCAGTCTCCCTCGTAACAAGGTACAGCCACACAATAGTTCTGGATAATGCAACCTAAGTAGAAGTTATGTTTGCCCCTCAAGGTCTATTTAGTAAAAGTCTCTTGTCCCCCGTCTTACACTGTCCCCTGGTCTGCTAGGGGCCCACTGGAGGACTTCAGGGCCCTAAGAAAACGGCAGAGCCAGCAGAAGGTAGGGTCCTGAGGCCCTGAATGATCGCGTGGAGCAGCCCTCACTGTCATGGGAACAAGAAGTGAACACGGGTCATATTCATGCACTGGGTGTTTGAAGTTTCTGGTTTTCCTTCGTAGACCTAATTAATACATACGAGTATTTTGGGGTACCTGGGTGACTCAGTTGGTTAAGTGGCCAACTTTGGCTCAGATCATGATCTCAGTTTGTGAGTGGGAGCTCCACGTCGGGCTCTGTGGTGACAGCTGGGAGCCTGGAGCCTGCTTCAGATTCTGTGTCTCCCTCTGTCTGCCCCTCCCCCATTCACACTCTGTCTCTCTCTCTCTCAAAAATAAATAAATGTTAAAATTTTTTAAAAATATATATACAAGTATTTTATTTTCCCTTTATACACTTAATGCCACTAGAACAGAAGCTTCATGAAGACAAGAACCCTGTTTTCTCATTTGCTCCTCTAAAACAGTCCGACATAAACAAGATGCTCAGAAACACATTTGTAGACACAACTATTGGTAGGTTGAGGACAAGATGAATGTCAGTCAGTGACCGAGGGTCACTGGGAAGAGATAAAAGCTAAGACATGGGGCGCCTGGGTGTCTCAGTCGGTTAACCGTCCGACATCAGCTCAGGTCATGATCTCACAGTCCATGAATTCGAGCCCTGCAATGGGCTCTGTGCAGACAGCTCGGAGCCTGGAGCCTGCTTCGGATTCTGTGTCTCGCTCTCTCTCTGCCCCTCCCCTGCTCATGCTCTGTCTCTATCTTAAAAATAAATAAAAACATTAAAAAAAAAAAAGCTGACATACAACACGGCTCTTCTATGAACAGTAAAGTTCTGTGAAGATATTTACTTTTTCCGTCAATGCAGAAGTGGGTTTGTGGCCACACAGGCACAGAGTAGGCATACAGGCATGGACACAGTGAGTTCTTACAGCACTGTGGTGTAGACACAAGTACACAGCCATGGCACAGCTCAATTCCTAGAGCACGATGGGAACCGGAAATGATTACATACTAAACGGAAGAGCGACTTCTTGCTGTCCACGTGGGGCCCATGTCTGTCTCCCGGTGGGTCACAAGTGAAGCTCACAGATTCATACACTGAGCTTGGGCTCTGGGCCCAGATAATGTGGGAATGAATGAGAATGCTAACACACCACTATCGAGTTCTTTGTAGCCACCTGGCACTGTGATAAGACTGTTATATATGTCCCATGGTGCTGAATTTGCTTCTCGACCCTACATGCTAGGTGTTACTGCTATTTTCATTTTATGAATTCAGCATATCCAGCCTTAGAGAGGTGAAGGAGAGGTCTCAGAGCTACCCAGCCAGAGGGGCTTCCCAGATGCTGATCTGAGGCACAAGGCTTCACCCCTCCACTAGTCTGTCTTCATCTGTAAAATGGGAGCAATAATGCACACCTAACAAGTCTGTTCAGGGGATAAAAGTATATCAGACAAGGCATGTAGAATTCCCTGCTGATCACCTGGCACTGAGAAGGAGCTGGGAAATATGCCACCTTCTTCCCCTTCTCTTCCCTTCATTCGCCCAGGAGAGACATTATGTCCTAGGCAAGGGTCTGAGCTCCCAACACCAGCAGCAAGCAGAGGCTGTGTCCCCAAATGACTCTGCCACCAGGGCCAGGCAGTGTGCATCAAACCCTTCATAGTATTTAAACTCCGTCTGGGCACCTAATTATCTTAATGATGCAGAATTCAAAATAGCACAGTCTGTGAGCACCCCAGGAAAGGTCCTGATCGCAGACATGGGCCTATTAAACCAGAGAAAAGAGTCTAATAAAAGAATGTAACAATTGGAGTACTTAGAAGGGGAAAGGCTGACAGGTCACCATGGGAAGCTGGGCCCTCCCTGAGATTCCCTCCTCCGGTCCGAACTTCTTGGAATAGGTTCTCCTCCTCGCTTGGGTCTCCACGCTTCAGGGGCCATGGCTCTTTTATCGTGACTATGTGACTTCATTCTCACAATCGTGCGAGATAGACATGGCTAAGCCTGTTTTACAGACAAGAGGACTGAGCCCTAGAGAAAGGTGGGTCTTCTGGAATAAAATTCCTAAGCTCACCCTGCAGCCTGGTGTCCTGGGAAACCAGTCACATAGACAGCTTGAGTTCGTGACTTGCAAGAGAGCCAAAGAGAAACCCTTCAAGAGTTGGCCTGTGGAGTCTTTTCTTCCATCCTTTCTTACCCCTTCGTCTCTTCCTTCTTCCTCCTTCCCTTCCTACTTAAATTCCTTTTCTTATTTTCTCCCTCCATTCTCTGCCTTTGTTTTCTCTCTTTCCTTCCCTCCTTACTTTGATTGTCTCCCTCTCTCCTTCCCTCCTTCCTTTCCCTCAATTTCTCTCTACATCCCTCCTTTCCTCCCTCCCTCATGTACCCTCAGGCTCTCACAGTATTGATTAACTACCTACTCTTTGCCTGGCCTTACGCAACACGTTGGGAACACTCAGATCCATTAGACATATCTGTCTTCTCAAGGAATTCACATTCGGGTGGGGAGAGCAAAACAGACCCCACAGTAGTGAGGTTAAGTATTACGATAGGAGTTGGCTGTGAGTGTGGATGAGGGCCCCAGGGAAGGCTTTCACTTCCAGGCAGCCTCTTCATCACTGTCTAAACTTGCGTCCAAGCTCAAGATGTCACCATCCACCCACATCGGGCTGCGAACACTTTGTCAGCCTCTGCCAATCACGGAGTTCTCAACCTGTGCCATAAGACACCTAAGGACTTGCCACTAGCTAGGATATGTCATTGAATTGGACCCTTCCTCACGTCCTGTCAATTTTGAAGAGGGCCCACCATTGCTGTGGTAGCCAAAGAAGGTAGTCTACTGCCTACCTATTCTTAAAAAAAAAATTTTTTTTATGTTTTATTTAATTTTAAGAGAGAGAGAGAGAGAGAGAGAGAGAGAGAGAAGAGTGCGAGCAGGGTAAAGGCAGAGAGAGAGGGAGACACGGAATCTAAAGCAGGCTCTAGGCTCTAGGCTCTGAGCTGACGTCACAGAGCCCGACACGGGGCTCAAACTCACGATCCGTGAGATCATGACCCGAGCCGAAGTCGACGCTTAACCGACTGAGCCACCCAGGCACCCCGACTCCTACCCATTCTTTATGCCAGGTAAGGATCAACAAGACTGGTAATATTAGTTATGAACCAGAGGACGTCCAACACTAACCTCAGAGCTGATCAGTGCTCAGGACTGAGGACAGATTAATAAACAATAAACACATAAATATTTCTTTTGTTCCAGGTAATACTGAGAAATCATTGGCATGCACCACTGTGTAAGTGTCAGACGTATAGCATAGTGGTTTGATTTACGTAGACAGTAAAATGATCACAATAGGTTCAGATACCATCCATCATCTCATACAGATACAGTAAAAAGAAAGGAAAAATTTCTTCTTGTGATGAGAATTCTTAAGATCCACTCTCTTAACTTTCCTATATGTCATATACCAGCACTAAGTACAGTCACCATGTTGTACATTGCATCCCCAGAACTTAAAACTAGAAGTTTGTAGCTTTTGGCCACTTTCACCAATTCACCCTCCCCTCACCCTCTGCCTCTGGTAACCACAAATCTGATCTCCTGAAGAAAGAATCAGTGACCTGGAGGACAGAACATTAGAAATTATCCAGCTCTTTCCACCACCTTGGAACCTGGGGAGGCCTGCTGGGAACAGGACTCCTAAAACAACAGATATGTCTAGAAGGCTGTGGTCCAGAGTCATTTTTGCAGGTAAAAGTGGGGTCTCTGGAAACAGAGGGAGTGCATGGCTCTTCTTAAAACTGAAGGTGTTTATGCTGGAGATGAAACTAAATTCTATCTAGGCAAGAGATGTGCTTATGTATACAAAGCAAAGAACAACACAGTAACTCCTGGTGGCAAACTGAACAAAACCAGAGGGATCTTGGGAAAAGTAATTCGTGCTCATGGACACAGTGGCATATGGCTCGTGCCAAATTCCAAAACAACCTTCCCGCCAAAGCCATGGGCCACAGAATCCGTGTAATGCTGTACCCCCTCGAGGACTTAAACTTACTGAAAGGTAAGTAAATAAAGGTGCAGATTTAAAAAAAAAGAAGAGGAAGAAATTGTCCAGTGAAAGGAGAAAAAAGATCAAAAAATACTGAAGAAAACCTAGCAGATATGGGAGACAATGTAAAAAAAAAAAAAAACCCACAATATTCACATTATGAGAATTCTAGAAGGAAAAAAGAAAGAGAAAAGGACAAAGTATATTTAGAACAATAATGGCTGAAAAGGCCCTGAACCTAGGAAGAGAAATGGACATCCAAATCCATGAGGCTTGAAGGATCCCAAGTGGGCTGAACTCAATTAGGGCCATACCCAACACATTCTAAGTAAACTGGCAAAAGTCAAAGCAGCAAGAGAAAAGAGAGGGGTTACATACAAGGAAACACCCATGAGACTATTGGCAGGTTGCTCAACATGAATACTTCCTGAGCAGCATTCCTGCCCCGAACTGGGTGGTTCTGGAACCAGCAAGTGACTCATGTGGAGGTATTATTCTTGCATAGATGGATGAGGTAGCATATTTGGAGTCAAGCAGATTTTGGTTCCTAATTGTGAGGTCCTGGATGACAAATCTCAACTTTACGAGGCTCAGCGTCTCATTTTTATAATGTGGATAATAATCTATGTCACAGGGCTGCTGATCAAAACAGAGCACAGTGTCTTTCTCCACCATAAAAGGGCAGCACGGCAAATGATACTTATTTCTAAATATTACAACTATAATTCATCCTAATGGTTCTGTGAGATCCCTTCATTTATCAGGCAAAAAGTGGAGACTTAAAGGTGAAGCCAACTATCTTAAGATACACCCCTACTAAAAGAGAGATGGGATTTGAGATACAATCCTTCCATCCAGCATATCCCATAGGGGAAGTTGCGGTCAGGAAATCAATGGTGAATTCATATCTCAAGTAGGTCCAGATTGTGGTGGACGCCAATGGATTTACAGTTTTATTCACCTGTCTGGGGCTGAGAGAATACAAGGTGTGCCAACCCTTCTTGTCCCAGCATCCCCTGGAAAGTTACCAGGCAAACTGCAAATAGTGTAAGGCTCCAAACGCTTCATGCTCCAACAGATCCAATCTTTCTTGGGCTTGGGGAACTGACACTATCTCTCTCCCCCTCCCCACCCCAGCTAATAACTTCGGTCATGTGGCCACTGCTCTCCAAAGCCTTTCTTTCCTCTCAGCTTGAGAAAGCTCCAATTTGGTGATTGTTCATTATCCCCCCATTTAGACAATTTTCAGCGCACAGTGGAACCTTTAAACAGTGTGAACAATGTTGTCAATCTTTCTGCATGCTGCCTCTACCAGGCATTAAGAGGTAAATTGACTGCGCAGCGGGGAGGGGAATTAGGAACACAGTTTCCATTAATAGTAATAGGGTAAGCCAAGTGGGCCCTGAAGTTTGGTCATGGAAAGGGGCAGGCATTAGAGACACCTGTATACCAAGGGCTGGACTGAGTCTGAGTCAGGATTCGGTGCTCCCCGATGAGGCCCTTCCTCACCAAGGAGAGAATCCCCAGACGCAGGGTACAAGACAGTGGGTGGAGAGGAAGGCAACGATCCATACACAGAGCACCTGCTGTATGCAAAGCACTTTAATGATGTTATGTCACGTCATTCTCAGAATAACACCGAGTGTCAGGAGCAGTACTCACACACTCTGGATGAGAACATAGAGGTAAAAGCCCAGTGACACAGCTCATGAGTGGTGGTGCCAGGATTTGAAATGTGACCTGCCCAGCTCCAAAAGTCCCACTGTTAGTAGCCACTTTACTGGAAGAGGCCCTTGCTTTCTGGATTCTTCCAAAAGTCTCTCTTTTGCCCAGACTGGGCTGCCTCCCTTCAGGGCAGTTGGAGAGTTGTCAAGTTCACGATCTCTCGTTTTAACACAAAATGAGGCCTTTTTTGCCCATTTTCACTGGATTCCGTTTCTGCCAGCTGTGCTCACCATTCACCTCATACCTCTGTTGTCACGATGGTACAATCCAGCCACCCTTATTTATGCCTTTCCTGTATGACTCAGAAGGGTCACCTCTCTGCTCCAGGAGTAGCAACAGACACATAGCAAACAGGCCACTGATTCCTTATCCCAAGTGCATAAGGGGCCCCATCCGTCAACTTCCCACCAAGCACCACTACCAAACAGATCAGATGAGACGCTCAAGATTGACTCTGGTTGCCAGCCATGAGCGGGGCCACACACAGCTCCCAAGTGAACGAGGGCATGTATCCTTTTGAGTAACAAGATCTCCCCTTTCCTGCCCCACTTCTCAAGGGCACAAAACCGAACCGACTACATGCTAACGCGCATTTACTCTCACACACCTCTTTGCTTTTTCGATCCCCACACACCCTCCCAAAGGGTTAAAACCCAGACGGGTAGTCTAGCTCCCAAACCCTAGTCCCATCCCATTTGTTTGAATTACAGGACCTTAGGCGAGCTGGCTTCTCCGTCTATAAAGCAGGAATGCTAATTTCACCCCCGCAGCATTGTGTGAAGATCCAAAGAGAAAACACCCAGGCAGCACCAAACACAATGCCTGCAAAATGGACAGTCCATCAAAGCTGAACTGAGAAAACACTCAAACACCGTAGGGGCATCTCTTTCTCCACCACCAACCACCACCACTTGGCTGGTTTCCTATGGGACAGAGGTTTTACGGTTCTGCTCCCTCCAGCATTTAGGAAGGACAGGACTGTCAAGTCAATCTGAGGATAACTGCTTGCCACAGGCAGAAACAGTTGCTGGTGGCCTGGCAAGAAATGGCCACATCTTAAAGGGACAGTGGAAGACCCCTGGAGGAAAATTCCGCAGTGGCCGGTTACCGCCTACAGCTGTACTGTACGCGGAGGCCGGACCTCCTCCTCTCAAAACCAGGGTCAGCCCCAGCGTATTTCTTTCTATCTTCTTCTTCAACAACAACAGAAGCACTGAGCCCCTACTATGAGCATGGCGCATGCACGCTCCATCGACCACCACTCTGTGCCTTTCTCCGAGGAGCCATCTGCTGAAAAGAGGACCGTGACATCTGACATGGATGGAGAGCTTCCAGTGTGCTGGGCACTGTGGTATTTTATGTGGACCGTCTCGCTCAGTCCTCAGAGGATCCCATGAAATAGGGCGTTCACTGTCATCGCTCTACCAAAGAGAAGGATGCCAGATATGCCTGTTATATAGACCCGTCCTCTGCGTGTGTGTGTGTGTGCACGTGCGCACAATTTAGTGATAATGCTCCTTTTAACACTTCTGAACAGAAGTGGACAAAAATGTTAAAAGGATTTCATGTGCTTTAGCAAAGTGCCTGTCATATAGGTATTCAAGACATAGATAAACAGTGTCAACCCCTCCCCTCCCTAACAGCATTATGTGATCAACCCTGCCCTCTGTACCCTCTTCTTCCAACAAGGCAGCCTTGCCACAGCTCGGGGCACCCTTGACGGTTCTGTTCTCCTCTTTTGCTATTCTCTTCCAGGGCTATTTCTCTCCCAGCATTTTCCTCTCTCATAAATATTTGCAGAAAGTCAGGCTGCTCTGTTTCATTGTGTTTTCACGCCTTGTTTTGCCACCTTCTTACCAGAGCTGATTTGACATAAATATTTATGTGTAAAAATATGTTCTCCAGTCCTCGGGGTTCTCCGCCCTATATACCACCGCGGGGAAATCAGGGCATGGCTAACACAACAACGCCCTGTAGCCTGGAGCAGGCCCAGGCCACCAACTCTATCCTGGGTCGTGGGGAGGAGATGTTTGATGTGTGACCCTTCTGTGAACAGGTCCCCTGGTCACGTGACCCCAGGTAATAGGTCAAAGGGCTCCAAAGCTCTGGAGTGGAATTTATGAGCTCTCACTGCTTTACTATAGTGGGAACTCCCTCAGCAGTGGGAGTAACTCTGCAACCCAACTCATGTGGCCAAAGCTAAGAAATACTGTAGACATATCTAGATATATCTAGTTACAACCTTCCTTCCTTTGATTCGTCCTCAGGGCTGCACTACCTGTCCCCTCCTGTAGCCAACTACCATCAGGCCATTTTTATGGCCATGCCAGCTGCCATCACCCATTCCCACCGGACGTCTAGGAGGACACTGTCTTCAGATCACACTCTCATCCCCCTTGGAGTGCACTCAGCTCTTTCTGAGGTCACCCATCATCCTTCTTCCAAAAAATGTGCCTCCTAACTACTGACTGCACATGGGCTTGCACAGTAGCTTAGATCTCATGCAATCTACAATAGCGACAGCAGCAACAACAAAATATCAGCCCCCTTTTAATAGTCAGTACCTACCCGATAGAAGCAGGTGGCCAAGAACTCAGTGTTTGCCTGAGCTAAGCCTAAGCCCCACACTATAGTCGTTTAGGGCTCTGGTCGGGGGAAAGCTGATTTGGGTGTAGCCCAGTTCACCCCAGACCCCACTAGGTCACTTCTCCTAAAGGTAACAACACAGGGAGAGACTTCTGTCCACACCTTTCGGGAGACTGTGAACAGAGGCAGCTTAATAAGAATTAATTTAATTAGTTGTAATTAATGATGATTAACAACCCATTGATAATTGTTACTTGATTATGTAACTATTTAATAATAAGAAACATAATAATTATTATTAATGGCCAATAAACGTGCCTGTTACATCAGTAAGTGGATATAGGATATAAACAATCTGTTAGTAGAAAACGCCTCTCGGACCGGGTCCGAAAATAGAAACCTAACCCTTATTCGTATGCCACGACAAAATGGCATGGTGAATTATTAACCAGTGTACTGTCATCAGAATCAGAAAACCTGGGTTCGAAAATCACTGGTACCAGTGGAGGCCAGGTGACCTTGGGCAAGGCAGCTCTTCTCTGAAAGCTTCTGGTTTCCCAGCTGCAAATGGGGAACCCGCCATCCCCAAGGGAGGCCCACATGTGGTAAGAAATGGGCAAACAGTGCTGGAGCCTTCGGAACACTGAGGTCTTGCTGTCCCAAGTGTGGCTGGCAGAGCAGCAGACCACGAAGACACAGCCGGGGGAAGCTGGACTCCGTTCTGGAAAGCTGCGGCTAGAACCTGGTATTCTCGCTCACCGGCTGTTCGGCCCTGGGAAGTCACTGAATTTCTCCCTCTCTCAATGTCCTTATCTGTAAACTACGAATGGTACTGGTACGTCTGTCGTATCTGCCTCATAGAGTCGCTATGAGGATTAGAGATAACATAAAACCTGTCAGAAATGATAAAGTTGCTACAACTGCAGATACGGCTGAGATTAGGAAAATGAGAGAATGTTATTTAAAATTTTCACCCTAAAATAGAAATCTCGTTGAAATGGCCACGTTTTCAAGCAAAACATACATTGCCCAACTGGCCCGAGGGAAAGTAGAAAACCACAGTAGACCAAAAGCCATATAAAAATTCAAGTCATTTCTGGGGCGCCGGGGTGGCTCGGCCAGTTGAGCAGCTAACTTCAGCTCAGGTCATGATCTCACGAGTTCAAGCCCCACATCGGGCTCCGTGCTGACTGTTCAGAGTCTGCTTTGGATCCTCTGTGCCAGCCCCCTCTCTCTACCCCCCCCCACCTTCCCACCCCCCCCTCTAAAAAATAAACATTAAAAAAATTTTTTTAAACCAAAGTCATTGCTGTTGTACTTTCTTTCAATGTTTCTGTAAGTTGAACATGTTTCAAAATTTCAAAATAAAAGCCAGTGTTAAAAAAAAATACACTCCCACAAAAGCAAATATCCCAATTACTTTTATAGCCAAAGTGTAGCAGACCTTTGAGAAACAGAGAATTCCCGGTTTAGTCAGACTGTTCTAGAACATAGGAAAGAGGTAAGTTACCCCAATCATTTGATGACACAAGTATATAATATCAGTACCAAGACTGGACAAAGACCATAAGGATTGAATCCAACCCAGTCTGCCTTCTTCAACAAGGGCCACACAAGAAAACCAGTCTCCATTATACACATGGATGCAAAACAAAACCCTCCCCCACCAAAAAAACAAAAAACAACAACAACAAAAAAAACCAGCTGAATGAATGCCCCTTAAGGCCTGGAACCTGCTCCCTAATTAGCCCTGATTAGTAAGCTGTCATGACTTACCAGATAAGAAGGACTTATTATTACTATTAATTATTATCTTAGAAACAGTAATTTTGTTTCCATCCCTCTAGCCCCTCCAGCTTCTTCAAATTGTTTTAACAAAGGAAACCATGGAAATACAGAACTAAAAGCTGAGCAACCTTGGGAAAAGAATGTGGCTCTTACAAGTGTCGATGGAAAAGTCAAATAGTACAAAATAAACAACACCAACAGAAGTGAAAGAAACCCACAGGCCACAGAGACCTACACCCAGAGCTTACCAATTACACTGGAATCGGGATTTGCTGGAATAAAGAGGGCTAACAGGAAGAGGCATGTGGGAGTGAATATCCACATTTGTCTCAAATGTTTTCACAATAACGAATTAAAAGATTCCACTTCAAAGGGATTGATAACAAATGAAGGAAAAGAACTGAATGTACTAGTTAAAAATATATAGGTGATGGGGTGCCTGGGTGGCTCAGTCGGTTGAACGACCAACTTCGGCTCAGGTCATGATCACACGGTCTGTGAGTTCGAGCCCCGCGTCAGGCTCTGTGCTGACAGCTCGGAGCCTGGAGCCTGTTTCGGATTCTGTGTCTCCCTCTCTCTCTGCCCCTCCCCCACTCGTGCTCTGTCTCTCTCTGTCTCAGAAATAAATAAATATTAAAAAAAATTTTTTTAAATATATAGGCGACCAACTGAAGAACTTTAAAAATTAAAAAATTAAGAATTTTAAAAAAAAATTTAAAAACCAAAAATGAAACCAACAAAACCCCCCAGAAATTAGGCAAGTAGCAGGAAGGGAGCAAAAACCGAGGCCAAAAAGACTAGATCAGTGATTCCCAACCTTGGGTATATTCATTAGAATACGTGGGGCTAGTCTTAAAAAGCCTGATACCTAAGCCACATGCCAGAGCAAATAAATCCAAATCTCAGGCGGGAGCCAGACAGCAGAATTTGTTAAAGCTCCGTACAGGATTCCTATATGTGTCTATTGCTGGGAAGCACCAATCTAGAGGAAAAGACACAAGTGGGAGGGTAAAGAAAATTGCAAGGACACATAAGGAATAAAAGCATCGCCAGAAAATGAAGACAGAATTGATAATAAGCATGCAAGGTACGCAGGAAAAGAAAAAAGACTCTCAGGCTGGGTCTAAATCAAAATCCGGTCTTCATTTGCATATCATAAGAAATCGCACGATGCCTTGTTTAAAACGAGCACTGGATTCAAAGTCAGAAAACCTAGGTTCTAAGATCAAAGATGTCATCTGAGGCTGCGTGACCTCAGGCAGGGCCCTTCTCTGGCGGGCTCTCTCCGGAGCAGGTTCAAATAGTGTTAGGAACCTCAGAATCCTAAGGCTTTGTGCCTCTGCAGACCAGCAACACCAGCAGCCTCCGGGGGGCTCATAAGAAATGCAGAATCTCCGAGTCCGCCCCAGAGCCACCGAATCGGAGTCTGCATTTTAACAAGATCCCACAGGTGATCCGCGTGCACCTCAATGTTTGAGAAGCACCGCCCCAGACGGCTCCCTGACCTTCCCGAGAGACTTGGCAAGACAAGAATTATTGCCTGTTCTTGCTGTCTCATGCCTCTGTGTGTGGCGCCCTCTCCTGAAACGCCCTCCCACATCCTTGTCTAGCTGCTTCCTCCTTGATCTCTGGGACACAGCTTCCATGAACTCCAGGAAGTATTCCTGGAAACACCCACACACCACCTTGCCGCGGGGTTACCTGTCCTTCCTGGGCTCCTCTCTATCGAACCCTCACCTGCTGCGCTGTGGAACTGCTGGCTTCTGTGTCCTCTCCCAGCACTGTACGGTAAACTTTTTAAGGGCATTTCAATAAGCACCTGCAATGCGCAGAAAAGGTTCTTGCGTAAGCGGAATTCGGCAGAGAAACCACCTTTATTAGTTTCCGGCGGCTGCTGTTAATGAATGACCACACACTTGGTGGCTTCGCAGAAATTCATTCTCTCACAGGGTTTAAACACAAACAAACAGCAACAGCGTCAAACCTTCCCGGGATCACAGCTAGACTAGCACTGGGACAAATACATGTGTCCATCTCCCAAGGGCTTGTCCTGAACATACACAAAAGCCCTAACCTATATTAAGTGCAATGTGTTTACGGCACACACACTTTGTGTAGGTAGTTGTGTTAGGCATTACACATCCAGGATGTCTCCTTTCTCCAACAACCATGAAGGTGGATATTACTGTCACCAGTTTTCAGGTAGGGAAACTGAAATTCAGTTCAGGTGAGAAATGTGTCCAAAATCTCACAGGTGGCAGCCAGCATCAGAGCCAGGATTTGAACCCGGGGCTATGTGGCTCCATGCACACACTCAGCAAATATTTACTGAGTGCCTACCGCATGCCAGGAATGACTGTGTTTAAGACGCACACTTTCCCAGGCTTCTCTAGGCACAGCCCCAGAGACGTGAGTGTCCAGCTCCAAAGCCAGCACTCTGCTCACTGGTCCACACCGCCCGGCTGTCAACCACCATCTCGCCTCCATCTTCTCAAAGCAAGTCTTTTATCTGGGGCTTCAGCTCCTTCCTGATACCTTCAGCAGCGTCACTGTGCCATACCATGAGCCATGTTACTCTGACAAGCTCTGTCAAAGGCAAGGACCCGTAGGGCCAAGAACACCTTGGGAAGTTCCTGTGAATGAGAACGTGAAAACCGGACATCTTCGTGTTGTCCCAGACATACTCCTGACGCTGCATTGCAAGTAGACACGACCACTGATCCTTTGCCAACCTAACAAGAGTTTGCGGTGTGCCCCAGAGACCAGCTGACATGCATGGTTCAGTGAGAGGTGGGTACAAAACAAAGTCAGATGGACCAGTAAGGTACACTATCAGGTCCACAGAACCTACAGTCCATTGGAACATGCCACCGATGGACAATGCTACAGATACACCCCCAACTATAAGAGTAGAGAATCAAAGCAAACATTTGCCTTGGAGGTCCAAGAGTTATCCATGCAGGGAGTGCTATTTGAAATAGGCCAAAGAGGCTGCTTAAACTTCTACAAGGAGAGATGATGTGAGAGAGTCAGCAGTCAAAGGAGAAAGTCTTCCTGAGGAAGACATTCAGATGATTTTGTTTCTAAGAACATCACCCCTGGAAGGAACGGCGGTATTGCTAGTGTGGGGTTTACAAATCCAAGTGCCTACAAGCAGGCAGACTGGTCAGCTGGTGTGAACCAATATGACAGATGTGCCAGTTGTTCATAGCCAAATGGAGTCTGATGGGGCCGTTACAAAGTTTTATTACGGAGCATATGGGTTATTAGATATTTTGAGTATCACCCCTGTTACTTGATGAGGCAAGAATAACGAGTAATGCAGAATAAGTGTAAAGTAGCTACAGCCAGACAGATGAATAAGTAAGTAGATACGTAAATGATGATGATGACGATGATGATGGAAAAGAAGGAGGCAAAGAAGAAAAATGATACAGACGGATAGGAAGGAAGGAAGGAAGGACGGAAAAAACAGAAATGGCTGGCTGAATGGATAATGGATGGATGGAGCTAGATGGAATACCTAGCTAGACAGTAACATATATAAAGCCCCAAACATAATGTTGAGTGAGGGGGGAAAAGGCAGGTGGAGAATGCAATGTCAAGTATGATACAATGAACAAAAATTGAAACATAAAATACTATATATTACTTACCAAAACATAAATCTATATGTAAAAATTAACAAGAGGACCTCCACGTAAGAGTCAAAGCCATCACTCTTAAAAAACAACAGATGTAAAAACCTTCATGACAATGGATTGGTCAATGATCTCATGGATTTGACACTCATGGGATATGACACCAAAAGCAGGGACAGCAAAAGAAAACAGGCAAATTGAACCACATCGAGATCAAAAACTTTTGCGCACCAAAGGACACAATCAACACAGCGAAATGGCAAGCCACAGAATGGGAGAAAATATTTGCAAATTATTTATGTGATAAGAGGTTGATATCCAGAATGCATAAAGGACTCCTAAACTCAACACTAAAAAAGAAATGAACAACCAAATTCAAAAATGGGCAAAGGACCTGCAGGTACACTGTTCCAAAGAAGATATACAGATGGCCAATAAGCTCATGAAATGAAGCTCAATTATCAATCATCATCAGCAAAACACAAATCTGGACCATAGTGAGACACTACCTTACACCCATTAGAATGGATGCTATTAAAAAAAAAAGATAGGAAAAAAAACCCAGAAAATAACAATTGTCGGTAACGATGTGGCGAAATTGGAACCCTTATGCACTGCTGGTGGGACTATACTTGATCTTAGCCAAAAGGCCGAGAAGCGATGGGACTATAAAATGAAACTGTGGAAAACAGTATGGTGGTTCCTCAAAAAATTCACCATAGAATTTCCCTATGATCCAGCAATTCTACTTCTGGGGGTACACCCAAAAGAACGGATAACAGGGTCTCAACCAGGTATTTGAGCACCCATGTTACGAGCCACATGATTCACAATGACCAAAAGGTAGAAGCCATCCAAGTATTCACGGACGGATGAACAGACAAACACAATGTGGTATATACATACAACAGAACCCTTACTCAGCCTTAAAAAGGGAAGAAATCTTGACACAGGCTACAACGTGGTTGAACCTTGAGGACATTGTGCTAAGTGAAATGTCATTCACAAACGGACAAATACTCTAGGATGCCATTTCTATGAGGTACAGAGAGTAGTCAAATTTATAGAGGTAGAAAGTAGAAAAAAAAAAAGTAGAAGGGTGGTTGCCAGGAGCTGGGGTAGGGGGAATTGGCAAGCTAGTGTGTAATGGGTACAGAGTTTAAGTCTTGCAAGATGAAAAGAAATCTGGAGATGGATGGTCATAGAATTGGTTGCACAATTCATGCCACAGAACTGTGAGCTTAAAAGTAGTAAAATGGCAAATTTTGTGTTACATAAATGTCACCACAATTAAAAAAGAAATAAATTTTAAATACTTAAATGTTATCCGGATTAGATATAAAAAGGAACTAACCAAAATTCATGACCCTTAACCCCATGCCTGAGAGAGGGTAAGACAGATGGTGACAGAAAAGGGGCAATTTCAACATGACCTGTCACTTACTGGTTCTGATGTCAAAACAAAATACATCCCGAAGAAATAGGACCAAAAGTTAACAATCATAGAGTCTGGGTGGTGGAAGGCCGGGTGATTTTTACCTAGTTCTCTGTACTTTTCTGTACCCTTTTTAACTTCTTCGAAGTAAAAACTGTAGTCGAAGAAGAAAAAAACATTGTGAGTGGAAGGGACACTTCGATATTATGACTTAGCTAAATTGTTAAATCTTTGTGTTCTGGGAAAACAGTCACTTGTTTCTAGGAATATTTTAACCAACACAGGTAATCTCTGAAAAATTTCCAGGCATAATTCCAGGCTTATAGCAGGTCCTAGGTAAGTATGTGGTGAATGAATGAATGATCGCTGCTAGTTTAGGGTAGAAGCCTACATTGACCCGGAGTCAGATTAAACGACCTCTTGGCTATGGCCACAAAACCCCTCTCATCCCTAAGATACTGGCCTGGGCCTTTTCCCAGTTTCCATTGTGTTCAGCCCTCCCTCCTCCATGGGTTCCAAGAACACAGCCAGAGAATGCAAACAAATGAGCCAGTAATTTTCAGGACATTCTCAATTCCTTGGCTAGGTCCCTGCAGCAAATGAATATTAAGCACATTAGCTCTGACCTCCCTGCCCAAATTCCTTTGTATTGGATGCAGTAATGAGCCTCTCAGGCAAGACAATTTTCCCAAGGTTTCAATATCTATTCCTGTCCAATGGCTGTCACCTACAAGTCCTGAAGGCAGCCAATTAATTCAGAGATGCTGTACCAAGCAAGGATGATCGTCCTCTACTCTGGTGACGGGAAATTCAAATCAGGCAACCACCAGCTAGGTCACGATGGGCGCTGCCTGGAAAAACAGATCACTCTAACCCTAACCTAATGCTAACAGGCAGGGAGAACATCCTCATGCAAACACACAGGAGACGCTATCTCACTGGTCCCTTGGGAACCTCCGCTACAATTAGTGAAAACATTTTTGATTTAGGTCCATTTAGACCTGAAAATCTTTAGTCCTGAAAATCAGGAAGATGTGTACAAATCTCTTACTCTACCATCAGCGAGCTAAAGCGAGATAAAGGTACAAAAAGAGACTCTGGTTCCAAGTGACACAGGGTTTGCTTAAAGGGAAAATGTCAACCCCACACACTCCTTGGCCCTCACAAAGGCAAACGGGGGCCTTGACCCAGCAGTACCTTTTAATGGTCCCTCAGTGCGTCACTGAGCACACCTCCGACAGGGAAATCAGTCCGAAGTGTCTAAATAAGAGACCAAATCAACCCAGACTCACAACCTGTAACAAATCATTTGCTAAACCTCAATCAATCCTAAATTTGCTTCAAAACAACCAACCAACCAAACCAAATCAAAAAACTACAAACTCACAGTTCTCGATGACAGTTACAATGTCGATTCACCTGAGTTTACCTGCCCAGGAATGACCCTGGGGATTCCAACTCAGTAGGTGTGGGGTGTAAGCCAAGAATACAAATTTTGAAAATGTTCTGCTGGAGACACTAAGGCATAATCTGGTGAAGTCCCATAATGTATTACATTGCAAGGCATGCCTCGGGGCGCCTGGGTGGCTCAGTTGGTTTAGTGTCCCATTTCTACTCAAGTCATGATCTCGCGGTTCATGGGTTCAAGCCCCGTGTCAGGCTCTGTGCTCACAGCTCAGAGCCTGGAGCCTGCTTTGCATTCCGTGTCTCCCTCTCTCAGCCCCTCCTCTGTTCATGCTTTGTCTTTCTCTTTCAAAAATACACATTTAAAAAAATTTATATTAAAAAAACAAAATAAAAAACCAAAGGCATGCCTCATGAAGGAAGACAAAAACCTTTTCTGCCCTCACTCCCTTCCTCCTTTCCAACCTTCCTTTCCTTTTCTTATGTTCTTCCCTCTTTTTTCTTTCTCTTCTCCCTTTCCACTTCCTTCAATTCAACAGATATGCACTGAATATACCTTGTTAACTGAAACACCATTGCTTTCTAAACTTAACAAAAACCTTTTATCTGGCAGATGACTCAAGTAAGTACCCAAGGTCCTCTCTGCCCGGTCACAAGGCAATCCTAGTCCATTCCTCAAAGAAACCCTTTTTCCCCTTGGTTTTTTAATGATGGGACCATCTGGACTTAAGGTGCACAGGCCTTCAGGTCACATTTGGAAGACACATAGTAAAGAGCAAGTCCCTGAAGTCAGACACACCTGGTTTTCAATCTTGGCTCCATTTTTCAGCTGTGTTTTTTTAGGCACGTTTCCTTCTCTCTCTAGGCTTCAGTTCCTAAAGCTGCAAGTAACACGATAAAATCAGCCTCCATAGATATCAGCCTGGACAGACGATAACTCAAGACAGGATGGCCCCTCACCCAGGCAAGGATGATCACACTCTCTCCATGTGCTTCGCCTGCAACCCTACGACATTTACAGACACAAAATCTGTGAGGAGAGGCAAGACTGAATCACCAGGGGCTACTTGGAATACATCAAGATTCAATTGGTAGAACTGAATGGGAGACTCTACCAGATTCACCTGGTAG
Organism: Lynx rufus; assembly: GCF_022079265.1. Lineage (NCBI taxonomy): Eukaryota > Metazoa > Chordata > Mammalia > Carnivora > Felidae > Lynx > Lynx rufus. The sequence goes on from NW_025814838.1 coordinate 14,195,301, forward strand.
AATAGAGACTTAAAATAAAAAAATCACCTTAGTAATAAATAAAGCATAAATTTAAAAATAAAACTAATGATAGGTAGGATTTACTACTGTCTTTCTATGAATCCATCACTTTGCTAAAGCTTATACAAAAATAATCTCAGTTAATCCTCAAAACAAGGAGATATTCTTTTCAGTCCCATTTAACAGATGAAGAAGCCAAGGCACAGAGAAGTTAAATACATTATCCGATGATTTTGTATAACTAATCTGATGCCTGAGATCACCTTCTTTTTTCTAAAAGTTGATTTATTTTCAGAGAGAGGGAGAGCGCATGTGCATGTAAGCAGGGGAGGAGCAGAGAGAGAGAGAAGGAGAGAATCCCAAGCAGGCACCAGGCTCAGCGCAGAGCCCAACAGGAAGGCTCAATCTCACGAACCGGTCATCTCTCATGACCTCAGCCGAGATCAAGAATTGGATGCTTAACTGACTGAGCCACCCAGGTGTCCCCTGAGGTCGCCTTCTTAACAGCACCTTCTCAGCGACCAACAATTCCATCTTGGGAACCTGGTTTTGAGTCTTTTTCTAAAATCACCTTCGGCCCCATTAGGGGAGGATCAGTTACCAGTAAGAAGACTGGTACCACTGGCATCTGTTCAACTTACACTAACCTCCTGTGTCTTAGACAAGTGAAGATTCCATTGGGCACCGTCTGGTTGAGCCCAAATTCCCCAGGTTCCCACGGGATGAAGGAAGCCACGTGTGGCTCTCTGATCACGGGCTCCCCATCACAGCTGCTCAGCTGGCTGACTGGCCTCCCTGACCTGTCACACCATCTGGAGGCTGTCTCCAAGTCTCCAGAGACCTCTGATTCCTGCTACAGTCTCAGTCCCCTCCCCTCTATGCTTCTGAAAGTTGACACAGACCCAAGCCGCAGCTGAAGCTGAAAAATGGACCGGACCGCTCCTCAAACGCAGCTGATTCCTCCCAGGGAAATGCAGAGCAAACAGTGCCCAGCTGTTTTCATCCCAGCTACCTGGGTTCACCTTTCCAACACGACATTCAGCTCCTTTGTCCGTTGCATGAAAAACCCTTTGCAGCAGGGAAACGGTGCAGCTGCTTTTACAGGACTGTACAAGTCTGGTGCAGGGAGAAAGCCCGTTCAGACAGCCATGGCTCTCTTCGGGTTCCCTCTTCCTCGGAGCTGGGAGGGGGCTGCATGGACAAGTGGCTGGGGGTGGCAGTGGGGGTCTCCTCTGGCAGGTGGCAGAAGGTCCTGAAAATCCCATTGTAAGCCCTGGGATAGTCACATGGGGAGGGCATCCAGGGCCACCAACGGCCCTTTGCAAGCAGCTGGGAGGACATTTTAACATGGCTTAAAAACTAAGCTATAAGCCTGGGTGGCTCAGTGGGTTAAGCATCTGACTTCCGCTCAGGTCATGATCTCGCGGTTCATGGGTTCCAACCCCGCATTAGGCTCTGTGCTGACAGCTCAGAGCCTGGAGCCTGCTTCGGATCCTGTGTCTCCCTCTCTCTGTGCACCTCTCGTGCTCTCACTCTGTCTCTCTCTCTCTCTCTCAAAAACAAAACGAAAAAGAAAAGCATTAAAAAAAAAAAACCCTAAGCTATGAGTTTCCTGAAAACTTAAAAGTAGTCTTCCTGTATGACCCAACAATTCCCCACCTTGGTATCTACCCAAGACAGATGAAAACGGACATCCACACAGACGTGTGTGAGAATATTCAGAGCAGCATTGTTCACAATAGATTCCAAACAAAAAAGAGCCAGAATGGATACATAGAGTGGTCCCTCCATATAATGGAATATTATTCAGCAATGAAAAGAAATGAAATCTCAATACCACCTACAACACGGATGAGCCTCAAAATCAGTGCACTTACGCACAAGAAGCCAGACACCAAGGGTCACATATTGTATGCTTCCGTTGATATTAAACAGCCAGAATAGGCCAATTTACAAAAACAGAAAATAGACTGGTGTGGCCTGGGGGTAGGAATGGGCACAAGAACAATGATGTTATTGGGGCGATGAAAAGGTTCTAAAATTGGATAAGCAGTGATGGTAGCACAAGGCATTGAATTTACTAAATATCCCCCAAATTGTACACTTAAAATGGGTGAATGCTATTCTATGTAAATTGTACCTGCATACGGTTGGGTTTTTTGTTTTAATCATCAAACATGCAGATTTTTCTGAATTAGTGAAGGATGCATATATCAGACTTTTTTTTTTTTTTTGAGGCTGCCACCATTCCTCCATATCCCTGAGCAAAAGGAGAGACTAAGAAACGAGGGACATGGGCATCTGATGCCCACAATACTTGGTAACTCAATGAATGAATGAATCAATCAATCAATCAATGAGACAATGATTGGATTTTTAGAATCCTGACAAGCTTGCAAATACCAAGCTTGACTGTGGTCCCAAGAGAGCCAGGTCAAGACACTCTGCCCCCCACCCTGCCCCAGATTCCTGGAGCTTGTACCTGTCACAGGCCTGGAGACAACAGCCTTGCCTGTCCCATTTCAGGGCACTCTGGGAGGTTTTAGTCAATTGAGGACACAACATTTGTGGGAGGAAGGTGGATAACTTGACTTTACCTGGGGGAGGCTGTTCTCCCCCTCGGTCTCATGACAGTCTCTGATATTAGTATCAATTGCAATGAGAGTCCTCTCAAATCATGAAAAAAAAAATTACCAAAGTTGCTTAAGGAAAAAAAAAAAAAGATTGGCTCAGATTCAAGATTTTCCCATTGGTAAAAGCAATCCTACTCTATCCCCAAATGGTCTGTAGTTCCTATGCTGATTTTCCCCATTCAGTATTACACCATAAACAACCTCCCCAAAATTAATAAACATCCCCTGCCATGAGCCTTGAATTTGAGGCAGACTTCCTTATCAGCTACCCTTGCCCACTTTCCCTAAACAGCACGTGCTCCTCCATTCGGTCTCCCCATCCCCCCAAAACCCAAATGTCTTTTCTCCTTAGCTCTGATCACCACCTAACATACCCCACATGCACTACCCCATGAGAAGTACACTCTAAGATGTCTGGGAATCCCTCTTTTTTTTTTTTTTTTTTACCAGCTTGGCCCCCAAGGGTGCTTGGCCTGTGATAGGTGCTGCATAAATACCTGCTAAATGGATGGTTTAAATGAATGAAACCTAGAATAATGTAAAACTACAGTCAACAAGCTCAGTTCCTTAAAAAAAAAAATCAAATCAAATCAAAACATACCTGTCACACCTACCACGGGCAGGGCTTATGCTATGCGTGGTTAGACCCCTACCCACATCCCCTTGCCAACCTGGCTTTCACTGACTCAAGACTGAGAACTAGCTGTGCCCCATACTTGCCAGTACTGTCCTCCTTCATGCCCATTCCATATGACCTACTGGCCTTTGGTTTCACTATCCACTGCTTAGCCTCCAATGCATCATCATGACATTTAAAGTTCTTCGTCACCGGGCCTCAACCTGCCGTCATTATTCCCCAATCCCATGGTGGCTTTTATACCAGAAAATAGCTAGGTCTCGATGTCCTGCACCCTGCTGAAGAACCTCCTGCCCCATGAATTCTAGACCCTGTCCCATGTCTTCACCTTGCCTGCCTATCTCAATATGTGATATTTGCTAAATCTGAAGTTCAACTCTGATCACTTCATATGCACGTATGATTTCATTCACTCCCTCAAACACTGACCACGTAAATAAAAATAAGACTCATCACTTTCAGATGCCTGCTGTGTGAAATGTAGTTTCACTTGCAAGTGACAAAACCCAGAGAAGCTAACTCGAGCCAAAAGTTTCGAGAAAGGGAGAGGATTTATTGGTTCGTAGCTGAGAAAGTCCAGACGTGGCTGGATCCAGAAACTCAAATCATATGACCAGAAATCTCTTTCACTCTCCTCTTGGTTCTGTTTCCTCTGGGCTCTCAGGAAAGTGTTTTCCTGCCTGGTGAAAGCAATACCTCACTGTCTATATGGCCCTTAGCACCCGCCATCTTAGAAGGATGGAATGTGTCTCTTCCTGGTATTTCTAGCCAAGGTCCCAGAGAGGGCACAGATTGGCCCATCCAGATCCCATGTCCACCTCTGAACCAATCCCTGTGGCAAAGGAATCCTGTGGCCTGGCAATCTGGCCAGGCCAGCCGGGGGTCTGTCAGAGTCCCTGGAGCTGAGATTAAGGTAAACCCCATCCAAACTGAGTGGGGGCCCCAAACTTAGTTGGCATGGAGCACCATGCATAGAGATCACTTCACCAAATCTTCGCAAATGGCCTGGGTAGGTATTATTCACCAAGGCTCAGAAAGTTTAAATGAGTCACCCAAAGCCACAGAACTAGCAAGTGGTAGAACCCAAGGTCACTCCTGTACATCAGGCTCTGTGCTGAGCCCAGAAGATACAGAGGTGGAAAATGTGCAATCCCTGCAGAGGGGAGACAGATGTGACATCATCAAGTCATGATATAATGTGATAATTTTTCACACCAAATTATTCACATGTGCTATTATTCACACCAAAATTTGGGAGGTAACAGAGCTTAGTAGCCAAGGGCTCTTGAATCATCGAAACCCAGATTCTAATTTCACCTCTGCCACTTACTGGGTGTGTGACCTTGAATGAATTGCTTGACCTCTCAAGGTTCAAAGTCCCCCTCTGCAAAAAAAAAAAAAAAGGGGGGGGGGAGCTGCAGGGATGAAAACAAAGAGGCAGAGGGGGAATGGTACCTATGGACAAAGGGAGCCCAGGATATCCAGAGGAGCCAGGCCTCGGGGGGAGATGCAGACTAGAAGCCAAATGATGAAGACTTCGAATGCCACTATCATCCAAGATGGCGCTCTCAATGTCATTTCAACATTTCCCAACCTCAAAGCTCTGTGTCTCCCACCATGCAGTGCCAGGTTTTCAGGAAGCCCAAGAGGTGCTGGGAGACCTGGAAGGATAGAGTTTCTCAGCCCCTGGCAGCTCTCCTCGGCAGAGTAGCTCAATTCCTCCTGACAGCACAAGCAATTGCCAAGCCCAGAATGAAACTGGCTGCTTCGACAGTTCCCTTTCTGTGCTCTGTGTTCTCTCCCCAGACTCCCAGCCATCCTGCTGGCACGGGCCCAGACCTCCCTCCTCCAGAGTCTCCCCACAACTAGTCTAATTGGGAGGCTGCGGGAAGCCCCGTGGGGCCATCCTGCCCATCCTCCATCTAAGCCTCTCTACAAGAAGCTTTGCAAAAATAAGAAGCAGGAGCCTGAGAGCCCAGGGAGCCTGAAGGACCCGTTGTGGTAAGCAGGGCACCATACGTCCGAAAATTCTTTCCAAGATACAGAAATGGAATTACTTCACTAGCTGTGCACTCCTGAGGTCCATTTCAAAAAAAACAAAAAGTTAATAATATAAAAAATATCTCAGCATGGAGGAAAGACAATAAAAAAATTAACTTGCATGGAGCACAGAGTGTATCAATGTTCGTTTTTTTTATGCATGTTAACTTTTATTGTTACTATATTTTCCTGATGCTAACAGTGCTTTGACCAATTTTAACCCTCCCAACAACCCTAGGAAGCAGTGCTTATGCCCATTTTATGGATAAGGAAACAGAGGTTCAGTTAAATGAAGTAACCCTCAGGTCACCTGAGTGGCTCAGTGGGTTAAGTGTCTGACTCTTGATTTGGCTCAGGGCCATGATCCCAGGGGGTGGGATCAGGCCCCAGGTCGGGATCTGCTCCGTTAGCACGCAGAGCCTGCTTGGGATTCTGTCCCTCTCTCTTTCTCTTTCTCTCCTTCCCTCCACCCCCACCCCTGCCCTGCTCTCTCACATGTACACTGTCTCTCTCAAAATAAATAAATAAACTTAAAAAAAAAATAAAATAAACAAAGTAACCCACAATGGCACAGCTAGTAAGCAACAGAGTGGAGACTCAAATCAAGGTCTGTCTGAATCAGGGCCCACATAGTTGTGGCTTTTCTTTTTTTTAAGTTTTATTGAGGTATAATTTACATATCATGAAATTCATCCATTGTATGTATGCAATTCTATGATGTTTTTAGTAAAGTTACAGAATGTCCACCATCAACACCCTCCAGTCTTACACATTCCCAGCATGCCCCCAATTTCCCCCCATGCCTATTTTCTGTTAATCCCTACTCCTACTTCCCTCAGGCAACCACTAAGCTACTTCCTGTCTTTATAGAGTTGCCTTCTCTGGACGTTTCATAATGGAATCGTGCAACGTGCCCATACATCTGGATGTCTTCATCCAGCATGTGTTTGAGGGTCAAAAGCGAATTTGCTAGCAGTTATCAGTATTTCATTGCTTTCTAATTGCTGAATTGTATTCCACTGTATGGATCTACCACATCTTGTATATCTATTCACTGATGGATGGCCACTTGGCTTGTTTCTGCTTTGGGGCTATTATGAATAATACTTTTCAGAATCCTCATGGCTGTATCTTGAGTAAGTTCCTGGGAGTGAAACTGATGGGTCATAGAGTAAGTCTACATTTAATTTTTTTAAGGAATCGGCAACCTGTTTTCCAAGGCCCGTGCACCATTTTACATTCTCATCCAAGCCCATACTATTAAATATTACCAGGCCCTACCTTGAAGCCAAATTGGAATCCCAACATGTCTGAGAGGTGCGCTGGGCCCCCTGGAACAGTGCTTTTCCATGAGCCCACTGCATAAGGGTACTGGTTGGGGACGAAGAAGAAACAAGAGGCTTTGATGTCCCAAGAGACAGAGATGGGGGAAGAGTAAGAACCAAGGACGTGGTCCCTGGCGCAATCTAGAGAGAATATGAATGGATAAACTGAAGCCTGTGTTTTTATGAGACACTTTAAGTGCAAAGCACAAGATGGATGGCTTTGGAGCTCAGATGGTAGAGTGTATCCCAGAGTTCAGGAGACATGACTTCTTCTCACTGCTCTGGAAACTTAAGAGTTGCCATCTTTGCAAACGTCCTAAGACAGAGCCTATGGTGTGGTAACACATGGGTGCCGGCACCATGAAGCACCCACAAGAGCATCTCAAGCTGCAAACATTGACAATGAGGCCAAAATTGGAAAAAAAAGTGGCAGACACTGTAAGAAGAATACAGCCAGACCAAAGCAAAAACACAACGGACCCACTGCACAATCCTCAGACATAACAGAGGAGACTTTGCACTGGCAGGAGTTCTACATGTGTGCGAGATGATCAGTGCCCGAAAACAGGGGCAGTCCCTGACCCTGTGACTCCCTGTTCCCCACAGGCTGGAGGAGAGTGTTCAAGAGCAGAGCTGATCTCACCGGAGACCCTTCTTGCTCTGCAGATGCCATCCTGGCTTCCTTCCCATCAGCCCCTGCTGCTCCCACTCACCTGCTCACGAACATTAAAGACACTCTGTGACCTGGAATGTGCAGTAATTCACCCCAGAAACATGATCACATCCCCCAGGCATATCCCAAACTCTACAAACCAAGGTTGAAAGAGAAAGATAAATCATCACACTCCTACCGGAAAAGGAGTTTTGAGAAGGGGGCTTTCAGGCTGTCCCAGGAGATGGACAAGGATGAAAGGGCAGGGAATGAAGTTACCAGTGGGGCTCTTGCTCAATGTACTTGTGAGCTTTGGAGCGTAACATACGTCCGCCACCCCGACTAGTTATATGACCTTGGATAAGTCATGCAATCTCTTTGCCTCAGTTTCCTCCTGTTCCAAAAGGAGTAAACCACCTTATGGGCAATTGAGAGGCCCAGAGATGATGTGCTCAAAGAGATCCACATACTGTAGGTGCTCCGTCAAAGCAGAAATAAGAAGGCACTTTTGTAAAGATAAAAAGGGTATTATTATTATATGAATAAACTATCATATTGGAATTGATAGGAGGAAGCATTGCCTCCCTCTGCCAACCCATGACATGTCACTTTAAGAATGAAAAACCTGAAAGTTGACTTAGCCATTTATCCTTGAAATTAAGATGACTTTTGGCCCAGGGAGAATAATTATTATTTTCCCCTGAACAGTGACTGCACTGGATGCCACATATTGATTGGGGATTAACAGGGACAAAACAAGTCACGGAGAGTGAATTTTCCCCAAACATCAAGGGGAATCAGTAAAGCATCATAGCAGCAGAGACGCAGGGAAATGGGGGGGGGGGAGTCAGGACATGGAAAATCAATTATGACATCATGGATGAAATGTTTCCCAAGGGCCAGCTGCGACCCTGACATCGCTGTATGATCAATTTGCCTGAGAATGCTGCACCAGGGCACCAGAAGGGGTGGAGGGAAAACCTGTCCTCTCTCTCTTACCCCTCAGTATTTCAGAGAGGCAGCAATGGCTACCATGGGCACACTCTGAGAAATGATGATCTGGGCCACCAGGTGAGGACACAGGAACCTGGCAGAGGTGAAGACACCAGGGCAGGTCAGACGTCTACCAAAACAGCAGCACTCGGCCTGTTGGTAGCTCGTTCTGGAGGCTGCTCGGCCCCAGAGGTTGAGCCCAGAGCACTGTGCCAGAAGCTTGGGGATACACAATAAATAGGAGGGATCCTAACTGGTCACTGGTCATGGCAGACACATGAGGGACTGAGTCCTGGGAATGAATGCAAGTCCGTGGAAGTCCCTAGAGACAGGATACGGCCGCAAGTGGGTCTCACTCAGATCTGAAGCCCTAATTTCAAGAGATTCAGATTCCAAAGCCTGCAGGGAAAAGGGGGACAGGCAGGGACCACAAATTAACAAAGTAGACCCGGACAAGGTGTGAGTTGCTAGCACATACCCCATCTCAAGGAGGCAGCCATTCTCAGCACCATTCAATTGTCTGGACCGGAATTTGGGCAGAATGTGACTGGATTCTCCTGACGTTTCAAGAGAAGCACAAATCTGGAATTTACTGTGAAATGTTTCCATTTTCAAAAGCCAGTACCTAGGGGCACCTGGGTGCCTCAGTGGGTTAAGCATCTGGCTTCAGCTCAGATCATGATCGCGTGGTTCATGGGTTTGAGTCCTGTGTCGGGCTCTGTGCTGACAGCTTGGAGCCTGGAGCCTGCTTCAGATTCTGGGTCTCCCTCTCTCTCTCTGTGTCCAACACCCCAGCTTGCACTCTGTGTCTCTCTCTCTCTCTCTCTCTCTCTCAAAAATAAACAAGGATTTTAAAAATATTAAAAAACAAAACAAAAGCCAGTACCTAGTTTAAAACACAAACACACACACACACACACACACACACACACACACACACACACTTGTGCAACCCCAAACAACACATGATTGTTGGCTAGGTGCACCTGAGGACTCCAGTTTGCAACCCGGCACTAGCCAGCATTTCTCTGTTTTTCAGGACATTTGTGCCACCTTTTCTTCTAGAGTGGAAACTTCAGGAGGGCAAGAACAAGATTGCCAACTCTGCCCCTTGGAAAGTCCAGAGCACAGAGCCAGGCCTGGAGTATGAATGAGCCGGGCAAACAATCATCACTGCTGGGCTAGTTACACCCTCAAGGTTTTAGAAGCCAGATAGGGCCATGCAGACCCCAGTCCTGGTGCGCATTTGAGGCTATAACCCGCTTGGCATGAGCAGCCCCACCCAGAGCACTATTTGTACTCTGGTTTAAGTCACAGTTCACCAGGGCACATTATTAGAAACAACAATTTGCTAATGCCAGGTCCAATCGGCCCTCTCCGAAAAAAAAAATATTCAAAAATTTACAAGCCCACAGCCCAAATCCTGGTGGAGCTTCGGTAAAGCTGGGAATATTTGTATTTGTGCTGGCAAGATACTGCAGATATGTTTTGTTGTACGTGGTATTTAGAAAGACAAGCTGAATCACTAGCAAACATACAAAGGCTGGAAGACTTGATATTAAAATCTGCATTTCTGGGTTCTCTTGAGGAATCAGCTCTGGGGACGTGGAGCTCACATTCCCATATGGTGACAACCTGCGGGAGCTAATCAGCAGCTATCTCTTAAAGGGCCACGCGCCCACTTTGCTACAGTCCCTGCTTACCTGTGAGATCACACGCCCCGTGGGTACGTGGCTTCTGAACACTGCCTTCAGGTGCCAAGGGAGAAGGTCAAGGATGGAAGGCTTGGAGGTCCATGTGGAGACCCCAGGCTCTCCAATCTCTTAGATTCTGCCCCACTCAAACACTGCAGCCAGAGTGACACTCGTGAAGTACAAGCTCGACACCGTTCATGTTCCCGGCTCACTCAGGGGGAAAACGGAAAACACACAAGGTCTCAGAAGACCACTCTGAGATGAGGATTCTCAGTCTCCTCCTTCTCCCCACTTCTCTGTCCCCACCCATCCCGCTCCGGCCACACTGCACTCACGATGCTTTTAGGACACAACACACATGCCCCTGCCTCAGGGCTTTTGCACTTGCCATGCCCTTTACCCGGAACACTCTTCCCCCAGCTACCTCACTGCTCATTCCCTGACCTCCTCCAAGTCAGGGCTGAAACGTCACCTTCTCAGTGAAGCTGGTCCCGGTCCACGTATACAAAATTACAACTACATTCCCTCCCCAGCAGGCCCTGTCACCCTCCCCTGTTTTATTTTTCTCCACTTTCTAATATATTATAAAATTCAGTTATTTATTTGGTTTCTTACCTGCTTCCTCTCTCCTCAAATTAGTGAAGAGGTGTGTGCATGTTTTGTTTATTCCCTATCTCCTCACCTACAAGTGTTCTGGAAAGGGTAAGATGGCAAAGATTTTAAGCCTTATGAGCCATGTGGTCTCTGTCACGGCGACTCAACTCTGCCACCGTGGCACCAAATCAGCCAGAGGATATGTAAAAGAATGAATGTGGAAGTGTTCCAACGATGCTTTATTTACAAAAATAGGCAGCGTTTGACACGTGGGCTGTTTGCCAACCCCACATCCAGGACATGCCTAGCAGACACTGAGCACTCAAAAAAGATTTGCTGAACAGACTCGGAGCTTTAATGTCCCTCACATATAGACAACACTCTCTTTAACAACCACACCAACCACGCAGATGAAGAAACCAGTATGGAGAGACAAAGGGAGCTGTCCAAGGTCACGAGGTCTGGAGAGGCAGAGCCAGGGGTGTGCCCGACTCCAGAACCACCCAGCCTCTGCAAGCCCATTATCTCAGCACCGAGCTCCATCTCTGAGGCAGCAAGGGGCACATGCACAGAGTGGACGGGAACTCATGGCCAGTCCTTGAAGAGAATCTGGACATTCTGCCCTGTGCATCCTCCAGAAACCACTCAAGTCGTTTGCGTTAATTTCACATGCCCCTTTCTCCAAGCCTCTTTCCTTTCTTGCTAGAGGCTGGAAGTGGCTCCCGGGCTCTGCCAAGAGAAAAGCCCCCCTCCCAGTGGTCATTAATTACAAGAGCCGGCATTTAAGGATGCCAATTATGCACCAGGGATTTCTTCAGTACCGAATAAGCGTTATGTCTAAATCTTACAACGATCTGACAGGGGGTGTAGTTTTACTCCAATTCGACAGAAGAAGAAAGCCACGTTCAGACAGGTTGTCATCTGCCCGAGATTACACAGCTCCATAGAATCACAGTCCGGATTTGAGCCCAGGTTTCTGTGACTCTTCAGCAATAACGTTAGGCGCACATGCTCTGGAGTCAACCAACCCATGTTCAAAACTTTGGACAGGGGACCTCCTGTCCCTGGGCCTCAGTTTCTTCTGTGAAATGGGATAACTATAGTATCTGATCTGCAGGTTGTTGAAATGAATCTGCATGTAAGACATTAAACAGTGGCTCACACATAGGAAGTTAATGCAGTCAGTTAATGACAATAACTATCATTAGAACTACAAGTACCAGACCCAGACCTAGCACTACTGTCACTACCAAAGCCACGAAGCTCTGACTCTGAGCCTTACAGGGTTCCCACCACTGGCCAGGGGCAACCTGGTGAAGCAGGATGCTGTCTACCTTGATATTCTACCCACTTTGAAAACGCCTTTCCAGCCCACCCCCAGTCACACAGTGCTATTAAGCTGTATTCTGCATAGGAAATACTAAAGTCAAAGCCCCTGAAGACTGCATGACCCAGACAATGCCACTATAATGCAAGACTTTCTACCATCTCATGGCCCACCCCATAAAGTACCTGCTCTCTGTTTGGGCTAGAAGAGGGAAGAGCTCCGTTCTAGGACTCAAGGTCCTGGGTTCAAAGCCAGACCTTACAGCAACTCCCTTCCCCTTCCTGGGCTTCTTCCAATACAACAAAAGAACAGAACTAGATAATCTCCAAGGAGTACTGTAGGGGTCTACACAGGGATTCAGTCACTTAGCCACGGTCTCAGTTACTCATACATTATGTCAACAAACGCTTATCAAGTGCTTGCTATGCCCTAAGCACCTATGGTACAAGGCACGGTATGTGTCTTAAGGGAGACGATCATCTAGTGGGGAAGAGAGATAATAAATGAGTAAATAAATATACAAGTTCATGGGGTGATATGTGTCTTGAAGAAAAATAAAGCAGGTTAAGAATATGGTGAAGAGGACAGAGTAGCTACTTTAAGACAGTTATCAGGAATGGCCTCTCTGCAGATGACGTGAAGGGAGAGAGTCCTCCATGAGAAGGTCTGGGGGAAGAGAGTTCTAGGTGGAAGGGACAGCAGGTACAAAAGCCCAGCGGAAAAACCACTTGGGGTCTTCATGAAAGCTCAAAGGGTCAAAGAAGGCAGAAGTGAGCGAGTGAGCCAGGGAGTCTATGCCTGATAAGGGCTCAGTGAATTAAACTTCCAAGACTTGCCTCAACCCCCCAAAATTATGGTAACACTCAGCACCGTGAATGGCCTTTGGTTCTCTACAAGGACACCAAATGGGAGATCCCAAGTCTACCCAAACATTTACTGCACCTAGAACAACCTTCCCCATCTTCACTATGTTTCTTAAGGTTCCACAGGGGCATCAGCCTTGCCCGGGGACCCTCCTTAAGCCCCTAGCCCCGGCTAGGTTGGGTGCCTCCCACTGTGCCCCCATAGAAGCCTGCATCTCTCACATGTGGTCATGGTAGATAACCATTTTTAGCTCTTTGCCTTCCCAGCTAATCTATACAGTTCGTGGAAACAGGGACCATAGCTTACTTGTCTCTGCCTTCCCCACTGCATAGCACGGAGCCTTGTACACAGCAGGTGCTCAGCATATCATCAAACTAGCTTCCATTTATTGAACAGCTACTCTGGGACGGGCTTACGTTTAACAACTTACATGCATCCTCACATCTAATTTTCTCAATACCTTATGACATAGCTGGTGTTAGTCCCATTATATAAAAATGGAAACTGAGGCTCAGAGCAGTGATGTGACTTGCTCAAAGTTACCCGCCTAACACCTAGTGAAACATGGATTCCAGATCAAGTGTTCCTGCCTCCAAAACTTTCACTCTTGACCACCTGAGCAGTGGCTCGCAAAACGTAAGGTCTCTGGCCCCACCGAGGACCTAACGAAGGGGCAGCAATCTGTCCTCACCAGCCTTCCCAGTAATTCTGATGCATACTCAACTTTGACAACCACTGCACAGGGCTTACTATCTGGTAGTGTAAACTCACTCACAATTTACAGAGTATTCACCATGTGCCAGATAGTATGTGGAATGCTGGGAATACCGTGGCAAGAAAAGACCATCACCAGCTCCTGTGTGTACGAAGCTAACTGTTTAGGGCTTGCCGAGAGAACGTTATACTCTATCATACTTGGAATCCCAAGGCTAGGGCTCTGTAAAATGAAGACTGCCTGGAACACAATCTTTTTTCCTTAACACATGGCAAATATTGTGTCCATGTGAGCTAGAACAGTCCCGAGGAGGAAGCTGGCAGCCCCCCAGCACTTTCTTTTTTTGGTTTCCCTTCCCTGGCCCAATGGGGTAGCCACACTCAGATCTGAGAAGTTATAATTTGCCTCTTCTACCCATTAGCCCTATAAAGGTAGGGAGTCAGCCAATGTAGCAAAGGTGACCACTTCCTGGCATCCTTAGCTCGGTGTGAAAACACCAAGACAAATTGCACGTTGTGGGCTGATGGGGCTGGTCATCCCCGAAGTAGAGATAGGAAGTGAAAACCCTTGCAACTAGATGCCTGCCAGACTCCCAAGAAACATGTTCCAAATACAAGGTGCCTGCACGCATGGTCATAACTGATTGCTCAGGGAATTCTGCTCTTCTCTCTCACAGTTATCCCTGGGGCCCAGGAACTGTTTGACAAATCACTGAACCCATCAAGTTGGCTCTGTCAAAAGGTAGGAGGGGGAGGGACTGATCACATCTAGAGAGGGAAAGAAAGGAAGGAAGGAAAATGTATTTACTGAGCACCTATTATGTCGGGCACAATACTAGCTGCTTTCTGCGTATATTACCATTAATTTTCCTCACACCCTTACACAGTTAAATTAATATCTCTATTTTAGAAGAAGAAACCAAGACTCAGAGAGGTTATGTGACTCTCCCAAGGACAAACAGCTAGTACGCAGCAAAACTTGAATTCAGTCCCAGCCAAGCTGGACCACAAAGACAGGGTCTTGTGGATTATATAAAATGTCAGTCCTCATCACACCCCATACAAAGCCTGCAAGCCCATTAGGAGACAGATCCAGAAAAGTCCTTCACCAGGGAAAATATATTTCATCCCCATTCTCAAAGGTATGAATTTCACTTAAGAGGGGAAAAAGCATGTGTGGTGTCGAGGCACCAAGACAAAATGGAATTAAGGTTGTCTTTCCCTCCGACTTTGAGAGAGATTCTGAGAATGTTTTTTCTATTTTAGGCACAGTTACAACCAGAACAGTCAAAGTGAATTAGTTTGGGGGATATATTTATTTTTTTTTTTCATTTTTGCCTAGTCATCTGTAAACAAGATCTATTAAAATAATTAAATGCAAATTCGGTAATTTCTGCAACATTTAACTCAAAAATAGCAGATTTTATAAGAATGGGTATATTTAGCACCAAATTGGCTCTTAGCTTACTTTTGTCTAATGGCCTATTTTAAAGTCATCTTCCAAGGATGGGAAGTTCAGTTTCATGTTTTGCTGATGGTTTCGGGCCCTTGGGGGGTGGGGCAGAGGGGGGGTATGTGGAATGCATCTTCTACCCCCATCCTGAACCAGAGAAGCACGCTTGGGGAGTTTGTCATGTTACCTTTTCTCCTTTCCTGTGACAACGATAAATTTTTCTCTCCCAGAATCCCTTCCACTGCCGCCTTGGCGAAGGACAAAGGCAGAATGGAAAAGTACCAAGGGGCAGGACCTGGGCAGCCTCCTTGGGACGGGAGGTTTGTGAATGGGCCCGCCCCTGGGGCATTCCTTCTTGGGGTGTGGCCTGGAGCTGAGCAGGCCACAGGGAAAGGCAGAGAAAGGAGACAGACAGAAGGAGGGCAAGCCACACCCACTAAATCCTGCGTGCCTGTCCCTTCTGCCAGAGGAGTGAACATCTGAGTCAGTGACAATTTCATCTGAACTAGATTGCCCTCCCAACTATATATATCCCTCACAGCGCCATGTGGTGTGTAAGCAGAGGCCTGCCACAGTGGAGATGCACAGGCTGCAGAGGGAAGGGGAAGGCCAAGGAAAAAAAACACCCAAACTCCCAAGGAAAGTCTCAAAACACACCTGAGCACCTGGGGAAAAAAAAATTCAGGGCTGAAAAGGAGCAAAAGAACTGCCCAAAGGGAAACACGAGGTTCCCCAGAGGGGATTCATAATGTCTGCGCCCCGCCCTCTCCCGTTTGCACACACCATACCTGGAATATTCATGGTTAAGGCACTTCAGTCCTTACCTGGGATCCGTGAAGGCTGAGGGTCAGGGATCTCCCCAAAGTGGACCCCTCCCATCCCAAGTTGTGAACTGTGTCCAGAAATAGTCATGAGTAACTACCTTTCTGCAACGTTTATTACCAAGTTTAAAGCAAACCTGCCGTTTTACGCGTTGCTCAGTTAATCGTGTCTAAAGCCCTGCAAGGTGAGTCCTATTAGCATCCCAGCTTTACAGATGAAGGAACAGAGGCCCAGACACAGAAAGCAACCAGACCAGGATCACATAGTTAGTGGCAGAGTTGGGAGTTGGGGTTTTCTTAACCCCTTTGCTATGGATAAAAGCAGGACGGGGGGATAGGTGGGGAAAGGGGGGAGGGTAAGAGCAGGAGAGACCTGGGGAAAGGTGGGGGGGGGGTGCGTCTGACTTTGACTCAGGTCATGATTTCGCAGTTTGTGGGTTGGAGCCCCAGGACAGACTCTGTGCTGACACTGTGGAGCCTGCTTGGGATTGTCTCTCTCTGCTCCTCCCCAACTTGCTCCGGTCCGTACTCGCTCTCTCCTCTCTCTCAAAATAAATAAATAAACTTAAGAAAAAAACAAAGAATTTCCTCCTAATCACCTGAGGTTGAGTGAGTCCTGGGCCAAGACCCAGAAGCAGAGAGTTCGTGCCCTCCATGTTCCCCACCCACTCCGCCTCTGCTATTGCCCGTCAGATGCAGGAAACCTCAAAGCTGCATCCCTTTAGACCCCGGCTCAGTATTTCTACAAATGGGCTTTGGTGTCAACAAGAACTAGAATCATGTTTCCACCAGTAGTATTCAGAGTAAGAATTCATAATCTCTCCAAGCCTGGTTTTTAGAAAAATAGGAATGCACAAAAACCAGCCTCCCTCCAACTTCCATGCATTACTCATTGTTTTCCCCTCAGAGGACAAGCACCCTACTCTCGGCCTAAGCACATTCTTTGGCTCAATCCTGAAATACAAAGTATTCTAAATTCCATTTTATTCTCCATTTTCACTGGCACCACTTTTTCCCAGAACACAACAACCATCTCTTACCTACATAACCCAAGAGTCTCTGAATCTACTCTTGACTTCTTCCCATCTAGCAATACCACTTTGCGGCCCTGTGGCTAATTTCCTCCAGTCTGTCTTTCAATTCACAGCCTCTCTCTGAAGCTGTGTCTAATCTGCTGTTTAACTCTGAAATAGCGTTTTTCATTTCAATAGGGAGATTCTTGATTTCTATAAATTTTAGTTGGCTTAAAAAAAATCTTTCTCTTTTTTTATAACATCTTCTGCTTTCATTATGATCTCTCATCCTTCTTCTATCTCTGTGGTCATTTTCAACAAACTTATTTTGTAGTCTTTTCCAGATGGTTCTGTAGTCTCAAGTTCTTGAGATGCTATTTCTACATATTCTGCCTGTTAACTTTCCTTTATATAATATGCCTAATCATGCAGTCTGTAATATTTTAATTGTGAGCTCACCTTCAACATAGGTTCTTTATTCTGTAAAACTCCTATGAGCCTAGGGATACAGAGGTTACCCTACAAAGAGATCTTGATCTCAGGTTTCCTGGGCCCTAGATTAGTTAATGCTTTCATTGCCCAGGATGGAATTTCTAACCCAGGTGTGTACATCCACATGTAACACAGATTCAGCCTTTCACTTTCTCACCAGAAATCTTTTCCCAACCTTGAATCCTGGGCAGGCAAGGACCTCCCTTGGATATGTGGACAGAGTTTCTCTAGCCCATTAACAAAAGAGGACAAGTTCTAGCCTTATATGGGAGTGCCAGTTAATAACATATTAATTGACTAATAATATATTGTCACAGGGGACAAAGGGGGCCCAGGGTAAATAAAAAAGATTAAGAGAACACTGATCATGATGAGCACCAAGAATTGCTGATTCATCCTATTGTACACCTGAAGCTAATATAACACTGTATGTTAACTTACTGTAGTTCAATTAAACTAAAGAAATGATATCTTCTATAGGTGCTTATGGCCAGCTTAAACAAATGATCAAAAGGCCAACAGGAAAAGGAGAGCTACAAGAATGCACACCCAACTATCCTTTGCAGAGTCATATAGGAAAGACAAATCTAATATTGAGTTTAATTAAGAAGTGACCAGCAAGAGATAACCATGAAGCCAAGACTCCAGAGATGAAAGTACCAAAAAGAGAAAAAAATAGATATATACAAATTAATATATAATAATATATATACCAAATAATTCTATATGTTTTACGAAGGGAAATAGCTATGCCACTTGAGTCTGCCATATTGCCAAGTCTATTCTCCCTACACCATCACTAACAGAATGATAGTTCGAAAGCACAAATCTTATCCTGTACCCTACACACACACACACACACACACACACACACACACACACCCTCATTCCTCATACCCACTCCTGCTTACCTCCACTTAATGTCTTTCCCTCAACTAAAGAGCCAAATCTCTATCCTCATCTCTTATAAAACTCCTCCCCTGTCTACCTCCAGCCACCCTGGCCTTCCTCCAACAAGTAGGTCTCCAAAAGACCTTCCCACCTTGGAGATTATGCACAAGCTGTTTCCTCTGCCTGGAATGTTCTTCCATCTGCTCAACCCCCACCCCTGGTTAATTTCTCTTCATTCTTTAGATCTCAATTAGAACATCACTCCCACAGAGAAAGCTTCCTGGCCCCAAACTAGGTCAGGTCATTTGGTTCTATGTTCACACAATACCCTGAACATCTTCATAGCACTTACCATGACTGTCATTTCAATCGCACAAAGAGTAGTTTAATTTTTTGTCTTTCCCACCGGACTGTAACCTCCAGAAAAAGGAACCCATCTGGATTGTGTACCGCCACACCCCCCACTGTCTAGCACAATAAAAATTTGCTACAGAAATGCAAGCCCCCTGGTGCCAGCCCTCTCTGGCACCCTCACAAACGTGCACCTGAGCTCACGGCACTTTCCCACAAGCCTCTTCTGAAGCAAGAATGCTGTTGTCTGGGAGGCGTGTTCACCACATGATCAAAATTTTCTTCTAAGTGGCAGGGGGTCATTGAGTTCATGGGAACTTATTGCCACAAACCAACAGCCGCTTTCTGAGCTGCCTGTTTTCAAAAAGCAGCAGCAGGAAGAGCCTTCCTGGGTTTGTTTGATGGGTATGTTTGGGCAGGTTTGATCTTGAGTCTGCCCTACTCTCTTTATGAATTTGGGTCACTTGGTCTTTTCTGGGCCTCAGTTTCCTGGTTTGTACAATAAAGGGGCCGGTCTAGATAATCTACAAGAGACTGCTCTGGTTTTTTTTTTTTTTTTTTTTGAGAAAGCTGACAACACTAAAAACCTCACCGCAAAAGGCAGAAAGAACTTTATACCTTCGCCCGCCCCCCCTAAAGCCCTAGCGCCCACATGAGCTTGAGTAAGAAACATGGTCTCTCTACATCAGTTCCCAAATCTATAAATCAGAGTTAATCACAAGCCTTATGTCCCTCCCCCATTTGCCACCAGATTGTATCCAGCATGGTCTAGTGGGTGCCATTGGTGCCCTGCCCAGATTCCTTTCACGGCGGGGGGGGGGGGGGGGGGGGGCATTCCCAGATGCTATGAATGATGATTGCTAATGACTCACAGCCACCCTCTTCCATGGAAAATTGGCTCCAACTGAATGGGAGTTGCCTCACCAGTGAGGTTACGCCCCCCCCAGCCCCTTGGAGCCACCCACAAATGATGATTGAGTAACACAGGGGCACAGAAGGCCAGACCCTTTGCCTTAAAGTGGGACCAGCAATTGATATCCCAGAGTCTCCCATGGGGTCAGGGTGAAGACCAGCTGAGACCACCACAGTCTTGCTGAGCTCCTCCCCCTGAACTATTTGCTTTTCTCGCCACCCTTGTCCGGAAAGCCTCCCTCAATAAACCACTCGTGCAAGAACCCCCGTCTCAGAGTCCGCTTCTATAAAACCCAATCCAAGACTCAAAAGGAGGCACTCTTGCTTCACCTACATCATCTCATGTAATGCCTATGGTAATCCTCAGAATAACTCACTCATAACACCACTGCATTGAGAAAGCATAAGGCCGAGAAGAGACTGGGCAACTTGTCCAAGGCCAAGTCTTAGCACATCCCCATCCCATTCCCTCACCAGACCCACGGAGCAGCCAGCATGAGGCCCAGTGGGGGCGAGGAGAGACAGAGCAGGAGAAATAGCATCTACTTCTCAGGTGACTCCTTTACCAGCCAACAGGGGGGTCCCACAGTTGGCTGCTCGTGCCCCAACCTTTAGGGGCTGAGAAAGTCCAGGTCCACCCGGCACACCGGTTCTGAACCAGGCACACATGTGGCAGAGTTGTTAGGGAGGGGAAGCTTCTTCACCAAGCTGGTGGAGCAAACCACTGGCAAAGTTGACCCAAACCAATTTCTGCACGAAGAGGCAGTAAAGAAGGTGATGGACTCTCTTGGGGAGCCAAAGATTTTCTCTAAAATGTGCACCTTGAGAACCTACGGACAGGATAAACTTTCCATCTTTTCCTTATTCCCATTTTATTTAAGGGAGGGCTTGTAAGAAACAGACTTCCGCCCCTTACCCATCCACTCATGCATATAAAATCTACAACTGCAGACAATAGCTTTTAGGACCTCCTCAGTGTCCAGTCTCCCCTCTCCTTTCAATCTGACCTGGCTTCTCATTCAGGGAATTTACCTCCACTCCAATCTCAGCCACGTGGTTTTGGCAGAGTGAGCCATGCCTCAATTCCAAGGATTGACCTTCATACCAGCCCCCACCCAGTGACTGGTTCAGGGTACAGCACACTGGCCAATTTGGACCAATGAGAAAGAAAAGATGCCAGGACTTGAGTAGAAGGTATCTGAAGAGACATTCTTCTATGAATGCCGTGGGCTGAAGATGCCAAGTCTGCAGCTGTTGTAGCCATTTGGGGAACCAGAAGAAGACAGTATGGAACTCTTGATGACCCAAAGAGACGCGCCCCGAGGATGGGGCTATTACCATGGAAAGACAAAATAAGAGGAAATCGGGTCTTTAAACCACTAGATCAAGCCCTACCTGAACTAAATCAAGATCATCTCTTGATTTTCCTGTTGTGTTAGTCAATAAGTTGCATTGATTTTTAAGTCAGAGGGATTTGTAGTTTTGGGTTTTTTTGCATACAATGTAAAAGTTCTTAAATGGTATGTACCTACTCTGTGTGTTCTCAAAGGAGTCAAACACTTCTGGTTAATGCCTTACTTGCCCTCAGTGAATTCACCCTGACAAAATCCCCTGTCCTTTTTCTCTCCCCATCGGGGTTTCCTGTTGTTGTCATTGTTGTTGGCTCGTCAATTACCTAATGAGTTGTTCAGTGACTCCTAAGTACGGCAAAACACTGAGAAGATATTTAGTGCAGTCCCCTGATTCCACTCATAATTTCAATTTTGAATCTAGATTCTGGGCAGTAAATTGTTCATCTCCCCCTCCCCCACTTGCGAGTTGATCCTGTTGAGAGGTAAAGGCCATCTCAGAAGCTGAGTTGAGAAATATTCTGAAATCTGATCCTGCCTGGAAGAAAGGCAGTGATTACCCAATGATACACATCACAGACATAGGATTTAAAAGCAGGAGGGTAGGGGAGAGAAGGGGCACTAGCTGACCACCTTGAATCAAAACCATACCTTGAAGTCCTGCTACAATGTCTGACTTTCCTGGCAGCTACAGAGTCCTTCCTCATGTCCCACTTAAATAATTCACATCGCAATTTCGGTCCAGCTAAGGAATTCGCCTATTCACAGTGGCCGTTGAGGACCAGCTTGGCAGCCTCGTCTGACCCGGTTACGTTCCTGATAAAGAGTGTTATGAAGTTGTCTTGTTCATCTCTTCTTCTTCTGGAGACTAAATGATGACCCCTTCCCGTAGCTCCGCGTCTAAATCCAGATGTGGCCCTCCCTCTCTGTGTAAAATGACCACAAAGCCCAGATCACTAACAGGCTCTGACTCTGTGTCTCACGTTTTTCTATCCATTCTTGGATACAGCAAAAACTCCCTGGACTAAGAATCAGAGGAGACTAGGAATGGTTTCGAAAACCCCAATCCTCCATGAAGTAACAACCCCCTTCTTTCTTTTTTTTTTTTTTTCAACGTTTATTTATTTTTGGGACAGAGAGAGACAGAGCATGAACAGGGGAGGGTCAGAGAGAGAGGGAGACACAGAATCGGAAACAGGCTCCAGGCTCTGAGCCATCAGCCCAGAGCCTGATGCGGGGCTCGAACTCACGGACCGCGAGATCGTGACCTGGCTGAAGTCGGACGCTTAACCGACTGTGCCACCCAGGCGCCCCGCAACCCCCTTCTTTCACTGCATGCCTATTTTACATCTCCAATAGCAGTCAATGCATGGCTAAGTCTAGACATTAATCAGTCACTGCAAAGCGCTAGCCGGGATTCTGGTAAATGACAACTAGGGAAAAGGAGGCCCCATGCATACACACGCCATGACCCCGCTCCTGTCACACCTGCTCTCAGGAAATTTCTTCAGTGTCTGTGGTCTCAGCGAGACTGAGTCATCATGTTTTAACCGGCCAAAGAGTAGACATAAGATCCAAGCCAAACCAATAGGATTCTTCCCGGGACCTCAACCCTCACCTGGAAGGAAAGAAGGTTGAGAGAAAGGTGGAGCTGACCATGTGGTGTATCCAGACAAGACTGACCGGCTGTCCTGCTTCCCACACACTTGGAGTTGCCCTAGGTCCTGGTTCCCTAGCCTTCCCTTCTCTTACGCATTCATTCCATTTCACGTATGCCAGCCAAGGTCGGGTTCTGCAGCGTGCATCAACAAACATTTAAAAACCTTAATAACATAGTTTAAACAATCAGCATTTCACATTTTGTGTTGGCAGTCCAAAAGAGTTTGGGCCTGGGAATCAACGGCACAGATTCTCCAGGTATAAACCAAGTCTTGCCATGGTAACAGAATCCTGTCAAGGAACCACAGTGATCTGAAATTACTTTTGTGATGTTTATCTAATGTCTTGTTAAAATTAGGCAAATCAAGGGGAATGTGCATGTCATCAAGCTGAGCCAGCACTGTCAGGAGAAAATGGATCATCCGGGGGCAAAAAATTGTTTACAGGCTGTCGTGATTGGCACAAATGCCTTCCTTTTGTTAAAGCACTTTTGGGAAAAAAAAAAAAAGAAAGAAAGAAAAGAAAAGAAAAGAGTGTAACTTTCTAATTGCACAGCACAAACTGGTTAACAGTGGAACGGTTTTCACATTGTCATTCTTAATAGCCCACCATCTTTTTTTCTGTACTTCTTTAGTTCATTCCCCTAGAATGCCGATCACAGTAATAACAATACGCAGCAAAGTTTACATTACTCGAGATACAGGACTAAGTACGTTCCCTGAATTCCCTGAATTCTTCCTCACCAGATGCCATGAAGTAGGATCTATCAGCGACCATGAGAAAACGGAAGCTTAGCAAGAACTAACTCCCAGTGGGCAAAGCTTGTAAGGCACACAGCTGGGATCTAGTGTGTCCTCAAGTACTAGGTCACGGCATTTACTCAGCATCTGCTATGTGCCAGGCGCTGTGCTAGCCATTTACAGAGGCTCTCTGTCGCATTTAACCCTCACCCCAATCATCTGAGGCAGGTGTTCTTTATCCCCATTTTACAGAAGAGGAAGCTGAGGCTCAGAGAGGTTAAGTAACTCACACAACGTTGCTCAGCTCGTGTCAAACACAGGCTGCTTGGCTCCTGCGGACTCCCACCTCTTAACCACTCCGTTATGCCTCCTCTAGAGGAGGTTAGACGTACCCTTCCCTTTCTCCCCCTAACTAATCCCCAAAGTATCTTCAAAGCATTTGCGCAGCCCCCAGCTTCAGGGTCTAGTACTGGGCTTCACATCCTTTAGGAATCTCCCTCAGTGAGTTGCTGCAGGACTAAGTGAATTGCTTTTATAATCTACCAAACACTTAGAATGGTGCCTGACACAAAGTAAATGCTATACAACACACTTGCTTCTTTTCTTTCTTATCATTGTTATTACTTAAGAGAATCAAACGAGCACCTGTTTCCATTTCAACTGTTTATGTGTTTATTACAACCATTATGGTTTATTGAATAAAGCAGGTCCCCCTGGGATTTTTATCGCTTAAGTTTCTATTCATCCTTCTTGGCTTCTTTTACTTGTTTTTGCCACCACATTTTTACGACTGTAGCGTAACTCCTTGCATGTCCTTACAAGTAATCAAAACAGAGGAATATATATGTATCTGGCTTTTCGTTAATGTAAACTGGACTTCTGCCTCCCAATTAATCCAGATGAACTAAAACTGGCTGTAATTAGCAACTGGGGACAGCATGCCTCACCCAATTCTCCCACCCACTCCGACCTTCAGAAGATTTGCACTGAGTACCTGCCTTTCACCCAAGCTAGGGAGAGCTGCCACTTCTCATCTGGGCAACGAAAGTGTAGTGGACGCCCTTGGGAGTGTTTCCCCAACCCCCACCTTTCTCAGGACTGCCCCCCAACACATGGAAATGGGCCACTGGGGTCATTTTTATACTAAGCAGGCCCTACCTGCTTCCTGGCCATTCCAGATTGGACCAGACAGGACCACCTGATCCAAACTAGGCCAATCAGATTCTCCCTGCTGAAAATCTGAAATTGATAGTAAGAGACCTCCGTTGATCTGGGTCTGTGTTTGAACTAACGGGTCAAGTAAGTTTGGAGGTCCAGAATTTGATTTTTCAAGGTCATCTTCTGCCGTGGGGGTAAGGTAGGGAAAGCCGGTCTGGACATGGAGAGGGAATGAAAAAGAAAATGAGGGGGTGGAGGAGCAGAGAGAGAGGAGTAAGAGAGAGATGGAACCCTAAGATCTGAAGCTGTTCATGCAGAGAGAAGGCGGACCACTAGCCTTAGTGGTCCAGTTCCTGGCCCAGATGCCTGCTGATGCTGGGCTGTCCTGACCCTGAAGTCTATGCAATGTCCCTGGGGCTTCCCAATAAACGACGCCTTTTTGCTTTATCCACCTTAAGTGGGTTTCTGCTTCTTGTCTCAAAACCAGTCGTTACCAAGGTGTTGCTGACACCAAGAGGTAATGAATGCCCCTGTGATTTTCATTCATGGAAATAGCCCTAACAGTGATTTCTTCATCAATTCAACAAATATTTACTGAGGGCCTACTATGTGCCAGTGCCATGATGGCATTGAGGATATAGTACCAAACACACATACATTTGTCTATGACTCTGTGGAGATGATAATTCTTGGGAAAGAATGGAGGGAAAATAAGGAAACCAATTATTCCAAGATGCTATGGCTGACACAACATAATGAATCTTCAAGAAGGCCGCCCAGCCTTCTGCAGGAGCAACAGACAGGCCTTGGAGCTGCAGGGAGGTAGTGGGAAGAGAAGGCAGAGGCAGAGAAAGGACTGGATGAGGGCCTGCAAACAGGACTTTCTCCTGGATTCAGTTATTTGTAAGGTCAAACAGA
Organism: Lynx rufus; assembly: GCF_022079265.1. NCBI lineage: Eukaryota > Metazoa > Chordata > Mammalia > Carnivora > Felidae > Lynx > Lynx rufus. The sequence continues at coordinate 14,220,531 of NW_025814838.1, forward strand.
CCTTGAAACAAGTGGACAAAACTCTCTGTTGTTCCATACCTCAAAAATGTGTGTGTGTGTGTGTGTGTGTGTGTGTGTGTGTGGAAAAGGAGTCAACTAGAAGGTAATGAAGTTAATGAGTTGTATCATATGTAATTTATACCTTGGTGCCTCACACAAAGGTGCTCAGATTCAGAACGTTTGCTGAGACAAACTGGCATTGCAGAAATAACAAAGTATCTGAAGCTAGACCAGCGGTTCTCGGCGGGAGATGATTTTGCTCCCAGGAGACAGTTGGCAATGTCTGGGCACACTTTTGGTTGTCACAACGCTGGGGGCAGGGCACTACTGGTTTCTAATGGGTAGAGGCCAAGGATGTTGCTAAACATCCCACAATGCACAGGGCAGCAAACCTCCCCCTCCCCCCCCCCCCAAAACGGTCTGGTCCAAAACATCAACAGCACCAAGGCTGAGAAATGCCATGGGAAACAAATCTTCATGGTACCTTAGGTCACCTGTGTGACCTTTGGTAGGCTACTTTTTCCTTGGGCCTTATTTTGTCTTCTACAGGACAGGAATCAATCATACCTTCAGGGTAGAGCTTTTATGAGGGTCAAAAGATAACGTATAGGAAGCACTATGCATACAGGAGACCATCAATAGATATTCTTAACTGAACGGGCCGTTCCTGTTCAGCCATGGCTGAATTTTCAGAACCAGAAGGATCCCTGGGGGGGCCCACAGCCACAGCTGACACTCCTCCTAGCCCAGCCTGGAGATTTTCATGGTTAGACACCTTCTTCCCATCTTCCTATCTCTTGCAAGAGGCAGGCAGAGCAGAGCACCTTGGGTTCAAAAGACGGTTCCAAAGGTTCAAATCATGAAGGATGTGCTCAGGAGCTGTTGGCTTTAGGGCCTGAAAGGCCAGGCAAGCGTCTCTGGCCACCCAGGCCCTCTGTCTCCGGAGGGGCCAACACCAGGTGTTGGAGATGAGAACACAGTGAATAATGGAAACCTTCTCAAGTATGTAAGTAGGTGGCATGTTGACTTCATTACACCATCCAAGCAGATGATCAGGAAATTTCCACATTCCTGCTCTGCTTTCTCAGGGGTCCGGCCCCCAGATGTGGATGAGGGAGTCAAGCGTCATGCCTATCCTGGTAGTTGTGTGCAGTGTGCCACAATGCATTTACAGTGCAGGGCAGGTGTGGAGTCCTAAGTGGGTACATGGGTCTCTACCACAAACCACGTTCACCTCCTTCCCTTGCCAAGAGCGGAGAAGCAGAGATACCGAGCAAAAACAGAATAGTAACAACGATAATGGTAAAAAATAACAATGCTCCTGCAAGCGTAGGGAGCTGGCTAAAGTAGGGTGTCCCTCAGCTGGCCTGGCATGGGCAGGCAGGGGAGGAGAGACAAAGGTGTTTACCTGCAATACTCACGAGTGCTAAATTCTCCCAAATTTGACTATGCCTGAAAATCACCATAGACGCTTGTTAAAACTTAAACATCCTTGGGTTGACTTGGTTTGGGTGGGCAAGTACTGGGGCCTATGTATCTGCACAGCCGGACAGGTCCCGCTCTAAGCCAGGGCTTACTATACACCAAGATCACCTAGCAGGTTTTGTGTCGGCTTCCCTTGGCGGTCTCAACAAATGGCCACAAACAAGGTGGTTTACAACAGAAACGTGTTCTCTGACAGTTCCGGAGGCTATAAGTCTGAAATCCAAGTGCCTGCAGGCTGGCTTCCTTCTGGAGGCTCTCAGGGAGAACCTACTGCATGCTTCTCTCCTAGATTTGGGGGGCTGCTGGCTTCTCCGCCACCACTCCAATCTCTTTCTCCGTCTTCATGTGGCTTTCACGTCGTGTCCTTTTCCCCTTTTCTGCCCTTGTAAGGATACTTGTCATTGGATGTGGGGCTCATCCTAACTTCAGAAGATCTCTTCTCAAAATCCTTACCTGAATTAGATCTGCAGAGGCCCCTTTCCCAAATAAGGTCACACACACAGGTTGCAGGTGGACATACCTTTTGAGGGGCGACCAGTCAACACAGATTGATGGTTTCTGGGCTCCATCCCCAGAATCTGTATTTCTAACAAGTTCTCAGGAGATGCTGATGCTCTGGACCAGGCACCACACTTGGAAGACCAGTGCCACAGGCAAAACACTCCACGCCCATGTGATCAGATGTTCTGGTATTTAAGCACTAATGTCAGATGTGTGCGCTGAACAGACTATGACAGATGGTAGACTTTTGCCCCCATCTTTCATCCTTGACCACCTAATAAGTCCCTGCCCTGACTCCCTAGTGACCCCAATTAATCTTCAGGAGGCAGGAAGACCTACAGTACAAGAAAAGAGAGGTTGGGCTTAAGCCAGACCCAACTTTGCATCTTGCCAGGTGTGTGAGTTTGGATGAATCATTTCATCTCCCTGAGCCTGCTTCCTCCTTTGTAACACGGGGAGAAGAATCTTTTTTTTAAGTTTATTTATTTATTTATTTATTTAGAAAGAGAGAGAGAGTGGGGGAGGGACAGAGAGAGAGGATGAGAGAGAGAATCCCAAGCAGGCTCCACAATGCCAGTGCAGGGCTTGACACGGGGCTCGAACTCACAAACCCTGAGAGCGTGACCTGAGCTAAAAGCAAGAGTTGGGCACTTAACCGACTGAGCCACCCTGGCACCTGGGGAGAAGAATCGTGACTGGCCCAGTCATAGTTCTTGAAAGGCTTAATGGACTGTGTGTATAAATGAAGCCATTGCCACGGCTAAAACTCTCAGCAAGCCAGCAGTCCTGATGTGTGACGGGCACATGGTGGCTGGAAGGACTCTTGGCTCTAATTTTGGCACGTGACTGCAAGGGAATGTGTCCTGCCCCCTCCCTTCCTCTCCCAGCCCTGCAGAGCCCCAGATTCTTCCCCTCTGGCCAATTTACTGCCCGGCCACATCTCCAGAATGGACAGTGGCAGGCAATCGCTCGAGATTGCCCACCTCCACTGCGTTTCCCAAGGATGTGCCTCATTAGCTTTGATCTGGCCGGCTTACTTGCATTGGGTCCCTGGTTTATTTCCAGCCACCACTTTGCAACATCACTGAACTGGCTTTGACACTTTCAGGACACTAGGGTGATGGCCTGGGCCAGCCAGCTGCCCGCTAGGAGACAGATGGGCACCAAGGCCCTGAGAAGGGACTGAGCTGGAATCAGGGACAAGGGATCATCTAATCTCCCGGGACCACAGAGGACTGGCATCCTCGGAACGATAAAGTAGCAAGGAGGCCTTCAGCAATTCAGGAGGTGTTCTGGTGTCAGGAAGGCTTGGGTTTCAAACCAGAAGGCATCGCTAGCTAGCTGTGTGAACTCCAGAACTTCTTCAGCCTCGCAAAACCTCAACTACTCTATCTGTAAAATGGAGATCACGAGGGAAAGTGCCTCACAGGGTGTTGAGAGAAATCACTGAAATAATCGACGTTCAAGGGTTTAGCAGACGGCCCACCCAGCAGAGAGAAAGCACTCTGAAGCACCCTGCCAGCCGATTCCTCTCTCTCCCACGGGACAGGTACAGGGCCAGAATTACAGGCCCCCAAGACCCCAAGTGGATGCATACAGGGCTCTGGTCACTCTTTTAATACACAGAACATACAATTTACCACTCATCTGCGGCATTAGGTACCTTCAGGTCGTTAGAGGACCATCACCAACCATCCATTTCCAGAAGCCCTTGTCATTCTTGAAAGATGAGGAAGCAGGTGTGATGTGTTAGTTCCTGAGCACCCCAGGCCTGCATGAAGCAGTGGGCTACTCAAGAAAGACTGGGGTGTCTGAGTGGCTCCGTGGGTTAAGCATCTGACTCTTGATCTCAGGTCCTGATCTTACAGTTCCTGAGTTCGAGCCCTATAATCGGGCTCTGCGCTGATGGCACGGAATCTACTTGGGATTCTCTCTCCCTCTCTCTCTGCCCCTCTGCCTACCTGCCCCCTTCTCTCTCTGTCTCTCAAAATAAATAAATAAACTTAAATAAAAAGAGAGAGAAGGGTGCCTGGGTGGCTCAGTCAGTTGAGCATCTGACTTCAGCTCAGGTCATGGTCTCATGGTTCATGAGTTCAAGCCCCACATCGGACTCTGTGCTGACAGCTCAGAGCCTGGAGCCTGCTTTGGATTCTGTGTCTCCCTCTCTGAGCCTCCCTCACTCGGGCTCTGTCTCCTCTCTCAAGAATAAATAAACATTTAAGAGAGACAGAGAGAAGGAGAGGGAGCGAGAACAGCAGATCAAAGGACAGGGCTGGGGGAATGGGCAAAAAGGGTTTTGGGAAGCCATCTCATCCATGCCCCTGCCTCCATAAGCAGTGATCCCACATGTTCCATCCCTTCCCTATAGTTCCCAGGCAAAGTGGCTTAAATACAGGACGTGCCTGGGTTCAAATCCTGGCTCTGCTTTACCAGCACTGTCGCCTTAGCCAAGATAGTTCTCTCTAGGCCTCCCTCTCCTTGTCTGTAAAATGGGGAGAAAAAGATCACCTATTGCATAGGTTTGCCAAGGAGCTGATAGATATAAAGAGCTCAGAAAAGAGCGACCGAGTAAGTAGGTGTTAGCTATTACTATTATAGCCCCTCCCAAAGCCTCCTGCAAGCATGCCCTTTTGGAAATTTCTTAGTGCGACCTCATTCTGTAACTCTGAGTCCTCATAAGGACTCATTAGGACAGGAATCCCTTCCCCGGCTGAGAAGCCCTGCTCATCGCAGCACATTGAGGTTCCTTTCGTGTCCTGGACAATGGCCCTTCCCCCAAAGGGGACTGAGGACAAGAATCACCCCCAAAATCTGCCCGCCAACCCAGAGTCGAGCCCCAATCTGGCCAATCACATGTGCTCACCCTGCAGTGGTTTCCTAGGTAACCAGTACTCTGTGCCAACAGAGAGACTGGATGCTGGGCGAGGGGGCGCTGAGGGAAGACACAGAGAGGGACCCAGGAGTGTAGACTGACAGAGTGAGGGTCAGAGATGGTGGGGGGGGGGAGGGGAGGAAACAGAGGACAGAGACAGGCACGGAGACCAAGTGACAGGAGCAGGAACGCGGGGAAGAAATGCAGAATGCTGGAAAGAAAGAAAAAAAGAAATTCCATCTCTTCTGCTATTTTCACACATATACGCACACGCGTGCACATCCACACACATGTACACATACACGTATGCACGCGCGCATATATGATCACACACACACACACACACACACACACACACACACACACCTAGCACCCTCTTCCATCTGCAAATCACGGGGAAGCTGGGCTTCCTAATGGCACAGCTGCTGTGTTCATTGGCATCCGGGACGCCTGCCAAAGCCATACCTCCAAATCAACTTACTGAGATACCAGTATGGGACGGAGGAAGACCCCTGAGAAAACAGGTCCCGGCTTCCATCGAAAAGCAAGGCCACTCCCAAACCTGCCCGACTGCACCACAAGGTCTGGTACTTTGAGGGGACTGTCCCCAATGTCCCCTAGTGACAGGGAGAGAGAGAGAGAATGACTATGTGGGTGTCACACACCCTTTTAGGAACCTGTTTACTTTTCGGGTCCACAAAACGACAGGCTGAAAACAACTCAGAAAACCATTCTCTATGTGCCAGGCACCACTTACCACGTGTGATCTCATTTCAGCTACGCGGCACATGGCTGTCGGCCTGTTTGACGGGTGAGGAAACCAAGGCACAGGAAGGCCTGGCGTGCTGTCCGAGGTGCTGAACCGCTCAGCTCCTCAGCCCTCCCAGGATGATGGCCCCATCCCAGCCAGCCTGAAAACGGCCTGTGGGTTACAGACTGAGTCCTGTTAGTGAAATGCCAGGGCCTGGGGTTTGAGGAGGTGACACCGACAGAGAGATCTGAAGGTCAAGGAGGAATCAGCAGGAAGAGGGAAGTCAGAATGGAAGGCAAGCATGTGGGGTGAGCCATGCAGGGTGAGAAACAGGTGGAATCGGGAAGGGGGGCAAAGTCCAGTGAAGGCAGGACCCTTGTGGAAGGCAGAGTTGAGACCCTTCCCTGAGGGAAGTGCCACACACCCGCTGAAGATTTGTTCTTTAGGTGACGAGTCACATGATCAAATTTGCCTCTTAGGAAGAACACATCAGCCTCAGCCAAGAGAACAGATTGACTGAGGTTAAGTCCAGCTGGAGACACAGAGAATCTCACCTGCTTCTCCCCAGAAGGGCAGATAAAGGAAACCAACACACAGGGAGGAGAAGCCATTTGCCCAGAGTCTATAAACTTGTGGAGCCCAGATTCAAGCTTGAGTTCATCCAACCCCAGAGCCCAACGCTTCAGCACCAACACGAGCCCCTGCCCGTCGGGTGTTTCTTATAGACTCATCCATCTCTCGGCCAAGAGGAATCTGGAAGATTCCACTGTGGCCCTATCCCCGACATCAGAACCAGATTCCACACCCAGCAGTGAGAAAGAAAGTTAAGTATAAGCACCCCGGCTCTCTTCTGAGGGTTTGAAAACTTTAATTCTCCATGTAGAATCCCTGGAAACTGCACAGGCACGAGGTATCCCTTCCTATTTGAACATCCATGCCAAGACCCAAAGCACTTAAAGCTCCCTGGGGGCTCGACTGTGCACCAGCCTAAGGTAGACCACCTTCTTTCCCCACATTCCATTTCCTGCTTGTGAACCTAAAAGCAGACACTTAGAACAAGTCTCGCAGAGTCTCTCTGAGTGAGGACCTGGGATTCCAGTATAACGATGCCACCCATTTGCAGAGGGACCTTTTATAAGTCTGGGGAACTGTGTGAACTATATCTGCCCAGTGTAACTGACAACAGGAGCTCTGTCTTTGGTTCACGGTTACAAAACAACAGCACATATCTACTGCACACCTACTATGTGCCAGGCATAGTGCAAGGTGCTTTATATTCTTGACACTTCAATTCTCAAAACATTTCTGTGACACAGGTATGGCTAGTACTCCCATTTTACTGATGAGCAGTGTGAGGCTTGTGGGACTTAAGTGACCTGACCACATTAATCAAATTATTAATCAACTCGATACATATTTGTTGGGTGCCTGCTGTGTACTAGGCGCTTTTCAAGATTACTAGAATTACTCCAGTAAACATTAACAAAAAAGATGGTTCTCGGGGCACCTGGGTGGCTCAGCCCATTAAGCGTCCGACTTCAGCTCAGGTCATGATCTCATGGTTCGTGGGTTTGAGCCCCACATCGGGATCTGTGCTGATGGCTCAGAGCCTAGAGCCTGACTTGGATTCTGTGTCTCCCTCTCTCTCTGCCCCTTCCTCTCTCTCTCTGTCTTAAAAATAAACATTAAAAAAATTTTTTAACTTCAAAAAAACAAAAAAGATGGTTCTCATGGAACTTCTGTTCTAGAGAAAGGAAATAAAAAATAAATAAGGATAGGAGCGCCTGGGTGACTCAGTCACTTAAGTGGCCGACCTCGGCTCACGTCATGATCTCACAGTCCGTGAGTTCTAGCCCCGCGTCGGGCTCTGGGCTGACGGCTCAAAGCCTGGAGCCTGCTTCAGATTCTGTGTCTCCCTCTCTCTCTGACCCTCCCCTGTTCATGCTGTGTCTCTCCCTGTCTCAAAAATAAATAAACATTAAAAAAAAAATTAGAAAAAAAATAAGTAAGGATAAATAAGCTTGGTGGGGGTGATACAAGCTATAAAGGAAAAAGAAAACATTTTAAAGGGGATATCGTATCCGTCAGGAATCATTAGGCTGTGTTACAGTAACACACAATCCTGAAGAGCCAGTGGCGGGTCTGTCACTCACACTTCATGCCAAGGACCAGCCGGCAGAGGGATATGTTCAGCATAGTTACTCAGGGACCCAGGCTGATGGAGACTCCATCTCAATGTGCGTTTGATCTCAGCGTGATCTCCAAGGCAAGGGAAAGAGGACACGGGAAATTACGTACTGGCCATTACAGCTTCCACAAGAAGTGATACACACGTGTCACTTCTGCTCATAATTCACTGGCCAAAGCAAGTCGCATGGCCACTCCTAGCTTAAAACGAAGACAAGCACGACCCTACTTTGCCCCTGGAAGGGAGAGAGACATTACTGTGTTCAGCCCTCCTGAACCTGAGCCTCCCTCAGAGTAGTGGGGGCGGGAGGCGGGAGCTGCTCAGGGTAGAAAGATCATAGAAATCGGACATGTGAACGCCGGTCTTTCACAAGCCTGCACCTGCTCACTCGGCCAGGCTACTAGGATGACTTATCAATGGACGCTGACAAGAGACAGTTCATGCAGCACAGGTACCCGAGAGAAGCCCTTGCCAAGTGAACTATGGCAGGGAGTGCATGCTGAAGGTCAAGTTCAGGGAGATGACGACCTGCCCAGTCTTCCTGACAAGCAGAGATTCTAGGAGCTGCAGACAAGACTCACTGCTTCGACCTCCCTTGGAAAATTCAAAGGACTTCCGTTTTGCTTTAGGAACTTTTAACTTTCTTTCTCTATTCCTTTCCACAGAGAGCCACAGGATGGAAACCATGGCAAACCTTGTAACCCTTCCACGGCGACAGGATTATTCACGTAGGCAAAGAATGTTAAGAGCATTTGAAAGAGGTGGGGAGGAACCTCACCTAGAAGCATGAAAGGCCATCTGGATTATCATTATCATTTTTATATCTAGTCGTTAAACAGGTGTGTCTTTTTTGCGCGAACAGTGGCTGTACCCCGGACATGGTTTGACAACCGTGAAAATTCCATCCTATTGTCTCTGAAAGCGTCACTGGTCCTTTGCTTATGTACATCTGGTCTGGAACCCAATGATGAGGTGGTGTCCAGACGGGGGCCCAACTCATGGAGTGGTGAGAGGCTGGGTTTGTGAGTGGGAGGAGACAGATTAAGAAGGAAAAGACAGGAGACAAGAGAGAGACAGACTGCCACTGTTAATGGGCTGTGTTCACTATCACGGATGGAAACTGAGGACAGAAGAAGAACGCAGCAGGGGGAGGCCCAGACTTAAGTGATGCCTTCTTAGACTAGGACTGTGGTCTGGGACCCCTGGGGGAGATCAAGGCAAGGTTTCTGACACTCAGGCCAGATTGAAGGGCAGAGGTCAAACGTCGGCTGTGTCTACTCCTAATGTCACGCCGGGAGGTGGGATTCTCACCCCTGTTGCACAGATAAAGACACAAAGCTCTGGGGCGCCTGGGTCGCTTGGTCGGTTAAGCGTCCGACTTCGGCTCAGGTCATGATCTCACGGTCTGTGAGTTCAAGCCCTGCGTCGGGCTCTGTGCTGACAGCTCGGAGCCTGGAGCCTGTTTCAGATTCTGTGTCTCCCTCTCTCTCTGCTCCTCCCCTGTTCATGCTCCGTCTCTCTCTGTCTCAAAAATAAATAAACGTTAAAATAAATTTATAAAAAAAAAAAAAAAGACACAAAACTCAAAGGAAGGATGCAGACTGTAGTCTACCGGGCCTCTGCTCCAACATCACATCTCAGTGTATGTCCTCCCTGAGCCCTGTCCCTTGGCCCTGCTTGGTTTCCTTCCCCCCACTGGAAGTCGTCTTGCTCATTCATGTGCTCTCCCTCAGCGTGGAGACCCGTCTCTGTGACTTTACTGCTGTATCCCCAGCATCTACAGACGTGCCAAGCACAGACGTTCCGGATCAGTATCTGTGGACTGAATAAATGAAGGACTGTAGCCTGCCACTACATCTGTTTGAGTCTCAGCTCCCAGGGGAGTGGAGACTCCAAAGTCACGATCTAGGAAAACGGGAGGTGAATCCAAGTACAGGGACCCAGACAAGGAGAGGTGCAGGGGAGCCAGGAGCCTCGGGACCCAGCACAAAGCCTGCCTCGGCCAGGAAGCCTGGAGAGCATGGCCGGGGCAGGGCAGACTCCGGTACCATGGGAGGCAGACACAGGGGCCCACGGGTGGGAGAGAACCAAAGAGTGGGCCATGGGGAAACCCCGGCTTTTCCCAGTGCGCGAACGCTCAGGACCCCCATTTTTCAGGTTCATCGTCACCACACCCACTCTCCCAGCACGCACATTTCACATTTCTGTTTCAGGCTCCTGACTGTGTGCCTCTATCACATACGTGCCCTTGATTAGAAGCCTGCGGGGCGCCTGGGTGGCTCAATTGGTTAAGCGACCAACTTCGGCTCAGGTCACGATCTCAGGGTTTGTGAGTTCGAGCCCTGTAGCGGGGTCTGTGCTGACAGCCCAGAGCTTGGAGGCTGCTTCAGACTCACTCTCTCACACACACTCTCTCTCTCTCTCTCTCTCTCTCTCTCTCTCTCTACCCCTCCCCGGCTCGCACTCTGTGTCTCTCTCTCAAAAATAAATAAACATTAAGAAAAAAAAGAAGGCTTCCCCCACTGCTTACTGGCAAGTGGAAGGTGTAACTAGAAATGCACAAAAAGGGGCGCCTGGGTGGCTCATTCGGTTCAGCGGCCGACTTTGGCTCAGGTCATGATCTCGCGTTCGTGAGTTTGAGCCCCGTGTCGGGTTCTGTGCTGACAGCTCAGAGCCTGGAGCCTGCTTCCGATTCTGTGTCTCCTTCTGTCTCTGCCCCTCCCCAGCTCTCTCTCTCTCTGTCTCTCAAAAATAAACATTAAAAACTTAAAAAAATTGGGGCGCCTGGGTGGCGCAGTCGGTTAAGCGTCCGACTTCAGCCAGGTCACGATCTCGCGGTCCGTGAGTTCGAGCCCCGCGTCAGGCTCTGGGCTGATGGCTCAGAGCCTGGAGCCTGTTTCTGATTCTGTGTCTCCCTCTCTCTCTGCCCCTCCCCCGTTCATGCTCTGTCTCTCTCTGTCCCAAAAATAAATAAACGTTGGAAAAAAAAAAAAAACTTAAAAAAATAAAATACAGAATCAGTACTGCTCTGCCAAGCCAAATTAGAGCCCGAGGCCAACAACCAGTAAATACCCTGCTCACACTAGTTCAGGAAATGGCTGTGTACCTAGTGCCAGGGGCTCATAAGGGGCGGCATCGTATCTCATGCCGTCAAGTTACAAAACGCTCAACACCCCTTGTGGCGCTTTAGCAAATATTCTGCCACTGAAGCCTCAGTGAAACCTGTTGAGGCCCGTGAGACGCAAAGAGGAACTCTATTTTTCCACCGTGGCAGCTGGGGCCCAGAGGGGTTAAGCAACCTGCTCCAGGCCCCACGGCGGGATCCCAAGTACCCAGACTCAGTCCTTATTTCTACTCCAGAGTCTTTGCCTGTTAGATTGATTGGAACGCCTCCCTCTATCTTCGCGGTCCACCTTCGCGGTCTGCATGGAATATTGGTGGATCCCTCCAGCCAGGGTGGACAGATTTAGCCATGCAGGACACCCAGGTGCGTTTGAATTTCAGATGAACAAAGGATAATATTTTAGAGTAAGCCCCATGTAATATTTGGGACACACAGTCAAAGTTACCTGCTGTTCATCTGACCCTTGAGTTTCTCTGGGCATCCTGGATTGCCGTTAGCAACCCTAGCTGCAACAGATTTGGGATAATGAAAATAATCGGATAATAAAAAAAATCGCCTAAGCGGGCACTTACCTGCCCCCGCTTGTGCCCTCCCTCACTCAAGTCCAGCCCCACTGGCCTTCTCTCCTTTCAGCAGGCACAGGGAGCTGTTGCCAACCTGAAGGACCCTGTACAGGTCCTTCGGTCAGCTTGTGATGTTCCTTCTCCCACTATTCAACGGCTCTCTTCCGTCCTCCGAGCCTTGGCTTAAACGCTTCCTCCTCAGAGAAGCCTTCCAGTTACTTCACGTCCTATTTCCCTGTCTCTCTGCCTGTTTGCTTCTTTTACAGCAGGAGTCATAACTTGCAATGGTTTTTCTTACATGGCTGGTCACTTGGTTTGGGGCTGTCCCTCCACAGGACAGCCGCCGCGCCTGGCGGGCCCCATCTCCACGCCCAGCTTCCCGCACAGTGTCCAGCATTTAGAAAGCGCTCAACAAACGTGCGGAGTCGAAAGAACCACTGGGCAGCCCCAGGCCAGCAGCACCCTGCCTGTCCTCAAAGCACCTTCCCACGTGACCTCATGCCCACGTTCCCTTTAACCCGGGCAATGCGCAAAACTGCAAAGTTCAAAGGCTTTGCCGCTCTGCAACGGTCTTAGACCTTTGGACTCACCAACCGTCACGTTACTTCTCTTAACAACAATAACACCAAAAATATATGTATATTATATAACTCTAGATGGGGGAATAGTCATCAAAAATATTTCCCTGCCTAACATCATCCTGTTATTATTTTGACATCTGTGTAGGCTGGGGAATGATTCTTTTAACACTGTGTGTGAGGCATATTTATATCTCCGGCTGTAGCACGGAGCATATGCAAAGGCTTTGGAAGCCTATTCTAGTAGGTCTTGCCTGTAGCCGTAGCAGGCCCCGTGTGGAGGCCGGAAAAAGCGTCCCTACTGTTTACTATGGTTAATGGGGATTAGCATCCAAGTGGCAGAGTGATAGCCAAGGCTTGCTGTTCCTATATGCCAGTTCCTTCGGTCCCAGTGGAGATAGGAAGATTAGAGCCAAAAGGCTCACCTCTCCCGAAACGAGCACCTTGACTTGAAAGGCACATCGTCTGATTCCAAGGAATCACAGAGGTGGCTACCAACCACCCAGAGCCTGGTGGGCCCAGTGCTGGGCTTAGGCTGCTTCCGGGCCTTATTTGTTCTGATCGTCCACGTCGCCCTCTGTGATAAGTTCCATTCTCCCCACTTCTCAGAGAGAGAAAGAGGCCCAGAGAGAGGTTAAAAACAAAAACAAAAACAAAAACAAATAAAACGGTCCCATGTCCTCCGGATGACAAGACACAGAGCAGGGGAATTCAACCTCAGTCTGTTGCTTCCAAAGGCAGACATGAGGTCTGGAGACAGCTCAGTTAATACCCTCACCGTCCTCACCGGCAGCCCCCATCAGACGAAGGAGGGGGAAGGAATCCAAACAGTTTCCCCAGGATGATGACCAGACAGCCTAAATAATGTGGCAGGGTGGAGCACAGCGAGGGAAGGGAGAAAGCCAGGACACTGGGGTTGGGTCCAATTGGGGTTCGGCAGGGTGAGACCCTGGACCAAGGTCGTGACCTTTGTGAATCCCAGTTACCTCACCTGTAAAATGGGGGTAAACAACAGTAATTACTTCCTACGTCGGTCTGCTCAGGTGACAGTAACAGGGCACCAAAAACTGGTGGCTTAGACAACAGTCTCACAGATCTGGAGGCTAGAGGTCTAAAGTCAAGGTGTCCAGAGGTGCCTAGGTGGCTCAGTGCATTAAGCGACCGACTTAGCTCAGGTCATGATCTCGCAGTTTGTGAGTTTGAAGCCCATGTCAGGCTCTGTGCTGACAGCTCAGAGCCTGGAGGCTGCATCGGATTCTGTGTCTCCCTCTCTCTCTCTGCCCTACCCATGTGTGCCCTGTCTCTCCCTCTCTCTCAAAAATAAACAAACATCAAAAAAAAAATTTTTTTTAAATCAAGGTGTCCACAGGCTGTGAGGGAGACTTGTTCCAGGCCTCTCCTTGGCTTGGACATGTCTGCCTTCTCCTGTGTCTTCCCTTGTCTTCTCTCCATGCATGTCTCTGTGTCCAAACCTCCCCTGTTACAAGGACACCAGTCCTATTGCATCAGGGCCCACTCTAATGGTCCCACTTGAACTTGACTCCCTCTGTAGAGACCCCATCTCTAAAGAAGGTCATATTCTGAGGTTCTGAGGTTTAGGACTTCAACATATGAAACGTGGGGGTGGGGAGGGACACAGCTCAACCCATAATATGACCTCATGAGAATGTTTTATTGATTACTACAGAAAACATACATGGAAACACCTTTCCAAATGTCCATCCCCAACACAAAGCCAATGCATACCTTGGCCAAATGGTCTAGGATTATGGATTGCTCTTTGGTGAGCTACTTGATGCTGTTAATGTGTATTGGCCTGGAGTTGGACCCCCACGAGCCAGAGATATCTCCCCTACAACCCAAACACCAGCCAACAGCAGGCCAATGTCAAGGTGCCCGCACGGTGTATGGTAATCCTGAGCACATGTAAAACCTTCAATGACCCACCCTGACAAGCTGATACTTGTAGCTATTTTAAGCTTGGAGCGAAAGCTTGGAGGAGAACCTTTGAGGCTGTAGCATTTTACAACCAGCTTCACCATTTCCCAGCACCACGGCTCCCTCCCTAGGCCTCGACTTTGCTCATGTGTAAATGGGGAAGATAATGAACACCTATTATGAGAGGTGTGAGAATAAAAAAAAGGAGGAGCACAAAAGTGCCTCCTGGCTTGGGGCCAAACGAGCAGATACTTGTCAACATGACCTCCCCTTGCTTGTGGCCACCAGGGAGCCCTTGAGTAACAGGCACAGGAAAGGACCCCGTGTCCCAAACTTTAGCAGATGCTGAGAATCACCGCTTCCCATAGAGGCAAATCCAGCAACGCTGGGGCCAGCCTGGGATGTGGCATTTTAAACAAGCGTGCAGGTGTTGTTACTGCCAGGCAAAAAGCGACTCAAGTTGGTATTCACCCAATTGTTGGCAAAGCATTTATTTTTAAATCCACCTCTAGCCCTACCTAATCAGAATCTCCAGAGGGCAAGCCCTGCACATGTATATGTGGAAACAGCTCCCCAGGCAATTTTGCAGTAGACTCTTGATGAAGAATCACCGGTTTAGAGCCGCAGTTCCCACAGTGTGTGATGTATCAGATCCCCTTTGGTGCGTATTTAAAATACAGGCTCTGAGGCCCTTACTCCCTCGACTCGGATTCTTGGGTCTGTGGTAAGGCCCCAAAATCTGCATTTTTAACAAGCTCCCACTGAATACGAGTCCCTCCCCAGACCTAATGTTGGTCTACACGTGTGACCTTGATGCCTATAGGTGAGTCCACCATAGGTGGGCCAACACAGATCCTGTTGGCCCGGAGAAGTTGACTCAGAGAGCTGGCTGTTACCTCCTTGCATTCCAGCCCCTATTAGGTGACCGCGCCCTTCCTCGGACAAAGCCTGGTTTGCCTCCACCCTGAAAAATACACTTCTCTCCTGCCTCTACCAACACGTCTTCCATCACCGTGAACGTCCCCCAGCACGTCTCCCATCATTTCGTGTGCTGAGCAGCACACACGTGCTTTCCATGCCTTCTGCTGCCCTGTATAAAGAATCGGACCATAGCCCATTTGCACATACAGCCCCCAAAACTCATGCATCCATTCAGCCAGTATTTCCTGAGCTCCTGCTATGTGTCTGGCCCTGAAGTGTGCCCTGGGGAGTCCTTGGTGAGCCCTTGCCTCTCCTCCCACCGCCAAAGCTCACAGCCTACTGAGGGGGAGAGGTGTGGGACCCACAAAGCACATCTGTGCCCCCAGCATCACGAAAACCACAGATGACAGCAGTGACTAGGGTCTGGAGGTCCGGACAGCAACCCGCGAACTCTGTTTAACAAGGGCTCGCAGGCTGCTACCAAGGACAGTTGGTGGTTTTCATCCACTCTCACCTGAGTGCAAGAAAGGTTTTTCTAAAATACACCTTGGTTGACTGGGGCACGTGGGGTGGTGGCAGGTGGTTAAGCATCCGACTCTTGATATGGGCTCAGTTCATGATCTCCCAGTTTGTGAGATCGAGCCCCACATCAGGCTCTGTGCTGATAGCGTGGAGCCTGCTAGGGATGCTGTCTCTCCCTCTCTCTCTGCCTCTGCCTGCCTCTCTCTCTCTCTCTCTCCAAAGAAATAAACATTTAAAATTTTTTTAAATAAATAAAATAAAATAAAATAAAATAAAATAAAATAAAATAAAATAAAATAAAATACACCTTGGTTGAGTAACGAATAGGACAATATCAACTTTGCTACTCCCTCAACTATTCCAGAATTCCTCTGTATTTTCAGGATTTCTCTGGGCGGCCACGACCTCCAGAGCTCCGTGATGGAAGCAAGGGTAGGTGGACGTGGAGGGTGCTGTCAACTTCTGCTCGGGTGTTGTAAACCAGAGAGGGATAGCGACTCATTCCCCAGTGAGTCCAATGAAGCCCCAGGATAGCTCTCATGAAACTGGGATTTGAGCAGAGAATCGAGACACCTTCTTCCGGTGACTATCACCAAGACTAAGGAAATAGTGGGTGTGGAGCACAGAATTAGAGAGAGCAAGCCATTAATCATCCCCCAAATACTTAGGTGGAGCCCACTGAGTGTTGGGCCCTGTAATAGAACCAGAAAGACGGTGAATAGAAAAAAAATCACCACGGTCATTGCTCCCACTGTGCTCAAAGCACAGACTCTAGAACAAGGATGCCTGAGTTCCAATCCTGGCTCTACTTACTTGCTGTGTGGTCTTCCATAAATCACTTACCCGCTATGTGGCTCAGTTTCCCCACCTGAAAAATGGGCATAATCGTAGTACTTCCCTCACGAGGCTGTTGTGTGGATTATATAAACTAACACGTGTGCAGTGCTTAGAACAGCACTTGGCACAGAGAAGAGGTTTGAAACAGGTAAGCTATGGCGATGATGGCGATGGACAAATTTAACAGGATTATTCATTTAACAATGATGTGTGTGAATACAAACTTGCATCTGTGATCACGGGGACATTCTGACAGGGTGAGGCAAAGGGATTGGATTTGGAAAGGTCAGAGAAAGTTCTCGAAGAACAGAGGAAGTTCCACTATTTGAGTGGAAACTTAAAGGCCAAGTCCAACTCGGGTTGGACTAGAGAGAACAGTGAGTCAGAAAGCGAGCACAAAGCAGTATGTACAAAGGCCCTGTGGCCAGAGGGCACATGGACGTTTCCAAGCACTAAAAGGAGGTCGGTGTAAATGGAATGCAGAAAGTGAAGGGGGCATAGGTTGAAAGGGGGCTGGAGGTGCAGGCAGAGGCCAGAGAGAGGCAGCGCATGTTGAAGATTTCCCTCTAATGTAAGCATGCCTCTGCCTGGAGGCAAGTCTAAACCCTCCCCACATGGGGCAATTTATTCTTTGCCATTTCATCAGCCATCTCCAGAGGAGTTTCACAAACCCCCTTAGCAAAATCCTACTGTTGCCCTGAAAATAAGTCAAATTTGTCAGCTATTTTTAAAAGGAGGTTATGATGGAAAGTTAAAGGCATTCTCCTTGATTCGCCAATAAGAATTGCTGTGGCTGTGTGTGTAGTCAAATGACTTACAAGGCTCCTTGGCTCCCAGAAATATCGGGGAGTTTAAAATAGAACAGTCATCATTTGCTGCTGAGGAAACTTCACTGTTACACAAAAAGGCAGAAGAAGAAAGAGAGTAACGTTAGCCAAGGCCAAGTGTGCATGGGGGAGGGGGCTGAGCCGGAGATGGGCTCCACCCTGGTATTTCTAATTCCACCCCCACGCCCCGCTGTAAAGCTAAAGATCTTTAGTACCCCGACTTTTTACAGATGACTAAACTAAGTCTCCTTTGATGGTTTGAGGCCAGTGTCTCAAGCAAAGCCTGGATCTATTGTGGGCCTGCTACCCTTGATTAACGGTCAAGGTGAGGAAGAAAGACAAAGCGATGGTCAAAGGGCTAGCCGCAGGTTAGCTGGTCCCCGCTCATCAGAGTGACCTACCTTGCCAGTTTGCCTGGGACTCTCCCAGTTTTTAACAGTGAAAGGCCTGCCAGGAAACCCCCTAGTCCCAGGCCAAGCGGCGCGGCTCCCGGGGTACCGGAGCCCCCTGAGCAAATTCCGGATTGAGTAAGGAGGCACCTTGTTTTGTGGCAAGGCTGCTCACACCCGAAGCCCCCGTAAACTTACAATGAATAAGAACGCGTGAGCCTAAGGGAACTGAAGAGCTGAGGCCATGTTTTCCAAACCCAAGGATGGAGTCATCTACTCCGTGATCTGAGGACTGTTGAACTCACATCAAGTGCCCGACGTGGTTCTACGTGCGAGGGACACGCAGACATCATTTCTGCCCTTGCGGACATTGTATTCTAATGGGAAAGACGTAAAGTTAAGCCAAACTACTTCTGACTGACGTGGGCTTTGACAAGTACGCAATGTAGAAGGCACAGACTAGGGGGGAAAGGGCGGGGATCTCTCTGGCTGGAATGGTCACAAGCACCTCTTGGGGAGGGGACACGGACCTGAGATCTGGACCGAGAAGCTGCGTCCAGCATCTGGAGGCAGAGCGTTCCAGGCAAGTGCAAATGTGCCGTCACTGAGGCAGACAGGAGCATGGCTGGCAGGTGTCAGGTGCACGGGGAAAGGTTCGGATCGCTGAGCTCAGGGAGGAGAGGGACCAAGAAAGGTGAGTTCAGAGGGGGAGCTCATGCGGAAGGGTGCAGAGTTTAAGCCCGGCGGATGAGAAACCTGTGGACGGGTGCCAGGGTGAAACGACACAATCCGATTTACCGTTTTAAAACAAACACGGACGGCAGATGGAAAATGGGTCTCAAGAGGCCAGTGAGGCAGCAAGCAGGCCTGTTTAGCACGGGTGACAGGTGGTGGAGACTCGGGCCAGGGTCGAAGCACTGGGACAGAGGAAGTGATCTGGTGTATACCACATAAGGCAGACAGGACGCCAACCCAGGGGAAGGGTGGGAGACAGGGAGGAGAGACAGAAGGGAGTCCTAAAGGATTTCCTCGTGTCTAACAACCACATCAAGCCACGCCCTAAAATTGTGAGCCTCAGTTTCCCCAGCCGTAAGCGAAAACAGCCAGGCCCACACTGACGGTTGCTGGGAGGACCAAATACGTGCCCCGCGCAGGGCACAGCCAGGTAGCATTAAAAAAAAAAAAAAAAAAAAAGTTTTCCATTAGTGTCTTGCAGGTTTGGTTAAAGAAATTTAACTTAATCCAGGAACACAAGTGACTCTCCAGCAACTTGGAGCCATAGGGCCTTCGCAGCTCGGTGAACTCATCTGAATAGGGTTTGGGCACAGTGTTCACCAGTCAGCTGTACTCTCGCCACAGTGGGTTCAAGACTCCAGAATTTCTGTGCGACTGGCAGCTCTGAGTATTTAAAAGATGGGGTTGATTCACTCCTCATCCACAGCAGTGGGGCAACGGAGGAAGCTCTCCAGATAAGGCTGTTTGTGGAGCTCTCAGAAGACAGAGCCCAATGATGCAGCTCCCTGGTCTTAGTTCTTCGCCCTCCCACGCATAACCCTTAATCATCCTTAGACCCAAACAGTTCAGGTGACATGTTCCCCAAGAGTTATCAGAAAAACGAGCTTACTTCCAAAGCCCAGAAGCCTATTCAGGAAAAGGGGGGAAGATCTCTAAATCACTAATGGGAGCATAAAGCCTTTTGGCAATCAGGTTCTAACTTGGACTTTCACACAATATTGCTTTTCTTTTCTCTTTTCTTTTCTTTTCTTTTCTTTTCTTTTCTTTTCTTTTCTTTTCTTGGTGTGTTATTTTTCTAATGGCTGGGGCTTTCTAGCATCTGTGGGTAAGTTAAGTTTGGTCCTTCCTCAAGGGTTTAAGGGTTGCAACGAGGAGTATTTAAAGTCTAAAAATGCCTTAAAAACACAAACACTATATGGGGGCATGACTGAGGGCACAATGGACTCTAATTCAAAGTGGTACTCCCTCAGAACTGGACAGCAACATGCAGAAGAATGAAACTAGACCACTTTCTTACACCATTCACAAAAATAAACTCAAAATGGATGAAGGACGTGAATGTGAGACAGGAAACCATCAAAACCCTAGAGGAGAAAGCAGGGAAAAACCTCTCTGACCTCAGCCGCAGCATTTTCTTACTTGACACATCTCCAAAGGCAAGGGAATTAAAAGCAAAAATGAACTACTGGGACCTCATCAAGATAAAAAGCTTCGGCACTGCAAAGGAAACAATCTAAACAAAACTAAAAGGCAACCGACAGAATGGATAAAAATATTTGCAAATGACGTATAAGATAAAGGGTTAGTATCCAAAATCTATAAAGAACTCACCAAACTTAACACCTGAAAAACAAATAATCCAGTGAAGAAATGGGCAGAAGACATCAATAGACACTTCTCCAAAGAAGACATCCAGACGGCCAACAGATACATGAAACAATGCTCAACATCATTCCTCATCAGGGAACTATAAATCAAAACCACACTGAGATACCTCCTCACGCTGGTCAGAGTGGCTAAAATGAATAAATCAGGAGACTATAGATGCTGGAGAGGATGTGAAGAAACGGGAAACCTCTTGCACTGTTGGTGGGAATGCAAACTGGTGCAGTCGCTCTGGAAAACAGTGTGGAGGCTCCTCAAAAAATTAAAAATAGACCTACCCTATGACCCAGCAATAGCACTGCTAGGAATTTACCCAAGGGATACAGGAGTGCTGATGCATAGGGGCACTTGTGCCCCAATGTTTACAGCAGCGCTTTCAACAATAGCCAAATTATGGAAAGAGCCTAAATGTCCATCAACTGACGAATGGATACAGAAGATGTGATTTATATACACAATGGAATACTACGTGGCAATGAGAAAGAATGAAATCTGGCTACTTGTAGCAATGTGGATGGAACTGGAGGGTATTATGCTAAGTGAAATAAGTCAGGCAGAGAAAGACACCATATGTTTTCATTCCCATGTGGATCTGGAGAAACTTAACAGAAGACCCTGGGGGAGGGGAAGGGAGAAAAAAGTTACAGAGAGGGAAGGAGGCAAACCATAAGAGACTCTTAAATACTGAGAATAAACTGAGGGTTGATGGGGGGTGGGAGGGAGGGGAGGGTGGGTGATGGGTATTGAGGAGGGCACCTGTTGGGATGAGCACTGGGTGTTGTATGGAAACCAATTTGACAATAAATTATAATTAATAATAAAAAAAACAAAGTGGTACTTCCTCTGGAAATATGGACTGCTTCCAACATTCACTGTTACTTGCTCACTTGTTTATCTAAACCATGTGGCCCCAGGTATGCAAAAATGCTGCTCAAGCTGGGAAGAGGAGGAGAAGGAGGAAGAGAGGCAGTAGAGTTGGAAGGAGAAACTGGGAAAGAAGAAGAAGGAGAGGAAGAAGAAAAGAAAAAAAAAAAACAGAATGCAGATAAGAAGATGGGTAGTAAGAACCAATGGCAGAGAGGGAACATGAATCCCAAACCCCAAACCAGCCGTAGCTGATGTGTACTAGGTACATACTCTGTGCTAAGCTTGTCTGGAAGCCTAGTCTCATGGGATCATTTTTTTATGTTTATTTATTTTTGAGAGAGAGAGGCAGAGCTTGAGCTGGGAAGGAGCAGACAGAGAGGGAGGCACAGAATCTGAAGCAGGTTCCAGGCTCTGAGCTGTCAGCACAGGGCCCGACGCCGGGCTCAAACTCACTCTGTGAGGTCATGACGTGAGCTAAAGTCAGGTGCTTAATCAACTAAGCCACTCCGGTGCCCCACCATGGGATCATTATTAACCCCATTTTCAGAGGATAAAACTGAGACCCAAAGTCACCCAGCGAAGGAGTGGTAAAACAGAAGCACACAAAGTTACCCCGCTTCCATACACAGATATTTACTTGTGGCAAAATATTTGGGGTTTTCCTGGTGCACCCTTCTTGATGAATCTTTAGGAGATGGGATGCCCCACGAAAAGAGCTTAAGCCTATTCTGTTGCTAGTTTGTTAAGGAACTAAGGCAAGACAGGAAATACCTCCCCAGTGATTAACTTTAACATTTTGTTATATACCGATGTATCTAGAACTCTTTCCATATCCCTCTCCCGATCACATTATCATATTATTCATACAATTTGGTAACCGTGCTTTTTATAAATTTACCAGACATCCTAGACACCCTTCCATGCCAATACTCATTCTACATCTCCATGATGTGATGTCATAATACTTCGCTTATGTAACATCCCCTTTTATGGGCATTCCGTCTGACCCCTCCACGCTGATTTTCTTGGGATAAATTCCTAGAAGTCGTTTCTCCTTTTGAGGAGATGTATAGCCCTCTGTCCTCGAAACCTTGAACAGACACGTGTAGAGGCACATGAGAAAACAAACATCAAGGGGAAAAGAGTATCAGCAGTGGGGTTCTGGGTGCGGAACCACCTGCAGACAGGGAGAGGCGGACCCCCATACCATCACCTCTCCGATTTGAGCATTTCACGAGGGCACAATCATCTGGCAGCATGAGCTGAGCTGGGGGCGGCCGGGCGAAGCCAGGACACTTTGACCTCCCCAGGAGGAAAAGCAGCAGAAGAAATGAGAACTTTTCCTTTGTGTAATTCTCCCCTCTTGACAGGGAAGACTTAAGGCACACACAGAGAAGAAATCTGTGCTGTCCATAGCTGCTCATTTTAGTTACAACAACACGGGCTGGTCTCTGATCTCCAGCTCCCTCGCCACTATCAATGATCCCGCGGGGGAAAACAACACAGAGGACACACTTCCTCCCCAGAGGGTGAGGAACAAAACCACACTTGGTCATTTCTCCATGAATCCTCATTTCAAACCTGGAGCAAAGGAAGTGATTACCTACCAAGAGCTGACTGCCCACGGAGCACAGGGCAGGGCCCTTCACAAGCAATCGTAAAAGAAATCTTGGGTCATCTGGTCAACCAGCTTATTTTACAGACGCGGATGCTGGATTTGGAAATGTTCCTCAACTCACCAGAAATGACATAACTGTTAAGGAACAGAACCACCCCAGGGCCCAGGTATGCTAACTTCTAACAGAGAGCACTTTGGAACCGTTCATCAGTGTTGTTTTCCTTCCTGAAGCCATGAAATACCTCCATGAGTCCTGACACCTATCTGAAAAAATACCAAACAAGCCTGAAAACTCAACACACACACACACACACTCTCTCACACTCTCTCACACTCTCTCTCTCTCTCTCTCTCTCTCTCACCAAAATTAGAATGGCTGCTCAAAGCTTTGGATTTGCCAATAATTCCTGGATGTGCCTTGAAGGGCCAGGAGCAAAAAGTAGATTTAAGGTTACTTTCCCTTGTTAGACATTCCAGCACCTCACACACTGGACCAGAAACGTTGGCTCAAAGGATTTAATGAATTGAATGACATAATCAATCAATAAATAATAGGAGAAATGAAATATTAAATGAGCGAATGTATCTAATTGAATAATTAATTCATGACTGAATCATCTACTCAGTGAAACCCACGTATACTCGACAAGCAGGTCCCATCCCATGCCTTCTAACGACTATGGAGTTCTCTTAAAGTCCAAAGCTGACCTTACAATCCAGCTTCCTTTCTAGACTCCTAGATGCACAAAGTGCTTCTTAAAAATGCTGTGGGTCCATAAGCCATGTTCAGTGGCTCAAAAGACTTCTGAGAAACTGCACCTTCAAGACCGGCCTGGATTTGCTTTGGGTTCCGTGAATGCTTGCCCTCCTTACCACACCGATCAGAAGTCTTGAGGACCCCACCAGATTTTGAGTTTGACAAAATGAAACATCAGAGAAGTGACTTGTTTACTTCCTCAACACCAGTTGTGTGAGAGATGCCATTTATCATAACAACAGAGTTGACATGGGAAAACAAGTAACAAATGAGTTGTTTGGTATGCAAATTTTGGAGACTGCTACCTCAAAGCTGAGCCTTCCGAATCCATCTCAAGAAATTCCTGGGGCGAGGGCAGGGGTGGGGGGGGTGTCTCCTGGGGCAGTGTCCTTTCAGAAAGCCTCAACAGGCTGCACGATCAGCTCAGCTAACAATTAAGTCGGAATGCCAGGCGTTAAAAATGAACCAGCCTTGGGGTTTGCTGGACAGGATCTGAATCCCACTTGTGAACAGGGTAAACCTGAGTACACTTGGCTTCTCCGAGTCTCAACGTCACTTTTACGGGAAGGAACATACATTAACAGCCACGACCTCACAGGGCGGTGGTGATGATCCAATGAGATGATGCATCTTAAGCCGGCAACATACGGTCTGGGACACGGTAATTGCTCGCCATGCTTTAGCGACCTTATTATTAAATATCATCAGTGGTATTAAGCCCATAGGGTGGTGAGAGTCTCAAGTGAGATAAAACCCACAAAGAATCTAACACAGATTCTGGCACTCGGGAGGAACTTGATGTATGTTTATTTCTTGTCACTTTTTCCAGATGGCCCTATTGGGGGTTTTCTGAATGTATTCTCTTTCCGAAGGGCAGAACCATTACGTGGTAAACACCCAGCACCCCCTCCAGAAAGCCACTATCAGAAAGCCAATTCCTACGCCCTGGACAAACTCCTCCTGGCTGCCTAAGAAAGTTTGTTTAAAATAAGAACTGCAAATCTGCCACAGTCTGGGGCTGGATGGGTGCCAGCATCGGAAGCCACAGCTGGAGGCCCTGGCCCTGTCCCCAAAGGCTCCGAGAAAGGTTTCTGATTTTCCCCAGGATGGGTGAGGCACCATGGGCTGGTGGTCTGATTAACGGAGGGACAGACAGCCTGAGGGTCGTGAGCAGGGAGTGAGCTGGCTGGCTCCCTTCTCGCGGGGTGGGCAGGAAGGGCGGAAAGGGACGCATTAACGCTCTGGGGGAACGGCCAGAAAGGAACCCTCGAAACGTGGGTGTCAGGGGCGGAGCTGAAAAGTTAGGAGTGGGGCAGACCTCGGGCATGAATACACTTCCAGCCTTCCTGTTTGCCCGTCCTAGAAAACAGCAAACCAGGTCCCCTGGAGAGAGACCCGCACTCCAGCGCATCATCTTTGATGTGAGTGCCTTTAGTCAGGTCTCTTTCCTGTGGCCAGCACCAGGCAGAGCGCTGTGGCGGGGAGGGACTGGGGCGGGGGGAGGCGGAACACAGACTAGGAGTGGCTGCTCCAGGTGAGAGCTTCCAGAAAGACATCCCAGGAGAAATGGCTTTACAACCGAAGCTTGAAGGATGAGGGGAAACTAGCCAGGTGGAGTACAGGTAGCCTGCTTTAGGCGGAGGAAACCAAGCTATCAGATACCTGGGAGGTGAACAGGAGACTCAGGTAAGGAGTTTAACTTCCCTAGTTAGAGCAATGGGGAGCCACGGAGGGCTTGAGGCAGGAGGAAGCCCCATCAAATTTATGAACATGCCCCGGCTGCTTTACAGTGAATACTCGTTCTCTCAATAACTTGCTGTGTGTTTAGGGGTCATTTACACCTTCTCTGAGCTCTATCTCCTGGAAGATGAGACAAGAGAGCTGATAGTAGAGATCAGGGCAGGAATGCATCCTGGCTCCCCCAGCGGCAGGCCCAGGAAATCCTCTGTGTCACGCAGCGTCCCCCCCCCCCCCAAGGGACCTGGGAACCCTGCTCTCTGGGAGCCTGGATCCCATATCCAGAATGTCTCTCACATTTAGAAGCAGCTCAAAAATCCTGTGTCGGCCCAGACAGGACTTGAATTGAGGTTCAAGAAAAAAACAGCCTCCCTCACTAAGGTCCCTTCTGGCGCAGATAGGCTGTGACGCGACATTCATCTTGCACACATAGAATACACAGGCACGGAGGGAAACTTGCCTCTCCCCAGGAAAGGGGCTGGAGGAGGGGAGCAGATGAGATTATCTGTCTAGCATCAACGTCACCTCCAGACCACAGCTTCTTGGTGATGGTCTGATTAATATGCTGTTGCATTTGGAGAAAATTAATGGGCTCTGATGGTTATTTGGAGCCTGCCTTCTCAATTCCGCTGTGAGAGAGTTACGGATTTAAACAAACATTGACATATAATAAATCTGTGCTCAGCACACTGGACGGAAGGTCTGACTTAATAGGCCTGACCGTCTTGAAATTTGGATTGAATTCATAACAGTGACATGGCCCGGCTTATCAGCAAGCACAAGCCGCAGCCGGGGAAATGACAAAAACCTTCCTCTCCCAGCCCCTGGTGGCCTCTTCCATTGGGGCAGCCACACAAGATCTCTCCGGCCACTCTATCCCATTTTCCGGCTTTATTTTCTTCCCAGGACTTATCTGGGTATGAAATTATCTGGTGTATGTCTTTGCTTATGGACTCATCCCAGTACACTTAAACTCCCCAGGAGATTTACCGATCCCAGCATTTTCAAGGAAGCCAGGCACATAGTAGATGTTCAATAAGTATTTCTTGAGTTTGTAAGTGAATGAACACATTTCATTACTGCTGCCATATTCGTGGACTATCTTGTGTTACTTAAACCAAGACAGGGCATCATGATTAGTGGTGTGGCCTCTAGAGGCAGAATTCCAGCAGAAACCCTTGCTCTGTCATTAACAATGTGACCCTGGGCAAACCACTTATCTGTCCACACCTGTAAAATGGTTTTCTAACACCCACCTCATAGTAAGCAATCAATGAGATGATACAGGTAAGACACTTAGAATAATACCCAGTAAGGAATCAAAGTTACCCGTGAAAAACTTACACGTTTTTTACACTGACTCACACTTTTGCCTTAAAAACACTTTAAAACCTTCAATAACTCCCACTAAAAAGAACAAACACATTGAATCTCTAGAAGAAGCTTATAGGGTGGGTACTATTGATATCGGGTCTTACAGATCAGGAAACTGAGGCACAAGGAATCGGCACAAGGTCACGGGGCTAGGAACTACAGGGAAGGGATTCAAACAGGAAGCAGGGTTGCAGAAACTACGTGTTTAACTGCCGCACTGGGCAGCCTTGTGAAATACTCACGTGGCTTTTCAAGGAGAGACTGTGTCAACATAAATGTTAACTTTATTTGCCTTTCTACAATGGAAAAAAATTTAATTTTTATTGCTGATGTATAGGTGACATACAACCTGAGGCTAGTTTCAGGCGTACAAAAAAGTGACTCAGTGTGATACGCCACACAGTGCTCACCTTGATAGGTGTGGTCATTATCTGCCATGAGTGCAGTATTACGGACTATATTCCCTGTGCTATACTTTTCATCTCTGTGACTTATCTGTTTTATAACTGGATGTCTGTCCCCCTTCATCCCCTACACCTATTTCACCCCACCCCGAAGGAAAATTGTAAACATGTCAAAAAAGCGGAGAGAGTACTTAAGAAAGGTGGGATTCAATGTTCGTGGAGCTTGTTGGGCCAGTGAGGAGGAGGAGAGATGTCATTTGGGGTCCTTTCAGAAACTAAGTAAAGCACCTCAAAGTCCAGCTCTGGAATCACAAAGCGACCACGAAAGCCCCCACAAAAGGGAGTGCTTAGCTAACGACCAGACCTGTTTCTCTTTCCTCCCAGGCCCACAGCTAGACATTTCTCAGGCTCCCCCTTGCAGTTGGATGTAACCATGTGACTGAGTTCTGGCCAAAAGACTATGGACAGAACTGACATGCCTACTTCCAGGTCGAGCCCATTAAAAACTCCCAGGGGACCCTTCCCTCCTGTGCCCACAGCATTCCCTGCTGTTTACTGGCTAAAAATGATACCTAGACCAACCCTGAAAGCCATATGATAAAGGGGGGGACCTTTGGGGCGCCTGGGTGGCTCAGGAGGTTAAGCGTCTGATTCATGCTTTGGACTCAGGTCATGATCTCGCGGTTTTGCGAGTTCGAGCCCCACGTCGGGCTCTGCGCTGACAGTGTGGAGCCTGCTTGGGATTCTCTGTCTCCCTCTCTCTGTCTCTCTGCCCCAACTCCGCTTGCACTGTCTCTCCCTCTCAAAATAAATAAATACACTTTAAAAAAATAAATAAAGCAGACCTTCCTCCATCATCCTGGGTCCCTGAGTGACTGCATGAGGCAGCGCATGCTATTGCCATCTCCAGTCCCCAAATGCTGTCCGGGAATATACAAAAGGACTTCCTGTGACTGCACAATACATTTGTTGCATTAAAGCCGCGGAGATGCTGGAGTTTATCTGTTCCAGAAGCTAGCATTACTTTAACCAACATCCTCCTTGAGTTAGTTCGTTTCGCAAAGAGTCAACTCTGTCCCAGGGATGCTTCTAGGCATCGGGGACACAGCAACGGACAAGGAAAAGGGCCCTGCTGTTATGCAACTTTAGTAAAGGGAGATACATTGCAAATAAGCACAAAATAGCATTTTAGACTGCAAAAGGAGCTGTACTGGAAATAAAACAAGATGACATGAAGAGAGGAATAGGGAGCAGGGCACCGACCCTGAATCAGGGAGTCACTTGCCTCCACTTTTCTTCTGAAACAAAACAAAACAAAAAAGTCTGTTTCAGTATCTAGCATTCTACACAGTAGAGGACCAGAGAGCTGTCAAAGAAAGGGGCCGCCGTTGACCCCCTTCATCAAAAAACTGGACATCTGGCTCAGTGGACATCTAGCCGAACGATCTGAGCTTGGGAAGAGTTTGACGAGAACAGGGGAAGCGTTTGCTCCGACCCTGATCACACGCCTGCAAAAAGTGTCTGTTCTGCTATAAATTGCTATTGTATTTCTCACAAAAGACAGTCAAAGCAAATCCGCTTTGACTTCATTAATCCTATAGATCAGTCCCCAAAGGAACAAATTCTGCCAGTGAGCCAAAGGCAATCACGAGCATGGTGCTAGAACTTTGCCGAGCAGCAAGGAAGAAGCCTCTTCTAGATAGTAGTGAACATGAACGCACAGTTATAGGGTGAGGTGGGAACTGGTCCAAGACTTCCAGTTTTCCTTATGGGCTGCATTCCGGCAGACCTTCTACCCAGCAGATCACAGAAGAGCTTGGAACTCATACCAGTTATTAAAATACAGAAACACATCCATATTTGTTGGTACTAGCACTGCCCTGGGAACCCAAAATATCCGCCGGATCATCCAAATGCTACACAACCCCCTCAACCTCCCCTAAATCTCCTTCCAATCCACAAACCAAAAAGGCAAGCCAGGCATTTGGTGAAAGGTTGAGGGGGACCTACAAGGTTTTGTCAAGAGGATGGTGCTTATGTCATAACATTTGTTAAATATTCTTTTTTTTAATGTTTATCTATTTTTGAGAGAGAGAGAGAGAGTGTGAGTGGGAGAGCGGCAGAGAGAGAGAGAGAGAGGGAGACACAGAATCTGAAGCAGGCTCCAGGCTCTAAGCTCTCAGCACAGAGCCCAATGCAGGGCTTGAGCTCACAAACCTGCGAGATCATGACCTGAGCTGAAGTCGGACGCTTAACCGACTGAGCCACCCAGGAGCCCCTAAACATTCTTGATATTACCCCTGGACCTACATCAGAATTCCCGGGGAGTTCTTTCAAATGGTGGATTCCAGAGTCCTACCACACACGGAATTAGAATTCGTGGAGGTGAAGCCAGGGAATTGGTATTTTATTAATTTCCTCAACGAGCCTCGGGTACTCGAAAATTTGAGAACTGTGAACCCAGGCACTACTTTCACGTTTTGCTAAAAAGGGGAAGAAACCGGTTTGCGCCTTCATTTGATCTGATCAGTGTTTGTGAAACTTGATCAGAGCCACAGAACCCTTCCTTAAAATAAGTTCTTCATGAGGATTTCAGAACACAAAATCATCAGGGTAGAACTGCACCCAGCCCCTGATTTGCAAGACTCGAGATGGCTGAGGAGGGTAGAGGGTGTACCACAGAAGCCGTATTGGGGGCTACCTGGCCCTGACAAGGAACAGAACAGCCAAAGAGAGGAGGGCACGGTCCGACATGGATGTGGGGGAGGAGCCAGGCAGGTTGCAAAGCCTGACAGGAGCTAGAGCAGGGAGTCAGGGATTGGCCAAGCCCAGGCTGGGGACAAAGACAGGCATCCTAAATATGGATCAGCCACAATGAGACTGGAGCCCAACACACAAAGAGAGATCAGCTATGGGACACAGAGAGGCAAACAAGAGATCAACTTGGCCAAAGAGGTAGGCTCTATCTGGCCAGGGAGGAACTGGTAAGGAAAGGGGAGCTTTTGAGGGGGCAGCAGTGCTCCTGGGGACAGCTATGATGTCCATCACGGAGACCTCACACCCAGCTGTGAGCTGCTGAGAGGAAAAATGCAAGTTTTGTTCAATGTTGCATCCTGGATACCGAGCCCAGGACTTGCAGAGAAACTGTTCTCTGCGAGTAACTTGTTCTGCCAGTGTTCCCTGAGATGAGCAAACATTTCTAATACATTTTAACTTAATAAGCAAGCGTTGCAATAAGCAAGAGTAGTACATGATGCCGAACATCACGTGATCGCGAATGAGTCAGTGGTTCTTCTCTCTCTCGCTGCGGGACTGTGGGTGATCGTGTCCCATGCTCGGATGTTCAGTCTCAGGCTGCGGTATTTGGCAGAAATCAGTGATTTTTCAGAACGCGGGAAGGTACGCACAACTGGTACTGGTGTATCTTTTGTCACTTCCAAGCACCTCTGGACAGTCCTTTGCTTTTCCAGACAAGAGTAAGCCTAGGAATGTTTTGCTTCATTCTAGGTCAGCCTGCCTGCGGAGATAGACCCTTTCCTCTGATGCCTTACTGCCAGTTACATTAAATACAGTATATGACAAGAGTTTATTAATACTGCACTGTAGTCAACACCCGTGCGAGTGTATACAATGACCCCCATGCAGAAAAAGGTTCCATTAAGCCAACAGACAGCAGTGATTCCATTAGTGATAATGAAAGTCGTCCTACACAATAACCCTCCTCTCTCTTGTTCTCTTGCCTCCCTCACACCAGCCACAGAGGTTTTCAAAGGTAAGTGCAGGTTAATCTATTTACCTTTTTTATTTTGTATTTTTGTTATTATTTTGTATCATGTTAGTATATATTTGTATAGATCAGTGTATATTATACAGTATATTATATTTGTATTATATTTTTGGGTTGTGGAACGAATCATCTCAATTTCCATTATTTCTTATGGGAAATTCTCTTCGACATACAAGTGCTTTGGATTACAAGCATGTTTCTGGAACGAATTATGCTTGCAAACCAAGGTTTTACTGTATCTGTTGGCTAGATGGATAGAGGGTGGGATGGATGCACGGATGGAGGAAGGGCCCATATCTGCTACAAGCCCCTTGTTGCTCACTATGAAGCAAAGGTGCCCATTTCTGGGCTGGAGGGTCCCTGGAAGTGATGTTCAGGATTCCATACCTGCTCCCCACTCCAAGTGGTGGAAAAATCAGGCCGGCTCTAGCAAGTGGGCTTGTGAAGTCCAGTGGGGCAGCTTAAGACAAGCAACGTTTGCTTATGACTCTAAAACTCCTATGTTAGTGTTCACCTGCACCAGAAACGCACCTCTAAGCATCCTCAGACCTTAGCATGATAGGAAGAAGGAAAAGAAACTTTTCTTTACTCAGTGACTGTTTGCTATTTTTAATTCAAAAATTCTATGGGGATGTTTTATGCATCAGACACTGTGTAAGGCACTGGTGATAGAGCAGGAAAAAAAAAAATAGGCCAGATCCCTCTCTCTTGAAGTTTATGTTCTAATGAGGGAGTCAGGCCATAAACATGAAAACATGCAAATGAATGAGATCATTTGGAATGTGATCAATGCTATAAAAAAATTTTAAACAGGCAGATGCAGAAGAAACAAACTAGCCAGGCAGGAAGTTTTTTTAGAAAAAGAGACCATTTGTAGAAGTGGCATTTGAGCTGAAATATGAATGACAAGGAGGTGTGCAAACATTACAGCGAATAGCACACCAAGAAGTGGTAGTAGCAAGTGCAAAGGCACTGGGGTGGGGAACAAGCGTCAAGTGTTGGAGGAAGGAAAGGAGGCCAGTGCACTTGTGACTGAGTAGGAATGGCACAGGGAGGTGTAGATGAGCAAGAAAGGGAGGCACAGACCAGATGATGCACGCCTCGCAGGGCATAGTGAGGACTCTGCAGGTGGATGGTCTGACTGGAATCAGGAAACCTGGGAGGAGGCTAATGCAGGCCACCAGCAGGGAGATGATGGTGGCCTGGACCAAGGTGGTGCCCAGAAGCAGAGGGATGCAGGGCACACTGTATAGATGGAGTTGAAAAAAAAAAATAGGACTCAAGAGAGAAAAGAATCAAGCAGGCCAACAACCGTGGGGGGTGATGGATGAGGAATGGCTTATGATCCCCATTTGCTCAACTAGGAAGACTGAGGTCCAGGCCACCGGGCCGGAAACCGTCAGGGCCAGGATATGAAACCAGGTCTGTGTGGCTCCAGAGCCCAGCGCATTCTCTCCAGTCTGCCTTCTTTTTATGGAGCTTTTGTGTTTATGGTCACTGGCAAAGAACAGGTGTGTGGGATTAGTGCATAGTCCCTCTAGCCAACTGCTCCTCTTTTGGGGACGAGAAGTGGACCTCGCTCTAGTTAATGCCATGCTGCTTATTGATTTAGGCAAATGCCTGGCGGCTCCAATTCATCTTCCAAAGGGTAATGTAATAAGGGCCTGCATTATACTGTAGCTTTCTCTGGGCTCTAAACACACCACCCTCCTTAACCTCGCAACCTCCTCTATGAGTCACGGAAATGAACCCACGGCACTGACACATCGGTCAGGAATATCTTTTCCATTTACAGAAGCTGGAGTCGGGAGCATGGAAAGAGCAGGAGACAGAGAGAGGCTCCTGAATAGCTGGGTGTCCTTCTTGAGTCACTTAACCTCTCCGAGCCTTAAGCTTCTCTTCTGAAAAATGGGGTAATAACCCTATGCTGTCAATCTCAGAGAGTTCGAGCAGAAATATAGAAGGCATTGCATGTCAAAGTCATTTGTGAACTGAATTATGTGACATTACGATTACTATTAGAAACTTTTTACTCTAACGTGAGGGGATGAGGTAGAAAGAGCCATTGAGCGATTCAATAAAAATTTCTTGAGCCTCTACTATGTACCAGATGCTAGTAATGCAGTGGTAGGCAACACAGATATGACATGTGGTCTCCACCTCTGCGGAGCTTATGACAGCCTAGCCTGGAAGAGAATTCGCAAACGATCACATCAGCAGATACATAATTTCACAGGGTTAGGACATGTGTTTAAAGAAACATGCAGGGTGACATTAAAGCACAAAGAGGGGGTCCTGGGGGAAATGCTTGAGCTGAATTCTGAAGGAAGCATGGGAGTTAGCTACGAGATGGGAAACTATGGGGAAGGATAAGAGTATCCCAGGTAGTAGGAACAGCACATGCAAAGGCCCTGAGGAAGTAGGAGTATGGTGCATGTGGGAGAAGCCTCCTCCCCAACCCCAAAACCCATGGTAGCTGGAACAGTGTTAGTAAGAGTGGGGTCCTAAAACAATTATCCCTAGTTGCTCTGCAGGAAGTGGAGGAAGGGAAGAGAACTAGAGAAAAGAGAGCAAAGTACAGAATGATTAAACAGATGTGTATATTACCAAGTACAAGTTTGCATAAGGGACTGGAATAGGGATACTGTCGGAGCACAACAAAGGGATCTCTCACCCAGCCAGAATGGTAATGGGGGAAGGGAGATGAGGAAGATTCTGGGACAAACTGACAACTGACCTCTTGCTTTTTGAGGACATTTAGGAGTTAGAGAGGTGGATCCGCAGGTGGAGGGAAATATGTAGGCAAAATACAGCACAACATGATGTACTCAGAGACCTGCGAACAGTTCAGTGGAAAGAGGATCAAGGGTGCACAGAAGCAAGGAAGGAGGCCATTGAAGAACTCAGGACCCTGATCTTGAACGACACCTTAGGCTTATGAAGGACTGACTCTACATGAGGAAGTTCAGTTTGGAAGAATGTTTCATACATTTGATAGAACAGAGTAAAGAAAAAAATCTGATACACGTGTACAAAGCTCTAAGGTTAAGCCAAGGAAAGGCTGGAACGGAGAGGACTTAGGAAGTCACTTCTAAAGTTCAGGCAAGAGATGGGTGTGGAACCACAGGGCAACAGTGTGAACTGGAGGAGAAGTGGGCGGGCAAGGACCCCGGGTTCGAGCTCCCCAGCTTGTCCCTTTGCCCAATCTCCAAGGCGAAGGGTTCGTCTCCGCCCCATGCTCTCACCCAGCAGTCTGCCCTGAACTCCAGCCTTCAAGGCTCCCTTAGCTACAACTACCTTCTCCCTTGCTGCTGCCCACCCCCCAATCTTGGTCAGAGGCTCTGCAAAACCAACGCTGCTGATGCATGTTATATAACACTGTTGTTTCTATCCTATGAGAACTAAGGGAGGAAAAAAAAGTCTGCCTGACAAGTAATTTTGTATGTAAAAAACAATCTGCCAGAGGCTAGGGGAAATGTACCTGTGGTTCCTCCACACTGGCACATACAGCTGCTTTGCCTGATGACTACCCTGCCTTCAGACATCCCGGAAGCAGAACATGATTACACAAGAGAAGCAAGAATGCCCTTTCCCCTTTCAGGAAACATGGCAAAGTTTAGTGTGTGTGTGTGTGTGTGTGTGT
Source organism: Lynx rufus (assembly GCF_022079265.1). Taxonomy (NCBI): domain Eukaryota; kingdom Metazoa; phylum Chordata; class Mammalia; order Carnivora; family Felidae; genus Lynx; species Lynx rufus. Next base: position 14,254,614 of record NW_025814838.1, read on the forward strand.
GTGTGTGTGTGTGTGTGTGTGTGTTTCTCCACACTTTCCTTTTCCTTACAAAATTGCACTAAGGAAAATGCTTGATTTCTCAAATGCAAAGTGACGATAATAATAGTGGCTGGTGAGAATAAAATGAAATAATGCATATAAATAGGGTCTTACGTGATACTTGGCACATAGTAGGCATTCATTAAAGGGTTTTCTGAACTGCCTTTTTAGTAAGAGCTTAACTCTCTTGCCAGGCTCTGTGCTACTGGCTTTACCTGCATTAGATACATCATTGAACACTTAGGGGCTGTCTGTGGTCCTGAATTACCTTGGGCAGCTCAGGGACTTTTTCCCCCCTAATTCTTGGAAGCTGGTTTTATACCTCACCATCCACCATCTCCCAAGAATTCCTAACCATGTGACTTTCAAAAGACCTAATTTTAGGTCTTTTTGAAAATCAACTTTATTGGGTATAATTTATGTACAATTAAATGCACTCATTTTAATTGTACATTTTGAAGGCTTTTGACAAATTTATATACTCGTTTAACCATCACCACCACAATGCTACAGAACATCTCCGTCATCCTCAAAAGCCCCCTTGGGCCTTATATGAATTAAATACTACACCTTCAGCCACAGGAAAAAAAAAAACCCACTTATTTCCCTTCAGTCACTATAGATGTGATTTGTCAGTTCTAGACTTCACATTAATGGAATTACATGGTATGTTCTCATTTATATCTGCCTTCTTTCCCTCCACATAATTTCTTTGGAATTCATCCATATTAATGCATATATCACTAGTTAACTCATTTTCATTGTTAAGTAACATCCCACGAGTAGTTTACCTATTAACCTATAGATGGATTTTTGGGTTGCTTCCAGCACTATTATGAATAAAGCTGCTATGAACATCAGCGTACAAGTCTTTCCACTGACATGTTTACATGTATCTTGAGTAAATACCGGGGCGCCTGGGTGGCGCAGTCGGTTAAGCGTCCGACTTCAGCCAGGTCACGATCTCGCGGTCCGGGAGTTCGAGCCCCGCGTCAGGCTCTGGGCTGATGGCTCAGAGCCTGGAGCCTGTTTCCGATTCTGTGTCTCCCTCTCTCTCTGCCCCTCCCCCGTTCATGCTCTGTCTCTCTCTGTCCCAAAAATAAATAAACGTTGAGTAAATACCTAGAGTGCAACTGATGAGTCATACGGTCCAGTACAGATTTAACTTTATGGAAGAAGTGCCAAACTCCTTTTGGTTGTAGACTTCGACACCTGCCATATATGAAAATTCTAGTGGCCTCCACATTTTTGTCATTGCTGGATATTCTATTTAATTCAGTCATTCTATAGGGTGGTATCTTATTACGGTTTTAATTTGCATTTCCCCGGGGGCTAATGATGTTGAGCATCTTTTCAGGAGCTGATCAGCCATTTGTGTATCTTCTTTGGTGAACTGTCTGCTCAAATTTTTTGCTCTTTTACGTATGATGTTAATACCACCAACAAATCCAAGACCTTTATGGGTAGAAATTACCAAAACGGAGTTACAGGAAGACAAAATCAACCTCGGGATGACACCATCCATGAGAATGCCCCTCCACCCTGCCTACACACACACACACACACACACACAAATACACACACCTTCATTCTGAATTACTGAGCTCTTTGGACTAATAGGTATCACCAACATGGGTGTGGATGCACAACAGAGAAGTAGGCAGAATGACAGACTGGCAATTATCTGCTGTGTTATTTCAAACCACCCCCTTGCTAGCTGGTTGGCCCCATGTAAGTCACTTGTTTCTTTGATCCCCATCCCAGTTGTCTACCAAATGTAACCTACCTAAATGCACTGGGAAGACTAAAGCCATGGTACATAAAATGTCTGTTGCATAATAGATACTCAGATATAGGACTATTAGTTCTATCCCAAACATACATCAGTGATGTGTCACAGAACACTACTTTAGAAATCAGCTCCCGGGGCGCCTGGGTGGCTCAGTCGGTTAAGCGGCCGACTTCGGCTCAGGTCATGATCTCACGGTCCGTGGGTTCGAGCCCCGCGTCAGGCTCTGTGCTGACAGTTCAGAGCCTGGAGCCTATTTCAGATTCTGTGTCTCCCTCTCTCTGAGCCTCCCCTATTCATGCTCTGTCTCTCCCTGTCTCAAAAATAAATAAAACATTAAAAAAAAATCAGCTCCCCCCCTCAAAAAAAAAAAAAACTGAAGTTTCAAAAAAAAAATGCTGTGGCTCTGTCTGGTAAGAGTCTGACACTTGGTTTCGGCTCGCCCGGTTTGTGGGTTCAAGTCCCGCATCGGGCTCTGCACTGACAGCGTAGAGCCTGCTTGGGACTCTCTTTCTCCTTCTCTCTGTACCACCCCTGCTCGCTCACTTTCTCTCTCCCAAAATAAATAAATGAATAAACATTAAAACAAAATGTATTTAGCTCCTAAGTCTAGGACCAGTGGCTGAGGCAAGGATCGGCCACCAGATCTTCAGCTAAGCTCACTGACACGTCAGGACGGGCCGACTGTCGAAAATCTCAGACGGGGCTACCGGGGGTCCCAGGGATGCTTCACATGTCTGTCATCCCCCAGCAGGCCCGTCTGGGCAGTGATGGAGGTGCAATAAGTCCAAGTAGAGACACACAGGGTCTCTTCAGCTCTAGGCTCAGAACCAGTGCACGGTCACCTCTGTCAAACTTGTCAAAGCACATCGCAGGCCACACCAAACTTAAGAGGTTGGGGAACCAGCTCTGCCTCTTTGCGATGACAACTGCAACGTCACACAGAAAAGACTGTGTGTGCGGAAGAGGGCTGAAGAATTGGGTCTGCCATGACCATCTGCCAGTGGACCAAACAATGCCCAAGTGGACCAAAATGATAAACTGAAATTACTTCCTGCTCTCGTATCTCACTAATTCTGGAGTGAGGCTAAATGCCTATGATCCAATTTCCCTCATCTGAGGGAAAAAAGAACGTCGCAACGACCTGACTTCTGTAAGACATGAGTCAGCGTTACTGTTCATTACCAAGTCTAGCAGGGCCAGGAGGTGAAAGGGAAGCTGCGAAGTCGGGTCACTGGCAAAGAGGTGCTGGTACTGTTCACTGCCTCTACCCCCACCAACTCCATTCCTCTGTGTTCCCCTCTATCCTTCCTAATGGGCTAGATTCCAAGGACCAAACAGGCTCCTTCTTTGCTTGCGGGAAGGGAAGATTCTGGCCTCAGACGGTGGTATCTCATAATTAGCCTCCTCCGCTTTGTCAGTGATGGGCTAAGCCATCTTGGACTGGAATCCCGAAAGCAGTAGAGGTAGGAGCAGGTGGAAAACACCTGCCTTGTTATGAACTGACCAACTCATGCTGACTACTCCTCTCATTCTCCCCATCTACAGACATAACAGTGGGCTCCTGGCATGTCTTTGTACGACGGAACAGCAACACCCCCATGCCTGAGTCAGGCCATATGAATACAAGCGGGCCCCTGATCCAAGCTGGGATAGACTCCTTCCTTTAGAATTTTGAATTGGATAGTCACCCCCTTCTGGTGGCTGGCTCTGTAATGGTGTGGGGCAAGCGTGGGGGTTGGCAGATTCCGCCCATTATGAAGACCATGTGAATCAGACGAGCAGAGAAAGAAAAGTTTTCGGCAAAGAAAAGGATGAAGCACAGAGTAGGAAAGAAAATCTAAATGGCTTCCAAATCCCTGGTTTGAGTAACTTCGTATAATGAAAGTCTGTTGTTTGCCTGCCCAATATTCATTCTTCTTAACGTGGGTACTAATACTTTGAATTTCCTTTGGAGAACCATTCTTTTCCCAGCCTCAGTGCCAGTCATTCCCATAAGGGCTGACCACACCCTAATTCCAGGGCATGGTGTGGCCCCCAAGCCTGGCCAAATCAGAACATGGCGTCCCTCCGCCCACAGTTGTAATTTCAAGGATGGGAATGTGACCCAATGAGAGCCAGCAAATCTCAGGATTTAGGCAGCTGAGGCTAGGAGAAAGAGCACCCTCTCTTTCCCACTGGCTCGAAGCTGTATGGATGTAAGCCAATCATTGCTGGCTACCATCATGGTACCGCTAGGATAAAGCCTGCCCGAAAATAGAGCCAACGTGGCAGAAGGCAGGGCTGAGAGACGGAAACGAAGTCCCAGGGACGTGGCTGTGGCTTGAGTTCCTGGATCCAACTGTGACAGAAACAAATCTTCCGCGAACTTTTTAGATACAAGCCAATAAGTTTGGTTTTGTTTTTTTGTTTTTTTTTTTTTTGGTCTTAGGAAGTGAGCTGGGTTTTCTGTTTCTTACAACCAAAGGGCATCAGTGTGACTTCCCTGAAGCCAACTTCCATTCCTGTCCGTGAAAGATCCCTAGAGAATTCTATAAATCCCTCTTTTTTCACCTATAAATCTTGAGGGGTTCCTCTTACCAACAATCAAGAGTCACAACCGTGCCTTTCTACCTTATATCACGTGAGGATGAAGAACGAAGGTAGGAGGACACTCTAACCTTCACTCTGTGCCATGCACTATCCTAGGCACTCCGCTGCACCCAGTTCTGCCACAGTACAGCACGTGCATCCCTAAACGTCAATGCACCGGGCAAAATCACGCAGCAAACATCACAGAGCTTCTGGGAAAGCGAGGCTCGGGGACAGCACTCAGAAACCTGACCAGCGAGGCATTTGAAAGGAAAAAACACAGGAACCTCATCAAAATGGTAGCACAGTTTTACATGGAGTCTGCGGTCTTAAAATGCATGCACCTGACAATAAATGTGACAGTTTACCTTGGAAATGACCTGAAGGTGGCTGCTGGAGGTGTGTGTTGTAAGGGCTGCAACTGGGGTTGTGAAGACGTGGGACTCCTGTTGGCTATCCAAAATCAGATGGGAAGCTTTACCAGCAGGCGTGAATGGGTAGGGCTCATAGTTCACCTGGGAGACATCTGAGGTGTGCGCATGTGTGCCTGGGGGTAGTCCTCCATGGCTCAGTTCGGGTGAGTGCAGTTTTCTTCATTCACCTATTGTCTCTCCCTGATGAAACTGCACACAAGCAAGTGTGAAATCCGCATTAAAGTCAAAACCATTTCCTAACAGATTAATCGCACAGGAACAAATGCATGTGTTGGGGGCCAGTGTGGCAGCAGAACTCTCTCACGTGAGCCCAACCTCTAACCTTGGAACATACATAGGATTTCTCCCCATTTTACAAGGGAAGACACTGAGGTTCAGAGAGCCAGTGAGTGGCCAACCTATGATTCAAACCCATGTTTATCAGACCGTAGCACTCACCTGCTTTCCACGCGGGCATGCTTCACCTAAACACCGCTATTTCCTATGATACATGCCTAAGTTTCCCTACCTCTGACTGTCAAGTCTCAAGAATGACACAAGTTTCTGCACTGAAGTTTTTTAAACGTGGCACAGTATGTGGGGACTGCATCAGATTGCTCGCTCTGCCTAAGTTATCCCATCTGTAAAATGGGCCAGTGTCCATTTGCTACCCACACGCATCACGGAGAGGGCACAGTGGCTGGATACACCATGGACAAGGCAACGGCGCTCCTACCGCTCACAAAACACACTGGGACCTCTTCATCCAAACCATTCCACTGGACAGAGGAAGAAACTGAGGGCCAGAGAGAGCAGGGGACTCACCAAGGTCACTGAGGAAAACAATGGCAAGAGAGGGATTAAAATTGGAGGCTGCAGACCCTTAGCGAAATCATTTCCAAAAAGCATGGGGTAAGACCCACCATAGCCAGGGTGCCCAGTGGCACTTTGTTTAGCCAATGTCTTCTCAGACGAGGCCCTCTCTGGCAACATCACAGGGCTACAGGAGTGGCCTGAGGCTGTGTGCTCAGCCTTCTAAGCCTTGCAGTTCTGCAAAGCCACTAGGATGCACACAAGCCCGCAGCTGACTATTCTGACACTGAGTCATAGCCCGGTGCAAGGAGCCAGGCTAATCAATCACTCAACCAATATTTACTGAAAACTCCCCCGTCAGTGAGGAGGAAAACTCCCCTCTCTTTTTTGCCTTTTGGGATTCACATTCCCCTTTGCATTCCTCGCTATAGATGTTTTTATAGGGTCTACCTATCCATCAACCTGCATTTACTAGGAAATAATTCATTGTTTTTTTACCATATTTTATTCATCAAAACCTTAAAAAGCTGCCACTCAATGCGTCTGGCCTGCAGGAGATAAGTACCCTACACTGTAACACTAGACAATCGTGTGATTCCAGCCAAGAGAGAGAAAAAAAAAAAAGCATATTTCAACTCACTCATAAGTTCTGGATCTCAGGCTGGGTTCCCTCAGATGCAGGTTCTGAAATAAAGTTTGGATGCAAATAGTTTGTTTAGTAGGTAGGAAGGAACAGGAAAGATAGACAAGAAAGGAATGTAAGCCCATCCCTTGTTAAAGGTCATATTACTACCAGGAACAACCGGTGGGGAAGGGGGGAGCCCTGTCAGACGCTATAGAATGTGCCCCAGAACTGTCTCACCCAAGAGATGAGAAAGTTGGGTACCGATCACTAGCGGAGGGCTCCTCCCACGGGCGCCAACACTCAGCACTTCTAGCCCACCTCGCATGCAAGAGAACACGCTAGAGAAAGCCCTCCAGCAGAAGGAGTAGGAGGTTCCCGTAGTAAGGAGGATTCCACGAGGGTAGATGGGAATGCAAGCGCCCAGGGTGTATGGCAGGGCCCCAATACATCTGCTCCACCCGGTCATAAACAAAAATGTTCAGCTCTTAAAAGAAATCTGAAATCGCAGAACCAATAGTTATAGAGGACATTAAGCGCTTACTGGGTGCCAGCCATTATGCAAACACTTGACGTGAATCATCTCACTTAATACGACAGCGACTCGGTGCGGGCCTTGCGATTATGCTCCCTTCAGAGGTGAGAAAAGGGATTCTAGGAGAACTTCAATAAAACTGCACGAGGTCAAGGGGCTAAGAAGAAGCCGGTCTAAGATTCAAACCCACGTGTTTCTGACAGCAACACCTTTCTCCGACCTCAAGCGGCAGAAGGCGAGACGGAGGCAGATCTCTCTAATTCTGGAAGACGAGGGGTCTGCAAGAGAGACAGGGTCCCAGAAAGGTCATAGCTAGGTAAGGTCTATGCAGCCCGTCCATTCCTCCACCTTCCGGTATGAGCTCCTCTGTTCTCTTCTCCGGCCTCGGTGCGCCGTGGCCTTGGAGGACTGACCCCACTTCCGGGATCTAGCACATGACCCGGGCCTGACCAATGAGACAATTCCACTACCACTCCCAGACAGTGATTGGTTCAGGGAAGATCATATGACCCAACTAGCCCAATAACAACGCATACGCTAGCTTTAAATAGAAACAAGTCTCTTCCCTTAGGGTTGCTGAGTTGAAGGGCGACAGTCACTGAGGTCCGTCCCTGCCACCACCTGGGGAGAGGCCACCTGACAGTGAAGGCACAGAGAGGCGAGACGGAGACGGATTTTTAAAAAATAAACGCTATTGAGGTATAACTGACACATAATAAAATGCACCCGTCTTAAGTGTACAATTCGATCAGTTGTGGCGTATTAGTCAGGTAACGCCCATGACAATGGAGAGAGGACATTTTCATCACCTCAGGAAGGTCTGTTTGAAGTCAATTACTCCATCCCAACCCCAGGCAACCCCTGGTCTGCTTTCTATCGCTATAGTTTTACCTTTTTTTGAATCTCATGAATAGATTCATACAGTATGTACCTGGCTTCTTTCACCCCCCAGAATGCTTTTGAGATTCAAGCGTGTTTTTTTTTTTTTTGCATGTATCCATATTCATTCTTTTTTATTGCTGAGAATTATTCCATTGTGTGGATGTACCACAGTTTGTTTATTGGGCAATTGGGTTGTCTCCAGTTTCGGGCTAATCTGAATAAAGCTTCTATGAATATTAGTGTAGATTCCTTTGTGTGGATGTAATTTTCAGTTCTCTTGGGTAGATACATAGGAGTGGAATTTCTGGGCTGCAAGCTCCGTGTTGGAAGTTTACGTTTCCCTTTATAAGGAACAAAAGGCAGAGTTTTAACAACCTCTTTTGATCTGCCCCGTTCATTAGCATTGATGGACACATTTGCATTTGACAGAAGGTACCCGACAGTGAGATCCCAGCTTTATAACTGCAGAGTTCAGCAGCGACCAGGCCCTACGGAGTGAGGCTAACCTGGTGTAGGGAAGCATCTCAGGAATCTGCAGATTCAGCCAACCTAGGAACTTCGAGAGTCTGTTAGGCAGCGGGCACCATTCAAGATGTATGATGTGCGTGTCCGGCGAAGGTGGTCATTATCACCCTTAGTCTTAACCGACTGAGCCACCCAGGCGCCCTATCACCCTTAGTCTAATGTCGAGGAAGTGGAGGCTCAGAGGGCTGAAATAACTCGCCTCTGGTCACACAGCCCATTAGTGGGAAAAAGATATTTGAACCCAGGTCTGTCCCCCTGCAACCTCCTCTTTCTCTCACTCTGCCCAGCCTCTCTCAGAAAATCCAGCCTGAGTTGCTCTGATCCCAGCACCAGTGGGAGTAGGGAATCCAAACCCACTAATATTTATCTGTGGGACTGGCTCCTCTGCCGTGCCAAGTGGGCAAGGGCGCCAAAAGGGGCGTTGCCTCTGAACCAGCCAGAATCTGCCTCTGTCCCCCAGCCTCAGGAGGCTCCGGGCCAGCTGGGCTGTCCAGCACCTGGGTCCCGGCTGCCAAAGGAAGCAGGTGAACGCCAGGCTGGGGGAGGCCTAGGACGAGCAGTGACAGCTTCTCTGTTGCAAAATAGATGTTCTGGAGTTGGCCTCTCCCCGCAGCTGCTAGTAAGAGGCTGCAAATGCTTCCTTTATCCTAGAAAGAGCACAGGCTCTGGAAACAGCAGACCTGTGTTCAATTTCTGTAGGTGCTTGAGCTCCTTGTTTGCCTTCTCCAAGCTTCTATTTCCATCCTGAAGATGGAGATAACCAATCCACCAAGTATCCGTGAGGATTAACGGGTCTGAGGAATGGAACGCTTTGGCCCGGTTCCTGGCACATGGTGGGTGCCCTGTTAATGCTTCTGTCTCCTTCGTCAGCCTCTTGCCCTGAATTTTTAGGTGGTAAATCATATTCCATGGAGTGTCTTTATCCTCTTCCATCTCCGTGGTTTATCCCATTCTGGGGTGAGTTAGATAACAGCCCCCCCCCCCACACACAAAAGGACTGTCCAACTCCTAATCCCCAAAACCGTGAATGTGCCCTTATTTAGCAAAATGCTCTTTGCAGGTGTAATCCAATTAAGGATCTCAAGATGAGATCATCCTGGATTACCCAGGTGGGCCCTAAATCCAGGGAGAGGTGTCCTTATAAGAGAAAAGGCAGGAGCAGATTTGCAACATAGAGAAGAGGTCACATGAAGACAGGGATGAGGTTGGCCACCGGCCACCAGCCACAAGCCAACGAACACCCGGAGCCACCAGAAGCTGGATGATGCAAGGAAGGACCCTCCCTCGAGACTCAGGAGACAGTGTGGCCCTACCAACACCTTGATTTCAGACCTCTGGCCTCCCAAGCTATAGGAAAACTGGTTTGTAGTGTGTTACAGCCAGGCCGTGTGTGGTGATCGTGGTGCTGCAGTCACAAGAGACTGGTGCACCTTCTCCCTCCCCCCCCACCCCCGCCCATGCCCCCTCCACCCAGAGAGTGGGTCACTTCTCTGTCCCCTTCTCCCGTATCCCAGCTCCCAGTCTTCCAGTGTCCCCTGGGCAGAGGAGTTGCTCATCTGAACATCTGGAAGTAGCTACGTTGACTGAGACACATTTTGCTAGGGGGCATGATGAGCAAGCTGGTAAATATCAGATGCAAAGCCCCCCTCCTGTGTCATTTCTTGCCTCCATACGTGGAAGACTGTTCTACACACACACCCTCTGCCAACATACCCTCAGCAGGACCTCTAGAGCTGAGTTTCCCAACCCCATTGCCATCATGTGGACTGGGTAATTCTTTGCTCTGCGTGTGTGGAGGGAAGAGGGTCCTGTGTGTTGCAGCCCTGGCTTGCACTCACTACATGCCGAGAGCCACCGCCCCCCCCTCCCCCCGCCGTGGGTGATGATCAGCAGTGTCTCCAGATATTGCTCAATACCCCTGGGGGAGAAGGAAGAAAGGCAGGGTAACCCCGGGTTGATTCACCCCTGCTCTAGAGGAGAACCCAGCACACATGTATCTGGTCATGGGGAAGACAGGAACACCCCCTCTTTGTCCATGAGGCTGCACGAACAAGTTCAGCTCGGCACACCCAGCTCTTCCAGATTCAGGAGAACCAAGACGGGGATTCTAACGTCTGGGCTTCTTGCTCCAGCACCAATCCCCACGGAAGCGCAGGGGTAGGGAGCTGTCAGAGGCGTGCAGTCAAGAATGAAATCAAGACTTTGCGCCCTTGTGTATCATTCCTCCAAAGAGGAATGAGCATCACATTCACTCTGAATGCCTTGATGCTTAGAGCAGCAAAGGTCTGGGAACCCATCCCTCCAAAATATCACAGGCCTAGTGTAGTTTGGTACATTTGGACCGGACAATGCCAAGCAGAAGGGGCAGTGGAGACACAAAGGATGTGGAGGGTCAGGTCTCAAAGAGTCTTGAGTGCAATACTATAACTGACTGAGTGTGTCCCCCTACCCTGAGTGCAATACTATTATGGACGGAATGTTTGTGTCCCCCTACTCGCCCCCCCAAAAAGCCTCCTATTTTGAAGCCCTAACCTACTAGTGTGACTGTATTTGGAAATGGGGCCTTTAAAGGAAGTAATTAAAGTTAAGTCAGGACATCAGGATGGGGCCTTGATCCAATACAGTTCATGACTTTATAAGATGCCAGTTCTCGTTCTCTCTCTCTCTCTCTCTCTCTCTCCCCCCCCCCCTCCTTGCACACACACCAAGGAAAGGCCATAAGAAAACACAGCAAGAAGGTACCATCTGCAAACCAGGCAGAGAGATCTGAGTCAGCTAGACCCTTGATCTTGGGTGTCCAGCCTCCAAACCTGGGAGACCATAAATTCACGCTGTTGGAGCCTATTGTCTAGAGCATTTTGTAATTGTAGCCCAAGCAGACTAAGACACATACGAAGGAGTCTGGACTGTAGGTCAAAGCTTTCCACTGTTCAGTTCCTGGACCATCTGCATAGAATTCCCCAGAGGCTCTTCCAAATACAGACAACCCAACTCTACTGAATCAGGACCTCTGAGAGCTGGGACTCCGCATTGTTACAAACTCACAAGGTGATGTTCATGCACATTAAAATTGTATAACCAAAGCTGATAGGTGGCTGGGAATCAGTAAGGGATTTGAAGCAGATTTCTATTTTGGAAATACCAGCTGCACTGCCTCTCCTGGGCTGGAAATGACGGTGATGGAGGCAGAGAGAAAATTGAGATGTCTCCGCATGTCCTGCCTGTGACTGTTCTCTCTGCTATGCTGAGCACTGCCTGCATCCCCATGGAACCCTCTCCTCTTCCCCTGCCTTGCTCAAAAGCATAGCTTGTAACAAATGACCCACGAGGTACAAGATGTGGGTGCCAGGAAAATGCTAGGCGGTAGGGTAGGTGGACGGAGGATCGAAGAGGAGAGACCAGGAAGGAAACAGGAAATGCAGAGAATCTGGTCTTAATTGACCAGTGCCAATGGCTTTCCCCAGGGGCGGAGCCAACAGACAAGAGACTAAATTCAAAGAGCAGACCAGACCCCTCTTGCGAGACTGGGGCCAAGGCTTTGGGTGTAGGGCGTGCATGATCAGGGGAAGCCAGGCCAGCAGTGGCTCAATAACCGTCCCCACGGTGATGTCTGCGGATGGTGAATGTTTCCACTAAGGGCATAAAGGGTGGGCTGCGTGAGTATCTAGCTGTGGCTGCTTCTGTCCAGCAGAGGGTTGGGGCTCTGAGCTAGCCCCTCAGTGGGGGGACAACATAGGATTGGGGCGAGTGAATGGTGTTGGGTGGTATACGGAAGAAGGCTGAGTCTAGACCTTTCACCTTTAAGTAGCCAAAAATCTCCATTGAGAGGGGAAGAGGGACATGAGGGAGTTTCCTGAAGTCCCAGCGGATTCACTGTTGGATGAGATTGGGATAAGATGATCCCTAAGCAAGGATATCCCTGGTTGAGCACATGAATGGGTGTGACTTGAATAGGAGGCAGAACTCCTGTTTCTCCAGCAATGGCATCAGGCGAGATGCACTCAAGCGCTGTCTCTGGTACTTGCAAGCTGGGGAGACTTGAGACAGTTACTGAACTGCCCCGAATCTCACTTTCTCGAATTTGTAACATGAGGATAATGCAAGACCTGCCTCGTGAGGTTATCATGAGGATTAAATGAGGTAATTCACGGGCAGCGCTTACCACGGGCCTGACACGTAGCTGGCACTCAATGCCATCAACCATTCATGGTTATTGTTGATGATGATGATACCATTATTTTCAAAGAAAAAGGACTTTCAATAAGACAGGCCTAAATGGGAATCCCTGCTTAGCCAGGAACTGTGCGACTTTCAACAACTTGCTTAATAGATTTGAGTTTTAGTTTTCTTTTCTTTTCTTTTTTTTTTTTTTTGCTTTAACAAAGCGGGGATAATGATTACACCATGGAAGGCTTTTTATGTAGCTACCGTGTGAAGATAATGTACAGCAAAGTGCCCTGCACAGAATCCCAAATCTCATCCCTCCAGAAAAGCAAAGGTTTCTGTGGCCCCCCCAGCACACAGGTGAGCACTTTCAAATTCCTAATACCACAAAAAGCTCACTAGGTCAAAACCGCCTCTCTTGGGGATTGTGTTTTGCAATGTCCCTGAAAAGTGCCTAGAAAGTACCAAACCAACATGCCCCTGCCTTTGCAAGATGGTCTTGACTCCTGTCACTCCACGCTTTCCACAAAGTCTGTTCCCTTGACACATGATGTCGTGCATTTGTAGCACCTTAACATCAAGATAACCATAGGTCCAAATGAAATCAATGAACGAAATGAGATGCTCTGAATTTGGGTCAGGTTGTTAGGCTTGCCTAACGAAAACGTAAGTGATAAAAACTCCACCGACGACCGGGAGATTAATTCGTCTGAGTATTCTTTCCAGAGACACAGAATTTCTCTGCCCTCACCGCCACCCATGCACAGCCAACCAGCCGGACCTAACACCTGTGGACTGGGCTTTACTCTAAGTCACCAAAGACTCGGCCAGCTCTAGGAATCCATGGTGTGCAGAAATACTGCAAGACTTTTTTAGAGGAAAGCACTGGATGTGTTGAAGCCATCAGAGGCTGGGAGGCTAAGGAAATTCATTTGTCTTTGCGAAATTGGCACCAGACTTCAAAAGTGTTGATGAATCCGCGGCTCCCGACACCTTTGATCTCCAGGAGGGAATCTCTGTATCTAAGCAGAGGGTAACAGTCCCCTCCAGCTCCAATTACCCAGGCATCCCGCCTGCCTTCTCGGGTGATTTTAGGTAGGCACTGCCCCCTCCACCACCAACAGCACCAACCCCAGATGCTCTGAAAACCTAGTTCCAAACTATTCAGGCTGTTCTCAGTTTTCTGTGCTGCTGAGGAACAGGGGACACAGGGCAAAGTACAGAGAGTTGGCTTTGGAGGCACAGACCTCAGCCCAAACTCTGGGTCTACCACTTAACATCTGAGCGAATGGTTTAACCTTCTTTTTTTCTACTTTTTTTAATGTTTATTTATTTTTGAGAGAGACAGAGACAGAGTGTGAGCGGGGGAGGAGGAGAGAAAGCGGGAGACACAGAATCTGAAACAAGCTCCAGGCTCTGAGCTGTCGGCACAGAGCCCAACGCAGGGCTCGAACTCACGAACCGTGAGATCACGACCTGAGCCCAGGTCAGACACTTAACTGACGGATCCACCCAGGCGCCCCTGTTTAACCTTCTTGAACCTCGATCTCCTTCTCTGTGAGATGGGAACATTGCTTTCAAGGTTGTTACAAGAATTAAAAGAGACTGCGTGTGTTGTACGAAGCAGGGGTCAGCAAACATTTTCTGCAAAGGGCTTTGCCTAAACTATTCACCTCGGCCACTGCAGCACAAAAGCAGCCCCAGACAATACCTACATGACGAGGCGTGGCTGTTGTTCCACTAACAATTTACTTGACAAAAACCAAGCAGCCAGCTGAATTTGGCCGATGGGCTGCAATATATTGACTCTGGACTATGAAACGTAAAGCCCAACGTCTACTCACAGAAGACAATCAACCAGGGGGAGCTCTGACGACGCTAACAGCAACGCTGAATGAAGATCCACCAACCAGTCATTTGTTGAGCTTTTCTGCATAGCCAGCCCTCTGCTAGACACTGAAAGGGAGAAGTGGAAGGCATACTAGTGAGACCCCACCATCGGGGCAGTGTCACAGAGCAAATAAGTAAATAATGGGTAAAAGGGAATCCAGCAATAAAAAAAAATATCAGAAGGATGTCTTTGAAGTCCTGTGACTCTGTAATACTTTAAACCAAAGGACAAAGTCCCAAGGTCAGCTCCGATTCATCAGGGCACGCGTGTGAGTGTGTCAAAGTGTGTGTGTGTGGCTGTGTAACAGCCTTAACCCCAGCTCAGAATTCATGCGCCGCCCTCTGCTGTGACAGACAGCATCACCTCTCCGATTGGTGCAAAGCAGTAACCCAAGATGAGCGTCTCTCTGAAAGCGCCCCCTCTGGTGTTCATGCTCTTTCTGGAGTCAGACGGAATAACCAGGGGTTTGACTGTTAGAGACCTCCTGTTGGAGCTATTGCCAATATAAGGAAATAAGCACAAATGAAAGAGAGTGAATTGGATTAATTAAGGACATTATCACTTGCTCTGTTTAATTACCTCCTAGCAGCCCTTCCTAAAATGCTGTCAGAAGACGTTAACAAGTGTGCCCAGAAAACAAAAAAAAAAAACAAAACAAAAAAGAAAGGATCAAATAATTTCAGGAGATGCCCCTTCTTTGAGACTCACAACTTATATTAACCTTTTAAAGACACCTTTGAGTCCTGAAACCGTGAATCCCATTTAAATTTATTGCCTTGAGGGGCGCCTGGGTGGCGCAGTCGGTTAAGCGTCCGACTTCAGCCAGGTCACGATCTCGCGGTCCGTGAGTTCGAGCCCCGCGTCGGGCTCTGGGCTGATGGCTCAGAGCCTGGAGCCTGTTTCTGATTCTGTGTCTCCCTCTCTCTCTGCCCCTCCCCCGTTCATGCTCTGTCTCTCTCTGTCCCAAAAATAAATAAACGTTGAAAAAAAAATTTTTTTTAAATTTATTGCCTTGGAAAGCTGGCTCTGGAGTCAGGCAAACCTGGGTTTCAATCCCAAACCTGACACCAGCTGTGTTGTCTTGGGCATCTTCCTTTACCCGCTCTGTGGCTCCGTGTTCTCATCTGTGCAATGGGGCTAATAAAAATACCTACTTCGCTGAGTCGTTCTGAGGGTTAAATAAGACGATGCACGGGGCCCATCTGGCACAGTTTCCTATACAGAGTAACGGCTTTATTTTGCAACCTGATTTGACCGTATTAACATCCAAATCCAGTAGACCTGGGCAAAGTTTGAACAAAGCAGGAGCAAATGGGCAGACGTGGAAAGGGGTGTCTTGTGGTTTAAAGAAAAACCGTATAGAGCCCGCCTTCTTACAGGTCCGTAGAAGGACACTTGATGAATAAATGTTTAGCGCCTGTAAGTGCTAGACGCCGGGGCATGGGGGACCAAACTGGCTGTGATCCCTGGCCACTCAGAACTTAAGAGTCCGGTAGGTTTCCGTTGAGTCTACAGCCCATGAGTCACCTCCAGAAGCCTCTGGCCACGTGTTCCAGGCAGATGAAAGGCCGGCTCCCTTCCAAGGCTCTGAATATCACAGGCAATAGCCTTGAAGGCCAACACAAGCCCCAGGCTAAGAAACACAGGGTTGCCAGCCTCCTTATCCCTGGGACCAACATTCCAGAGGAAGCTGGTGGCAGCTGGCCCCAGCACAGGACAAATAGCCCGCAGGGGACATGTTTCTGGACAATGCTATAAGCTTCAGAGCTCATTAGTAATGGGGGCTTGGGAGCCTGCCAGCCCTGGGGTCCCTGATGTGACTTACAAGGCCCACCACGTTGTCAGAAAGCCTCCTCTGATCCCAGCACGGAGCATGCAAAGGTCCTGCCTCCCTGGCCCCTGACTCCTTAATCAATAAGAACTTCAGAGAGGGAGGGAGGGAGAGACAGGCAGCAGGAAAGGCAGGTCCCCTTCTCCCTGTCTCCCTCCACTCCCCCCTCCCTCTGGGATGCTGAAAATAGCCTAATTAGATTGTCCCCCTGCCTGGGTACCATGGAGATAGCAGGCACAGAGGCTGTGACAGCTCTCACACACCCTTCTGAAAGTTGCCTCTCCTCCCTGTCTGGCCGTTGCTGATAGAGACACAGGACCCCAGGTCCGCTGCAGGACCAGGGAGGAGGGGATATCACAAAGCAGTGATGACGGCAAGTGGTTTAAGTACAGAGGAGGATGCTTACAAGAGCACTGAGCAAAATTGACTGCAGACCCTTGCACGACACTGTGGCCCAGAGCAGGGCTAACCCCCACCTCATTCTCTGTGACCTGAATTCTGTATGCAAAACCCCCTAGCAGGCACTTACTGTGACGTAGAGTACACAGGGGGTTCAACACAAGTGTGCTGAAAGTTTGTTTATTTGACTTGAAAAGAGGGTGCACTCCTGCCCAGCAATCTGGCCTCACCTCCCCCCATTTTCCCACCCACTCACCGTGCTATGACCACACTAGTATTCTCCTACACCTCAATCACACAAACTTGTCCCTACCCCAGGGCCTTTGCACATGCTGTTCTGCCTACCCAGAACTCTCTTTCCCCGAATCTTCCCATGGCTGACTCCTCATCATTCGAGTCTCCTCTCAAAGGTCACCTTGTCACAGAGGGCCACCTGAACCCCAATGTTTTCATCCCACCAGCTCCTTTTCTGTAATATTATTCTGTTTCACTTCTCCTTAGAAACGATCACTGTCGGGCGCCTGGGTGGCTCAGCTGATTAAGCATCTGACTCTTGATTTCAGTTCAAGTCATGATCTCACCATTTGTGAGATTGAGCCTCGCATCCAGCCTCTGGGCTGACTGTGCAGGACCTACTTGAGATTCTCTCTCTCCATCTCTCTCTCTCTCTCTCTCTCTGCCCCTCCCCTGCTCAGGTTTTCTCTTAAAATAAATAAAGAAAATACACTTAAAAAAAAAAAGAAATCATCACCGCCTAAAATCATCTTGTGTATGTGTTTACTGCCTGCCTCCCTGCACAAGAATTTAAGCTACGTTACAGCAGAACCTTGTCTCTCTCGGTTCACTGATACCTCTATCAGGTGCTCAGTAAAAAATTTTTGGAAGACATGAACAAGAATATCGGGGGATGGGGAGGGAGATTCATTCAGGCAGAGATTTCGCAACTATACTTTTTCAGCTAAACATCTTTACTAACTTTAAATACATTAAAGGCCAGATGCATCTGATTCGAATGATACTCGATTGTGAGATTTTAAGTTAAACAATAAAGATTCAGACTCAGAAAACTCTATCAGGTTAACGATTCTGATTTTCTGGTTGATTCTATATACCCAAGGTCCCAGCTAAAATTCTACATCTGTTATTCTAATGTGCCAAACATCCAGAAGACTTTTAAGTCCGAGCATCTATAACACTAATGATTCTGAAGCTACGATTCTCTACATCCAGGATTCTGTGGATCTGAGTACAGTATTCTATTGTCTACAGTAGGAAGTCTAGACATGGGGGCTTGTGAGCCAAACCTAACCCACCAACACATTTTGTCTGACCTCCTCAATGTCAGCCTGAAAACTGTTTTCTTAAATTAGTTTATTGTCAATATTTAGCATTTCCAGCAGGCAATGATAGGCTGCAGCTGGGTGTTGCCTGGCTTCTCCAGGCAAGATACAGGCTGCAGCGACCATCTTTTCTTTTTAAGTTTACTTATTTTGAGAGAGAGAGAGGGTGAGCGCATGAGTAGGGGAGGGGCACAGAGAGAGAGAGAGAGACAGACAGAGAGAAGCCCAAGCAGGCTCTGCACTGTCAGCACAGAGCCCAATGCAGGGCTCGATCCCACAAACTGTGACATCATGACTTGAGCCAAAATCAAGAGTTGGACACTTAACCAACTGAGCCACCCAGGCGCCCTGGCATTTGCCATCTTACATCAGGGCGTTCCACTGTTTGCCCAGACTGCCTGGCCTTTAGAGGCATTTCAGTTTGTGACCTTGGATATGACGCTCGGGCATCTTGTGATTTTGGATCTCAGTTCCCGTGTGCATTTGAGACTCTTGCAAGACTCTGACTACAAATGCATAAAGCTGGGTGTGCAGCCAGTCTCCTCAGAGGCTTCTGATTCCAGGTTTTGGCCCTTCAGACGTCCCCACACCCTCCAGTGCTAAAATCCCTGGGCAGGGTGCAGGGAAAACGGAAGACGAAAGGAGATAGCTGCAAAACGCAGACCTTCCTGCAAATAAAGACTTGCTTAAGGCGTGAGACCTTGAGCAAAGCTGTGCACACTCTTTGCTCTGCTCCTACTGACCTGCCTTCCTAGCCATCCCCCCAATCCCTTCCAGCCATTCCAGACCCAGAACAAATCCCATCGCTTTGTCAAGGCACAGCGGCTTAGAATCCAGCTGGAGACCAGACCGTTTGGAGCAGACTCCCAGCTCCTTCACCTACAGCTGGGAAGTCTTACGTTCAGCCCTTCTGTGCCCCAGTTTACTTCCCCGCGTGTAAAGCGCGGTTACAAGAGCACCTCCCAGGACTTGTGACAGTTAAATGAGGAAAAAAATACACACGAACACACAACCTTAGAATGGAGCCTGGGACATACTCGATGCCCATTCAGTGTTAGCTTTCATCACTCCCCATCCTCACTGGGGTCCTTCTCCTCTGACTTAGAAAGCTTTGCAACTGTTGATGGTTGCTTAAAAGCTGTCTCGGGCCTCTCACTTACTGTTTTAAGGATACTCTATAGTTATTGTATAACATTTGTGTGGTCAGTCATCAAACATTTCTTACGGGGTTCCACAGAAGCAGGAATTATTGAGACAAATATTTCGGGTACAGTGGCTTATTTCACACGATGATCCCAGGAAGTCACAGCAGAGGAGTGAGGACATGATACAGGGGAAGGGTGTGTTAACGAGCAGGTTACCACAGACATAACTGGGGCACATCACAACGGGGACCTCTCGGAGAGGGCAGGAAAACCATCTCACGGTTGTTGCACGCAAGGAGGAAGGAAGCTGGGCTATTAATCCTCCAATGCCAATCCTAATTTAACATATATTTTAAATTATTATTTACCCACCAATGCTCCCTACAGCCCTAACCTCCAGCCTGCCCCTCTCACATCCCAGGCCTGCTCCGGTGGCCGTCGAGACTGCTCAGGCAGAGTCCCAGGTACCTGCAGGTAAGAAGTCAGCAGGAAAGAGGAAAGCAGTCACCAAAAGTGTCTGGGACAGTCACCTGCAAGTGCAAGGCACTGAGGAAACTAAGACCCTGCTCTTTCCATTGTGGGATTTAAAAAGAAAGACATTTAGGGGCGCCTGGGTGGCTCAGTGGTTAGGCTTCCGACTTCAGCTCAGACCGGGATCTCATGGTTCATGAGTTCGAGCCCCGCAGTGGGCTCTGAGCGGACAGCTCAGAACCTGCTTGAGATTCTGTCTCCCTCGATCTCTGCTCCTCCCCAACTTGTGTGCTCTCTCGCTCGCTCACTCTCTATGTAAATAAATAAACTTAAAAATATTTAAAAGATGTGTAAATAATCCCGTGTAATAAGAATTACAGATAGGTAGGCCGCAGGGCACCAGTGGGGTTTGAAGGAAGGAGAGGCCAGGTCTCTGCAGGGGCGTAAGAAACAGCTACAGAGAAGATATGCATGAGCAAAGGGTTGGAGTTTCGGTGGGTCGATCAGTGTGAGTGGGGAAGAGCTGAGAGTGGGGAAGCACCCAGAGGGGGGCGAGTCAAGGTGATGGGCCCTAGTGCCACATTTAAAAGCTTGGGCTCTCACCCTAAGGCAATGTAAGGCTTTCAAAGTTTTGAGCCATGAAGACGTGTGATGTTATTGGGATAGATCCCTCTGGCAGCAGGGGGGATATAAATTGGAAGGAGGCAAGAACAAAGACAGGGAGACCCATATGGTGGCCACAGCAGTACATACAGGCCAGAGCTACCGAGCACTTCTGCTGGGCAGGTGGAAAACAAGAGAGATGCCAGATGTGGGACCCATTGGACTGGAGACCTGTTGGGTGCAGGGGGTACGGGAAGAGGGGAGAGCCTAGGGTGAGCCTCCCTCCTCTGGTTTGGAGAACCAGGTAGTGGGAAGAGCCACCTGCTGAGATCCCTCACGCAGGAGGATGGGCTGGTCTGTAGCAAAGAGGATGAATTTCCCTTTGGACGTCTAATCAAGAATACATCTGGCTGCAGGAGTCTAGATCTCAAGAGGGACTTCAGGGTGGAAGACAGACATTCTCCAAGGGCAAGAACTGGATCTGTGCTGTTCATCACATTCTCTCCAGCATCTAGAAGGGCCTGGCCCATGAACAGTTCCCCGTGGGTCTCCGTTGATTGAATGGCAGAATGAAGCCAGGTAGTGCTCAGTGGTGTGGACAGGATCCTGAGACAGCAGGTGTGCAGAAGGCATGGAAGGTGAGAAAAAGAGGGCTAAAGACATCTGCAGATTGGGACAGGTGGGAGAAGGGTAGCCCGAGCTGTGTGGGCTGGGTGGTGGAAGGAAGGGAAGCAGAGGAGAAAGTGGAGCGTGAAAAGCAAGGGAGGGGTGAGTTTCAAAGATCAGAGAGCGGCCAGGGGAGGTGCCTCAGATGTGGTGTTGGGTGCCTACGTCCCCCTAATGAAGGCAGGTTCTTGATCCCTTCACCAAGGGTCTCCTACCACTCATTTCCTCATTTCTTCCCTCCTGTGTGCACCCCACAAGTATTCACGGAACAGCTCTCACGAACCAGGCAATGTGCAAGGGGCTGGCAATACAATAATGGACAAGACAGATAAAAATGATGAATGAATAAATGAATGAATGAACGAACAAATGAATCAAGTCCCCTAGTGACTTGCAAAGTCCTTGAGGACAGAACTCTGAGTCACGCTTCACTGGCATCATCTCTGCCCTCAGCCACAAGTTGGAAAGACAGAGAAAGGGCTCGATAAATATTGACCCAGTGTCACGGGCTGACTGTGATGTTGATAGGTAACAGGGAGCGAGAACTTTCTCCTCCCCCCACCCCCACCCCCACCCGCACCAGACTCTCTGTCACTGCTGATGGCTTGTGGTTTGACCTCTCCCATTCTAGGCTGAGAAAACAAGCCAGAGGACAGGTGCTCAGACCAGACACACCCACCAGGCTGCTGAGGTCACTCTCGCCCCTTCCTTTGGGGGAGGAAGGAAAGAGTCTGGCAGGTTTATTTTCCTTTCCTTCCAATGATGCAAATGCTCAAATGTGAGTCTCTTCTTCACACAGATGATATGCTAGCTAATAAAAGCTCGTCTGAAATCAGTCTCTCAGAGCGTCTGTGTGTGTGTGTGTGTGTGTGTGTGTGTGTGGCTTCACTGCCCATCTGCATCCTGAGTTGCAAGGAGACATATGCCTTTGTGGGTGACTTTACAATCTAAAAGGACTCCAGCATTCTGTGCTCAGCTCTCTGAAATAAGAGCCTCCCACTGCTTCAGACCTTCCCCTGCTCATAAGCCGAGGTCACCCGAGAGCCACCATGTGGCAGCAATGCTTTTCCAAACAGGCTGCAGTCCCCGGAATGCTGGTGCCCAAGAGGCTAAGTGTCTGCCTGCATTGAGCACCTGCTCTTTGTCCCTGCCAGCATGCTCTCCCCCTTCTTCTGGTAACAGCTCCTCCCCTCCCCCACTCTCCAGCCATGTGGTCTGTGTCTAGTCTCAGGGGTTGGCACATGTCCCAGGCCAGGCCAATCAAGAGGTCCCGCTGGCCCAAGTGATGGACACAGGGATGAGAAAGTATCATATCTGTCCTGCAAAAGTCAGTCCCAGGACCCTTATGAATGGCATCTCTGAGATCCACTGAGCAGGAAGAGCTTTCTTTCTAGGAGAGGGAAAGACAGGGATTTCAATTCCACCTCTGCCACCACTTACGAGCTGTGTGCCCTTGGGAAAATGACTTAACTTCCCTGAGCCTCATTTTCCTCACTGGCACAACAGGCATGCATCCCCAGGGTGCTAGCACGGTGCAAGAGGGCCTGGTGCACAGTAGGTGCTTCATAAGTGCTGGCTGTCCTTCGCCCACACTCCCAGCCTCCTCTCCCTCGATGCTTCCTTAGCAGCTGATCTCATCTGTCCTGCAGCCCTTCCAAAACTCCCAAATTTAAATCTCCAGCACTGATCTCTCTTCTGAACTCCAGATTCATTTATCCAACAGCTGACGTGGCATCTGTGACTGGCTGTCTCACAAGCGTCCCGGATTCAGTGCCTCAGATCAAGCGAGCAAGCCACCCTTTGCCCACCAACTCCACAAACTAGTCACCTTTGCCTCAGGAACGGTACTTCCATTGGTCTCAACGGCCCAACCTAGAGATCTAGGAAGCATCCTCAACACCTCTCTCCCACCCTCATCCATGAACCATTAAAAGGGTCGTGTCCAATTGTATCTCCTGTATATTTCTTGAATCTATCCCCAGTCAACACCTCCCCCACCCCACACTAGGCTCAATCACCATCATCTGCCACCTGAATGACTCTGCCAATCTGCTCTAGACCAAGCAGCTAGCGATCTCTCCATAAAATGTAAATCTGGTCAAGTCAGTCCACTACTTCAAGTCTTCCAGTGGCTTCCTGGGGCTCTGAGAAGAAGACCAAAATCCTCACCTTAGGACCCTTCCCCAAAAGCAGCAACTCGGCCAGCCCAACCCTCTGGCCTCGCTGTTGACCATGTCTTTGGCCCTGACTTTGGAGATACTTAACATGCTGACCCGTCCATCAAGCAACCCGGTTTCCAGCTCCTGAATTACCACAGGCTTCCTGCTGAACCTTGACTGCGTAACATCGCTCCTCTCGGTTTCCTTAAAATGGACAAGTTGGGCCCCAGGTTTCCTTCCAGAACTGTCAAAAGGTAGGCTCCTTCCTATACCTCGTTTGAGGCAGGCTTAAGGAAGAGATTCACAGTCCCACTTCTCAGACAACTTCTGAGCACTTATTAAGCAGAATGCTCAGAATATGCAAAGCATCCCCACGCTGTCCTCCCCTCCCTGCTTTATTTCCCACCACAGCCCAACACGCTGTCCTCCCAGGACACCTCTGGAACAGAAATCATAAAGAATGCGTGGCCAGCGCCCTGCATATCCAACACCCACTCATTATTCCTGCCGCACAGAATATTATGGATATTGTAACTTCTGATTATTATTTGTTGTCGTGAGCGGTGTTTACAGGTTGCTTTCATGCCCCCTGCCTTAGAACAGAGAGAATTTTCCTTGCCGTCAGAGCAGATCGGGTCTTCGCGTATGGCCAAGAAAACTAATTCTTGGAAACACACCAGCGTTTGAAGTCTGGAAACCCAGGGCGCCTGAGTGGCTCAGCAGCTTAAGCGTCTGACTCTTGATCGCAGCTCAGGTCACGATTTCACTGTTCGTAAGACTGAGCCCCACATTGGACCCTGGGCTGACAGGGTGGAGCCCGCTTAAGATTCTCTCTCCCTCTCTCTGCCCCTTTCCGGCTCGTGCGTATGCATGCACTTTATCTCTCTCTCCCTCCCTCTCTCTCTCTCCCAAAATAAATAAATAAACATTAAAAAAAAGTGTGGAATCCCATCAAGCTTAGAGTGACCGCTTAGGTTGTGGACAGAGAGGTGCCAGTCTAAATCTGCATCTGGCCATTTTCTCACTTTTGGAGTCTGGAACAAAATGGGTCACATTCTTCTCAGGTCTGAAAGCCCCTCCTTGTTCCCCTAGGACTTGGGGCTAAAGTCCCAAGTCACCCACTTGGTGCATGAGGCCATGCAGGATCCGGCCACAGGCTGCCACCCTACTCTCAGCTTGCACCACCCTGTCCAATTCTTGATCTGCTTCAACCACCCTGGCCTTCTTGCTCTTTCTTGCTCTTTCCCACTTCCAAGTTTTTGCACATGCTGTTCCCTCTACCTGGAATGTGCTCGCCCCCTTGCCAAGACCAACTATTTCTTCAGATTTCAGCTCAATAGTATTCTCTTACGGTGCTTTGCTTATGGCCTCTTCATGTCCAAGGCTCAGTCCAATGTCCTTCTTAGATAAACTCATAGCGCCCTCTAATTGGACTTGTGCAGCACCCATCACCACTGTCATAAGGTGTGTGGCCCAGAATGCGTTTTGGAGCCTCCCTTCCTACTGGACAGTAAATTCTATGAACACAGGAGCCAGCTGACTGTCACAGTGCCTGGTACATCTCTTTTTATCAACCAAATGAACGACTGCTTGAGCAATTCAGCCTCTGCCTTTCCACAGTGAGGATAATCATGACCTCCTCCTAGGACGACTGCATGGGAAAGCAGTGAAACTCTGCATGCTATCATCATGCCTGGCCCATGCGAAAGGTTGCATGAAAGGTCACACGTCAAGGATATGGAGCATGGTGTTTCCAAACCTGGTTTTTCCACTTAGCAGCTGTGTGACGATGAACACATGACCCCTCTCTGGTCACCCAGAGCTGTTACAAGAGATTAAATGAAATCTTGTACGTAGAGGTCCTGGCATATAATAGGCACATGATAAAAGAGAAATGCTACTACCCTAGGTAAAAGGGTCAGGGTTTTCCATCACAGGGAGCTTTACAAAGTACTGACAACCAGGCCCCATTCCAGACCAATTAAATCCATTTATCTGGGGGAGGGTCCTGGGCATTGGCGCTTTCCCCCCAATTTTTCTTATGAAAAATTTGAAGCATACACAACAGTTGAAAGATTTTTACAGTGAGCCCTCATTACCCACAACCTGACTTCTACATTTAACATTTTACTATTCTTGCTTTCTTGTATATTTATTCATCCATATATCCATCCTTCCACCTACCCATCCCTCCATCCATCCTTCTTTCCATCCATCCATTCATCCATCCTTCCTTCCATCTGTCTAGCCATCCTTCCTTCCTTACATTCTTCCCTCCTTCCTTCCTTCCATCCTTCCTTGCATTCATCCATCCATCCATCCATCCCTTTATCCACCCGTCACTCCATACTACTTTTTATGAATTTCAGAGTAAATTTCAGACATCAGAGTATTTCCCCCTAAATATGTTGGCATGCCTAACATGTCATTAACTGAAGTTCAATATCTGTTTATGCTTTTATCTTTTGAGATAATATTTATTTAGAATGTAACCCACAAATCTGCCACATACTATTTTATGGATTTAACACTGCCTATTCCTATGCATATTCCCAATCTCTATCAAGATATGATACATTGCCCCAGAAAGTTCCTCCATACCACTCCTCAGTCAATCCACACCTCCCTTCCCCAGAATCAACCACTGTTTGATTTCTTTCTCTTTTACATTTGGGGCATTACAATCTTAAATACTCTCGAGGAGATTCTTTGTGCAGCCAAGATTCAGAACCAAAGGCTTAGGTAAATACATCCACCCTAGGGATCTCAGGAAAGGGGAGAAAACTCAGGAACAGCAGAAAGACCTTCTGACACCTAGTCAGTGGGCCTCAGGGATTGGCCCACTAGAAGAGCTAACACAAAGGACAGCATTAAGTGATGATTCCATTTACTCAATACTCAGGAGCATACAAAACTAGTCTGTGGCGAGACAAATCGGAATAGTGGTTTCCTCTAGGGGATGGGCGGGCTGAATGAGAAGGGGCATGAGGGAATTTTGAGGGTGAGGGATGGGCTCCTCATCGCGACTGGGGACTTGGTTACAAGAGTTAATGCAGCTGTCAGAACTCACCGAACTGTTCACCTAAGCTATGTGCAGCTCACTGTATGTAAATCACTCTGCCTAAAACAAATTCTAGGCTAAGGATCTGGTGACTGGAGGGCTGCAAACACCAATTACAGGCATGCTGAGCGGCATTATCCCCAGAGAGCTCAGCACTGGGCGCCCTATAGAAAAGCTAATTTGAGCAGTCGCCTTTTCCAAATTTTCTTAGCCACAAAACTTTTTATTTTTTTCAAAATGAAAATATTATTTGGCATTCCACAATCACAGACCCAAAGGAAGCTTTTCTGTTGCAAGCAGAGATAGGCAATGTAAAGTCCTTCATAAGGTCCCACCCTCAGGACCTCCCTTTTCACCTCCAAGGCCCCTGAGACACGTCGAAAGATGCTAAGGGCTCAGGGATCCCAGGTTTAGAACCACGATTCCAAGGGAATTCGCAGGCCTGCTGAGTACAGTTGCACAGAACACAGGCACACCTCCAGACTATGACGTGAATAGCATAGCTTGAGGTCTTAGTTGTGGCTGCCGTGGGCGCCATGCCGGTAACCGAAGCAAGTCAAGGAGGCCTGGAAAAGATGACAAATGGCAACCAGCCCTCAGCCAGAATACCAGGCTCAGGGGGGTGTGGTGGGGCTTGGGGCAAATGGGAGAACCCGACCCCCTTAAAATGGGACGGCAGCTACTCACCTCCAACTGACGGTTGCTATGTGGGAAAAATGCGCTCAGCGCTGCCAGATCTGAATTTTTTCAAGAGAGCCAAAAATCTGCATTTTATATGCAGCTTCCCAGTTTCTAAATGCTGGGGATAAAATGGATTTAAAAAAAAAAAAAAACCACGGTGCAGCCCAAATCAAACATATCTGCCAGACAACTCCAGAGCCTTCCTGGTCACCAGTTTGCAACTTTGGGCGGAAGACTTTAATCAAAAATCATCTGCGTTCTTGGCAACAAACGAGAAGAGGCAGGTGCATGTTATCCCATTGCGTCCTGGATACATTTAGGAATTTTCGCTGTCTGCCTTCTGAGAGGCAGGAGATTTTAGTCACACCTTCCTGCAATTTCCAGGGAATTATGTAATTGGCATTACCAGAGACATGAGCACCAAACTCAAGTCTGGAAGCACCATGAGTGCCATGGGTACTGCTTCCTGTATGTCTATCCATCCCTTGGCCAGTGACACACCTGAGTGACAGCCACTGGGAAGGCAGGAATTACAAGACTGTGGTTACACAGATCCCAGGCTCAAGCAGCTGAGCGAAGGTACCACTTAAATGAATACACATAGGGCGCCTGGGTGGCTCCGTCGGTTAAGCATCGGACTTAGGCTCAGGTCATGATCTTGCAATTTGTGAGTTTGAGCCCCGCATCAGGCTCTGTGCTGACAGCTCAAACCCTGTTTTGGCTTCTGTGTCTCCCTCTCTCTCTGCCCCTCCCCTGCTCTCACTCTGTCTCTCTCTCTCTCTCGCTCTCTCTCTCAAAAATAAACAAACACTAAAAAAATTTTTTTAATAAATAAACATGATGGGAGCACTTGGGTGACTCAGTCGGTTAAGCATCTGACTTCAATTCAGGTCATGATCTTGTGGTGCCTGAGTTCCAGCCCCACATTGGGCTCTGTGCTTTGAATCCTCTGTCCCCCTCACTCTGCCCCTCCCTGACTCATGCACACACGCACACGCTCGCTCTCGCTCTCTCTCTCTCTCTCTCTCTGAAAAATAAATATAAAAAAAATAAAACAAATTAATAAACACAATTAAATGCCTAATTAAAAATGCTTATTAGGTCATCTAATGGTAGACTTTTGTCCATAAATAAACAAACAAACAAACAAATAAGAAGTAAAAAGGAATGCAAACATCTTCTCTTAAAGCTGATTACTTTGAGAAATCCTTGGAGGCTTAGGAGTTCTGGTGGTGGGAAGGTGGAAGCCGAGTGAAGGAGCAGTCAAGAGCAGGATTAAATTTGGAAATCGAGCACATTGTTGTTGCTGGGCTGAACGCCAGGTGAAGATTCGCAAGACCCTCGTGTTTGCATTCGAGGTACCTCTCCGCAGTCCAGTGTTCCTCAAAGTATGGTCCACAGACCCTCGACCAGAGAATCACCTAGGGAGATTTCTTAAAAATTCAATAACCCGGATCCTAGCCAATGCCTGATGAGTTGGAATCTCCATGGGTGCGGCCAAGACACCTGCTTTCTCAGCAAGCATCATTAAGAGATTTGGGCACACACCAACGTTCAAGAAACACTGGCCCAAATGATCTTACCCACTCCCGTGCCTTTGAGCATTGTTTAGAGGCTGATCGAGAAAAAGAAAAGGAAAAGTCTATCTTTAACCCAAAACCCTCTTGTGAGCCCAAGACACGTTTGTCCATCTATAGACTTGATATCTCTACCTGGGCACCTGACGGTTATCTCAGATTACCAATAACAAAACGGAACCCTTGACTTTCCTAGTAAATGGCTCCACCATCCATCCAGCTGCCTATACGAGAAACGCAGGCATCAACCTTGACACCACTGTGTTCCTCACCCTGACATCACATCCCTGCCCGTGATCATATCCGTTCTACCTCCGTAAGGTTCAGTTTTTGCTCTAGTAACAAACAACTCCAAACTCTTAGGGGTTGGAGACCACAGGGAGTCAACAGGAGGTCTGCCTGACTCTGCTGGGCTTCTTCTCAAGATGTAGGGCAAGGGCAGGACCATATCACACATCCCCTCATCCCAGAACGAGGGTGATGGAGCACCACCACGACCAGTAATCAGGCTTGACGATCTCATAGCAAATCAAGAGAACACAAGAGCTTGGTACACACGTCCAAGTCCTCGTAGGGTTTCTTCTCAGATCATACAGTCAGTTCTGCTCATATTCCACTCACAAAACCATGTCGTGCAGCCAAGCCCAGGATCAGTGGTTGAGGAAGTACCGTCTTCCAATGGCGGGGGGAAGTGTAGCCAGTGATGCAGTCCTCGATGACCTCCAAAACCTATCCTGAATCCATCGACTTCTTCCATGGCCGCTGCCCCCAACCTGGGCCGAGTCACTGTCATTTCTCAACTGGGTGTCACAGAGCCTTGCAATCGCCTGCTTTCTACAGCCCCTCCAATCTGTTTTTCACATAGGAGCCAGCATTTCCGGCTACACGTTGATCAGCTCATGGTGAATGTTCCGATGGCTTCCCACTGCACTCCAGAAAAGACCAAATACCCTATCCTGACCTCCAGGGCACTGACTATTTCTCTACCTAAAAATCTCTAGCTATTTTTAGCCTGGGGTACAGGGCTTCATTTCTTCCCTTTTCCGCCCTCACTCATGCTACAGCCACACGGGCCTGCCTTCAGGCCCCCTACTTGGCTAACCTCTTGTCCGTTTCCTGGTCATTCCCTCCTACAGGAACCACCCCACCACCACCACCATTCTCCTTGGTATCTGAGCCTTCTCCTACTCACCTTGCAGATCTCAGCTTAACATATCTTGCTCAGAAAGGCAAGGGGTTGCCC
The DNA here is from genome assembly GCF_022079265.1 of Lynx rufus. Lineage (NCBI taxonomy): Eukaryota > Metazoa > Chordata > Mammalia > Carnivora > Felidae > Lynx > Lynx rufus. Next base: position 14,284,034 of record NW_025814838.1, read on the forward strand.
GGGCTAAGCAGGCTCCTCAGACTAGTTCCTTAAATAACCTACATTTGTTATGAACTGAAATGATCGGAAGTTGAAAACTCCAAAGTGGGCAAGTGTCGGCTTGATGTCCGCCTCTCCACTACGTGGTAAACTCCATGTGGGCAAGGGGCTGTATCGACTCACCCCACCAAGTCATGAGTGCTGGACACAGCACACAGAGCAGGTGCTTGATAAGTGGTTCTTGAATGAACACCAAGCCTGCAGGTACTTTCTAGATTGTTTTATTTTCATCACCATGCCTGATCTAGGTATATTAATCCCAGGAAACGGAAGTTCAGAAAGGCAGAGAAATGGGCCTAACATCCTATCACTAGGAAAAACCAGACTGAGACACAGACCCAGTTATGTCTATTTCCAGGGTCCACACAATTGACTGTTGTGCTTTGTCTGTTGCTTCCTCGAGCGGCACCCCAAAAGTAATTTTTCAGGACCAGAGACAGCCGGCCATGCCCCTGTTCTTTGCCACCTAACTCAGCCTCAAAGACAAGAAGAAAGTTCACTTGTTTCTTCTCCAGAAACCACAACTGGGGGTAGACACAGTGGGAGGGTCCCGGAGGGAATGAGGCTACCCCATTCTCCTCTCCACACCATCCCCGCCATAAAACATGTCATCTCTTTCAGAGAAAGAGCTATAAATACATACAGACAAAAATGAATTCCTTGAGAATCCAAGACAAGGAAAATGTCACTGGCAGTGCGTGCAGAAGGGCCAAACGGATGACACAAGAAGTGTGATGTCATCTTTCTGGGCTTCGGTTTTCCCAGTTGTGAAATGGGAGGAAACGACTAGCACTTACGTGGTAGAGATGTGGAGGAAAAGCAGAGAGATGAAACGTGTGAAGGGCTCAGTTCCGCCCCGTGTGCGATGCGCATGCGGTAAATGTTTACTGCCCCTGGAAAGCGCGCCCTTGGCAAAATGCACACCACCACCTGTCATGTCCCAGACCAACAACGACAGGGGAAGTAGATTCTACAGTTACAACAGCAAAGAAGAAAATTCCATGCTAACATTGCGAGAAACAACCTTTTACTGTGGCTGAAATCGCACGGGTCTCCGAAACAGAGAAACTGGCATCGAGACCAGAGTCTGGGTCTTATCATGTGATCTTGGGCCACTTTTTCCCGTCCGTGAGCGAGGCTCAGGGTTCTTGTGTGAAGTCAAGGATGTTAGTAACACTATTCTTCAAACTTTCCATTCTTTTACAACTTTTGCATTATTTACTATAAAGTACCTACATACTACCCATATCACCCACTTAATAATATATTCTGTTTATCCGAAAAATGTCTGTTGAGCCCTGATACGTGTCAGACAGTTCTGAGTACTGAGCACTGCTCCAGATGACTTTTGTTTTTTTACCTAATTATACCACTTTACCTTCTCCTGAGCACTGATATCCGTGAACACATGGGCTCAACGAGCTAATTAGAGATATTTTCTCTAGAGTACATTAAAATAAATGCGTAACGGGGAGCCTGGGTGGCTCGGTCGGCTGTGTGTGTCAAACTCTTGATTTCAGCTCAGGTCATGATCTCAGGATCATGGGATTGAGCCCAGTACGAAGCCTGCTTAAGATTCTCTCTTTCCCCTTCCAACCCTTCCCTGTTCTCAATCTCTCTAAAATAACAAAACAAAACAAAACAAAACAAACAAACAAAAAAAAAAAAACAGGGGCACCTGGGCAGCTCAGTCGGCTAAGCATCCAACTTCGACTCAAGTCATGATTTCACGGTCAGTGAGTTCAAGCCCCGCGTCGGGCTCTGGGCTGACAGCTCAGAGCCTGGAGCCTGCTTCAGATTCTATGTCTCCCTATCTCTCTGCCCCTCTCTCACTCGTGCTCTGTCTCTCTCTCTTTCTCTCAAAAACAAATAAACATTTTTAAAAAAAATTGTAAAAACACAAATAAAAATAATAAATGTAACGATTAGAAGGGTCCATCAATATCCATCTACAAAATCTCAGGTGCCCCCAGTGATACAAGGTGGATGCTTCTGGACACCTGGGCTCGGAAAAGAGCTGAGTTCTGTGTAATTCTCCCAAATGTGCTGTTCTGAACGCCTCTGGAGGGAGGAATGACACAGCTTACCTTCCTCTCCTCCAGCCCACTCTGATGGAGCGACGAACAGAGTGACGTTAATTGAGGAATTACTCCACAATTACAAGAACTTTTCTTCCGAGCCGGAGACTCGGGCTCTGTCACTCTGAGAACATGCTTAAATGTCCTCGTTCTGTTTTCAATTCACACTTGAAACTTCAGGCCCCTTCATCTCCTTCTCTCCAGTTCAATAGGAGGTTAGTTTACACCCAGGCAAAGACGTTTTCATCTTCAAAGAATATTGCCAACTTCCAAAGACTTCTCTATATCTGACAGGAGAAAATCTCCAGAAAACCCATCATCATCCTATTAGATGGTTCTTACCAAACAATATTTAATAAGTTATGCATAAGGAGCCAAACACGTTATGTTCTGAGTTGCCTTTGAAATCCAAAAAAAGGTTTCAAAAGGAACACTTTCCCACCAATTAAAAGCCCCTAAAACTTGAGTAGGAAAAAAAGGGGGGGGCACTAAGGACACGAGCTGCTAATTCATAGGAAAAGAAATATGAACAACTAAGAAGCACATGAAAAGTACTCAACTCCTTACTAATCAAAGAAAATGCAAATTAAAACAACAGGGGAGCATTTTTGTTGTTGTTGTTACAAATTAGCGAAGGGTTGCAACACCATCATTTTCCAAGCTAGGTGGAGTGTCGTGGTATGGGTACCCATGTTGGAAGAATGGTGTTTCTGCATTTCTGGACAGCAATTTGACACTGTGTTTCAAGGGCCCTCCCAGAGGGGGTAATCTTTGACTCAGCAATTCCCTTTCTGGAAACCACAGAAGCTCTGTCAGTCCAATGTGCTTGGTTTAATGGACAGGATGGCCATCACGAAGAATGTCTACGACCAAGGCCAGTCATGCACAGCACAAATGACACTTGGGGTCTCTGCTGCTGAGCCGCCCTGTGCATCCTGGGATGCTTAGCAGCATTCCTGGCCTCCACCTGCTAGTGGTCAAGAGCACACCCACTCGCCTACCCACCACCAGTCACAACAAGCACAACTGTCTTGAGACATTGCCGAATGTTCCCTGGGGTGCAAAATCCCCACGGAAAACCACTGATTTAAGAATAACCACTTAAGCCACCCGCCTGTCCAATTATAACAAAAGGGTCAAATAACTTATGGTCTGTTCATACGATGGAATATTACGGAGACATTTAAAATGTTGCTTTTAAGAGGTATTTAATGGCATGGAAAACTAATCATAACAAAATGGCATGGGGGGAGAGAAAATTAATTAGACGTGTATTCTTAGGAAAACAGACTAAGTGGAGTGGGGAACCTGGGTAGCTGAGTCGGTTAAGCACCCGACTTCCACTCAGGTCAGGATCTCACAGTTGGTGGGTTTGAGCCCCATGTCGTCGGGCTCTGTGCTGATGACTCAGAACCTGGAGCCTGCTTCACATTCTGTGTCTCCCTCTCTCTCTGCCCCTCCCCCCACTCACACTCTATGTCTTGCTCCCTCTCCTTCAAAAATAAACATTAAAAAAAATTTTTTTTAAAACAGACTAAGTGGAAATAAAGCAAATGCCCACGTCCATTTTCTTTAGGTAGTAGGATGAAAAAGCAGTTTTTGTTTCTTTTTTCAAAACAGCTACAGGTTCTATAAGCTCAGAGAATGGATTTCTAGTCTGAAAAGCCTGGCTTTAAATCCCAGCAGTGCCACTTTCTAGCACTTATTCTTACTAACTCTTAAGCTCCGAATTGCTGTGACCTCATCCACCACAAGGGATAACCGCGTGGTAACGCACGTAAATGCCTAGGAAGGTGGCTGGCAAGTCGTTAAGAATTCAGATAAAAGCTAGTTCTCATTAACAGGAACTACATTTTAATTCAACTTTCTCTTTTTTTATTTTAAATGTTTTTAGTGTTTATTTTTGACAGAGCGAGCGAGTGAGTGCGAGTGGGGGAAGAGCAGAGAGAGAGAAAGAGAGGGAGAGAGGGAGAGAGAGAGAGAGAGGGGCAGAGACACAGAATATGCAGCAGGCTCCAGGCTTAGACTGTAAACACACAGCCCAACACAGGGCTCAAACGTTTGAACTGCGAGATCATGACCTCAGCCTAAGCTGGATGTTTAACCGGCTGAGCCACCCAGGCGCCCCAAAACCTTTTTCTTAAAAAGAAAACAAATACACGGCACCAAGCCAGGAGGAGCTCGTCTGATTTCTCCAGGGGGAAAGATGCTATCTGACAATGCGTGGTCACTGGTGCTTGGGGACTTGGCATTGGGCAGAACTCTTAGTGGTAGAATAAAGACAGGGATGAAAAATCTGCCTGGCAGAAGGGCACGACCTGTAGGAAAATGTTATCTGAATTGGGCAGAGAGAGACCTTCAAAGCAAGAGTATGGAAATGTCAAGGGTCATGAAGAGTTGACCTAACAGTTAAAACAGCCAATGAAAGGCCTTACAAAGAGGCAGGGAAATCGAGTCTGAGAATGTTACTGGGCATACAGTGGTCCCTTGAGACTACAGAGCCTGGAGAGTTGGGAGTCCCAGGTAATTGCAGGGAAATCTAAGAGGACCATGGGCATGGCCATAGGGACATCCTGAAAGAATCTGGACACTTGGCTTCAAGATCTTCCTGCCTGTCCCACAACTTCCTTTTCCTCTTTGGGTCTCTGACTATTGACGTAATTAGACAAGTAGAATAGCTTTGTGTGTGAGCACAGGAAAGCTGGGGACCCACCACCTAGAGATGAATCCTGGGTCCACTATGTACTAGCTCTTGTACCTCTGAGCAAGTTGCTTACTTTATGCAGGTAGTAACCCTTCATTTCCACATCTACAAGAGGCAGATGCTGGAACTGATGCTGGGTAAACTGGTTTGCACACTGGAGGTAGCACCTAGCAAGTACTCACTAAAATGGCAGCTCTCATTTTGTTTCCTCCCAACGTAGACTTAGAACCTTCCTCAACGTGGAATTGGTCCTTCTGAAACTTCAAACACGGGCTAGATCAGTGGGAAGATGCACAAAGAACAAGAGACAACAGCTCCTTGGCCCCATCACCTGCTCTGGGGATCGTCACACGGTCTCTGCCCACAATGGTCTCTTCCCTTCAGCACCCACTGACCTGTGCTGGGTCCCAGAGAGCTGCGAGGGATCCTGAGAAGGTCAAGAAACAGCCCGTTGGCCTCAGGTGGCTCAGAGTCCTGTGGCCAAGACAGAGATGGAAGGCAAGACGCACGTCAGTCAAGTGTGGTAGCAGCTATTGAGCGGAGGACACAAGGTCAGATCATGGTTAGCACTCGGGCCCTGAAGTCATAGTCCCTGGTTTTAACTCCAGATCTGATCAGCCATGTGAACTGGACAAGAAACTTCACCTCTCTAAGGCTCAGTATTTCATCTGTAAAATGGGGAGAATAACAATAGTGCGTCTCCCACTTAGGATCGTCGGCAGGACAAAATAAGGGGAAGCACTTGGGATGGTGCCTGGCACACAAGTGAGTGATTAATGAATGTGAGTAACTAGCACTCCTGAAATCTGGGTGACTAGATGTATGGATCCTGGAAAGACAGTTTCCCTGATTCCCCGATTCCCCGACATGCAGAGAAATGAGATCTTTCAGCGGGAGTCAGGCACCCCTTCCAATATCCAGTCTGGGAAGGCCTCGGGGCTCATGACCTCACACATCTGAACTCCCCCTCCACCTCACCACCCAGATCTACAGGAAACTTTCTCAGGAATTACGATATACACTTTCATTGTTTCCACCACCTCCCCCCCAAACACAAACAACTCATGGCTGTAAAGAGTAATTCATCCATTCACTACATGGAAAGGGAATTCTAAATCAATTGTAAAGACAATACCACACTGTACCCTACCACACATACACACAAAAGAATGAGAGAGAGAGAGAGAGAGAGAGAGAGAGAAAGAAAGAGAAAGAAAGAAAGGAAAAGGAGAGAAGGAGGGAGGGAGGGAGGGAGGGAGGGAGGGAGGGAGGGAAGGAGAGGGAGGGAGGGAGGGAGGCAGGAAGGAAGGGAGGAAGGGAGGAAGGGAGGAAGGGAGGAAGGGAGGAAGGAAGGAAGGAAGGAAGGAAGGAAGGAAGGAAGGAAGGAGAGGGAGGCAGGAAGGAAGGAAAAAGGAAGCAGAGAGGGAGAGAAAGGGGAAAGAAGGAGGGAGAGAGGAATGGAGAAAGCCAGTCCTTCAGCACCACCAGGAAAGGGTGAATGGGGAATAAGCATGGTCAGGGCAGGACTGACTGAGGACAAACAGGTACTACACACCTGAGCACACTCTCTCCTGGCCTCACCAGAGCAGACAGGTGACAGGTGTCTCCCTACGACTATGCCACCAGCACACCTGCTTGCCCCGAAGCCCCCTGGGGTCACTGTGGGTGAGCCTCAAGCTGAATGGACTCATGTGTCTTGCTGACTTCCAACAGAAGCCCATTCTTCCTTTCCCTGGCGTGAGTCTGGACGTTTGGGCAGACAGAAGTGCTTGAGGGTTTTGTTAAACAAGGGAGGCTTTGTGATGTCTGGGAGAAGTGCCACCACAAGATGACAAATTTGGGCCAGCCTGCCTGCCATTCTCAACTCCACACACACACACACACACACACACACACACACACACACACACACACACACAGTTCTGGGTAACCCCGTGTGTGCCTGCTTGACACACGATATTTAATAATTCTGACATTGCATCTACTGACCAATCAGAAAGGACACTGACCATAGCATTGGAGAAGGTTCTGGAAGTACACTGTCGTTACCCTTTTAGTTAAAAAAAATCTTGGGAAGGTTTAGAGGATCTACGGGAAGGGCCAAAGTGGCAGGTGGGCACTTAGGGCACCGGGGCAATGGCTATTTCCCAAATGGCAAGGAAGCACTTCAATATTTAAATACCACTCATGGCCACATGCGTGTGTACCAGCTGTCCTAGACCGGGTGCCCCGTGGGTGACCTACCAAGAAACTGCTCCCAGAGAAAGACAAAAACGGACAAAGAAACATATAACAACAACGAGCCAGTAAGAAAGCAACTGAAGCAGAACAAAGAAAGGAAAGGGCGGCAGGATCTAGGGTATAAACTGGCCCCACTGATGGCCTGACCCAGGGCAAGAGAATTGGGCTCTCAATTCTTGCGCCCAGCAGTCATGAGTTCAGGGCTGTCCTGGGAGCAGGATACAAACTGTCAGGCGTCTTTGGCTCCTTGCATGTGAGCGAAACAGCTCCAGGAGCAGCTGGGAAAGTCCTCGGAACAACAATCACTGGTACCGGCTGTTGCCAACAAAAGCACAGGAAAGTCCAAGGTTGGATCCCACGAGAATGGTAGTAATGATAATAATTATAATTTTTAAAAATAAAAGTAGTTATACAAAAACATGTTTGAACAGAATCCAGTATTTTCAGCGTGAAAAGAAAAACTAGCAGACCTGGGTGGAGTGCCGACATTGTCCATGACACCAGCTGGATGTCAGTCGAAGCCCTTAGGTGGGGAGGGAATGCATACAAATGATGACCACGGGAGATAAATGGTATATAGGGTAGCAGAGGGTACCTGCTCAGGTGGTTAACATTGCTCCTCTCAGGTAATTCATTTCTGTGTTTTTAAATGTTTATTTTTATTTTTGACAGAGAGAGAGAGCAGGAGAGGGGCAGAGAGAGAGACACAGAATCGGAAGCAGGCTCCAGCCTCTGAGCTGTCAGCACAGAGCCCGAGGCAGGGCTCGAACTCATGAACCGCGAGATCATGACCTGCGTTGAAGTCGGATGCTTAACCGACTGAGCCACCCAGGCGCCCCTCTGGCAATTCATTTCCAAATGAACTCCTGGCCTCCAGTCTCACTCCCTTCAATAGTAAAGAGCGATAAGAGTTAAAACTTATAGAACGCCATTGGGCAGACCACGTGTCCAACCTCACCACACTTTGCAAGGTGATCATATTCTTCCCATTTTACAGAGGAGCACACTGAGGCTAGGAACGTTTGAGAGACTTGGACAAAGTTTCACAACCAGTAAGTGGTAACAGAGAAAGCCCAGGATCTCAAGTTCGCCAGACAATACACCTTACGTTCTCTCTAACACCCACCTCCACCAACACTACCTCGTTTATGGTGCAAACATAATCCAGAAGCAGACCCTGAGAGGAGGATTTACTTGCAATTCAGGGAATGTGCAACACATTTTCCAGAAGGTGCTCACAGCAAAAACTGGTAAGGGAGCAGACAAAACAGGACAGGGAAGGGGGAGAGGTTGAGCAAGGGGCAATTTCAGGGAATGTGCCAACCTCATCCTGATCCTCTTTGTAGTTCTGATGTGAACACGAGACCTCCGAGTTAGTTCCAACCCAAGGTAAGAGAACTGGGCCCCGCAGGCCTGCATCACTCAGGTACTGGGGGCATGCAGGCTCCCAGGCAGAAAGGATCCAGCTAACTGCCCAAAGGGGTCCTTCAAAGACTCACAGGAGCAGACCAGGGGAAGCAGAGCCCACAGAGGCATGCGAAAGCAACTGGAGGAGAGGCGGACAACACGCTGGCCTCCATCATTCTTCCCCAAGCCCAGCAGCGCTCTCCCAAGCCCTAGGCTTTAAACCCCAAGAACCAACTTCCCTGCCGTCTAGTGGAAAGAAGGCTCCCTTCCTGAAGTTATAAAGATCATCTCGAAGACTGTTTCCAAGAGCTGATTACCTAAGCGTGGCTCTGATCGAAGGAAAGTATCGCATTTTACACCTCTATAGAGAGAGAGACGTAATTGAGTAACTTGCTCCCGGATCTTCGGCTCTCTTCATACATGGATCAGTAAATAAGACAGAATTCGACTGTTCACAGAACTTCAGCAAATTGAGCTCATATTTGGGGGCAAAATAAAAGGCCGCTAAGGTTTAATATGAAATCCTTCCACAAGGAAAATGATTGAATACATTACAAGGGCTTTAATTTTCACCATGGTAGATATTGAATATGCCTTTCATTTTTTTTTTTTTCTGCCGCTCAGTACCTCTGCTCATTTCCTTGATGCTTGAGGCTTCAATATTGAGGAAGCTTAAAGAGATAAGAATCAGTGTATTGGCAATGGAGTGACAAGGGCAAGGTGGCAGGAAGGCTGGGAATGCTGGGATTGCACGAATGCCAGATCCCCGTATGGGGAGTCCAAGGTGGGTTTGAGCTTGGAAATCAACGTTGCCTACCAAGTATTGAAGCAAATAACACCAACAGCCGAAGAGAACGGATGCCAATATGGAGTCATAAACAGGAGCCACCGCCAAGAGCCAACAAGCACTCATTACCTTAATCATGTACCATTGGGTTGTAAGAAACAGAAACCCAGTCAAACCAGCTTGAACTAAAGGGGATTTAAATTGGAAGAATCAGAGGGCACAGAGCAGAGCTCAATACGGTAAATAACCAGAAAGTTAACACTCAAAAGTACTTTGTCCTCTGTGACACCAAGTGAAAGCAAATGTTTTCTGAGGCCCTACTACATGTCAGGCATTGTGCCAAATGCTTGACCTGCAGTCTCTCGCAGTTAACCCACACAGACAGTCTCCGAGGTGCAAACATCCCCATTTTTCAGAGGGCGAAACTGAGGCTCCAAGAGGTCCAAGGAAATTCCTCAAGGTTTCACCGCTCTTTATGTTGATTTAATTAATTTTCCTTTTTACGGAATTTGAATTAATTTAAACGTAAATGGCTACATGTGACTAACGGTGCCATATTAGGCAGCCACACTTAACGGTTCCCGAATGGTGTCTGGAGGCACCCTTAAGGCTGACTCCACCTCCAACTGGCTGCACGACCCTGACCAGAGTTCCAAGACCTCTCTGTACCTCAGTTTTCTCATTCGCCATATGGGAATGATGCTAAGGTCTCCTCAGAGCACCGGAGGATGAAGCGAGTGGGTGCATGTGAAGCGGTCAGAACGGTGCCTGGCACACAGGAACCACTGAACAAGCATCGGTGCAGGAAGATGGACAGAAGTCAGAGGTGTTGAGTGGGGTGGCCTCCGTAGAGTCCCATAGCAACAGACGGTTGCCTAGGGCCGCCATGACAGAGTCCCATAGGCTGGGCAGTATGAACAACAGAAATGTATTCTCTCTCCCTTCCAGAGGCTGGAAGTCCAAGGTCAAGTGTCAGGAGGGAGAGCTGCTTTCCTCTGGGGCTTGCAGATGGCCGTCTTCTCCCTGTGTCCCCATATGGCCTTCTCTCTTTATGACTGTGTCCTAATCTCCTCTTCCTATAAGGACGCCAGGCACACTGGATCAGAGCCCACCCATAAGATCCATTTTAACACAGTGAGCCCTCTAAAGACTCAGTTTCCAAACACAGTCATTCTGTGAAGTAATGGGTGTCAGGACTTAAATACATGAATTGGGGGGGGGAGGGGCACACAATTTATGTTCTGACAAAGTTACAGCAGGCGGCAGATCAAGATCGCCAATTCCATTCTGATCACAGGCTGCGCTAGCCTGGCTGCTGGATCGTTCCCCTGGGGATCCACCCTGGAGGAACCGGAGAGAAAAGCAGAGGGCTGGGCAGGAGTTGCTGGAGCGGCTAGGGGCTAATCTGGATGGGGGAAAGTGGGGAATGACTGGGATTTGAGGCAGAAGCTGCTTAGCATGGCTGTAGGAAGATAAACCAGAAGGGCAGCTATAAGAATTTGGCCCCCAGTGCTCCCCTACCAAACAGCATCTGCCCCATTGTCGCCCAACTCCAGCCTCCCATCCAGATGCCGTCAGAGGTAAAATCAGGGCAAGGGAAGGCTGTGTGCTTATAGGGTGCTGAAAAAAGCAGGTGGCACCTAAGTCACCTAAAAGAAGTAGACCTTGTGGCGCCTGGGTGGCTTTAGCTTAAGTGTCAGACTTCACCTGAGGTCATGATCTCACAGTTTGTGGGTTTGAGCCCCGCATCAGGCTCTGTGCTGACAGCTCAGGGCCTGGAGCCTGCTTGGGATTCTGTGTCTGTCTCTCTCTCTGCCCCTCCTTTGCTTATGCTATGTCTCTCTCTTCCTCAAAATTAAAAAAACATTAACATTTTTTTTTTCAACGTTTATTTATTTTTGGGACAGAGAGAGACAGAGCATGAACGGGGGAGGGGCAGAGAGAGAGGGAGACACAGAATCGGAAACAGGCTCCAGGCTCTGAGCCATCAGCCCAGAGCCTGACGCGGGGCTCGAACTCCCGGACCGCGAGATCGTGACCTGGCTGAAGTCGGACGCTTAACCGACTGCGCCACCCAGGCGCCCCCAAAAAACATTAACATTTTTAAAAGGAAGGAAGGAAAGAAGGAAGGAAGGAAGGAAGGAAGGAAGGAAGGAAGGAAGGAAGGAAGGAAGTTGACCTCAAAGAAAGGTGAGGACTTCTCGCCCTTCAAACCTCCAAAAGCGTCTCCTCCTCTGTTGTCGCCCTGATGGCACAGTGATGCCTGAAAAGCTGTCTGGAATGGTGAGCAGTGATTGGCTGCAGGTTGCTGGCACCTGGGGTTCTTCATGCCAGGGCACCCAGCCCCTACCCTCTGAGCCCTGAGCCCACTGGCGCTAACACTGGGGCCTGGCGTTCACCCATCTACACTGCCCATCACCATAACCCAGTACCTTCAGGGTAGAACAAGCCTACAATCCCAAATAGCAAGACATTTGAGGAAAACAACCTTTTCAAAAGAAAAACAACACACTGGGCTACAGGTGCCAACAGAAGAAAAAATATCGGAGCAGTCAGAATTGAAAACTAGTCCTTCGTTAAACGTGTTACAAAGATAAAAAGAAAACATCAGCAATAAAAGATAAGAACAAGAAACTGTCAGGGCGCCCGGGTAGTTCAGTTGGTGGAGACCAACTCTTGATTTCAGCCCAGGTCATGATCCCAGGGTCGTGGGATGGAGCCCCAAGCTGGGCTCCACGCTAAGCGTGCACCCTGCTTAAGATTCTCTCTCTCTCTCTCTCTCTCTCTCTCTCCACCCCCCCCCATGCCCCTCCTCAACTCATGGTCTTGCACACTCTTGGTCTCTCTCTAAAATAAATGAAATGAAAAAAAATGTTTTTAAGAACAAGAAAATATATAAAACAACCATGTTGAGAGCTACCTGGGTGGCTCATTTGGTTAAGTGACTGACTCTTGATCTCAGCTCAGGCCATGACCTCGTGGCTCAGGAGATCAAGGCCCACAGACCTGTGGCTCTGCACTGACAGCATGGAGCCTGCTTGGGATTCTCTCTCTCCACCCACCTGCAGCCCCCCCCTCTCTCTCAAAAATAAATAAATAAACTTCAGGGGCGTCTGTGTGGCTCAGTCAGTTAAGCATCAGACTTCAGCTCAGGTCATAATCTCACAGCTCTGTGGGCTCAAGCCCCGCATCGGGCTCTGTGCTAACAGCTTAGAGCCTGGAGCCTGCTTTGGATTCTGTGTCTGCCTCTCTCTCTGCCTCTCCCCTGCTCCTGTTCTGTCTCTGTCTCTCAAAAATGAATACATTTTTAAAAATAAATAAATAACATAACAACATAACATAACATAACATAACATAACATAACATAACATAACATAACATAACAAAAAACGAATTTAATAAATAAATAAACCACGTCGGAATATCAGACATGAAAAATGTAATCATTGAAACAAAGAATACAATGTGAATAAAGAATACAATGAAATAAAGAACAAACACAGCTAAAGAAAGAATTAATCAACTGGAAGACATGATTGAGGAAATCTTCTAGAAAGAAGAAAAAACAAAAAATTACTTTTTACGTCAACTGATACAGAGGATGGAAAAGAACCCCTAACATCTCACAATAAGAATCCCAGAAAGAGAGAAATAAAAGTAGAGAAGATTAAGTATCTGAAAAAACACTGGATATGGTGTTCTCAGAAGTTTTTTAAAGGTCCAAAGAGGAGAAATGAGGAAAAACATGTATGTTGACATATTAGAGTACAAGTTAAAATTATCAAAACCAAAGAGGAAATTCTAAAAGCTTCCAAGGAGAAAGAGATCACATTTCTAAAATCAAAGAGTCAGACTGACATCAGAATTTTCATCAGCATCACTGTATGCGAGAACAAAGTAGCATTTTCAAAGAATTAAATGGAAAAAAACGTAGAAATTAGAATGTTATATCCAAATAAGCTGTCATCCAAATATTAAGGTATGATAAAAGTATTGTCAGGCACAGAAGACCTCAAAAATGTCACACAGAGCCAGTCCCACAATGGAAAACAATTTGGAATGAATTACCTAAATAAAGGGAAAGACATATCCAGGAGATGGCAGATAGACTGATAGAGCTGACCAACTGTCTTGATGCGGTCTTTAAGGAATGGCTAAGACCAAATAAAAAGAAATTGTATCCATAAAAACACAGAATTAAAAGTCTCCAGATCCTACTGAAAGTGTGGTCGCTGGACCGGCAGCCCGGGGCATCACCTGGGCTTGTTAAAAATGCAGGAATCGAGGCCCCACCCAAACCTACTGAAACAGAATCTGCATTTTAATACGATCTGCAGGTGATGTAAATACATATTAGAATGTGAGAGACATCTGCTTCTGGATTCTGTGTCTCCCTCTCTCTCTGCCCCTCCCCTGCTCATGCTCTGTCTCTGTCTCAAAAATAAACAAAAACATTTAAAAAAAATTTAAAGAATGTGAGAGGCACCAGTCCAATGAAGTCAGTAGTTAGTGGTAAAGAGGGAAGGGCCAAAGGGATGGGGAAGTGTGTTAAGTACTCATCTTACAAGAGGAGACCTAGAGACATCGATGTGTGAAAAGAAAGCAAGGATTAAAAATTTTTAAGTGAGAAACACTGAAAGAAATTACAACAGATAAACAGCAGTCAAAACCAATGAACGATGGCAACATGCGATGTTATGGATGGATATTCATTAAATCAGGGACAAAAGGGAAGACCCAAAAGGTGATAAATAACATGATACACCTTTTACAAAAAAAAAAAAAAAAGCAGTCAAAATAAAAATACAAACATTTAAGAATATAAGGAGAAACAATAAGTATATCAGAAGGAGAGCAAGGAGGGACGCCTGGGTGGCTCAGTCAGTTGAGCATCTGACTCTTGATTTTGGCTCAGGTCATGTTCTCATGGTCATGAGCCAGAGTCCCAAGTCATCCAAACTCTCGGCTTGAGGTTCTCTCTATCCATCTCTCTCTGCCCCTCCCACATGGGCACGCTTTCTCTCTCTCTAAATAAACAAATAAACTTTTAAAAGGGGGGGGGGATTTGGAGCAAGCCAGGGGAGTGGGCTGACAGGGAACCATACGGTTAGATGCACATTACTATCAATATTCTACCTTAATCTGGCCATGAGCTCACAGGTGCTTATCACATCAGCCAAAATGATCAACTATTCGACATAACTAACCACACAAAAGCAAGCCCTGCATGGAACAATGAGAGTCCGCTCCAAACCAAGGAGTATGATCAGTCCAGTCTTGTGTGCCCGGCACATAGCAGATGTGTCTTGCATAGAGCAGATACTCAAAAGGTGCTTAATGGATAGAGAATTACTTTGGCAGCGATGTGCAGGATCACAGAGGGATCGGAGAAAGACCAGCAAAGAGGGTGTGGCTGTATAACCGGGGCAAGGATATGTGGTGACACAAGACATGGTGACAGGAAAGGACAGGGCAGTACCTGAAGATTTAATGCCAACGCACAATCCGCAGGACTCAGTGGCTGATTAGACAGGGAGACTGAGAGGGGAGAGGAATCAAGGCTGGCAACCAGGTTCTGGAACCCCCCAAACTGATTAGAAACCATCCCACCACTTGAAGAGACTGGTGTCTGGCTTTTTCATCCCCCCAACATTTTATTACAGAAACTTCCCAATACACAGAAAATTGGAAAGAATTGTATGGTGAAGACCCACATACTCACCATGTAGAGGCTACAGTCAGTACTTGGATAGATTTTCTTTCACACGATCTATCATTCATTCTATCCATTCTCCAGCCACTCCTCAACTCATCTTCTTTTACCAGTATTTTTTTTTAACATTAATTTATATTTGACAGACAGAGAGAGACAGAGCACGAGCAGGGGAGGGGCAGAGACAGAGGGCAACACAGAATCCAAAGCAGGCTCCAGGCTCTGAGCTGTCAGCACAGAGCCCGACGTGGGGCTCGGACTCACGAACCCTAAGATCATGACCCGAGCAGAAGTCAGACGCTTAACCGACTGAGCCACCCAGGTGCCCCTGCTAGTGTTTATGTTTTTAAGGAGAGGGTCCCCTTACTAGTTCCGTCACAATGCATTGGGAAGGAAACAAAGTTGAAGGAAATTTCTCACCTCCTTACACACAGAGACCAAACAGTATATGCGATGATCCCTAACTGTCCCCCACCCCACCCGAGGTAGCTGCACTCCTGTGGGGCTTTGATAATGTCATTCCCGTTAGATATTAAACAGATTACTCTGGAAACAAACACTATTGTCCTTAATTGTTCTTTATGTGAGTTTTATGGAGGTGGCAATTTGCATCACTGGCATTCGGTCTGGGGTTTGGAAACACACTCACCACCTAACATTTCAAATTATTTACCATCTACATGGAGCATAATTAAATTCTGAGTGCTTCAAATAATACTCAAACGTCAGTTACAATCAAAATTGACTCCTTAGGTTACATAATACTCCTCCTTCTTTATATAAATCAGCAATTGTAATTGGATGAAACAGGGCTACATTTATGAAAATTCTTCCCCAAGGGGGAATAGAAGTCAGGCTTGTTTCTTCCGGAAGAAACACTGAGCAGTCCCATTATCTGACACCGAGTCAGCGGTGCCATTTTGGTTAATGAAAGTAGGGTGGGGCAAATTCGGGTTTCCATTTTATGAGCTGGTGAACAGCACCCCATCCCAGGTGCCATCTACCCATTACCATGCTCACTCTCTCCCTCCCTCTCTCTCTTTCTCTCTCTCCCCTCTGTCTCTGCACCAGCTAGGCCCTAGGCAAGCTTCCTCCCCACCCCCACCCTTATTCACATCAAGCGATTAACTTCCTCTCGTTCTTCACAGCTCTGCTCAGGAAGCCCAAGAAGTTTTACCCGATCCCCCCCTCCCCCACCAAGCCCCCCACTGGACTGTGTTCCCCACAGCACCACCTACTCCCATCTGTGGTGAGTCCCCTAAGGGGAGGACCCATTTCTTTCATGTCTATGCTCAGTGCCTTCCAGAGGATAACCCACCAAGGTCTACCCCTTCTCATTCACTCAACAGCTACTTGTTGAGCAAGTACTAGCAACTGTTCTAGGCACTTGGGACACAATGAGCACTTGGGTCAATGAGACAGGAAAGGTCCTCTACCTTCACGGAGCTTACAATCCAGGAGGAACGCCACGCCCATAGGCGCACACACACACCCAGGACGGGAGCTGCCATGCTCCTATAAGGGTTCCATCTCCTTTTCAGCTGGAAAGACTGAGCTTTGATGCAAGAGAAACCTGGGCTCAAGCTATGAACCCTAGAATTCACTACATGGGTAGCTTCGGGCAAACTTAGATTAACCTCTCAGAACCCCAGTTTCTTCATGCATTAAATGGGCATGCATTTTTATAACTAAAAATCTAGCTTACAGAGTAGGTTGTATAGACTCGATTTTTTTATGTTTTTTTTTTTTAAAGAGAGAGAGAGAGAGAGAGAGAGAGAGAGAGCACAAGCAGGGAAGGGGCAAAAGGGGGGCGGGGGAGGACAGAGGATCCGAAGTGGGCTCTGTGCTGAAAGCAAGGAGCCCGATGCGGGGCTTGAACTCACAAACCATGAGACCATGACCTGAGCTGAAGTGGGACACTCAACTGAGTGAGCCACCCAGGTGTTCTTTAAGACTCCATTTTTTGTTTTTATTTATTTTTGAGAGAGAGAGAGAGACAGAGCACAAGGGGGGAGGAGCAGAGAGAGAGGGAGACACAATCTGAAGTAGGCTCCAGGCTCTGAGCTGTCAGCACAGAGCCCGATGCAGGGCTTGAACTCGTGAACTGTGAGATCATGACCTGAGCTGAAGTCCTGTGTGTAACCGACTGAGCCACCCAGGCGCCCCAAGACTCCATTTTTTTTTTAATTTTTTTTTTCTTCAACGTTTTTATTTATTTTTGGGACAGAGAGAGACAGAGCATGAACGGGGGAGGGGCAGAGAGAGAGGGAGACACAGAATCGGAAACAGGCTCCAGGCTCCGAGCCATCAGCCCAGATCCTGACGCGGGGCTCAAACTCACGGACCACGAGATCGTGACCTGGCTGAAGTCGGACGCTTAACCGACTGCGCCACCCAGGCGCCCCCAAGACTCCATTTTTTAATGCACGTAAAACATGTAGCCAGTGCCTAACAGATAGTCCGTGCACAATGGTTTGTAGCAGTGATTATAATTATCCTCAGTCAGCCCAGCAAAAGAATCTTTAACATCTCCTTATCACATAAGGACACTAAATGATTCCACACCGATTTTATAACTCTGTTAGTAGTCATTCCTTCTGTACACTGGTATTTCCCATTCTCCTCCGACGGGGTAGGACTGGACCTTGCAATGCCCCTGATGCCAGGCAGAGACATGCGGCTTGCTTTGGCCAGTGACACGTGAGTAGAAGCCTGTGAGAGCCACCACGTGACTTACTGTAGCCCGTTCCGCCCCGTCTCAGAGACTGACAACGTTCCAGAGAATGGACGTTCCGGTAAGTGGGCTTCCTGAGTGGGCAGGACTCAGAATAGAGCCTACTTGCAACCGCCTTGAGGCAGGAGTAATCAGCCTTTTTGGGTTAAGCCACTGAAGCGTTGGGACCATCCGTTACTGCAGCATAACCCAAACTAGGATGACTGATGCACAACCATCCTGCCAAGCCCTGCTCCCCACAAAAATACCCAACATATTCTCCACGCACATGACTCCTTCTCCCGCATCATTCAAGCTCATAATGGTCTCCTCCCGAGACTCTCCGCCACCTTACGTGTTCTCTTGATTCACTGTAAGACCCATCTCTTTCTGAAAGTCTTCACGGGCTTAGCTTCAGCCAGCCTCCTCTGTGGTCCCTGACACATCTCTGAAGTAGCATTTCCACCATGCTACTTCATTTCCTCTGTCGAGGGGGACATTCCAGTCAGAGCTAGGCCTGGAACCAGGGTGGTCTGACTCAGGCTCAAGGCTTTGACTGTAACGCTCACCAGCCTGAAAATCGTTTGTTATTTAGCCCCTGGAAGTCACTTTGCAGTGCAAAGCCGCAGCGTGGAATGATTCAGAGATTCCGAGAGGCAAAGATTCTCAGATTCAGTGATTCAAAGATTCAGGAGAAAATATCTTTGGTCCAAACATACAGGAGAAAGTAAAGCATCTTTCCAAACCTCTGCAATGCCGCGGAGACGGTAGCAGAATGAGAATTAGCGGCAGGGGAGGCTGCGTCTCCCACCTTTCAAGCTCAGAGATGATGCACGCAAGCCAGTGACCACAAAAGGACAGAAGAGAATCCAAAGGGCCACCCTCTTCAAAAATTAATGAGTTTCTTTTCCTAGAGCAATCAGTGGGGTAAGCAACTCAGGATTGGTTCAAACATGTTGCCAAATGAAACTAATTGAGAATCGCAGTAAAACTTTGATTAGTCAGGAGGCTCTGGGTCATCAGATTTTCTGATGAATTAATGTTTCACTAGAAATTTCTATCGGTTTAATGCTCACTGCCAAAAATGCTGCTCAAACAAATGAAGCTATTATCCTTCTTAATAAGCCAGGCTATTGAGTATGACTTCAAATCCCTCAAGGATGACCGAGGATCTTGTCAAATATCTGGGGCACCATCCATGTCCGCCACAGACCTCACCCACAACTTTTCTCTGAAATTTAAACAATTCCTGATTAGGCCAGGCCTACTCACAGTGCTACCCCTTTGTTCCTCAGTTATCATGGCCTGAATGGCCTTCCCTGGTCACTATGACTTAAATATTTCTTTTTTTATTTAATGTTTATTTATTTATTTTTGAGAGAGCAAGAGAGAGAGAGCACACGAGAGAGCGCAAGCAGGGGAGGAGCAGAGAGAGAGGGAGAGAGAGAATCCCAAGCAGGCTCTGAGCTGTCAGTGCAGAGCCTGATGTGGGGCTCAAACTCACAAACAATGAGATCATGACCTGAGCCAAAATCAAAAGCCAGAGGCTGAACTGACTGAGCCATCCAGGCACCACTATGACTTAAATATTTCTAATCATCCTTAAACACCCAACTTCCGTAATCCCGACTACTTGGACAGAGCTAATAGCTCCAATCTCTGAGCCCCATCCCTCCCCACGATACTTAGTTCACCAGATCAAAATAGCTTTGACCACAATATACGTGGCAATTCATTTGTTACCTTATGTGTCTCCCCACCCACCACCTGACGATAACCCACACCCAACCAAAAATTCCTTGAAAAGCCAGGAATGTATCTTCTACAATTTTGTGTTCACAGCACCTAAAGACAGTGCTTAGCCACAAAAGGTACTCAACAAACACCTGCTGGGTGGATGGATGGGTGGATCAGAGTCTTATGCATATAGGTTAACATTGTACAAGAGTTTGGATCTCAGTTGACTATGTATTAATCCCAAAACATTATGTAAATATAGAGAAATGAGTAGAAATATAGATAATACAGATGTAGATAGAAATAGTTCCAAGTTCAGAATAATTTTCACATTGAGTCACCTAAAAAAAAAAACAAAAAACAAAACAGTGAATTGAGGATTCTGATTAATAGACACATTTCCCTTAGAATTACGGCTGGTATCATCAATGTGTATACAGCAGTTGGATTACATGTTTCACTTTCAAAATGATAGTCTGTGTTTTTAGGAGACACCTTGGTCATTTCCACCAACCTGGCCTGGTTTCCCCCTTCTGTCAGCAAGAGGGTGTCAGTTTTCTTTTAGGGAACAGGTCTCTCTCCCACCAGATTCAATTTTTGAGAAGTTATCAGTAAAGGCGGCCTGCCCTCTCCTGGCCAAGCAGTGGTCCAAGCTTGTCCAAATATATGCTCTTCTCCCCATAATTGGAATCATGTGCATGTGAACACAAGGGCTCAACCTAGGTAGGCCTTCACAGCCATTCTCTAGATACCCCGGAAGTCCTGCTTCCTGTCCTTCCGAGGCCTCATCTTCAGCTCTTCAGGATGACCAGAACTGGGTTCTGTTGCGTGCCACCCAAGGACCCTGACCATGCTAATGCTGGAGACCCTCTGCCGTGCTCCCTCCCTGAGCCCCACTCTCAATAACACCAGTTATGGGTGATAAGAAGGGCAAACATGCAGGGTCCAGAAAGGGCCTTGGGGAAGACTTCATTAATCCCCTCCAAATAATATCTTGACATGAGAAGAGCCTTGCCCAAGGCCACACAGCCAGTTAGTGGCAGAACTGAGGCCAGAACCCAGGTCTCTGGAGCACTGGTCCTCTGTTCTTTCTTTCCACTGTCTCCATATCAGCGATGCCATCCTTACCTTGAGGAGTCTTAATACAAATATTTGTATCTTGAAATTTCTTAGGGATCTATCATCCACAGGGAGAGCAGTTGTCAAAATTCAATGTGTTACATATACATCATAAGTGGCATAGCTCATAGGTACTCAACAACAAAAAAGGCTATCATTAACATCTCCCAGTTTGAGAGCCAAAGCAGAAGAGACTCTTAAAAACTGAGAACAAACTGAGGGTTGATGGGGGGTGGGAGGGAGGGGAGGGTGGGTGATGGGTACTGAGGAGGGCACCTTTTGGAATGAGCACTGGGTGTTGTATGGAAACCAATTTGACAATAAACTTCATATATTGAAAAAACAAAAAACAAAAAAAAAAAACATCTCCCGGTTTTATTATGTGAGCTTTCTCTGCAGGAAAGCCACTGATGTGAAACTGGCCTTCTCTTGCCCAGTGTCCTGACAGCTTTGTGCTCAGAAATCAAGATGTACCATTTGCCCAGTGATTGTTCAAATGGCATTAACTAGCTTGGTCTATAGTCCATATCTTTATGGGAATCAAGAATCTCTTCCTGAGTACCCCCAGGATAGAGCTGTCTATCGAAACACAAAGCCTACTCCCCATGACTATCTCTTTTCCTAAAGGATCTGCTCAGGCATGATCCCATATCATTCCAGAGAAGCTGATGGCATTTGAGAAGGAAAAGAAGAAGGAAAAAAGGAAATTTTTCTTTGTATTGGACTCAGCTGCCAGGCTCTTTAGGAAAAGTATATAGGATGTAACAGCCTCCTAAGTGGGCCCTTGCTTCTACTCTTGCCCCAAAAGTCCATTAGCAGGAAAAATATTACCCAATCATACCATTCCACTGGTCAAAGCCACCCACTGGTATATGGGTCACTTATAATTGCAATGTCCAATATGGTAGCGGATAGTTACATGCAGCTATTCCAATATAACTCTGAATTCATTAAAATTAGATACAATTAAGAATAGAGTTTCTCAGTTGCATGAGCCACAGGTCAATTGCCCAGTAGCCACACATGGTGAGTGGCTACCATATTCAACAGAGAGGTTCATCATCACAGAAAGCTCTACTGGAGAGTGCTGCCTTAGAAGGAGGTCTCAACTCCTTATCAGGGTCCGAAAGATTCTATATGACTTCACTCATTCCAATATCTCCGCTCATCCCATCAAGTGTCACCCATGTTCTTGCCCACTTGGTTCCAACCACACTGGACTTTTGTTTGGTTTTAGACCTTGCCAAATTATTTCCTGCCTCGGGACCTTTGCACCTACGGTTCTCTTTGACTGGAACACTCTTCCACTCTGCCCTACTGTTTGTTTCTTCTTATCTTTCAGGTCCTAGTTCAGGTTTTGCCCTTCCTAAGAACCCTCCCTGATCTCCCTAACTAATGGATTCTGCTACCATAATAATCTTAGGGCTTACAATTACTGGAAATGTTCCTATTTATTTATGTTTGTTCTGTCCTCATGCCTGCCCCCGCCCCACATATACACACACGTACTAGAACATAAATTCTGGGACAGCAGGGATTTTACCAAATTTATTTACAACCACATCTCTAGCGTCTAGAAGGTGCCTGGTATAGACTAAGGGCTCAAGAGAAATTTCTATGGAATGAATAGACTAACTATAATGCAAAGACAGGCCAGAATCCATGGGGCAATCCTCTAAAGAGAAAGCTAATATGAATAACCCCGTGGGTACCACTAAGATTGAGCTGAACACTGAGCTGAAAAGGAGCTGGGAAAGTCTGCCAAACACCGGCTTTCTCCATTTTTACAGGATTTTCTTTACTCTGGCTGCTTTGATTAATTGCCTCAAAGATCCACCCCAAGAACAACGGTGATGGCATTAATAATAATGGTGATCACAGAAATAATCGGGTACGGCACATGGCTCTCAGTGTTCATCCTCCTAAAGAGAGATGATCCACAGAACAGCACAGGGTGAGTAAGGAGATTCATGAATTTTTTAAACGACAGCATCCGCAGAGCACAGGGAGGGTGCTTGCCTCCCCAATTATGCACCAAATTAGGCCACAGTTCCCCCACCCCTCCCCAAGCTTCAGAGGCTGACTCATGCTTCATGGGAAGACCTTTTTCCCATTCAAGACCGGGCAGCCAGCCAAGAAACAAGCGGGCTTCTGCCTGCCTCTCCAGCGCGGCCAGACACGGCCCGTATCTCCCCCACCGCCTCCCTCCCCAGCAGCGAGCACTGGCGATCTGAGCTTCCTGGCTCCCAACAAAGGCTGCAGAATTTACTAGACAGCCCACAAAGCAGGCAAGCCAAGGGGTCCTCACACCTTCCCTGCACAAACTCAGCATCTGGAAGGGAAATAAGGTCAGCCGGTGTCATCTTTTAAATGCTTGACCCAACATTTTGATGGTGTCATTTAGGCTGGAAAATGAGCACCTTTGAAGACTGGGCAGTGTCCACTGTTCCTGCCCAGGTCCCAGGTGTGGGTCTTCAGGGAGTCCCTGGTTCCCCTTCTCTCCAAATTCCCACACTTTCAAACTGTAATTACCAATCAATCTCAGTCTTGTGTGATGAGTGCTTCATTCATTCATTCATTCATTCATTCATTCATTCATTCAATGAGTATTTCATGTGCTTAATTACTCTAACTCAGGACCTTTTCTAGGCACTGGAGAAAAAGAAATGAATTAAGAGGATTAAAAACCATTGCCCTCCTGGGCTCACCATCTTCTCAACTCACTTGAAAACATATACCCCTGAAAAGCAGGGATATTATCTGCTGTTCTTTTTGCTATTATTACTGCATATTTAGATACATAAAAGGAAATAAAAGACAACCTGATTTACTCAAACTCAGATAAAAAAAAATAAGAAATTAGCACTACACCAAAAGCCCCCTCTGTAGCCCTGCCCATCCCATTTTCCTCCCTCCTTTCAAGATACCCACTATCAGGGCGCCTGGGTGGCTCAGTCGGTTAAGTGTCCGACTTCGGCTCAGGTCATGATCTCGCAGTCCGTGAGTTCGAGCCCCGCGTTGAGCTCTGTGCTGACTGCTCAGAGCCTGGAGCCTGTTTCAGATTCTGTGTCTCCCTCTCTCTCTGACCCTCCCCCGTTCATGCTCTGTCTCTCTCTGTCTCAAAAATAAATAAACGTTAAAAAAAAAAAGATACCCACTATCCTGGATGTGGAGGTTACCATTCCCATGAACCCCTTCTTCATCTTAATCTAGTGCGTGGTCCCTCAATAGTCTGTTACATTGTTTTGCCTATTTCAAACTGTGAATATATCTTCCAACACTGACTGTGTCCTACACTATCATTTAAAGCACATTGTTTCAGTTCATTTGTTTACTTGCTGCTTCCAATGCAAACTTAACACCGAGGAATAATATCACACAGAAAAGTGTACACATCGTAAGTGCACAGAACGATGAATTTCCATAGAGTGAACACGGCAGCATAATCAGCAGCCAAATGGAAAGAAAAAAAAAAAGTCCCAGCAGCTGCCTTTCCATTCACCAGTCTCCACCTAGGGCAACAAATTTCATGGCAGTTTCGCCATAAATTAATGTTGCTTGCTCTAGAATAGGGATTGGCAAACTACAAATGGTGGGCCAAATCCATTCTGTTTTTATAAATAAAGTTTTATCAGAACACAGCCGTGCTCATTTATGTATGGTGCATGGTTGCTTTTGCACGAGAATGGCAAAGCTGGTGAGCAATCGAGACCATACTGCCCACAAGCCTAAAATATTTACTGCTGTCTTTACATAAAACTTTGCTGACCCCTCTTCTAGAGTCTCACATCCAGGGAATCACATGGTCTGTATACCTTTGGGTTTGCCTTCTTTTACTCACAGCCTAAGAGACTCACACATGTAATTGTAGTTTGTTCATTCTTGCTGATGTGTGGTATTCCGTTTTATGATCACACCACGATTTATTTACCCATTTTACTGTTGACGGATGTTTGGGCTGTTTCCAGTTTAGGGCTATTATGAAGAGTGCAGCTATAAACATCCATGCACACATCTTTTAGCGTAGTTCTTTCATTGTAATTACAGGAAGGTAATCCATTATATAAATATACCATAATTTATTTATTCATTCACCTGACAGTGGATATTTGGATCAGTGGTTCCAAACCCGTCTGCACCTTGGAGTTACCCGGGAGATTCAAAGCACAGTGACAGCTGTGTCTCACCCCCAGAGATTACGATTTACTTGAAATGGGTCGTAGCCCGAATTTTGGAATTTTTTAAACATCTCCAGCGATTCTAACAGGCAGACAAATTTGGGAACCAATGAATTAGGTTGGCTACAATTTTTTCACTGTTAACACTGCAATAACTATTCTTTGCAGGTTTCCCTGTGCCCGTGACACTCACTTTCTTAGGATCTACACCTAGGAGAGAAACTGCTCATTCAGATGGTATCAGCATCTTCAACTTTCCAAGAAGTTTCCAAATTGGTTTCCAGAATATTTCCACCAAGCAATGTCCTGTCTTACTCATTTCTAGACCCCTAGAAATTATCACATGCAGGAGACACTCAGGAAACTTCTGCTGAAAGGCTCTAAGCAGGCAAGAATTCAAAAGATAACCCAGACAACAGCCTTCCTTCCAGAAGATAAATATTTAACCATCTCAGATAGGTGGGTGTCTTTCCCAGGTTCAAAATCTTAGTGACCGTACCTGGCAGCCTCCTCGGAGATTTCTTCTACTTGTCATGTACTCGCTTGACAAATACTCTTTAGCCCTTGCTACGAGCCAGGGGCGGCGCTAGAAAATGAATGCAAAACGGCTTCCCAGGCTTCAGAGGAAGAGAGTTATGTATGTGGGTCATGCCAATGCAAAGAAAGGGATTTTCACAAAGACCTCGGCGGGTGTAGGAAGTAGCATACACCCTAAAGGGCACACACAGGTTCTGGTTCAGCCACTTTCCAGCTATGCAACCTTGAGCAAGTGACACAGCTTTTCCAAGCCTCGGATTCCTCACCGGTAAATGAAGATACAGATGCCCTCCTTGCGGAATTACCATGAGGACTGTCAAACACGTGGGATCTGAGATGGGGGAAGCTCTTACAACGGGGAACATACAAAACGGAAGAGGCATTGGAGCTTGGCCTTGAAAGTCAATGGGGGGCTTTGGACACAGTGGGGCTGGGGCATTGGAAATCCCCCAAGGGACAAAGTCACTGAGGCCAGAAAGCCAAGGGTTCTTCAGAAAGTACTTGAGTATCCAGTTTTGACCAGTGCCACCCTATTTTTCCCTCCAGGGGACATGGGGCAAAATGTCAGGAGACAGTTTGGGTTGTTATTACTTGAAAAATGCAAATGGCACCCAGTGGCTGGAGTCCAGGGACACTGCTATGCTTCCCACAATAGACCTGGACCCCGACAGAGATTTATCCAGGCCAGAGTGCCAGGGTCAGACCCCAGATTCAATGTAGTAGGTTTAGAAAATGTTCCCCATTCTTCCGTTCCTGAGATAAGCACTGTCTTTACTGTTTTTTTCTCATCATTCATCTCAAGGGTAATACTGGTACCATTTATTGACCACTTATTTTACTCTGCACTAGGTGCTGTGTACCCAACATGTACCACCTAGGTGCACTTGACATGTGTCACCCAGGAGCACTTAACATGCACCACCTAAGAGCACTTCCCATGCATCACCTAGGTACACTTAACATGCATCACCTAGGAGCAGTTAACATACATCACCTAGGAGTACTTAACATGCACCTCCTAGGAGCACTTAACATGCATCACCTACGAGCAGTTAATATGCACCACCTAGGTGCACTTAACATGCACCACCTAGGAGCACTCAACATGCATCACCTAGGTGCACTTAACACGCATCACCTAGGAGCAGTTAACATACATCACCTAGGAGCAGTTAACATGCACCACCTAGGAGCACTTAACATGCATCACCTAGGTGCACTTAACATGCATCACCTAGGAGCAGTTAACATGCATCACCTAGGAGTACTTAACATGCACCTCCTAGGAGCACTTAGCATGCATCACCTAGGAGCAGTTAATATGTACCACCTAGGTGCACTTAACATGCACCACCTAGGAGCACTCAACATGCATCACCTAGGTGCACTTAACATGCATTACCTCATCCTATCCTCAGAACAACACTAGAAGCTGGATGACATTTTAAAGACAAGAAAATGGGCTCAGGAAGACCAAGGCCACAGGGCTGCCAACTCCTGGCAGAAGGGAGTCAGCTCTGCTCCACCCTATGCTGTCCCTTCCTGAAAAAGCAGTCACCTGCCTAAGTGACACCAGCAATCAGGCAGGTCCACTTATTTTGGGGTTTTGCCTGAAGAATTCAGGGTTTGTTCATCTGATTCCAAATCAGTTAGGAGGATTTTCTTTTTTTTTTTTTTTTTAATTTTTTTTTCAACGTTTTTATTTATTTTTGGGAGAGAGAGAGACAGAGCATGAACGGGGGAGGGGCAGAGAGAGAGGGAGACACAGAATCGGAAACAGGCTCCTGGCTCTGAGCCATCAGCCCAGAGCCTGATGCGGGGCTCGACCCGCGAGATCGTGACCTGGCTGAAGTCAGACGCTTAACCGACTGCGCCACCCAGGTGCCCCTAGGAGGATTTTCTTATCATCATCTGTCTAGCACCTGTAGAGGGCTTTGCACACAGTAGGTGCTCAATAAGAGAGACAGGAAGGAGATTAGTGTCTGCCAGGGGCTGGGCTAAGAGGGAAAGGGAAAATGATTGCCAATGAACATGGGGTTGCTTTCTGAGGAGATGGAAGTGATGACTGTTGCACAACTTTGTGAGCCTACAAACAACCACTGAACTGCATACCTTAAAAGGCTGAAACTGTATGGTATGTGAATTGTGCGCACACACACACACACACACACACACACACACATGCCTATTTCAAACAGACTTCAAATAGGGCTGTAGTTTAAGCACATCACCTCTCAAATTTCCTAGGGGCTGAGTTTTCAAGACAAAAACAATCATCTGGTGATATCGCTAGATCAAACATTTCCTGAAAACTATACAGAAAAAAAAAATGCATAGATAAATGAATGAATCAGCCTAAGCACCTACTAGAAGAAATTACCATTATCAATAATCAGTTAATTCCCATGATCACTAGTTATAGCTGCTCATTTGTGTAGAATTCTAATAGATATATTTTCTCAATTGAGCCTTTGGACAGCCCCAAGAATTAAACAGGGCAAAAATTACTATTCATTTGTATTGCAGAGAAACAAGGTTTAAGGAGCTCTAAGCAACTTTTCTGAGGTTAACAGAGCTAGGAATTCCCTCCACTCTCTGTTGTGTTCTTGACTTTTGTTGATTTGCTCCTCTCTACTTCACAAAAGCCTGGCAATCTGGCGATTTCTTTCCATTTCAGGCCAGATCATGTGCCTGTAAAATACTACCCTTGACCGAGCCACAACATCAGATTTCAAACAGGGCTGTAGTACAAACACATCCTGTCTTGAATTTCCCAGGAGCTGAGCTTTCACAACAAAACAGTAATTTGATGACACTGACATTGCTGGATCAAATCTTTCCTGAAAGCCACTATGCCTTTGGACATTTTAGTTATATAGCCAATATATTCTATTATTTAAATCAGTTTGAATTTCTGTTGCATCAAAAAGCAGAAAACCCCAAAGGTTTGACTGATACACCATCACCCCTTTGGATCATGTGACGCCGGTGAGGTTCCACACAATTACTTCTGAATTCTTTTTATTTGTTCAGGCATCAGATTTTTATGGAGTACCCACTATGTGCCAAGATCTGGGGCCAGCAGACAGGAGATACATTCTTCCTTCCTTCCAGATCAGCCAAGTCTGTATCCTGGCTCCAAGTTCTTTTCAAAGTCAGTATCTCAGGCCAAATCTGAAAACGGACTGCTTTGTAACATAACCAGGGCAGACCTGTGCCTGGCCCGACTTCGGCAGCAATTTGTTCTAATGAAAACCATGATGTGTCAGTGTTATTAGTCTGCAAACAGCAGCCCTTTGAAGATTCCCTGCTTGCAGGGAGCTTTTCATTTAGTTAATTATAAGGCTGTGACATGAGGGGGTTGCAGAAGCCCCCTCGGTGAGGACTGGAGGGAAGGGATTACATGAATGATTTTCTCTCACCTACAACACCCAGAACATGTAAAAAGCTTGTTTTAATGCCTTCTGCCTGAGGTGAGTATTATCTGACTCTGGGCTAAATGTTCCCAGCCTGCCTTCACAGCTCAACTCCCAAAACTCCAGCCCTGTGAAACCTTGTGGGAACCAAGGTCTGCGGAGCCAGAAAGGGGAGGTTTCTATGCGGCTCTGACCCTGTAACCGTGAGCCCCTTTTATAATCTCTTTTGTGCCTCAGTCTCCCCAACTGGGAAATAGGAGAATGAACAGTGGCTGCCTCCTTGGGGTATTATGAAGATCGAATGATGTAAAAACATACAACATGAAGCAAGGCACCCAGCACATAATAAAAGTTCAACAAATGCCCTATTGTCATTGTTCCTGTTATCATTATTAATCATCCACAGACAGAACCACCTCTGTCCTCTGAACACCCACTGCCTTGTCTCCTCCGCTCCGGATTATTTTCACCACAATGTGGTTATTTTAGGCCCTGCCGACCTCTCCTGCCACATAGGAGCCCCCAAAGGTCAAAGCCTGTGATGGGTGCACCTTTGACCCCCATGCCCTGCTCCAGCTGCAGGAATGGGTCAGACGGTCACCTTGCTTAGGGTCCTCTGGACCCCCCAGGACTGCACCCTGCAAAGACAGACTCCATGCTCAGTGCCTTTCCTGCTGGTCTAGCACATTCTCTCAGGATACATGTCCGGTTGTAACAACTTGTTTGGTGGTTACACACTTCCAGTGTACAATTAAAAACAAACAGCATTTGGGGCGTCTGGCTGGCTCAGTCAGTAGAGCAGGTGACTCTTGATCTTGGGGTCATAAGTTTGAGCCCCACCTTGGGCAGAGCGTTTACTTAAAAATTTTTTAAACTATTTTTTGATGTTTATTTATTATTTCTGAGAGCCGGGGGCAGGGAGGGTAGGCGTGGGGAGAGAGACAGGGAGACAAAGAATCAGAAGCAGGCTCCAGGCTCTGAGCTGTCTGCACAGAGCCCGACGCGGGGCTCGAACTCAAGAACAGTGAGATCATGACCTGAGCAGAGTTGGACGCTTGACCGACTAAGCCACCCGGTGCCCCCCTCTCCAAATTTTTAAAGAAAATATTTTTTAAAAAATGGCATTTAATGTGTATCAAGTTTCTGTTTTGCAGGATGAAAAAGTTCTGAATAACACTGTGTGGGACGCTTAAACATTTGCTCAGAGGGTATATCTCATGTTCTGTGTCTTTTTTGCCATAGATTTGTTAAAAAGCAAGGGATTACTGAGACAAGCTACGACAGAGATGAGCCTTGAAAATGCAGTAAGTCTAAAAAGCCAGACCCGAAAGGCCACATATAGTGTGAATTCTTTTATGTGGAAAGTCTGTAATAGGCAAATCCAGAGTTTAGAAAGTAGATTTGTAACTGCCAGGGCTGAGGGCAGGAGGAAATGTAAATTATATTGATAAAGCTGTTTAAAACAAAACAGGGGCGCCTGGGTGGCTCGGTCAGTTAAGCCTCCGAGGTCAGCTCAGGTCATGATCTCCTGGTCCATGAGTCTGAGCCCCTCATCAGACTCTGTGCTGTCGGTGCAGAGCCTACTTGGGATTCTCTGTCCCCCTCTCTCTCTGCCTCTCTCTCTCTCTCTCAAAAATAAATACTTTTTTTTCCAGAAAAATGAAAAGAAAGGAAAGGAAAGGAAAGGAAAGGAAAGGAAAGGAAAGAAAAGAAAAGAGAAAAGAAAAGAAAAGAAAAAAGAAAAGAAAGAAGAAAACAGTGCCCAGAACCAGGCTACTGCTGTCCCTGGGCCACCCTGACTGAAAGCACCAGACACCAGCTGTGGGGACAAGATTAGACGGACCCCGGGTACTTTACAGAGCAGATGGGAGGCTGAGAACCGGGTACAGAAGTAGGCTTGGGGTCAGGCCACACTCCCCATGTCCCCAAGCCGACCCTGGAAGGAAGTTGCTGGACTTTGAGAATCTACTGCAGAGGCCAGGTCTGGGAAAGTTCCGACTGGCCTGGCGTGGTCACATGACCAGCCCACAGTCAGGCCCACCACGAGGTAGCTAGCAAGAGGAGGTAAACCTCCAAGTGGAAATCGGGGTGCCTTAAGGAAGTGACAATACGTTCCAGCTGTCTAAATCTGCTCCGGCTGCCGTAACAAAACACCACAGACCAGGGCCCTTCAACAGCAGGCGCTGATTTCCCACAGCTCTGGAGGCTGGGAAGTCCAAGGTCAAGGCGCTACGTGACTCAGGTCACCATGAGGGCAACCTGGCTTGTGGACGGCCGCCTTCTCACGCGTCTCCACATGGCAGAGAGAGCTCTGGTATCTCTTCCTCTTCCTCTGAGGACACTACTGCCATCGGGGGCGGGGGGGGCGGGGGGGGGAAGGGGGTACACCCTCATGAGCTCACCTAACCCTAAGCCCCTCCCAAGACCTCCCTGCAAAGACCATGGAGATGAGGACTTCTGCACAGGAACCTGGGGAGGGCACACCCATGCGGTCCACAACAGGGACCACGGTGAGCATCCTTCTTAGAACCAGGAGGGGCTGAGAAGAGGTGATGCGGGAGGCTGGAAAACCCAGAACCTGCAGCAGCCCGAAGACCTGGGGTCGCGTCCTGACTCGGCTCCCACGGTCCATGGGGGGGGGGCTCCCTGGGCCTCAGTTTCCCCTTCCTGCCTCCTGAGGCTGCCGTCCTGACAATTCGGATCACGCGTATAATGTGACAACAGCACAGCGCCAGCACGTGACGGCAGGTGGTGGAGGGAGGCGCTTCCTTCCCGCCCGGCTGGGGTGAGCCTGGCCAAAGCAGGCAAGGCAGGCAGGGGGGCCAGCCCTCAGAAATTAAGTCCGGCCGTGGCCAGAGGCCTCCGTGCTGGGAGCACTGATGTCCGTGTCGCCACAGGGACCGCTGATCCCATTTTAATTATTCTTACCAGGCCGGACGTTCGGGCCCCCTGGGGTCCCGCTCTCAGCCACGCAGGAAGACCTCACTGCTCTGGCAGGTATGTGCGATCACACCTGACAGCTGCCCAGTTTGCAGGGCTCAGCCGAAACCTGACTTCTTGTGAGGAGCTCACTGTCCTCCAGGGGAAAGTGCCAGTGCCAGGTGCTCTGGGGACTGACCGACAGGCTGCTCTGGGTGGCAAACGGTTTTGAAATAGAGGATGCCTCCCTTCTTCCCCTTGTTTCTCCTTCCTCCTCCTTCCCGCTTCGGTTGGCAAATACCATATTCAACTTCAGCGTTTGGTTCCCAGGGCCTCGATTAGTCCTTTAGTTTCTATCTCCGGTCACTCCGCTGTTTCAGACACACTTCTTTGCCTCTGCTGCCCCTTCCGCTCTGAGGCATCGCCAGCTCACCCCCCACCCAATTCCCCCTCATCCACCAGCACTTAGCTCCAGGGTCACCTCCTCCAAGAAGCCCTCCCCGACCACCGTCTGCCTCTAGCTACATGCCCCTTCTCTGGGCTTCGTTGTATAATGTCACTTAACACCTGGAAACTGTCCGTCTCCACGCCGGATTCACCCAAGACAGCACCGCATAATTTTCACCACTGAACCCCTAGCTCAGAGGCTGACACCGTAGCAAGTGCTCAGCTGAGCAAGGAAAGACTCTCGGGAGCTGACTACAGACCTATTCTAAAGACCGCAGGACTTACTGATAGCCGGGAAAGGTGTACATCAGAGGTGGGCTGGCCAGGGAAAATGGCATAAAGCCCAGGAACAGTATCAAGGTCCAGCACCACCTGGCCCCCACCCAGCTCCTCCCCCATGTCAGTTTCAGAGCGCTTCTTTTTTTCTTTTTAATGTCTTTTATTTATTTTTGAGAAAGAGAGAGAGAGAGTGAGTGAGCGCACAGGCAGGGGAGGGGCAGAGAGAGGGAGACAGAAGGGCAGAGAGAGGGAGACAGAGGGGCAGAGAGAGGGAGACAGAGAGGCAGAGAGAGGGAGACAGAGGGGCAGAGAGAGGGAGACAGAGGGGCAGAGAGAGGGAGACAGAGAGGCAGAGAGAGGGAGACAGAGGGGCAGAGGGAGAGGCAGAGAATCCAAAGCAGGCTCCAGGTCCTGAGCTGTCAGCGCAGGGCTCAAACCCACGGACTGTGAGATCATGACCCGGGCCGTAACGGGATGCTTTCTTACCCTCCCCAGGGTGACCTCCAAGGGGGGACTCTTGACAAAAACGCCTCAGCTTTCTATGTCTCAGTTTCCTCCTGCACCAAGCAGTGGCGAGAGACGGCTGTCAGGATTAAATATGACCGTGCAGGGGGAACATGCTGTGTCTGGTGAATAGTATGTGCTCAGTAAAAGTTAGATAACGTCACCCTCCAGCTGAGGCAACCCTACAACAACCGTCAAAGGTAAGATGTCAATGAATTAGTTATTAAAGCCAGAGTCTTGGCAGAGGAGGAGCTAGGAGATGAGGCGCGTCTGTTCAATAAATGATTAAAACATTGCCATCATACCAGGAAGCACCGGCAGGGAAAGTCAAAGTTAAAAGAGCGGTTCCCGTGCAGACCTGACAGCCAGCCTGCACTCCCCTCGCCCCACCCCCAAACTTAGAGCCCCCGGCTGCTAGGGCCCAGCTCAGCTCATCTATCTGCTCTGCAATCTCTGAACCAGAAGCCATCCACGTGGCTCAAAAGACAGTACGACATCGAGAGGCACGCGTGGAGAAGTCTGGGGCGGCCACCCTGTCCCCATCCGTCTTCCCCCTACACGATATCCAGCCGTTTTTGCTACATTTGTCTTCAGCCTTCCAAAGTTTCCTTTTTCAAGTACACATAAATTCAGATATACAGTCTTACTCCCTCTATTTCTTACGTTCTGCACCTTGGTGTCTCCCCATTTCTGGGGACCGTTCTGTCTCCTCTGTTTTCTTTCTTACACCTGCAGACCACTACAGTGCAGACCCAACACCGATTATTTAAGCCACTCCCTACTGATGGGGCCTAAAGGGACCCTCCAGAAATGAAATTCAGACTGATTTCCTCCTGCTTAAACCGCTTCTGTGGATCTCCACTGCTCTCGAGAAAATTGCCACCCTCTGCCCCATGGCCTCTGAGACCTCCCACGGTCGGTGAACTGACCTCTCCACACCCCTTCTGCCTTCTCCACTCTGGCCACTCAGGTCTCCTGCCCTCTCCTCCAAAGGCCCAGGCCACTGCCTACTTCAAGGCCTTCCCCCAGCAGAGCCATGCGGTGCCCTGGGCCTGGGTTGCTGTTCTACTCTGTTCCTTCCTACTGCCTTTCCTACCTGCCCTCCAGGTCTGTGCTCCAGCAGCGAATCCTGGGCAAACAGCATTCCCTAACCCTTGACCAAAGGCCCCCATTTCACGCTCTCCTGTCTCCCGTTCTCCCCTGCTCACATCAGAGATGTCATTTTACAAGTGATCGCACTTTCTAGCTGCTTAGTGTCTGGGCCTCCCCAGCCAGACCCAAAACTCTGTGAGAGCAGGAACGGTTCACCGTACTCATCGTTGAATCCCCAGTGGCTATAAAGGGCTTGGAATGGTTTTATTCCAGAGGTGTTTGTGGAAGGGAGGAGGAGGGTGGTAAGACAAGAGGTAGGGGAGGGGTGGGGGGGGGGGGAGAAGGAATGAGATGCATTTATTAAGTAAGCTCCCTGTGCCAGGTACCATGATGCTAGGCACTGTGACGGAGGGAAAGAAAGGATAAACAGAAAGAAAAAAAATCCTGCTTACAGTCTAGCTGGAGAGGATTCATTTACACAAGAATATGTAACCAAAGTCAGGGCTGCACAAGATCAGGGCCGGATGCCAAATGAGCGTACCAGGCGAATAAACACATAAGGACTGTGAGGCCCGTTTTGACCCATTTATAAAAGCATTTCTTCAAAGGTTCCATAAATACATAGTCCCAAATACTATATAATTAGAAACCGTAATTCCTATTCCTGAAGGCAACCTTTGCACTTTGACATTCCATTTTAAACATAAACTATCTTTACGGAGTTGGTCCTTAATCAAAAAAGCATTTTAATTCAAAATAAACACCATTATTTTCTTTCCCCAAGGTTGTATTTGGAGCATTGAAACGGTTGGCTTAAAGGTGAATGTGGGGGGTGGAGGGTGCGGGGGGGGGGGGGCAGGGTGGTGCAAAGGAGCCCCAGGAGCAAAACAAGGCGGGGGGCGGGGTCTACCTGGCTGTGTGCTAATCTGCTGGGTTGTCCTGGGTCTACCTGGCTGTGTACTAATCTGCTGGGTTGTCCTGCTGGGTTGTCCTGAGCAATCAGGTCACCTCCCCGCCTCTCCCCCATCCGGAGACTTGGTTTCCACACAACTGAGCTGAGTGAAGAAGTGAATGAAGGGTGTTCCGGCACTACCAATGACTGTCACCCTCTGCCCTGGTTCCTTGCCTCCAATAGAGAAGGAGTCTGTCTCTCAAGAGTCTGAACCCCTTTTATTCACCAGCTGCTCTGAGATTTTCCTCCTTAGAAGAAAAGCAGATCAGCAGAAGAGGGGAGGTCAGGACCTTAGCTGAGGTCTCCAGAGTTCTGCAGATGCACAGCCTTCCCTGAGCTGGGGTGGATACCCCAGAGGAAGCACCCAGTAAATGCTTGCTGAATTAGTGAAATGAAAAAACTAACAGATCCTGCCCAGACAAGCCAACCAGCTCGACAGCATCTCACACAGGACAGGACAATACTCAATTCCTCAGGTCTGGCAAGCATTGCTTTCTCTGGGAAACGGGTTCATTATTAATCGAACAAAATATCAACGGTGCATCAGTTATGAACCACGAACAGAAAATCCAACGTGGAACAAACAAGTCTAAATAATCCTTTAAGACATAAATCAGTTCACACTGCCCCCCACCACGTAAAATCTTTCAACAGCTCCCCAGCCTGCAGTAAGTGTAACATTCAAAGTCCCCACTGTGGCCTTTCGGGTCCTGCCGAAATCTTCCTCTAGGACATTATCTGGTCTCCCTTTCCCTCTGTCCCCTGCACCCAGCTACAGCTCCCCAGCTGAGATCAGCCAAACCACAACCAACCCTCACACTCAGCTGTCATGGAGGAAAGAAAAATAATCGTAGATGTAAGGTATTGAGATCTGGGTTTTTTTTTGGGGGGGGTGGTATTATTTGTTATGCAGCATTATTGCCATAATAGCTGACTAATACAGAGTGCCACCATTTACAAGATGCATAATCTTAGGAAAGTCACTTAACCTCTCTGGACCTCAGTATGACTTAAATTGTTTTAAAGATCCATCTGTCTCCTCCCCATTTACCTCATGGAGTAACTGTGGGACAACAGAGGAAGAGGACTTTGAAAACTATCAAAGCCTGTTGCAAATGCAAGATCGCATGAAAGGCTTTAGTCTTGCCAGGCGGGACCAAGGGGTAAGTCTGTGGCTGTCCTGACAACACGGCACGACTCAGCAGGCCACCACCAGCCGTCTCTTACGAAGACATATTGTGTCTGTCACATACGCACTCAGAACCCAGGCCTACCCTCCTGGCCTGCCAAATAAAGATTTGGGCTTCAGAGGGAAATCTCCACCAGCCAGGAATCAAAAGACATTTCACTTCTAAGACACATCCGAGGGAAACGATCACAGGTGCACACACGGTTGGACATACAAAGCTGTCCGTTATCATGTCGTTCTTAATGGCAGACAATGGACAGCAATCTAGATGTCTGATGCTACAGAATGAATACGTGGGTACAATGGCATACAGTGAGACCACCTAAAATAATGCCAGAGAAGGATTTTCCTTTTGCAAAAAGTCCTCCTTGGGAAGCTAGAAGATCCACAGAGCTGACTTAGGAGCCAACGGAGGACAAATGCATGAAATTTGGGTTCCTTCGCTTCTGCTTCAATCCGAGAGGCTCTTTTATCTGTGTTATGGGTTGAATGTTGGTGTCCCCCTATTCGTATGTTGAAGCCCTAACTCCCCATGTGCCGGCAGTAGGAGGTGGGGCTTTGGGGAGGGAATTAGGTGAGGATTAGGTCATAAGGGTGGGACTCCATGATGGGATTAGTACCCTTATAAGAAGAAGAGACCCCTGAGTGCTCACGCGGCAACATTCTCTGTCTCTCTCTCTGTTACTACCACATGAGGACACAGCAAGAAAGATCCCCTTCACAGTAAACCAGGAAAGGGATCTCAAGGGACAAAATCAGAGCACCTTCATTGAGGGCTTCCCAGCCTCCAGAACTCTGAGAAATAAATATCTCTTGATTAAGCACCCCAAGCTGTGGTTTCATTATAGCAGCCCCAGCAGACAAAAGCAATCTCTCTTATTAATTTCATTTCCAATGCTCATAGAAACGGTTCAGAAGGCTACAACCAGTTTGAAGACCATCCCTGGAGAAGAATGTCAAGGTGCCTCCATCAGGTGGTGACGGGAAATGACCAGTTACAAAATAACATTTTATAATATGATTTCATTTTGTAATAAATAGGAGAGAACTAGATGAACGCTCTCCAAAATATGAACAGCATTTATCTCTAAATGGTAAGAATGAAGGTGACTTATGGGGGTGCCTGGGAGGCCCAGGTGGTTAAGCGTCCAATTCTTGGTTTCAGCTCATGGTCCGTGAGCTCAAGCACCGCACAGGGCTCCACATTGACAGCACGGAGCCTACTTGGGATTCTCTCTCTCTCTCTCTCTCTCTCTCTCTCTCTCTCTCTCTCTGCCCCTCCCCTGCTCATACTCTTTCTCTCTCAAAATAAGTAAATAAACTTTAAAAAATAAAAACAAATTTTTTAAAAGAATAAAGGTGACTTCTGATTTCTTCTTTTTGCTTACCCAAACAGTCTAAATGTTTGGTGGTGAATATATATTACTTTAGGAATAAGAAGTGATACACAAATACACCTGGATCTCCCCCGTAAAACCGCCACGTACTCGTACAATGGAACCCATGGGATCTTCTAAATGCACAAGTACAACCATGTCACTTCTTACTTAGAATCATCCCATGGGATCCTACCAACCCCAGTTGCTCAAGCAATCTGAACTTCTGCCCACGTTGCCTGTCGCATGAGCTGCTGCCTCCCTACGGGTGCTCTGTCGGTACCATTACTTGCCTGAGCTTGCAATGGCTCTGTGTCCTTGCGAAATGTGGTCCCTTGTGCCTGCCAGCCCTTCCTGACCCCTCTTCTCCCGCTTTCCAGTCCAACACTGCCTTCCTGCAAATCCATCCTTCAAGTATCAGTTTATCTTGTCACTTTCTCTCAAGGGGTCTCCATGGTCCTTCCGCCACTGTCCCAGGCTGAGAAAAGATCCTAGCTCCACATGTTGAAAACAGTTCTCAGCAAGCCTGAGCCCCAAGGCCGCCTCTTCCCCAAGGCAATGAGTGAGGAATAGGTCTTACCTATGTCTACATGGCCCATATTAGGTCCTCTCTGAGAGTCTAGAATAAATCAATGAATCAAATATTCAATAAATCAATGTCCTAATGCCTCCTGATAGTTGAGAGAACTTGGAGCCAGGGGGCTTGGAGCCATCCCACCACTGGTGAACTTGGCATCCTCAGACCAATGACTTCATCTGTCTATACCTCAGGTTCTACCAGCTGGGGCTCATCCTAGGTCTATTGCAACACCTCTTCATGGATATCAATCAATGTCTGGGAAACACTGCGGTTGCACAGAGGCATGATATAAACACTGGCCGTGCTCGTTCTATTTTTTTAGGCCTCGTTTCAAATGCCACCTTCTCGAGAAGACATCTCCTGTCCCCCCATCTCAATCCCCATGCCCTTATCACTTCCTAGAGTTGTATTATTTGCTTATTGATTTACATATTCATTATTAGTATTCTCCACTAGCATATGAAGCCTGACCTAGTAAATGGTGCCTTAAAAAACAGGTTTGGCACATAATAGGTGTTCAATAAACATTTGTGAAAGCAAGAAAGAATTAAGAGAAAGATGTCAATCTGCCTTGAAGGAGCCTGACTGGAGGGGAAAGGAGACCTAGGAGGGCATCCTCACCTATAAATGGGTAAAACATCAAGAAGGATCTGCTGCAAACCAGCCAAAGGGACCTCTGGAAGATTCTCAGCATTTGCAAGAAGGGGCTGGGCAGTGGGGCTGCCAGGAGACATTCACAGAGCCAGTGGAGACATGCAGGTTCTGCCTAAACAGGTCACAGTTAGTTCTCTGGAGGCCAAGGGATCATTTTAATTGAGTAAGTCCACCTTAGGGAGGCAGGGGCTGCCATTTCCCCGCAATTGTGTGTTAATTATTTCCTGGCCTAAGGCATTCTATGTTAATTGCTCTCCATTGAAAAACCCCAAGTTTCTGTTTGTGTTGGCAAAAGCTAGGGGGAGGAAGGAGGAAGGATGTGTCATTAAAAAAAAGATTACTTAAATCCCCAAGAGGACAGTGCCTCCGACCTTCCAGGGTAGACCAGTTACACAGACCCTTAGAATACCAAATAGCATCTTCAAACGCTGCGTTGATGGGCGTGTGTTCCTCTCCTCTGATTCTCAAGGAAAGAAATGTTTGGTCTTACTCTATTTCTCCATTTTTAGCCTCACGGTCCAAGCTCCCTAAAGTTTTCTGCTGAAGCTTACTGCTTTAGAGACAGTAGTAGAGGTCAGTAGCAAAGGCAGGGGGGGTGGAAATCATGTGGGCAGAGAATTCTTCCCTAACCAGGGGAGAAATGGGACTATGGAGAACACACTGTTGGTGTCCCACCCAGATCGTCTTTAACAGACTGATACACAGCATCCCCAACTGGTGTGGACGCTGGCTAAAAGTTCACAGCTGATTCTTTTTCTCTTACAGCAGGAATCAGAAAACCACAGCCCATGGGCCAAGTCCAGCCCACCACCTGCCTTCATCAATAAAGTTTTATTGGAACACAGCCATGCCCATTCAACATTGACCTTGTCTCTATGGCCCCTTCCCACCCCACCCCACCCCCACCGCCTCCACAAGTGCAGAGCTGAAGTGGTTACAACACAGACTGGGCGGCCGACAAAGTCGGAAATAGTCACTCTCTGGCCTTTTATGGAAAAAGTTTGCCAACGCCTACTACAGAGCAATGTTATCCAACAGAGCCACAGATGCGAGCCACATATGTAATTTCATTTTTTCCAACAGCCACATTGAAAAACATAAATAAAGGCAAACCAGTGAAATTAATCTTAATAATGTATTTTCTTTAACCCACTGTATTCAAGGTGTTATCATTTTAACATGTAATTGAGTTGTAATCTATTTATGATATAGACATCTACTTTTTCATGTGAAGCCTTCGAGAATCTGGTCTGTATTTTATCACAAGGTACGTCACAAGGTAAGGTAAGACCAGCCACGTTCCGAGCACTTCATGGTCCTTCCCTACCACGTTGGGAAGGACTGCTCTAGAAAGTCTCCTCTGGGAGACTAGGAGACTCCTCACTCAAAGATTCTACACCTATCAAATAACAGAAAGTACATATATTGGTCTCTGCCCCTGCTCCTGACAGAGAGCTCCTGAAATCCTTATAATTTCCTAAATGATACGAGCACCAAGAGCATGTTTTTATTCTAATATATGGTCAGTGACCTTGGGTCCTGACACAGAGCTCCTGAGTCCCTTGAAATGTGATAGGAGCGTCTTTTGTTCTAAGGAGGCAATGCTTGGTGGCCTTCTGGATGGGAGCTGGTCACCAAAAAGACCAACTAGAGGCTTGGAGTTTTCAGCCCCGTTCTCTACCCTCCAGGAAGGGGGCAGGGACTAAAAACTAAGTATCGATCGTGCCTACATGATCATGTGATCAGACCGCAAAAACAAAAGGTTCAGAGTGCTTCACACTGTTGCTGAACACACGAAGGTACTAGAAAGTCCATACTCCTTCCCATATGCTCTGCCCTATGGATCTCTTCCCTCTGAATACTCATCTGTATGTATCCTTTATCATATCCTTTTATAATAAACCGGTAAACAGAAGTAAGAGCTTCTCTGAGGTCTCTAAGCCATTTCAGCAAATTATCAAACTCAAGGAGGGGGGTCCTGGGAAGCTTGACTTATAACTGGTTAATCAGAAGGCCAGGTGACACCCTAGACGTCACCCAGATGATGATCCTGATGAGATTATCATCAGAGAGCAGCTCAAAAAAAAAAAAAAAAAAAAGGAGGCTTATGCCAGCATCCCCATCTAAGGCTCTGATTCTAGAAAACTTGTCTTAACATAGACAATATTTATTGAGTACCCATCATATGCCAGACACTTAATAACTGTTATCTTATCTCACTATGCAGCTATGAGGTAGAAAATATTGGCCACATTTTAAAGATAAGGGACCTAACGTAGAGGAGTACGTTCAGCCACTCAATAAC
The DNA here is from genome assembly GCF_022079265.1 of Lynx rufus. Taxonomy (NCBI): domain Eukaryota; kingdom Metazoa; phylum Chordata; class Mammalia; order Carnivora; family Felidae; genus Lynx; species Lynx rufus. The sequence continues at coordinate 14,325,000 of NW_025814838.1, forward strand.
ATATTGGGGGGCTCTTTCAAATTACCGTTACAACGGTACGTGGTAATATTTAAACACTTATGGCATCATGTTGATTTGGAAAACATAAGATAAAAAGGCACTGTGTGAATACAAGTGTTTTGAAAATAGGACCATTTTTGAAAAGCCTGAAAGGAAACAGACCACAGTGTTATCCATCTTACTTCGGGCAATTAGAATTAATGGCTGTTTATTTTTTTCAACTTCCTACCATTGTGTGCCTTCCACTTTTTCCAAAGTGCGTGGTGAGTACTTCTCCTCTGATGAGACTGGCTTACCTTGAGAGCAGGGCAGTGTAACAGTAAAAGCGTTTCATTTGGTTTGGTTTGGGAAATAGTCAAACCGGGGTTCAAATCCCAGCTCGGCCACTATCAAGCCCTATGAACTTGAGTTAATGCCTCTAAACCTCAATTTTCATATCTGTAAAAGGGGCAGAGGGTGGCAATGATATACATCCCATAGGGTTGTTGTGATAACCAAGTGAGATTTGGGGTTTAAAGTGCTCAGCGCAGTGCCTGGCACATAGTAGGTCTCGGTGGATGGCAGACGCATAGATAGAGGCTGCCCAACCCCAAACGCCCCATGCTTCTGTAGATCCCCATCATGATCTTCCAAAATCCTCTCAAATCTGGTTGCCCCGGGATCCGCAGCAAAAGCCACGACTGGCAATTTTGAGTCCAGGAACAGTCCCCACTCAGGGGGATCACGGTCGCTCCAATCTCTGCATATTGAGGCCACCGAGTCCCATTTCTCAGGGGAACCGGGCTCCCATCCCACAGCTGTGCACTAATACCTTCAAGGGGCAGACAGTTCTTTCCCCTTCTCCTTTATGTGATTAATGAGACTTAAATTGGCCCAGTGATAGATGAGTTATCCTAAAGGCATCGAATATTTAAAACTGAATTCTCCTTTGACAAAAATAGTCCGTGGGTTGCAAGAGCTGCTGTCCTGACGTCCCTGTTATCTAGCACATGATGTCTACCGGTGCTGAGTGAATTCCTGCTACGCGTTCACCAATATCAAGGACTGAGACACCCTTCTCTTCTTTTGCTGTTCCTATGAAGGCAATGTGTGTGCTTTACATCTTTATCTTAAGTGACCAGACTTGTTTATAGCTGCTCCAAATAATTACGTCTGAATGCATTTGCGCTTAGCACACCCCAGACCACACACTCCTCCGATTAAGGGTTTCTAAATGGAATTCTTCCCTGGAAATGAGCCTTAAGTGGATTTCTTCACTTAAACAAGCTCCTGTCCCAGATATCCACGCGGCCCTTGGAGAGAAGTTTCTAGACCATATCACGCTCCCCGGTGCAGTCTTCCACCTTTTTCAGGGTGTATTTGCTTCCCCTGTACCTGCATTCACCTACTAGCCCTTGCAGATCTTCCAGATTCCTGACCACTACCCCACACCTCACCCATCCCCTAAGTCCCAGGGAAAAGTGACCTCCACCATGGGGCCATCCCAGATTACTCTGAACACCTCAGTCCTCTGTGAACCCCTAGGCTAGGTGCTGGGAAGAGTAAATGTTTTAGCTTTGAAGGCCGTATGGTCTCTGTCACAACGACTCAACTCTGCCGTTGTAGCACTGACAGCCAGAGACAATATGGGAATGAATGAGCATGGCTGTATTCTAATAAAACTTTATTTACAAAAACAGTGGCAAGCAGGATTTGGCCCATGGGCTGTAGTCTCTGGACTCCTGCCCCGGTCTATGGACAGTGGCCATTGCTAGTGCCTGACTCAGATCATCTGTACCGGCTGCTAATGGCTCACGGCTGCCCCTTCTCCACCTTGGCTTCCAGAACCATCTCTCCTAGAAAGTTACTTTGCCCTGCGTCCACTCAGGGGAGCACCCACAGCCAACAAAGGGCTGACTGAAGTAAAGGTACAAAACGCCAGCCACTTGCCTCAAGGTAGCACCCCCTCTGTGATACAATTCATGCTCCAGATTTCCCTATGGGATCAGGCTGAAACTCATCTCCCACCAAGGCCACATGCTCGCTTAGCTTTGTTCCTCTGCCTTATTCTGATGCCTCACCTCCCTTCTCCTCAGTAAGGGAAACACTCCCAACCAAATCTCCGTCTTGGGCTTTACCTCTAGGAAATCAACCTGAGATAAGACATTAAAACCCAAGCTGTTATCATCTTCTTCTCTTGGCTGTCTTACGCTCCCAAGGTGCATCTTTCCCAAGACCCTGAGGGCCTTGGAGGGTGGCGAATGCCAAGGAGGATGGATCTTTGGCACATTTGTAGAGGACGAAGAATACAGAATCTGACAGACGCGGGCTCTGCCACCTTCCTGGAACTTACGACAGTCAGAATAACAACACACACAGTGAGAACAGTGGCGAGAGCAGGGAGCAGGTCTTGAGCAGCATGGCAGGTGCTATGCTGACTGCATCGTGTTAGTCACTTTGGCACCCACACAGGCACACACACACTATTGTTTGGAGGTTGTGTTGTCAGCCCGTTTGAAAATGAGGACACCCAGGCTCAGTGAGTACCCACATCACCCATTTCCCAGATAAGAACAACAATGGCTGCCTTGAAAAGCTGCTCTCATGGGGCGCCTGGGTGGCTCGGTCGGTTAAGCGTCCGACTTCGGCTCAGGTCATGATCTCGCGGTCCGTGAGTTCGAGCCCCGCGTCGGGCTCTGTGTTGACAGCTCAGAGCCTGGAGCCTGTTTCAGATTCTGTGTCTCTCTCTCTCTGACCCTCCCCTGTTCATGTTCTGTCTCCCTCTGTCTCAAAAATAAATAAATGTTAAAAAAAAAAAAAAAGAAAAGCTGCTCTCATCATTTACGCAAGGGTCAAAGTGCCCAGTAACCAGCGGATTCTCCAAAAACATTTCGCTTTATTATCAGGTCTTGTTATTAGTTGGCTGGTATGCCCACAGTTGACGGGGTTTTTACCTGACTTGATCCTTTTTCCAGCACCTCGCTCTGCCCATTTTTACCCTACCCCCCCAACCCTGAGCTTTCCATTTTTAATAGGACGAGGAACTCTAACATGAGAAAATAAAGCTCTGTCATGAGCTTCAAGGCAGTCTAACTTCCCCACTCAGGCCCCCTCCTGTGGACCAAAGATTCTTGCCCCCCACCAATAATCAGAATAGGCTGCAAAAAGAGGATGACTGCATCACATCTACTCACTAATGTATCCAACAGATATTTAATGAGTGCCCACGTATCTGCCAGCTTCCAAGATGGCCTCCAGTGATTCTCACATCCTGAGATTCACACTATCATCAAGAGTGCGCCATCTTGAAAGTGGATCTTCCTGAGCTAATCAGATGATGGCAGCCCCAGCCAGCATCTTGACAGTGATCTCAGGACAGGCCCTGGGCCAGAACCTTCTGGTCAGGCCAGTCCCCAATTCCTGACCCACAGAAACCATGGGGGATAATAAATGATTGTTATTGTCTTAAGCCATCAACTGGGGTGATTTGTTACGCGGCATTAAACAACTAATATGGTACTCACTGGAATATTACACGGCAGTTTAAAATAATGTTTGTGAGGGGAGCCTGGGGGACTCAGTTGGTTAGGCATCCGACTTCAGCTAAGGTCATGATCCACGCTTCGTGAGTTCGAGCCCTGCGCCGGGCTCCGTGCTGACAGCTCAGAGCCTGCTTTGGATACTCTGTCTCCCCCCTCTCTCTCTCTGCCCCTCCCCACACTCTCTCTCTCTCAAAAATAAATAAACAGTAAGAAAAAAGATGTCAAGAGTATCAAGGTTGAGAGACCCTGTAAGAGAGGAAGGAGAAGGGAGAATGGCAAAAACCAAATCGAGAATTTTGAGATGTGAAACCTGGGCTAGAGCCTTCCTCTTCTGCTTTGGTTCTCCACTTGGGACATGGTCTTGACCTTATCATGACTCCCTCATCAACATCCACAAAAGGAAGTGGGGTCATTTTTTAAATAGGCACGCCCATCACAGAATGGAAGTCTGAAGGAAGTCGAAGACAAGCTTTCCACTCGAACACATTCCACAGCTCAGTTTGGTGCTGGGTTTGCCGACTGTTCTCTCTGCCAAGCCCACCCCCTTTTTGTAAGGAAAGATGTGTTGATGTGTCTTTTCAGTCATTTTACACATCTTATCATTTACTTATTCCACCTCATTTCACAAAGGGTTTGAGGCAGCCAAGTAGATATAAACAAACAATCATACACCCAAACCAGGAACAATACAGATTAGAATAAGGGGTGTGGAGGGTTTTTCGTTAAGGTGGTTGTCTGTTTGGAAACTTTTCTCTTGAAGAACTCCCCATCAAACACGCCCTGTACACAAACACACACCTGCTCCACGGGGATCCTGCTCGTCTGGGAGATGTGGATGTACTTGACTCTTCCCACGGCCAGAGTGAACACGTGATCCCAGAGTGACCTGTCAGAGCACCGCTCCGCCTGGTCAACGTGATTGGTGCAGGGACCGGCATGCTATCAGAGACTAATCACAGACCTCTCCAAGGTTCTTTCCAACCTTGTGGAGAACTCCAGCTGTCCCATTCTCTCAGGTCTGGAAGTTAAGGACAAGGCTGCATTAGGACTGCCAGCCCAGGAAAAGAGCCTGTCTTAAAATTAAGACAAGGGGGCATGTGGGTGGCCCAGTCGGTTAAGCACCCGACTTCGGCTCAAGTCATGATCTCGCAGTTCTCAGGTTTGAGTCCCACATCGGGCTCTGTGCTGACAGCTCAGAACCTGGAGCCTGATTTGGATTCTCTGTCTCCTTCTCTCTGTCCCTCCTCTACTCATGTTCTGTCTCTCCCTCTCTCTCTCTCTCTCTCTCGCCTTCAAAAATAAATAAACAGGGGCGCCTGGGTGGCGCAGTCGGTTAAGCGTCCGACTTCAGCCAGGTCACGATCTCGCAGTCCCTGAGTTCGAGCCCCGCGTCTGGCTCTGGGCTGATGGCTCAGAGCCTGGAGCCTGTTTCCGATTCTGTGTCTCCCTCTCTCTCTGCCCCTCCCCCGTTCATGCTCTGTCTCTCTCTGTCCCAAAAATAAATAAACGTTGAAAAAAAAAATTTAAAAATAAATAAATAAATAAATAAATAAATAAACATTAAAAAGGGGAGGAGGGTAGCCTGGGTGGCTCAGTCAGTTAAGCATCCAACCCCAGCTCAGGTCATGATCTCAGGGTTCGTGAGTTCAAGCCCCGCGTCAAGCTCTGGGCTGACAGCTCAGAGCCTGAAGCCTGCTTCAGATTCTCTGTTTCTCTCTCCATCTCTCTCTCTGCCCATGCCTGCTCATGCTCTCTTTCATTCTCTCTCAAAAATAAATAAACATTAAAAAAAAATTTTAATTAAGATGAGGGAACACACAAAGTCTACAGATGGAGAGAAAGGGCTCTGAGAACACCTGTTGAAACCCAGTGATGTCTGAAGGTCAGTGACGTGGTCCACTGAATCTGTTTGCTTGCATTCAGTTTCTGTCACTAGAATGTCAAAGATCCTGACGCAGTCCAGGCACATAGTAAGATGAGGGCAAAATGGAAACCAGAGAACAGGAGATGAGAATCGACGCAGGTTTGAATATGGTTGCCTTTGTGGGTCAAGATAGGTTAGGGTGACCAGGTACATCGTTCTCCGTAGGTTTGCCATGAGAATATTCGAGCTCCTTAGGAGACGCCAAGCTTTCTCCTAGCACCGGCTTCTCAAAACACAATGGGCTTTGTAGAAGGAAACGCTGAGATACAGAGGACGTCCCCTTCGGTGCATACCCTTCAGCAAATATAATCATGGGATCTGCAAAGCTGTTACCCAGACTCTGTTGCAAATGCTGAGGAACACCCCCCACCCACCCTCTGACCCGCCTTACAGGGTTGGTCAGCTTGATTCTGTGGGATCAGGAGAAAGGCAACGTGATCCAACTCTGCACAATCCTGAAGATTCTCTCCACTGGTGAACGTTCCTAGAGCCAGTTCTAGAACACTGTAGCCACTGACAATTCTCGGCCTGTTCTGCCCTTTCCTGCTTGGAAATCAGCTTACTTGTACCAGCTCCTGAAGGTTCTGCCCTCCCCTACTGAGAAGGGAAGCTCAAGAGAGTTAGAATCTCCCGTCCTTCAGCCCCAAGGAAGATGGCAGCAAGGTGTGTGGAGACGTCAGGGGCGCCACCCTCAAGAGCCTCCCTTGTCCTCACCTTCTGTCCCCAGGATTAACGCAAGCTGTTAGGATCTCACGCTACCAGCAGGCTGTCACTGCACTGGGGATCTCAAATGGCTCCAGCCCAAGTCACAGATTGTTCCAGAGTCTTTGTCCTTGCAAAGAAAAAGGAGAAAAGCCATCGTGCCCCTAAACTTGTCCTGGAGCAGTAATGCTTTGACAAAGCCTAGTCTGACCACGTGCCATACTCGAGTTCCACGGACAAAGGCAGGTCTGGAGCAGAGTATGCCAACACAACACTCGGGAAGACAAGGTGTGTTTGTTTTGTCTGTTGTTGCTGCTGCCTCGGAACCGTGCCAATGGTTTCACACACGGTATTTCGTTTAATCTTCATGGCAATCCAAGGAACCAGCCGTAAAACCATCACTTCCTGTGGCAGGAGGGAGAGGATACGCACTTTGCCCCAGGTCACACCACAGGTAAGAGGCCCAGCCCACGAGTCAGGACCCACGTCTAAGGGACCCCAAAGCCCACGCTCCGGTCTCTGCCTCAGACCCTGACATGTGGACACCATGGAACCACAAGTGGGCAGAAGAACCCCCCGCCCCAGGCCTTCATTAACAAAAAATGCCTTCCTTACCAGAGCCATGTATGAGCCACACCGTTAAAATAGGATATCGGGGGGGGAGGGGGGGGCACCTGGGCGGCTCAGTCAGTTAAGCATCCGACTCTTGACTTCAGCTCAGGTCATGATCTCACAGTTCGCGGGATGGAGCCCCACGTCAGGCTCTGCGCTGACGGCCCGGAGCCTGCTTGGGGTTCTCTTTGCCCCTCCCCTGCTGGCTGTGCTCACTCCCCACCTCTTCAATAAATAAAACAACTTAAAAAAAATTAAAATAAGATATCTGGGAGGAGTCAACCTTTGGTTGAGTATCTACCCCTTATACCAGAGTCCAAATCAGTAAGCTGAATACTTAGGGCTCTTAAGACAGTGTTTCTCAAAATATGGCCCAGGAACATCTATATGAGCATCACCTGGCAGAAGGGCGAGCTTGTTAAATGGCCATGCGTCCCAGGCTCACCCCCAGACTTGCTCTCTCAGCATCTCTGCCCCGAGAGAATGAGGCTCCGCTGACAGACCTTGTATGCACAAGACCGTGTTCCACGCCGGGCATATGCTAGGAACCTTATCACTTCTATCATTCCTGTGATGCTTCATCCAATACCACCAAGAGGGCAGGGAGAGGCAGGAGAAGGGGGAGGCGGGGTGAGAAACGTTGATGGAGCGGGGAAAACACCAACCAGATTTAGGGATTCAAATCCCAACATAGCCACTTAGACGAAGTCATTACCTCCCTGAGCATGTTTCCCACACACTCTTCAACATCCGCGGTTACAGGCTGTTTGGGTGTCCCCTGACCCCCACAACTCATACGTTAAAGCCCCAACCCCCAAGGCGACTGTATTGGGAGACAGGGCCCGTGAGGAGGTGATAAAAGCTAAATGAGGCCACAAGGGTGGGGCCCTAATCGGGTAGCACTGACACCCTTTTAAAAAGAAGTAGACACACCAGACAGCTGTCCTCCAAGTGAAGACACAGCAAGCAAGCAGGTATCGGCAAGCCGGGATGAGAATTCTCAGCAGGAGCCAAATGGACTAGACCTTGATCTTGGACTTCCCAGCCTCCAAAACAGTGAGAAATAATTTTCTGTTGTTGAAGCCAGGGAGTCTGCGGTATTTTGTTACAGTAGCCCGAGCGGCCTGAGCGGACATGTACCATTAAGTGAGATAAACAAAGTGCAAAGCTGTTTATAAATGTTAATAAATGTGTAGAGCATCTTTGGGAGAACAGACAGTAAAACTTGTTACAGTGGTGGCCTCTGAAGAGAACAGGGGACACCTAGTGCTTCCTTTACACCCTTTCTACCGCTTGATTTTTTACTCCGTATACGTATTGACCTATTCAGACAGAGAAATACATTAATGTTTCAAATGCATTCTAAGTACGGGCGCCTGCGTGGCTCAGTCGGTTAAGCCTCCAACTCTTGATTTTGGCTCGAGTGGTGATCTCACGGTTGGTGAGATGAAGCCTGACACTTGAGATTCTCTCTCTCTCCTTCTCCCTCGCGCCCCCCTCCCCTCCCATGTTGGCTCACATTCTTTCTAAAATAAGATTTAAAAAATAAATACATACATACATCCAAAATAATGCACTCTATGTCAACGGGCAGAGGACACTGCCCAGAGACCTAGGGAAGCTGTCCTTCTGGGAAATCCCCAGCTACACAAACCATCTGAGAATCAATCCCTGAAATGTCAAGAAATGCGCAAGGCAAGGGCAGTGGAGGAGGCAGGGAGGGGCTGGGGTTCACGGGAGGCCCGGCTAACTGTATGAGGGTACCCGGCCGTATTTTCTGTTCCAGCTTATAATAGTGACCCTAGAAGAGACGTCTTTGGGGCTACGGGACAGATAAATGAGCCCCGCTACTTTCCAGCCAGTCCACACTGTGCCAAGGGGAGGGCAGGTCAGCAGACAGGCACTTACACGGCATCAGCTTGGATTCACAGAACTACACACTGGAGTCCCTTCTGGGGCAGGGGTCTGGGGCCAGAGGGAGCAGCTAAAGTCACGTTCAGCCAGCATCACCCACCGTGCCTGTTTCTCAGATCGAGCACCAGATGAAGGAACTGGCTTGTGTTTCGGGGCCAAGTTCTATGAAAAATGCATATCTTTAAATGCTAGAATCACACTCAGGAGAAGCTCGTGGGAAGTGAGTCTGTCTGAGGCAAAAGCAGGCTCACGTCTCCCATCTACTTTCGGCATATGCTCATTGTGTGGAGTGATGACCAGAAATACCGACATTATTTAAGTCGCCCTCTCACTCTCTCCCTCTGGCTCCCCTCTCCCATTCACTTCTCCCCATCCCTGACCTGAGAGCCCAGAATTGAATCCACACAGCTTAGAGGTACCTATGCCTGACTCTCCTCCCGAGTAAGGTAAGAAACCGTGGCAATGGACTGGCCTGCCCCTCCTCCAACCATGGAAACTTAGAGAATTGTTATATTCAGATCTCAACTGCTCAAGCATCCCGTTTCCTAGCAACCCTCCAAACGCTTTGGTGCAGGATTGGAAGGAGGACTCCCAGGCTGCGGTGATGGCTCTCATCAAGGAGGCCTGCCTGAAAGCAAAAGGGATCGCCTCGGGAGGTAAGGAGCTTACCACCAAAGCGGGTGATTAAGTAGGGCCAAGTTAACTTTCATCCAGCGGCATTCTTCAAAGTTAGCTCTCCAGATGTTATCTCCTCTGTACATCCGTAATCATCAGATGAAAAGATGTTTCTCCTAGATCTAACGGTTTGAAAAGCATTGACCTGAATGCCATCGAAAATGGCTTCATTGTGTGTATTCTCCCAGTCTTCAACGTGTTACTATGTTTCTGAAAATCTCCAAGAGGCAGGAGAGCAGGGAGGTATTCCCAAATTTATTTGGCCAAGAAACTCTCATTTTGTAGAACATCTCAGAGGACTAGTGTTCAGGGAAACACCCACTGGGAAGCACTATTAGAAGGACATCAGGGGCGCCTGGGTGGCTCAGTCAGTTTGGCTCAGGTCATGATCTCACAGTTCGTGGGTCCGAGCCCCGCGTCAGGCTCTGTGCTGATGGCTCGGAGCCTGGAGCCTGCTTCGGATTCTGTGTCTCCCTCTCTCTCTCTGCCCCTCCCCCGCTTATGCTCGCGCTCTCTCTCTCTCTCTCTATCTCTCTCTCTCTCTCAAAAAAAATTTGTTACATAAAAAAAGGACATATCAACCATTGAGACACAACATAACAGATGTAAAGCAGGTGACACAATGCCTAGTTACAGAAGGCTGTCAAAAACTATAGCGACAATTTATACTTAGTATCCCACTTGGTTCCTTCTCAGTTCTGAATAGCCTTTCTCCACATTTACTTCTATAACTCCTTCCCTTCCTTCACCAGATTCTGGCCCTACTGGGCTTCCTTTATGTCTGCAGGCATGGTGAAATATTTTCCTGCCACAAGGCTTTTGCACATTCTTTATTTTCTGCCAAGAATACCACTTTCCCCCACTCTTTATGTGGACGATTCCTTCTCACTCATCCTTAGGCCTCACTTAAATTGTCACCTCCTCATGATGCTACCGTTGTTATTCCTTATCTCACCACCCTCCTTGCTTCATCCTATACATATCACAAATAATAATTCTCACTTTTATCTATTGAATATAAGAACAGTTTTCCATCAATCACTTATAGACTCTAGAGGTCACAGATGTGGCTTACTTTTTGCTCCATTAGCACGATCTTTAAACAAGATCATGCAACACAAAGATCTGTGTAATGCAAAAGTCATTCTGTGTAGAAAGGATTAAACAATAGAATAAGCCCCATTTTCAACAGCACACTTACAAGAATGCATATGCATTCTTCGCGTTGCCCTTTGTTACATCAACCATGATTTAAAAAAACGAAAACAACACAAGGAGGTACTATGAACACAGTCCTGGATTGGCTATGCCTATAAGAAACAAAGTAATGCAGTTCTGATACGTAGTTTCATGGTGGTATGACTTGATGCATGTAAATAGCTTGAGAACCTAAGAGAACAGAAAGCTATCAAACGCCTCAAACTATCCATTCATTCATTCATTCATTCATTCAACAAAGATATGCTTCATCAGCTGCCATATGTTCAAATGCCACATGTTAGGCAATACACACGTGAGGCCTTTGCATTCCAACCCATCAGTGTGGTGTATATTCCCTCATTTTATATTACATTTATCTTCCCTCATTTACAAAATCCTAAGTCTTTTGAGGTGCCTTTATCATATGTGTTGCAGAAATAGGGGTAAACATCAATACCACGCAAACAGCAGACGCAGCTACTCAATCTCACCCCTCATGCCCACCAGGCTTGAATACAGCCTCGAAGACCCTTGAAACACTCCACTTCAGGACGACTCTAGGGGTCATGAGTGATAGCACCCAAAAGGAACCCTAGGGGGTGTTTATTCTGGGTGGAAGAAAGAGCCCCAGCTTTGGAGTCAGACCACATTGTGCTTGAATCCATGTATCAGAAGGACAATCTGTGCCTGGTTACTCTGTCAGATATAGATAATCCTACCCACTTCCTCTTCGGTAAGAGAATTAAATAATATATTTGAAACATGTGGCACACAGCAGGTATCCAATAAATGCTTCCGGTGCTATTAGTTTTCCCCCAAGTAAGCCTCATAGAGGGTTTCACATACAATGATGGCTTAATAAGATGGGCTGGCATAAACAGAAACCTTCCAGAAGCTAGCACAATGGGACACAAAGACTGAAAATCAGGAAAAGGGAACAAAAAAACCCAACTTCCTCCCTCCATCCCCTCTATCCACACAACACATTCTATCCATTTTCTTTCCCTACATTTACTAAAAAGTATCCTGGGCAGCAGGAGATGCTCAGAGAGTTCGTGATTGAAAATCCTAAGGATGCGTGTTTTGTTCTTAAGCACTTTTCTTAGCTTGACCTGATTTTGCTCCAGAGGTGAGCATTATAAGATCTGGTGGCATATTGGAGCATTTGAGGACTCAAAGGGTGGGTAAACAGTTGATCGTAACCGTGGATAAGTCAGGGCTTAGGGCCTGCCATTGGATGATTGCCCAATTACAGGATACAAAATGAATCTGTGGGTCTGCTGAGATTCCCCCCCCCCCCCATACTCACCACCTCCTCCCTCTGGGTGGTTAAGACTTCCTTTTAAATACAATAATTAAATGTGGAACATAGCTGCTGGAGATATAATACTCTGCTTGCCAATACATTTAAATTAATATTGTGATCCTAAGCAGGAGATGATTAAGGTTACCCTGCACACCAAAGTCTTTTTTTTATTATTAGCCGTATCAACACACCATAGCGACTGCATAACTATTAAACACACCCAACTCCTTCCTTAGTTTGCTTTCGGGCTGATGAAAACACGACATCTATGACCCAAAGAAGCTGAATGAAATAAAATGGCGGGAAATGCCAATGACAAAAATCTACTGGGATTAAGTCGGTAGACTGGATTCTGATACCGTTGTCTCTGGGTGACATTTCATAATTTCCAGGTAATGCTGGAATATCTGCCCACGATCTTTTAAACGTATGCAACTTCTCTTGGCATGTAAGTTGGCATCTGCTAAACTAAACCGATAACAACACTGAAGATTTAGTCCACAAGAAATAAAACCCCAATGAACTGACAAAGAAGAAGTAATAGTAGCAAGTACTTGAAAAGGTGCCCAGCCTTGTGTTCTGACAGCATTCACTTGACTAATTTTTAGAGGGCACCTACCATGTGCCAGGCGCTATGCTAGGCACTGGGGATACTACAAGTGGGGAGCAAAACAGACAAGGTCCCTGATACCATGGACCTCACACTTTGGTGGGGAAGACACAAAGAAAACAAGTAAATGAGATAATTTTAAGTAATGAGCTATGATGAAAATAAAATGGCGGGGCGCCTGGGTGGTCTAAGTTGGTTAAGAATCCAACTCTTGATTTTTGGCTCAGGTCACGATCTCACGGTTAGTGGGATCAAGTTCCGCGTCAGGCTCTGCACTGATAGAGTGGAGCCTGCTTCTCCAATTACAGGATACAAAATTCTCTCTCTCCATCTCCCTTCTGTAGCCTCCCCTGCTCGCCTGCACACCAGGGCACACCTGTTCTCTCTCTCTCAAAAAAAAAAAAATAAATAAACAAACACTACAAAAGTAAAGAAAAGAAAATGGTGACCTGATAGAGAGGGATGGTGGTAGGATTCTTTATATAGGGTGAGCTACCTTCTATAGGGAATGCTTCCTCAAAGACATAGCAGGTTAGCCAAGCCCTGAATGGCAGGAAAGAGCATCCACTTGCAAAGATCTGGGGAAAAGTGTCACGGGCAGATGGAAGAGTCAAAGTGAAGCTCCTAAAGTGACAGCAATCCTGACATGTTTGAAGAAGAGAAAAGATAAGTTGCCGTGGTCGAGCAAGATGAAGAGTAGAGGGCAAGAGCTCGGGCAGGTTATGTAGGACCTTGTGGGCATGTGAGGAGTTTGGCATTTTGTTTGCATGGCAATGGAAACAAGCAATGGAAATCTCAACTGGTTAGTGTTAAGCAGGTAATGGAGTTTGTGATGTAATGAAGTGAAGGTGAAGACCCACATGTCACTATACCCCCAAAGCGGCCAGGGCTCACATGCAAGGTGGGCAATCAAAGCGCTAGACCTGAGGTTTGGAGACTGGGGTTGGAGTCCTTGTTCTGTCCCTGAGCTTCGACCAGTCATGACGAGTTAAGAGGCAGGGCTTCAATAGTGTCTTTACCAACCATTTCCTAACTGCCTACTGTGTGTTCAGGTCCAAATGTTGAGACCTAATCCCAGACCTCAAAGGGTTCACAGTCTAGTAGGATAAAATCACAACAGAATTAGCACATTTATGCATAAATTTGGATATTCCTGGATAATAGGCTGTAGTCCCAGGTGATTCTTGTAGGAGTTAAATGAGATATATGCTTTGAAAACTGTGACTAATTTATGAAAGGTACCTTTGCTTACAGAAATCAGCACTCTTTCCATTCAAAGTGACAGAAATCCAGCTCAAGCTAATTAAGTTTGAAAGAAATTCATTCTCTTAGGTCACTAAAAATCTCACTTCAGGGGTAGCTGGACCCAGGAACTCAACGAATATCATCAGAACTAAACTCACTCTCTCCATTCTGCCTTCCTGCACAATAGCTTTATTCCATGGAAGGTTTTCCACCTTGCAGTGACAAGATGGCTTCCATCAACTCCAGGAGTACATCCTATCTTCCTTACAACCCTATCAGTAAGTTATTTTTCTCTCCAGTACACAAACAAAATTGTGAACCCAGTTCTTACTGGGTCAACTGCCCAGTCTTGAACCCACAGCTGTGCTCAAAACAACTCTGAAGAAAAATAACAAAGTTGGATGACCAACATTACATTATTCCAAAAGTTAGAATACACTGTGGGACTACAGTACATTTGTTGGCTTATGACTGAGTCAACAGCTCATCCATGGAATAGGAGGAAATGAGCTCCACCCAAAATGTAGATGAGAAATGGTTCCCCCAAAAGAAAAGTCAGGGTGCTGGTGTTGCCCAAAAATGAGGCAATTTTAGGCAGGTAAAATTTACAGATGATAATTCAGTACTGTAATTAAACTGAGGTGACAAGCTTAACTAATCTCTGAATTTCCTTCTATAAAGTGCCAAAATTCTATAAATTCATTCACTCCTCTAGCATTACACATCAAGCACATACTATGCGGCAGACCCTACTACAGGCACAGAAGACAAAACAATGAACAAAGGAGATGAAATTTAAGAATGTATATCATACATGGTACATACATGTTGAAACAAAATGATTATTTTGGTTTACAAAGAATTGGTACTTATATGACTTAAGATCCTGTATCTCTAAAGGAGCTATGAAGGACAGAAGCAAGAATTTTCAGTACCACATTATATGAAAATTTCTATAATTATATATATGTACGTAACAGTCATAAGTAAAAAAACAAAAACAAAAAACAAAACAAAACAAAATACATGTTTTAAAGAAACATACCAGAATCTGATACTGGCCACCTCTAAGCTGATTAGAGAACAAAAATGTTCACAAGGAACAACTTTTAAAAACATGTTTGTGCAATGTCTTTGTTGGCTATTATCAAAGAATTGTTTGACTGATGACCTTCTTTGACTTTGAATACGTGTTCTAAAATTCTTTAAGTAACGCCGCTGAAGAATGAGGCACTTTCTCCATTCCTTGTTACTACTCAATAAACGAAGTCAAATACCACATGCTGCTCTTAGACAACTTCCAACTCGTGGGCTTTGACAAGTCAATATTTTGTTAAAAATGTTAAGAATATCCGAATATTTCAAAGAGCTCCTTTGGATTAGACGTAAGACAACAAACTAAACTAGTACTGTACCAATAGCTATAGTCTATCCCTACCATTCACATCTTTCAGTCCATTTCAGAGAACTGCCAAGTAAATATGTATCTGTGATCAGTTATTGCGTCCTAAATATTCAATAATATTTTTAAGACAATATTAATCTGATAAGTTTCATTGTTGTATGACTTTAAGAAAACCCATACATTTTCCTGGTCCTCAGTTTCATTACTTGTAAAATGCAAAGAATGGACTGAGCATAATCTCTATGAAGTGATATATGGATATATACACATATACCTACATATTCTCTCTCTCTCTCTCTCTCTCTCTCTCTCTCTCTCACACACACACACACACACACACACACACACACACACACACAGTCAATATCTGCATCCCTAGCACCAAGCCCCAGTATTTATTCAATAAAGACTCATTGAGTAAAGCAAACCATTTAAGGAATAATCAATTATTCTCAAAACTCCAAATCCATTTTCTCATTCTCAACTTATTGGAGGCAAAGAGAAAGAGACAGACCGAGAATAAGGACAGTGGAACACATTTTTCATAAAATCAACACTTCATTTGATTTAGGAAATGTATTTTATTTTGAGAAGTATTTCTTACCTACATGTTTGGTGTTAAAATGTCCCTATCATTTATGAAATGATGGTGATAGTATTTTATAGTTACTTTTTACGAAATTTCCTTTCTTGGCAAAAGTGGAAGTTAGTATACTACGTTGATCCCCCGGTTCTCCAATTTCTTTAAAATTTTTAATCTTTGAAACCAATAGTGTGGTGAACCAAAGGCAAGAATAATTCTTGAAGTTCTCTCAAGTTCCAGCATTCTAGGAGATAAACTTTTCTTGCTGAATGGTTTGAACCATATAACTGCATCAGGGAGTGATTCAGCACCATGGACAGATCTCCAACTATGGGGCCCATCTTGGGGGACAAAGGGCTGGATTGAAATGAGTAGAAGAGGGGCGCCTGGGTGGCTCAGTCGGTTGAGTGTCCGACTTTGGCTCAGGTCATGATCTCACGGTTCGTGAGTTTGAGCCCCGCATCGGGCTCTGTGCTGACAGCTCAGAGCCTGGAGCCTGCTTCAGATTCTGTGTCTCCCTCTCTCTGCGCCCCATCCCCACTCATGCTCTGTCTCTCTCTGTCTTAAAAATAAATAAAACATTTAAAAAAATTTAAATGAGTAGAAGACAGTGCAGGCTCTGCTTTGAGCATAGCAGTCTTCATGTGACCACACAACTCAAGGCCTAATACCTAAATTAATAAATTTAAGTCTCCATGGAATAAAATATTCAGATTATGATTACACTTAGTTTCATTAACTGCATTCTCAGAATAATATGATGGGGTTTCCCTTTCAACTTGTAATTAACTTTGTTGAGAATTCTTACTGGGGTTTTCATGCAGCTTCCTAAAACCTTATTATAAGTTATTTTAATATATTTATTATGGGATTAAACTATGTTGCTCAATTTTATATTGGCTGTTATTTTTAAAAGAAGAAAAAATTCAACACTAATCTTGAAGAACAGTGAGCTGATTGAACTGAAAACAGTACTTTGAAAAGGATCTGTACTCAACTCCTGACAGCTAATCCTGAAATTTTGGTCCTTCCACGTCAGGTGTGGCATTTTCATTTTCCTACCAAAAGCAGTGTGACCCCAACCAAACAAAATCCCCTTCTCCCATTAGACAATCTGTATAAAACTAATCAAACCTGCAAGAAAGACCTATATTCTAAGACTGATAGATCTCCCCTCAATCGAAGGTGAGGAAAATCAGTATATGAAATTTTTCTGCTTTCTTTCACTATGATTCTTGGGAAGTTGTTAGGGCATATTTCTCTTAGAACAAAATATCAATTTCTCAAGAAAATGTGCTAATCTCTTCATTCTCCTTTGGCCCCAAGTGTTTCGAGGAGGTCTCCTGCCTGCACCCACGGCATCCTGCCCTTACGCCTACCATGCTTCTCTGCAATTACCTGTTTACTCCAGTGTCTCATAAACTCTAAGAGGACAGTTCCAATTTTTTGTCTCATTCATCTGTATACCTCCCATTCCTAGCACATTGTCTGGCAGGATTTTATAAGTATCAGTTAAATATTGATTGAGTCGATGGAAATATTAATGACAAGAAATCAGACAAACTGGCTAAAATCTGAGTCCTCCAAAACAGAAATGGTGACTTTCTCTCCATGGGTCCATTTTCAAAGATTAGTGTAGTCTAAAACAGTGATTATTAGCAGAAACCAAAACATAAGGAGAAGAAAGAGAAGAGACATAATTTGGAGCATCACCCAGTGTAGGTCCTTGGAAAAGGCCCAAGAAAAGTCATGAATAGAGTACAAAGTATAAAGCCAGACAAGAGTTGAGTTCATATTTGAACCCACATATAGGATGTGAATGCCTTACCAAATATTTCTGTGGCCTTGGGCAGGCTACTTAAACTCTCTGAGATACGGTTTTCTCATCTATAATATGTGGGTGCAAGATCTTTTCCAATTATTTCATGGGGTTATTGTGAGAAGTAAAATGCATGCACGTGACAGGTGCACAACAAACATTATTCTGTTTTATTACTCCTTTTATATCCACACTAAGTGTCAAAAACATAGTAGGCATGTTGCATCATTTAATCCTGATATATAAATAGAAACGCTCTCCCAAAAATACCTGTGTCCAAGAATAGGCTTCCCCTAGTATGGCAGGAACAGAGCTTGGCATCTTTTAACCAGACACTGTGATGGGCACTTAGGCTTTCTTTACAAATAGTCCTACAGCTGGTTTGAAGCACTTTGGAAAAGCAATGCAAATCTAATTAAGCAATGCCATGCGGCCAGAGTTAGTAGCAATTTTTGAAAACAGCCCAGGAGATGGCTTACAGAAAGTGGTAGGGTTTGGGGGGTTTTTTGTGTGTGTTTTTTTTTTATTCTTTTAAGGGCTCCGTTTCTGTGTTGCCCACACACACAGATACACACGCCCTCATGAACGCATAATCCCATTTTCTGGGTGAAAATACAAGCCATGTTTGAAACCATACAGATTTCTACAGGCCTGGTCTGCCACTGTAAATAAAATATTAAAACCAATATTCCTAACAGAACAAAAGCTCATGTGTTTCAACGGGAATAGAAGAAAAACATAAGACAGGAACAAATGGCTAAGAATAGGACAGCTGTTCCATCAGAACTATTTCCTTGGGAAGAAATTGACAGATTCTTTGGTTCTCATTGGCATCAAAAACATTAGTAGTAACAAACACACACACACACACACACACACACACACACACGTGCAGACTGTGGAGGGCAAACATTTTCACTTTGAAACAGCAACTGCACGATGAATTCATGCTGGTGTGTATCACCACCCCCTCGTTAATGGACCACATTAGCACGAAGGTTCACTCGTCCCACAAGTAAGAGTAACGGCCAACATTTAGGTTACCAACCACTATGCTAAGTTCACTATCTGAATGAATGCATTTAATCCTCCCAAACAATCTTGTATTTTGCTCCTTTTATAGAATGGGAAACCGAGGTTCCGAAAATGAAATTAATTTTCCCAAGATTACATAATCAACAGGCAACAGAGCAGATACCCAGTTACGTCTACCTCCCAAGCCCACATACCCCACTGCCTCACTGCACTATCTCAAAGACATATTGGACATGTTTAGTGGGCATCGACCACACGTGAGAGACCCTTCCATAACACTGAATACTTCAAGAGAAAACCGGAACTCTTGATCTGAAATCACAGAAAATTGATTCAAGTCATTGCACGGAACCTACAAATGTGTTTAGTTAATCCACTACAGACCCAACCCCTACCTCTTAGTAACTTTACCACGTACGGACCCATGTGCCAAAACCCTAACAGTCAGAGATCTTCAGACGGAAGAGTCTTAGTCTGCCTGATTGGGGAAAAGAATGCTCACATTTCAGAAACAAGAGCGTTGGTAGCCATGGCTTCGTTGAAAAGAGTGAGAGCCTCACAAGAGTCGGAATTAGCCAAGTTCCCTCAAAACTCAAAATCCCAAGGGTCCTACTAACAGGTTCCACTGAGGAGAGATTCATTCTTCCATGCATGTGTTGTTTCATCCAACAAACACCTGTTGAACACTGTGTCATTTCACTGAAGATACGGGGGTGACTAAAACAAATACAACCCCTGCCCCACCCCAACAAAGCTTAAAACAGCAATCTCCACCCCACTTCTCAAGGATGGCCTTCTTGGAGAACCAGCTCCACCACGGCCATGAGAGGAGCTAAAACACTCTCCACCCCACCCAACTGACTGCACCCGGGTCAGACAGCTGATCCAGGGGAAGCCAGCCCACGGGCTGGTCAGAAGCTAATCACATTTTCTCTCTCTGCATAATAGGAACTAAAAGACACAGCAGTGAACTGCCTTAAAGACAAAAGTGATGCTTTACTCACTCCACCTGCTCAAGTCCTGAAGGTAGCCCTGATTCCTATCCTTCCTGAGCCTGCATAGTCCCCAGAAGATATCCATGTGTATCCAACAAAGTTCAGGCTATATAGTCAGACAGACCTGGGGACGAATCCTGGTTCCTGTATCTATTAACTATGACACCGTGGACAAGATCTTTCGTGGTTAATTTTATTATGGATATCTTCAAATACAAAGATAGAATGGACTCCCATGTATTTGGCCACCAAATAATAACAATAATAGTAATATTTATTAATAGTAATATGCAATATTTCCCCCCTTCTGTTCTACTGTTCCACTGAAACAGGAATAATGATACCCTGTCCATCGACTTTTTCATTCACTAGACAAAACTGGATGGGGCTGCTTCTGTCAGCCAGCCCGGTTCCCACGGTATGGGGGTCGCTGTCACAATACAAAGCATGTGCTCTCATGCAGTTTACATGGTAGTGGAAGAGGCATAAATAAGGAAGAAGACAACTTCAGAAAGAACACAAGTTATTAAGAAAATAATGGGGGAATGAGGAACAGTAGGGAGCTTGTGGGCCAAAGGGAGACAAGGAAGTCTTCTCCAGTGAGGTAGCTTTAGGCGTATGATATAAAAGGGTAGAGGCCTGGGAGCAGGGTTCTGCAGGCAGGGAGCACAGCAAGTGCAAAGATCCTGGGGCAGGGATGAGCAAGGCTGTTCACGGGTTGTTTTCAGTACAAAATGAGCTAATGCGTCCAGAGCTTTAACATAATGCCTGGCACATAGTAAGTGCTCAGTAAATGTTCGTTCCTGTTCCTCCTAAGGAAGGACTCATCACAAGACCTACACTGGAGTGTGTTTTCGAGACAGCTCTCTTTCCTGCAGGGCCAATGGATCTGAGGGTTCACTTCCCAAATCCTTCAACCACTTCAACCCCTAGGGGGGAAGACTTCCCCCTTCTGCAAACACCTGTACCCAAAGGAGAGGTCACATAGTAGAGTGGTTGAAACACAGACCTTGGGGTCTCACTGGCCCGGTTTAAATCCCAGCTCTACCATTTAGCAGCTGTATGAACTTTGGATAAGTCATTTAACCTCTCTGAGCCCCAGTTTCCCCACCTTTATGATGGTGGAAATAACAGTACCAACCTAATAAGGTTTTGAACATTCAGTCTGGAGGTGCGGGGTAGAATGCTGCCTATATAAGTTACTGTTAATATTTCACTATCTTACATATATTTTTACTCTTATACACCTGCCCCGATTATGAAATTCCCCCGTTTTTTAAAAGATATTTGGGAATATCCCTGCCAGTGTCTCCAAAAGTCAAGTATAGGACATTTGGGTGTCTTGGTAAATATGGGAAATGAATGGAAACCCATTTGGCCCTAGATATGAGCTGCACAACATCTTCAGAAGCTAAATCATGGATCTGCTTTTCATCTGGTTCCCTGTAAACCCACTGGGAAATGGTCCTGGAGGTCGGTGGGGGGGGGGGGGAGGTGAGGAGGGTGGTCAGGGGGGAGCTGAGGCTGGAATTTCTGGTCTTTCTGATGGATTCTGTGTCCAGAAACATCAAGCCAGCATTTCTCCTCAGTCTGGGGTGAGATCTCACCTTCTAAGTAAATATTGTACTATCAACCCAATTCAAAAGAGGCGTGACGTGTTTGCGTAAAACACACAGAGGGTACTCTGTCCCACGAGCCTCTGTGAGAGCACAGTGAAGACATAAACTGGTTCTATTCCCACACTGACCAGGGGAATAATTTTATGTGGATGCTTTTATAGACCCTGGGAGATACTTTTTCTACTGTGGCAATAAAGGCTTTGTAATTGCCGCTGACTTATTTAGTGCCGTTTTCAGTCTTTACCACATCATTAAACAATACTGCACAACCAAAATACTACTATCAGCCTGACTGTACAAAATACAATGTAGCATCCTGTTGTGGATCCTGGAACAGAAAAGGGACCTAAGGAAAGGAACTACTGAAACCCAAACACTATCCACGGTTTAGCTAAAAATAATGTACCAATGTTAATGTCTTAGTTTTGACAGGTGTACCACAGTAACGAATGATGTTAACATCAGGGGGAAGTGGGTGAGGAGTATATAGAACTCTGGGTGTTATCTCTGCTACTTCTCTGTAAATATAAAATTATTTCCAGATTAAAATTACATATAGTTTTTAGAAAGTGTGCTGTTAACACAAATGAGCTGAGAAACATTAACCTGGTCTCGCTCCTTGCACCCACAGCCTTCACTCACATCTCCCATCCTTTTTTTTTTTTTTTAATGTTTACTTTTGAGAGGTGGAGACAGAGCATGAGCAGGGGAGAGGCGGAGAGAGACAGAGACACAAAATCCGAAGCAGGCTCCAGGCTCTGAGCTGTCAGCACAGAGCCCGACATGGGGCTTGAACTCACAAACCCTGAGATCACAACCTGAGCCGAAGTAGGAGGCTTAACCGACTGAGCCACCCAGGTGCCCCCTCACATCTCCCATCCTTAAGACACAAGGGAGCCTATATTTACTCCGCACTCCCGAAAAGCATGGGGAGTGTCCCTGGCAGGCTGGGAAGCTGGGGTGGGGGAGATAGAAGCACGTTCATAGCACTTGAGGACAAAATGTGCCTTCAAAAGCAAACTATAATTATACAGAAGCCGAGGAGCATTTGCGAAAAATCACTATCTCATCTGAATCTACATCCTGTTCATCAAAGAGGTCGAGGCCCTTTTGATTATCAGACTAAATATTTTTAGGCAATATCACTGAATGCCTGGAAAGAACATGAACAGCATCAGCTGAAGAAAAATTCATCTTCAGATAAAAAAGCAAGTCTTGCATATCACAGGAAAGATCAACCCTAGGAAATGTATAAAGGGAAGTTGACAACATTTCCCCACATTGAAGATTTCCCCCCCACCACCCGGATTTGCCTTTACCCTGGTCCTCCAGTCCCTTCCTTCTAAATATCTGGATTTCTGCAGACTTTTGATTCTCTTAGCTTGACCAAGGCATAATGGAAAGATCAGAAAGGGGTCTAGCATTAGTATCAAGATGAGGAAAGAGGGTTGCCTGGGTGGCTCAGTCAGTTAAGGGTCCGACTTCAGTTCAGGTCATGATCTCATGGTTCGTCGGTTCAAGCCCCATGTCAGGCTCTGTGCTGACAGCTCAGAGCCTGGAGCCTGCTTTGGATTCTGTGTCTCCCTCTCTCTCTGCCTCTCCCCTGTTTATGGTCTGTGTGTCTCTCTCTCAAAAATACATAAACATTAAAAAAAAAGATGAGGAAAGAGAAATAGATTGGAGATGAGTATTCTCTGAAAGCTATGTTGAGCGGGTCACTGAATAGAGATGAAAATGACACTCAAGTTTGGGTTATCGAATTCCCAGTCAAGTCTGGTAACTTGCATGTTTAGTGAAGAATACCGCAACAATGGCATGATGTGCCCCCTCTTGGTATATCATAAATGGATGCACCTTTCTTTCCATTTTTGGTAATGGTAACTCTTCACTGCTCACAATGTCCAGAGAAGGGTTCAATTCAATAGGTGCATTCTAATTCTGGCACCAAGAGCTGGTCTAACTTCTCAGTTGGAATGAATTCCTTCTCTCCTAGTTCTCTATGGGTCAAAATGGGCTCTGGTGACTGCCTGGCCTCTTGAAGCCCCAATAATTGATAAATATCAGTCATTTAGGCCTAGCCTGTCAATGAACTTCCAAAATCATTCCCTCTTCTGAACATGTAAATTTTCCCTGTGTCTACAATATGTAAATAGCTCTTGTGAATCAATAAAAAGACAAAATCATTACAAGGAAGGCTATCTTTACTACCAACTACTAAATTAACTGTGAAAATTAAACTGATTAAGGGGCCCCTGGGTGGCTTAATCGGTTAATCAGTTAAGCTTAATCGGTTAAGCTTCTGACTATTGGTTTCAGCTCAGGTCATGATCTCACTCACAGTTTGTGAGTTCAAGCCCCATATCAGACCCTGTACTGACAGTCAGGAGCCTGCTACGGATTCTCTAACTCTCTCTCTGCCCCTCCCATGCTCGCTCTATCTCTCTCTCAAAAATAGATACATTTTAAACAAAATTTTAAACAAAATTAAACTGATTAATGTAAATTGGAGGAACACCTATATGCTTCTTATCTTTCCAGACCTTCCCAAAAATTCTAGGAAATAAGGACTGGATCATCCCAGCAGCAGGATAGGAAATTAACATCTCGTACGAATGCAGTAAGTGTTTGTGTAGACCTGGAATTCTCTTCTGTAGTCTACCAGGAATGCTCTGGCGTACATCCACCCAAGAGAACATTACAGGACATTTTTTAATTGGTATAAATATCTCTGATTACTGAGGCTCAGACATAGGCCAAACGCAAGAATCATAAATAAACCAAGTTAGTCTGTCACAAGAGACTTCTGAATTCCTCAGTGCCTGGACACCCATCTCTGAGCAGTAATTTGTCTCCAGTACAACTTTTAACAGAAGTCCCTTATTTCAACAAGATTCATTAACGCTCCATGCCCTTTGGCCTAATGCAATGATGAAACGTGGGTGACTTCAGTGCGTTTGTTATTCTGTTTGAGCGTTGATTCAAAAATCACCACAAAACTTACAACTTCACACGAGAAACTTGTTAACTCCCCTTGGAGAGCCACGGACTCCACACCATTTCACCTTTGTCTACTCCGTGACCACATTCTCTCACGTGTGACGTCTGGGACCCACATACAACTAGGTTCTGCTTCTTTCCCAGTGACACCTGAAAGGGAATGTGCTCATTTCCATCAGAGACAGAATGGAACTCAGCAACTGCCATTTCCGAGTTGGTGCAATTTACCGTGTCTTTCAGGGCTGTGAGGTTTGGTCATAAAACTTCCAACTGCTGATGTATTTCGCTCTAAAATGTGGCCATTCCTCACGCCGTTCTATGACCCAATTCATAAATAAATAATGCCAAATGATTGAATACAGCGAAACCTAAGACATTCTATTTGGTAGCCCTTTTCCGAACCATGTAAACGTTGACTTGATAACTATGTGGCAACATTTTCAAGCCTATGAAAAATTATCACAATGCAGAATCAGAGAAACTACATCACCTGTGTCACATACCTCAGATTTATTCCTCTACCCATCAAGCATAAAAATTTGTAGGCAAACAGTCCAAAATGGTGATTCAGCAAATAAGCTACTAATGCAACTTTTGTAACGGGGCTTCAGCAAAGGTGACCCAGACTATAAAATGTGCCGTGTTTTTAAGAACCTCCAGCCACCACTAAATACATCCTTTAAACTGTCTGGCTTGTGTTATTTTAAATGAAGCCCTCCACATTACTTTCATGTGGGGGGTAACTTGAAAACATAATAGCAAGGAATAAGCACCCCAAAGCAACATAACCACAAGTCAAGACCCCACACACACAAATGCACATGTATGTGCATGTGTACATACTCAGAGTAGTTTGCAATTATTTTTATGAAACTCTCTTTTTTATGAAAAAGAGATCAAATTCTTCTGAACTACTGTCTGTTCACTGAAAACAGCATGAAGCCTAAAGGTCACAACTGGTCCACCTCAGGAAGCAAATAAGCCAATGGACCACTGGTTAAACGATTTTCCGATCAAGATGAACGAATAAAATGGGTTAATGCCAAACAGATTACGTAAAATGAAACAACCAAGTAACCCATTGGTTAACTAAGTCCCCATGATGAACCAACCAAGAGGGCCATTAGTTAACGGAAGAACCAACCATCAGAAGCCAACCGAATGGATCAATCTGTAACAGAAACACCAACCAAATGAAATCAGATGATGCCGAACACAGCTAGCTAGCTTCATCTGGAGAGATGGAAGAAAACTTGCAACTAGGCAACAAACAGAAAAGCTCTTAATGAATCCAAACACATCCCATGCAATCTGGACACGTGGCCACTGCCTGGGTCACCACGTGGGGCTGGAAACGGACCACACAGCTATACTTACGAAGATTATTTATGGGAGTTCTGGTATCCATGTTTTCGTAATGCTGGACATGAACCACAATGTTGAGGTCCCTCTCCATGGGGTCGGTGTTGCAGTGGCCCTGTGGCCTCATGACATCTGCAAGGGCCCTGAAAGGAGAAAGAAGTGAAATCTGTTCATTCCAAACGCAATGACTGGCACCTGTTGTGTTCTGAGCACTGTGCTTAGGAGGACGAGGCCCCTTACTCCACGGAGTTGCCATGCTCGTTAGAGGTGGGAGGGAGAAAAAGACATCAGGAAGTTAAGAAGATCACTGCAATTACAGATTACATAAGGACTTCATGCAAAACAGGACACGCGTTCCCCACAAGAGATGTGTAATTAGCAATATCACCTACCTTGCAGAGAGCTGTGGAGAGGATTGAATGACGAATATATGTAATGCGTCTGCACCCCATAAATTTAGCCCCCCTCATAGCTGACACCTGATACCACACCCCACGTACATCAGTGG
The DNA here is from genome assembly GCF_022079265.1 of Lynx rufus. Classification (NCBI taxonomy): domain Eukaryota; kingdom Metazoa; phylum Chordata; class Mammalia; order Carnivora; family Felidae; genus Lynx; species Lynx rufus. The sequence goes on from NW_025814838.1 coordinate 14,351,032, forward strand.
TCCACTATTAGCCACAAATAACATTTATAGGGTGCTTACCACAAGTGGGGCACCGTGTGAATCACGTTAAGCCTTAACTAAGGGGCTTACAAACACCTTATGAGGTTTATTACTCCTTCTTTGCAGATGAGCGGACAAAGGCTCAGAGAAGTGAATTAACCTGCTGAAAGTCACACAGCCCGTTGCATGGGTCTTTGAACAAGAGTCCGTTTTCACAGCTCTGTACGCTGAGTGCATTGGGTTTCCTGTAGTTAGGGAGGATTTGGCACGATCCATCCATACCCCCCAAGGTGGGTGCCCCTCTTAATCAGTAGCTGGGACATAGGGCAAGCTTACAACCTGAGTCACCAACTGTGTTTTATCGTCACGTTTCGCCTCCTTGACACTCATCCAAGGGTCAGTATTCTTTCGGCTGTCTTTGACAAATAAGAAAACCAGTTGAGAGGTGTTGAGTGACTATGTGAGTTTCTCCCAGCTGCCGTAACAAAGTGCCCCACACTAAGTGGCCCCAAACCACACAAACGTACTGTCTCACAGTTCTGGAGGCCAGAAGTCCAAAATCAGGACATTAGGAGACTCCTCCCTTGCCTCCTCCTGGCTTCCGGTGGATTTCTGGTGGAAATCTCTGGCATCTGCTAGCTCGCAGCTGCCTCACCCCAGGCTCTTCCTCCCTCTTTGCCCCGTGTGTCTCACGAGGCTCTGTCTTCCCGTGAAGACCTGCTTTTAAGGACACCAGTCATACTGGGTTGGGGCGCACCCTCCTCCAGGATAAGCTCATCTCAAGTCCTTACATGTGCAAAATCCCATTCCTCAATAACGTCACATTCTGAGGACCACAAGACCAGGACTCTAAAAAAGCTTTTGTTATGGGGCGGGGGTACACCGTTCACCCAGAACGCTGACCTTCACAATTAGATGTAACCTTAGTAAAGCCGCTCAGCGTTTGCACAGAGAGCAGAACAGAGGTAAGTGCCAAGCGGATACCACATCTAAGGTCAGACCTCACCACCCCACGTCTGCCTCTCGGCCTACGCTCCACCAGGTCATTCCTGAGACAGGATTATCCTTGAACGATATGTACTATTGTGGGTATAACTGCACAGGTATGCATCTCTGACACGAGCCGTGTTTTGACCACAAACCTCATTCTGCTTCTTCCTCTTTGCGCGACAGGAGAGCTAGCCAAGGTGCTAAGTGTGAATCTCCTTTCCCCAGTGGTTTCATGGAGAAGCAGACGAGTATCAGCCCTGCTTAGCCATTTCCCTAATATTTCCCTAATTATGGGCACCGAGACGCTCAGCACCTCCCTGCCTCTGAACACAACATAGCCATAGGCACCCTCATTCATGCCTCCTCTTGGACCAGGGAGAGCTTCTCAGGGTACACACCCACAAGTCATACTGCCATGGTTCAGGATACATCCAGATGCTCCTAACCAACCAGAACCCTCTGAGTCCACATCGAGGGAGACAGAGACGGAAGGAGAGCTGTTTGCGAGAGGTCAGCCTGCCGGCTGAAATTTAGCCCCCCCACCACCCCATATAGCATCGATTCTCAAACAATGTCTGCCAACGAGTGGCACCAGCATCACCTGGGAGCACGTTAAAAGGCAAATTTTCAGGTCCACCCAGACCTACTGACTCAGAAACTCCAGGGGCAGCCACCTGAGGTTTCAGGTGCACATCCAAGTCTGAGCCTGTGTTAGGCTCACGGAGGCCCCAAGCTCGGGGAATGAGTGGTTGCTCAGGGGGCAAGGAGACAATGCCCCAAAAACCACAGCGGGTGAGAAGTGTCAGATGTGAACTACAGGGGACACAGCAAGAGTCCCTCGCGCATTAGAGGAAAAGACTGAGCGTGCCAAGACGCAAGACAATAACGACAGCTCCCAATCATTCACTCATTCACTCAACAAATATCCATTGCCTACTATGTGCCAGGCACTAGTCAGAGCTCTGGGAACACAGCCAGTGTGCAAGATGCACAAGATCACTGTCTTACCAAAGCTTGTATTCTAGGGGACAGGATAAAAAAATATATGCGCGTTAAATAAATTTTTAAAAAGTATAACACGTGGGGCGCCTGGGTGGCTCAGTCGGTTAGGCGTCTGACTTCGGCTCAGGTCATGATCTCGCGGTCCGTGGGTTCAAGCCCTGCGTCGGGCTCTGTGCTGACAGCTCAGAGCCTGGAGCCTGCTTTGGATTCTGTGTCTCCCTCTCTCTCTCTGCCCCTCCCCCGTTCATGCTCTGTCTCTCTATGTCTCAAAAATAAACATTAAAAAAAATTAAAAATTAAAATAAATAAATAAATAAAAAGTATAACACAATCAAGCAACACTGGCACATGGCAGCCTTATTCTCAACAGCCCCAAAGTGGAAACAACCCAAATCAACTGATGAATGGACACGCAGAAGGTGTTATATGCAGTGGAGTATGATTCAGCCACAAAAAGGAAGGAAACATCGACACCTGCTACAACATGGATGGAACCTGGAAACTTGAAGCTCCTTGCAAAGGACCCAAAAAGCCACGGGGTACGTGATTCTATTTCCATTAAGTGTTCAGAAAGGGTTAATCCATAGAGATAAAAAGGAGACCAGTGGTGGCCAGGGGCTGGAGATAAGGAGGACTGAGGAGTGGCTCTGGAATGTATATGGACTTTCAACCATGAAAATGTTCTGGGATCAGACAGGAGTGATAGTTGCTTCAATTTATGAATATGTCAAAAACCACTGAATTGTACACTTTTCTAAAATTCTACATAAAGTGACAGAGAGAGAGAGAGAGAGAGAGAGAGGGAGAGATAAGGTGGCCAGGAAAAGCTTTCCTGAGGAGTTGACATTTGAGGTGAGCCCTGAACTGTAAGAAGGAGTTGGTCGTGTAAAGGTGATGGAAAGAAACTTCCTGGCAGCTGGAGCAGCAAATGCAAAGGCCCTGGGGCAGTAAAGAGTTCATATACTTGAAGTACAATCCAAAAGGCCAATGAAGCTGGAGGATAGGCAATAAGGAAGGGAGCTTTCAAGGTGAGGATTATCCTACCCATTTTATGGAGCAAAAAAAAACTGTTCAAGTTCACCCGGCGCATCACTGCAGGGACTGAGATACAAACCCGAGTGTCTCTGAAATTAGAGTTCAGCCTCCTTCCTCACTCTGGGCTGTAAGCAGAGTTTGAAACTCAAGGAGGCTGCAGGAAACGGAAGGTTTGAGGTAAAGCGGGTGCTCCAAACCTGATATGCCTTTTTCACTTCTAAACAGGATCTTCATCATGAACTTCCGGGGGTCCCTGGACCCCTCGGGAATTGAATGGAAATTTTGTTTGTGCATTTTTCTCAAGCAAGGAGCCATAGCTTTCACCAGTTCCTCTAAGGAGTCCCCCCCAGAATTCCATGTTATTCAGGCTTTCAAGAGGTTAGCAGGGTAAGTTATCAGGACAGCTACCACGAACTCGGTCAGCGCAGCTATCTGCACATTCCCTGGGCCTCTCTGGGGTGCTGAAATTCCTGAAAACCCAGCCCAAAAGCCAGGGATGCTTTTCCCCAAGACAGCCCTTCCCAGGGCATGCAATGGAGATGAGAGTTCTTAAGAGGCCTCCATATCCTGGAAAAGCAGCCTTCAAAGTAGAGTCCACTCACTCTACGCACCACAAAAAAATGATTCGGCATAAGGACAGGAAATCCAAGAACTCCTGTGTATGGTCTTTAGTCGTTCAAGTGAGGAATCAATGCAATACGGGTATGGATGCTGGCACCCTCACTTGAGATGCCCACGTCAGCCAGCGAGAATCAGGAAGCTCAGACCAAGAACGGTGACTGGGGTGCATTGCCCATATTACAGCTATGTGCCCCCCTAAAGGGGATAGGCAGATACATTATCTAGGTTTAGCAAGGCTAACCATCACTGAGCAGGCGCATGGCTTAACCACCACCACCGCCCCTCCAACCGTAACAAAACCACAGGCTGAAGAAAATTCTGATAGAGGAAGCACAAGAAAACAATCGCGTTGTGGGTGATGGGCATTGAGGAGGGCACCTGTTGGGATGAGCACTGGGTATTGTATGGAAACCAGTAAATTTTATATATACACATAAAAAGAAAACAATTGCATTGCCTCTCCACTTTTCTTCAACAGCTAGCTCGTTACAAGGTTAAAAACAACAATGTTCTATTCAGATCAAAGCCAAGTCAGCCAAAAACAGTCAAAATTCTCATGAAAAATATTCAAAATGTGGACTGTTTATTAATGGTAAGTTTCATCCTCAACAAACATCATGATTTGACATTAGCTAATGATTGCATGACGTCATCATGCTTACCAACAGACTTTAATATTTACTGCACCTTCAGCTCAGCTTAAAATTTGTTTTTATGTATGCTTTACAATGTACCTAACAACTGTTCACTGGTCCATGCACATACTTATTAGTACAACAAATGTGTATCGATTAGGGTACAGACCAAAAAACATGTTAAAATACGTGTCCAAAAAGCTTCATAAATAAGACAATGGACATCACCAACTATGTGCTATAAACCAAATTCCCAAGGATTTGCCATCTATTTGCGGCACATAGTTTGGGTGCTTCTCAAACCGTGTGCATTCGTGCTACCTCGGGGTCTTGTTAAAAATGTAGATTCTATTTCAGTAAGTCTGAGGCAGGGCATGAGATTCTTCCACTCAAGCTCCCAGGTCACAAAAATGAGATGGCTCCACAGGACATACTCTGAGTACTAAGTCCCTAAAAGAACTATAATGGTAGCTTTTAAGTGTCCACTTGACTATGGCACAGGGTGCCCAAATATTTGGTCAAATATCATCATGGATGCATCGGAGAATGTGCATTTGGATGAGATGAACAGTGACATTCAACAGACTGAGTACATTGCCCTCTAGCATTCGGGTGGGCCTCATCTAATCAGTTGAAGGCATGCAGAGACAAAAGTCCCACCCTCTCTTGAGTAAAAGGGAATTTTCCTGCCTGACAGCCTTCAAACTGGGATGTCAGCTCTGCAGATTTCAGACTTCCTAATGGCAAGTCCACATCATGTATCTCACTCTTGCTCTCTCTCTCTATATATATATCTCCTACAGGTTTTGTTTCTCTGGAGAACCATAACTAATACAGGTACCTTACTAAAGAAACTACACTTTTCTTTGATATCCCTTGTCCCAGTTCAGAACAATTACCTTGAAACATTGCCATTTTTGTGGTCATAGATGATTGAATATTGGCAATTTCCTAAGTTTCAATTTAGCGTCAATTTCTTTCTAGATGTACTTGTGTGTTACTTGTCTCGTGCCATTTGACTGTTAGCTCTTTTGAGTGCAGGGATTGCGTCTGTAATGTCACCATTCTCTTATAGCTCTCAAAACAGTACTAGGTATGCCATAGGTGCTCAATAAATACCTATGAAATGAATACACAAATGGGTGAATGAATGAACAAAAGACAAGATACTTTCTTTTGTAAATTATGATGTCAGAAACCAGATACTGGTTTTGTCCGTGGCAGATACTGTTCTAGGCACTGAGGATACAACAGAAGAGATGTGGTGTCCCCACACTCCTTACTTTGGACAGTAAAGCAAAGATACACATAATCAAGTAGCAAACCAGGAAATTAATAAGTTAATTTTAGGCTGTAATGAAGCAAGAAACACCAGGCGATGAGCCGGAGGGGGGCGGGCAGTAGTAACTGAGTCGTCAGGGTCATCAGGGACGGCTTCTCGGAGAAGGCGACACCAGAGGGGAGACCTCAATGGCGAGGGAGCCAGCGCATGAGGTCTGACAGAGGATTCGAGCCAAGCCAACGCGACAGTTCCAAGGTAGCAATGAGCTTGGCATATTTGAGGAACAAAAAGAGAATACGGTGTTCCTTCACTTTCCAATCACAGCGAGCAAATAAAAGACCCCAACATTCCCAAACAGAGCTCAGAACCTCCTCATCTGGCTTCAAAGCTCCCAGGAATCCCAAGGTCTAAACTATGTTCTGACATTTAAACACCTGAATAGGATTCCGGAACATTTCCTCTGAAGCGTCTTTTACTTTTTCAAGAACGCAAGGGCCGTGGGCATGAGGTGACTTTCTGGAGTGGTGGTTACACAGGTAGAGGCAAAGCTCCTGAAACCACACTTAAACTTAAAATATGTGCCTTTTACTGGGTCAAGTATATACCCCACTGAAGGTGACTGCTAAAATGCAAGGACTCCATCGCCCAAAGAGAAGTAACCTGCCACGAGCAAGAATTTATAGAGACTTCTCGATGGGCAACAAGATTTGCCTGCAAGGGTTTCTCTAAGCTGGGGAGCTGGTCAAAGCCAGAGGGTAACCACAGACATGCAGGGAAAAGGGGCAGCGGGAAGAGAGAAAAGGCAAAAGGAGGGGAGACGTTTATCGGTTGATGCCGCCTCTTTAAAAGGGACTCCAGCTCTTCTGAAGCGTGTTTGAAAAGCACCCGGGACACTGTGCTGTGCAATGTGCCACTTGGATTTCTGATTCTGTTTGAAGGTGGGCAAAATAATGACATGTGTTCCCTACTGGTCTGAAGCGTATGGAGCTTCAAACACACATTCCTGCCCCCAGGGTCGCTTCTCATCAACGGCTCCTTCCAAGGGCGCTGGCCCTGCCAGGGGCAGAGGCAGGAAACACTCCTGGTCTTGATCTTACAGGGGCTCCTTGAACTGGCCCCCCTGCACGTGTCGCCATTTGCAGAACAGCAAGCACTTCTCTGCAATCTGAGAGCACGTTAGTCCAGCACGTGTCCACTCAAAGGCCGTGCAGCCTAGTGGTCAGGGACCTGTGCCCTGGCCTCAGACTGTCCGGGTTGGAAGTCTGACTCCTCCACTCCCCAGGGCCTCGTTCATCCTCACGGAAAGCAATCTGTGCCTCTTCAGAGGCACACTGTCCTAAGGCCTGCCTCACTGGGGCAGGGCCTGGAATTAAATGAGCACTTATACACAAGCTCGTGGTGAAATAGCAGGCTGGACAAGGCTTCTTTCATATCACCCAGGCCAACACTTTGCAAGGCATTTAATGAGGCCATTCCCGGGTCTTCTCTCCTATTCTGAACCTGTCCCCCTCTGCTGCTTAACTCTGAAGGAGTTAGGAGACTGGACCAATGCCACACAGCTTAAAAGATGGAACAGGGCAAGGACTAGGTACTGAGTTTCAGACTACAACATTTACCCCTTTGGCAGGTAAGGGGTAGAAAATTCCAGTAATAAGGGTGATGGCAAGGGGGTAAAACTTGCTGAGCAGTGACCATAAAGAGGTCCTGTGCTAAGGGCCTCCCAAGCCCAGTCTCAGTGAAACCTCGCACGAGCCTGGGACATAGGGATCACCAGGGTCTCATTCTACAGACAAGAATCTAAAACTCAGAGAGGTGAAGTCACGTTCCCAAGGTCACACAGCTCCTAAGCGGCCAGACTGGATGGAATCTCCAGACATCTGACTTGAGGTAGGCTCGACTGAGTCTCCAGGGACTCCAGAGTGGGGGTGGAGACAGAGGCCAACCTGAGAGCTTCCTAAAGAGGGAACTCACCACTGGGTGGCAACCAACAGCTTCCCTGGGAAAATGCACATCAGTGTTGTCCAAACTACCGATTTCTCAAGAGAAGTCAGGAATCGGGATTTCTACGTGAAATCTCCTTAGTTCTAAGTTGGTTTTAAAACACAATGTATGACAGAGACTGAAGAAATTTTACAGGCGGATGCAGTGAGCCTTGACCGGATCCGAGTTTGGGAGCTCAAGCTCCAGAGGACATCTTTGGTACGACCAGGAAAATGTTACCCTGATTGGCTACTTGATGGTATGACAGACTTTCTGCCCTTCTTCTCGAGGGTGATCCTAGGATTGTGTCATGGGGGAGAATGTCCTTGTTCTTAGGCAATCCACGCTGAAGTATTTAGGGATGAAGTGCCATGTCTGCAATTCGTTTTCAAATGTTTCAGCCAAGAAACACAGGAAAAGGAAAGGGAGGGAGAAAGGGACAGAGGAAAAGAAAATACAGAGTGTGTACTAAAGCAAACATGACAAAATACTAATAATTGTGTGGCCTGGATTAGTAACTCTCAACTGGGGGTGATTCTACCCCCAGATGACATGTGGTTATGACTGAGGACATTTTTTTTTTAACTGTCACAGGTGGGTTGTAAGGGGGGTGCTATTGGCATAGTGGGTGGAGTCGAAGCGTGCTGCCAGACCCCCTACGATGCACAGAACAGCCCCCCCCACTACTGAGAATGAGCCGGCTCCAAATGGCAGTCGTACCGGGAGTGACAAACCCTAAAGACATTTTTATGTTTCAAGTTTTTTCTTTTGTATGTGCAAAATGTTTCACCGTAAAAAAAAAAAAAAAAACAGAGAGAGAGAGTGAAACTTTAAAATAAAAATAAGAACACATAAATAGCCACACCTTGCAGACCAAACAAAACATGCCTGCATGGTTGGGTAACCACAGCCGGCCACTGTTTGCAGTCACTTGTTCCGATCCACAGTGGCTGGATGTAATGCTGCTCTGGCTGGTGAATGAGGGTCTCTGAAGCTCTTCTGATATCGTGGGTGAGACCCCCGCAGCTCCTGGAGTTAGCTACTTTCTCCTGTTATCAGGTCCCAGTCGGCCCAGAAGGGAGCAGCCAACATGCCCAGGACTCTGGGTCTGAAAACCGACATCACGGAGGCCTCTTCCGGGATACCACAAGCGCACGGGTCACCAGGAGCAATTGGTGACCCAGGGGTGCTTTCCGATGAAATGAGAATGAACCCCTCATCTCAGTGACCCGCACAGCCCAAGACAAAACAAATTAAGAGGCTGTGGCTGAGACGTTAATTGCACCCAGAAGCTCTCAGGTGGCTGGGTGCACCCCACCCAGGTACCCCCTGGCCCCCACAAGCAAAACCCAATGAGCTCATGGCTGTGACCAGGACTTGAAATGAACAACTGCACACACACAGTGCAACACGCATTTGGACGGTCCTTGGGGCAGCCCCCAGCACCACAAATACACAAAGCAGAAATACGTGCTGAAAACACACAACCAAATGCAAATAAGGGAGTGGCCTTGGATTAATTCATCCATTCCCAAGAATGTAAAAAATAGTCCCAAACTCAAGAACGGTCTTCCTCAAGAACGTCAAGGCCACTTTTGAAGAGCCATTCAGGGAGACTGTTACATGCGGATTTCTGGGGCTCCTCCCAGACCTTTACTGACCCAGAACCTTTCCCGACAGAACACAAGAATGTGCATTTTAGGAAGCTCCCACCCCCACCCCCACCCCCATCCAATGCTCACTGGCACTGAAAACACCGTTGAAATCAGGGGCCTGGGGACTGCAGTTTTATAACTGTGTGACCTTGGAGAAGCCATCCAACCTGAACCGTGATTTTCTCATCTATCAGTGGGAATTGACAGCACTTGTCTCCTAGGGCAGCTGTGCACACTAAAGGCGTGTTTACACACACATGCACGTGCACACACACACACACACACACACACACACACACCCTAATACGGTGCTTGGCAAATGTTCCTTCATCTTCTGTAATGGTAACTGTCCACACGCTGGAAAACCTAGAGAGCTTTACAAAAGTACACAGACTCAGCAACCCTAGAGATTCTGAAGGAAATTGTCGAGGGCGGGGCCCCTAGCAACACGATTTTTTTTTTTTAAAGCACTCCAGGTGGTCCTAAACAGCAGCTGGGGTTGAAAACCACAGGGTGGAAACTGCCAATAAAAATCAACTATACTTTCTCTTCAAGAGAATGTACTTCTACCGCATTCTGGAATTTCCAAAGTGTACCCGGAGAGTCCTGTGGCCAGGCTCTGTTATCAGAGGACTGGGTGGCCCGCGATGCCACCCCCAAGCAGCCCTTTAGTGGTCCCTGCAGAAGTGGCCACAACTGACCAAGCTGGGGGGGGGGGGGGGAGGGGGGACTCTTTTTCTCCAGACAAGAGCTGCAAGGTGGCAGGACAGGAATGGGAGTCGCTCCTGGGCCCTCAGGTCGGCGGTGGAGCGCTCTCGACAGGAATACCCAGATCACGCGGAGCCTGAAGATCACACATCACCTTCTCCCGCCGCAGGCCAAAGGGAGCCGCCCACCCTTAGCTCCGCTGGCACCCTCCCACCTCCCCTTCTCCCGCCTTTCCTCCCCTCCTCCACCCCCCACCCAAACACCCAGGAGGGCTTCTGTAAGCGCTGGTTTGCAAGGGAAAGGCTCAGTGGATACTTCAGCAGAGGAATTAACCCGAATCTGCAAGGCAGGCTACCTCTCCCTGGGGGACTCTCTCCCTACCAAGGCGACACCCGCCGCCTGCCGCAGTCCTGCCTCCGTACTCTTCCTTCACCTCAACACAGACCCCAGGAAGCTACAGGGACTGGCGGGGACTGCGGGGAAGTGAAACTCCGGCCTGTGGGGCTGGCGACAGGGCTTCTTGGGGGTGCAGGAGGTGGGCGGGGCCAGCGTGTTTCTCGCTCGGTGGGTCAGGGTTTCCTGAATCCCCTGGAAGCTTACTTTTGTGCTTCAAGACCCCAACATCCACCCACCCCTCCCTGCTGACCCAAACCAAGAGGAACTTCCTCACCTCTTGCCCCAAATCCCTCCCCTCTGGGGAAAAGAAAGAAAGAATCATCGGATACTCTGCGTATAAATAGAAAATAATTACTAGTGAGGTGGTAATGTTCCTTCGCCTATTTTTGGTGGGTCTCTTTGTTCAGATTTTTTAGGCAGGCGCACGGAGCTCGTGCATCCACACGAGCACACATGGGCCCCCGCCGGAGGTGTGGGGAGGGTGTGTGTCGGGGGGGGGGACCCATGGCGACCCCCGTTGCCTACACTCGGCAAGAAGCTCGAGCTAGCTAGCGCCCAGCCATCCAGCCGTTCCAAGACCGCCAGTCGCTCCCCAACCCCGCTCGCCCAGACCTCACGCCAACCCTGGCCTCCGTCGGGTCTGGGGGCTGAGTCCTGGGGGTTGCGTTCTCGGCCTCCAAAGTTACTGGGTTGTGCGAATCAATTTAGACACTTTTAAAAAAAGCAAAAGGCAAATAGCTCCATTAATCCCCAAATGCCTTCTCCCATCTGCTGCGACTTGCTGGCGCTGGGACTTGCATAATGAATAAGGCAACCAGGAAAGTTGACGAATCAGGGGGGCGGGAGGGGGGCTCCCGCCCTTGGAGTCCGCGCCAACCCCCTGCAAGGGGCGCAGCGTGCGGCGAAGGCCCCGGCCCCCAGCAGGGAGAGGTGGCGACGGCGGAAAGGGGCGAGGGGTGCGGGTGGCCGGGAGGCAACCGAGGTCCCGATTCCGGGGACCTGGCAGCTCAGGGAGAGAGAGGCGGCCGCTCCAGGCAAGGCTTTTGTTCTCGCCCTCCCTCCCCTCTCTCTCTCTCTCCACCTCCCTCGCCTCTTTTTCGCGAGCCTTACGAGTTGCAGGCGGCACACACTCCTTCCCTCCCTCACACACACGCGCGCGCGCGGGCTCACACACGCCCCCCTTCCCTTTCGGGCCCGCCTGCCCTGTTTACCTAGAAGCTAGCGTCTGGAATCCGAGGGGTAGACCCCTCCCCAAAACCCAAGACTCCGGGGCCGCGGGCTGCCGGGCTGTGTGTGTCTCAGACCCGCTTCAATCCTAGGCGGGAGGGGGCGGCGGGAGGGTGACGGGTGCAGAGACCCCCCCCCCCCATACACACACGCGCTCCAGTCCACACCTGTGCGGAGCCCAGCGCCCCCTCTCCGCGCGGGGAGCCGAAGTTGGCTTCCCGGGCGACCTCCCCCAGCGGAGACGCGTGGGGGGTGGGGGAAGCGCCATTGCCCAGGGAAAGGTGGAGAGGGAAGACGAGGGAGAGCGGCGCCTGGAGGGGAGGCGGCGGGGGGAGGGGAGGCAGCCCACCTGGACATGTGCTCCCTTTGCGGCCGGTGCGCTTTCTCCAGCCCCAGCTTGGTGAAGATGCCTACAAGCACCATGACGGCCACCACCCCGCAGATGATGTAAACGATCAGGTTGGTCTTGTCCTTCGTGGGGTCGTGCAGGGGGTCGTCCTTGCGTGCGGGGGGCTTGCCGGTGTTGAGCCACAGCGGAGTGTCGTAGTTGGTGCAGGTGCTCTGGTTCAGTCGCCGCTTCTTAAATGTGCAGCAGAACCGGAAGCCACAAGTCCCGCAGCAGAAGATGAAGTCGCCCGAGCTGCAGTTGAACGGCGGGTCCCACTGGCCCATGACATCGAAGTAGCCCCGGCAGAAGTCCGGCGTGGGCGCCCGGGTCGGGGGCGCGTCCGAGGCCCCCGCGCCCTCGCCGGCCTCTCCGGAGGCGGCCCCGGACCGGTTGCCCCCCGCCAGCACTACCACGCCGCCCAGCTGCGCCAGCTGCCCGTGCCCCGCTCGCTCCTGCGCCCGGCACACGCGGGCGCACAGCTCGGTGAGGAAGCAGCCGAGGAGCAGCCGGAGGACGCGGCGCATCGTGTCTCCCAGCCCGGGCTCGGCCGCTCGGCCGCCGCTGGAGCCGCTGCAGCCGCCTCTCGAGGCGCGGCCGAAGCTGCCGAGGCTGCTGCCGGGGGCTGCGAGCCGCCGCGGGCCGCACATGCAGGGAGCGGCGCGGGGCGCTCGGTGGTCGGCGGCCACTGCGCTCGGCTCAGCCCGCGTTCGCCTCCAGCGCGCCGCGCGCCGAGGGGCCGGCCGGGGAGGAGCGCGCCTGACCGGGCGGGGGGAGGATGAGCGGGGGCAAGCGCGGGGTGCAGGTCCGGCCGGCTACGGGGAGAGGCGGGGGCCGGAGAGCAGGGGAGCGTCGGTCTGTCCGCGCCTCGCCTTGGCCGGCGGCTCCGGACTCGCCGCCCTGCGCCGGCTCGCAGGATCCCTCTCACCTCTCCAGCTCGCCAAGTGCGCTGGAGAGAGCGAAGCAACACTTGTGGAATGAAGGGAGGGCAGGAGGAGAGGGGGAGGGGGAGGGGAAGGAGGGCGGGCAGAGGAGGGAAGGGGGGGTGGAACGGGCGCGAGCTCGAGAGGGGCGGGGGCGCGGAAGAGGTGACTCGGGCGGGGGGGGGGGGGGCGGGAGCGAGTTGGGGGGCGTGCGGAGCTGAGCTAGGCTGGCGGGCGGGGAGGAGGGAGCTTCGGCAGCCACCGGGGCTGAAGGCACCGCTCGGGTTTCCCGGCAGGTGGAGGATGGCTGCGGGACCTCCCGCGCCCTCTCCGGGAGGGAGGCACGGCTCAGACCTGTTCCGGGCGAAGAGGCGGCTCCGCCCGTGGCTTTTTCAGGCGTGCGTGCGGAGGAGCTGCGGCTCCAATCTGCCCTCCAGGGAAGAGGGGACTCGGAGGGGTTAGGGACAGACTAAGTGGCTTCCACTCCAAGGCGGACTGGGGTACAGACTGATCAGGATCGCCCCTCCATGGTGCACGGGGCCGTCTCGCCCTTCCTTTCCCCCGAATGCGCCCTCCAGCCAGGCGCGCATCCGGGATGGTTCTACTCCCTGGGACTTGCCGAGGACCAAGGCTCAGCTGGGAAGGCGGGGTGGCAAGCCACTGGCCCCGAGGTCAGCACCCCCGGGAGAAGGCCGTGAGATGAAGTGAAGTCGAAGAAGCGCAGGGGGTAGGGAGAGAGCAGACCAGGCAGGGGCACGTCCCACGTCCTGGAACGTCTTTCCTTGGGACTCTCCTAGGCCCCAGGACCTGCCACTTCTGTCCCTCTATGACCTCGCGGCGTTCCCTGCGTTCCACAGGAGGGCACACCGCCGCGCCTCCTCTGCGCGCCCAGATCCGGTGCAACGCAAGGCCTGGACGCCTAGCTTCAGCCACCCTCCCGCGCCTGGAGTCCGCGCGTGGGTCTCCGGAGACGGCTGGCGCCTGTGCTCACGGAGCCCCCCAGACATCCTCACCCGATGTGGCGCAGTCCGGCCTTGCTTCCTCGGCTTCCAGCCTCCGGTCGTCGCCCGTCAGTATTTCCAAATCTGCCCTCTCCACTCAGCAGATTCCAGCCATCCGTCGGCCCTCTCTCATTTCTCCCACTTCTGTCCTCTGCTTGAATTTGACTCCAATAGCCCCCCAAACAGCATTTGCACCAAAGCTGCGACACCGAATTTAGATCTCCACACGCCCCTGCGTTTTTGTTTTTTTAATTGCATTAACTAAGTATACACTTTGCAGTCGGCTGGGCGATCTGCAGGGAAATGATGCCTCCAACCACCCCACCCCCTGCCCTGGGCTTCAGTCAGGGGCTTCTCGAGGCATTTTCAAAGCACCGAAAAGTTGGACCACGTATAAAATGACACAGTGGGTTCTCTTTAACTGAAAAAGCATGCTAGAGAGGTGGTTGCTGGCCTCTCTTGTAAGTTTTCTCAGAATGACAGGGAGCTAAGCTAATTGTGCCTTCTCTTCGAAGAATGTCACCTACTGTCTTCCGAAAGACTAGCATAGAATGACCCTATTCCAGGAAAATACGAACCAGGCCGACCCTGACCCAGCATATCCAGGAGCATGCCAGCCCTCGGAGACTCACTGAATTATGGGCTGTATTTTGTCTCAAACCCACCTGGACAAGGTGTGAGATTGTTCAGTCTAAATGCATCAGAGCCATCGGAATGAGGTTCCCGAAATAGGGTAGTGTGACATGTCTGTCGACCCACACCCACCACCACTGTGTGAGCCTCTACAAACACAAGCATTGGTGTGTGAGAGCTAATGATAGCTGACATTTATTCGATGCTTACAACATACCCACTAAGCTTGTCTTTTCTAAAATCACCTCCTCACAGATGCTCAAAGCAGTGCCTGGCATCTCGCAGACAATCTGGGAATAGTTGCTAAACCACTTGAGTGACTGATCTTATTTAACTCTATCTCTAGGTAATATTACCGGGCCCACACAACAGAGGGAGAGACTGAGGCCCAAAGCAATTAAACCGATTGCCCACAGTAGTGCAGCAAGGGACGCTACCCAGTTGGCATTTGACCCAACAAATGTGACTCCTGGGTCTGTGTTCTAACCATTCCAGGTAGTGCCTTCCTAAAATAGGCCTCCAGACTCCCTGTCCATCTGACATTACGTTATGTATTTGGTTTTTGCCTGTCTCCTGTCTCCGCACATCGATTGGTAAACTCCAGGACAGAAAGGGGCCTTGATTCCTGCAGCATCTCCCAGCACCTACAGCAGCAAGAAGCATGACAAACACTCAAAAAATACTTAGAGGCTGTTTTGATTAACTTACTAAGCTCTCTTACGCAAGACCGTTGGTGTTAAACCAAGGGAGGAAAGGAACCCGTACGACAGGAACAGACAATGGAGTTTCTGCTGTCAGGACCACGCAGAGGGATTGGGATATTTCTAGGCACTAAATCAGAATAGGAAAGGACTGTTCCAGCAGGCCTGCCGAGGTCCAGGAAGCTGAGGCTCAAAGAGGTTAAGGGCTTTGTCCCAAGGTCACATGGTCAGCAAATGGGAAAGCCAGGGCTGGGTGCAGAATGCCAGACTCCTAACCTCTGCTTTCCTGCTTGCCCACCCCCACCGCACCCCACCAAGGCACCTCCCAGCAAGCATAGGGCTGGAAGCCTAGGGCAGTGGCCTGGTAGAAGAATAGGTCATAGACACCTTCCCACAAGAGTTGGGGGTGTTGAGATACTTCTAAATTTGATTTTAAGAAAGAGGAAAAAAAAGCACCTTCGCCAAAAGAGACAAAATCTAGACAGCAAAGTCCATTTTAGAATGTCTCCAATCTCTGTAAAATATTGCCTGTCACCAGAACATTTGAGTCCGGTTCTCAGAGGAGACTCACTCTGGCTGCTGTTCCGGCTTTAATTAACAGAGACTGCCCCCTGTTTGTCACAAGGAGAGTGCAGGGAGCCTGCTTCAGAAAGAAGCCGACCTAATAGACCGACCTTCGCGGCTTATTTGCCAGGTCCCAAACTCTAAACCTGCTCCCCCTGTGAGCTTCACCCAAAGCGAATTCCCTTGCTGTTCCCGCCTGCCCCTCTGGAATATCGCCCACACCTGTTTCCCAAGCCTTTGAAAAATATGTACAAGAAGGGGGGAATCAGGCTCATTTTACTCTTTAAAGGAAGAAAGCCACTTTCCTCTGGGTATGTCAACTCAGTAAATAGAGTCACTGCCGCCTAATAGGTGTGTGATTATTGAGAACATGTCCCCATTTAGAACACGTGGTTGAGAAAACATTTCTTTCAGGGTTCCTCACGGGGAGGGGTGCGGTGTGGGGGGGATGGTTATTAACTTCCTAATTGAAACACCTGTCAAGTTCATGGAAGATGAAAAATCATCATCAAAGACCACCCCCCACCACTACCCAAATGAATTCATGCAAATGTGTTGAAATTAAAACGCAGCTCTTAATGAAAGTGCTTTCTATGAAAGAGATGATGACATTATTTACAAGACAGGCACTTTTAATACCTAAAGAAGAATCTCGTTTGCTCTAGGCTTAATTATGTCAGTCTGCAGCACCATTTGCAAGGAGCCTGCAGCCGTACTCCCAACAATTAAGGGGGAAGGAGCGATGTTACAAAGGAGGTTTGCTCACCAGGACTCGGAGCCCGTGTCCCTCTATAAGCAACTCCACAAATCAGACTATTTGTGTTGTGGCCCTCACCTGAAGGCGTTGATTGTTAATAGTCCTCATCAGGTGGCTTTTAGGGTTTCAAAAAGGTTTCTTAGCAACTGTTAGCCTTGAGAAAAAAGAAATGAGAGGACTCGGAAGCTGTTGGTTCGAAACCTTAAGAGCTACCTGGGGGCTGGAGGAGGGGCGGGGAATCAAAACTAAACTCCCATATACAGAGCGTAAGGAGAGACCAAAGAAGGGGACAGATGTCTCCAGATGGGCGGGTGGTGGGGGTAATAAGCTAGGGAACTTACAAGGCCTGCCCTGGGCCCCGCAAGGCGAGTGGATCTCTGCAACTGCCTGCCAGAAGCTTACAAGTTTATATTACACAGAGCTTGCAATGGGGGTCAGTAGTATATTGTCCAGATGGTCTTAACAGCACTTTGCTCTCCCAAGGATGCATCCTTGAAGCAGACTCCTAGTGCCAGAACAGTGGGTGGAATATACGTTGCAAGGACAGAGGAGGGGGTGACGAGCCTCTGATTGCCCACCTCCAGCTCAGGGGTCAACTGGAGGTCATGTCCCCTGGATGACTTTCTCCAACAGAAGCCAAAATGTGGCCAGCTCCCTGCCTTGTGGGGGCAACACACTGATTTGATGTATTTTATTCTCTTTTTCTGAAAAGATAAAGGAAGATTAAAGATAAACTACAAGAGAAGTGAAGCGGGTCTAAAGTTGGGTTTCCCCAGACTACAAGTAGTAGGTGAGAGGTTTTTTGGTGGTACCCAAACATGTTTTTTTTAACAATTTTATATTTACTTTTAACGTGTGTCAGAAAAAAATAACGACACGTCCACACTTGGCTTCATGGGCAGAAACGTTTCAGGTGCACGTCAATTTAAAGTACATTTAAGAAGAATAATAAATACATTATAGTATTTATTAATAAAATATAAATAAAGAAAATAAGAGGAAGTGTCTTGTGTTTAGGAAATGTGGGTTTTGGTATGAGGACAGGGTTCCTCAGTTTCAATGCTGTTGACATTCTTTTTTCAGTATTTATTTATTTTTGAGACTGAGACAGAGTATGAACAGAGAAGGGGCAGGGAGAGACGGAGACACAGAGTCTGAAGCAGGCTCCGGGCTCTGAGCTGTCAGCATAGAGCCCGACTGGAACCCACAAACTGTGAGATCATGACCTCAGCCGAGATCAAGAGCTGGAGGCTTAACTGACTGTGCCACCCAGGCACCCCCTTTTATCTAACATTGTTTAAATGTTCATTTATTTTTGAGACACAGTGAGTGGGGGAGGGGCAGAGAGAGAGAGGGAGACACACAATCTGAAGCAGGCTCCGGGCTCTGAGCTGTCAGCACAGACCCGGATGAGTGGTTCACACTTACAGACCGTGAGATCGTGACCTGAGCCAAAGTACTCGCTTACCTGGCCGAGCCACCCAGGTGCCCCAGTGATCTTGACATTTTAGATAGATAGATAGATAGATAGATAGATAGATAAATAAATAAATAAATAAATAAATAAATAAAAACTTTAAAAAAAGAGTGGTGCTTTCCCCAGGAATATTACAAACACTCCATATCTTCTAATATTACAAACACCCCATATCTTGTGTAGAGCGCTTGGCACAGTGAAACTGACCTTAGGCAGTACTTAGTAAAGAGTCACTCTTATGACAGGCAACCTGAAGGAGGCTAGCAGGTGTCAGGCACTGCCCTGAGCCCTGGGGAGACCGAAGGCTGAGACAAGATCCTTGCTCTCCATGCAGCAACCCATGCTCAGGAGGGCCCCATGCTTTGTCTGCTGCTCTGCCGTTACCTTGGAACTCAAATGATTTCTGAACACAGGGCCTCACCAATTCTGCAGCCTGTCCTCTATGTAGGGGATGCAACTCTGGCAGAATGAGAGGCCAAGCGCGTGGGCACTTACAGGAGGATGTTTCGCTCAGCCTACACAGGCAAAGGCTTCTCAAAGGGGACATCTCAGCAACATGTAAGCATTCTCAGTAACATAGCAAGAAGAATTTTTTTTTCTGAGTAGGCTTTATGCCTAGTGTGGAATCCAATGCTGGTCTTGAACTCACAACCATGACATCAAGACCTGAGCTGAGATCAAGTTTTACCAATGGAGCCACCCAGACACTCCCATAGCAAGAAGAATTTTAGTATATTCTCTTTTTTCTCTTTAAAAATTTTTTTTAACATTTATTTATTTTTGAGACAGAGAGAGAGCATGAACAGGGGAGGGTCAGAGGAAGAAGGAGACATAGAATCTGAAACAGGCTCCAGGCTCTGAGCTGTCAGCACAGAGACCAACGCAGGGCTCGAACCCACAGACCGCGAGATTATGACCTGAGCCGAGGTCGGACGCTTAACCGACTGAGCCACCCAGGCACCCCTATTCTCTTTTTTTTTATTTTAATTTTATTTATTTTTTTAATTTACATCCAAGTTAGTTAGCATATAGTGCAACAGTGATTTAAGGAGTGGATTCCTTAATGCCCTTTGCTGATTTAGCCCATCCCTTCTCCCACAACCCCTCCAGTAACCCTCTGTTTGTTCTCATATTTAGGAGTCTATTATGTTTTTGTCCCCTCCCTGTTTTTTATTATTTTTGCTTCCCTTCCCTTGTGTTAATCTGTTTTGTCTCTTAAAGTTCTCATATGAGTGAAGTCATGTGATATATGTCTCTCTCAGACTGACAAATTTCACTTAGCATGATATCCTCTAGTTCCAGTCATGTAGTTGCAAATGGCAATATTTCATTCTTTTTGATTGCCGAGTAATCTCCATTGTATATACACCACATCTTCTTTATCCATTCATTCATCGATGGACATTTGGGCTCTTTCCATACTTTGGCTATTGTCGATAGCTCTGCTACAAACATTGGGGTGCATATGTCTCTTTGAAACAGCACACCTCTATCCCTTGGATAAATACCTAGTAGTGCCATTGCTAGGTCGTAGGGTAGTTCTATTTTTAATTTTTTGAGGAAACTCCATACTGTTTTCCAGAGTGGCTGCACCAGTGTGCATTCCCACCAGCAATGCCAAAGACATCCTCTCTCCACATCCTCGCCAACATCTGTTGTTGCCTGAGTTATTAACGTTAGCCATTTTGACAGGTGTGAGGTGGTATCTCATTGTGGTTTTGATTTGTGTTTCCCTGATAAGTGATATTGAGCATTGTTTTCATGTGTCGGTTGGCCATCTGGATGTCTTCTTTGGTAAAGTGTCTATTCATGTCTTTTGCCCATTTCTTCACTGGATTTTTTGTTTTCTGGGTGTTGAGTTTGATAACTTTTATAGATTTTGGATACTAGCCCTTTATCTGATATGTCATTTGCAAATATCTTCTCCCATTCTGTCAGTTGCCTTTTACTTTTGCTGATTGTTTTCTTCGCTGTGCAGAAGCTTTTCATCTTGATGAGGTCCCAGTAGTTCATTTTTGCTTTTGTTTCCCTTGCCTCCAGAGACATGTTGAGTAAGAAGTTGCTGCGGCCAAGGTCAAAGAGGTTTTTTCCTGCTTTCTCCTTAAGGATTTTGATGGCTTCCTGTCTTACATTGAGGTCTTTCATCCATTTTGAGTTTATTTTTGTGTATGGTGTAAGAAAGTGGTCCAGGTTCATTTTCTACAGGTCACTTTCTAGTCTTCCCAGCATGACTTGCTGAAGAGACTGCCTTTATTCCAATGGATATTCTTTCCTGCTTTGTCAAAGATTCGTTGGCCCTTCGTTTGTGGGTCCATTTCTGGGTTCTCTGTTCTGTTCCATTGATCTGAGTGTTTGTTTTTATGCCAATACCATACTGTCGTCATAATTACAGCTTTGTAATACAGCTTGAAGTCCAGGATTGTGATGCCTCCTGCTTTGGTTATCTTTTTCAAGATTGCTTTGGCTATTCAGGGTCTTTTCTGGTTCCAAACAAATTGTAGGATTGTTTGTTCTAGCTCTGTGAAGAATTCTGGTGTTATTTTGATAGGGATTGCCTTAAATATGTAGATTGCTTTGGGTAGAATTGACATTTTAACAATATTTGTTCTTCCTATCCAGAAGCACGGAATACTTTTCCATTTTTTGTGTGTATTCTTCAATTTCTTTCATAAGCTTTCTATAGTTTTCAGTGTATAGATTTTTCACCTCGTTGGTTAGGTTTATTCCTAGGTATTTTATGGGTTTTGGGGCAATTGTAAATGGGATTGATTCCTTGATTTCTATTTCTGTTGCTTCGTTGTTGGTGTATAGGAACGCAACTGATTTCTGTGCATTGATTTTCTATCCTGCCACTTTGCTGAATTCATGGATCAGTTCTAGCAGGTTTTGGTGGAATCTTTTTGGTTTTCCATATAGAGTATCATGTCATCTGCGAAGACTGAAAGTTTAACTTACTCCTGGTCCATTTGGATGTCTTTTATTTCTTTGTGTTGTCTGCTGAGGCTAAGGCTTGCAATAATATGTTGAATAACAGTGCTGAGAGTGGACATCCCTGTCTTGTTCCTGACCTTAGGGGGAAAGCTGTCAGTTTTTCCCCACTGAGGATGATATTAGTGTTGGGTCTTTCATATATGGCTTTTATGATCTCGAGGTATCATCCTTCTATCCCTTCTTTCTTAATGGTTTTTATCAAAAAAGGATGCTGTATTTTGTCAAATGCTTTCTCTGCATCTACTGACAGGATCATGTGGTTCCTGTCCTTTCTTTTATTGATGTGATGAATCACATTGATTGTTTTGCAGATATTGAACCAGCCCTGCATCCCAAGTATAAATCCCACTTGGTTGTGGTGAATAATTTTCTTCATGGATTGTTGGATCAGGTACACTAATATCTTGTTGAGGATTTTTGCATCCATGTTCATCAGGGAAATTGATCTATAGTTCTGCTTTTTCGTGGGGTCTTTGTCTGGTTTTGGAATCAAGGTAATTCTGGAATCATAGAAAGGGTTTGGAAGTTTTCCTTCCATTTCTATTTTTTGGAACAGCTTCAGGAGAATAGGTGTTCACTCTTCCTTAAATGTTTGGTAGAATGCCCCTGGAAAGCCATCTGGCCCTGGACTCTTGTTTTTTGGCAGATTTTTTTATTACTAATTTGATTTCTTTACTGGTTATGGGTCTGTTCAATTTTCTATTTCTTCCTGTTTCAGTTTGGTAGTTTATATGTTTGTAGGAATTTGTCCATTTCTTCCAGATTACCCATTTTATTGGCATATAATTGCTCATAATATTCTCTTATTATTGTTTTTTATTTCTTCTGTGTTGGTTGTGATCTCTCCTCTTTCATTCTTGATTTTATTTATTTGGGTCCTTTCCTTTTTCCTTTTTGATCAAACTGGCTAGGGGTTTATCAATTTTGTTAATTCATTCAAAGAACCAGCTTCTGGTTTTATTGATCCGTTCTACTGTATTTTTTAGTTTCAATACCATTGATTTCTGCTGTAATCTTTATTATTTCCTGTCTTCTGACAGTTTTAGGTTTTATTTGCTGTTCTTTTTCCAGTTCTTTAAGGTGTAAGGTTAGGTTTTGTATCTGAGACCTTTCTTCCTTCTTATGAAGGCCTGGATTGCTATATACTTCCCTCTTTTGACTGCCTTTGCTACATCCCAGAGGTTTCGGGTTGTGGTGTTATCATTTTCATTGGCTTCCATGTAATTTTCAATTTCCTCTTTAACTTCTTGGTTAGCCCATTCATTCTTTAGTAGGATGTTCTTTAGTCTCCAAGTATTTGTTATTTTTCCAAACTTTTTCTTGCGGTTGATTTCGAGTTTCATAGCGTTGTGGTCTGAAAATATGCACTGTATGATCTTGATCTTTTTATACTTTTTGAGGGCTGATTTGTGTCCCAGTATGTGATCTATTCTGGAGAATGTTCCATGTGCACTGGAGAAGAATGTATACTCCTCTGCTTTAGGATGAAATGTTCTGAATATATCTGTTAAGTCCATCTGGCCCAGTGTGTCATTCAAAGCCATTGTTTCCTGGTTGATTTTCTGTGTCAGGATGTGTCCATTGCTGTGATGATGTGTCCATTGCTGTAAGTGGGGTATTTAAGTCCCCTACTATTATGGTATTATTATCAATGAGTTTCTTTATGTTTGTGATTAATTGATTTATATATTTGGGTGCTTTCACATTTGGAGCATAAATGTTCACAATTGTTAGGTCTTCTTGGTGGGTAGACCCCTTAAATTATGATATAATGCCCTTCTTCATCTCTTGTTACAGTCTTTATTTTAAAGTCTAAATTGTCTGATACGAGTATGGCTACTCAGGCTTTCTTTTGTCAACCATTAGCATGATAGATGGTTCTCCATCCCCTTACTTTCAATCCGAAGGTGTCTTTAGGTCTAAAGTGAGTCTCTTGTAAACAGCATATAGATGGATCTTGTTTTCTTTTCTTTTTTTAATTTTTTTTAACATTTATTCATTGTTGAGAGACGGCAAGAGACAGAGTGCGAGTAGGGGAGGTGCAGAGAGAGAGGGAGACACAGAATCCAAAGCAGGCTCCAGGCTCTGCGCTGTCAGCACAGAGCCCGACGTGGGGCTCAAAGTCACAGACCATGAGATCATGACCTGAGCCAAAGTCAGATGGCTAACCGACTGAGCCCCTGGATCTTGTTTTCTTATCCATTCTGTTACACTCTGTCTTTTGATTGGAGCATTTAGTACATTGACGTTTAGAGTGAGTACTGAAAGATATGAGTTTATTGGCATTTGTTTCTTGTAGAGTTGGAGTTTCTGGTGGTGTTCTTTGGTACTTTCTAGTCTTTGTTGCTTTTGATATTTTTTTTTCCGTCTTTTCTCCCCTCAGCGAGTCCCCCTTAAAATTGCTTGCAGGGCTGGTTTGATGGTCACTAACTCCTTTAATTTTTGTTTGCCTGGGAAACTTTTAATCTCTCCTTCTCTTTTGAATGACAGCCTTGCTGCGTAAAGAATTCTTGTCTGCATATTTTTCCGATTCAGCACATTGAATACATCCTGCCACTCCTTTCTGGCCTGCCAAGTTTCTGTGGCTAGGTCTGCTGCAAACCTGATCTGTCTTTCCTTGTAGGTTAAGGACTTTTTTTCCCTTGCTGCTTTCATGATTCTCTCCTTGCCTGAGTATTTTGTGAATTTGACTATGATATGCCTTATTGATGGTCCGTTTTTATTTAATTGAATGGGGATCCTCTGTGCTTCCTGGATTTTGATGTCTGTGTCTTTCCCCAGGTTAGGAATGTTTTCCACTATGCTTTGCTCACATAACCTTTCTGCCCCTTTTTCTCTCTCTTCATCTTCTTGGACCCCTATGATTCTGATGTTGTTCCTTTTTAATGAGTCACTGATTTCTCTAATCCTTGAATCGTGCTCTTTTGCCTTTGCTGTTTGCTTTTCTGCAACAGAAAACTTATGGATTATTCTCCATAAGTTTTTTCCTCTGTATTGCTAATTTGCTGCTCTGCCTCATCCATCCTTGCTGCCGGGGTATCCATTCGAGGTTGCAGCTCAGTTATAACATTTTTTATTTCCTCCGGACTAGCTTTTA
Source organism: Lynx rufus (assembly GCF_022079265.1). Lineage (NCBI taxonomy): Eukaryota > Metazoa > Chordata > Mammalia > Carnivora > Felidae > Lynx > Lynx rufus. The sequence continues at coordinate 14,375,092 of NW_025814838.1, forward strand.
CTTCTTTTATCTCTGCAGAAAGGGATTCTAATTTATTTTCGACCCCAACTAGTATTCTTATTATCATGATTCTAAATTCTGGTTCAGACATCTTGCTTGGATCTGTGTCGATTAAGTCCTTGGCTGTCATTTCTTTCTTCTCTTTCTTTTGGGGTGAAATCCTTCAGTTTGTCATTTTGAAGGAAGAAAAGGAATTGATAAAGCAAAAAAAAATTAAAATGAAAAAATTAGAAACACACACACACACACACAAATCAAATAAATGATGCCAGACTGTAGGTGTGTTTTGGTCTGGTTATTGAAAGGAGCTTGATAGATTAGAGAAAAAAGGGGGGGGGATAAAAAAGGAAAATGTTTGAAAATTTGAGAAAATGAATACAATGAAATAGAATAAAATGAAATGATGAAGTAAAATAGAATTTGAAAACTTTACAAAAAAGTAAAAAATATAGTAGAAAAAATAAAGAAAAATATTTTCAATAAAAATTGAAAATAAAAATAAAGTTTTTGTCTTTCTGTATTCAAGAAAAAGAAGTGAAGAAGAAAAAAAAGAAAACTGAATAAATGGACCAGCGAACAGGCTGAAATATGATTGAAATCACTTCGTTTTCCCCTAGAAGTCAAACTATGAAACACTTTATACTTCGTAAACTAAGCAGGCGGAGAGACTTGTGTTCCTGAAGAGCAAGGTTGGCCCAGTTGGGCAGGGCTTAGGGTAATGACTTCGTTCTCCACTAGATGGCGCTGCTCAGCTCACTGGTGGGGATTGTTGTGGCGCTTGCAGGTGTGTATGCGCATGTGTGGCAGCGGTTAAAATGGCGTCATCCAGCTGCCCAGTGTCTAGTATGGAAACTCTGTGCTCTCCCCGGCCAGCAATCGCACACCCATCCTTTGCCTCCGGCTTCCTCTGCTCCCACTTCTACGCTGTCCGTGAGCAAGCCATCAGGTTGCCAGGCGGCACTTACCTCCTGAGCTTTATTTCCTACGCGGCTGTGTTTCCCGACCCCTTACTTCAGAGGGACCGTGGCTCGGACCCGCTCAGATCCTCTCTGGGAGCGTCTCCCCGAGCAATGGCTGGGTGCGGCCTCACCCGGGACGTTGGCGGGACTCTGCTACTGCCGTAGCCAGAGACTGCGGCTGGGCGCCAGCCTGCCCCAGAGAAGGTTCACGCGATCGTGTAGCAGCAGCGTTTGGGGGATCATGGAAAATCACAACACGCATCTGGCCCCAGGCTTCACTCGTCCCACCAGAGCAGCACCAGGTAACGAGCTGCGGAGTTTCAGATTCTGCGATCCCGTTTATAGAGTCTTAATGGAATTTAAATTCTCTCCTTTCTCCTTTCTCCCCTTTAGTTCAGTCCCTGTGGCTGTTTCCACTTTTCTCCAGCTGCTGTTGGGGGTGGGGGGTGTGCTTCCCCCCCACCCCCATCCTCTCTCTGCAGGCAATAACAGCTCCCTGCCCTCAGCGGCTTCTCCCTCCCCCAGTTCACCTCTCTGCCCCGTGTACCTGCTGATTTCTGTGGTTCAGGTTGTGCAGATAGTTGTGTTGATCCTCAAATCTGTTTTCTAGATGTGCAGGGTGGTTTAGTGTTGATCTGGCTGTATTTATTTCATGGACGTGATGTGCAAAAAAACTTCCATGCTGTTCCACCATCTTGGCTCCTCCTGGTAGATTGTCTTTACAAACAGTTCTCAGGGCACGTGGGTGATTCAGTCTGTTAAGTATCCAACTTCTGATCTCGGCTTGGGGTATGATCTCACAGCTCCTGAGATCGAGCCCTACATGGGGCTCTGTGCTGACAGGGTGGAGCCTGCGTGGGATTCTCTCTCTCCCCATCTTTCTGCCTCTCCCCCTCTCAAAACAAATAAATAAACTTAACAAAAAAGCAACCAATTCCTTCATCGTAAGACCCATGTTCTCCCCTTGTTCTGCAGTAAGAGAAAAGTTATGAACTTAGGTGGTTCTATAGAAATAGAGGCAATAATTGTTTCTGAGACCAGTAGTCAAAGCTCTGCCTCCATTTAGGACCCAAGGTCTTAAATACATATTTAAAATACAGACAGACAGACAGACATATGTACCCTGTAGGGTCATTGGCTTGGATAAAGGAGGAGGCTGAAATGCAATTATGAAGAACAACATAGGGGGTAAGAAGAGAAATTAAAAGACAGAATAACTGATTTCACCATCCATAGCCTTTGAAACGATTTGGTGTCTCAAATGTCAGTCTGAAGAACAATACTGAAGTTTTCCATACTTAAGTTTCCACTGGTCCATAGAAAATGGAGAAGAATTATGGTTGATGAAATAGATGTTCTGTAAGCACCTCTTTTAAAGGTTGTGTACTCTATTTGTGTAATAATTCACTTTCTCAATTATGTTAGTCTTATCTTTATCAGTGTGTGTGTGTGTGTGTGTGTGTGTGTGTGTATGTGTGTATGCACACGTATGCGTGTTTAAATATTTCTTACCAGAGAAAAAATGGTAGACTTATCATCCCTAATTTTTGGTCATTTTACTAGAGATGAAATCCCAGAGTCTGGGATGACTAATTTAAGAATCTCACAGTAGCTTTTGTTCACAAGTAAAGTGGTAGTTTGAAGCAATTCTCTGAATAATTTAAGTCCCTCCAACTGTACTGTGAAACCAAAATAGGTTTTAGGGTCATGCATTTTCCAGCTAAATACATTGGCTGAAATGACGAGGTGTATCCCCAGGAATCAGCTATGGCTGGATGCAAACCACACAACTCCCCAGACCCGTGTCTCTCTGCTCCAACAAATGCCTATAAATACAGATTGTATCAGTTAGTTTTTGCCATGTAACAAATCATCCCAAAACTTAGTGGCTTAAGATAACAACTATTTATTTAACTAATACTTCTGGGGATTGGCAACTTAGGTTGACCTCAACTGGATGGTTCCTCTGGTCTTGGTTGGACTCACTCTTGCATTTGCTGTTAACTGCCAGGTCACCAGGGTGCTGGTTGGTCTGGGACAGCCTTCATGTGGGACAGCTCCTCTCTGTTCCATGACATTTCTCATAAGCCATTAGGCTAGCCCACGCTTTTTCACATGATGCCTGGGCAGGGTTCCTACTCACTAAAATAAAGCACATAAGACTTATTGAGACCCAGAGTCAGAACAGGCACATCATTCCTATGCCATATTCTGTTGGCACAAAACAAGCTACAAAGGCAGTTCGTATTCAAGGAGAATATGGAAGAGTGGCAAAGTTGCATTGTAAAGGAACATGCACACAGTGCCTGGGTGGCTCAGTCAGTTAAGCATCCGACTCTTGATCTCAGCTTGGGGCATGATCTCACAGTCTGTGAATTTGAGCCCTCAGTTGGGCTCTGTGCTGACAGCGTGGAGCCTGCTTGGGATTCTGTCTCTCCCACTCTCTGCCCCTTGACCCTTGAACTCACACTAACTCTCTCTCTCTCTCTCTCTCTCTCTCAAAATAAACTGAAAAGAAAAGAAAAGAACGAAAGGAAAAAGGGACATGCATGCAGGGATGTGTGAATCACTGTAGCTATTTTATGTCAACTGTCTTAGTCCATTTGGGCTGCTGTAACAAAATGTCACACACTGGGTGGTTTGTAAATAGTAGAAATCTATTTCTCACAGTTCTGGAAGCTGGCAAGATCAAGACGCAAGCATGGACACATTCTGGTGACAGCCCTCTTCCTGGTTCATAGCCAGCACCTTTTCACTGTGTCCTCACATGGTGGAAGGGATGATGGGGCTCAGTGGGGTCTCTTTTATAAGAAGAGTGATTCCATTCGTGAAGACGCCACCCTCATGACCTAACCACCTCCCACAGGTCCCACCTTCTAATATCATCATATTGGGTCATTAGGATTTCCAGATGGGAATTTTGAGAGGACACACAGAGGATAGCTTCAAGTTACAAACAGTTCAAATGCCATTACTACTAACCACAGTACAATGAAAATCTCCCTGTCACCAAGACTGCCCCACCGACAGTATTCCAGGAGAAACTGATACTCATGTTTTTTACTGTTAGCAAAGAAGCAACAGTCACATGAAGTTACACAAGCTGTGTTTTCACCTGCATAATCAGAGCAACCCCTGTACATTGGCAAGTTCAGTGCGCCAACAGCCAGCCGTGTTTCCAAACCGGTAAACCAGGATGTCCTTGGTGCCTCCCTTTGTCTCAACTTCCACATCCTGTTGGTCACCAAGTTCTGTTAATTCTCCCTCCTGAACAAACATCAGATCCTTCCTTCCTGTCATCCCCATTCCTCCTGTTTCAGTTCAGCCCTCATCATCTCTCGCGGTGATGATGACACTTCTCCCTAATTTTGCCTACCCCCGCTTCCATGTCCTCATCCTGAATCCAGTTGCCTTTCATTCACTTAACAAGCCTTTATTGAATGCTCACATCATGCCAAGCACTCTGCTGTGGTGGCGGACATAAGAGGAAATAAGACAGAGCCCATCGTTGGCTAAAGAAAGAAACAAAAAAGACTTAATTTATTCGTCAGGGCAGGTCATGTGCTGTACTGCATAACCACAAAATCTCAGTGGCTTAACCCAGTGAATGGTGACTTAGGAATCCAGGTCCCTCCCATCCTGCAGCACCGCCATCACAAAATCCTTTACTTTCAGCCATGTGGAAGCCGTGTGGAGGCCATATGGAGCCATAGAGCAAAGAGCAGAAGGATGGAGTGAGGTAGTTTATGACCATGCCTGGGAAGTGGCATACGTCATTCCCACCATATTCCATTGGCTGAACTCGGTCACATGGTCCCAACTTAAGCACAAAGGAGTCTGGGAAGTGTAATGTTCCTATGTGCTCAGAGGAGGACAGAGAGCTGGTGAGTGTATAACGAGTCTTTTCCTCAATGGATGCTTGTCATGCATGTAACTGGGAAGTATGGCATCCTATGGGAACCAGGGGAGGGTCTAATATATTTAACATATCCTTGGATTCAGGAATGCAGGGCAGCAGGCTAAATAATGACCCCCAAAGATATCTAAGTCCTAATCCCTTGAACCTCAAACCTAGTACCTGGCAGAAAGGACTTTGTAGATGTGATTAAGTTAAGGATCTTGAGACAGAAATTGCTCTGGATTATCCAAGGGGGCCCTAACTGGAATCATGAGTGTTCTTCTAAGAGGCAGATGGAGCAAGATTTGGCCAGGGAAGAGAAAAAGGAGATGGGATGACAGAAGCAGAGATTGGAGTGATGTTCTCTGAAGACAGAGGAAGGGTCCACAGGCCCCAGAAGCTGAAACGCTGAGAAAGGCAAGGAAGAGATTCGAATCTCTTGGAGCCTCCAGAAGGAATCTGCCTGCCAACACCTTGATTTTAGCCTGTTAAAGCTCAATTTGAACTTTTACCCTTCACAAGTATAAGAGAATAAAGCTTTCTTGCCTTAACACATGGAATTTGTGGTCATTTGTGACAATAGCAAGAGGAAACTAATACAAGCAGTAATGCCTACACTGAGTTCCAGATAAGGATCCCTCATTAGTGAGCTAGGCAAAAAGACAGGAAGGCAGGGTCAGAAGTGGAAGTTAAGACTGAAGGGTAGTAAGGTCCAGATCCAACAGGATTTGGCATGGAGGAGAGGGAGGTGAGGGGGGCAGTGAATTTAAGCCTGAGGGCACCAGGAAGCCATTGAAGCAGGAGTGACCTGACCAAGATCTGCATTTTTGCATGATGACCCCACCTGCTCTGTGGAGAGCAGATCAGGGGAACCAGTGCTGGAGGCAGAAGACAGTCATTTGCTTTATTCCAGAAGAAAAGTAGAAAGGCAATAATTCAGGGTCCTGGCTGTATGTAGTAGAATCAACAGGATTTGTTGATGGCCCGCCTCTGATAAGAGACATCCACTCCATCACCAACATCAGCTGCACCAACTCTGATGGTCGATGGTACCTGCAAAGGACAACCTGCTTGCCACCTATCTGGAATAGAGACAAACTAGGGAAGTCTAAAGGAACAGGGAGGGTGCCTGTGAAGACCACGTGTTATCCATTGGATGCCTTCTTCCAAATCCTGTAGTTGCCATGACCATCATGTCCTTTGTAAATTGAATAAAATAGTTGGAACACCATCCCCATATAAAGAGAAACCCAGCATTAACCGTCATCACCACCCATGCCACAATCAAGGGATTTCTATTTCTCCTAATCTCTTCTGACTCTGACTTCCTGCTTCTGCCTGTACGCCTATGCTGATGTGTGCTCCACAGAGATGTCCCCAACTGATGCGTGAGCTGGGGCTGAAATCCAACCTGCACTGTCCTGGCCAAGTCACGTACTCTTGGTGTATACAGAAAATGATTTGATGCTTGGCATGGCCAGAACTTGGAGCTTTTGAGGAGAAAAGACTGGAGATAAAGGTCAAGTAGGGGGTCAGCTTGTTTCAATGCCTTGCTAAGGGGCTCGAGACTGCTTCCTATAATGATGGTACCTTGTCTAAAAATGTAAAGCAAAGAGAGACACGTTCGTTCAGATTTGCACCTTAGGCAGATCACTTTGCCAGCCAATCTGGTCCTCATCACCCATCTGGGACTGAGAAAAAGCCAACCAGTCTGAGCTGAGAACGTCTATACCGAGTCCTGTGGGGAATCCCATTGGCCTCCATGCACAGACAGGATCAAACAGTGCTGGGAAACAGAAAGGGAAAATAGATATGATTCCAGAGAGAAGCAGAAACAAGACAAAAAGGAACTTAACTACCTTGTTGATGGCTTTCTGGATCCTGAGATTTTGGGGTTCTGTGTGATACTCCTGGATCTTCCAATAAAGTCCTCCTACCTTCCTCCTGTTTTTGCCTAAATTAGCTCAAGTTGATTCCTGTTATAATTCTGACCGAGATACTTTATCTCCAGTTTCTCTCTTCAGGCCTTCGTCACATCACCACCAAGTGTTACATTTTGTGTCTCTCCTCCCCGAAGCCATGAGTTGGCCAGATGGAGAGGAGGAGGAGAGGTCAGGGGAAGGCAGGGGTGGGGAGAAGAGGCAAGAAGAGGGGAGGAGGAGAGGGGAGGAGAAAGGTGTCATTGCACACACACACAAAGATGTAGAAAAGTGTTCCTTATGGCATTGTTTGTAATAGCAAAGAACTGAAAACCTCCATCGGTGAGAGAACTGGTAGTCTCCCAGAGAGATCTCTCCATCGGTGAGATATTGCTTAAATAATTGACAGTACTTCCATATTGGAATACTATACAGCAGTTAAAAAAATTCTAGGGGTGCCTAGGTGGCTCAGTCAGTTGAGCATCCCACTCTTGATTTTGCGTCAGGTCATGATCTTGGCCATTCGTGGGATCGAGCCCCGCGAAGGCTCTGAGCTGACACCTCAAAGACTGCTTGGGATTCTCTGTGCCTCTCTCTCTGCCCCTCGCCCACCTCTCTTACAAAATCAATCAATCAAAAAAAAAAAAAAATCCAGAACTCAGTTTAAGCATACTGCCTTATTTATATGTTTAATAAATATGTTTATTAAATATGTTTAATAAATATGTTTATTAAATATGTTTAATAAATATGTTTATATTCTAGACATGTTACAAATTACAATAAATTCATATATTTCATATTATTATACATCTAAATATATTTTATAAAAATATATAATAAATATATTTATTTTTTATATTTATATTTATTTATTAAAATGTATAAATACATATTATAAGTATATTATATGAATGTATTTATGTAAATAATACAAATATTAAACTTAGAAGTAAATTTGTATTTATAATACATAAAATATACATATAAATACATACTGTGTGTGTATGTATATATATCTGAAATGATCTTCAGTCAAGATATAATTTTTTTTAAGAAGTAAGGCAGAAATACAAGCATACTTACTTAAAATTTTTTTTAATGTTTATTTATTTTTGAGAGAGAGAGAGAGACAGAGCATGAGCCGGGAGGGGCAGAGAGAGAGAGGGAGAGACAGAATCAGAAGCAGGCTCCAGGCTCCGAGCTGTCAGCACAGAGCCCCACGCAGGGTTCCAACTCGTCAACTGCAAGATGATGACCTAAGCCAAAGTCAGACACTCAACCCACTGAGCCACCCAGGCGCCCCAAGCACACTTACTTTTAGAATGCACAGACTATTTCTGGGAAGATGTACTAGAAGAAGCAGTGACCCTCAGAACAGGAAGCATGGGGAGGCGCATTGCTCTTCCCAGAATGCTTCTCTATACTGTTTTTTAACCATCTATATGCTTCAGCATAGTAATTTTTTACTTTGCTTCCAGCAAAGTAATTGATAAAAATGTTTTTAAAAGCAAACTAGACAAGAAAGTGCACTAATTGAAGGGTAGATGAAAAAGAAAAGAGCCTCAAACAGCTCAACAACTACCACCTGAGTTCCACTCTTCGGCACCTCCGTGATGGATCCTTGACCTTGACTAAACCATTTTCCTTCCTTGGGCCTCGGTTTTTTCATCTGGAAAATAGGTCAGCAGAATTCAATGCTCTCTAAGGTCCCGGCTCCAAAAACCGTCTGCAATAGTCGCTGACAGAGCTAATTGCTTGGGCAGAACTTTCTTTCAAATTAAAGCAGTAATTGTCCTGGCTTCCCACAGCAGTGTATGATGTTGCCATCATAATATGAAATGGCTTTTTCTTTATTAGAGTTATCTTTGGAATCTGGCGCCTTAAAGGATATAAAATGAATCATAAATAACATATTTGCAAATCATGTAGAATGAGATGATTTTTTACAAGAGGCACATTTGGGCACCTGATCAACTCGGCACCCTCTGCAGAGAAAAGTCCTCCATAGCCTGGCCAGAGATGGATGCAGATGCCTGACCCAGGAGGATCCAGTCAATTATAATGCTGCCTAAAATGAATTATATTTGTCCTCAAGAACTTGGGCTAAGAAAACACAGACGGGGGGCAGGGAGTCCCATTAACTCAATGCTTAGGAACCAGACAAAGTTGCATGAGAGCAGGAATTGTACAGTCTTCCTCGTGCTGTATGCCCAATGCTTACCACCACTCTGGCACATACTAGGTGCTCAATAAATATTCGTTGAGGGGTGCCAGGATGGCTCAGTCAGTTGAGCCTCTGACTCTTGATTTTGGCTCAGGCCATGATCCCAGGGTCATGGGATGGAGGCCCACGTTGAGCATGGAGCCTACTTGGGATTCTCTCCTCTCACCCTCTGCCTTTCTCCTCTGCACTCTCTCTCGCAGGTATTTTATATATATGTATATACGCATATATATACACACACATATAGTGTATATACATATATATACATGTGTGTGTATATACACTTATTGAAGGAAAAGGTAATCACCAGAGAAATAGTTCATAAATTCTGACAGCTGTAGGTTCCGTGGTACCACCCAGTTCCTTTTCCTTTGAGAGATCTAGATTTCTACATTTTCTTGGGATTTTGTGGGATTTGGATCTCTCTTTAAAAACCCACTTCCACCTAAGCTAATTTGAACAGATTTTGGGTTCTTTCATCCAAAAGAGCCCTATGACAAATATTCTTTGTTCTCTCAAAATACAAACCCTGTTTTCCCCTGAGATTACTTTCTTTTAATTAAATACCATCAAAATTCATGGTAACATATTCCATGGTTCAACTCTCTTCAGCAAACGTGTATTGAGCTAGAAACTATGTGAGACCTGAAAGATGAATGGGGCCAAGTCCCTGCCATCCGGGCATCACATTCAGATGGAGAAAGGCAGACATACAGTTAAGTCCTTCAAAGAGCAGATTATCTGAGGGGCGCCTGGGTGGCGCAGTCGGTTAAGCGTCCGACTTCAGCCAGGTCACGATCTCGCGGTCTGTGAGTTCGAGCCCCGCGTCAGGCTCTGGGCTGATGGCTGGGAGCCTGGAGCCTGTTTCCGATGCTGTGTCTCCCTCTCTCTCTGCCCCTCCCCCGTTCATGCTCTGTTTCTCTCTGTCCCAAAAAAATAAATAAAAAACGTTGAAAAAAAATTAAAAAAAAAAAAAGAGCAGATTATCTGAAAGAGCCTTCTCTTTCTGAAAGAGAAGGTTTCAACAATGCACTCTGGGTATAAGTGGGAGAAAGAGATCAATATTTGGGAAGATCTCATGGAGGAGATGACCTAAAGATGGGTTTTGAAGAATGAGCAGGATGTCTCAGGGAAAGGGTATTTGGGGCAGAGAGAACACTTGGAACATAGGCACAGAGCCTAGGAACACTGGTACTTAGTGTGGTCAAGCAATGAACAACATGGTAGAATAATGCAGAAGACCAGGCTAGCAGAACAAGATGAGACTAGGAGAGTGAGCCCCATTGGTTTTCTGGGGTTTTTGTTGTTGTTGTTGTTTGTTTGTTTGTTTTTACCAAGATCCCCGCTCAGTGTTTTAAATTACTTAGGCCAACAGGGATTTTTTTTTTATTTAAGAGTAGCACATTTGGCAAGTCTCCAAGCACTGAAAAGAACCCTCGATGTTCTAGAAACTCTACCACACAAAAGAAAGATGATCAGAACTCTAATCTCAGTGGTGAGCACTTTTTCTACTTCACATGTGTGTTGTTCCTCCCCCAAACATCCCATAAGCAGTGACTGTTCACTCTGTACAAAGGTCATTAAAAATGATCATCTTTTTGAGGTGATGGAAATGTTCCGGAACTAGTAAGTGGTGATGATTGTACAATATTGTGAGTGTACTAAAAGCCATGAACTATTCACTTTTAAGTAAGTGGCTGGAGTAAAACTGACCCAAGCCTTAGCCTGAGCCAGGTCATCTTCTGCGACAGATTGTACCCATGAGGATAAGGCTTGGGGGGAGAGTGCCATTTTATATATAGGGCCCAAATTAGGAAATGTGATTATATACATACATACATATATACGTATGTATATACCCTTTTCTCATTTAAAAATAAAATAACCAAGGAAATGAGCCTTAATCCCTGTAGGTGAAGAGTATATATTAGTATAAGCATTTATGGGACTGGAGTGTGGGGTGATCATTTGACTCCATTTTTTAAAATATTAAAGCCTTGGGGCGCCTGGGTGGCTCAGTCGGTTGAGCGTCCGGCTTCGGCTCAGGTCGTGATCTCACAGTTTGTGAGTTTGAGCCCCACATCGGGCACTGTGCTGATAGCTCAGAGCCTGGAGCCTGCTTCTGATTCTGTGTCTCCCTCTCTCTCTCTGCTCCTCCCAGCTCATGCTCTGTCTCTCTCTCTCTCCTTCAAAAATAAATAAAAACATTTTTAAAAATTAAAAAAAATAATAAAAGAAAATATTGAAGCCTGGGTGGCTCTGTCGGTTAAGGATCCCGCTCTCAGTTTCAGCTCAGGTCATGATCTCACGGTTTCGTGTGTTCAAGCCCCACATTGTGCTCTGCACTGTCAGTGCAGAGCCTGCTTGGAATTCTCCATCTCCCTCTCTCTCTGCCCCTCCCCCACTTACACTGTCTCTGTCTCTCTCAAAATAAATAAACTTTAAAAGTAAATAAATAAAAATAAAATGTTGAATGCCTGAACCTTGGTATCAGCCATTCTCCTTTGAAGGGTGTTTTCTTGTACACAAGATACTCATATCCTACCCAAGACTGTAGACAAAAAAAGAAAATGTGTTGCAACATCATATTAGTGAAAAATTGGAAACAACCTAAATGTCCAGCAACAGAAAAACTAGCTAAACAAAAAGAAGAGGAAATAAATAGAATAAACCACTAGAATGTGATCACCTCCAGGCAGTGCTATTTAAAAGGGAGAACTTCTATTTTCTTTTTTCTTTTTCTTTTTAAGTTTATTTATTTATTTTGAGAGAGAGAGAAGGAGAGCACAAGTGGTAGAAGGGGCAGAGAGAGAGAGAGAATCCCAAGCAGGATCTGCACTGTCAGCACAGAGCCTGACACAGGGCTCGAACTCACCAATAGCAAGATCATGACCTGAGCAGAAATCAAGAGTTGGATGCCTAACCCACTGAGCCACGCAGGCGACCCTGTTTTCTCACTTCTTATTTGATTTCTTGTGGCATGCCTTACTTTGTAATTTTAATAAATCCCCAAGTTTTCTTTAATCAAACATGGCTTTGTTGAGTTCCATGGAAAATATGTGTGTTCTTCAACTGGAAGATTACTCACTTTATTGAAGGGAACAAGGTTAATAAAAAAAAAACCCCAAAGTCTATGCCTATTTTATACACATTTGGGGCACACAAAAATATGTTATAAGCTGAGCATGTTCGAGAGCTGGCAACCTAAAGATACCTCCTAATCTTGAATTCTCAAATTAGATCACAGCTGCGTTATAAAACGAATGTGTTCCATCCACTAGTCGTCCATTGGGGAATTCATAAAATGCATACAAATTACTAGATTTGTCAAGGTGGCAATAAAGTCAGGGTTGGGTACTGTTGGTGCTCCTCCCAGATTCCCTTGGATTCCTTTGACCATCTCTTGGGTCCCTTGCCTAATTAGATGCGCTTTGCTTCTACGAGCATGCACAAGTAAGTCTTTAAAGGGAGGAACTGTCTCAGGCCAGTGGTGCAAATCTGCCTGGATGTTCTGAGCTGGAAGTGCTCCCAGGTTGACATCCTTCCTAGAAGCCTTTGGTCAATGTCATCTGAGTGCAGGAGTAAGAAATTGCAGCTTTCCTGCTTGGGTCCAAACAAAGTCAAAAGCATACTTTACCCTCCAGAGTCCCCAGCGAGATTAGGCTGAAGTTACTCCCTGTGGAGCTTTGCCTAAATGACACTTTTGCTTGGTTTCTTGTCTTTTCCCTGTGGGTGTCTCCTGCAAGGGCTTCCTTAATGAATTAATTACACACGAATCTTCATCACTGGGTCTCCTGAAGAACTCAGTCTCGGGAGATCTTTTTTGCATGTTTAAGCTCAAAACCGGAAACAGAATGCACGAACATTGTTGATCCAAGACTGGCTTCAGAAAAGCTCAGTTTCGAGTTTTCATAAAACAGGATGATTCAAATCATGGCTGATGTAATGACAGTTTCTCAAAGCCTCAGCTCAACTAGTTACTATTCAGACTCTAACGGGCTAACGATTCGGTCTGTTGAAAGATGCACTATCTTCTTGTGCCCGTGTGTACGAGACCAGTAGGTTTTATTTCAGAAATTAATTAACTTCTCCTAATTACATATATCCCTGGAATTATTAACACCTGGAAAATCAATGAAAACTCTGTGGATTCTTTTCTTTGTTGCACCTCTCTGTTGGGGTTCAAATAACGGAATTGCTGTTGTATTTCTATGCAAAATGATTTTGCAAATCTAAGGCGAGAGATTTTATTTCTCTTTTTGAGGACCTTGCTAGGTTATTCTGGAGGTGAAATGAGGGAAATATAGAACCTAGCTCGGGCGTATGGCTCCTGGCAGGCACCCAGTGAGTCACCTTCCTTCATTCCAAAGCTGTGGCCCCTGAGGATATTCTAATTCTGTGATTCCCAAAGTGTGGCCCTACATCAGAAACACCTGGAGTGCTTACCACATGCAGATTCCTGGGCTCCACGCTTCTGAATTAGAATCTCTGCGGAGGACCCAGAGATTAGCATTTTTTAAAGCCCTTGTTTGAATTTTATGCATTCTAAAGTTCCAATATCAGTATCTTTGACTCAGTGGTTTCCCACTAGAGAGATCATCAGAATATGAGTGCGTTAATAGGTACGGTTTTAACTGAAAATGACAGGGAATCAAGTGAAACTAACATAAGCTAAGGAAAAAAAAAGTAGATTTATTGATTCATGAAATTAAAAAGTCCAGGCCTTTAGTTAGATTTAGACCTTGCTAGATCCAGGGACTCAACTGCTGCCTTCAGGTTTCTCTCCTTCCTCCATTTGATTTCATTCGTGATAGAATGATAGAATGATAGCCACTAATAGCTCTATGCTGGCCATATTTCTGCTACTGATCCTCAAAGACAGGAGTGTATCTCCTTCCAGGTAGTTTCAGCAAAAGTCCCAGGGTAACATCTGATTGGTCTAGCTTAGGTCACATGCCCATCTTTGAACCAATCAGTATCCAGAAGGATGCAGTGCTTTGATAGGTAAGGCCTGAGTCATATGTCCATCTCTGGAGCAAAGCTATCAATGTCAAGTCCACCTAAAACATATAAATCGGTTTCCCTTGGGAAATAAGTACCATACTGCCAGAAGTCTTTCCAGAGTATTGATCTCATGTTCACTAAAACTGGAATCTGTGTTCTTTAAAAATCTTCCAAATGGTTCCACTGATCACCAATATTTTGTGGTGCCAACCCCCAGGGATGCATTTACCTTGAAATGACGTGGAAAGTCTCAGAACCACTGTTCTGTCCTCACTGGGGAGTTTAAGGCTTGCCTCTCCTGCCTGGGGAGATTCAAAAGTGAGGGACTTAGGGTGGGATGCTGGTCTTTCTGCTTCAGCTGGGGGTTGATCTTCCGTAAACCATGTCAGCCAGAGAATGCAAAACCCGAACTGTCACCACTTAACAGAGAGCAAAGAGGTCGGCATTAGAAGGAGCTCTCGGAAAGATGTGTCTGCTTATCCTCCAGGGAGACAACAGGTTCGTGTAACATCTACTCGGCAGACGTGCTGACAGGAACAGGGAGCAAATGGCAGACTTGTTGAAAAGGGAAAACCCAATTGTAATACAGATGATTTCTTGATGAGAAAGTAGTGTACTTCAGTTAGTCCAGTTAGATTTCTCCCCTGATATCTGTTAACAGGAGAGAATCTTTTTCTTGAACTGAAAAAAAGAGAATCTAGTCCATCTGTATGTGCTTGTTTATATCAATGCCAGGGAAGGGTGGGAGGAAGATATGTCCGTGAAATTAACTCAGTGTCATCTTGCACAACTAGCTTGCCCAGAACCGTGATGCTCCTACTGCTGGAGGAAAAAAAAAAAATGAGGCAAGACCCGAAAGGACTCGGGGTCTAATGTGAAAAGTACATCAGGACGTTGGGAGAAGGTGGGGGCTGGGGGGTGTCGAGAAGCTGCTGGGAGAAGGTCCTGGTTGTGTCTTTTGCGGCCAGCTTGCTCGCATCAGCAACACATTTAACTGCCTCCTCATACACAGGAGATCATGATGTACACCAATTAAAAAAATTCAATCTCAAGTGCAGGTACAGCAGGCCAGTATTTTGGAGACCAGAAAGCTAGAAGAAATCTGTAGTTCTTAACACAGTATGTGGACTGGTAAAATAGTGTTGCAGCAGAGATGACAGTGATTTGGATGTTGAAACCACAGGAAGGGGCGGATGCTTCCAAGGGGGCAACTCAGCATCCCACTGGGAAGTGCAGGAGACAGCAGGAAAGCAGTGCACTTGTGTGTGTGTGTGTGTGTGTGTGTGTGTGTGTGTGAACTCACCCACACACTTCCTCCACCTGACAGCAAACTGGCCTCTTCACTGGTGGTTTTATGAATTTCATGTTGTGCAAGGTTTAAACGCTCCCCAGATGGGAATTTATTATTCTGACTTGCTTTGGTTTGCCCTTACTACTCTTAAAGTGTCCCGCTCCATATAAGAATGCCCTTCCATGATGGATATTAACTCAGCTGATTGTGGTAATCCTTTTATATATATATATATATATATATATATATATATATATGTGTGTATATATATATATATATATACACATATATGTATATATGTGTGTGTATATATATATAAATACACACACACACACACACACATATATATATATGAAGTCATTCATTATGCTGTCTACCTCAAGCTTCTGGAGTGTTGTATGTCAATTACATCTCAAGAGAACTAGGGGAAAAAAGAATGTCCTTCTCTCTCCTACAAATAGACTTGGTGATTCATTTCATTATTTATTCAAAAACATTTGTTGGGGTCCACATTGTGATATGTATGGTATTAGGCACGGAAGATACAGCAATGTAAAAAAACAGACAAGATTTCCCACCCACTTGGAGCTTGTATTCTACTATACTCTATACAGTATACTGTCTAACATGGCAGCCATGGACCACATGAGCTGTTAAGTACTTGAAAAGCAGCTGGTTTGTCTTTTTTTTTAAGTAATCTCTATACCCAATGTGGGGCTCAAACTCATGACCCGAGATCAAGAGTTGTATGCTCTACTGAGCCAGCCAGGTGCCCTGAAAAGTGGCTAGTGTAAATTGAGTTGTCAGAATTATAAAATATGGGATTTCAAAGACTTAGCGTTGAAAAAAGAATGGAAACTATGTCAGTTTTTTTTTATATTGATACATATTGAAATGACAATACTTTGGATATTGAGTCAAGTAAAATATATTTCACTTGTTTTTCTTTATAGCTACAAGAAAATTTAAAATTATGCATGTGGCTTGAAGTATATTTATTTTTTTAATTAATTTGTTTATTTTAAGACAGACAGAGAATGCGCACGAGTAGGGAAGGGGCATAGAGAGAGGGAGAGAGAGAATTCCGAGCAGATTCTGTGTTATCAATGCAGAGCCCGATGCGAGGTTTGAACCCTCAAACAGTGAGATCATGACCTGAGCTGAAACCAAGAGTCAGACACTTAACCAACTGAGCCACCCAGGTGCCCCAAAGTATATTTCTACAGAATAGCCTTGTTCTAGAGCAGTGGTTCTGAAATGGGGGATGATTTTGCACCCACTCCCAAGACGTGGGGAAAACAAGCTTGAGTCTTCCTTTTATGGCTCTGAATCTATCATCCCTTCAGGAGTTCAAACGTTCAGGGCCAACCTTTGAGAGGTTCTTAGGCATCACACCTTGGAATTTATGGAAATGCCCCAGGTGATGTCTAGATTTTTCTGCAGTTTAAATAGCTGGGATCCTGTTGGAGGAGGTCATGGAGAGGACATGACCTCTGGTTGACCTGCAAGCTGGACCCAGGCAATCAGAGTTTCTCCACCCCCCTCCCCTATCCTTGCCGCGTACTACTCTCTGGCCACCATTCCCAAGCTAGCTTCCAGTCCAAGGACATAGCCTTGAGAGAGTAAGGGGTTGTGGAGACCGTCTAGATAATATACATGAATGAACCTTATTAGAGCCTCTGTATAAACTGGTAAGATTCTGGCAGGCAGGTGCCAAGGTCCACTGGCTCAGGGCCACCTGTAAGTTGCCTTGCTTATTAATAACCCTGCCACCCACCCATCTGGAGTGGCCGGCCTTTTTCTTCAGCTCTCTGTGCCCTCGATGTACAAACCAAGACTATCCCAGGTAAGCATTTCTTGCCTTCTTTTGTAGCTTTACAATGTATAGATACATCCCTCAATAGCATGGTTTCATTTTGTCCAATTTTGAGCTTTATGTAAATAGAATCATATGCATCTGTGTATTCTTTGTATCTTGCTTCTTTTGTTCAGTATTATGTTCTTTGGATTCATCTTTATAGTTTCATTATCTCTCATGTTTATTTTCACTGCTATATTCATGTAATATTCATGTATAGTACTATATTCAGGTAATAGTTTCATGTGACATAGTATATACTATATTATTACCTGAACATGCAAAGTGTTTATCCAGGCTACTGAAGGGGCACATTTAGGCTGTTTCCACTTTGGGGCTTTTTTTTTTAATATTTTTTTTAGGTTTATTTATTTTTGAGAGAGACCACAAGTGGGGAAGGGTGAGAGAGAGAGAGAGAGAGAGAGAGAGAGAGAGACAGAATTTCAAGCAGATTCCAAGCTCTGAGCTGTCAGTACAGAGCCCAATGCAGGGCTCCAACTCACTAACTGTGAAATCATGACCTGAGCAGAAGTTGGACGCTCACCTGACAGAGCTCCCCCAGGTGCCCCTCACTTTGGCTCTCTTGAACAAGGTGCTTATGAACATCATCCTAGAATTTGAAGGTTGAGTTCACGTGCATAGGTTTCCCTAGGCTACATTCTCACCAAATTTTAAATCAAAGATCTCTGCACAATCTAACTCTGTATCTACTCCTGAGGTTGAGTAAAAGCAACGCTTCTGAATCTCTTACCAGAATGTTAAAGAACAAAATTCAGCTGAGTAAATTTGAAGATCTAATTGGCCTTATTAAGCAATTCACGACTCGGCCAGCATCCCATATAGCAAGTAGAGAGGAGCTCCAAGGAGTTGTACAAGATAAAAGGGTTTTTATAGGAAGAGGGCAAGGGCAAGGAAGTTATTACCGAAGAGAGAGAAAGAAAGGAAGGAAGGATTGTTCCATTCAAGGGCACCTCTCCTTGGGGGGGGATGCAGAGGGTCTAATTGCTGACATATCCCAGGGAGGTTGGAATCACCGTTAGGTTAGGTATTAAGCCCAGGTCTGGTGATTTAGCCTGAGTGGCTCCATTTTGGCCCTGTGGTTTTCTTGTTAACAAGAATCATAAAGACTCTCAAAGGTACCTAAACCTCCTCCCGGTTCCAGGTTTTAGCATCAGTGCTGGTTGAGACCAAAGCCCCAGGGACTCCCTCCTGAACTTTCTTCCATTCTTCCCCCTCTCTTCACCCAAAGGAAGAAAGAGGTCTTTTGTTTCACGTCTCTGCTTGCACTTCATTCACACCATTTACCAGAGTGATTTAGCTAAAAACAAAATCTGTCCCATCTTGGAAATTTTCGTGGACTCCCTGGTTCCCTAGGTATAAAGTACCAATTGCCTAGTGAGGCATCAGCGTCTTCTCTGAGCTCCCTGACTGCCAGCTACACACTGTCCTACACTTCCTTTTGGACGCGATACCAAATGGCTTATTGTTCCCTCTACTGCCCCTCCCGTGCCTTCCGCCACATTGTTGTTTCTGCCTGGAGAAGCGTTCCCACATCCGGTTTTCCAGGAAGCCCCTACCCATCCTTTAAGACTCCACTTAAACATCATCTCCTCCAGGAAATCCTACTCCTTGCTGCTCCCTTACCGTTGGCCAGGCTGGGTGCCCTTTGCCTGTACCGCCATATCCTCAGGCACTTCTCTCTGTACTAATGTGCATTACATTGTATTATAATTGTCAGCCCTCCTCCCCACTGTGCTGAGAGCTCTCCACCCCCCCCCCCCCCCAGATGAGAGACCTTTCCTTATCTACCTGTGTATTTTCAGGGTCAAACACAATGGTGTGATGGGTAGTATTATTTATCAACTTGACCAAATTGCAGGGGTGCTCAGATAATTTGGCTCAACATTATTTCTGGATGTGTCCGTGAGGGTATTTCTGGATGATATTAGCATCTGACTGAAGCAGACCAACCTCCCCAAGGTGGGTGGGCATCACCCAATCCTCTGAAGGCCTGGAGAGATCAAAAAGGTGGAGGAAGAGAGAATTTGCTATCTCTGCCTGACTCTTAGAGCCAAGACCCTGATCTTCTGCCCTTGGACCAGGACTTAATACCATAGGCACTGCTGAGTCTCAGGATTTCAGACTTGGCCTGGAACTATATCATTGGCTTTCTTGGGTCTCTCCCCTGCTCAGCCTCCAAAATCAATCGAGTCAGTTCTTTTTGATCAATCAATGAATCCATCCTATACATACCCCATATATATATTCTATTGGTTCCTTTTTGCTGGGAAACCTTGACTAAGATACTTGGTATATGTTAAATAAATATTTGTTGAGCTGAACTGAACTTGGCATTTGAACTTGAGCTTGGCTTAGATGGAAAGCCAGGAAGCCCCATTCACTGTGTTGCAAATAACTGTGTTACAAATAGCTTCTCCCAGAGCTGTGCACTACGGAAGGCCTACGAACCTCCTCCCCATTCCTCGCGTTAATGGTGTTGTCCAGTCAAGAGAAAATCGTCTTCTCGTGACCCACTTTGATTCCTGATTTCTAGCCTCAAAACACAGGGTTGTTATCTAACATTAATTAGAATCGAACACTTTTAGAATCCCCTAATACCACCGTGGCCAGTAACTACATCCTTAAATTGAGTGTTTCTTAATGCAAATAGACGTTCATCTAAGAATACATGTTTTCAGGGGCGCCTGGGTGGCTCAGTCGGTTAAGCGTCCGACTTCAGCTCAGGTCATGATCTCGCGGTCTGTGAGTTCGAGCCCCGCGCCAGGCTCTGGGCTGACGGCTCAGAGCCTGGAGCCTGCTTGCGATTCTGTGTCTTCCTCTGTCTCTGCCCCTCCCCTGTTCATGCTCTGTCTCTCTGTGTCTCAAAAATAAATAAACGTTAAAAAAAATTAAAAAAAAATACATGTTTTCAACGAACACAGCTTGGTGTTTATACAAATATACACTTTATCTTTAATAATAGAGGATTTTTTTTTTTTTACCTCATGTTCATTTTTCAGAATATAAAGGAATCAGCTTATAATACTCTAAGTAAAGTACAGGATATCAGTTTAAAACTTAACTAGATGGGGCTCCTGGGTGGCTCAGTCAGTTAAGCATCTGACTTCAGCTTAGGTCATGAACTCACAGTTCGTGAGTTCGAACCCCACGTTGGGCTCTGTGCTGTTAGCTTGTAGCCTGGCACCTACTTCGAATTCTGTAACTCCCTCTGTCTCTCTGCCCCTCCCCCGTGTGCGTGCATGTGCTCCATCTCTCCTTCCTTCCCTCTCTCTCTCTCTCTCTCTTTCCTGCTCAGGAGTGAATAAACATAAAAAAAAAAAGGTTTAAAACTTAACTAGATGAACAGAAATGTATGGGAAAATTCTCTTCAAATATTTGCTATGTTTGATTTTTCTTATGTGCCTTTGTCTTAAAAGTCAAAAGCAAGGCATGGAGTCCAGTTAGTTAAAGATTTCAGCTCATTGGGTCTATGAAAAAAGGTATTTTTTTTTTCATGAAAACAGCTATTTTCTTATAATTCACAGAGGAAAGTGTGTGAGAGAGAAGTTGTACATGTAGGAGGTTCACCGGGGCTCCCTCCACACCTGTGGCAGACATCACCAATTGATTCCAGCACTCATTTCCTCTGAGGCTGGCAGAGACTCAATATCCTTTATGAAATAGCAAGTGCTCCAACAGATCTAAGAGGTGAAACACATTTGCTACTTTATAGGGTGCCTGGGTGGCTCAGTCAGTTAAGTACCTGACTTTGGCTCAGGTCATGATCTCACAGTTTGTGAGTTCAAGCCCTGCGTCAGGCTCTGGCTGACAGCTCAAAGCCTGGAGCCTTCTTCAGATTCTCTGTCTCCCTCTCTCTCCACCCTCCACCACTCGCCCTCCATCACTCACGCTCTGTCTCTCTCTCTCTCTCTCTCTCTCTCTCAAAAATAAACATTAAAAAAAAGAAAAAGAAACACATTTGCTACTTTAGACTGAAAAGTGCCAAGAAGTTTTTAGGCAAAAGGTTGTCTCTTGTTTTTCTAAATTGGATAAGAGTGTTTTCTAATTGATACTAAGGATGGCCCTAACATACCAAATATTGGATTGAAATTTCCTTCGGCATCAATATTGACTTCTCCCAGGAAGGTCTTTCTGGTTTCTGCATCCTGCACTGGTATTTCTCTTCTTTCTTCGTTTTTTTAATTTTTTTTTTTTTTAGTTTTTATTTATTCTTGAGAGAGAGAGACAGAGAGACAGAGTGCAATCGGGAGAGGAACAGAAAGAGAGGGTGACAGGCTCTGAGCTGTCAGCACAGAGCTGGATGCAGGGCCTCGAACTCACAAACCATGAGATCGTGACCTGAGCTGAAACTGGACACTTAACGGATGAGCCACACAGGCGCCCCTCTTCTGTCATCGTTAATGGTCCTTAGAATTTGTGCCAAACCGGGCTGCCTGGGTGGCTCAGTCGGTTAAGTGTCCAACTTCGGCTCAGGTCACGATCTCGTGGTTCACGAGTTCAAGCCCTGTGTCGGGCTCTGTGCTGACAGCTCGGAGCCTGGAGCCTGCTTCCGATTCTGTGTCTCCCTCTCTCTCTGACCCTCCCCCCATTCATGCTCTATCTCTCTCTGTCTCAAAAATGAATAAATGAGGGGCGCCTGGGTGGCGCAGTCGGTTAAGCGTCCGACTTCAGCCAGGTCACGATCTCGCGGTCCGTGAGTTCGAGCCCCGCGTCGGGCTCTGGGCTGATGGCTCAGAGCGTGGAGCCTGTTTCCGATGCTGTGTCTCCCTCTCTCTCTGCCCCTCCCCCGTTCATGCTCTGTCTCTCTCTGTCCCAAAAATAAATAAACGTTGAAAAAAAAAATTAAAAAAAAAAAATGAATAAATGTTAAAAAAATTTTTTTTTTAGAATTTGTGCCAAACCGTTTAGTTTCCAATTAGATTGGTAAATTCCTTGGGAGCAGGAACAGTATCTTCACTTGTGGTAAACGTGACAGGATGCTGATCACATAGTAGATACTCACTTCAGTATTCCCTCTTCGATTGTTGGTATGTAAGGACAGGAAAGCAGGAAGAGAATGGTCTTACTCTCTCCATAAGTTTCCAGGAAAAAATATCTATACACAAAATTTGGTGAGAGCACAAACCAAAACAAGATCAAAATATTTTCCCTACCCTTTCAAGTGCCACACCTTCAAACGCTGTATAGTCCAATGGTGGAAGGAAACCGAATCAGAGACCACACTACCCGGAATTCAGAAGACATTCAGTTAGTGCTGAGTTTAATAATTTAATATTTCAGGGCGCCTGGGTGGCTTAGTCAGTTAAGCGTCTGACTTCAGCTCAGGTCATGATCTCGCATTCCGTGAGTTCGAACCCCACATCAGGCTCTGTGCTGACAGCTCAGAGCCTGGAGCCAGCTTTGGATTCTCTGTGTGCCTTCTCTCTCTGCTCCTCCCCCACTTAGGCTCTGTCTCACTTTGTCTCTCAAAAATAAACACATGTTAAAACAAATTTTAAAAAAATAATTTAATATTTCAAATAACCTTCCCACACCCAGTGTCCAACAAGATTCTTAATGCTGGATTTTTGTAATTCTCTGAACTTAAAATTCTGCTGCAGTCCTTCCCCAGAACACTCTCTTCTGTCAATGAAATGACTGCCTCTGCCTAAGGCTTGCCTCTTCTTCACCTTTTCCCCAGCTTGTCCCCTGTCTGAAAGCCTTCTTCCCTTCTGTCTTCATAGGCCAGGCCTTTGAAGTCAACACAGGGATTCCCTCTTACATAAGTGATAAGGAAGTCTCTCCTTTTGGAAGTCCACAGGATGCTTTCTGCAGTGTACTTAGGGTTTGGGTCCTACTGCACCTCAGAACATGGAGTTAAGCGTTTACTACACAGCCGGTTGCCTGGGTGGCTCAGTTGGTTAAGCCTCTGACTTCAGCTCAGGTCATGACCTTGTGGTTCATGGGTTCAAGCTCCGTGTCGGGCTCTGCACTGATGGTGCAGAGCCTGCTTGGGATTCGGTCTCTCTCTTTCTCTCTGCCCCTGCCCTACTTGTGTGCTCTCTCTCTCTCAAAAATAAATAAAACATTAAAAAAAAAAGACTCTGGTACACCCCTACATTAGCTTCCTTTTCTGCCACTGCCTGGTTAAGTGACCCCAGTCAAAGCTCTAATCTTCTTTAGGCCTCAGTTTCTCCATCCATAAAATGGACATAAACACAGCACCAACCCCGAAGAGTTCCTCCAAGGACTTAGTAAAATAACTACAAAGCACTTCACAGCCAGGCGTATAGTAAGTGTTCCTTTAAATATTAGTTCTCAGGAGACCCTGACTGGCTCAGTCGGTGGAGCATCTGACTTCAGCTCAGGTCATGATCTCGCAGTTCATGGGTTCGAGTCCCATGTCAGGATCTGTGCAGACAGCTTGGTGCCTGGAGTCTACTTCAGATTCTATGTCTCCCTCTCTCTCTCTGCCCCTCTCCCACTCATGCTCTGTGTCTCCAAAAATGAATGAACATTAAAAAAAAGAAATTTAATGAAATGCTAATGAAATTTAAGCGTCTCAAGGGCATGGGTGAGTTCATCTTCTACGTCTGTATCAAGCAGCATCTGGTGGGTAACAAACCGCCCCAAAGCTTAGTGGCTTAAAATAACACTCCATACTTCACCACTAATTTAGTGTGTGCTCTTGATCACGTGGTTGGCGTTTGGAGTTGGGTTCAGCTGGAAAGTTCTTCCGTTCCCCTCATGCATCCATGGTCAGCCGCTGGCCAGCCACACTGCTGTTTGCCAGCTGAGGTGGCAGGCGTGAGGAGGACATATCTCTCTCCTAGATGCAAGAGGCAGAGACAGACTCCGCCTCCTGATGGGGGAAGGGCAGACAGGTTGCAAAGGGATATTGCTAGAGAGAAAGTAGAGAAAAGTCATGTTTGCTGTCTCTGGAACCACAGCTGAGCCTAATACCCACCTGCTGTGCAGGAAACCCTCGCCGGATGAGTGTTTCTCTTAGCAACTGAATTTAAAAATTTGGCAAATGGTATTTGTTTATTTGTGCCCTGCAACCCGGCAGAGCCTGCCCTGGGGACTGCTGTTAAGCCCCCGGATTTCCTACTGACTGACTGTGTGGTCTTGACCCTGAGCCGCCTCGGGGTTTTCATGAATAAAATGGAGATTATAATTCTCACCCCACAGAGTTGTAATTTGGGCATGAGTACAACTTAACCTCTCTACACCTCAGTTTCCTCGTCTGAAACATGGGCACAAATCCTCCCCCTCTCGCAGGGCTTTGGGGAGCGTTCCAGTGGGATAGTGTGTGCAAAGTGCTTTGCTGAAGTGATCGTGATTATCCCTACTTGGATCACATTGCTTCGCACAGCGGTGTTAACGCTCAGTAAATGTTGGGTCCAACAAAGCACCCTGGCTATAGAAATCCCAGCTTCCGTTCGATTTGTTGCCAAAAGAGATGCCCTGAAACACTCCAGGTGAAGAACTCCAAGTCCACGGATGCTGCCCAAGGAGCTCTTGGAAAATCTGCCCCTGCAAGCAGCCTCCGCCAGTCCCGCCCAATAACCTCTGGGGCCCACTGTTCCTGTCTGCTGGACACCTCTGCCCGTTTCTCAACCATCCAGCCACAGCACCGTGGCCAACACCTGCAAAGCGAAAGTAGGTCACCTTAATAGTCAAGATTTTAGAGGCAGGCCAGATGCATGAGAAAGGGCCGGAGTGGGTGAAGCCAGTTGTCAGGGATGAGAGGTAGAGAGTGGGGGACCAAGAGACTTTTGTAATGTTCTTGGACAGGAAAGGGGTAGGGGGGTAGGGAAGGAAGGTTGGAAGAAGGGAGAAGAGGAAAGGAGGAGAGAAAGGAGGAAGGAAGGAAGGAAGGATGGAAAGGCAGAAGGAAGAAAAGGGAGAGAGGAGGGGAGGAAGAAGGGAGGAAGAAGGGTGGGAGGGAGCCTGGGAGGCCGATGGCAGATTTGCGGGCTGCGGGGCAGACAGTTCCGGGTGGCCTCGGAGACCGGAGGCTGGAGATGCTAAGTGAGCCTTCGTATCTGCTGTCCACTTAATTGCCTGCGGAAGCCGCAGCCACAGAGGAGGCCCCGCCCTCTGCCAAAGCTTTCAGAGTGCTCCCTGGGGCTTCACTCCCTCTAGGGGACTCCCATTTAGGCCAGTGTTAATGGGTCCCCTGCCGAGAAGCTCTCCACCGTGCAGTTAAAAATGCCTCGTTCAGATAATCACCATCAGAACCCAAAAGGCCCCTGGGCTGGAAAGGTGAGCTCGGGCTGCCCTTCTGGGCAAGCCCGGAGCAAGGCACCTGCTCACCTGCCCTTTTGCAGGCAGATGGCAGGGTTCTGCAGACTCCCGCCTTGCAGCGTGAAGAATGCCCAACAGGGGAGGGCCCTTAATGCAAACCCAGGATCCGACTTCAGATCCAGCCTGACAGCAGAACAGGGGAAGAAATCCCAGGCATCTGGAATCTCCCCCCAGGGAGGCTCCCAGGCAGTTAGGCAGGGTTCCCTGGGTGGGCACCAGCCCGTGTGGCAGGCTCCGGGGACACTGTAGCCCTGCGCCCAGGGAGCATAGATTTCCAGGAGGGGACAGAGAGGCCACATAAACCTGTGAGTAATTAAAATAACTTTAGAGGGGCACCTGCGTGGCTCAGTCGATTAAGCGTCCGACTTTGGCTCAGGTCATGATCTCACGGTCTGTGAGTTCAAGCCCCGTGTCGGGCTCTGTGCTGACATCTCGGAGCCTGGAGCCTGCTGCGGATCCTGTGTTTCCCCCTCTCTCTGCCCCTCCGCTGCTCATGCTCTCTCTCTCTCAAAAGTAAACATTAAAAACTTAAGAAAATAATAAAAAATAAAATTAGAAAGTGGAGAGAATAAGTAGGATGGTGTGCTGATGCTTGGCCTGGAGTGGGGACCACGAAGAAGGGTGCCATTAGGCAAAGTGACCAGGGAAGGCCTCTCTCAGGGTAAGACCCTCCAGCCAAAGCCTGAATGTTGCTGTAACCGGAACTCTAGAGGTCCAGTGCTTGGCGTGTGTCAGATTGGACATGCCCCGTGTAAGAGTTGAAAGCAAAGAACTTTTCGTTACTCGTTACGAGTGAGGAGATGAGATCGTTCTCAAAGCACCGTCTCCCAGTGGGGTTAGTCCTGGAAGCTCTTACTCAGTGCGTCAGGGGCCGGGGACAGGGAGCTTGCAGAGACACTGCTGTCCCAATGGCTCACCCCTCGCATGTCACCATGCTAGTGCACACATCGTATGTTCAAAACATGGCAGGAAATTCTGAACAGTATAATGAGCTAAAGGTGACTCTAGGTCAGCTCGGGGCGGTGGCGGGGGGGGGGGGGCTTCTGTGTGACCCCTCAGCTCCAGGCTGGCTCCAGCTGGCTCACATACGGGGACTCTCAGGCAAAACACCTATTTTGGGGTGTCCTTGGCTGTTGGTTCTGCAGAACGAGACCCATATATACCTTCCCTGCTTTTGTCCCCTCCTCTCTTCTGCCAATAGCGTTCAGTCCCCTATTTGAGGAACGTCTCCTGGCATCCCAGCTAACTAGATGCCGAAGCTGGGATCTGAGAACAGAATATCCTGCTTGGAGGGAAGAGCAGGCCAAGGGCCTGAGTTTGGAACCAGCTTAGCATGTTAGAAGAACAGACAGAAGGCCAGTGTGATGAGACTATAGTGAGTTGATGAGAGACAGAACCGGAGAGGCTGGTTGTCGTAGCCAGACTCTAAGCCCCCAGCGAACTTTCAGGACTGAGGCACCCTTCTCAACACACATGGGAGGGCGACGATTTGAGCCCGACACCGTGAAGTGACCAGATTTCTCAAACTTGAAAGCGGCCAGACTTCCTACACCACCACGCTTTTCGTGAATAAAAATTCGACCGAATAAGTTGTAAAGATCTAATTGGCTTTATTAATTGATTCATGAATCAGGCAGCATCCCACCTAGCAGGTAGAAGGGTGCTCCAAAGGGCTGCAGAAAGAAAAGGGTTCTAAAGGGAGAAAGGGAGCAGAGAAAAGGGAAATTATTACCTATGCATCCATTGGTTTAGGCAAGGTCACCATCCTAAAGGGAACAGAAGGGGGTCTATCAGTAAACTTCCCAGTGTGGACCAGAAAATTCCCCTGTTGACTGGTTAAAGCTTACATTCCTGGGGTGCCTGGGTGGCTCAGTCGGTTAAGCATCCAACTTCAGCTCAGGTCATGATCTCGTGGTTCGTGAGTTCAAGACCCATGTCAGGCTCTGTGTTGACAGCTCAGAGCCTGGAGCCTGTTTCAGATTCAATGTCTCCCTCTCTCTCTCTGCCTCTCCCTTGCTCACTCTCTCTCTTTCAAAAATAAATAAACTTAAAAAAAAATAAAGGTTACCTTCCTGGGGGGCAGGGGTTGAAACTGTAATGAGGTGAGGTATTAAGTCTTGGTTGACTGACTTGGGACCCTAATCTAAGTGACACCATTTTGGACCTGTGGTGTTTTGGGTTTTTTTTTTTTTTTTTTTGTATTGTTTTGTTTTTTTAACAATCCTCTAAGGGATATTCTGTGTTTTTTAATTAGTGTTAATGGAACATGTTGAACTCCTTGATGCCCTAGAATCTTCTGCATATTTGTGATGACTTAACCACCTATTTTAACTGATGTCTCCCCCACGCCCATTTATGTACTAAGGAAAGCTGTTCAAGTGAGTCATACGTGCATCAGGTCTCACCTTCCCTGCATTTTACAGCAAGCTCCCAGGAGATTCCTGGGGACTGTCCTTTCTGGTGCTGCTGCGTTTGGTGGCAAATGGAGGACTTGTTCCTAATAGTCCCTTTAGAATGGGTCAGGCTGTGCCAGTATAGGGTCAGGGAGAGCTCTCTGAACCAATGGCCGGCAGTGTTCAGTGTCGATGACCCATCCCATGTGCCAGCGCCCTGGGAGACCTGAGGAGGGAGCGTGGGATTAATAGCTCAAGGGCCCAGCACAGAAGAAGACAGGCCAGGGGCTAAATCCGGCTGAGCCTCTAAAGGCTGTGTGAGTTGAGGAACATTAGTTGCCCTCTCCGGGCCTCTGACTCTTTAGCCATAAAATGTTACACGTTGCGCTTTCTAAGGCGAAGGGGATACAATGATGCCTAAAATTAAGTAACCCATCTCAGGATACTAGCAACAGGGCACAGTGGTTATAAGTGGTGGCTCTGGGGCCTGGCCACCTGGTTCACATCCTGGGTCTTCTCGTTGCTACCTCATGAGCCTTTGCCAAAGACATGGCTACTCTGTACCTCAGTTTCCTCATCTGTATTATGGGCATAATGACGGCACCCACCTCATTAGATTGCTCTCAAAATGAAAAGAGTAAAGCACTTAGAACAGTGTTTGGCATACATTCAGTAAATGCCAGCTCTTATTCTTTAAATGTGCCAGAGTGCCCGAGACATAGTGAGAACGAGATAAAGAGTAGCCATGATTAGGAGAAACGACCAGCCCACCAACAGAAAACATCAAACCTTACAGGTTCTGGTGAGTTCTCGAGTGTTGCCTCCAGTCTGTCTGATCCCTTAGATATGGATTGAATGCAGCTGTTCTTTCTTTTTATTATTTGTTTTTCAAACGTTTATTTATTTATTAAGTGTTCACTTATTTTTGAGAGAGAGAGAGGGGCAGAGCTTGAGCAGGGGAGGGGGGCAGAAAGAGAGGGAGACACAGAGTCCGAAGAAGCAGGCTCCAGGCCCCAAGCTGTCAGCACAGAGCCCGACGCAGGGCTCTAACCCACAAACTGTGAGATCATGACCTGAGCCAAAACCAAGAGTCTGTTGCTCAACCAACCGAGCCACCCAGGCATGAGTCCCAGGCAAAGCTTGTTCGCAGAACATGCATGTCACAGTCTAATTCTCAAGGAGCCATCTCATGTCCACGCTCTGGTGTCATGAGCCATCCACTGACCATGGTCCCACCTCACTGCTCCACACAGACTTCTCCATGTGGCAATCTTCCTGGAAAGGGGCCGCCAGAATTCCTTCTCACATCCTCTCTTTTGATGCTTAATGCTACTCTGTCATCTTGCAAAGGATCACTCTGTCATCTTGCAAGAATCCCATGTGGCCAGGGAGTTAATCTAAAAAGACCAAGCCCTTCCCTCTATCTATGAGCCTAGAAATAGGCTTTTCCAGGAATACTTTAGCAGCTGTTCATCCTCTGGCCAGTCCTGGTTCGGAAAGGGTTAATGCTATTTTTGTTTTGATGGACCCGAAATATGAAGGGGTAGCAGTTCTTCTGGTTCCTACCCTAAAATTAAATCAGTCTTTCTAGGGAACGGTGGGACTGGAAAGATTAAGAGCTATATTTCGTTATTCATTAAATTTTTTTCCTTTTTATTCTGAATTTCATTAGCTTTGTGTTAATATTGTGACCAAAATTAATCTTAGACCAGAGTCAAAGCATTATTCTACATATTCCTTAAAATATATTTTACCTTCAGAAACTTGGCAAGTGGGAAAATATAATTCACTATTAAAACAGGCCTGCTAATTTGCAGTATTCAGAGAATTGTGGAGGAAAACAAGAAATAACACAAAGGAAGAATTTGGAGAAGAAAACACGAGACTAGCGCAAAAGAAAAGACCCGCTCAGACCTAAAGGAACAGGAAGATTCCCTATCTTGGCTGTTGTAGTAACTGATGCTGTAATAAACATGGGGGGGGGGTGCAGATATCTTTTCGAATTAGTGTTTTCATAGTCTTGGGGTAAATCCAGCGATTGCTGGGTCATTGGGTAGTTCTACTTTAACTTTCTGAGCACCCTCCATGCTGTTTTCCACAGTGGCCGCACCAGTTTGCATTCCCACCAACAGTGCACGAGGGTTCCTTTTTCCACATACACTCACCAACGCCTGTTGTTTCTTGTGTTTTTGATGTTAGGCATTCTGACAGTCATTGACAGTCAAGTGGTATCTCATTGTGGTTTTAGTTTCCATTTCCCTGATGATGAGTGATGGTGAGCATCCTCCCATGCATCTGTTGGCCATCTGGATGTCTTCATTGGTAAAATGTATATTCAGGTCCTCTGATCATTTTTAATGGATTATATGTTTTGGGGAGCTGGAGTGTCCTTCCATAGATGGATGGGTAACAAAGATGTGATACACACACACACACACATGCACACACACACACACACACACACACGGGAATATTACTCAACCATAAAAAACGAAATCTTGCCATTTGCAACAACATGGATGGATCGAGATGGTGTAATGTTAAGTGAAGTAAGTCAGTCATAGAAAGACAAGTACCATATGATTTCACTCATACGTGGAATTTAAGAAACAGACGAACATGGGGCGCCTGGGTGGCTCAGTCGGTTAAGCATCCGACTTCAGCCAGGTCACGATCTCGCGGTCCGGGAGTTCGAGCCCCGCGTCAGGCTCTGGGCTGATGGCTCGGAGCCTGGAGCCTGTTTCCGATTCTGTGTCTCCCTCTCTCTCTGCCCCTCCCCCGTTCATGCTCTGTCTCTCTCTGTCCCAAAAATAAATAAACGTTGAAAAAAAAAATTAAAAAAAAAAAAGAAACAGACGAACAAAGGAAAAAAGAGACAAAAGTTTTTACGAGAACAAAGTGATGGTTATCGCAGGGGATGTGGGGAGGATGGGTTAAATAGGTGATGGGGATTAAGGGGTGCACTTGTTATGATGAGCACTGAGAAATGTATAGAACTGTTGAATCATATTGGATGTATGAAACTAATACAACACAGTAGTTAATTATACTTTAATAACAAAATAAATGAAGGAACTGTAAGACAGTATTTTCTGCAAAAGGCCAGATAGTAAATAACATTCAGCTTTTGGGGCCGTACAATTTCTATGGCAGCCGCTCACCTCCACCCTTGTTTGTGAACAGCAGCCACTGACCATATGTGAATGAGCAAGTGTGGTTTGTGTTCTCATGAAACTTTACTGATGCAAATGAAACTTGAATTTCAGATAATTTTCCTACATCGCCGATATTCCTTGTTTTTCTCCCCCTGACTATTTATTTATATAAAATCTTTTAATGTTTATTTATTTTTGAGACAAAGAGAGACAGAGCATGAACGGGGGAGGGTCAGAGAGAGACGGAGACACACAACCTGAAACAGGCTCCGGGCTCTGAGCTGTCAGCACAGAGCCCAACGCGTGGCTCAAACTCACCAGGTGCGAGATCATGACCTGAGCTGAAGTCGGACGCTTAACCGACTGAGCCACCCAGGCGCCCCTAAAAAATTTTTTTAAAAGAAAAGAAATTGTGAACAAATCTAGATCTGTACCTAGTGGGGAGTTTCAGTTCAGACACCAGTCAGAGAGTGGCAAACAAAAGATGTCTAAATGACTTCTTCTGGCATTTTGGTCCCTCTGTGTTCCACTGCCAAACGAGCAGATCCTTAGGCCAAATGATCTAATTTCTGGGCATTTCCCCCCACAGATGTAAGCAAATATACGTGTACAAGGATATCCCTGACATCACTGTCATAGAGAAAAACTGGACACAGCCTGAACA
This sequence comes from Lynx rufus, assembly GCF_022079265.1. Classification (NCBI taxonomy): domain Eukaryota; kingdom Metazoa; phylum Chordata; class Mammalia; order Carnivora; family Felidae; genus Lynx; species Lynx rufus. The sequence goes on from NW_025814838.1 coordinate 14,406,770, forward strand.
TCTGTATTCAGCACTAAAGAAACACGTGGAAGATCCATAGTGTGGGGAATTATGCAGCAGTTGCAAAGAATGAGGTCAGCTTTTATAAACTGATGTGGATCAATGTCCAAGATGTCTTGTTAAGGAAAAAAAAAAGGTGCAGAATAGCAGGTTTAGTATTATTCCTACGTTTGCTTGAATATGGAGAGTAAAAAAAGTTAAGAAGGAAAAATCCTGTTCTACGAATAGCAGTTGGGGCGCCTGGGTGGCTCAGTCGGTTAAGTGTTTGACTCTTGATTTCAGCTCAGGTCATGATCTCACAGTTCGTGGGCTCAAGCCCCACATAAGGCTCTGCACTGACGGCACAGAGCCTGCTTGGGATTCTCTCTCTCTACCACCCCTCTGGTCCTCTCCCACTCATACTCTCTCAAAATAAATAAACATTTTAAAATAAATAAACAGCAGTTATCTTGGGGGATGAAGACAATGATGGGCTTTAATATTTCATTTTAGGGGCGCCTACGTGGCTCAGTAGGTTAAGTGTCTGACTTCGGCTCAGGTCATGATCTCAACAGTTTGTGGGATTGAGCCCCACATCGGGCTCTGTGCTGACAGCTCAGAGCCTGGAGCCTGCTCTGGATTCTATGCCTCCCTCTCTCTGCCCCCCCCCACTTATGTGTGTGCATGCACACATGCTCTCTCTTTCAAAAATAAACATTTAAAAAAGTTACTATTTCATTTTAACCCTTTCTGTACTCCAGATTGTTTGCAACCGATATTTTTGTTACTTTATATAATGATTAACTTTAGGGGTCAACTTGAGTGGGATGTAGGGTGTCCATTTATCTGGTTAAACATTATTTCTGGGTTTCTGTGAGGGTGTTTCCAGAGGAGGTTAGCATTTGAACTGGTGAACTGACTAAGGTGTGTATCACTCCTTGATATGCGTGTCATCATCCAATCCATTCATATGCCAAATAGAACAAAATGGCAGAGGAAGGGGGAATTCACTGTCTGCCTGACTGTTCCCCTGCCCCAGGGACTCCTGGTTCTCAGGTCTTCAGACTCAGAATGGATTCTACACCACTGACTTTCCTGACCTTAGGTCTTTGAATTATTCCACTGGCTTTCCTGGGTCTGTAGGTTGCAGGTGACAAATTGTGCAATTTCTCAGCCTTCATAATCTAGTGAACCAGTTCTTTATCATTAAATTTAATTTTAGATATAAATGTCAATGTAGATATAAAGATTTATGTATCTATATAGAGAGACATGTCTGTATCTTATCTTTCCATCCATCCATCCATCCATCCATCCGTCTATCCATGCACCCATCCATCCTGTCTGTCTATCTCCATTGATCCATCCATCCATCCATCCACCTATCCATCCATCCATCCATCCATCTATCCATCCATCCATCCATCCATCCGTCCATCCATCCATCTATCCATGTACCCATCCATCCTGTCTTTCTATCTATCTATCCATCTATCTATCTCATATTGGTTCTCTCCTGGAGAACCCTAACAAATATACTTTCATACTAAAAATTAATTTTGAAAAAGACCCTCTCTTTACAATAGGACTGGAATCAGAGAAGGGTTAACCCAAAGCCTGCATAATTTTACTTAAAATTATTGTGGAAATAAAGAATGAAAGAATTGGAGTGTTTTTTTTTCTTTAATTTTTCATCCAGTCAGTATTTAGTATACAATTGTATGATGTGGTTCATGGGAGTTTTCTTCAAATGTATTTATTCTTTCAGTTCACATTTGCTGTACAAACACTCTGTATTAAGCAGGAGATTCTGATTTAATGAGATTTATGTGACTTTGAAGGAAGTTTTTCAAAGAGTTGTTTCCAAAGATGATTGAGTGCGTTGGAAGTTATAGTGTGAGATGCACATATCAGGAGTTAGAGTTTTATTGTTTTGGGGACATAACTCGTGGAAATTAGGAAGGCAGGCCATAATAACCATAAGAGCGGGTGATATCATCCTTGTTTTAGGTTTGAAAATGGAGACTTAATTGTGTCATTTTCACAAGGTCACACAATTGATAAGTGTTAGATTTAGAATCTAGATGTGTCTGGTTCAAAGACCATGCTCTTTCTACCAGTGTCAGAGACCAAGATCCCTTCTCCCCTTTTGTCAACGTAATAAAATCTCAAATTTTTAGCTAGACATATAGCCACCCAGAATAAAGATTACACAACCCAGACTTTCCTGTAATTGGGTATGGATGTATAAATAAATTCCATGTGGGAGAGGAAGTAATCTGTTTTGCCTTCTAGGAAACTTCCTAAGAGGTAGCTACCATGTATCTTTGGCCTCTACTTCCTTCCTTTGTTCTTCCTGCTGGCTGGAGTACCAGCAGCTATCTTGGACAATGAGGTAAAAAATCATGTATTGAATATAGAAAGAGCATGAATCCCCAAGAACTATGCAGCTTCCGTACAGCTTCAGATTGCCTGCCTTTAGATGTCACTTATGTGAAAAAGAAATACATTTCCATTAAATCAGCATCATTAGGGTTTTACTGCAGTTGAACTTAATCCTATTCAACTATTATAACGTAATGCCTTCCAACCTGTCATCATTTTGTGGGAGAAAGCCCTGAAACTACTATCAGTAACAATTTCACCTCAAAAAATCTTGAGAGAATCAGGTTGCATAAGCCAATACCGATAAATATATAGCTTATTGAGAGGGATTGCATGATGTAATTCTTCCTGAAGCAATTGGCAATGGAGATTCACTGCTCCCCAGATCATATGTCGACCTCCCCTTCACTTTGATCAACATTTATGCTCCAAGCAATAAATGGATATAGAATGTGGGGAAGAGAGGTCAAGAGAGAGTGTTCTACCTCTTGTCCCTAAGTGCAGTGTATGGGTCAGTTCTTAACAAAACCTATTTAAAAATGTTAGAATGGAAGCAGGGTCAATCATTTTGGATTATAAATGTGTTGAGGACACACAGAAAACATCTTCTATAAACATTATCTCAAGTGTATTATATTTATATAGTATTTGCTGAAGACTGTATTTTCTCCTCTTGAACTGTCAAGGGACTTTACCAAAAATATTCTTGTGTCCATATTTGATAAAGATAAACTTATTCCAAGGAATTTTTAAAGTAAGACTAACTCAGAGAAATAACAAGAGAAAAGCTAAGGCTTACTGACCTTTTTACCTCATTCAGAATCCTAAAAAAGTACCCTACATGACATTCACAAAATAGAAATATAATACCGTAACATAAATGGACACTTTGTACTAAAATGTTGTAAAGGAAGATGCAGAATTGCATTATTTTTGCTTTTGTGCTGATTTTTTAAAATTATATTTTCATTATTTGTCCATTTCCTTGTGCTACAGGAAATAGTACATTGAAATACGAAGTTAACATTTAACTTTGAAGTTTCCTTTTTAAAAACCTAAATGAAAAGATTTATAAAAGTCAGTAACTATCTGCTTTCGGTTCTACATTCATTTTTTAAGCATGACTCATCTAGCGATTCCTAATTAGTGGTAACCTCCAAATGGGTCGTTTTGGCTTAAATTCAATCTCAATTTTTTTCCCTTTATGGTATTTGACTTGTTAATTGTCAGTGTAGTCATGGGAGAAAAAGAGTGATTTTTCAACAGCAGGTAACAAATATAAACTAGCATGGGGCCTGTGTATTTCAGAGGGTCCCTAAACCATGTACCTTTGAACTCAATCTAAATACTAGATCACATGATTGCTGTTCAGTCCATTTCTGTCATAATGGCTCTTGAAAAGTATGCTACTTTTTTTGACAACCACCTTTTTTTTAAATACCCAATATTACTTCCCCAAAACACATTGAATACATATGCTATGAGAAGTGATAGTTTGACACTATGGTTTCAGGCAAAGACACTCTCTACAATTTACCCAACACAACTGTTTTAAGTCAGAAAATATCAAGTGGAACAAATTTGAATTGCAAGCCATATTTGGATGAACCCAAAAGATTTTCCCTGTATGTATACACCAAGATAAAGGGGCAAGGAGGCAGTGACTTCTATAGCGTTCTAGTACATTCTGCACATGTACTATTTCCATGAGTGCTCTCGTATCTCAGCTTGTTTTGTCCTAAAGGTGTTTATCTGAGCTCTACTGTTATTCTTTCAAGCAGTTTGAGTGCAAGATAACCTACCCACCAGCCCCCAAAATGGTTTAGAAATTACTGAAGAAAATGGCATGGAAGGAAAAATGCACCTTTCAAAGAAATGATTACCTTGCTCACCTCCATAATTAAGTCTTATCTTCCTCCCTTGCCAAGCACGATAACCCTTCTTTGCATTGTATATTATGTACACACTATATTTATGTACTTTCTATTTTTTATTTAGTACTTCAGTAAACTTGTTTTTATTGTTCACTTGATGTATTTTTCTATCTTTGAAAATTTTGAGGATATTTTGGATTGAGATGGAACATATCATAATTTTCCCATTGAAAGTAATGGAATTTTTTTTCCCATTCAATGGCTTTTTATTCGGTAGCAAAGCTTTTAGGAATGAGTTGAAGTAATTCAACAAGAGATAGGTATAGAGATTATTCCCCATGCGAAAATAGACCAACAAGTAGTCTTACTCACTTGACATGTGTTGGACAGAATCTTAATATAGACCCCAAGGTATGCTGTCCTTTTGGCATAAATTGTCCTGCATAATCCCCAGGACTATAAAGATGATGGATTTTGTTCTCATGATTAGGTTATGTTATGTGGCATGGTTGACTTTAAGATAAAGAGATTATCCCAGTGGGGATGATCTAATCACATGAGCCTTTAAAAAGTAGAGTTTTCTCTGGCTGGTCATAAACAGGGACATCAAAGAGACTCAAAGCATGAGAAGGACCCAGTTTCAGGGAGATTCTTTGCTGCTGAAGGAGGGGCCACATGTCAAGAACCTAAGGTCTGCCTCTAGAAGCTGAGAATGGTCCCAGGTCAACAAGGAGCAAGACAACAAAGACATCAGTCTTACAACCCCAAGGATGTCAATTCTGCCAACAACCCAAGGTTGTTCAGAAATAGAACTTTCTGCAGTTGAACCTCTAGATTAGGATGCAGATTGGTGGATACCCTGATTTCAGCCTTGAGGCATCTTCAGAGAGTTTTCTATAATGTTTATTTATTTGTTTTGAAAGAGAGCATGCGTGCATGTGTGAGGAGGGTGAGGGGGCAAGAGAGAGGAGAGAGAGAATCCCAAGCAGGCTCTGCCCTGTCAGCGCAGAACACACATGGGGCTCGAACCCATGAACCGTGAGATCATAACCTGAGCCCAAATCAAGAGTTGGATACAGCGTGCCTGGGTGGCTCAGTCAGCTAGGTGGCTGACTCTTGGTCTCAGTGCAGGTCATGATTTCACGGTTCAGGAGTCTGAGCCCCACATTGGGCTCTGCCCTGCTAGTGCAGAGCCTGCTTAGGATTCTCTCTCTCTCTCTTTCTCTCTCTCTCACTCTCTCTCTCTGCTCCACCCCAGCTCTTTCTCTCTAAACAAACAAACAAACAAACAAACAAGCTTTAAAAAGAAGAAGAGTCAGATGTTTAACCGACTGAGCTACCCGGGAGCCCCTCCCTTGAGGCCTCTTTAGCAGAGAACTCCAGACCTACAGAACTTGGGACAAATAAAAGAGTGTTCTTTTAAGTGCTAAGTTTATGGTAATTTGTTACACAGCAACAGAAAGTGAATATACCCCTTATTAGGATCAACTAAGTTATACTACAGTTAAAAAAGTATTTTAGAAGCCACAGACTCTCAGAATCTTACAATAGTCAAGGTTTGTTTATTACTAGCACAAATATCCGACATGTGTCATTGGAAGGAGTCCTCTCACAAAGGTCACCCAGGGACCCAAGATGTGGAGGCTCCCTTTTAGGAAGTGCTTCCGTGATTGCTGGGGGAAGAGCAGAGCAAGAGGGTTTTACAGCAGCCTCACCATGGCTCATGTCCCTTTGCACACCAGCCATTGACTAGTTGTATTAAGTAATTGCATGGCTTTGCCCAATGTCAAGGAGGCTGAGAAGTATGATCCCCTTTTACTGGCAAACAATATTCATCTCACCCATGACCCTCTGAGTCTGCTGTCCTTTATCCCCTCACTTCCGGACCTTGGCAGATTCCACCAATACAGTGCATGTGGGGTAGATTGAAGAGCACGTCCATTCAGACATCTAAGACTAGCCATTTGCAGAACGAATCAAGCCGACGGGTGTATGCAGTTAAGACTTCACACGGTTCTTTACATTTCTAAATCAGTTGCCAACATTTAAAAGATTGGAACTTTTCCCGTAAAAATTTCCATCCATGGATTCTCTCGAAACGTTTGGAGATCTTGCAATGATCTACTTCAGAGAGCAAGGTGGAACTATGTGGCCTGACCTACTGAGTTTTCTACAGTGCACTGTTACTTGAGAAAAAAATAGTGTAAAAGTTTTTTATAGTATGTATAATAGAATGTATAGAAAATGAACTAGAAGACATAGGATGTACAGAAAATGAACTGGAAGAATGTAGATCCCACACTATAAATCATAGTTCCCTAGCAGGAATGGAGCCAGGTGGGTGTATTCCATGGCAATCTGGAATTTCAATGAAGTGTTTTATCTGACCATGAAAATTCACCAAGTTAGGGTTCCAACTTAGTAGATATGAGAATAAGGGTATGCCTTAAATTGAGAAAATGTCTCACTACCATTTATTTTTAAGGTGCTTTATTTTCTTTAACCCAGCAGAATAAGATTTCAATGCACAAGTGCCCTCACATAATCATTTTTATGAATTCTACATTTCACTTTTATAAGAAAGGGACAAACAATAACCAACCAACGTAGGCAAGAATTTTTTAAAACGAAAGCAAAACTTCAGAATACTTTACAAGCCAATGCAAATCCACCTTTGCTTGTATGTCCTGTTTAGCACCATGTCCAGTTGGTGGTGGTCATAAGGATGATCTTGAGACACTGAGAAAGCATGAATCATCAAAGAGAGATTTTAATTACAATGTGGCTTTACATAATAGAGAACTATGGCTGTGTCCACTTAGCAGCCCTTCCATTTTAGGAAATGACCGAGCTCTCCATCAGTAGAGGGCTTTTGTCACTTTTGCCCATTTGTAAATTATCCCCCTCCCCGCCAAAATTCTAGTTTCCTTTTGAAAATTCATCCCTCACCCATGGTGTTCAGCACTGCCAGTTGGTAAATCCAGGTGTATGCCCTTTTATCGCAGGCAGAGTCCTGATTTGTCCCCCAAAGATGTACCTGTCCTAATCTTCAGAACCCATGGATATATTATGGGATATGACAAGGGATAATTAAGGTTTTAAATGGAATTAAGGTTGCTCACCGTACAACCGTAAAATATGGAGATTATCCTGGATTGGGGGGTGTGGGACAGTGTAATCATAAGGGTGCTTAAGGAGGGAAGAGGGGAGGCAGGTGAGGAGAGACAGAGGGAGATGTAAGAAAAACAGAAGAACTTTTAGGGGGAGATGCAGCATTGCAGGCTCTGGAGATGGACGAAGGGTCCGTGAGCCAAGGAACACGGGCCCTCTTTAGACACTTGGGAAACACAAGGAAACGGATTCTCCCTCAGAGCCTCTGGAAAGGAACGCAGCCCTGTTAAGATCTTGATTTCAGCCCACTGAGACCTGGGTCAGACTTCTGACCTCCAGAACTGCAAGATGATAGATTTGTGTGGTTTTAAGCCACCGAGGTCGTGGTCACGTGCTACAGCAGTGATAAGACACGAATATAGTCCCTCGCTGCTGGAGGAGCCAGTCCTTCTGGTAGATTCTTCTTGTCATCCTTATGTGGAAGCTATGCTTTCTCCTGGTTCAATTCAACTTTTTCCTTCTTTGTGTGACTCCCAAGTGTCCTTTTAACAAGTGTATCCTTTTGTTGAAGCTCTTTGGAATATGATCCATTAGGCAGAGGACCATTTTTCAATAGGTTTTTCATTCCAGGGATTATAATGAAAAGAATTGAAGTGTTCATGAGCCCATAGTTAATCCATTAGTGACGGGAGTTAGAATCGCCTGTAGGTAATCAAGATTTGAATGGATGAAACTTGTTTTCGTGGGATGTCCTTCTAATCCCATTATTTCAATAATAAGAGGAAGAATAAGGACAGGACAGCATGGGAGGTAAGGTTCTGGACTTTGGAGCCACACAGAATAGAGTTTAAATCCCACCTCCTCTGCTGACAAAGATGTGAGTTTGGACGTGTGACACATTGGGGAAGCATCTCCATTGGCTTGTCCCTTGGTCTTCCACATGGTGTTTTAATCTCCCTGTTTCTGACTCCTGTCTCTCATTTCTCAACTTGTTCCAGGGAACCTTATCGATGGCTCCCCCTAAGACTGTGCAAGTCTGAATAGTCTCTAGTCTCAGTCTCTTTCTTTGAGAAGGATGGCCGATGCCATGCCGATGTTGAAGATTAAATGGGAATAATACGCGTGAAGCAACTTCTGCAGATCCTGGCAGGTGATGAGTCCTCAGCAAATGCTAGTTGATAACATAAAACCAAGGGCCTTTTGAGACAGGGAGACAGAGCGTGACCAGGGGAGGGGCAGAGAGAGAGGGAGATACAGAATCCGAAGCAGGCTCCAAGCTCTGAGCTGTCAGCACAGAGCCCGACGTGGGGCTCAAACTCACAAACGGCGAGATAATGACCTGAGTTGAAGTTGGATGCTGAACCGACTGAACCAACCAGGCTCCCCTAGGATTTTTTTTTTTTAAATAAAGGATTTCCACTGCTTAGTTAGCACAAAAATTTTTGGTTTTCTTCTGCTTTCCTCAGAGAAAGATATGCAAGCAAGCATCAACATGAATTGGTTCTTGTCTTCCTTCTGGCCTGGCATCATGTTCTGTTTCTGAGAAAACACAAGACCTGAGTGAGGGCCGTGCTCATTTTTGAAGCTATTCGCCAAATACCTGATCGACTAATCTTGGTTAACCCTGTCAGTCTACAGTTGAGGAAGCTGAACCTGATCTTTCCAGAAAAGCAACTCCTCAGACCTGTTCCCTTACTGCAGCCCTCAAAACAATAGATCACGTGCCCATTTGTCTAGATTGACTCCTCATATGAGTGGGGAAGGGGAGTAACGTTCAGGAATGTTTACCAGTGAACTTTTTCCTGAAATTCACATAAGTACTGACTCGGAAGCGAAGGGCAAGATGAAAAAACAGGGCCGCCTGGGTGGCTCAGTCAGTTAAGCGTCCGACTTCAGCTTAGGTCATGATCTCATGGGTTGTGAGTTTGGGCCCCGAATTGGGCTCTTTGCTGACAGGTCAGAGCCTGGAGCCTGCTTTGGATTCTGTGTCTCCCTCCCTCTCTGCCCCTCCCCCTGCTTGCTCTCTCTCTCTCTCTCTCTCTCTCAAAAATAAACATTAAAGATTAAAAAAAAAAAAAACAAAGATTCCCCATTGAGATATAAATATAAAAAACCCAGATTTTCTGTGTTACTGCCCTTTTTCCTGGCACATAACCTCTGCAATTATAGAAAATATACTCCATTTCTACATTATATTCTGGTGGGACAAAATATAATTTTTTTCATTGTATATGTATGGAACGTGATTTTAAAGTACTTTTTGTTGGAAGGAACACATTACTTTTGATTGTTTTAAGTACATTTTACTATGTATTAAAATCCAGTAGAAAATGATTAGCCCTAGATGGGCCATAATATTGTACTAACCTAGGCAAAAAAAAGGATATAAAATCATCTCAAAGGGATATTTTGGTATCAATGATAAATGCTCTATAGGAAAGTCAGTGTAATCATAAACTTAAATCTAATATATTAAGGACTTAACCTTACTTTACCTCTGGTAAGCTGAGTGGTCTGTGCTTTATCATGTTTGTTGAGAAACACTACTTTTGAAAACATCTGTGCTGTGATAGCTTCTACAGTAGAGCACTGCCACTAGGGGCAGCAGCATCTAGTATGTTAGCTGGATTCCTGGGTTATTTGGGGTGTACATTTTCTGTGTGCAGGAAGATACAGGGGCCTGCTTTGTGACTTTGGGAAGTCGCTTCCTGTTGGGCCTCAGTTTCCCCACCAAGGCCTTGGACTAGATGAGCTGTGAGACCCTGAGAGTTAAAATTCTGTGGCTAGATGATGATTATTTTTTGTTGTGATTAGGGAGGAGAGGAGAGTGGAGGTCTGAGTTGTAATTCTGTTGCTTTCACTGTATGACTTGGAGCAAGTCAACCCCTCTCGCTGGTCCTGAGTTTTCTTAATGGTGAAATGAGATGAAGTCAGTGTTTCCCAAATGCCTGGTCTTTCTACGTGCAAACGCTAGTTTCTGGCCAAACACGTTTAGAAACACAGAGCAGAGAAAGTTGAATGGGCTTTTCTTTTCTAGAACTTCGCAGGGTCTTTTAAATGACAATATGATAGATACTGAGACACTGGGCCTAAGATGATTGACCGGTGATGATGATGGTTGTACTTTTTTTCTAGGGCCATCCTGACAAATTACCACAAACTGGGTGACTTTAAAACACAGAGGTTTGGGGGCCCCTGAGTGGCTCAGTTGGTGGAGCATACAACTTCAGCTCAGGTCGTGAGCTCACAGGTTGTGAGTTTGAGCCCTGCATCCCATCCCGTTCACTGCTGTCAGTACAGAGCCCACTTTGGATCTCTCTCTCTCTCTCTCTCTCTCCCTCCCTCTCTCTCTCTCTCCCTCTCTGCCCCTCCCCCACTCACACTCCCTCTCTCAAAAATAAATAAAACATTAAAAAACAAACAAACATAGAGGTTCGTCATCTCAGAGTCCTAGGTGCCAGAAATCAAGATATTGTCAGGGCCATGTTCCCTCTGAAGTCTCTAGGGAAGATTCTGTCCTTGCCTCTGCTAGCATCTCATGGTTGCTGACAACCCTTGGTATGCCTTATTTCGTGTCTAAGTAAATCCCAATGTCTGTCTCCATTTTCAGATGGGCTTCTTCCCTGTGTGATCTCAGCGTGCCTATTTCCAGATCTCCCTCTTTCTCTCATAAAGACACAGGTCTCTGCGTTAGGGCCCATCCCAATCCAGTATGACCTCTTCTTAACTCGATTATACCTGCAAAGACCTCATTTCCAAATAAGGGCACATTCGTAGGTACTAGGGGTTAAGACTTGAATACATCATTTTGGGGGATACACTTCAACCCACTACGATGATGATGATGATGATGATGATGATAGGAAGAAGAGAAAGATTAAGAGAAGGAAGATGATAAGACAAAATAAAGAATTATTGAGCACTTATGAATTGCCATGCAGTATGCTAAGTGCTTTACCCAGATTATGTCATATAAGCCACTGAGAAACCCTGTGATAGGGGCACCTTGATGGCTCAGTTGGTTAAGCGTCCGACTTTGGCTCGGGTCATGATCCCGCTGTCGGTGAGTTCAAGTCCCTCCTTGGGCTCTGTGCTGGCAGCTCAGAGCCTGGAGCCTGCTTTGGATTCTGTGTCTCCCTCTTTGTCTCTGCCCCTGGCCCTGCTTGTGTGTGCACTCTCTCTCTCTGTCTCTCTCTCTCTCTCTGTCTCAAAAATAAGTAAATAAATATTAGAAAAAGGGAGAGAGAAAGAAACCCTATGAGAAAGGTGCCATATTCTTGTCGCCACTTTTCAACCAAAGGGACGCAGGTTCTGAGAGGTTGACTGTTGCCCAAAGTCTCTCCACTGGTAGAATGAACCTGACGTTCACTCCAGTTGTGATGGGATCCCCAAGCCTAAGGTCCTACTGCAATGCTGGCTTTTTTGTTACATTACTACATGCCTAAATCTCTTGAGGGTTTTGAAGTCTGATAAATGCATCTTCTTCGGAGATTTTACCTCCACAAAATGATGAAACACTTTTTGCCCAAAGTGGGATGTGTAACAGCTGGTGGTACACATGTTGGTGCAGGTGACACCTGCATGCAGGCCACGTAAGGGAGGAAGTACTCCTTTTTAAAACAATTTTTTTTAACTTTAGAGAGAGAGTGTGAACTGGGGAGAGGGACAGAGAGAGAGAATCTTTCTTTTAAATTGTTTATTTATTTTTGAGAGAGAGAGAGAGAGAGAGAGAGAGAGACAGAGTACAAACAAGGGAGGGGCAGAGAGAGAGGGAGATACAGAATCCGAAGCAGGCTCCAGGCTCCGAGCTGTCAGCACAGAGTCCAACGAGGGGCTCAAACTTAAGAGCCGTGAGATCATGACCTGAGCTGAAGTCGGACGCCCAACCAACTGAGCCACCCAGGTGCCCTGAGAATGTCAAGCAAGCTCCCTGCTCAGCCTGACACGGGGCTCCATCCAACGACCCTGGGATTATGACCTGAGATGACATCACGAGTCAGACACTCAAATGACTGAGCCACCCAGGTGCCCCTAAAAAATTATTTTGAAATGACTGTGGGCTCCCAGGAAGTTGCTATACGAAGAGTACATGGAGTCCCACGGACTCCTCCCTTGGCTTCCCTAGTGGTGACATCGTAGATAGCTGCAGGGCTATGTCCAAGCCCGGAAATTGACCCTGATCCAGGATTGTCATCTAGACTACAGACCCCATTCAGATTTCGCTAGTGTTTGCTTGTACACGTGTGTGGGTGGGTGTCTTGCAACCTCATCCCATGTCCAGCTTCCTGTAGCCACCGCCTGCTGGCACAGAACAGATCACCACAGAGGAGCTCCCCATCTGTGTTCTCTTTCACATCACCGCACGACTTCCAGGGGGACAGCCCCCGTCTGCAGTTTGTGTTTCCTCAACACCTAACCCTTTCGGCTCTCCCTCTTTGTCAGGGACACCACCCATCCCAGCCTCAGCGTCCTCAGTGATGGCTGAAGCTGTCGAACACGTATCGGGGTGATTTGGTTGTTCCCCTTGAATTTTACACATTTCTACTTGGGGCAGGAGATGCCGGCTCACCAGAATCATTGAGGAATGAGATGAAATAAGTCTTTTAAGCAAAGATGTTTCAGTAGCAAAGGTGAGTTATAGTCAAAAAACAACAGCAAAACCGAACAACCCGGGAGGCGGTCTGCGGACGGGGCAGAGTGAGAGGAATGGTGTGGGAATGCTTAACGTTTACAGAGCCCTGAGTTAGGAAAGAGCTTTGAACCTAACTTAGAGTCAGAGGGTTTTAGGATATCCAAGAGAAGGAAGAAAATGCCGGTGTCATCCCTGGAAATATGTAATATGCCCATTACAAGTAGAAAGTCAAAGAATGTGTTTTATTCCTGCATTTCAAGGCCCTTCTCATTGAAGGAGATTTCAATTTGGCCAGCTACTTGCAACGGTGACTCATCCGGCCAAGTAGGGGACACACCAGGGCTGGGACAAGGCAGTGGCTTCCTTGGGCATGTCTGGCTGGCCCTTAATAAAGCCTCCTGATCAGAAAAGAGGTGATGTCACCAAAGGGCAGGTCTGCAGATTTCTCCCATGATCTGGGAGGGAAAACTCACTGAACCTGTCCCCAGAAGAACCAAATGTGCATTGAAGCCAGCACGGCAGAGGTGATGTGGAGACCAGTGGATGCAAGGAACTAATAAAGATGACTCAGCTAAGTGTGAACTCATTAGTTCAGCTTTTGTGTCTCTTACTGTTAGAGTAATTCAAAGAATATATTACAGCACTTTCAGATAAACGGTTTAGGCCCACACTAAGTGAGTCAGAAAAATCAATTAATTTGTAAAACCTTACTGCTGGAAATAACGTAGGTCCGTCCTTTTCCGGGCAGTGGATTTTTCAAGGTGATTCAGCTTATGGTCCTTGAAGTTTCACTTTGTTTATGAAATAGTAGAGTTGGGTTTTTGCTCACATCATTCGTGCATCTCCTCATTTATTCCACACATATTTATTGGGCCCCTGCTGTGCACCAGACACAGTTGTAGGGAGTAGAGATCTAGGGCTTCATTGAATGAATGCAAGTCCTTACGTTCTTGAAGCTTACGTTTCCTGGGGGAGGTGGAGACTAAGGAGATAAACACATCATCCCATGTCCCGCAGTGACATACACTATGGGACACACACAAATCAACGTGTAGCAGGAGAGCCAGGAGAAATGAAAATAGCCTGAGTGATGAATCAGTAAGCATTTATTGAACACCTACTATGTGCTACGCTTTTTGTGGGTGGTTGGGGGAGGAGTAGAGGAACTAGAAAGGTTTCCTGGACACCCACCTGATGGGCAAGGTATGAATTACAAAACTGATGAGTCTCAGGGATCATGGCACAGCATTTCCCCCAACAGCCCTCCGAGATGGGCATTACTCTCGTTTCACAATGAAGCTTTGGGGATGCCAAAAACTTGAATTACTCCTCACAGCGGAAAAGTTCCAGCACTAAGAATCTAACTCAGATTTCTTTCTGAACCTGTTTCACTCCTGCCACATTCCCTTCTCTATATAGACAGAAGTGGAGAAAGGCTTCACGAATGAATAATCTTGGTGGTATTCAACCAGGCATGCAGCAAAAAGATAGCAACGATCAAGTACGAACTAAACCAAAAGGCTTTCTCAACTTGATTGTATTATTCTACCAGGGAATCAGAAGGTATCTGAGGGTCTTACGGGTCTCGGGTTCAGCATTTGGAACATAATATATTATTGATGATGGATACGTAGAAGTATCGACAAACCAAAACAAAAAGGTGGTCAATGTGATTTCACATAACAGAAATTCTGACTCATAAAAAATAGACCAAAAAATAAGTTGAGCCCTAGCAGGTATCAAACCCAGACTTTTCTCCTGTATTCTAGATGCATCTATCTAATTGCCTACTAACATCTCCACTTGGATGTGTAGCAGGCATCTCAAACTCAACATGCCCCCAAATGAACTCCTGATTCCCCCACCCGTGGAAAACTATTTCGCCCACAAATGCTCCCAGACTATGTCCTAAAAACTCCATCCTTCTGGTAGTTCAGAACAAAATCTCAAAAGTATTCTTGCCTTCTCTTCTCATCCAAGCTTTCAGAAAATCAGGCTGACTTTATTCTACTTTATTCTCAGAATGCACCCAGAGTCCACCCACTGTTCTCTGTTCCTCCTCAACTCTGGCCTGAATAGCCTTTTAGCAGGACTCCTGGCTTCTCTCTCTCCCTCCGGTCAATTCTCCACATGGCAGACAGAGGGATCCTTTAAAAACATAAGTTGGATCACATCACACCTCTGTTCAGAATCTTGCACGGGTTCCCATTTCACCCAAAGCTCTTACGGTGGTATAAAAGGACTCTGTGTGATGTCCTCCCATCACCTCCCTGACTGCTTCTCCTTTTCTTGCCCCCTTGTTCATCTACTCCTGGCACAACGTGGTCTCCTTGCTGGCCCTTCATGTCCCAGGCACCCCCTCCCACCTTCTGGAGAATTAGCTCTAGCTTTTTTTTCAACTGAGGCACTTCCCCCAGGTACCTACTTGGCTAACTCCCTTCCCTCCTTCAGATCTTTGAAATGTTACTTTCTCAGTGAGAGCCACCCTGGCCACTCGGCTTGATGATGCAACTTCCTTCTCTCTGCCCTAGCATGCTCAGTTCCCCTTGTTCTGGTCAACTGTGTCCTTTTAAAAAAAATACGTAGCATGGAGCACCTGAATGGCTCAGTCGGTTGAGCGTCCGACTTCAGCTCAGGTCATGATCTCATGGTTTGTGGGTTCAAGCCCCGCATTGGGCTCTGTACTGACAGCTCGGAGCCTGGAGCCTGCTTCAGATTTTGTGTAACCCCCCTCTCTCTTCACCCCACCCCTGCTTGTGCTCTCTCTCTCTTTCTGTCTTTCAAAAATGAATAAACATAATATATATATATATATATATATATATAGCATGAATATCATCTTCTGTCACATTCTATCATCCATCTATTATATGTCTCATCTGAACTCCCTTGCTAGAACGTAAGCTTCATGAGGACAGATATCTTCATTTTATTTGCCCAGTTATTTCAAGCTCCCAAAGAAGTGCCTGGCACACAGGAGACATACGAGAAATATTTGTAGAACAAATGAACGGAAGTCCCAAGGAAGGGACACTCCCCCTGCCCGTCAGCCTAACTTGGGTTTCTGCATATTTATGTGTTGAGCTGGAAAAGCCTGTAGCCATACTGAATGAAGGGCCAGACAATGGAATTTCACTTTTCCAGTTAATCTGCTCAGCTCATTGCCTGCGTACTAGGGACCCTGAATGTCATTCCACCACCAACTCTAGGGGCTAGAAATACAGTAACCCTGAGCAGTTAAAAATTCACAGCTTCCCTGGGACAATCTGCAATGGGGGTGGCAGCTGGTATGTCCCACAGGCAAATCCTTCTGGATAGGACAGCTGCAGCCCACGTCATTTTCAGAAGACTTCTGATTTGGTTAGAAACCCTGACAAGATGCTGCCCTTGGCATCTTGTCTTTATCCCCTTTCCAGAGAAGAAGAGCAGAATTTTTCATGGCTACACTGGTCCGATAACAAACATCTATGCACCATTCTGTGCTAAAGTGACTGATAAAGGAGCAAGAGAGAGCATGATTATCTTCTGGGCAGGTTCGAGGGAATAAGATGTTATACACAAGGTAAGGGGTGTCTTTCGTGGGTATCACAGTCTGTCCCTACATGATTACTGGAGGGAGGGCAGCAGGAAAGTGGTACAGCTACAGGGAGGGGGTAGGTGTGACAGTGGGAAGATAAGGGGAAAAGATAGGACTCATTGTCTTGGAGAGTAGAAAAGCGAGCTCACAGGGAAGCCCAGGAGGTGTGCCCTCCTGGGCTCATGGTCAATGCAGGTGTGAAGTCACCTGTGTAAAGTGTCCATTGTAGAAACCTTGTTTACAAACAAATCCCTTAATGCCTAGAAAAGAAACTAAAGGAAAACGCTAATGGCTTAAAAAGCAGTCTTAACAAAACACAGTCTGTCCACCAGTATTAATTGAGTTTTTATCCCTGGCTTGATTTTTCTTGGTGTCTCAAATGGCCTGGAGAAGGAATGGTTGATGATGGGTTGTCCAAATCCCCCTACTTGCTATGTGCAAAACAACCACACAGGCCAGGACAGTTCCTGCCAAAATCCCCCCACATCTTCAGACAGACAGATGTTAACTATAAAACCACTGCATCGATAATAACCAAAAATTGAAAATGGTTCATGCGTCCAATTGGGAAAGGATAGTTAAGTAAACTAAGATGTATTCATAAGTGCAGCTGTGATACTTAGGTGTGTGTGTGATACACGTATATGTTGATATTTTTAGTCACCTTGTTTTCCAACAATTTCCAACTGGGAATAACCTGAATATTCGTAAGTAAAAGTATGGTTAAACCAATTTGGTACATCCATACAGTAGAATAATAGGCAACTGTTCAGAATAATAAGGTCAGGGCACCTGGGTGTCTCAGTCTCTTGAGCGTCCAACATCAACTCAAGTCATGATCTGGAGGTTCCTGAGTTCAAGCTCCACATTGGACTCACTGCTCTCAATGCAGGGCTCACTGTGGATCCTCTGTCTCCCTGTCTCTCTGCCCCTCTCCTGCTCTCTCCTTCTCTGTCTCTCTCAAAAATAAAATAAACTTATTAAAAAAAAAAAAAGAATAGGTGCACCTAGGTGGCTCAGTTGGTTGAGCATTCGACTTGACCTCAGGTCATGATCTCGCGGTCTGTGAGTTCAAGCCCCTCGTTGCGCTCTGTGCTGACAGCTCAGAGCCTGGAGCCTGCTTCAGATTCTGTGTCTTCCTCTATCTCTGCCCCTCCTCTGCTCATACTATCTGTGTCTCAAAAATAAAAAAATGTTAAAACAACTTAAAAAGATAATACGGTCAGTATACAAACACGGAAAGTATGTACAAACACGGAAAGATATCCACATAAATAAATTCCATTAAAGTTGGGTTTTTTTCCCCTGTTTTGTTCACAAGTATAGCTTCAACACCCAGAATGGTACTGAGACATAGTAGATGTTCAATAAACATCTATCTATCTACCTATCTAAATGCATTTCTTAGCAAAAAAAAAAAAAGGCTACAAAAGAATGTATACAGTCAATTTGTGTGTGTATGATGCCCATACATATATATATGTATATATATATATACATATATACGTGTATATATGTATGTGGCTATGTATTAACACTACTGGTCTACTAGTAAGGATAGGATAGTTATACTGCTGTAACAGACAACCCCTTCATGAAACAGTCTGTGTTATTCCTCACTTACTTTTTTTTTAATGAATGTTTATTTATTTTTGAGAGAAAGGGAGAGATAGAGCGTGAGCAGGGGAGGGGCAGAGAGAGAGGGAGACACAGAATCTGAAGCCGGCTCCAGGCTCCGAGCGCTCAGCACAGAGCCCCACGCGGGGCTCGAACTCACAAACGGCGAGATCATGACTTGAGCCGAAGTCCGACGCTCAGCCGACTGAGTCACCCAGGCGCCCCTATGCCTCACTTACTGTACCTGTCCACTATGGTTGTCCGGGAGCTCTGCTCTGTGTCACCTTCTCTCAGGTACTTGGCTGATAAGGCAGCTACTAACTGGGACGCTGATGGTTGTCACAGCAGAGGGAACAAAGGCCCTGGAGGGTCTTACCAGCAGTAACTAAATACTAACAGCTCATTGGCCAGAACTAGTCACATGGTCTAACCAAAACATAAACTAGCCAGCAGGTGCAACCATACTATGTGCCTGGAGAATTGGGACTATGGAAGACAGCACTACTGACTGCCATAAACACCATATTGCAAAAACACATGGAATTGTTTAAAATAGTTACAACTGAAGAAAGGGAATTTGAGGAGGTTCAAGGGGTTAATTTTTAATTTTCACTCTGTATACTGTATTTTTGATATTTTGCAACAAATTTGTTCTCTGATGAAATGTTTGTACAAGCGGGTGATACATTTTTAAAGTATACATTAATATAATGAAATAGGCTACCGCCCTAGAAATGATTAGGACGTAGTTTTGTAACACGCAGAAATTTTTGTGCTGTGATGTTAAGGGGGAAGGTAAGATAGCATTTCTTTATGTAGTTGCATTTCATTTGTCTAAAGAAAAGCTTAGGGGGGCACCTGGCTGGTTCAGTTGGTAGAGCACGTGTCTCTTGACCTCGGGGTCATGAGTTCGAGTTTCACATTGGGTGTACAGATTACTTAAATAAATAAGCTCTTAAAACTTTTTAAAGAAATGCTTAGAGAAAGAACACTAGGAATAAATATGCCAAAATATTCGTAACACTTTGGGTATATTTGGGTGATAAGATTATGCCTATTCTTTTCTTCCTCCTTCTTTATAGTATTTCCTTAGACTCTGCAAATTCTCCACAACGATTAAGTGTTGCTATTATAAAAAGAAGAAAACATACACTAAAAAAAAAAAAAAAAAGGCTGATCTCTAGGGAAAGGATGACCTGATTTGTCAACTTTAACTCCTAAAACATAAATGACAAAGATACACATACCTATAATTTTTCCGGAAAAACAATTAGTAATAAGTGGACATTTCCTGTGTCAAGAAATCTTGAGTTTTATAAAAGCCCTGGAAATAGGCATGGGATTACAGCACAAATAGAGTCAGTCTTGGGTGTTCTTTTAATATAAAATGGGAAAAAGAAAACCAGCTTTTAGAAGAACTACCTTCAACTTTTGTTCTAAAGTAAGATTTCTTTGGGTAGTATTGACATTTTGTCAATATTTCTTCTTCCAATCCATGAGCATGGAATGCTTGTCCATTTCTTTGTGTCTTTTTCAATCAATTTCTTTCATAAGTTTTCTATAGTTTTCAGCATACAGATCTTCTACATCTTTGGTTATGTTTATTCCTAGGTATTTCATGGTTCTTGGTGTAATAGTAAATGGGATCGATTTCTTGACTTCTCTTTCTGTTGCTTCATTATTGGTGTATAGAAATGCAACCGATTTCTGTACGTTGACTTTGTATCCTGAGACTTTGCTGAATTCATGTACCTACAAAGCTTCAAATAACCAAAAAAATGAATTTTCCCTGTTGCCACCCATAGATCACTGTTTTCGACTCATCTTCATGAGAACCCTCGGAACAATGTTTGTGTCCTATTTGTCTCATATATGTGCGTGTAGCTACCTCGCATATGTTGAATCAGAGAATTTTAAAACTGGGCTCCTGGAAACAACAGGTTGATTGAAATGGAAGCTCCAAAGGGCAGGAGATAATAGTTAGCATTTATTGGGTTCTTGCTGTTTATGAAGTGTCCATACAACAGGATTTATCACCCTCGGAACTATAGATATTGGAGGCCACATAGTTCTTTGTTGGGGGTGCTGTCCTCTGCACAATAGGGTGCTTACTGGTATCCCTGGCCTCTACCCACAGGATGCCAGTGGTATGCCCCCACCAAGTCACGACCAGACATTGCCATATGTCTACTTGATGACGTTTTGAGAAACACTGCCATACAACCTTTACAAAAATCCCTGATGACAAAGGAGTTATTATATGATGCCCATTTTACAGAGAGGTTCAGTACATGCTTCTAGATGCAGGGCAAATAAGCAATGGAACCAGGGTTTACATCCGGATCCCCACCACTCCATGTAGTAATCATGTTAACTACCTATGAAGAAACATTTCCCCATGTCAGGCATTGTGCTAAGCTCTTTACTTGTCCAAGTACTCACAGACTCAGGATGGTTCGACTTAGGATTTTTTGACTTTGCGATCATGTGAGAGCGATATGCTTTCAGTAGAAACTGTATTTCGAGTTTTGGATTTGGCTCTCTTTCCAGGGTAGTGACATGCCACAGGATCCTCTCTCGTGACCTGGGCAGTGACGGCAGCCGTGGCCCCCCAGGTGGCCACACCATCACGTGGGTAAACAATCCAGAGGCCAACAACCATTCTGTACCTATATTACCATTCTGTTTCTCACTCTGGGTACCGTATCCAGTAACACATAGTATTTAACACTTTGTTACAAAATAGGCTTTCTGTCAGATGATTTTGCCCAACTGTAGGTTAATGGAAGCATTCTGAGCACGTGTAAGGTGGGCGAGGCTAAACTATGATGCTCAGTGGGCTAGGTCCATTAAATGCATTTTCAGCTTATGACCTTTTCAACGTACGATAGGTTTATCCAGATGTAACCCCATCATAAGTTGAGAAAGATCTATATATCCTCGTAGATACGGATATTGACTGTAAGAAGCGGGTGCACTCATGATTCCTGTTTTGTGGTAGGAGAATATTAGACTCAGCAAGGTTATATAATTTGGCCACGATCACCCAGCTAAAATGCTGCAAGTCTGAATTGGAATAAAGCACTGTCTGACATCACAGTGCATATTACCCCCCGCGGGAGGTTTTATTATAGACCACATGTTGCCAAGGGAGGGTGGGAGAATTGAGAAAATATGATTTCTAAAGGAAGACCTGCTGTAATTGAGCTCATCGATAGTTCATTCATTTATTCATTCATTCCATATGCCCAAACGTTGGGGTGGCAGTAGGGCATAGTTCTAAAGAGCTGGTCTCAAATCCTGCTCCCCCAATTCCTAACTCTCTGACCTCAGACATTCTGCTTAAGTTTTTCGAGCTGTAAACCTCATTTTACCCTTGTGTAAAATTAGGATAAGTGCTCACTTTTTAGGATTATTATTAAGAGAGAATGAAGGAAGATGTGGAAAATGCAGAGCATGGTGTGAAACACTGTAATTGATGGATATAATTTTTTTTAATACATGTTATTACTGTTGTTGTTAGTTCCCAGAAGGGATTGAGCTGGCTAAGTTCTAAATGCGTGCCGAGTTGGAGAATATGAAAACAGCCAAAGAAAAATCATCATGCAAGGGAAAGGCAATTGAAATGCCAAAGCAGTCCTGAAGGAGTTTAATATGATACCTGCTATTGTATAAGTTAGCTTTTGGGGGAAAAATCCACATTAACCCAAGTTTGGCATTAAAATAAAAAAAAAAAAGAGTTTGACTTTATATTGGCAAATGCAATGAGATACTCTTACCACACGCTTACATTCTAAAGAAACTAAAATAAATCTATAATTTTTTAGATTTCTTATCATCATTTTGCCTGTTTCTGGTTTGAGAATTTGGGGGCGAAAAGGAAAACAAACTTCGGTTGCTAGGAACGTTTCAATAAATGAAGATATTTCTCTGCCCACATAGATGCCCCCATGAACCAGTTCTCCTGTTTTCCCCCAAACCAAATTACACACAGATGTATGGCTATGTCTGAAGATGTTTATTAAAGCTACTCATTTCAGTTCTCAATTTAGTTACAGAATCAAGACACCAAATGGGAGGGAAAAAAGATTGGACAAGTGATATAAACGACTTCTCCCAAGGAAGCTTTGTTTTATCTGCCTTGAATCTAATCGTCTGCCCTATTTGTATTTATCCTTATGCAAATTGGCTGGATGTTCTAAAACTCACATGAGAAAGCTAAGTCTAATATCTAGGGGTCAGGATTTAACTTTGGAAGTCTTGAGGTCATTAGTCTTACTTTCTTGTTTTTTTTAATTTTTTAAAGTTTATTTATTTTTGAGAGAGAGAGAGAGAGGAGAGAGAACAAGCATGAGCTGGGGAAGGGCAGAGAGAGAGAGGGAGACACAGAATCCAAAGCTGTGAGCACAGAGCCTGACTCAGAGCTTGAACCCATGAGCCGTGAGATCATGACCCGAGCTGAAGTCTAACGCTCAACCGACTGAGTCACCCGGGCACCCCTTTTAGTCTTGAGGAGGGCACTTGTTGGGATGAGCACTGTGTAAGTGATGAACCACGGGAATCTATCCCCAAAACCAAGAGCACACTTTACACACTGTATGTTAGCCAATTTGACAATAAATTATATTAAAAAAAATGTTACCCCTAATTAAAATCCAATGGACTGGTTAATTCACCTACTTTGGATGGATCTTTCTGCTTCCCACTCAGGAGATTAAATTTAAAAGGATAATACCTATAATACTTTTTTTTTAATGTCTATTTATTTTTGAGAGAGAGAGATGGGGAGAGAGCACAGGGGAGGGCAGAGAGAGAGAGAGAGAGGGGAACAGAAGATCTGAAGCAGGCTCTGTGCTGACGGCAGACAGCCCAACATGGGACTTGAACTCACACACCATGGGATCATGACCTGATCCGAAGTCAGATGCTTAATCGACTGAGCCACCCAGGCACCCCTGATAATACCTTTCCGAAAAACTGCTGGAGTCTGCAGTAGAGTAACCAGATTAATCCTTTTGAGAGGTAATCTGGTTAATTTGTCTGGGAAGGCAGTAAAGTAGAGTGGTTAACTACCGGGACCTTCAGAGTTTGGAAAGGCTGACTTCAAATCCTCGTTGTGCTATTTAATTGCTCTGAGAGGCAGAGTCCATAATGTCCAACAAGGATTCTTACCATCTCATATTCATGCCCTTGTGTAACCCTGTCCCTTTGAGTGTGGGCTGGCCTGGTCACTTGCTTCTACCCAATGGACTATAGCAAATGTGACAGAATGCCACTTCTGTGATGAGGCTATGTACAGGGAGTTCTGTCTCACTAGAAGATTCTCTCCTTTACTGGCTCTGATGGGTGCAAGCATTCAGACTGTGAGTTGCTATGTTGGAAAGGGCATGTGCCTAAGGACTGAGGCCAGCCTCCAGCCGAGTGCCAGCAGGGAGCTGAGGCCCTCAGACCAACAAGCAACCATGTAAGAGCTTGGCGGCACACCTTCCCCAGTCAAGTCTTCAGATGAGACCCCAGCCCTGGCTAGCATCTCGTGGCAGCCTGTGACAGCCCATGAGCAGAGTTTGTGGGTAAGCTAGGCCCAGACTTCTGGCCCATGGCAATTGTAAAAATAATAAATAGTTGTTGCCTTATGCTGCTAAGCATGTGGTAGTTTGTTATGGAGCAGTAGGTATTGAATACAGGCGCTTTGGCACCTTGGGTGAACCTCCAAACCTCTCTGAGCCACGTGGAGAATTCCATAAGCTAAATGCTTAACATCATAGCTTGCGCCTTGTAAGTGTAGTTTAAATTTTACTTTTATTTTATTGATAACATTTTGTATTCACAATGCACACCAATCTCAGATGTTAATTAGTGCAATGTACAGGAGATGGAAATAGATAAGCCAATTTTTTTCGTAGCAATCACACTTCAGAAATTCTGTTACAATTGACATGGAAGAAAGCATAGTTCAGATTTTTCCTTCTGATCCTTCGGCATTGAGGGGCAGGAAGGCAGTTGGGTATCCATACGCCAGAGGAAAGAAGACCCGAAAGGAAGACAAGTGGAAACAAAAGTTCCACAGAAAAATCTAACGAAGAGGGATGCGTACACATGTGATAAGAATGAATTGATCTACCCATGGCTTAGTTTGGCAATTGTCGGGGGAGGTGGAGAGTCTCATAGTTGATGGTGGTACAGAGGGCACTCTGAGACACCCCATCAACATTTCACATGTGTATACTCTTTAGCCAAATGGCTCCATTTCTAGGAATTTATCCTGAAGAAATTATCGGAAAAGTGTACCAATAGATTGAAACTGTTCATTGAGACATTGCTTATAAATATTAGATTAGAACATATAAAATTGCTGATATTTGACCATTTTGGTGTATGAAAACAGCAATTTCAAATAGTTGTATTGAGAAGAAGAGAATTTGAAACAAACCCAGAATAGAATGCAAATGGCATTGTGGAACAATGAAATTTTACACACACACACACACACACACACACACACACACACACGTGTGCATGCGTGCGCCCTATGTATAATGGCATCAGCATCAACACAGTAAGTGAAAAAAGCAGCTTACAAAACAGCATTCTTTTATCCCCCTGAGCATTTTCATGGAGCTCTGAGGGTAATGAAAAAGTCTGGGAAACAAACATATGAATTCTAATATTTTGCACCCTTACTCCCCACTCCATTGTGTTTCTCTGGACAGGGCCTTCATGACTCTTCTCTATCCCTCCCTTTACTACTCTTCTCCATCCAGAGGGAGGAGGGCGGACTTCTCTGATTGGTCACTTGTCAAGGATGAACTGTGCATGCATACTTCCTCTTACTGGGTCAGCCTGGTTCCAGAGCTGGCCTCCTGTTATGTGCTCTCCCCTCAGCCAGGCACGTTCAGGGGGGCAGTTTCTGCCCCTGTTGGGAGATGCTGATCATTGTCTGGCTGGGCAATGACTGGCGAAAGTCTAATTTAGAGGCAGAAAGCATTAGAAAACCCACTTGGTTACCTAAACCAGCCATGTCCTCCAAATTTGCTTTTATCAGAGATGAGAGATATATTGATCTTCCTATATATCTACTAAAATATTGTTACAGAGCTAAGAAGATAGTTCTTGGGCCCCCCCCCCAATCCCTAATACACAGTCACATGCATGTGCACACAAACACATTCATATAGGCCTACTAAAGTTGAGATGTGTCTATATTGACACCTGTATATCTAAAACTGTTTAGTGATGTCTGGGAAGGATAGGATTACAAACCACTCTCGTCTTCTCTTCATTGCTTTAACATTTTGTAAAGATCCAAGCTTTATTGGGGCACCTGGGTGGCTCAGTTGGTTGAGCGTCGGACTTCAACTCAAGTCACGATCTCACAGTTCCTGGGTTCAAGTCCCACATGAGACTCTGTGCTAACAGCTCAGAGCCTGGAGCCTGCTTCAGATTCTCTCTCTCTCTCTCTCTCTCTCTCTCTCTGTCCCTTCCCCACTTGTGCTCTGTCTCTGTCTTCTCTCAAAAACAAATAAACGTTAAAAAAAAAAAAAGCTTTATTAGGTAGTTAGACTTTCCCTGGGAAATTCAAGAGATGCCTTAAATTTCACACGTTACCATTTCCATCTTCCATAATACCGGACTCCCCTGGTGGTCGGCAAAACATATGAATAGAGCGTTAGCAAAGAAGGGTCATACAAGGATAAAAATGTCATCAAATTCCACTTGCTGAAAAACTAATTCATCATTTCCCTGCTACCGCTGAACTGGCTCTCGCTTCTGAGAGAGCAACTAACTTGTTTCCGAGAGGACAATCAGCTTTTCTTCTATTTTCTCAGGCTGGAAACCCAAACCTTGGATTCCTGCTTTAGAGTGCCTGAATTCATTCTGTCACCAGGTCCTCTGTTTCATAGTAGCTCTGTCCTACATTTTTTTCTTTTCCATTCTGACTGCCAGAACTTTCCACCTAGCCATTTCAGCTTTCTCTTGTTCTCTTCACATCTAGTTCCTTCCAACCAAAACCATAGTCTGCCCATCTGTCTGTCTTAAAGCAACTCGTCTGCCTAGGGTTCAAGGTTTTGCCCCTTCGGGGACCACCTAATCAGCTTTCTTCCTGACGTCCCGCAGATGGATTTCCTCCCTTCCCTTCCTCTCCTCACATGGTTTGTAACCCACGCTCACCTCTAGGGGGAGCTCAAGACCCTCCTCCCTCACCTCCAGTTGATTTTGTTGACCAAAGGCACTAGGGCCACGTTAAAGGGTGACGCATTAGCACAAAATCAGAATTAAATTTTGATTCCTGGCCAGCTCCATCTACTATTAATACCAATAATATGGACAATCATAACAGGTACCAGTGTTTGGAGAGGGGACCATGTGCCACTGAAGGTGTTTTTCCTGCCATTTCTCATATACATCTCCCCAAAACTCTCCAGAAATATTCCATTTTGAAAACGAGGACACTGTGCCTCAGTGGACACTAAGGGGGTTTGCCTGAAGTGAGACGGCAAGTGAGATTTGGAGCTGAGATGCTATCCGCGTCTATCTCCTCCGGAGCCCAGGCTCTCCATCTGCCTGTGGTCCTTTCCTAGAGCCCTGGTATACATTATGGGGACAGGGCCCACGTCTAACTGCTCTGTGTCCTTCATACCGCCTCAATTTTCCTATCTGTCAAATGGCAATAATACAAATCTGTGTTCAGTTTCTGGGGCTGCCACAACAAATTAGCACCAAGTGGATGGCTTAAAACAACAGAAATAGACTCTCTCTCAGCTCTGGAGTCTAGAAGCCAAAAATCAAAGTGTCAGCAGGCTGTGCTCCCTCAGAAGGTTCTAGGGAAGAATCCTTCCTTGCTGCTGTCCAAGCTACAGGCAGTTGGCTGCAATCCTTCGTGATCTTTGGCCTGTAGATGTATCACTCCAGTGTCTGTCACTTTCACCACATGGCCTTCTTCCCTGTCCCAGGGTGTCCTTTTCTTAGAAGGACACAGGCCATCAGATTAGGGTCGTCCTACTCCAGAATGACCTCATCTTAACTTGATTACATCTGCAAAGACCCTGTTTCCAAAATAAGGTCACATAATACGGGTTCTGGGTAGACACGAATTTCGGGGGACCCTTCAACACACAAGCTCTCAAGATTCTGTAGATACTTAAATGGGACCCTGTGTTAAAAAGGCACATATCCCAGTGCCCAGCGATGCAGCGAATGTTACCGTCCTTCTTTCATCCGACCTGCAGCCATAGGCTGTAATGTTCACCGGCTGTCTACCTGATTCTGGTAGCTGGCCCCATCTTAGAGTGTAGACAAGCATTCCGTCACCCTAGCTGCGTGCCAGGATCACCTGGGGCACGTTTCAGGTTAATTCTCAGGCCTTACCCGAGACTCATCCAATCAGACACTCCAGGGCGAAGCCGGGAATGTGTGCTTAAAAGGTCTCCAGGCCACTGATCTTGACGTGCAACCAGGGTTGAGAAGCACTCCCTGAGACGAGTGTGGTCAGAGGTCCCAAGAGATAAAATCCAGTGCTGTTGGAGTGCTCTGGACACAGCCTTTACTTCTCCAGGACATTGGGTCAGTAAAAAAAAAACTGGGCCAGTGCTTTGGAAAGACAAAAACCAGTCGGACTCATTAGATTCAGACTTGTGTGGAGTCATTCCTTTCTGTGGGAAACAAAGCATCGTTCCGACTTTAGCACACGTAGGATTTGACTCAAACAGTGCCCAGCAGGATGGAGACGGAAAAACAAAATGAAAGCAGAGGGAGGGACAGGTGTCTGCAGTGTTTTCCAATGACTTTCCAGTTGGTCCTGAGCTTCCGCTGGCAGAAATGTTATCCAGAGACGGCCAGGAACCAAATGCAGTGACTTTTCATGGACACATGACAAATTAAAGAAAAGTAGCAGTGGGAGAGGCAGGGGTCGAAACACGTAGAATTCGGTTGTGGTTGTCATTCACTGCAAACCGATCCAATGCTAAGGCAGGGGGAGGAATAACAGAATTTGAAATCTGCCTTTTGGACTGTTGACGTTAGTAAGTTTAATCGAGAAGCAAATTGGAGACAATTCAACACGTATTGATTGAGGTTTTCCTATGTGTCAGGTCAGTTCTGGACACTTGGTTTCTTCCATTGGAGATATATACGTGCCTTGGGGAGTGTATATCCCTGTGTTGGTTCAGGATCCTTTTGGGAGCCTCCTGGGTATAACCTGAAACTGGCTCCTGTTCTCAGAGGGCGGGGAGAGGTAGGGAAAAAAAAAGGCAGACCACTCCAGGCTGGTATCTGGAAGCTTTACTTATTTTTTGGCCAAAGTTTTAATAAGCAAAGGGAACTTGCATTCAAGGCTTGCCTTGGGTGGCAAGATGAATGGATCGCCACACCCACCTGACAGATCTTGAAAGCTTATAAACAGACCCTCCCTGGGGTCAGTCATGTGTCCCATGCACGTGTTCTCAATACCACATCGCTATCTCAAGGCTGTGTTCTTGGAGCAGCCTCTGAGAGCAGGCGAGGCAAGCAGAAGTCACCTTCCAAGGACAGGGGAACAGGTGAGGACCCTCCAGTGCCCGGGTCCGGCTCACCGGTCAACTGGCAGTCTCGTCGTTTTGTTAAGATTCCCCAACACTGCAAGGCGATCAGACTGTGCATTCAATATGTAGTTGAGTCAAGAGGATCGGAGCTTTCAGGAGAACACTCATTCTTGCTGAGAAAAGGGAAAAAAGGATTTTTCATGCCACGAAGTGAATGGTTGCAAAATATTTAAACGGCTCGGGAGGCTGAATTCGTGATACAGATGAAAATGAAAATGGCAAAGAGGAAGGCCCTACAATCATGCCAGGAGATGATTATTTACAAGGGGTATTAGGCAATGCAGGGGGGATAAAAAAGAAAATAAAATGGAGGAGCAAGAGCCGAAATGAGGAAATTAAATTCAAACGTTTGGGGGCGCCTGGGCGGCTCAGTTGGTTAAGTGTCCGACTTCGGCTCAGGTCATGATCTCACGGTTTGTGAGTTTGATGCTGGTGTTGGGCTCCGTGCTGACAGCTCGGAGCCTGGAGCCTGCTTCAGATTCTTTCTCTCTGCCCCTCCCCTCTCGCTCTTGCTCTCTCTCACAAGTAAATAAACATTTCAAAATTTTTAAAAAATCCAAATGTTTGGATGAAAAAGAATTGGAATAATTAGTATTAACCGCTTCAAAGGCCAACAACTTTATTATAGTAGTTGGGTAGTGGGTAAGTTTCATTGGCTTCCCTCGCCCGTTAATGTTCTGGAGCAGTGCCATCCAATAGAAATTTCTGCAGTGATGGGAACATTCCCCTTCTGTGCTCTCCAGTCTGGTGGTCCTAGCCAGGTAAAGTATGATGCCCAGGTAGATTTGGATTTTGGATAAACAACACATGGCTTTTTAGTGTAAGTGGGTGGGGACCTACTTTATCTGAAATTCAGGTTTAACTGCCCGTACTGTATCTTTCCCCACCCCTCCTCCACCCCCTAACTCTGGTCATCCTGGTCCCATGTGGCTACTGAGCACTTGAAATGTGCCTAGTGGAACTGAAGAACTGTCATTTTGATTGTATTTAATTTTGGTTAATTTAAGTAGTCGTGTGTGGCTAGTGGCTACTGTAATGGTCAGCTGAATCTGAAGAAACAGGGTATGTGATGAGTTCTGCCCGGTGGGCCTTCACTGGGGCTGGCGATACAACTCACATTCTTCATCCCCAGGCTCTAAACGTCAGGAAGTCCCGCCTCCGTGCACAAGCCCCGCCTCCGTGCCCCGTCACCCGGGGAAGTCTAATCCGAGAGGGTAACAGCCACAAGCTATTTATTGAGCAATTATTATGTGTGGTGAGACGTACATTAAATATGCTACGTCACCGAATCCTGCCAACCACTCTGTAGGTAAACATGATGACGCTCACCGTGCAGGTGAGGGAAACGTAGCTCAGAGAGGTTAAGTGACTTGCCTAAGGTCACAGAGCTGGTAAGTAGAAGGAGCTTGAATTCAGGTCATGTCACTGAATAGCCTAAATGATTGCATCCAAAGGGGGCACGTTTTCAAAGACTTAAGAAACTCTTAAAACCAGGTGGTAGGCAGCAAGGAGACCCAACACCTAACAAACCTGGAAATTGGCCCTGAGAGGCAGAAAGAGGGTGAAGAGAGGGGATGTGGGCTTTGCTGGTTTGGTAAATGGCAGGGTGACTCAGGCACAATTCCTTGGCTTCCTCGAGACTCCCTAGTCCCAATTTTAAAACAAGGTGAAACTTGGGACGCCTGGGTGGCTCAGTCAGTTAAGCTTCTGACTACAGCTCAGGTTATGATCTTGCTGTTCATGAGTTTGAGCCTTGCGTCAGGCTCTGTGGTGACAGCCTAGAGCCTGGAGCCTGCTTCATAGTCTATATCTACCCCCCCCCCGCCTCTCCCCTGCTCGCACCCTGTCTCTCTCTCTCTCTCTCTCTCTCTCTCTCTCTCTCTCAAAAATAAAACATTAAAAAATTTTTAAATGAGGTGTAACTTTATTTTGTTTGAGGGATAATAGAGAAAACGCGTGTAAAGGCTTGGCAGACACTCATAAAAGATAATTATACACAGCATCATGCATAACAGTTACATTTTGTTTCTAATAATGAAAACACAATCTGTAAGCTATGCAGCTCACCCAAGAGATTGCAGCGATGTCTAAAAGGTCTCAAGGACATGATTTAACTGTGACACGGGAGAACATGAGCACGCCTGAAACATTTCTGAAATCCTCTAATGCCTTGGGAAGGGGGAGATTATGGAGGTCCTGTTAATACCAAGCCTATGGCAATATCGGTGAAGTCAATAAATTAAAAATAAAAAACCCAAACCACTGACTTTTGGGGTCTGAAGTACTCATGCCATGTTGACCTGGTCCAAGTTATTTATTTTCAGTTCTTAAAAGACAATCAAATGTAAAAAACTGACATCCCCCTGGACTGCCCTTTTCCTTGACCCCATCCCTGGTCCATCATTCCTGAGTCCCAGCTGAAGGGTCAGGAGTGGGTAAAGGTGAGAGGCATCTGACACCCACGTTGCTGAGTCATTATATTGTGTCTCAGGTTTCCATGTATCGAAAATGGTGCATCAGGATAGTATCCTTCCTTCTAGGATGATGATACCAACCTGAATTAAAGCCTCACTCTGGGACTTCAACACTTCCAAAAAAGGCCTCTGACAAGCTGTGTGAGTCAGGGTTCTCTGGAGGAACAGAAGCAAAGATGGGTAGATATATAGAAAGAGATTTATTTTAAGGAATTGGCTCACACAGTTATGGAGGCCAAAATCTGCAAGGTGAGCCGGCAAGCTGGAGAACCAGGAAGAGCCGTGCCACAGTTGAAATCCAAAGGCCATCTGCTGGCTGACTACCTTCATGCTTGAGGAATCATTCATTTGTTCTATTCAGATCTTCAACTGATTAGACAAGGCCCACCCACATTATGGAGCCCAACGTGCATTCCTCAAAGTCCACTGATTTAAATGTAAATCTTATCTAAAGAAGAGTATCACAAAAAAACCAAAAACCAACCAACCAACCAACCAAACAAACAAACAAAAAAACCCCAACCGTCCAGAATAAGGTTTGGGGGGCCAGCCAATGTGACATAACACTGTCACACAGTCCAACCAGGAATGACTACATCCATTAAGGTCAAGCCCGAGCACTTTTCTCTAAATGAGGCACTGAGCTCTGATGCAAGCCTACCGGCTCAAATCTGTAAACCAGTCCGGCTCTGAATCCTAACAACCTTTGTCATCTGGATTCGCACACCTGGGCAGACAAGAGAAGGAGGTAGAGTGAGGACTTGGCTACCGGCAGATTCCAGAAACAGTGAGAGGTGACAGCTCACAGCCTGACAGTGAGGAGGAGACCGTGGATCTTTAAAAAGTGGATGGAAGAACTATAAAAGCTCAGCAGCCTCGGGCCTTTGAGTGTTAAGGCAAATTGTTCTCCTTACTTCATGGAGGGAGGCTATGATGGAGCAGTTTTTAAAGGGTGGGAAGGAGGCATGGTAGTCACTAGCTGATATGCTCTCCCTCCCCTCACTCCCACCCCTCACTTGTGCCTGGGGAATCCAGTGCATTCTCTGCTGGCGCTTAAAAACAATCAGCCACTCCACCTTTATCAGGGCAATAGGTGTGTCCAGATCTCATCTGAAGAGAATTATGCTCTTAATCCTCAGGCAGGTGGTTTGAGTGACATTGATACGACTCCTCCATAAGGATGGCCCTTATGCCTTCAGTCATTCTAAACCTGCCATTTATCTTCTGACTTTCAGAAAGGAATACATATTCCCACTGGCACTGTAGCGATGCAAAGGGATGTTTCCTGGGGGCTTCTGAGAAAAAGAGATTTTTCTTCTCCCTACATGTGTCTCATGAGAGTGTGGTCTGGAACTGTTGTAACCATTATGCTCCTGTGAAGGGGGAGCCTGGAACTTTCAAGGGATGGGAAAGAGTTCTCTGCATGGCGACTGCAGATAAAGCCAAAATGACAAAAGGCAGAGAGCGTAAGTGGAGAGAAGTTGGATTCTTATAACAGCATATGAGCAGCTTGATCAAACCTCATCTGAAGCTGCTGTAGGGTTTTTATTTATATATGCCAGTGGATTTCTTTTCTGATTAAGCCAATTTGAACGGATTTTTGGTTATTTGCTAAGACAGGGTACCTGACTGATATAAGAGGTGACTCCTGAATGCCCAGTCCTGAAAGAGAATTTTGACTAGAACAGAATGAGTTGAAGGGTGGTCTAACAACAATAACAATATCGACTCAGAAAAAGAATGTATGAAGCACCTAGTATGTTCCAGAAACTGCCCAGAGCTGCATTGACTTCTCCCACATGCATATGAGGTTGGTGCTACGATTATAATTTTAAATGCAGATGCTGAAGCTCAGAGGCATCACATGACTTGCTCAAGGTTGCAGAGCCAGGAAGTGGACTTGGACAGGTCCAGCAGAATAAGTCCTGCTGCTCAGGAATGTGCTCTTCTCTTGCTGCCTCTCTGCCTCCTCTCACCTGCCAGGCAGACAGCAGAACAGAGGAGGGTATGAGCTGGAGGAGCATGGTCAGAAGAGAGTAGAACCCCTGGCCTGTATAGTGATCAGGAGAGGACTGGACAGGTAATGAGCTAAGAGGCTACTGGGACTCAACGGTGGGCAGGTTTAGTTGTAACCATTATTATTATTTTTTTAATGTTTATTTATTTTTGAGAGACAGAGCACGAGCAGGGGAGGAGCAGAGAGAGAGGAAGACACGGAATCAAAAGCAGCTTCCAGGCTCCACGCTGTCAGCACAGGGCCCGACGCGGGGCTCAAACTCAGAGAGCATGAGATGATGACTTGAGCTGAAGTCAGATGCTTAACCCACTGAGCCACCCGGGTGACCCTAGTTGTAGCCATTACTCTTATCTGGGGTGACGGTGTAGTTCTGAGGTCACTCATCACTACCAACAGAGCTACGCCCAACCACTGCCCAGGTTCAAGTCAGGGTTATGTTGCCAAGATATTTATAATCCATTTATTCATGCAGCCGGCATCAGAGTGTCTATGCCTCAAGAACACCCCAGCTTGGTGAGCTAGACTGTCAAGGTAGCCACCCTGGTGGACCTTAACAGTCGAGCTGGGGAAGACTTCAGGGAACAAATAATTACACCTGAAACAAATCATTACATTGGCAAATAATGACCACGCGTGGTGATAGCACCCACTATGACAAGGGCTAGGAGAGAAAATAACGGAAGGTACTAAAAAGAACGAGGGAGACCTGGTTTAGATAGGAAGAGTGTGTGCATGCATGGGGGTAAGGCTTCTTTTTGGAAGTGTGATTTAAGCAGAGGCCTTGATGTTTAAATGGACGCATGCCTTCTAAGCAGAAGGAATTGCATGTGCCAAAAAAGGAACTGGTTTTGCATGTGTAAGGAACTGAAACAGGACCCTTAGTGGATGAGGGGTAGGCAAGGGCTGGAACTTGCAGGGCCTTGAGGCCACCATTGGGACTTTTAATTTGCATCTAGTCATAACCTCTTGCATGCTTCCTGAAAATCCTCCGCTGGGCCAGACTGTATGCAGGCAGTAGGGACATGGCGATTAATAATAATGATTATGATAATGCCTAACATACATCGAGTACTTACCATTTGCTATTAAAACTTTTGTCCGAGATTGGGGGAAAAGTTGTCCCGGTCAGTTTTGTGATCCAAAGGGTGCTTCCGATGTAGGCAGCTAGTTAAGAGAATTTCCCAAACTTGGCAGATGAAAAGAACTCCTTAGGTGATATGATATGTTGGGGTCCAGGAGTGAACAGTCAATAAAGAATTCTTGAGACAAAGTTTTGGTGCAAAAAAGGAGGTTTTATTAAAGCACTGGGACAGGACTCATGGGCAGAAAGAGCTGCACTGGGGTTGTGAGGGGTGACTGTTAATATACTTTCAAGTTGGGAGGGGTTTAGGGATAGCCTAAGTCTCTAAGTAATTTGGCAGAAAGGCTTCCAGGACGTTGAGTGGCTAGCTGCTGTTAAGATAAGGTCATTTACTACTGTCTAGTGAAACCTTAGTCATGAGACCCTTCACATGTATGTCAGTGGGTCATATGCTTGGAGGATGATTGCTAACATATATCTTGCGGGGGATGGGGGGCGGGTAGAGATAAAGGAAGGTCACTCTGCCTGTCCCAAGGACTTGTCAGTGGGCTGCAAGTTGCAGGGAGATTTAAGTTTTTTCTCCATTTCTTTTGCCTTTGTTCTCCACACTGTCAGGGAGTTAAAAACCCTTCTCTTAGAGATTTGGATTCAGTAGGTGGAAATTCTCCTGGAATGTGTTTACAGCAACTTCCACAAACACTGGCTTAAAGTATTTAGTGCAAAGGCCTTTTTTTTTTTTTTTTTTTTGGTTTTTGCTGGACGGATCCTATTTTGAATCGGAGGCAGCTCCACTACTTTTCCAGATGTGTCACCTTGTGCAAACTGTTCCACCTCTCTGAGCATCAGTTTCCCCTTCCAACAAACGCAGCTAAAGGCGGCACCATCTCCTGGCGGTGGTGCTCAGATTAAATGAGCGATGATGACATTCACAGGATGATAGTGAAGACGACATGGAACCTGGAATGTCTCATGATCAGGTGTCCTAGATCACAGCTGGTGGCTTGAAGGACTGTCCTGAAACGGGGCCCACCTCCTCCGGCCTCAAGCTAGGGTTGCGGGATAAAATACAGGAGCACAGATAACTGGAATTTCAGATAAACCACGAAAAAATGTGAGTGTAAGTATCTCCCAAATATTGCATGGGATATACTTATACTGAACAATCATTCGTTGTTTGCCTGAAATCCCAACTAACTGGACGCCCTGTACTTTTATTTGCGAAACCGAGCAATGTTTACAGAAAGGAAGGACCCCCTTCCCTCTCCCACTCCCCGCCCCACTGCCTCCTGCCAGAGCATGCACGCAGGTCTCAGTCTAGGCGCCCCCACTCGCCAGGCGCCCCAGTCGATCCCAGAGAGGCCGCTCACGCTTCCGCCCCGCTCAGGCAGCACTAGCGGCGCCCCGAGCGGCGGAGCCCCGCGCAACCGCCCTCCTGCCCCGCACGGAGCAAAGGGCGCCGCCCCCAGCGGGGCACCACGGGCCCGGTGGTTGGGCTGTGCCGTGCCGTGCCGCTGCCTCCCACCCTGGGTACTTAGGGGAAGCCGGAAACTCGCTCGCCATGTCGGCTGCGGAGGCGGGGGGTGTTTTCCGCAGAGCCCGGGGCAGGACCCTGGACGCGTTTCCCTCAGGTACTGCCGGCCTTTCGCCCGGGGAGGGGATGACTTCAAGGCTGCGGAACCTTGCGTCTGGGGAACCGTCGGTTTGGGCGCGCGCGCCTCCAGCCGGACCGCTTCGGGGGCTGCACCGGAGGTTGGGGACCGCAGTAGCGGCCTCACCGCCCGCCCTCGGGGCTTCGAGGGGCGCTGTTGAGAGACGGGGTGTCCGGGCGCTGGGGCCTCCGCTGGCCTTGACCTGACTTCCCTGAGAGGAGGAGATGGAGTAAAGCGGCAAAGCGTGCTTCACAGGAGCGGGGGGTTTCAGTCCTGCCTCGCCCACGTTACTCCGCAAGCCTTGGCCTCAGTTTCCCCACCTGCAAGCCGGGAATCGTAACCGTGATCTTACGTGTGGCGCTCATAGGCGCCCGGTGCGTGTCAGATGCGGTTATTTTCATTGTGGTGGTTCGCCACGGTGCATTTTATACTCCACAATCCCGTTTCTTCCTGCAATAGGCGTCATCCACCAGATTGTGTATAGCGCCCGCCCATCGCAAAGCGGGAGTGCAGCCCGGCGACGTGTCAAATTAAGTGCTTGGAGTTTGGATTTAGATAATCACTCTCGTTGTAAAAATGGATTACGAAAAACAAACTTTATGGGGAAGCGTTAACAAGTTGAAAGTATTTTTATAACTCAGTGCCCGACACAGCCTAGGTGCTAAGTGAATGTGAGCCCTGGAGGCATAAGTCGAGAGGGAGGTTTGTTCCTGGTGTCTTGGTCCTCTCTGGCTTTTTGCGGCCCGCAGTCAAGAATCCTTCCCACGGCACTCACCAGTTTTGTAACCCCGGGGACGTCACCCCAGATGCCCTGCATGATCTAGCCTGTGCTCCCCTTCCTTGATTTGTGCTTGTCGTGTGGTCTTTTGCACGCTTCTCCTGCCTCACTCGTTTTCTTGAAGGCCTTTCTGTCCTCTGCTCCCATAGCTGATGAATAGCCAGGCCGCTGGACCTGGTCTGTTCTCAGCCTTCAGACCCTGTTTTAAAATTCAGTCACTTCCTGGGGCGCCTGGGTGGCGCAGTCGGTTAAGCGTCCGACTTCAGCCAGGTCACGATCTCGCGGTCCGGGAGTTCCAGCCCCGCGTCGGGCTCTGGGCTGATGGCTCAGAGCCTGGAGCCTGTTTCCGATTCTGTGTCTCCCTCTCTCTCTGCCCCTCCCCAGTTCATGCTCTGTCTCTCTCTGTCCCAAAAATAAATAAACGTTGAAAAAAAAAATTAAAAAAAAAAATTCAGTCACTTCCTCTAGTCAGATTTTTTCCCCTGGCCACCCTATGTAAAGTAGGTTCCTGCTGAAGTTCTTTGCCCTAAGACCTTGTTCTTTTCTTTCTTCGCAGCTCTTGATGGGGAGTGGCAAGGTTCTGGAAGGGTGTGTGGGGCCAGAGATAGAAGTTTGGTGGATTTGGGGAAAATACAATCTGCTATAGTGCCCATTCTCTAAATATTTTAATATACCTTTTTTCGCCCAGCTTGAGGGTTTTGAGATTTATCTGTTTTCATAGAAGTAGCTCCAGTTCACTCGTTTTCTTCCTGGGCAGTATTCCAATGGATATATTGCCTATTTTATCCATTCTGCTGCTGGGCATTTGTGGAGTGTCTTTCCTGAGGCAGGGGTGTGCTCTCTGCAGAAGGAGGAGTACAGACGTCAGGGCCACAAAGGGAGGAAAAGACCACTGTGTATCACGGGTAGAACAAGTGTGAAAGTTTGTGGCTTGGCCCGGTGGGGAAAGGGAAGGATGGGGGTGGGGATGTGGTGGTCCGTGAGGTTGGAGGATGGGTGGTGAGTAATTGAGGAGTTTTGTCTTAACAGCGCGTCAACGAGGTTTCAGCTGCATGTGTGAGGAAACAAGGACACGTGATCAGATTTCCATTTTGGAAAGAAGGGTCTGAAAAGAATTTGTGTTTGTGAGGAACTTGGGGCGCAATCTGATTGCAAGCTGGGGCCCAAGAACTCATCTCGCAGCAGCATTTCCGTAGCACCACGTTGTTCACTTTGGATTTATTGTGGTAGCTGGAGGTGCATGTGATGGGGGTGGATTTCTGACGGAGATTTTGGGGATACTCAGATGTCAAAGCTGACTGACCCACTGGTGTTGCCATAGGGGGTACGGAGAACAAGACACTCGTTGAGCTGGACAAGAATGGGGAGGTGGGGAGAGAAAGCCTTAGAAGAGAAAATGACGGGATACTTACCTTGCTGAGGTAGGAAGAAGGAGAATGACCCTGGGCTTCCCTTAGCACCAGTGGGCATGCTCAGTGTGGGCCATTTAGCGCAGGGCTTTCAGAGGCCTGGCCTTGGAGGGTTGGGCTTGGAACGCCCAGTCTTATGGGTTCACTTCCCTGGGTGCTGGACCCCTAGTCCACCCCCAACGTGCCTCCATTGCTTTTACTGAGTTTTCCTCGAGTCCTCATTTCCTGCTAGCATTGCTAGCAACTTCGAGAGATGCTTTTCGTGGGTCCCGTGCCATTCCAGACTCTGTGGGAATATAGAGCCTCAAACTGGTAGGGTTGCTCCAGAGGCAGGCTGGGAGGAGAAAGGGAAGGAACTGGCTTTTCCCGGTCTCTTGCCAAAATATACCCTCCCTGTGAAAGAAGCTTGGTTAACTCGAGCCACGCTGCCTGAAATCGCAGCCCTGATCAGCCTCATACTCGTTCCTCGAAGTCCCCTCCAGCATTAGCCCAACAGTTTATTTCTCTAGTGGAACCTGGCAGGTAAGTGAAAGAGTGCCGGCTGAGTCCATTCAGGCTGTCATAACAAAGCCCGTAGACTAGGCGGCTGGTCAGCAACAGACACTTACTCCCCACGGTTCTGGAGGCTGGAAGTCCAGAGATCAGAATCCGAGTGTGGGGGCCATCCACCCAGTTCCTAGACCGTCTTCTTGTGCCCTCACATGGTGGAAGTGGGGAAGGAGCACTCCGGGGTCTCTTTCAGAAGGCATTCATCTCATCGCGGTGACCTCCTGGCTCCCTAAGGTGACCTGTGGCTCCCCACCTCCGCGTATCGTTACATTGGGGTTTAGGATTCAAGAGAAGAATCAGGGGGAACCACAGACGAACATGACGTCCGTGGTAAGCACCTTAAGACCATTTCCCCCCTGGTGGTTTCTGTGAGTGGCAGCATTCGTGTGCACTTCTTCCAGTGTTGTCTGTGAAGCCTGGCTTCAGTCATCCAGTCCCTGTTAACGTGATCTGCTAGGCTCCGTCGACAGATGTTTGTAAAAAGTAAATTGTACATGTCTTGTTGCAGAAGGTTCACATTCCTCAGGCATGTTCACATATTCATTTTAATTAGGCAAATTGATAATTATATTTCCTTGACACATCCTAATTAAGACTACTATCTCCTAGCAAATAATTGTTTTTCTGAGAAATTTACGACATCTGTGTTGAAAAAAAATTCTAAAAGTGAGAACTGTCAGGATAAAATGGGTTTACAAATTACCTATATCTATTTGTTTTCAGGTCCTAAAGTGTTTTTTCTTTTTTTCCCCAGTTCATTTTACCACCACAATATGTTCCCTCTTAGAGAATAGGGCTGTTTGGTGGTTTTCTTAGAAAGATCATGTCCCTACATATTTTACACTTGTAGCTGTTTCAGAGGAGCCGACCGTATTCACTAATCCTGAATATTTCTCGGTCCCTTTCTCACGGGGCAGAAAATAAATGGAATCTCCCAAAAAATAACGTGCCCCATGCCTTGCAGATCTCACCTAAGAACTCATCTCTGGACAACATGTTTATCCAGGTCTCAACGGGGCTGAAAATGTTGTGGTTTGAAAAATTCTAACATCAATGAAGAACCTGAAATAAATGCTTTTAACGATGCCATACAGTTAGGCCGAACCAGTTATCTCTTATTTGAGAAGGATTCCTGTGACTAAAAGAAGAATTTTGATTATCCCTTCCTCGATATTATCATCAGTCAAAATTAGTTTATAAAATGTTCACACCATAACACTTCCAAGAGATAAATGAACTTTTATTTTTGAGTGCCTTCCTATTTTTTGTAATAACTTTATTGAGGTACCATAACATTCACTCATTTTAAGTTCACAGTTCAGCGGTTCTTAATAAATCTGTAGAGTGGTATGGTGTCAGGAGTTTAGTATCTCCCCCCAAAAAACTTTTTGCCCGTTTGCAGTCCTTTCCTGTTTCCACTTGGTGCACCGGAAACTACTAATTTACCTCCATTGCTTTGCCTTCTCTGGACATTTCATATAAATGGCATCATAAAATCTGTGGTCTTTTGTGACTGGCTTCTTTCCCTTAGCATAATTTTTTCAAGAGTATCAATACTTTGTTCCTTTTTACTGAATGGTATTCCATTGTATGGAGAAACCACATCATGTTTATCCATTCACTGACATTCCCCAGTTTGGCCGCTGGCTGTTATAAATACAGCTGATATGAACATCCACATACAAATCTTTGTATGGACATCGATTTCATTTCTTTTGGGTAGATACTGAAGATTGGAATTGCTGGGTCATATAAGTAACTACGTTTGACATTTTGAGGAACTTCCAAGCTGTTTTACAAAGCACCTGCACCATTTTGCATTGCCACTGCTAAGGTATATGGGTTCATATTCTCCATATCCTTGCCAACACTTGTCATCATCTGTGTTTTTGATTGTAACCAACCATATGGGTATGAATTGGTATTTCATTGTGATGTTGGTTTGCATTTTCCTAATGGCTAATGATGTTGAACATTTCACATGCTGACTGGCCACAGTCTTTCTTTGAAGAAATATCTTTTCAGATCCTTTGCCCTATTTCCCACGCCCCCCATCCTGCCCTTTGGCCCAGTTTTAATTGCGTTGTGTTTTTATTGAGTTGTAAGTGTTCTTTATATATACTGAATACAGATCCCTTACCCAGTCCGTGATTTGCAAATATTTTCTCCCATTCTGTGGATTCTCCTTTCACTTGCTTTATGATATCCTGTGCAGCACCAGAATTTTTAATTTTGATGAAGTCCAAATTATCAACTCTTTTGTTATCACTTGTGTTTTTGATGTCCTATCTAAGAAACCTTTGCCTAACCCTAAATCATGAAGATTTACTTCTGTGTTTTCTCTAAGAGTATTCTAGTTAAAGCTTGTACATTGATGTCTGGGTTCATACTGAATTAATTTTTATGTATGGTGTGGGGAAGTGTCTAATTATTAGAAAATTTCCTTTTATTTTTTTCTTACTACAGTAGAAACCTCATAATTGGTCAATGAATAGAAAAAAATAGCTAAACAGGGGAATTAAAAAAATTATACATTCTTTTAACGTTTCCTTTTAATGTAAACTATAAATATACATCCATTTACCATTCTTTTGAGGTCGGGCCAAGGACTTGTCTTGGAGTATGGGTTTACAGATGGGCCTGCCATGGAGCCTTTCTTGCATAAACAACACCCATAATGAATCTTTTCCAGTTTGGGTTTTTTCCAGTGGAGTAGTCAGTTAAAAATCACTTGGAAAGAAAGCACTCTGAGTGAAGAATTCTTCTGGGTTTATACTTTCTTTTCCCTCTAATCTTTTAGACTTCTCTGCACAACACCTAATTGAATAGTGCTTTATTTTCACCAGCTTGCCTTTTACTGAGTCTTCCCAAAGCATCTATCTTAGCTTTATTAGAAACAACCCTTTTTACGATTCATACTTCTCTGGTTTACATGTTTAATTGAGTGACTTAAAAATAAGCATTAGCATGAACGGGTTTGGGGACAAGCGCCTGATGGACACATGGAGCCAGCTTCTTCAGGGACATTGGTTGACAGTCCACGCCTTTGCAGAGGGCATGCAGAGTGTTGGTAAATCTGGAGGTTTGTTAAGAGAGCGTCTGTTTCCCAGAGAGGACTAACTGGCAGCTTTTTATATTTGTGAAGCATATGATTTTTAACTTTGCCAAACCCTGCAATTAGTTACAGGCAATAACATGGGGTCCTGGTATCTGGAGGCTCCAGGAGCCCGAGAACTGCTATTAGCTGCTCTTAGAACCCGGTGGGATATGCAGCCAGCCAATCAGGAAATACTGGTTGAGTGAAAGAATGCCCAAAGCCTCTGAGTACTCTTGTTTAAAAGAACAAGACCAACAACAACAAAAACCTAGTCACACTAATGTTGTAGGTTCTCGTTTGTAAAACGAAGGCAGAGTGTTGGCCAGAACTGTCTAAGATGCAGCTGTGATGATATGTGCATTGGCTTCATTTACATGAGGGCGGGCGCTGAGACACTTTGGTGATTTCAGGTCCTAAACTAGGAGTTGGGAGGTCCAGGAAGGGAACACAGCCCTTCTGGCTGCTGGCCCTTTGGCTTCGCCCCCAGAACATACTAGAATAGGCCACAACTTTCCGTCTCCTGCCCAGTCTGCTCCTTCTCCAGTCTTCCCCCAAGTCCTGTGCGGTCAGAAGCCTAGGCGTCATTGCTGACCTCTCCTTCTCCCCTTCTCTTCACAGCCCTGCCCCTGCAACCTGCAGAGCTCACCTTGGTTTTGTTCATCCGTTCCCTTCCCAGCTCCGTGACCCCCGGCCACCCACATCTCTCCCTGGACGCCTCCAGCAGCCTTCTGCCTCCCCTCGTGCCCCAACAGTCCATTCCCCGTAAAGCATTCAGAGCCATCTCTTTGAAACGAAAATTGGGCCCATCATCCCTTGACATGACTTTTCCCTGTCCCTCTCTTCCTCTCTCTCCGGCCTCTTGTTCGTCATGTACCATTTTTTGTTTTTTTAATGTTTATTTTTGAGAGAGAGAAAGAGAGACAGAGCATGAGTCGGTGAGGGACAGGGAGAGAGGGAGACGCAGAATTGGAAGCAGGCTCCAGGCTCCAGGCTCCGAGCTGCCAGCCCAGGACCCAACGTGGGGCTTGAACTCATGAACTGTGAGACCATGACCTGAGCCAAAGTCGGACGCTCAACTGACTGAGCCACCCAGGTGCCCCTCTTCATGTACCATTTTAAAAGAAACCCGTGCTGATCCTACCATTTTCAGTTAGGGCCCTGTTACTCCCCTTCCCTCATTCTTTTCCTTTACCACACTTATTCCAACTTAATAGTTGTATATTTATTCCTGTGACTTTCATGTCTTTTCATGCCTCTAGACGATAAATTCCTGGAGGGCAGGAGGCCCAGACCTAGGATAGTGTTAGGAGTGGTGGCCACTCACTGACCGTTCGTTATATAAATAAATGAGTAAATATGAACGAATACACCATCCCTTTGATCATGTTCCTGTGTCTGCCTAACCCATTGCTTCCAGCATGTATCCTCTGGACAAAGCAGAAACCAAAGAACCAAATCAAGAGGATCCCTTGCACACCACCCTACGTGGCCCTGAGGTTTGTGCGCTGCTCACAAGTGTGTGTTAAAGGAGGTTCTTGTTACCAGGTGGGCGCCCTCTCGGGGCTGCGTCTGCCCTGAGGAAGGCTCGCCTTCTGCATCCAGAGCCTCTGTTTGCCCAGCCTTGTGCCTGCAGGGCGCTTCGGCCCAGAGACAGCGCCTTCTGCCACTTCTCCCCGAAGCACCACCCGGGCCAGCGGCCGCCTGCCCGCTTGGCAGGGGAACATGGGTGATGGTAGGAAGCAAGTCCTAGCAAACACCCACCCCCAAAAGGCAAACCCCAAATGGGCTTCTGCTTTGGAAAAGGGGGGAGGTTCGGGAAATGCCTTTCCCCCCTTTAGCTGTTGGCCAGAACAGCATCGGCCAAAGCCAGTGATGCCGAAAGCCACCTGGCCAAGGAGTCCTGGCCTGTCTGCCTTTTTACTTCTCTGAAGGGTTGCAGGTAAAGATTTTGCCAGGTCCTTTATCCCCAAATGGCAAATGTGGCAGCCAAGCTATGACTCAGAAGCTTTTGTGTGTCTCACAAAGTACCTTTGAATGCATTTAGGCAAAGAAAAGAGAGGTTGGATAAATTCACCTTGCTGCTTAGGAAAAGTCATATGGAGACTCTGAGGATGTGGCTGTCACAGTTAATTATTTGGGGGAAGAGGGAGCCCCGAAGGGCACCATTATTTTT
Source organism: Lynx rufus (assembly GCF_022079265.1). Classification (NCBI taxonomy): domain Eukaryota; kingdom Metazoa; phylum Chordata; class Mammalia; order Carnivora; family Felidae; genus Lynx; species Lynx rufus. Next base: position 14,450,749 of record NW_025814838.1, read on the forward strand.
AATAGCTTCGCATACCATACGGTACACCCTTCTACAGTGTACAACCCAGTGGCTCTTAGTCTGTTCAAAAGAGTTGTGTAACCATTGCCACAGTCGATTTTGGAACATTTTCATCACCCCAGAAAGAAACCCCACACCCCTTAGCTCTCACCCTACCCCCCACTCCAGCCCTGGACAACCACTGATGGATGACGCTATTAAATGGGGTGTAAGTCCTGGCAGGCTTCCAGTTGGGACATTTGGGTTGTTAAGCCAGAAAGAGTCCCGAGGTGGTAAAGATTGCTTTTCTCCTATTGTGTTGTTGTTGTTGTTGTTGTTGTTGTTTGTAACCGCTGAAATAAGATTAATCCTCAGAGAAGATGAGGGGTGTTGCTGAAGACATTTAGGTTGTGATTCACTGTGCAGATGGCTACCATGAGAAACTGTAAAAATTGCATTTCGTTGGCATTTGCTCTTTAGCCAGAAAGCCTCCAGACAGCTGTAAAGCTGCCCATCTTTGCTGTTTTATAACCAAAGCAGTATCTCCAGTATGTGGAGGACAGGATGTTAAGACCAAAGCATGTAATTGTGTGTGTGTGTTTGTGTATCTGTATCATCAGATATTTTCTGTGCCCCACTATGTGCTGTGGGGGGGTAAAGGGATGGGTAGGATTTTGTTGGTTTTGTCTCCACTAAGACAAGGGTAGGAGTTACCAAGAATAACAGTCGTGATAACACAAGCTCACCGCTGACTGCTTACTGTGTGCCTAGTGCAAATGCTTTACGTGTATTAACTCCCTAATTCTTCACAACAGCCCTTTTGAGGTAGGAGTGGTATTCTTACTTTACGGGTGAGGAAACCAAGGCCCCGAGAGGTTAAGAACTTGCATCGTGCGACATGGGTGGTAGAGGGTGGAAATGAGGTTTGAGCCTGGCACACAGGCCTCCGAGTCTAGGCTATGCTGGCACCAGGTGAGGGCTTTGGGAGGTGGAGGCCCGAGTGGCACCTAGGCTTTACACCCTTGCCCATGCCCACATGTCTTGGTGTGATCCGTCCCCTGCCCTCCGTTCACATCTGCCCCTGGTGTCAGGGCCTGTCCTTGCCTGGGGTGTGTGCCTACAGCTACCCTGCGTCTGGCTCTGGCCGTCATTCACACCTCAGCTGTCATGTGGCCTCACTGCTTCATCCAGCCACAGCCCTCCCACCCAGCAGTCACTCTTCTCCGTGACCGCGCACCTCCCCGCTACTGTGTAAGTTAGTCTTAAGGAATGGGACCTGTGGCTTTGCTCGCAGCTGAGTGTCCAGCGACCCGTGTGGCCCCTGTCACGTAGCGGGCGCTAGGACAACCTGCTGAAGGCGGGGGGGACGGAAGAGCTGTGCCTGCTTTTGCAGCGGAGGGAGGTAGGCTTTGGTCTGGGCCAGGAGGGGAGGTGGAGTCTTAGCCGGAAAGGTTAGTAGAAGGGGAGCATCGCCCCAGGAGGGAGGGGCAGCGTGGCCTGTGTTTGAGGAGCAGATGAGGGTCTGTCAGGGGCGGGGGTGGGGGTGGGGGGAGAGAGACCCTGTGGCATGTTTGGTGTTGGGTTTCTGGATGTCCGCATGTTGGCCTTAAGGCTGGACTACTGATGTAATGTGGGATGTCAAGCAGCGTCCCTGGCCTCCCTCCACCGAATGCCAGATGCCCCCAGGGGATCAAAATCATCCCTGGGTGAGAGCCACCGTGTAGTGGGAGCAGTGGGCAGTTTAGCTGGTAGACTCTCACAGTGTGACCCAAAGTGCCTAAGTGTCTGAGCCAGAATGCACGAGGATCCATCGACCTCTTCATTTATCCCTTCACTGAATGTTTGTTTACTGAGTGCCCCTCACATGCCAGCGACCCAGTGATACATGCTGACAGTATGCTGGGAAGGGAACACGAATGTGGGCCTTTCCTCGTGGGGGTTGGAGCATAGTGACCCTTCAGCAAGGGAGCTTGGTGATCAGTGTTCGTGTTTTAGGAAGAGTCACAGTGGCAGTCAGCGCGGGAAGCACTGCGTAGAGCTGTCCTGGCGGCCCCGGGGGGAGTGGTGGACCCTGACCCAAGGTGCTAGGGCTGCGGAGGTCAAGGACGTGCTGCGGAGCGCTGCAGATTTTGGTGCATCCACCCGGCAGCTGAAAGGGCCCAGTAACACCCGACCGTCTCATCTTTAGATAGGTGGACTGGGGACCATGGTGGCAAGCTCAGGGCCATCAGGGTAAGAGGCCAGTCTTGAAGGGAAGGTGATGAATTTGCTTGTGGGAGTGTTGTAAGGTGCTGATGGCACGAGCCGGAAGCTTGGGCGTATCCAGGAAAGCAGACCTACTACTTTCTACTCACTCTTTTAGCGAGTTCTATGGCTTTCTCGTCAAATGGAGAAATGTGGCCCCTCTGGGCCCAGTTCGTGTATGATACTGAGTCCGAGAAGTTAACAGGAGCCCAGACATCAGACTTTTAAATAGTCTTAGAGTGTAGTGATGTGGTGTCATAATCATCAGACTTCTTAACCAGGATCTCCCAAAAAGCAAACGAGATTTAGAAAATGAGACTTCACTTGATGAAAATTAAGTAGCCTGTGAAGTAACAGGTGTAGCACCTCAGGAGAGCACAGATTGTTACAGTGTTGGGTTATTAATTAACGGCATGACCACCTCGTGTAGGCCTTTTCCTGGTAGGGTGATGAAAATAGTGATTCATTTGCTTTTGGGATGCATTTATTACAGTTAGTCATTGATTAACCGGCAATGGTGAACGGATCAATGCAGTTTCTAATTCTTGGTGTATGTTAAAAAGTCAGCTTTCATTAACAGCTGACAAATATGCCTGAAAGGTATAGTAAAAATGAGGGACAGGGAAACGTATTGGCAGAGACAAACCCAAGACGACATTTAGTTCCCGATGTTAAAAGTGCCAACTGCAAAGAGCATTTGCAGACCGAGTGCCTTTCTGGTGGGACACTGGCATGTAAACAGTCTCAGAGGAAGGATTAGTGCTAAGGCATTGTGTGGGTTTTTAAAGGTCTTTAAGATTCTACGATGTGTGCAGTTGCTTTGCACCCAGTAATGCTTAGAGAAGAGTCCCTGGCTTCTACTGTCTATAGTTTAATACCACCCAAATCCACTGTCTTTTTATTCCTCAGTGTTGAAAGGCGGTTTTCTGTGACAGTCTCTATCAATTAGCAGGAATCAGGAAGTGGTCAAATCTTTTTATTTTTTTTATTTTTTTTAATGTTTTTATTTATTTTTGAGACAAAGAGAGACAGAGCATGAGCAGGGGAGGGGCAGAGAGAGAGGGAGACACAGAATCTGAGGCAGGCTCCAGGGTCTGAGCTGTCAGCACAGAGACGGATGTGGGGCTCGAACTCACAGACTGTGAGATCATGAACTGAGCTGAAGTCGGGGGCGCTTAACCCACTGAGCCACCCAGGCACCCCCATGGAAGTGGTCAAATCTTGATACTCTGTATACAACGGCTGAAGCACATTTCTCCCTAAGGCCAATTTTTCCTTTACGAAGGTGTTTTTATTTTTTTTTTTTAAATTTTTTTTTTTTTACGTTTATTTATTTTTGAGACAGAGAGAGACAGAGCATGAGCGGGGGAGGGGCAGAGAGAGAGGGAGACACAGAATCGGAAGCAGGCTCCAGGCTCTGAGCCATCGGCCCAGAGCCTGACGCGGGGCTCGAACTCACAGACCGCGAGATCGTGACCTGGCTGAAGTCGGACACTTAACCGACTGCGCCACCCAGGCGCCCCACGAAGGTGTTTTTAAATTAGTTTATGTTTTTGGGGCGCCTGGGCGGCTTAGTCGGTTAAGTGTCCGACTTCAGCTCAGGTCATGATCTCGCAGTTTGTGCGTTCAAATCCCACGTCGAGCTCTGTGCTGACAGCTCAGAGCCTGGAGCCTGCTTCAGATTCTCTCTCTCCCTCTCTCTCTGCCCCTCCCTGCTTGTGCGCTCTCTCTCTGTCTCTCAAAAATAGGTAAACATTAAAAATATATGTATATATAAAATAAAAATTAATTTAGATTTTTAAAAACTAAATTTTAAAATTAATTTGGTTTAGGCTCTGGTCCTATTTATTATGGTAACTCAGAGCTTGTTTTTTTCTGGCATATCGTTTGGACAGACCTTGGCACTTCTGGCCGCATGTCTTCTCTATAATCTCACCTGTGTGACCACCTGCCCCGAGGTCAGGGTTCTGTGGCGTGATAGGCCCGATTCTGCCTCTCAGCCCTCGTTAGAGCTTGATTAAGTTACCTAACCTTGACCTTGCTGAGTCTCCTCATCCATACCTCTAAGCAAAATGGAAGAGTTACCCTAGATACAGGCCAAGTGTGGACTGAGTGTGGCCCATGGAGAATTCCAGAGCACACACCTCCTTTGATGGGAACTGCTGCTCCGCCCAGCCAGTCAGCTTACTCCACTTGGGCCTGCTTTGGCCACATTTCCCGAGAGAATCCAGGAAAACAGGTATCTATAGGAAACTCGTGAATTTAAAATGTTGGCGACACATTCAAAATTTTATAACTACTACGTGGGCCAAACAAAACACATGTGCTAGCCAGACCGCATCCAGAGACCCGGGGTTTGTCATCTCTGGAAAAAATCACCAATTAGCATCCCATAGAAGATGGATGTTCCGGGCTCGAGCCTGTACCCTGAATCAGCCCTGTGCTACTGGCAGGAACTGTGAGCATCACGGCCTACTGGGGAAAAGCCTGCCAGCATCATCCCTGTGTACGGTTTTCTTATTTACCAAGATGTTCCATTCAAAGGAAACTTTTTGGAGATAAAAATGTCTTTATGGAGGTGGACAGCTTGCAGCAGCCCAGGACACATTCCATCTCCTTTTTGGCTCTGTCCTCTCCAAGCCAGCCCCACAGCACTGAGATCCTGGATAATAGAAGCTGCTGCTCATTACGCGTGTGGTCTTGAACTTGAACCATGACTGAGACTCCTAGCCAGGCCTCAGTATCCCCTGTTGGTTAAATGAGGGGGTTGGTAATTCTGCAAGTCCTTCCCACACTGAAAATTCCCAGTACTTTAGTGGGCAAAGGATGGCTTCTATAAGGTAAGCCTTCAGCCTCCTGGGGATGGACTCCAGTAAATGGGCTCACACAGCTCAGTGCAGGAGGGGCAGATGTAAACGTGTGGTCATGTGAGGCTAGGCCTTGTTCAGTATCACCCTCCGTGGCAGACAGACTCTCAGATGGTCCCAATGATCCCCACCTGCTAGTATCCGTGGCCTCTGTGATCCTCTGTCCTTGAGTGTGGGCTGGGCTAGCAACTTGATTATAATGAATAGAACACAGCAGAGTGATGGAATATCGCTTCCATCACCAGGTTACATAACTTCCTTTGCTGGCAGACCCTCTCCCTTGCTGGCTTGATGAAACAAGTTTCCATGTTACCAGCTGCCAGCTTGGAGAGGCCCACCTGGCAGGGAACCGAGGGTAGCTTCTGGTCCACAGCCAGCAAGGAATCTAGTCGACAGCCCCATAAGTGCACTTGGAAGCAGATCCTGCCCCGTGTGAGTCTCCCTATGAGACCTCCCTGCTGGCTGACACTATAATTGCAGCTTGTGAGAGACCCTGAGCAGAGGACCCAGCTAAGCCCCGCCTTAGAACCCCAACCCACAGAAACTGAGATAATGAATGTGTAGTTTCAGACTACTACATCTGTGCTCATTTGTTACAATAGCATCAGCTTCTACACCAGCTTTTCGAATTTGTTACACAAATTAACATTGAAAAAATTCAGTTCCCCGTGGACATTCTTATTTATATTCAGGTGTTTTAGTTAAATACATACATGTTTTATGATGTATTAACAGTAAGTACCCTATAGACATTACTAGAAGGTTGTGTCAGGTGTTTCTGAAGATTATAGTCTTGTTTGGTACCACCTAGGTCAAGTATGAGGTCTTAGTTTAATCAACTCGCTTTATTCTTTAATGCATTCATTCTACAAATACTCAAAATTTGACCTTGGCCTTATCATACTCACCAATTAGGGTCCCTGACTGCATTCTTTTATCAATTTTGGAAATTACCTGAGCTGGACACACAGGGACCTAAAAATGGATTGCAAAATATGCAAAAACAATAATAATTCCCCCAAGCCATTGTTTCAGTAGAGGGAAACAAAAATCACTTTGCACCTGTTTCTGATCAAACACATTTAGGCGGTTCAACCTATTAGTTACAGGTCAGTGCTTCTCAAACTTGGACTTGCATACAGATCACGTGGAGATTTGTTAAAATGCAGACTCTGCCTCAGTAGGCAGTAGGCCTGGGATGGGCTTGAGAGGCTGTCTTTCCAGCAGGCTCACAGGTGCTGATGCTGAGGTGTAGGCCCAGCCCTGCCTTTCACTCCCAGTGTGGCATGCTTCATGGAGCTCTCCTGTCATATGCACCTTCTCTCTCTCCCTCAGCCTCCACTTCCGGCACTTGTGCTCCTCTCGGGGCGTGGGGGGCTATCAGGCATTTCAGTACATCTGACCTTCTGTGGCTCGAACTGCCAGAACAGTGTTTTTGGGGAGTCTAAAGAGAGAAGCTGGACTGTGCCAGGTCTAGACCTCTGCCCCGCAGGGGATGGTGCGGCAAGCTCTCCCTGGCTCTTGTAGGTGTCACCTGATACCTGTGCCCGCCCCTGGGTGTGACTGTAGACTTCGGCCACATCACATCGTTTAGGGCAAGTGTTGTTAAGCATTCAGATTCGTAATAAAAATCTGTCCCTGGTGAGGGATGGGGGAGTTATAAATTTATACCTTGTTACATAGTGAGCTGTCATCATTTCAGGTCAGATCTATTTATTTTGTACCTTGTCCTCATAAAGTTGAGAGTCTAAGATTTTACTAAGTAAACAAATAATAATGGAAGATTTGTTCTAATATCTCCAAGGACCTTTGAGATGATGACTGTTTTGTTGTAGGAAACTATATTTGTTAAGACGTTTGCTGTAGAAAACTGTGTATAAATTCTGTTGGTTACAGAATATTGGTTTATGCACCAGCCTTGGGGTGACGATCCCCTCCCTGATCTGGTTCTGATTCATCTGTCCAGTTTAAACAACTCTGCAGTCTGCCTCAGACACAGGAATGTAGCTAAAAGCATTCAGTGTGAAAAGGTTATTATTCAAGGAAAATAAATGATTGATGCTAACAATTAACTTTAAAACACAAATGGGAATCTCATTTTTTTTTTCATGACCCCAGCCTTCACCTCTTGAAGAGAAGTCTTGCTGACTCTGTGTCTTTAATGCCTGATCCCTCAGGATCTATTACTACTTTGTAGCAGATGTCCCTGAAACTTGGCAGCTTGAAACCACAAATTTTCATTGTCCTCTCACAGTTTCCATGTGGAATCGGGGCACTGCCCGGCCGAATGGATCCTTCTGCAGCAGGGTCTCCCCCAGCATTCGCGCATGGTGTCAGCTGGGGCTGTGGTCTCATCTGACGGCCCGACTAAGGGAGAATCCCTTTTTCCCAGTTCACTCACTTGCTTATTCGCAGGATTCCAGTCCTTTGGGTTGTTGCATGGAGGGCCTCTGTTCTCCATGGGCTGTTGCCTCAGTTCCTTACTATGTTGGCTTCTCCATAGGGCGAGTCACTGTGTGACAGCCTTTTTCATGCAGGGCAAGGGCTCTGAGAGAAAGCGAGAGAGAATGAGCAAGATGGAAGTCATGGTCTTTTTCTAGCCTACTCCCTCCCTCCCTCTCTCTCCCCTTCTCTCTCTGCCTCCCTCCCTCTGTCTCTCCCTCCCTCTCTCTGTCCCTCCCTCCCTCACTCTCTCCCTCTCCCTCTCTCTCTCTCTTTTTAGCCATTTTTATTGAGGCATGCTTGACCTGTAAAAAGCTGTATATGTTTAATGTGTACAACAGTCCCCAAGAGTTTGGGGATAAGTACACATCTGTGGAACCATCACTACCATCAGGGTCATAAACATACTCATCTCCTCCCAAAACCTGTATAATCTTTATTATTATTATTATCATTACCTTTATTACCTTTTATTACCTTTAACCACTTTATTACCTTTATTATTATTGTTATTATTACTTGTGTGTATGCTAAGAGTACTTCACATAGATTCTACCTTTGTAGCAAATTTTAAGTATATAGTACAGTATTATTAGCTGAGGGCATGATTCTGTGCAGTAAGTGTACAAGACTTCTTTATCTTGTCGAACTAGAACTTTGTACCCTTTGGCCATCACCTCCCCCATTTCCCCTAACCCTCAGCCCCTGGCGTCCACCATTCTACTCTCTGCTTCTATGAGTTTGTATTAGAAGCCACATATGAGTGAGATCAGACCGTATTTGTCTTTCTTTGGCTGACTTATATCAGCTAGCATAATGCCCTCTAGGTCCATCCATATTATTTCAAGTGGCAGGATTTCCTTCTTTTTTAAGACTGAACAATAGCACATCGTACATATATACCACATTTTATTTATCCGTCTGTCCATTGAGGTACATTTAGATTGTTTCCCTATCTTGGTATCACCTAATCCCTGAAGGGACATCCCATCGCGGTGTTCTGCTTATTAGAACAAAGTCACAGTTGAGGGGATTGCACAGGGACGTGACTGTCACAACGCAGGGATCTTTGGGACCTTCTTGGAGTCTTTCTGCCGCACGTAGTAAGGGCTCAATAAATACAAGTTCACATCAGCTGTAGTGCCAGATAGCCATCCTTAGCAATGAGATGCATGCCTCAGAGCTTCATGCAGCCCTTGTTCAGATGGAGTTCAAGTTGGTTGTGACTTGCTCGAGCAGTTAACCACCCGAGCTGTAGGTCCGGAACTCGTGGGGTGACTTTGCACACACAGTTTGTTCTATAAGTAAGTGTGGGCAGTTCGCACGCTTGCGTCTTTAAGTTCTGGTAAAGAAATTGAGGAGGAAGGGTGGCCTAACGCCGGAGGTCTACCGTAGGATGACAGCAGGCCAGTGTGGTGGGCTGGAGGGTGGCTGCGGAATTCGGAAAGGTTGGACTGGCGCTTTGCCCCTGAGATCTCAGCCTGGATGTGGCACGTTAGAGAGAGGCCTTCCCTGTGTGCCCAGTTGGAATTAGCCATTGCTTCTCACGCCACCTTCCTAGTCCTGGCATTCTGGCTCCCTTCTCTGCTCACTTCTTTGTCCATCGTCTTCGTCCCCCGTGCGGACTGAGCCCCGGGAGAGCAGGGGGCTCGGCTGTCTGGGTCCAGACGAGTATTGTCGCCACCACGTGTGGGGCCTGGCAAACAGTTGACTCTCGGTGAACACTTACCGAATAAATGAATGTGCCGAACCCACAGATGTGAACTGACTCTAAGGAATTTTTTGGAAGTTGTAATATCTTCATGACTTCCACAGGAAATGCCGCTTACTCAGTTCACGTGCAAGATACACTAATTTGTTAAAAAGAAGAAAACAGTCTGAAGGTGGTGGGGTCGTTTTGTCCCTGCCACGGATCGCTGGTGGCCGTTAGGCAAGCTGTGGCACGTCTCTGGGCCACAGCCTCCTCAGAGGGTAAAAACAGGGGCTGCAGATTGGGGCTCTTCATGCACGCTGCTCTGCGCTCGGACCCAGCTCAGGCTCAGGAGCTCTGGTTTTCAACACTGGTCTACCGTGTAAGGTTTGGTTCGAAGAAAGGGTGGAAAGGGTGCTGTCACCAGGAAAAAGAAAAGCTGGACACCCACAGGGATTCCATGCCCACTAATGGCCCTTCCTGCTCCGCAAAACCAGGTGCCCGGTGCAGTTCTTTGGTCTGATAAGGGTGGGCACCTGTGGCCCACGAAGCTTGGGATCAGCAGAACCAGCAGGAAGGGCAAGCCTAATCCTTTTGGTGCAGGTGACGTAGCACCCTTTCCAAGAACATGAAGAATCCCCTCTTCCTTCCTTTCTCCCTGCTTCCCCCCCACCCCCCAGCCTCACACCTCGTTTAAGCCCGCATCGTCCTGCCTTTGAAATGTTAGCATCGATTTTTTTTTTTTTCTCTTTTTTTCTCGTTGACTAACTCATTTCGAGATTTCATTTCTGGCACTGCATGTCCTGCCAGATCGCCAGAGCTTCCAAGCTCCAAGTTTTATAATTAAAATTCTGTCACATCCCCCGAAACAGTGCAAATTGTGCCATTAAGCCTGGCATAAAAGATTTGCAAGCACTTCACCTAGTAATTTAAATATAATACTTCTGGCAGCTTTCAATTTCTGGTATTTCTAATTCTAATTAAAAAACTATTATTGAACGTTAATATCCTCTATACGGCATGCTGTTGTGCCTCTGTGCTCCATCTTGGCCCGCTAGTTTTAAACAAACAGCTTGGCTGGGTGGCTGTTGCTGCCCACGTGGTTTTTCCTGGCCTTTGGGAATCACCAGGTCCCAGGCATAATTAGTATAAATCAAAATCCTCTAGACTATGACAGGAAAATGGTATGTTTGAACAGCAGCTTATTAAAATGACCTACTTAATTTAAGAAAAATATTGTATCCACTTGCACGATAACCTGGATGCTTTCCCTGACAGATTTTATAATATTTCTTCCCTCTCCCTCCCCCGCCCCCTTCGTTTTTACAAGAAAAGGAAAGGGAATGGAAAGGCCCATTCTACTTCATCCAAGGCGCAGACCCACAGTTCGGGCTCATGAAGGCCTGGTCCACCGGGAACTGTGACAGCGGCGGTGACGAGTGGGGGCAGGAGATCCGTCTAACTGAGCAAGCTGTTCAGGCCATCAACAAGTTGAAGCCCAGACCCAGATTCTTTGTTCTCTGCGGGGACCTCATCCACGCCATGCCAGGTAAGACTTGCACGGGGCCTGGGGCCTCCTCTGCTTCCTCTGGTCCTGAGTGCATTTGGGCAGAGGAACAGATTTCTCTTGAAGAGACGTCTTTATTCAGGAATGGCTCACTCCTTCCCTCCATGGCCATTGGAGGGAGTATCCTTGAACATCAGAAAATGCACGCTCATTTTATATTTAGAATTTGGCGAGATTGATCGCCGTAATTAGGCAGAGCTACAGTTCTGATGATCTGAGCTTACTATGAAAAATGGAACAGATTCCCCTGTGTCACCTTTATTTCCAGGGGACAAACTTGAACTGCTTCCAGATACCATATCCATAAATGTAACCTTCTTCTCTTGTTTCTCCTCTTCTGACACTTTAATTTCTCCTGTATTTGTTAGTGCTTTTTCATTTGCAAGTGACAGAAATCTAACATAAACTGGAGAGAGCAAGCAGAAGTGGGACAGGGACACAGACAGTGGGAGACACAGAATCCGAAGCAGGCTCCAGGCTCCACGCTGTCAACACAGAGCCCGACATGGGACTCGAACCCACAAACTGTGAGATCGTGACCTGAGCTGAAATCGGAGGCTTAACCGACTGAGCCACCCCGGCAGTGCCCCTATGTTTTTAAACATGTGTGTTCCTTTATGGGACTCTGAAGTCCAGGGGCCTCTCTGGGCTTCAGGTAGAGGATCCATGGCTGGATCTAGAAGCTTAGAGTTTGTGATCGGGACTTGGTTTCTGTTGCTCAGCCCTGCTTTCCTCTGGGTTGATTTCATTTTTAGGCAGGCTGTCTCTAGGTAGTGGTCCCTGGGAGCTCCTACCAGAAACCCTAAGAGAAAGAAAATGCCTCATTCTTGGTGGTCCAATCAAAGTCCCAGACCGGCACTCATCCTTCATCCTGCTCTTATGGCCCCTTGAAACCAGGGTGTGGGCTCATTTCCACTGCAGCAGTGTGGTCTGAAGAGCAGGATGGTTCCGCACAAGAAAAGTGAGATCGAATGTAAGAAACAACAGGTGCCTTCTAGAAGTCTCTTGCGTTTTGTTTCTTCTTCTGATACCTTCTCTCCCAGGCAAGAATAAAGTCCAGTGAGCATGTACAAGCAGGTGGCACCTCCACCTGCCCATCAGAGAGGTAGCGTGCACTCCCATGTCCACTGTTAGTGGAACAGCGGTCTCTGCTTTTGGAGCAGCAGTGGCTTGAAGACCATTGCAGAAAACACTGCAGTGGCCACACGTTTGCTTTGGCTAATGCCATCTTGTAAACCAGGACTCTGGGTCCTGATGTGATTTCCAGTGTCTTTACAAGCTGAGGCACTCTACAATAGGCTGGGTTGTATTCATTTTTCAAGGTTCCCTTGTCTAGCAGCCAGCCTATCGAGAACAATCCCAAAGTAAAGATGTGAGGATGGAAAAAGGGCTGCCCGGAATCACTCTTCCCAAGTCCAGTGAGTGTAATGAGCAGGAGGAACCCTCAGAACTCCCCTCATTCTCTGTTTACACATATTTTATGCAAAATCATGAATGTGGACATGCCCATGTCATTGGATGGAACCCAAGGGCGGTCATCCCTGGAGAATCAGCCTGTCCTGCTATTGGGCTTATACAGAGGCGGCAAGGTGGGAAGGAAGGAAAGTAAGGCAGTGGATAGAGACCTGAACTAGGGTGGATGCCAGCTCCACACCTGCCACTGATGTGCTGGGTAAACTTGGACCAGTCCCCTTACCTTCTCTGGGCCTCCGTTTCTGAGCCCATCAGTGCAATAAGCATTCAAAACCTCGACCTTGTAGGGCTTCACCACATGGGGGCAGGTGCAGGGGGTGGACATCTCAGCAGCTTGGAGCAGAAGCACATTCACACTCGGTCACCCTTGGTGACCACAGAATGCCCCAGTCTCGAAAGGAGTTAGAAATCAGAGTAGGACCCAGAGTCTTGGTTGACAAGGTAAAATCAGGGTAATATGCCAGTTGACCAGATTAATGCTGCTTCCCGATGGTCTGATGTGCTGTTAGCTGGGCGCTTTGGCATCATTTGGCCCGTGTGCACTGTAGCATCAGCTAGATCTCTCATTCTGGACCATCCAATGAGCAAAGTTCTGCTTTTCCTGGACGGTTGAAGGTCAGATTCCAAATCTACTGTTTTTATGTGCAGCGATTTCTTTTCTTTGCAAATAGAAATGTTACAGGACTCACTAGAATTATATAGCATGTTTTCGTAGATGTTTACCAACTTGTTCCGAATTACATTAATGTGTTACAGTCGTATTTCAAAATAAGATTTAAAATAAAAGCTCTCCGTGCAATCTCATTGCTGCTTCAATGAAATATACTGAGCATAGTAAATTAAAAGATACGGTTTTTATGCTCAACTTTTCCCGTTGGTCAGAAGACCTTGTAAACGTGAACTGGCAATCTTTTGAGCACATATTTTATATGCAGTGTGACCCGAGCAGAATTTGTATCTGTTCTGAAGAGTTGGACTGTTTTGGATGCTTGTAACTGAGCCAGTGGAGGGACTGTAACTGTTTTGAATATTGTGGTCGGAGATTAAGCAGAACGTTTTAAAGCTAGTTACCATTTTTTAATATGCAATTAGCGGCTTCCTCCTCATTTAGCTCATATGCAGGGGCAGACACTAGAAAAGTAATTATTTGCTTTGACTGCTTAGCACATTGTTAATTATCAGATGCATATATTAATAGGCAAATAAAATCAGAAAGCATACTTTTAATTCTACCATAAATAATATCTTGGGCCAAGTAGTTTTAAGTTCAAACTGGAGCAAAAGAACTTTGTGAATAATGCTTGTTCTAATGAAAGTCATAATGCACTTTTCCATTATAAATATTCATCATGGGGCATCTGAGTGGCTCAGTCGGTTAAGCGTCAGACTTCTGCTCAGGTCATGATCTCGCAGTTCGTGGGTTCGAACCCCGCGTCGGGCTCTGTGCTGACAGCTCGGAGCCTGGAGCCTGTTTCGGATTCTGTGTCTCCCTCTCTCTCTGCCCCTCCCCCGCTCACGCTCTGTCTCTCTCTGTCTCTCAAAAATGAATTAACGTTAAAAAAATAAATATCCGGGGGCGCCTGGGTGGCGCAGTCGGTTAAGCGTCCGACTTCAGCCAGGTCACGATCTCGCGGTCCGTGAGTTTGAGCCCCGCGTCAGGCTCTGGGCTGATGGCTCAGAGCCTGGAGCCTGTTTCCGATTCTGTGTCTCCCTCTCTCTCTGCCCCTCCCCCGTTCATGCTCTGTCTCTCTCTGTCCCAAAAATAAATAAACGTTGAAAAACAAAAATAAAAAAAAAATAAAAAAAAAAATATCCGTCATAATATTTGTTCACCTACACATACTCAGCGTGTACACACTGAGTGCCAGTTACAGTGCCAGATGCTGTGGATAGAATGGTTGGAGATGAGCGAGCAGCCCTTCTGTGGAGCGTAGAGTCTGATAAAGGAAGTGCAAAAGGAAGGACGGTGCCAGGGCCTGAAGGGAAAGCCTAAGAAATGCAGGACAAAGTCCAGGTAGTTTTGAAAGACATGTTTTCACTCTGCAGATGTCTTTTTGGTTACGTTGGTATTTTCTTATTTTATGAAGCTTCTCAGTGGTGAACGCATTATCAGTAGCAAATGGACATTTGTGCTCTTGAGACCACTGATTTTCGGTCCATCACGCTGAAGCCCAGGGTACTTTGTTTGGTCGCCCTGATGTGCAGGCTCTGACCCCCTGATGCTGTCCGTGGGAACCTTGCTCGGTTTCGGCAGTCATGTGAGGAATCGACAGGTGGAATGTGATGATGCCATTCGAGTACAGGGGGTCCTTTCAGCCTGTAGAACAGTTTGGTATTAATGTGTGTGTCTGGCTTGTTGATTAAAAATTGCCACAACCAAACAAAACAGATAGTGTGGAACAAATTCTTCCCTGGATATAAAGGCTCCTTGAAGGGTTCTTTGTATGTGGCCCTCTGCTTTGGGCCGCTGTTACATGATTTCACGTCCGTGAATGATTCGGCCTCTGGAAATCCTGCAAACGTAAAGCGAGGCAAGCCCGCACTAGCCTTATTCCAGTACGAGGTGTGTGAGTTTTGTGTGGCTGCTGTAACAAACTCCTGCAAGCTCAGTGGCTTGGAACAACACACAATGATTGTCCTGCAGTCCTGGAGGTCCGAAGTCTAGAAGCCCTGGGTCTGCAGCGCTGTGGCCTTCGACAGGCTTCAGCTTCTGGAGGCTGCCCACCTTTCTTGGGTCATGGCCATTTCCATCTTCACAGCCAGCAGCATAGCGTTTTCTCTCTTCTCTGACCTTTGATTCATCCTCTTCTATTTTTTTTTTTTTAATTTGAGAGAGAGAGAGAGAGAGAGCAAGGGATGGCAGAGAGAGAGAGACGGAGAGAAAATATCTCAAGCAGACTCCATGAGCACAGAGCTGGACATGGGGCTTGATCCGATGACCCTCTGAGCATGACCTGAGCTGAAATCAAGAGTCAGATTCTCTGAGCCATCCAGGCGCCTGTCATATTCTCTCCCTTAAATCTAACCCTCCTGCTTCTTTCTTATAAACACCCTTGTGGTTATTGGCCTTCTCCAATAACCCAGGACCTCAAGATCTGATAAAGATCTCCAGCTCAAACTTTATCACATCTGCAAATTCCCCTCTTTCCGTGCAAGATAACACATTCACAGGTTCAGGGGATTGGGATGTGGACGTCTTTGGGGGCCACTGTTCAGCCTACCACACATGGGATGCAGTTCAGGGTATGTGCCAGGACCAGTGCTGCTAGCTGACCTATCCATTGGAGTCATGAAAGGAGGGTGTCGTTGCTATTTCCATGTGAACTGGTGGTCAAAACTGGCTCAGGGCAGTTAAGTACTTTTCCTGGGGTCTCTCAGCTTATAAGCGGGGGAGTCAGGATCTGACCCCAGTCCAGCTGTGTTCAAACCTCATGCACTTCACAGGGCAGCCTCCCTGCTCAAAGGGTGGTCCCCAGGATAGCAGTCAAGAGCTTGTTTGGAATGTAGAATTTCTGCCCCACCCAGATCTGATGAGATGGAACTGGCACTTTTAAGAGATCCCCAGGTCTTATTACTTATGGGCCGTAAAGTTTTGAGGCGTATTTGCTGGACAAAAATGCACCAGGCCCTGTGTGTTTTGCACTAGGTACAAATTTTGTGTGTACATTCGTGGTTTGTGGGCATTCCCTTCAACTGTTAAAGATAATGGTGCTTCACAAGGGGGCTGTCCCTACTTGAGCCTTCCCAAGCTAAGCCCTCACAGACAAATGTTTTAAGTTTGTGGGTTTTGCTTGGCTTCCTAAACACCATTTTGAGCAACTACAACAAAACAGAACTTGTCCAAAATATTCAGGAAAGCAGTCACCCATATATGCTTTACAAGGATTTGTATGCGGAATGGTTGGGAGAGTGAGGACGGGTTCTTTGATTGGGGTTATGTCCATGTGCCTAATCCCTTATGTGCTATTCCAAAGTCCAGAGAGCTCTGGAAACTAAGAGTTTTTCTTAAGTTTGAAAACTAACTCAATTGGCAGCAAAATCGACCTGAACTGACACGAGGATATTTATAGTCTTTCTTTATCCTACTTCGTGGGAATATTCATGTGTTTTGCCAGCAAAATATTACTATGCTCCATTACGGGGTGTTGCCTGAGATCCAGCTCGAGGGGTTATTTAATATGTGCCCCACGCCCAGTATTGCTGTTTTTAGAGTTTGAAAACTCCAACCTTCAAAGCAGATCTGGCCCCTCGGGTTTAGGATAAGAACATAATGAATCTGCAATATTGATAAGTTTGGATTTATGGATGAAGAAGCCTTTCATCCCTAGAAACCGAAGGCTTTTTTCCATCCCTCCAATTTGACTTTCTCCCGAGGTAACTTCTGCACTCCCACTGCACGGTAAGCATCTCAGTTTCTAAGTTAAAATGATCCCAGGATCTCTCCTATTTAAATTTTGGGCACTATTTTTGTTGGGACCAAAGGGACTGAATATGAAAATGGAATTGAATTCAGAAATGACTCTGACAAATTGAAGGAGAGGATATGTGCACCGAGGTGATGTTTGCTATAGATAAGTGCAGAATAATCCACTTAGGTGGAAAAGTCTTAAGTTCAAGGCAGAAAAGGGCTGGATGTCTGCAGATACGGCTGTAAAGGGCCAGAAAGTAAAGGAATGTGCAGAGTGGTGGTTAGGAATGGGGAGATGCTGTGGGAATGTAAACTAGAATTACTTGTGGACGGGACTGTGGTTTTCTGAAAAGATCCAAGTGAAACCTGAAAAAGGACTCAGTTTGGTAGCTCTTTGCCTTAAAGGAGATGTGAACAGGCCAAGGTCCAGATAGGAGTCACCGCGGCCAAATGACCCCCAAGACACCTTTCCCAGTTGGAGATTTTAATTCCGTGATGAATGGATACAGTTGGGAAAGGAAGCGAAGATGGAGTGCTTTGGTGCGCCGGACGTCAGGCAGAGAATAAGCCGTGTGTCCTTTTGGCGTTCACGTAATCCAGGAGGGTTGGTGTTCTTTTTTCCCCCAACGGGGCAGACACCAAACACATGAACGTAATTCTGGTACAAGACAGACTGTGATAAGCAAAGCCTCAGAGGAATTGAGAAACAAAGCCAGGAAGAGGCCTTATCACATCCCTGCGACCTCTACCAGTTCACCTTCCTCCAAGCTTCATTCTGAGATCCTACGGGGCAGTTGCAGGGGGGGAGGGGTGTGTGTTTGTGTTGGTTGTGTGTTTTCATCCAGTACCCAAAGCTGTTGAGTGTGGCGAAGGTGTTCACTGAATGCAGGTCAAACGAATCACTCTGTTTCCAATAGTGCTTAGCAAGTGGTCAGCACGTGGGAGGCCCCCAGTACAAATTTCTGGATTAGACGAAAAGTCAGTTCATTTATTTACCAGGTCTCTCCTGAGTGCTTACTTTGTGCAGGCAGTGTTCTAGGTGCTTGTGCTGCCTCAGCGAATACAACAGACAGAAGTCCTTGCTTGACCTAGAAATAAGGGGCACGGACACATGGAAACATGACATTCTTTTTTTTTTTTTTTTTCCTTCTCATTCTGATCTTTTGTAGTATTCAAACTCGGGTTGATATGGATCTGTGTTATTATTTCATTAGATTATTAAATGATACAACTGATACATGAATATGATCTCTTTGTAAAGATTTAGCATCTGTGTCTAGAATCGACTGTGTAACGTCACCCAAGTCCTTCCCTTGGGGTCACCATATGTAAGATATATATATATCTGTCTTATAAATGTCTTTATTCAGTGCATGTTGTTCTGTGACTTCCTTTTTCCCCTTCTGCCTACCTGGAAAATCCTTGTATGTTGCTACATAGAGGTTTATGTCGGGCTTTTAATAAGGGCATTGCCTTCCATGGATGAGATCTTGTAATTGGTTAATCCTCTTCCCTGGTCGGAACTAGGAGTGATAATCTCCTCCTGTTGGAGCTAATCTAAACAGTGCTGCCATTGGACATTCTCCTATACTGCAGGTCAGTTTTCCTTCAGGCTTGAAGTTGGGTGGATTGGCCGGGTTTGGGATCTGCTGTGGCATTTGCACGACCTGAACACCGGCCAGGTTGCTGCGTGCTTCCCCGAAGGACATCTCTCAGGGATTGACCCATACTTCCACATTATCTCTTCTGTGCCACCAGCATCTCAGTCCCTCTTATACAAGCGGTAAGTCCCAGCAGTGCCCACCCCACCATCGCTACTCAGAAAGTTTCCATTGGACCAAAACCCTCTTGTCCCTATCACAGGATTTGTTGCTGCTGTGTTTTGAAAAACAGCTCCGTTAACTTAGGTGCATTTCCTCACCTGTGTGATTAGCCTTGAGTTTTTCATTTTAAGTGCCTACTCCGGCTCCAGGAAATGCTAAGGTTTGAAGACGCTTTACCAAGCAGCTTAACAGCCAGCAACATAAAAGGGGTCATACGAGAGCAAGGCAGTGCTCTGCCTGGGATGGGAAGTCCCCAGCCCCTGGCATGGGCATGGCTGTGAGCCTCAACCCTCCCAGCAGGTTGTGTGTGGCTGAATGCTGAGCAGTGGTAACCCAGAGCAATCAGCCAGCCCCGTGGCTCCCTAGATCCTTCACATCCATTATGAGCCTGTTAAAGCATCTAGGCAATCAGCGACAATACCTTCCTTCTGCCAAGGCTGATTGAAAGTGGTTTGAACTAATTTACCTAATATTACTAATTAGGGAGCTTGGAGCATTACTTGAAAAGTTGTTTCTGATTAGGTGTGTGATCAGCAGTAGCATTGCTGGCAGCCGTGATTGTCCCCTCCCCCATCCCCCAGCACGAGATGTCACTCAGAGGGGCTGTGCTCCTTGTAGGCCGTGTCAACTCTTTGTCCCCAGTCAGGGCCTCTTAACCTGCTGTGTGCCTTGGGCCCCTTTGGCAGGTTAGCAAACAACCTCTGGACCACCACTCAGAATAATAAATTTTTAATTTTTTTTTTTAATGTTTATTTATTTTTTGAGATGGAGAGAGACAGAGCATGAATGGGGGAGGGTCAGAGAGAGAGGGAGACACAGAATCCAAAGCAGGCTCCAGGCTCTGAGCTGTCAGCACAGAGCCCGACGCGGGGCTCGAACCCACAGACCGTGAGATCATGACCTGAGCCGAAGTTAGACGCTCAACCGACTGAGCCACCCAGGCACCCCAAAATAATAAGTTTTTAAGTGCATAGAATAAAATGCATAGGATTTCAAAGGAAACTGATCACATTGCAATACACTTTTCAAAATATTTTAAAATTATTTGATAGAGTAAAACGCATACTTCTTTGTTGGTCTGTTATACAACACAGTCCAGCAGGGCTAATGACTACCATAATTTCAAAGTGGTGCTGAGCTTAAACAATGCCATGAGGTGTCCACAACAACTGTAATGGGATATGAAAAATCCTCGTGGTTTCTGTTGGTGACAATCACAGGAGCCTTGATAAGACCTCTGTGATTTTCTGCTTAACTTAATAGTAGGAGGAAATGCTAAATATCAGAGGTTAGTGGAAATGCAGGTTTTTTCCCATCTAGATTCACAGATCCCCGTGGACCCCAGATTCAGAGCCCTTATCCGTGTGCACATATGGACACCCTGTTGTTTGCCAGCTGGAGCTGTCTCGTCGTAGTCAACTTGTGGATATTATAATTGACCAAAGTATAAACTCAGTGGCAGAAACGCTACCTTTAACTAAAGGCTAAAAGGCTTCCTAATTATGGCTGTGAAAGTGTGGATGTGTGATTATTCAGTGAAAAGACATGACAGGAGCTAGTGAACAATTTCCTTTTGATTAAGGGCGGGGGGGGGGGGGCGGGGCGGGAATCTGTATTCTTTCTCTCTGGTTTCCAGTGTTTGGATCAAAAACATACTATTGAGAAAACCTTATCGCATTGGTTTATTTGTCCCATGAAGCGTTTGGGAGGGCTTAAAACAAATAGAAGCACACAAGGAAAAAATATAAGTAAGAAACGACCAGTCAGGACCAAAGAAAATACAAGTTCATGTGTGAAGTCAAGAGTAGAGAGAGAGAGGCAGAAACAAACAGGCAGAGCTTAAGGGCCCGTGGTTGATAAGATGTTGGTTTCGCCAGAGACAATAAAGACGATTGCCAGAGAGAGAAAATCAAACCCATATCTAAGAGGGACACAGCTTTTTCTAGAGTGTCATAGATTTAAAAGAAAGATTTCACGAGGATTGCTTTCTGGGGCACTAAGTGATGTAATGTCCGGCAGGGGGACTGCTAGAGTCCAGTTTCTTAAACTGGGTGTTAAGTCCATGAATAGGCTGCGTCCAACCGGTGAGCCCCATAAAACCGGGCAAAAAAACCCCCAGCATATCTGCATAGATGCTTTGGGGAGTGGAATGGGGAGAAGGACTGTAGTCCTCAAGGACTCCATGACTCAAAAGAAGGTTAAGCAACCAAGGAGCTGACCGCCCCTGCTTGTGGCTTCCGTCTGAGGGCACTTTCCCTGGAGGGGAGGTGAACATAGAGGCCATTGGGCAGAGAACCTGTGGGGGTCTGCTCTTGAGCCCAGTTCCAGTTTCTGCCCTGCCCTGGGGAGTTTCCAGGGACAGCGGATGGATGCCGCGGAAGCTTGTAGAGTTCCCTGGTAAATGGATATTATCATATAGAACCCGTGACTTCCTCGCGCGCACCTAGCTGATTGAAACATTTATACCTCTCCTCTCATTGTTTTTCACTCTAAACACTAATTTCCTGGAATTGGCACATTTCCCACTTTTGATGGGCCTATTTTCTGCCACTAAATGAAATACTAAAAAGGGAGCATGATCCCAAAGGGGTTCAATTATCAGGTAATTGGTCAAGTGACTAGAATGTGAAATGAGAAATATAACAAGAGGCTGGGATGCAGCACATTTAAGTGCCAGAACTGCTGAAGGTGCCTGTTTTGTAACCCTCAGAATTTAGAGACTCGCCTGCGTGTTTGGAATTCTAGATTGTTCCCCTCTAGTTCCTGAGTAGTTTATTGGTGAACCATGGCGAGTTCTTTTGAATATATATTATTTGGGTTGTATAAAAAATTTACTGTCTCTTCTTTCCTTTATGTATTGTTTGGGTGAAATACTGCTGTCATAATCCATAAATATTCTTGTGAAGAAATCCTATATTGATCTGTAAGGTAGCCGCTTTAGACATTTCACTTGGATAATAGATTTTGCTTCATCTTCCCCCGCCCCCGCCTCCCGAAAACACAGTGAAGCGCTTTCCATACCTTACCAAAGCCCCCAGTTGTGTCGAGCACTTTATTAATTGCACCCCAAGTTGGCTCATAGTACAGATTCAGCAGTGAGTCGCAGGAAACGTCTGGGAGCAGCCGGTGTAATAAGCTGTAGCTGTTAGATGCAAAACTAAATGAATTTTGTCTAATAACATGTATAATTTAAGAAGTAGTAGAACCTGATTAAGCTTGATCTGTTGGCAGTGTGGCGCCAAATGACTACGTGAGTAATGCTTAGGCTTGCAGAGTTTTAGATCAATGAATTTGCATAGCTCAATTAATTAGGAGAAGATAATGGAAAAGATTCGAGATGGCGAGATGGGATTACGGCTCTGTAAATTCTCTGGCACTAGATGAAACTAAGTGTTTTTAATTGGAAGGAATAAATCCTTTTCTTAAGTTTCCACTCAAGGCTGCTTTTGCCGCGCGGTCCCCAGTCCCCGTGTATCCCAGAGCAGCGTCCTCCCCCTCCGCTGGTCTGCTCTGGCCTTGACCGTCTGTAGTCCAAGTCAGGCCAGTCGGCTGTAATTCGTTGGCTCGTTTGTGTGATCAGTCACAGCAGGTAAGTATGGGGGGGGGGGGTCTGCCTGGTCCAGCTTAGCGAGAAGCAGGCCCAGTGCCTGTATAGCCTCAGGAGGTGTCCAGCGGGCCAAGGAGGGAGGCAGGGAGCGAGAGGCCGCACAAATGGCACAATCTAATCCGGTGGCCTTCGTGAGTGCCAGCGGCTGTGAGGGAAGGCGTGCTGGGCCGGAGCGGCTTCCGTGGAGCCAGAGCACTCTTGGTAGCCGCGCTGCGCTCACGGTGTCAACGGTGACATCAAATCCAGAAGGTATCCAGAGAAATAGCGTCTCCACCACCCCTGGTGTACTTCTCCTCCGAGAACACCACACTGGCTTTTCATGAAAAATGATAGAAAGTCAGCAAGTGTACATACACTGCATGCACAGTGTTTTATGAAACAACAACATGGGAGCAGAGAAGAGCCAGCATTTGCTTCTCTTGTTCCTGTTCTCTTCCATGGCAGCGTGTGCAGGTGCCCGTTGCTGTTTTCAGGGCACGAGATACCAGAGCGTGCGTCACCTGCCCCCGACTGGTGGGCATTTGGTTGTGTCCCGTGTTCTGTCATGACCGGTACCGTAGGGCCCCCGTGTGACCCTGCACCTCTGTGCACACGCGCAGCTGTTAAGAATGCGGCGGTGAAGTCCACGTGCTTAGATTCAAATCCTGGACCTCTTCTTTACCAGCCCGATAACCTTGGGCAAATTACCTCCCTCTCTGGCTGAGTTTCCTCGTCTGTAAAATGCGGATGATAACGGTACTTCGCAGGCTTCTCATAAAACTTTAAAAAGTGCTTTGAGTGCGGTCTGGAATTTAATACCGTTGTACAGTAATCACGATTATTCCTGCCAGTGGCGTTTAAAAAAATTTGTTTTTAACGTTTATTTGTTACTGAGAGATAACGGTTAATGCAGTCTGGAATTTAATACCGTTGTACAATAATCACGATTATTCCTGCTAGTGGTGTTTTAAAAAAAATTTTTATTTATTTATTTATTTATTTATTTATTTATTTATTTATTTATTTTTGAGACAGAGACAGAGCATGAGCAGGGGAGGGGCAGAGAGAGAGGGAGACACAGAATCCGAAGCAGGCTCCAGGCTCTGAGCTGTCAGCACAGAGCCCGACGCGGGGCTCGAACTCACGAACCGTGAGATCATGACCTGAGCCGAAGTTGGCCACTTAACCGACTGAGCCACCCAGGTGCCCCTAAAAAAAATTTTTTTTAACGTTTATTTGTTACTGAGAGACAGAGTGTGAACAGGGGAGGGGCAGAGAGAGAGGGAGACACAGAATCTGAAGCGGGCTCTGGGCTCCAAGATGGCAGCACAGAGCTCGACGCGGGGCTTGAACTCAAAAACCGCGAGATCATGACCTGAGCGGAAGTCGGTCGCTTAATCGACTGAGCCACTCAGGCACCCCTTGTGGCGTTTTTTAAATGAGAGCTTGTTATTGACATAGAATTCCCATACGTGTATTTCACCCATTTAAAGTGTATAGATCAGTGGTTTCATCTGTATTCACGGAGTTGTGTGACCATCCACCGTCCACTTCAGACGTTTTCATCCATCCCAAAAGAAGCTTTGTGCCCATTAGCAGTCATTGCCTGTTTCCCTCCAGCCCATCCTCATCCCCGGCCCTCCTCAACCGCTAGCATACCCTGAGCCTCTGTGGATTTAGCAGCTCTGGACATTTCGTACAAATGGAATCCTGTAACACGCAGTCCTTTGGGACTGGCGTCTTTCACTGGGCACCATGTTTTCAAGGTTTGTCCACATTGCAGCACGTGTCAGTGCCTGCTTCTTTTTCATGTCCGAATAATACCGCAGCCTGTGGATAGACCACGTTCTATTTATCTGCTTTGTGTTGTTAGCCTGTGAGATAAACTCTTAGTGGATTGTTGAATTATGGAAAGAGCCCGGATGTCATCGCCTGTTGAATGGCTAAGGAAGATGGGGTATATATGTACAATGGAATATTAGTTGGTCATCAAAAAATGAAATCTTGCCATTTGCAACAAGGAGGATGGAAGTGGAGGTTATTATTCTAAGCGAAATAAGACAGAGAAAGATAAATAGATGATTTCACTCACATGTGGAATTTAACAAAACAGATGAACATAAGGGAAGGGAAGCAAAAATAAGGTAAAAAGCAGAGAGGGAGACAAACCATAGGAGACTCTTAAATATAGAGAACAAACTGAGGATTGCTGGTGGGGTGTTGGGTTAGGGGATGGGCTAAGTGGGCGATGGGCATTAAGGAGGACACTTATTGGGATGAGCACTGGGTATCATATGTAAGTGATGAATCACTAAATTCTCTTCCTGAAATTATTATTATACTCATTATATGTTAACTAACTTGCATTTAAATAAAACAAAATACATAGGGGCTCCTGGATGGCTCAGTTGGTTGAGCATCGGACTTCACCTCAGGTCAGGTCATGATCTCACAGCTTGTGAGTTGGAGCGCCATGTCGGGCTCTTTGCTGACAACTCAGAGCCTGGAGCCTGCTTTGGATTCTGTGTCGCTGTCTCTCCCTGCCTTGCCCCTGCTTGTGCGTGTGCTCTCTCAAAAATAAATAAACATTAAAAAAATATATATATAATGTATTCCAAAAAAGTAGATTGTTGAATCAAATGGTAATACTAAGAAAAGTGGGGCTTTGTCCTAATATGTGGCACAACTAGGACATTTTAGTATTTTTATCCTGTTGCTAAACAATATCCCTAGTGACCCACAAAATCAAACTTACTGTCTTCTGTGTATGAACCTCACTCCTACACTGCCCCCCCCACCCCCGCTGACAAAAGAAGTACAAATAAAGGAGAGGGTGTTGTTAATGTGGAAATGGCAGTCCAGGGCGGTAAACAGAAGGGAGGCGGTGGAGAGTGGCCGCTCTCTTTGCCTCAGGTAAACCCCAGTTTGCCGTCTTCAGCAGTTGAGAATCAGTCTCTTATCATAAGACTCTTAACTCTTCATCCTTCCCAGTTTTCATTAAGGATATTTTGTCTGAAAATGTTGGAAACTAAATAGCAGGTTCACGGAGTGGAGTTCAGCTGCTGGTATGTGTGGCCGCCTTTTCTTTCTTTTTAAAGTAATTACTTCAAAAACAGTATTTCCTGGTTTGTTCCTCATCATTAGGTAAACTGAAGTGGCCACAGACATTGTTACCATAAATAGTAGCACTCAGGGTAGTGGAGAGCCACAAAAGCAGGTAGCTGTGTTATTATGAAATCATGGTATTCTTGTCCCTTCCTCCCGACAAGCAAACAGTCAGGTCTGACAGCTCTCCCAGCACTGCCCAGCTGGTTATGGGATGCTGGGCCGAGCCCAGCCCCAGAACTCAGAGCATAGCCCCCTTTTACTGGACCCTCGCAGAGCATAGATGTCCTAGAGAGAATGGCACGACAGGCCAAGGCTGCATGAGAACTAGGGGAACGGGGTGAAGGCGGGTGGGGACAAGTGTTCCCGACTTGAATTTGATGACAGCCACCCCTACATGCTTTTTTGTTTAAAAAAAAAATTTTTTTTTAATGTTTATTTCTGAGAGAGAGAGAGAGAGAGAGAGAGACAGAGCATGAGTGGGGGAGGGGCAGAGGCGGGGGGGGGGGGGGGTGGGACACAGAATCCAAAGCAGGCTCCAGCCTCTGAACTGTCAGCACAGAACCCGATGCGGGGCTTGAACTCACAGGCCGCGAGATCATGACCTGAGCCGCAGCTGGTCGCTCAACCGACTGAGCCACCCAGGTGCCACCCCCCCCCCCCAACATGCTCTTTTGGATCTAAACCTACACAATACAAAATGGTCTGTCTCTGTGTCCATTTAAGGGTGAGGCCGTGCAGGTCTGTGCAGGTGGAAACAGGTGCCATTTATTTGCAATTTAGGCCATCCTGCCAACCCTGGGCCACATCAGTATTATCAGGTTGAGGTTAATAGGATGATATTGTCATGGGAGTTGCTTTTCTTTGTTTAATAGACCAGGGCAGCAGTACTCAAAGATGTTAGGTTTTAAAATTTCAGTTATCGGTAAATTAAAAATGGTCCCCAGAGTCCATAACCCAGGGATCTCCAAACGCTTGATACATGCTGTGGGATGTGGGAGCTTTGCAGCAATTCTGAATGGAAGACAGCTGTCTGTCTTTCTTTTTTAATGTTTACTTATCTCTGAGAGAGAGAGAGGGAGAGTGGGGAGGGGGGTCAGAGGATCCAAAGCAGGCTCTGCACTGACCGCAGAGACTCCAGGAGGGGCTTTAAGGGACAGCTTTCTCGTTCCTGGTGACCAGGCCTGCTGACAGCCCACGCCAGGACCAGTGGGCCCCCAACAGCAGGAAAAAGCAACCATATCATCATAGCAGCCCCTAGACTCACCAGTGATGAATGCCACCGTCTTCTTCAGACTTTTAAAATCACCGTGTGGAACTCTTTTCGTTCCGAGACACGTAAAGATTTTTCTACCTGTGAAAGGCGAACTTCATCGATTATTTAGAAAAGACAGAATCAGATGCTTGCAGTGGATGCTTACGCTTGACCTCCCTGTGCATTTGAATGCCACTGTCCCTCCCCAGGGAGGCAGAAACCACCTGCTGTGATTGGAGCCAGATGCCCTGATGCTCTTTCTGGCTTCCCTTGCAGCTAGGACTCAGGCACGTGACCTGGTTTCAACCACTCACATCCGCCTGAAGCAGGTTGTGGATCTTCAGCTGTAGACACAGAAGAGGTAGGGTCCGTCCTGGTGAGGGGTTCCACCTACACCCACATTCCAGGGGCAGCAGTGGGCAGGGTCATGACGTTACTATCATCTAGCATGGCCATCCACAGTGTCAGTGGGCAGGCCGGGGTTGGGGGCTGCGTCCAGGCCAGTGTTTCTCCCTGGAAGCATTTTTGCATGTGATTTGAGGTGCTGCTTCTGCCCTTTTAGCCTTGCAACCTGGTTTTCCAGCTTTCTTTGAATCCCAGCTACCTGATACCCTTTAGTAAATTGCTACTCTGCTTAAACTAGCCAGAATCACTTGTTTGCAGGAAAGAGGCTGACTGCTGGAAGCTTGC
Organism: Lynx rufus; assembly: GCF_022079265.1. Taxonomy (NCBI): domain Eukaryota; kingdom Metazoa; phylum Chordata; class Mammalia; order Carnivora; family Felidae; genus Lynx; species Lynx rufus. The sequence goes on from NW_025814838.1 coordinate 14,477,878, forward strand.
ATGCTGTTTCTTTTAGGTGCTTCCCAATTACTCCCCTGACCCCGGTCCCCAGGCCAGAGTTCACTCTGCGCTTCTCCGTGGGTATCTGCCTTGTTCCACTCACACCTCACTTTCATCATGAGAAACCCAGACTCGCTGTCCTTAGAGCTTCCTTTCCATCTGGTGGCGTCTCATTGTTCCTTCAGTCATAAGGATGTTTACTTTCTGGATTCATTCTTGAACCACCTTTCCTCCTCGCCCGACCCCTGCCCAGTGCAGCCCGTCTTCTGTAGCTTTAACTCCCCTCCACCGTGTTAGCCCCAACACTCATGCCAGGACTTTTGCAGCTGCCTGACTGAGCTCTCTACCAAGAGTGTGGCCCCCTCATCAAATTGTCCACCTCCACTGCGTCCTGTGCTCCTCCCGTCACCCGTGTGGTGTGCTTACAATAGATTGCCTCCATCCGGCACACCTCTGTGCACCCCATCCTGCAGTGTGACTTTGCAGCTCCTCCCCTCGGGAGATGGAGGGTGTATGTCGTGTTCCTTTCACCTCTGGTTTGCAGAGGGGTGGTCTGAGCCAGTGATGAAGAGCACAGGCCACAACATCCGTCTTCCCTGCCTGGGTACCAGTCCCAGCTGCATCCTGTCATGGCCACGTGATCTTGGGCCTCCTCTGTAAATGAGGCTAATGATGGTACCTCTGTGCAGAGGCTTCTTGTGGGGATGACGCAAGATAAAGAACGTAAGAGGGCTGGCACAAAATACTCATGGAATAAATGGTGCTGGGCCATCCTCCCCATCCCCCTTCATCGTCCTCCATCTTTGTTGTCGCTGATTGCCATTGTCCTCGTCATCGTCAGCATCTTTTCCTTTGAAACTCAGCTCCGCTTCCTGTCTTTTGAAGACCTCTCCAGAATCCCCAGTTTCTAATGATCGCTTCTACTTTGAAACCCAATAGTCGGTCTGTTTCATTCCTGTGGTGCCTGGCTCGGTCTGTCATCTGCGTTTGTCTGACACACACAGTCTCGTTAAGAGCCTGAATTTCGGAGTCAGAAGACATGACTAATTAACTTGTGACTTTGGGCTAGTTACTTAATGTCTTTAAGCCCGGACTCTGTACAGCTGGAAAATCATGAAAATGGAAAGCACTAGCTGCACCAGTGGACATGCGGGAGGACCGGCTGACACAGTGACTGGGGACCGTTTCGCACAATTCCCTCCCGGCTTGGGAACCTCCTGAAGATAGGTTCTCTGCCATGTATCCACTTGTTTCCCAGAACCTCCCTACATAGTAGGTGTTCACAGCATCTACACTTTTCGGAGACAGACCGGAGTTGAAAACTGAGTGTCATTTATGAGCTGTTTGTGGGCAAGTGCCTAGACCTCGCTGAGCCTCTGCTTCCTTAGCTGGAAGCCAGGGGCGGTGACCTCTGTGCTCTCGGGTCATCTGGGGGATGAACCAAGGCCATAAACTACAGGGCCTCTGACTGGCTTTGGTGGTGGCAGTGATGGAGTGATGTCCTCACTTGTTTTCCTTTATCCTCACTTGACACTGTGCCAGACCGAAGTGACTAGATCCTCCTCTGCCTTTCGTTCCCATGTATTTTGTTCTGTTTCAGAGCAACCCTAGCTTCCGATGAAATGTATTTGGAAACATGGTATTTTCAGCCAAATGCTCTGACACACCGCCGTCTCCTGTAAATAATTACACAGTGTTTTTAATTTGGTACCATTCGAGAGCATGCTGAGAGGACCTTTTCTCCTTCTTTAAAAGGTTGCCACTAGGATTGTTTTGGTAGATCATCTGGAAGGAATGAAGCGCGTCATGGATGCAAATGATTATTTACTCATGGTACCTGTGCTGCTAGGACACCCCCACTCCTTGTGTGGAATATCAGTGCCTAGAGTCTGAGGCTCTGTCTATGTAATGCCAGGTGCTCAAAGGGAAACCAGTGAAGGCATTCAGTTTCATGGGTTTTATTTACAAGAATGTCCCGGCCCTTCTGTACCGTTCAGGTAGGCAAACCCTTTAGGAAGACCGCATTGCACGGGGCTCCTAGCATCTGTAGTGACGCGTGTAGCTAGACCGTGGAGTTCTGTGTTACTCCAGATTAGGGTGGCCACCCAGCCTGCTTTGCGAGGGCCTGTCCTGGTTTCAGCACTAAAAAGTTTCACATCCTGGGAAACCCCTTAGTTCTGGACAAGCTGAGATGGTTGGTCACCCTCCGTGTGCTATAACATGGTCTTCCTATACCCAGATTGTAGTTTGTGAAGATAGACATTTCTCTGAGTGTTGTAACTAAAAATTATAGAAGTGAGATATGGAGCATTGTTGGTTCATGCACTTCATGTAAATGCTCACGACTCCATAGGAAGAAACCCCCCATCAGGGATGTATTTTGGGAGAGCAGTGTCATCGAGGTCTGCAAGTTTGGTCTCAAGGATTAAAGATGTAGCCTAGGGGCCCTGGGTGGTTCAGTCGGCTAAGCATCTGACTCTTTATCTCGGCTCAGGTCACGATCTCGCAGTTCCTGAGACAGAGCCCCACGTCAGGTTCTGCGCTGACAGTGCGGAGCCTGTTTGGAATTCTCTCTCCTCCTCTCTCTGTCTGCCCTTCCCCGACTCTATTTTGCTCTCTTTCAAAATAAATAAACTTAAAAAAGGTAAAATAAAGCTGAACCCTAAACTTCTCCAGACACCCTCTGACTGCTTACTTTTATCCGATTTATCATTTTGCTGATCTGCTTTCCTGGTATCGCTCCGGAGAATCACTCCCTGTTGCTAACTAAATCCGTCTCTGCTGCTCCTTCCCCTGGAACAGCTTGCACAGAGCCACCACACGTGGTTCCACACTGTTGCAAATCACCCCCTCATTGCGGTGTCTGCCCTTGTGACCTTCCGTTCCGGGGGCCCCTGTCTGTCCACAGACTGTCCATGTGGACAGCGTGCTCTCTCAGTCGCCTGTCCTGTGGACATATCCTTGTACCATTTCAGAGGCTCTGTAGCTGAACCGACCTCTGCCTCTTGGAGGCACCTTGCAGAGCCCACTGTGCTGTTTAAGTGTGTCACTTAACTGGGATTTAAGTGTGTCACTTAACTGGGATTTTATTCACACCGCCTCAAACATGTCTTCCCCATTGGCTGAAGGTGTCCACCTGTTTTCATATGATGAAGCAACAGAGAACAAACTAATATCCTATGGATATGAGCTTTCTTAAAAGTATTGATCTGTATCGTAAGAATGATCTAACATCCTAGCTAGTGGATGTGGAAAGAGATACATTGAAATGCTTGCAAAATGGTCACCCTGAGAGAATTTCAGTGGTCAACCCACGAGGGTCACTGTGACAGTAGTCCAAAATGATGCAGTTCCTTTGCCAAGAAACACCCCTCAGAGACGTTTGGCCCCGTTTTTTGCTACGTCCCACCTGAGAGAGAGAAAACTGCCACTTGCCTGGAAGCTTCCTATGCGCAGGAGTTTTATAGTGAGTCTGACCCCAGCCTCTCTCTAATTGGTCCACTGTACAGAGAAAAGCTGGTATTCTCCCTGTTGGCCTCTTCCTCCCAACACTAGACAAGGTCCTGTGAAAATCAGATTTTTATAGACTGCGTGCGGCAGAGGATCTTGGAGGTCTCTACAGTTTACCCTTCTGCAGGGCGAGGAATGAGCGTGTGTGTGTGCCCATCCCCTCAATTCGTTCTATCATATGCGTGCGGATCAGATTGGGAAGTTTTGTCCCCCTCTCCACCCCTGCAGCATATTGAGAACAATGCTGTTAGCGTGGGGGGACCTTCTCTTGGGAGGAGGAGCAGCCTCTGTGTGTACATGTGCACGTGTGTGTGTGTGTGCACGCACGTGCGTGTGCAGTCTCAAACCAACAAGCAGGTGCTTGTGGACGTTGCCTTGAGCTACGAGGGCTTCATCTGATTTGGGTTTGGCTTGAAAACATCCTGTCAGAATGATCTAGGGACAGAGCCCGTTTCAAAACCAATATTTATTGTTTCATTTATCTTCCTGCAGAGTCTGGAAGTCACATGGGTGGGTTCAAAGGCCACAGTGCACCTGGGTATGGTCTTATTGAGACGCAGTCTGCAGACCCGATGTGTATCTTCTACCTGACAAAACTGTGCCACACAAAGAAATAAAAGGTTGGAGCCGGGAATGACGGGCCGCCAGGGAGGAAAGCTGCCAAGGACCCCGGGGAGGTTGCCTGCGTTATAGTGAAATGAGCATGATGAACTTTCCAGGAACCCAGAGCCTCATTCGTGGCCGTCTTGGGTCATCCCTGTCCAGGTTCTTCACAGCCCACAGGGGAGGAGTATTTTCCTCCTTTCCTGGGTCCGTCACCAAATAGGGCTGGATTTCCAGAAGGCTCAACTCTGACAGAATAACCGCAAAAGGGTGGGGGCTCCCCTGGGAGTGTGGTCCAGGTAAAGGAAGGAAGCACGGACTTCTTGTGAAAAGTAGGAAGTGGGCTGACATTGGCATGTGTAGTAGGGGAGGGGGATTCTGGAGGAAGGGGGGATTTATGAGGATCTTCAGGAAAGGTGATTCTATCATGAGAAAGAGAACTCTAGTCAGACTTACTTAGGAAAGAAAAGTGGCTGCGTTGGTGGGGGGGGGGGTTGGGACTCAGAACGATTTCACCGAGTGGGGGAACAGGAGTGCATTGAGACCTGGGGACGGGCCTGTGGGCACAGAGACGGAAAGGGTGGTGGTCACTGACTTCTGCCTTTCTTGGGTCCCCATGGCCTCCTCTGCTTCATGCTTCCCCCCTCTGATGACCAGCTTTCTTGGTGATCCCTCCCCTCCGCCTTCACGTGGTCTCCTAGCCCCTCTCCTCGGTGAGATGGGTAGATGTCAAAAGGTCCGATTTCACACTCCCAGAAGGGAGCATGCGATTGGCTCAGGTGGAGTCAGGTGTCTCTGAGACTGACCAGCCACTGGCAGAGGCTCCAGGTCGCACAGTACAAACATGGCTGCTGGTGCTCGTCCTTATCGTTGTGTGCGGGCTGGGGGCAGGAATCTTCTAGATAGATCTCTCCCCGAGGAGACAAGAGGGTTATTTGGATGGATGCAAGCAACAGAAACCAGTGGCCGCTTTAAGGGGAGAGATGGGTTCATTGAAAAGATTAGAGGTGGTTCAGAGGAGTGAAGGAGAAGCCGAAAAACAGGCGTCTGGAAAGCAGAGGGCCCCCGACTGGCTCCAGGGGGTTGGGAAGCAGAGGTTAATGCAACATCTTCCCACAACCCTGCTGGCCAGGTGCGTCTGCTGCTGCCACACTTCATCCTCGTGTCACTCCACCCACGAATCCGTGCCAGGGAGTGGGGGGTCTGATTGGCCCAGGTGACGTCCACACCCATGCCTCGGCCAGGAGGGGCACATGGTCCTAAGTGACGGTCCCGGTGGAGTCCGAACAACTGGCAAAGGTAGTTCTGCAAATCACAATGGTAGTGTAGTTGCCAGAAAGAGGAGAATTGAATGCAGGGCAGGCAGAATCCAGAGGGTCTACTACAGAGGGGGCCGTTCAGAAACAGGATGCAGACACAGGAAGGCCCTGAGGACGGTCAGGAGACGTGCAAAGACCCACTTGGCTGGGTCGGAAGGGAGGGGTGGGGGTGGGGAATGTGCACGAACTTCGTCCGCCTCTCCCAGGCAGTGAGAGCAGCTCTGCCTCCTGGAACTGTTCCCCCACCGACCAGAGTGAAGTCGGGGAGTCTGGCGGCTCAGGGAAGACGCTTCGAAGCCACGGCTGGGTACTGACTGTCGCATCTGAGATTCATCATTGTGGTTTTTGTTGCTTCCGCTCTCCCTGCCCGTGCCCGCCGAGCTCACCGTGGCTGCCAGCCCAGGGCCCGTGTGCACACGTGGGCTGGAGAGCCGCCCTCCTCTGGGCTGACTCGGTGCATTGGCGGAAAGCAGAGGCATCGAAGGGGGTGGAAAGCGCCGAACGAGACTGAAAGAAAAGCCGTCCTGCATACAGGGACAGGTCTTTGTAGATAATTCCCACCAGATCCAGATGTTTTCCTTCGTTTGTGCTTAAGTCTAGTGGAATTTTTGAAAGCCCTGGTGTGTATTAGTCTGCTCAGGCCGCTGCAACACATCACCATAGCCTGGGGGGCTTTCGCAACACATATTTATTTCTCATGGGAAGTCCAACATCGAAGTGTGGGCGGATCTGGTATGTGAGGGGCACTTCCTGGTGCGCAACAGGGCCTTCTTCTCGCCGTGTCCTCACGTGGTGCAGAGCAGAGAGAGGAAGCAAGCTACCTCGTACAGCTGAAGGGCGAGAGGGTTTGGAGTTGCAGTTGCCACACAGGCGGAATTACGTATACGTATATAATTTTTCATACCATTACGTACAGTCTCACTCACCCATTCGTTTACCTGCCAGTCTAAGCCTCGAGTAACCCGTTTTCAGAGTTTGGTAATTTGATGTACTCGATACTGACAAAATTGAGTTCTCCCCACTTATCTGAACCCAATTGTGGTTGAACGGAAGGCAGTCAGGGAGAATCCAGCAAGAGCTGTCAGGACTGAGCTGGGCTTGGCCGCGTGCGTGGCGGGCTGATCGGTGACATGAGAGTTTCTCCTCGAGCACGGCAGCCGCATCGAACCCGAGCAGTGATGCTCGTCTGTGTTGTACCCTGACATCGGGTGGGTCCTCTAAGACCTGCAGGACGCTCCTCACCAAACTCCAGCTCCAGCCCACGACGCTCTTTTACTAGGGTTTTCTTAGAGAACGAGCCTTTTCAGGAAACTTGAACCTCTGCGGTACTCCTGTGCTCCTGCTGTGTTCGAGCTCCTATACTGGAACCAGTGGTTTATGAGAAGCCTTTATCTTCAGGGCAGAGCTGTGGAGCGCGAAACACTCAGTCAGACCTTGGATTCTGGCCTGCAGTCTACCAGCTTGGTGACCCTAGGAAGCTTCTGTTTGATTTCCGATTCGGTATTCTTTGTTGAGTTGCCTCAAAAGGCATTTCTCATTATCAGTGAGTCTTCAGACCCTTCTGAGGATTAGGTATTGGGCTCCACGTTTTTAAAGTTTGGGATGTTTCAACATTTAAACAACAGCAACAAAAAAACCAGGGGCGCCTCGGTGGCTTATTTCACTTAAGCATCCAACTTCGGCTCAGGTCATGATCTCACAGTTTGTGGGTGTGAGCCCCGTCTCAGGCTCTGCACTGACAGCTTAGAGCCTGGAGCCTGGTTTGGGTTTTGTATCTCCCTCTCTGCCCCTCCCATGCTTGCACTCTGTCTCTTTCTCTCTTTCTCTGTCTCAAAACATAAATAATAAACATTAAAAAATAATAATAAATAAAAATTTAAAAAAGAAAGAAATCATTCCTTACCCTGAAGTCATTGAGATATTCTACTGTATTTTATTCAGAAAGCTTAAAAAGGTCCTTATATTTTGGTGTTTGTTCTACTTCATTTGGAATTGACTTGAGTGCATGTTGGAATAGGGATCCAATTTTATTTTATTTTTTCCTACTTGTGATTGCCACTTGCCCTGCCCCATTTAATGATTATCTATGCAGACAAGAGTTAGCATGGCAGGTCTGAGACTCCCTTAGAAAGGCCTTTCCACACAGTTGGCTGGCATCTGGGAACCTGGATTTCAGGGGGAGGTCCCCACCATTCCCAGAACTGACGAGGACCTCACTGTGCCTGAATTGTACAGACCATGTGGTTTATGTGGAATATCCCTTTCTGTTCTGTGAGTCCGGAATGTTGTGTGTGCTAGGCAGAGGCTGTGTACGTGATCAGCCTCCAATAAAATACCTGACACGGGGTCTCTAAGGCGTTTCCTTGATAGACATCATGTCATACGTGTTGTCACAGCTCATTTGTGGAAGAGTTGAGTGCGTCCTCTGTGCCTCCCCTGGGAGAGGACTCTTGGAAGCTGGTGCCTGATTTTCTGCATCCTTTCCCCATCTGCTGATTTGCTCTGTATCCTTTGCTGTGATAAATCACAGCCATGAGCATGACTGTGTGCAGAGTTCTGTCCTGTGAGCCCTCACAGAGTTATCATGCCTGGGGCCGGTCATGGGGACCCCCAACATGCTTTCCCTGGGCCGGTCATGGGGACCCCCAACATGGTTTCCCTGACAATATTACAATAATTCTGAGAAGGAGTTATTGGGCAGTGTTCTTAACTACTCTTGAACATGAATTTCTCCATCTAAGCATCTAAGGCCCCTTCCCTGGTTTCAGGTGTTTTATACAATTCCTGGCACATACCCTGTGCCACTCAATAAGTGATAATTAATAGCCCTAAGAAAGGAACAGGTAAAGTGCTATGGTAGTTTGGAGGAAGGTGTTAAATATTCAGCAGTAAATCTTTCAGGTGGGTATATTTTATGTGTTTTCAATTAGTGAAATAAGTTATGACTGCCGGCCTTAAATAGATATGGGAAAAAATGTTTTATCATCTTGGAATATTTATAATTCCTTTATTTTCTTCAGTTAAGAATTTTCTCCCTTCCTAATCATGTCTGAGAATTTAAAATCCCAAGATCATTCAACATGCTTGACTTGCCTACGTCTTTGTCATGCTGTGGCTGGATGTTTGTGTCCCCTGCATAATTTATATTTTGAATTTTGGTCATGAATGAGTTTTAAGTTTTGAAAGTGAATTTTGAAGTCCTAACCCCCACTGGAATGGTATTAGGAGGTGGGGCCTTTGGGAAGTGGTTAGATCCCGTTTGGGAAGCCAGTGGGATTAGCACTTTATAAAAGGGATCCCAGAGGGGCGCCTGGGTAGCGCAGTCGGTTAAGCGTCCGACTTCAGCCAGGTCACGATCTCGCGGTGCGTGAGTTCGAGCCCCGCGTCGGGCTCTGGGCTGATGGCTCGGAGCCTGGAGAGCTTGTTTCCGATTCTGTGTCTCCCTCTCTCTCTGCCCCTCCCCCGTTCATGCTCTGTCTCTCTCTCTGTCCCAAAAATAAATAAACGTTGAAAAAAAAATAAAAAAAAAAAATAAAAGGGATCCCAGAGAGTTCCCTGGCCCCTCTCACCACCATGCAGGGCCATCTGTGACCCAGAGGAGGGCCTCACCAGAACCCGGCCGTGCCGGCACCCTGGTCTTGCACTTCCATTCTCCAGAACTCTGAGGAGTAAATTTCTGTCGTGTCTAAGTCACCCGACTAGGACCCTTTTGTTAGCACGGCCCGAAATGAGGCATGTCACTGTGTGACTTCTAACCTAGCAAGCCACCTGTTCAGCCATTTGCTTTTATGGACAGTATGTTTCTTTAGGCAGAAGTTCGTGATGGGTGCAGTGATTGCACGTTTTGTAATGTTTTGAAAGACTTGTCTACAGTATAAAGTATTTTTTTCCTGCAGGTATTATCACCTGTATGTATTTCTCTATTCCTGTGTTTCTAAGACTGTCTCTGTTTTGTCATGTCTTACATACTGCTGACTTTCATTGACCGTAGACACAACAAAAGCACACATACAGCGATCGGCATTACACACTAGAAGTTGTAAGCCGTGGCACGGTTAACCGAACCCTCCCATAGACTCCCAGCCGTTGTCTTATCTGTCCATTCAGTGTTTTTTGTCCCATAGAAATTCACATGCCTGACCAGCTTTGCGGTAGTGAATTTTTCTAGTGGCTTGTGCAAACAGATCGATAGTGGCTGACTAACTTTTCCCCCTAACAAGGGGAAGCAGATAATCATGCCCAGTTGAAAAACTGCTCTAAATTGAGCTTCTTGTGTTCAACCTTACCCACAGCGAGTGGAGGTCCCTTTACCACTCGTAATGATTGCCGTCTCTCTCCGTTCCCGCACGCTTCTCCGCAGTTCTCCATAAGCAGGTCTGTCTCGATTCACTTATTCTACAAAAAAAGACACCCTAAGGGGATTTGTTTTTTTCTGCTCATTTTTTGGATATAAAACTAACCGAAAGTCTCTGGTGTCATCCACAGGGCAGAACAGTTCTTCCTGATGATTTACCCTGTCTGCTGTGCTGCCCACTTTATTGTTAAATGTTATCTAGCCAGTTGTGCTTTGTCATGATGGGGTCCCCGTAAATTCCTGTGTCAGGCAGTTTTCCCGGTTTAGAAACAGGAATGTTACCGGGTACCATGCTGGCATTTTACACCAACAAATCAACTTATCAAGCATGTTAAATCGGTGTGGACCCTTACCTATTTCTCTCTCTTTTTTTTAATCATTTATTTTTGAGAGAGAGAGCGTGCAAGCAGGGGAGGGGCAGAGAGAGAGGGAGGCAGAATCCGAGGCAGGCTCCAGGCTCCGAGCTGTCAGCGCAGAATCTGACACGGGGCTTGAACCCACAAGCTGTGAGATCATGACCTGAGCCACAGTCGGATGCTCAACCGAATGAGCCACCCAGGCGCCCAGCCTTTTCTCTTTTGCTATTGGGTACATCACTCAGGAAAGTGTTCGGCTGCAGGAAACAGCCACCCAGGTGTAGGCAGCATAAACAAACAGTTCTGCAGTCCAGCAGCCTAGCAGGGCCCTCGGCATTGCGGGTCCCGTCATCCTTAGTATGCTGGCTTCCATTTTCCAGCTTGTTTCCTGTGGTCTCAACTTGGCTGCATTGGCCACATAGGTAGGGTTCGGCTCCTACCAGGAAAGCAAATGCTGCCCTAGGATGGCACCCTCTGGGCACACCTCCACCCCCACCCGGCCCCCATCCCCTCAGTCAGATCAGGGCCACATGGCCATTGCTGGACCCCAGGGAATCTTAGAAAATGGGAACGGGGAAGAAGAAAGTGCTTATTGGCATGGGCCAATTAGAGTCCTTTGCCGGGGCACAGTGCAGGGCTGCCCTGAAGAAGATTAGGTTTCTGTGGGCAAGGGAGACGGGAGAAAGGGTTCTGTGTCTACAGTATGCCACAGGTACGTATTTTCAGTCTCTTTCTCTCATATGCCACACCATGCCCACAGGTGGCTGTCAGAAAACCATCAGAATTCAGTCTGAACGTGTCCCCTCTTTGCCAGACTCACTTACCTCGCTTCCCCTTGCTCGTAGGGGGAAAACTCTATCTACTTAAAAGAAATACAAGGTCCACAGAGGCCTGGCCCTGCCCACCTCCCATGGCCTCATCTTGCGCTGTACTTGTCTGTGCTCTCTGTACCAGCCCACTGTCCTGTTTAACATCCGCACGCTTTGCACTTCATTTCCTGCCATGGGGCTGTGTGTCTGCTGTTCACTCTGCTGAGAATCCTCTCCTTCAGTCCCCTTCACCCCTGCCCTTCTCCACTGGCTCAAAATCCTGTTATCTACAGAGGACAGAGTTTCACGTACCCCCTTCTTCATAACACTGATAATACATTCTAATGTTGCCTTTGTGTGTGAGTCCCCTTTATTGTCCTTCTCATTAGTAGATGGTAAGCTCCCTGAGAGTAGGGACCAGACATGATCACACTGATTCTTTAAGAATTCTTTTGGCTGCAGGTTTTAAGAAAAAGTGGTTTAAAGTAAGGCTTATTTTTTCTTACACAGTAACAAGTTTGGGGCTCCTGGGTGACTCAGTTGGTTAAGTGTTTGACGTTGGCTCAGGTCATGTTCTCACAGCACGTGAGTTCAAGCCCCACTTCAGGCTCTGTGCTGACAGCTCAGAGCTTGGAGCCTGCTTCTGATCTGTGTCTCCCTCTCTCTCTGCTCCTCCTCTGCTCATGCCCTCTCTCTCAAAAAAAAAAAATGTTTAAAAAAATTAAAAATAACAAGTCTAAAAGTAGGCAGCTGCTGGTATGAAGTTGCTTAACACTGTCACAATCAGTGTCTTTGCCATGTTCTTGTGACTTTCCTCATGGTTGCAAGATGGCTGCTGCAGCCCAGCCATCCCCTCCATGTTTAAGAGAAGAAGGAATTTAGGGAGGCAGTACTATCGAGACTTGACCCTGTCATCAAGAAAGCAAAAGTTTCCTGGGATCCCCCCAGCCACTTTATTCTTGTGTCATTTTGTCACTTTGCCACTTCTAGCTAGAAAGGAGCCCGGAAACCATGTGTATAGATTCTCTAACCTCTGTACTGGAGGCAAACGAGAGAAAAAGGGAAGAAAAATGGGAGTTAGGTCAACGCACCAGTAGCGGTCTACCCCACCCGTCAACCCAGCATGTATCTGCACAAGTGTTTTGGTATTAATGGACAAGCAGGAGACACTTGCCGTGATTATTTTTTCATTCATTCATCCTTTGTCCAGTGTGGGCCTGTGTCCATCCTCATATCCTACACACCCATTTTCTTATTCTCATGACCATTCTGGTGAGGCAGACATTGTTATCCTTATTTTGCGATTGGAAATGGAATCTCAGAAAGAATGAACGACTTGCCTAAGGTTGTGCAGCCCAGGAAGGGGCAGAACTAAGACTCAGACCCAACCTCCCCCTTACCACCCCCCCCCCCCCGCCCCCAGAGCCCTCTCCTTTCCACAGTGAGGCACTGCTTCCTGCACTGATTACAGCCCATCTCTTTCTCTGACCTTTTCCTACTGGGGAGGGGAAGGGGGCGGGCCCAGTGACTTTTAGCCTGCCACAGCTTCATGAAGCATGTATTGGCAAAAACAGTTTGCTAACAATATTGCAACAGTAATTTGGGGTGATTTTATCTTTGGGGTCTAATAAGGTGACTTTCATTCTCTGAGCGGGTAGGTAATTTTTCGCACGGGGGCCTTGGATGGGAGCCTGCTTAATAAGCATTTAGCCAGCAGTTAGTGCATACTGTTGGATTCTAAATCATTTGTATAATCTTCTGCTGTTTAAGCAGGTAAGATACTTTGCCCTTTATTATTCCTGAAAATCCCAGCACTCTTATTTCAGAATAAAGAAACAGTCATCATCTATATTCAGGTCCTCAGCTTCTATGCCTTTATGAACTAAAATATTCGGACACATTTCATCCCCCCAACATGCTTTTTAATAGTGTGTGTGGCTTTTTTGTGTGATTGTAAAAGTAATAGATGCTCAATTGAGAGAAATTAGGGAAGAAGAATAATGAGAAACATTACTCATAATTTTATACCACCCAGAGGCAATAACTATTAACATTTTTGGCATATTTCCTTCCTAATCTTTAAAAAAAGAATTTGTTTTTTGCATAGCCGAGTTCACACATTATTTGCAGTGTTCTGTGCCGCAAGTTTTCACGTAACGTAAATAAGCCTCTCTGTTATTACAAGCATCATGGTGAATGGCTGCATAATGTCCCTTCATTAACCGCACACCATCTTTCGTATTTTTTAAATAGGCGCCGAAGTGAGACAAGGATAGGGCCCCTTAAGTAAAAAGATTTTCAATATTATTTCACACGCCTTATGACAGAGACATCTTCTAGATAGACATGCTTCAGGATCTGTCTCTGAATTTTAAGAAGTTTGCGTAAATGTGTTCTGTGGCGTCCCATACCAAAGTGTCTTCCCCTTTTTGTTGATCTCCCCTTGACTCCAGCCGTGTTTGTTCTCTTTCTAAAGGTCCAGTGTCTTCCTCATCTTATGGCTCACGTGATTGGTTCCTGTCTCCCTGGCCCATCGTGTGTGCCTTGATTTCCTCCTGCCCAGCAGACACTAGGGTGCTGACCTCAAGTGCAGATTTATCAAGACAACGGTGTGGAAGTCATGTCTTCTGTTTAGCCCCCACATTCCTCCTCTTGCCCTCCCAGCCCTCTGTCCACACGGCCTCCATCCACATGGAGTGACTCATGCACACCTGAACCGGGGGCCCTGGGACACGGGGCGCCAAGCTGACTTCCCAGCAACTGCGACACATGTCTTTGGCCCTGGGGGCAGGGAGGGGTTACTGGGATTTCTTCCATGGCCAGGTCTAGCACTCAAGTTTATTTGGAGACAGGCCTTGCGTTTCAAGGCCTGAAAAATAATTTATTCTACTCTATCAAGTAATGTATGCCACAAATGGGATAACCCATCAGAGCAGCGATTCTTTTTAATTTTTAGAAAAAAAATATTTCGCGTTATTTCCTTCAAAAGACATCATTTCCTCTAAAGTCAAATGCGTCATTTAAGGAGTCATTTGCAGGCCATAGCCAATTCTGTGTTATAAAGAAGACTAAAGAACTGATACCTGTGTTCTTCCAGTCCCAAGCCCTTGCCTTTGACCTTTCATTTTCTTCCTCCATACGTGTATGAAGCTGCATGTGATTGCGTCGTTACTGTTAAAAAGCCTGCAGTGCTTGTAGAGTTTGCAAATGGCTGTTCCCAGCACAGAAATCGTTGCTGCGTTACAGAGACTCTAGCGTAACGGTTTCTCTGCAGATAACTTGCCTGTCCGAGGACAGAAAGCCTGTGAGTCTTAGAACGGCTTTGTGCATGGGCATCCGGTCCGAAGGCCCATGGCTAATGAAACATCGGCAGGAACTTCAGGATCCCTCTGTATTTCTCTCTGTCGCGCCTTGAGGTGTGAGGATGCCCAGGCTTCTCGACACTGGTCTCTTAGAGCACGGTGCGATTACCAGTCAGCCTTGTGTTCCTCTCTTGTGTGGAGGAGGTCGTGGGTCTGGGGACAAAGGGGCTGCAGAGGGCCATGTGGCAGTGAGCCTGGTCTGCGGCTGTTGTGACTGAGAGCGAGCCTAGCCTTTGCCTTGCACATTCCTCTACTCCTGCTTTTAATTCTACATCTTGCTCTTTATAGAAAATTACTTATAAAGGAAGGCTGCCCTTCCTTATCTGTGGCTTAAAGAACCATCCCCCAACAAGTGCCCTCCTTTGTTGGTGGATGTTTGTATCGTGTCTTGGCTGTCGTGGTGTGAGCCTTGGGTTGCTAACACTTTCTAAAGGACGAATCATGCAGATCCTGCTACATCTGCCAACGGGCCTTCTACCTGCCTCAGAATGGTGAGCATCAGTCCCTCTTCTGTCATGATGACTTTTCCGCGGTAGAACAAGATGCCGGCAATCTTTATATTTTGAAAGATGAGCAGATCCTTCAGTCTTGCGGCAGGTGCCCCCTGGTACTAAGGGTGACCACCACGAAGACAGAGTGGGCGTTCCTGCCAGCTGTCCCCTTCTGCTGCTCCATATCTGGCCACTGTTCTGGTGGCCTGAGCCCTTTTGCTGCACAGCTCCACTGTCCCTTTTCTTCTCAGGGCTCAGCTGGCCCCTCTGGCCCCTGCAGCCCTACATGGTTAGCAAAAGTCTTTGGTAAGGCCAGGGCAAACTCCCCAGACCCCGCCTGTTTACTTTTCCTTCTTCAAAAGAGTTGTGGGCAGTAAAAGCCTTGCAGCCAGTGAGGTTGTTTGAAACCTGCTCAAAACCCTTCAGGGGCTGCCCATTGCTCTTAGAATCCAGACAGGTCCCTGTGGTGGGCCACAGGCTCTGCTGGACCTGACCCTTTCTGCCGCATCTCCTGTCACTTTCCCAGAGTGCTGTGGCCTCCGGCCATCCTGACTGTCGTTCGGTTCCTCAGTGGCCTGTGTCCCTTTGACATTCTGCTCTCACATATACTGTTCCTCTTCCTGGAAACTGTTCCCTCTCCCTGCTCTCCCTTCTTCCCACATCCGAGCTCCTGCCTGTGCTCCAGGTACTTGCTATCCAGGCGTGCTCAAGCCTTTGCTGGTGTGTCACCTTTTCACTGAGACGGTCTCTGATTCTAAAATTGCAGCTCCTTCCATCCCTATCTGCTCTTCCCAGCACCTTCCTACTGTATTTTTCTCCACAGCGTTCAGTGCCATGTAGCATCCAACACACTGTACTTACTAACTGTACTGAGGCTTTCTCCACCAGTGCGTAAGTTCCACGAGGGCAGGGAGTTTTGTTTGCTTTGTTTTCATCTCAGCTCTTTTAGTGCCCAGTACAGTGCCTGGTACACAGTTGGTGTTTAATAGATATTTGTTAAGCCAGTGGGAAGACCACCAAGTCTGAGTCACTCCCCTGTTTTCTTTGGAGTCTTCTCTCTGGGTTAGAATTCACTTGTTTTTAAATACAATAGCTAGAAGTTTCCAGACACCGAGAGCTAAAATCTAAAGGTATTTAAACCTTCTCTCATCTATGGATAGTGCTAAGCGGTATTTGGTTGTGCTGCACCCAGGTTTCAGATGATTGCTGGCATCGGGGTTGGCTTTCTGAAGGTCCGAGCCACCCTAGACCTAAGGGAGACCCGCCCCCGTATGCGCAGCTCACTGCGGCAAAGCCAGAACGTTGGCAGTGAGCTCAGTCAGGCTCCGGGGACCCAGAGCGTCTTGCGTCTCAGGTGGCAGGTGGTCTGACCATTTATACCTGCCCTGGGGCCAGAGTGACCACTTAAACCTGCCCTGGGACCAAAACTCTGGCCCATAATGACACCCAGGCCTACCTGTCTTCCACCACCGGGGTTCCTCACCGGGGCACCTGTGGGGGCAGCCCCCTTTAAGTCTCTTGTAGGAACATTTCATCAGCACATGTGCATAACTTCTGGGTAGGGAGAGACTTTCCACTGTGCCTTTGCCAACACACCACATTCTCTTCCTTTATTTTATTAAGATAACTAAAATTTATGGAGGGCTTGCTATGTGCCAGGCATTGTTCTAAGTGCTTTGCAAAGATGAACTCACTTAATCTTCGTAACAATTGTACAAAGCAGGCAGCATAATTATACATGTTGTTGCACCATGTGTAATTCATCTTTGGGAAAGGGGCACCTGGGTGTTGGTGCAAATTGCTTTATAGTCATAGCCTTATTTTATCTCTTTGCCCAAGGGACGGAAAGGGAAAATTCATAATCATTCGGTAGAGTGCACCAGAGGGGCAGATTCTCAGGCCCTTGAAAAGGAGTTGCACCCAGGATCCTCCAGACTCCTGTGTACTTGTGACGGCAGTGACCCGAGTCTTCCCAGCTGACCCTCTGGACAGCATTCCCCACTTCTTCTCTGCCTGGTGGCAAGGCTCACGCCATTTCCTGTCCTGCCATCTTCCTACATTGCCTTGTGTCTGAAGTCGGTGCCGGGTGTGGGAGAGCAGTTGACCTGAGGCAGGACAGAAGAGCCCTTTAGTCTCTGGCCCTGGCCAATCTCCGCTTTGAGGCTGGCACTTGCTTAGTGGTCTTCGTGGGGTTCACGCCATGGTTTGGGATCCCCTGTGTTCAGCCCCCACTCCCCTTCTCATCTGCTCCTATGAGGGGTCTAGTGGGAAACCTATAGCCGCTCAGAAGAGTCGAGCTATATCTTAGACATTTAAATATGTATGGGGACAGGAAAGTGATTTTTTTAATTACAAAAATTATTAGGTAATAGTTTATGTAGGATATGGAATTACTGTTTTATGGTAACCCAAACAGCGTGATGATTTAAGGTCTTACTTCTTTGATTTGGTTTTCTATTTTTGCCAACATTATATAGGCATGTAGATTAATGAGTCAAGTTATTACACAGAGACTGTTCTGAGAAGGGGCAGCTCACGACTCCTCACCTGGCCGTGGCTTCCTCCCTGCAGCAGCCGCTATCAGTGTTTTCAGCTAATGATGTAGATAATCACTTCCATACTTCTGAATAACTTGCTTATATTGCTATTTCTGGATCCACTCATTATTATTTGTTGAATCTACATTTTGACATTTTAATCTACATTAAATTTTGATTTTAGTTATGTTGATATTTATAATAGTTCATCTTCGTATACATTATCTTAAACATTATTCACAACCAAGCCATGTTTGTATGCCTTGAGTTTTTTTCTGGTAGAGTATTTTTGTGGTTTTAAAATACAATGTCTTCACGGGGCGCCTGAGTGACTCAGTCGGTTAAGCGTCTGACTTCGGCTCAGGTCATGATCTCGCGGTTTGTGAGTTCAAGCCCTGCGTCGGGCCCTGTGCTGACAGCTCAGAGCCTGGAGCCTGCTTCAGATTCTGTGTTTCCCCCTCTCTGTGTCCCTCCCATGCTCATGCTCTGTCTCTCTCTGTCTCTCAATAATAAATAAACATTAAAAAAAGTTTTTTTAAATACAGCATCTTCATCTTGTAAATGTGCTAATTCAATGTCATTTTCTCCTTCCAAAAACATAAATGCATAGATTTCCTGTCAATACATTTAAAATTTTTGCGCATTCTGTCAGCTTTAGCTTCTTGAGCTTTGTCTAGGAGAAAGTTCTTTGTTTCCTGCCTGATTACTCTAAGCCTGCTGACACCTATTGTCTTGAGTTTTCCATCCCCATTTGAGGAACTGACTACCTTCACCTCTTTCCTGTTGGATCCTGTTTCTTTCCTTTTCAGGTGGATGACATTCTCTTGTAGCTTCTGGAGAAGTATTTATATTGGAAACATCTTCATTCTAGCCTCACATTAGATTGAGATTGTGGTAGTTCAGCTGGGTATAGAATGTTAAGTAAGGAGTCATTTTTCTCTGAGATTTTCAAAGCTCAGCTTCCTTGCCTTTGCCCATCCAGTATGGATTTTCAGATTTTCAATTCCATTCTGATTCTTGATCCTTTATATGAAAGTGGAAACATGTAGGATCTTCCCTCTGTATTCAGGGTTCTGAAATAACAGTGTAATATACCATGGCATGAGTCTGCTTTATCTATTTATTTAAAGTCTATGACGGGGACGCCTGGGTGGCTCAGTCGGTTAAGCATCAGACTTTGGCTCAGGTCATGATCTTATGGGTTGTGAGTTCAAGCCCTTAGTTGGGCTTTGTGCTTACAGATCAGAGCCTGGAGCTTTTCGGATTCTTTGTCTCCCTCTCTGCCCCTCCCCCGCTCAGACTGTCTCTGTCTCTCTCTCAAAAAATAAACATTAAAAAAAAATTTAAGTCTATGACCTTCAGTTCTGAAATATTGTCGAATTATTTCAGTGATGATTTTCCCTCAGTGATTTTGTTCTCTATATTCTCTGGTACTCATGTGTTTTTTTTAGATGCTGAACTCCCTATACTGGCCCTCAGATACTGTCTCCTTTTTATCCTATTTCCTCGCTTATTCTACTTACTGAGATATTTCTTCAACTGTATCATTTAAGCCTTTTGCTGAGATTTTCATTTCTGCTACCATAATTTTAATTTTCAAGAGCTTTTTTGGTCATTACTTCTATAATTGTTTAATGGATGCTATATCTTCTTTTCCTTCCCTGAGAGTATTGATGATAGTATTTTTCCTTCTCCAAATAGTCCCTTTCCCCCCGTTTTGATTGTTTGGGTATGTCTTTCGTATTGGTTGTGTATAATGATCCCTGTTTGAGTACATCACACACACACACACACACACACACACACACAACAATGCAGACTGGATTAGACCTTTTGGGGGTGGGGGGCTCGTGTCCTCTTAACTGCAGGGCAGTGAAGTCCCCTCCCCATCTTCCCTAAAACCAGTGTTTGTAGGTCTTTTCTCTCTGGCTCTCAGAGGCCTGCCTCATGACAGATTTTCCTTGCCTCTTTTTGGTGGGGGGGGGGCCCACCTGGCTGCTCTCATTCTGAAGGCACATGGAGGAAAAAGGCTGTGCTCACAAAATTAGGGTAAAACCTTTTATTTTAATCTTCCTGTCTTCACTATGGTACCCCCATCCCCCACCGTACCTGCTGGCTCTCAGAATCCCTATCTACTCTTTACAAAAACTAAAGCCCCCATCTACCAAAGTACAAAGGGCAGTGGTCCAGCTCCCAGGAATTTCAGTACATCTTTCCATTTTAGCCCCCTTTTACTCCCATTTTTGAGGATACCTGTCCCCACACATTCTTAGGCCTTTGGGTTATCTATAATACAAATCAGATTTTTTCCCCTTTCATTCACTTTCTTTACTTCTTTTTAAAATTGAGGTTTAAACCTGTGCAGACAGTTGTCTAACTATTGTTTTGTAACTGTAACTGTTGTTTTGTCTGACATATCATTCTGAAAATATTTTGGGGCATTTATTTCTCCATGATTTTAAAATAGTTGAGTATATTACACATGATGCAAATATTCACAATAAAGGAAATTTAGCTTGGTTAAAAAAATAAAATAAAATTTAGGTTTAATATTAAAAAAGTAAGATGCTGTTAATCTGAAGTGAAGAGCTCTAGGGTGCACATTCACCCTCAATCACCACTCACATGTAGAGAGCGAACCTTTGCCACCTGCCAGAAAGCTCCCTTGTGCTTCTTCTCTGTCGATAACCTTTCTGTCACTATCAGTTGGTGTTGCCTGTTCTTGAAATTTATAACAATGGGATTGTACACTTTATACTCTTTCTGGCTTCTTGTACTGTGTGTGATATCTGAGATCCATCCATGTCACCGTGTGCAGTGGCACCTCGTGCTTTGTTACTGCGGTATAGTATCTGTCTCATGATTATATCACACTTTACCTGCCCATTCCACTACTGATGCTATCTGAGTCATATCTTTTTGGGGACTCCTATGAATAATGCTGCTATGAATTTTCGTACTCCTGTCTTTTATTAGACCTGTGTACTCCCTTTGTTGGGGACAGTCCTGGGAGTGGAATTGGCCGGGTCATCAGGACGATGGAGGTTGAGCTTTGGTAAATCCCTCCAGAGGGTTCTACAGAGGGGTTGTACCAAGCCAGTTGCTTCTTATCTATTCCCACTTGCAGCTGATTATGTTTTTTTTAAATTTTTTAATGTTTATTTTTGACAGAGAAAGAGACAGAGCATGAGCGGGGGAGGGGCAGAGAGAGGGAGACACAGAATCAGAAGCAGGCTCCAGGCTCTGAGCCATCAGCACAGAGCCCGACGCGGGGCTCGAACTCACAGACCAGGAGATCATGACCTGAGCCAAAGTCGGACGCCCGACCGACCGAGCCACCCAGGCGCCCCTCAGCTGATTATTTGACTTTCTGAGTGAGCTAAGTCCACTTGTTCCCCTGCTCTCCGGTTTGCACATTTCTGTGGCTGTGCTCTCCTCTCTTCTTTGTCCCGGGGAGCAGACTGTCTTTGCAGTACGGTGTGGGCAAGGAACAGAGCCAAGTGTGTGTTTCCAATCAGCCATCTTTAACTGGAAGCCTCTTAGGACTTGAAGATGGCTTTTAGCTCTCAGTCTTACCAAACACGATCACTCTCGTGTTTTCTCTGAGTCATTTCTGCTTAAAGGTTTTATAAAAACAAGGCTTTGTTGCCCTCAGCCTTTCACAGCTACTCCAGACGTTGTTTTCTGCATTCCTCACCGTCAGCAAAGTGACAAGACAATTCTGCTTCCACGTCTTTATCAGATATAAAAATTGGTAAAGAACAGACTAAAGGTATAGTTTGTGGGGTTCTTTCCCCTAAGTTTTTTTTCCTGAGCTTGTAGTGTTCAAGTCTAGGAAAATCTGAATACCCTAACATTTAACCTTGTAACATCCCCAGTGTATGTCCCAGGTGTTCCACTCGCCCCTGGGACTTCTTCCCCACTTTGGTTTGGGCACATTAGGACTAGGAGGCACGGTGGGACTCCTGCAGCCCTGGTTTGGAAATGAGACCGTGTTTTCCCCAAAGAACGGAGGGTGCATGTTGCCCCCCACCCACCCCAGGGCTCCTTCTGGGGCCTCCTTCCAGTGCAGAGATGGCAGCAGGCAGGGTGGGGATGGCAATGAGGAGTCCCAGACACCTTCTTTGTTCACAGAGGTAGTGAGCACGCCAGCAGACAAGATGGCAGGCACACTTCATGCCTGAGGTGCTCCGGAGCTCCCAGGTTCTGAACGTCCCATCCATTTACCCCTCAGGCCCCTCCCCAGGAGACCTGACCCTTTGTCCTCTAACTTATCCCCTTTACCAATCCTTCTTGTATCATAGAACCGGCAAGACCACATTTCTTTTCCCATGGCCTCAGTTCACATCATTTGATGTGGTTCTACCCATTAGCACAGTGTTACCATGCGGAGGGGCCCCAGTCACCTGGTCATGTAACCACGGTATCGGTGCAGTAGCAGGTGCCTCAGGATGCAGTAGGGCTAGTGCTTAGCACGCGGTAAGAATGCCATGGCTGATAACTGACATCACATGTATGATTTCTTCTTACAGAGTGAGCGTCTGAGTATCCTAGGCGAGTTCTTTGCTTCACTTGGTCTAATTCTCCTGTGACCTTGGCTCACCTCACTCTTTCTTTGGGGTCCCAAGAATATAATCAACCCGAAGAACCTGAAGACCCTTCATCTTTATTTCCCCTGCTTCTTCATATATCAGAGATATGTTACCCTAAAACCACGAATTTAGTACATTTTCCTCCCGTTAATGTAACAAATAATATTTCTAAGTATAGATAACCACATAATTATACCTTTACCAAACCTCTAATCAGATGCATTTAGTGTACTCATTAGTTCACATAATACATTTTTCTTCTATATTATATTAAATTCCCTTGTAAGTATTGTTACCTATGGGCATAAATAATAGTTAGGTTCTTATGCTAACTGGTAAGAGCATTTTTGAAAAGAAGGAAAGACAAAATCTGGCAACACTGACAGAAATCTCAAATATGATGCTGGGAAGGTAAACATTGCAGCTGGGGAGAGAAGCGTGGTTGTAGGTCTCATGTGCTTCCGTGAGTACACGCATCAGTGTTGTGAATGACTAGGTTATTGTGAGGTAACCTGAGATCGAATCACCAGTTGCAGTGTGATTCCTGTGGCAAATCCTAGTTGCTTTCCAAGCAGCCGGTGTATGAACAAACTTTTGCACACAATGCATTCGTGAAATGAAAACTGTTCTAAGAGGTTTACAGATTTTTATAATTCTAGAATCTTTCCCCTTTAAAAAAAAAAAATACTGCCGGCTGCTCCAAGGGGGATAATTTACCAAACACCAAATGTTTGCAAGTTAATACAACTGTATTTTAATGTTTTTAAGTACAGAATTATGGGGAATTCAGAAAGTATAGAGCCTCATCTTTATTGAGGAGATGACATTACTCCGCCCAAATGGAAGGCTTAAATAAAAATGGCTTTGACATCCAGAATCTCCTCTACAATTCCAGCAATTTCCCCGATGTCTTTGGCAGATTTGACAATTTGGTCCAAGAATTTGCTGCTGTGTGCTCCTTGTTACCACTGGCTGGAACGCCTGTCTGCTTGACTGGACTGGATACATGTCAATAAGTCTGGAGCGTCCCTCTATTTGACACACTTTTGGATGTACTAACTGTACCTCGTGAACCCAGGAGTCAAGTTGTTTATTGTTAAAAGGCTGTGAGGGTTGTGCGCTCTTTGTCGTCACTTGGTCAGTGGTTCATTGACGGTCCTTTGAAGACGGTCCCCAGAGTCGAGTGCGAGTGTTCTCCCTGCCCCAGCACCATCAGAAGCCTTGTGTGTGCATCCCTGAAGAAGGGACCGCGTCTGTCTCCTTCACACTGCCCCAGGCGCCTAGCCCTGTACGTGTACGTGTTGCGTCACTGCTGTTGACTTTGTTTTCCGTTCACTGAACATAGACATAGCAGGTTTCAATTGCTGCTTTATACCTGGACGAATTAAGGCAGCACACAGTTAAGCAAGCAGTGGTGCCATGGTGACAGGATGGTGGCCGTGTTGAAATAATACGTTGGAAGTGCTGACCTTGGTGCCCTGGCATATAGAAACTCACTAATGATAGCAAGGGGGCACACTCATCACTGCTTGTTGCCAAAAAAGAGCACAGCTGGTTTGTCACAGAGTGAGGTTTAGAACGCCCGTCTCCCCGCTCCCCGAATCCGACGAACCCCCCGGAGACGAGCCAGTTCCCAGGCCAGCCCTCTGTGGCTGAGTCCCCAGCTCCATGCAGCTCGGCCGTGGGTCCCCATTCCCTCCCCACTGTGACTACAGTAAGTCCTGGTTCGCTCATCTCTAAATCGTGGGAGTAGAACAATGGATTGATGCTATGTGAACCCAAAATAGCATGGTACCAAAAAAAAAAAAAAAAAAAAGGAAAGAAAGAAAGAAAAGCCTCTTTATGCTTTACCTTTGAAGTAATACAGCTCCCTTCAAATTAAACGTTTGTCAAGAATCATGTCATTTCAGGGGCGCCTGGGTGGCGCAGTCGGTTGAGCATCCGACTTCAGCCAGGTCACGATCTCGCGGTCCATGAGTTCGAGCCCCGCGTCGGGCTCTGGGCTGATGGCTCAGAGCCTGGAGCCTGTTTCCGATTCTGTGTCTCCTTCTCTCTCTGCCCCTCCCCCGTTCATGCTCTGTCTCTCTCTGTCCCAAAAAAATAAATAAACGTTGGAAAAAAAAAATTAAAAAAAAAAAAAAGAATCATGTCATTTCAGAGCTGGTGAAGCGGGTGGTGAGTAAAATGCAAAACTTTTCATGCTCTTGCAAAGCGTCAGGGGCACTTGAGCTGGTAAGCAAATAACACCATCCTGTTTCAGGAGTAGTTTTGAAACAAGCAAGTTTTGTATTGGGCAGGGATTTCAGCAGGTGCCTCTTGTGTAGGATGCCACATCCATCCGGTGCACCATCGCAAGGGTGATGTGAGGGTCAGGTGGGATGAGGAGTAAGAAGACGAGGCCAAGCCTCTGAAACTTTAGGTAGTTTGCGATTCCGTGAAGTGAGCAATTTGACGGGCTGTTGACCCGGCTGGAAAAGCTCATGACCTGGCTGTGAGAACGGATTGCAAAGAGGCACCCATGGGCCATCGCAGGCCTCCGAGAGGTAAGCTACAACCAGAGCAGAAGAAACATGTTCTTGCCTTTTCTGTGATGCAGGAACGATAGGTAAAGAGGGATTTAAGAAGAGGGCAGAGGGTCAGCTCTCCTGGGAAGGGCCTGTGTACTGTATGCAGTTACTGGGGGTTAGGATTTTCATATAAGAATTTGAGAGGAAGCATTTTAGCCTGTAATAGGCACATGCCGCTACCCAATGCAGCTTCACAGAGTCCGCTGCAAGCTGTGCCTTTAATTACCTCAAGTTTGCTACAGCTCTGTTAGGGAAAGAGACTTTAGGGATAGAGGAATGGTGCATGTGCATGCATGCATGTGTGCATGTGTGCGTGTGCGTGTGTGTGTGTGTGTGTGTGTGTAGAAGTTGGATTTCAGCTGGATGGAGAAGTTGCTGAACCTTCTTTCCTTCTCAGAAAGCCTGGACCGAAGAGGAAGGGTTCTGAGGTTGCTCGGCCGAGAACCCACCACTGGGATTAGGGAGAGGAGGGAGGAAGGGGGGGGGTGTTCTGTGCGTATCCCACTGTCTTGTTAATTTCTGCATTCAGCCGATCTCAAATTAGACCAAATTCATATATATCTCCCAAGTGTCTTCACCAAGAAAATGCTACTGGAGACTGCTGCTCACTGCACTGCCCAGCCTGGGTGCCATGTGAAATACTAGGCAGATTCAAGCCCCTGAGAGCTGGGGCAGGCCAACAAGACTGTGCAGGTGTGAAGGGATCTGACCGCATACAGCAGCCATTTTCCAGACAGGTAATTCTTGCCCATCACAGACTAGTTCATCTGTCTCCCCTACACTGGCCTAGGCTGGGGAAATCATTTGGTTTGTAAGTAACTGCTCGGAGTGTGCTTATTCGAGCGCCATATTGATTTTGTTCTTTTCACCGCCGCTGGTATTGAACTGGAAGTCCACTCTAGATCCTGCCGAATGAATAGCCCATTTCATCATCATACTGTTTCTGTGCTTGCTAAAGTTGTCCTGCTATTTAATTTAAATTTTCCTGACAGTGGTTGAGTACATTAGCATCAGCTCTCGTTTGAGTTCTTGTGCCTACAGGGACCAGGGAATAGAGAAGTCTCATTTTTTTTTAAGCAGCACCCTTTCGTGTCGATTTGCTACAGAGAACATTGGTTTGCTTGTTGAAAAAAAAGAAGAAAGTCGTCTTACTAAAACAGTAAATAGATTCATAACACCGTTGAAATCTATTCGCAGCATCTGTTATTTAGACAGTCTCCACAGAGGAGAGGAAACGTTTTGAAGGTCTCAGAGGTGGATGGTTTTCATCAGTAGTTTTCTGGTGGATTTTTCCCATCCCTGCGTTTGCTGGCCAGGTTTGGGATGGTTGAAGGGGAATAGAAACACACAGGTTGGGGGCGCCTGGGTGGCGCAGTCGGTTAAGCGTCCGACTTCAGCCAGGTCACGATCTCGCGGTCCGTGAGTTCGAGCCCCGCGTCCGGCTCTGGGCTGATGGCTCAGAGCCTGGAGCCTGCTTCCGATTCTGTGTCTCCCTCTCTCTCTGCCCCTCCCCTGTTCATGCTCTGTCTCTCTCTGTCCCAAAAAAAATAAATAAAAACGTTGAAAAAAAAAATTAAAAAAAAAAAAAAAGAAACACACAGGTTGGCTGTTCATTTCTTGTTGTGTTCTTTTCTGTAGCCAGGTTATACCCTCTGGGGCTTTGAGGCAGCTTCTGTTCTCCTTTCTCCCCAGAGGAGAAGACAAAATATGTTTATCGTGGTGTTTTGTGGTTAGCAGGTAAGCACTCAAGGTTTGTGGTGTCTACCCACACTTCTGGTAGAGATGTGCTCTCAGTAGAGCACAGTGTTATTTTCCCTTCAGAAGGTGGAGCCCTCATCCACTGTTGAATTTTAGAAGTTCTGTCTATATTCGGGATATTAATGCCTTATATGATACATGATTGGCAAATATTTTCTCCCGCTTTATGACGCACAGGAGTTTTAAAAATTGTCATGAAGTCCATTTTTTTTTCCTTTTGTTGCCTGTATCCATATTAGTACTTCAAGTTTTATGTTGAAAAAGAGCATTTGATTTTTACCTTGAATCTTTTTCTTCCCCAGTCTTTTTCCTATCAGTAAATGATATGACCTCCCAGTTGCTGAAATGCCGGGAATTATTTTTAAGCCCTTCTTCTCCTTCTCGTAACTCATACAACAAGGACTTCCATTGTTTCTACCCACTAAATATCTTTCAAATATTTCTATTTATACCTCTCATTCTTCATTGCTAGTATATATATAATTAATTTTTGTATACTGACCTTGATTCCAATAACCAAGCTAATCCCCCCCCCTTATTAATCTAGAAACCTTTTTTTAACAATAGATTCTTTGGAGTTTTCTATAGAGACAGTCATGTCTTCTGAAAATAGACAGTTTTATTTTCTCTTTTCCAGTCTGTTGGAGAAGAGAAAATATTTCTTTTTTGTGGCGTTACTGCCCTGGCCAGAACTTCCAGCATGATGTTGTATAGAAATGGCAAGACCAGACACCTTTGCTGTGTTCTCAGTCAGTGGGGGAGAGTGTTCAGTCTTTTACCTTTAAGCATGGCATTAGCTACAGGTTTTTTGTAGCTGTGCTTTATCTAGTTAAGGACATTTACTTCTCTTCCAAGTCTGCCAAGAGATTTTATCAAGCAGTGTATTTTAAGCCTATTTGCAAAGAAAGAAGATAATGATCTCTGCCTTAATGAGTAATGACAGTAAAAGTTACACATTCCATGGTACCACATCGTATCAAAAATTCAAAGTTAATGGGGCCCCTGGGTGGTTCAGTTGGTACATGTCCCACTCTTGATTTTGGCTCAGGTCATGATCTCATGGTTTATGGGTTCGAGCCCTCCATCACGCTCCACACTGACAGTGCCGAGGCTGCTTGGGATTCTCTCTGTGTCTTTCTCAAAATAAATAAGTAAACTTAAAAAAATTCAAAGGTAATGAATGACATAAATACTTTATAATTATCTTTATAATGTTTTCTATCTCCTGGTTTTATTTTAACTACTTGCATTTAAAAATTTTTTTTAAAATGTATTTTCAGCACATCACAGGTTTCCACGCTGCCCTCGTCAGTCCCAACCAGAGTTCTCAGTTAGCAGGTGTGTGCTGACATCGGGGTCCCTGTTCTCTCGGTACCCCCTTTTCAGCAGGTGCCCCTCATCCGCCGTGGAGACTCGTCTGGAACAGTCCTCCTCCTGTCTTCTTTTTGTTTTTTCTTCAAGTATAATCGACATCGTGTTATATCAGTGTCAAGTGTATAATATAATGATTCAAAAATTCTGTGCGTTCCTTGGTGCTCATCGCAGTACCTGTGCTCTCAGTCCCTTCGTCTCCTTCACCCGGCCCTGCAGCCCCCTCCCCCCACAACCATCAGTTCTTTATATTTAAGGATCTTGTTTTTTGTTTGTTTCTTTTTCCTTTGTTCACTTGTTTTCCTAAATCCCACAAATGGGTGAAATCATACGGTATTTGTCTTTCTCTGACTTATTTCACTGAGCGTAATACTCTCCAGCTCCATCCACCTTGTTGCAAATGGCAAGATCTCATTGTTTTTTATGGCTAATATTCCATTTTTATATACATACCACATCTTCTTTGTCCATTTGTCAGTTGATACATGTGGTTGCTTTCATATCTTGGTTACTTAAATAATTCTCCAGTATATCTTTTTGAATTAGTGTTTCTGTTTGCTTTGAATAAAAACCCAGTAGCACAATGACTGGATCAGGTAGTATTTCTGTTTTTAAGAACCTCTATTTTTTGAAGAACCTCCATCCCGTTTTCCACAATGGCCACACCAGTTTGCATTCCCACCAGCGCCGTAAGGGGATTCCTTTTTCTCCACATCCTTGCCAATACTTGTTATTTCTTGTCTTTCGATTTTAGCCTTTCTGACAAGTGTAAAGTGGAAGCTTCATTGTGGTTGGTTTGTATTTCTGTGATGATGAGTACTCTTGAGCATCTTTTCCTGTGTTGGCCATCTCTATGTCTTCTTGTGAAGAGTGTCTGTTCAGGTCCTCTCCTCATTTTGAATTGGATTATCTGGGTTTTTTGGTGTTGAATAATTTGGACATTAACCCCCTTATCAGATATATCATTTGCAGCTATTTTCTCCCATTCAGTAGGTTGCCTTTTTGTTTTATTGATGGTTTCCTTCACTGTGCAAAAGGTTTTTTTTTTTTTTATTTTCACGTGGTCCCAATAGTTTAATTTTGCTTTCTGTGTCCCTTGCCTCAGAAGACATATCTAGAAAAATGTTTCTATGGCCAATGAATGTCAAAGAAATTACTGCCTTTGCTCTCTTCCAGGATTTTTCTGGTTTCAGGTCTTACATTTAGTTTAATCCATTTGAGGTTTATTTTTGTATTTGGTGTTAAGTGGTCCAGTTTCATTCTTTTGCACGTAGCTGTCCAGTTTTCCCAACACCTGGTGTAGAAGAGACTTTCTTTTTCCCACTGGATATTCTTTGCTCCTTTGTCATAGATTAATTGACCATATAAGTGTGGGCTTATTTCTAGGCTTTCTATTCTGTTCCATTAATCTGTGTGTCCGTTTTTGTGCCAGTTCCATACTGTGTTGATTACTGCAGCTTTGTAATATAACTTCACTTTGGGGTTGTGTTACCTTCAGCTTTGCTGTTATTTCTCAAGATTGCTTTGGCTCTTCAGGGTCTTTGGTGGTTCTATAGAAATTTTAGGATTATTTGTTCTAGTTCTGTGACGCTCACACAACCAAATGGAAAGATACTCCATTCCCATGGTTTGGAATAACAAATATGGTTAAAGCGTCCATACTACTCAGAGCAATCTGCAGATTTGATGCAGTCCCCAACAAAATAGCAACGTTTTTCACAGAACTAGAACAAATAATCCTAACATTTTTTTAATGTTTTTTTTTTTAATTCTACTTTTGAGAGAAAGAGAGAGAGCGGTGTGCATGGCGGAGGGGCAGAGAGAGGGAGACACAGAATGTGAAGCAGGCTCCAGGCTCTGAGTTGTCAGCACAGAGCCCGATGCGGGACTCAAACTCACGGACCGCGAGATCATGACCTGACCTGAGTTGAAGTCAGCCCCTTAACCGACTGAGCCACCCAGGTGCCCAAATAATCCTAAAATTTTAATGGAGATTTCCTTCTTTCTTCTCAGTCATTTCTTGCAATTTTTCTTCCTTCTCCAAAGTCTCTTCTTCCGTTTCCCTGCATCCCTTTCTATCCTTCCTGTGAAGTGCACAGCCCTGCTTGATCCATAGAAACTCATGGAAACTCGGTGTCCTTGGCCAGAGTAACATTTGTTCTGTTCCTGATGCTCGTGAGGTTTGGCTTTGGGCTTTGCTATTAATAATATGACTTCTTTAGGAAGTACTGCCTTCTTTTAAGATACACTAGCAGCTATGTTAATAATACTAAGGGGTTATTGATGTCCTGACCCTAAAGACATTCTGGTACACACAGAAGAAAGCATGTTGAAAATAATGCAAATGTTTTCCTTAAGCTTGTTGGCTTTTTGTAACCGAGAAGTTACTCCATCGCTTCTAAATTCGTACCTAAAAATTCTTTCTATCTTTGGGGAATGTTTTCTTTCCTTCAGAAATGATTTATTGATTGCTGTGTGCACACTGTGAGTCACCGGTCAAAAAGGGAGAATTCAGTACATTCGGGTGTTGGGGTAGAGGGAAGACAGCCAGTGCTTTTGCATCCCTGTTTGTACAAACTCTGAAAATCGTGGTCTTGGTACGAATCCTTACGCTTGCCCTCTGAGGTGTGGAGGTCACCATCTTCATTTCATACACGATGAGACCAAGGCTCAGAGGAACCAAGTGACTCACCCAAGGCCACATGGCTTGTGAAAGGCAAGAGTCAAGGACCAAACTGAGTGCCCTAGACCCCACCTTCATACTGTGCCTCCACGTAGGAGTATAGAAGGTTCTGGAAAAGCTTCATGAGAGAGGCTCATATTTGACTGAAGGGATCCAAGTAAGATGGGCTTCTTGTTTTTTTGTTTTTTTTTTAACAGTTTATTGGGGGTATTTGTGGTTTCCTCTAAAGCAGGATCCCTCCGAAGTTTGGAAGCAAACATCCTATTGCTGTGTCTAATTCACAGCTCTTCACTATAGATGGCTTGTAGGCAGGGTCTCCTTTCCCCGTTTTGACTAAGCCTTTCTTTTAGGTGCTTTTTTTGTGTATGGTCATTAGCTGATCAAATGTCATTTGTGTCAGTATGTGAAGGGTCGTGATGAAATGTCTTTTGAAAATCACGAATG
This sequence comes from Lynx rufus, assembly GCF_022079265.1. Taxonomy (NCBI): domain Eukaryota; kingdom Metazoa; phylum Chordata; class Mammalia; order Carnivora; family Felidae; genus Lynx; species Lynx rufus. The sequence goes on from NW_025814838.1 coordinate 14,508,634, forward strand.
GGAGACACTCTGCATCCCAGTGCATTATAAAGTCCTTGTCCTATGGATCAGGACAGCTGAGAGAAGTCACCCTGGAAGCTAGGATCTTAGTCCGTGACCAAGATACTGTAATCAGAGGCAGCACTCTGAGCTGGAACCCCAAGTTCAAATCCTGACTCCCCCACTGGTTGTCAAACCAAATTAATGTGAGTACAGCCCTTAAAACAGTGCCTGATGCATATAGTAAGTGCCAGATAAGTATCCCCAAGTCTGCATGAATGGAAAGAAGAGAACATTCGTGGTGGCTTTGGGGTTTTTAGGAAACCGGTTAAGGAAAGATTGGCGCTGGTTTATGGAGTTCCTTTGAAATGGTTTATCACGTTCAAGATCATAAAGGAGTCATCCTCCCTGTTTGTTGAGGTAGGAAAAGAACTGAACAATGGGGTCTTAGAGGGGGTTGTGTATAGTCAACACAGATGTCCACAGTCCAGGTTTAGCCAAACAAGCAATGTCAGTCCCTTTAAACCAGGAGCCCCAGGGCCAGTCCAGAAGAGCGAGGAGGCAGACACTGGTTGTAAGGTAGTGCCCAGCACCACCAAGGGAGGGCCTTCCTGGTCCCTGGTGCCAGGCAGGACCTGCTTCTCCCCTGAAGAACTCCTCCTGTGGCAGCCAGCCAGCTCACCTCTTCCCCAAACCAATTCCCCTCATCCCGGAAATTGGGACTGCTTCAAAATGCAGCTGCTTGACTGGGATGCAGCTGACAAAATATAGCTCCTGGATCTTCTTTAAACCTTAGGATCCTGGAACTAAAATCACCTTAAAAAAAAAAAAACAAAAAAACACTTTTCTTTCTTTAAATAAAAATGGAAACTAGTATATGTAAGCTTGGAAAAAGGAAGGAAGGAAGGAAGGAAGGAAGGAAGGAAGGAAGGAAGGAAGGAAGGAAGGAACTTTTAAAATGTAGTATAAAGGATTTTAAACTGAATGTGGAAGTCTCCCTCCCTCCCTACTTCTGTTTCCCAGATTTAACCAGAGTTAATAGTTTTCTTTACGTCTTTGGAGAAGTTTCGTCCACCATATGTGAATATGTGTTAGCCTTTTAAAAATTGACATGTGACTTTTTCCTCCATGTGTTTACCTTTTTAACTTAATGTATTAATGATCTTTCTGTTGCGTCAGTGTAGATCTGCCTCTTTATTTACTTTTTATTTATTTTATTAGAATGAATTATAAAGCTATTTCAGTGAGATAGGGAAATTCTGAACTCTTAACCCATCCCAACAACATCGCTAAAATTAAATGCACACCAAACTTGGCATAGTCACAAGGAGAAATGGAACAGGTGACAGTTACAGTGGAGACTTAACCAAGTCTCTGAAAGTGACACGGATCAGCAGGCCGAAAGCAAGGAGTCATGAATGGCACCGGAGATTCGAATCACACCTTGACCACGTTTGGTGGCAATGCGCGGAGCTCCATATTCCACAGTTAGAGAATGCACATTCTTTCCAAGCTCACACGGGAGACTGAGAAAAACTGGCATCTATTCGGCTGTAAAGGAAATCTTGGTACTGCTAATTTCTTGCAGTTGGAACTTCTGAAACGGTTTTCTCTCTTGCCTCTATTTCTCTCCCGAGTCTGTTTCTTCCCATTCCTGCGTCACGCCTGCCTATTTTATAGCCCTCTAGCCTGAATTCCTCTCTGCATTTGGTCCTCCTTCTTAGCTGCAGTCACTTTGTAGAGATTCTTTTGCCTTCTTTTAAATTCATCATGGACACAGAATGTCGGGTGTAGTTTTTGTCTGCTCGTGGCAAGGTTTTTCAGGTGCATTTTCGCCATCCCTGGGGAAGCTGGCTCCTGTTTTCTCTCATTGTTTTCCTTACGCGTAGTATTGAGTGTGTTCCTCAGGACGAACATGGTGCAGGAATTCTGTCGTTCACCCACTTTGCCTTTCTCAGTAACGCTTCACAACATGTGATACGGATGGTGCGCGCCTATCATCTGCTGGATCGCTTGTCTGACTCCCCTGTTGGGAGGGAAAGATTCGTGTCTCTTGGCTCACGGCCTGCCCCGGTAACGAAATCGGTGCCTTACACATAGTACTCAATAAATATTTGTTGAATGAATTAGCACAGAGGGGCTCAGGAAACCAAACCTAACAAAAACAACCAAAACCAGATCCAGAATGGCATCGGTTATTTCAAATCCTGTTCATTAAAGTATTAATACATTATGACAGGAAGTGTGAAAACCAGGAATGTGAAGGAGGGTTCCCACTTACTTGACAACTCTCTGTCCAAATCATCATCTCCATACTGAATCCTGTGTGCCTGGGGTAGGACGGAGTGAAACACACTTAATATTTAAGACATCGAGGGGTGCCCAAGTGGCTCAGTTGGCTAAGCGTTCAACTTCGGCCCAGGTCCTATCTCACAGTTTGTGAGTTCAAGCCCCACATCCAGCTCTGTACTGACAGCTCACAGTGTGGAGCCTGCTTCGGATTCTGTGTCTCCCTTTTCTCTCTGCCCCGCCCCTGCACGCACTCTGTCTCTCTCTCAAAAATAAACAAACGTCAAAAAATTTTTAAAAAGACATTGAGCCCGTGCTCTTTTTCACACTATTAGTAGGATATAAAGTACCTCTTCCCCTGTATGGGGCATGGGGGAGCAGGGTTTGGCCAAATGCACAGGCCAGTTGATCTGTAAGAATTTTTCCGGTACAAGTGCACACACAGTCTGCAAGGCCACGCATACGGTAAAAATAACTTTAAGTAGCAGTTGGTTTGGGACTAGCTTTCAAAGCGTGCACACACAATAGGGTCACACGTGATGATCCATTGAGAGAGGACAGAAAAGCCACAACTGTTTTTCATCTGAATAAAAGAAATTAAGCCTCACTAATATTTAATATTAGAATAACTCTGTATCATCTCCCAGTCAGCAACATTGGGGCAGACGGCCACTTAGACTCTGAATTTCCACAGCGCCCTGAGGGAAGTGGGCCAGAGGTCCCGCCTCACTTGTTGATTTGCTTCTAACATACCATTTGCGGTTTCACGCACCTGGTTGCGTGTATTTCTAGATCGTACTCTCTTGTGTCAGTAAATGCATGAACCGCCACGGCCGTTTCAGACGTGACCCTCACTCTTGCAGGGACGCCCTGGCGGAAGGAGCAGACCGCGGACTTGCAGCGGGTGCTGGCCCGCGTGGACAGCGACATCCCGCTGGTGCTCGTCAGTGGCAACCACGACTTGGGCAACGCACCCACGCCCGAGACCGTGGCAGAGTTCCAGCGGACCTGGGGGGACGACTACTTCAGCTTCTGGGTCGGGGGTGTCCTGTGCCTCGTGCTCAACTCCCAGTTCTGGTACGATGCCTCCCGGTGCCCCGCCTTGAAGCAGGCGCAGGACCAGTGGCTGGACCAGCAGCTGAGCGTCGCGGGCCAGCGCGAGTGCCAGCATGCCATCGTCTTCCAGCACATCCCGCTCTTCCTCCAGAGCATTGATGAGGACGACGACTACTTCAACCTCACCAAGTCTGTGCGCAGGGAGGTGGCTGACAAGCTCGTCCGAGCAGGTAGCGCCCTGGACCCCGGGGGCTGGTGGGGAGGGCCATCTAGAGAGGAGTCTTCCAGATCCTTCTTCCGCCTCACCCCCCCCCACCCCCCGCAGCCTGGCAAAGCAGAGAGAGGATGGGGCTTTGGACAGAACTGGGTTCTGACCCCAGCTCCACCGCTCACTGGCCTTATGGCCTTGGACAAGCTGCCTGGCCTTCCAGCCTTGGTGTCCTCATCTGTCAAGTGGGAGTAGCAGAGGGAGGTCTCTCATAGGGTGGGTGTGAGGATTAAAGGAGAAGGGGCCTGTAAAGCATTCCAGTAGCCCCTGGCCTACCAAGTAGTGAGGTTGTAGCAGCTGCTGGCAGCTGAGGTTGGGGGTCCTGCAGGTGTGGGGTTATTGGGGTTGGACGGGGTCTGAGTGTGGCTGTACCGCCCCAGGGAGAAGGGATGATGCCAGCGTCATCTTTTCTCATATCTCTGTGAAGCACGAACTTGCCCAACGGCAGGTGATCTTCAAGAGCCAGGCTTTACCAGTGTTGGATGTAACCCCGGGGAGTCCTGGGACGTGGGTGTCCTGGAGCCTCATCACTTTTCCTAGAACAGGGACTAAACTCTCCCCCAGATCGAGGAGACAGAAATGTATTTAGTCAGATTTAACCTGCTGTAAATGTTTGGCGAATCACGTATTTAACACATGCGTGTGCACGCACACACGTGCACACACACACACCGTGAAGCCCTCGGACGGCGTACTGGTCCGCACACTTCCTTCTCTCCTCCCTGCAGCACCTGTAGTGTTTCTGTCCTGTGAAATGGGTCGTCCCAAGCCGATTCCCTGCATGACCAGTGACTTGGCAGGATTCCGGTTTTGACAACTGTTGGGTCTCTTGTTTTGGTTTTAATGCCTCCTTTCAGATCTTTCCAGAGTGTACTTCGTCAAATGCTTCTAAAATTTGAATACATCACTTGTTTGTTAGGAGGTAGGGAGAGGGAGGTGGCGGCCTGACCCCATAGCAAACGTTCATTTAAAAAAACAAAATTTCTTATACTCTTCTTTTCATCTTCGAGCATTTAAATGCGTTCGCATTTACTTGTTAAATGTACAATAGGCCCTTCTGTATTTTTGAGACATTTCACAAAAGGCTTGCATAATTGGAGACATTATCCAACTGTTCCATGGAGATGAAGTTGGAAAACTTCTATTGAGGCCTTTGAAATTTCATGCCATGCTTGAGTTGGTGCAGAAAACCATTTTGATGACAAGGAAATGAAGTGTCAAGATGGCATCAGCACCACCGTGGAGACTATTTTGTAACAGAGAATAATGTCAGAGAGAACATTTAATGCCAGAGAAGTGATTCCTTTCATATCAAATGTTAAATGATGTAAATGCCATCCCCGTGGCCGCTCTTTGTTCCCTGTCAACCACGTTCTTGAGCGGCGTGTGCACGTGTGGCCCACCGGCACCCCCCGATGTTGAGACCTGTAGGCATTTATAAAGAGAGAGCCCACGGCTCTAACCAGGCAGCCTCTGGGGAGGCCTCCTGCCCACCCACCAGGAGCCCCGGAAGGCGGCGGGGTACTTGGGATGCGCCAGCCATCTCCCCCTTGGGCCTGCGGCCCCGCGAGCTCTCAGCACACCCCTAGCTGGTCCGGGTCTTGGAGGTGGGCTCCACTCGCCCCGGCTCACAGGGGTGGGGGTCTACCACCAGAATGCCCATCGATTGATGCAAAGCCTGGCTGAAACCCTCCTCTCCGCCCCGACGGCACAGTCTCTTCCTGTGGGCAGAACGATGTGGGAAGCCACGTTCCAGTCAGGAGCTCGCTTGCTAAGCGTGAGACTGAGCAGAGGAACTAGTCTTACTCTAGCCTTAATGGCGTCAGGCTCTGGAACGCTGCGGGGTCCATCTCCAGTAGGGCCGCCCGGCCCAGAAGACTCCGGTATTTCCAGTGCCTTAACATCTCTCTAGACTGTCCACCCCTTGAGGCCACCATCTGGGCTGTAGTGGCAGCTCTCCAGCCCCCCACCCTTCTGGCCCCCCTCAGCCCCGGGGCAAAGCCAGCTCCCCGCTCTTCCCCGTTGTCTCTGACTCTCCCGTTTCACCTGGCCAGCTACTCCCCTTCAGCACCTTCTCGTGAGGTGCCCCCAGCCCTGCCCTGGGTTCTTCCTCAGCTCTCCTTGATCCCAGCAGACTCGTTTGTGTTGACTTATCTCAGTCACCCGCTAGACTCGGCTCCTTGAGTGTGGGGGTGCTGTTGTGCTCATCTCTGCATTCAGGACGCCTGGCTCAGGTCAGTTCCTAGTCAGTGCCTCATCCGTGTTTGTAGAGTGAACGAGGGACTGACACAGCCTATTTATTTGGTTAGCACCCACTGTATGCTGGCCACAGAGACCAGGGCCGTGCTGTCGTGGAGCTCCTGGGCATAGAGCTTTTCAAGGTGCGTTCCAAGGATCGAGCATACGTCCAAGCCTTTCGTTTCTGCGTGAAGTCCTCCCTTGATGCTGGCTTTCCAGGTTCATAGAGCAGCCAATTTCTCTCTTCCCACGTGGCCCCCCACTGTTCACACCAGGCACCTTCACGTATGAGACGGAGTCCTGTTGGCCACTGGCGTTAGGAACTTCACCTAAGCCTGCTTAACCAGGGAAAAGCAGAGAGACAGGTGTCCTTCCTGCTGTCACCTGTCAGTTTTAGTGGCTTACCAAGCCTGGCCCTTTCCTTTGTGGCCTTCCACACACACAGCAAACCAAGGGCAATGTCAAGAAGAGATCCAGGCCGGATGTGGACCCAGCTTGGTGGCGGGCTGAGTGATCTGCTTAGGGTGAAAGCATGAGTAGGTTGGCTCTCCTAGGGAATGTGTGCACCCATGACTCACGATCCCAGAGATCACTCAGCTGACAGCAGTGTAATTCTTGGACTCCTTTGGGAAAGCCAGAGTTCAAGTGACATTTCATAAGATTCATTAACTTCAAGACCGTGATCAAATTGGGGGTGATGCTGCTGTTTAATGCTGCCTCCAGCTTTTCCCCCACAGCAATATTATTCCCTTGTGCTATTCCAGTCTCCTTTATCTCCCTGAGTTAAAATGCCGGTACTCAAAAATATGTCAAAAGCTCATCAGAATATCAGGGTAGCTTTTAATTATGATAATTGTGTTGTTATAAAATATCCTTTTAAAGAGCACATCCCTCCTCAAACCACCATGGAGGTAAAACCCAGCTTCCTTCCAGCAAGCTTAATGAATAATTCTGAATCATTGTGTGGGATGAATAAATGATTTAATAACGAACATCAACAATCATCTCTCATTGTTGCATTAATTTTTCAAACGGGATGAGGTAAATGAGGAGGAGGGGTGTCACTATACAATGGGCCACCGTGTGTGTTGGGATGCGTTCTATGAATCCAAGCCTGCGAGCCTCCCCGCTCAGGTTTCCCTAGAAACGGATGCATTCTGTTTCTCCTTTTGAAGCTCAGTGAAAAACCTTCTTTGTGTGGTACAAAAGCGTCGTCAACAGCCAGCGCAAATAAACAGTTATCAGGGCAGGACAGACGCACAGATGGGGAGCTGCACCCGTTATTTTCGGTCTTCCTTTGTACTGCCTGAGGATAATCAATTTCATCACATCCATGGGATGTAGAAATTGGTTTTCCCCTTAATTCACCTGATACCTGGTTGAGTTGCAAAGACAGATAGTAGATAATGAAATCGTGGTTGAACGCAGCCACTGTCTCTGTCCCTCATGCCTTTTTCAGCAAAAGGTTAATTTGTGACCTAGTTAATACGGATTCCAATTTAAGAACTCAATCTTAAAAAACAAAAGTCTGGCTCTTTTAACTGACCTCGTCTCCCTTGATGTCTCGATACCTTTTTTTTTTTTTCCATTCTCAACATAGAGATGAGAACTGTGTAGTAGGGAGCCCAGAGCGAATTTGGCAATTACGAAACATTCCAATAAGTTGATCTTTCCTGCAAAAGTTAATGAGTAATTTCACAGAAATAGTTTAATCTCCAGTATTTATTCCTTTAAAAAAAAAACTGGAGAGAGAGATCTTAGCCCATAATTATCATTTGAAAATTTCAAAGTTTGAAAGAACAAAATGGTCGGGTTTCCAGGGTCCACTTTGTAGGAAAAATAAAACGTCTGATTCTACTCTGATGTCCTTCTGAGTTGTATTGAGATTATTTGTTTATGTCCTGATTCCTCCAAAAATGGAATCCCAGCTTTATTCACCTCTGTAAGCCCAGCCTCTGGCCAAAACTGTCATGTGGTTGCCCTGTCAATAAACAAATATTGGCTAAGTGGAATGGAATTAGATTTGATTCACGTACTTATCAGCAGAATCATAGATAATGTCGATACTACCTGTGGATCGGTGTTGGCGAACTGAGCTTTGGATGGGAAATGTATCACGTAAAGCGGGGTCTCGGTGAACTTTTTCTGCCAAGGGGCACACAGTAAACACTTTGGGCTGTGGTCTCCGTGGCAACCGCAGAACTCTGCCTTTGTAGCACGGAAGCAGTAACAGACATACATAAGCAAATGAGCGTGGCCGTGTTCCAGCACAACTCTACTTACAAAAGCCAGGTGTGAGCTGGTGGGTCGTACTTTTCCCCGCCGTTGGCTCAGAGAAATCTTCCTGCCCTGCCCTCAGACCGTGTCCATACCGTGCGTGTGTCTAATTCCAGCATGCTTCTGGTGACCCCACCGTGACAGCTGCCTGACCCGCTGAAGGGTCCGCCCAGAGTGAGCCTCAGGTTCCTCCATGGAGGACACACCCGGGTGAGGCATGCCCCGTTGGAGGTCCCTGTGGGAGGTGATGTGGGGGCACTTAAGTCCAACGCTTGGGTGTTTATTTTAACATGTGTTTGAAAAAATACATAAGTAGCTCTTCAAGGTAAAAATCGTCAGTAGTAGCACCAGTAGCATGCGGGTAGGGCCGAACTCGTGGAGGTGGTGTAGGGAGAGCAGGTGCGCACCAGCGGGAGCGATGGGGCCATATCACAGCACAGGGCGGCAGACAAGCTTGGGTTTCAAACAGACCCGGATTCAGATCCTTTGATGGCACTCCCCAGCTGCATGGCCTCACATGAGCTGCCCAACATCCTTCTGCCTTAGTTTTCTCACTTGTCAAATGGGGGCTCTGGTCCCAGCCTCATAGGGTTGGTGGGAGCACCAGATTGAAGTGATGCGGGGACACAGTATGTGCTCCACGAAGGGCTGTGTGTCATGAGATGACCCTGGACCCCCCTGCGAGCCCACAGCCGGCAAATTTGCTTGACGCAGGGTCTGGCTTTATCCATAGGCGGTGCCTCTCGCCCTGGGATGCCAGCGGGAGGGGCAGGGTCTCCTCGAGAGGGCGTGTGTGAGAATCTCCCCTCGAGGAGAGGCACGTGCCAACGTGACTTTGTAAGTGGCGAAAGAAAGCAATTAGCAACTCTTCTTCTAATACAAACTACGGGAAGCTAGACAGAAAGTTTCTTAGCTCCTGGGATGTGCGGGAAGATGGACCGTGTCTCAAGGAGTGTGAGATTTTTCAGTGTGGATAAGGAATACTTGCTATGTTTGCTTTTATCAGAGGCAGGGAAGCCCTCAACTAGATGGAAAAATTCCTTTGGAATTTAGTGACAGAATTTGACTCCCCATTACTTTTTCTAAACCAGTTGATGCGTTGCTAAAGACACCTGTGAATACACGATGTCATAGGCAGGTTATTCTGAATCTAGCAAATGTGTCCACAAGACAATGGCAGCCATCTCACAATGCCCTTTGTTTAAAATGCATTTTAAGGGGCGCCTGGGTGGCTCAATCGTTTGAGCGTCCCGCTTCGGCTCAGGTCATGGTTTCATGGTTCGTGAGTTTGAGCCCCGCGTCCGGCTCTGTGCTGGTAGCACGGAGCTGCTTTGGATTCTCTGTCTCCCTCCCTCCCTCTCTTTCTCTCTCAAAAATAAACATTTACAAAATTAAAAAAAATAATAAAATGTATTTTAAAAAACGATCCTAGGGGCGCCTGGGTGGCGCAGTCGGTTAAGCGTCCGACTTCAGCCAGGTCACGATCTCGCGGTCCGTGAGTTCGAGCCCCGCGTCGGGCTCTGGGCTGATGGCTCGGAGCCTGGAGCCTGTTTCCGATGCTGTGTCTCCCTCTCTCTCTGCCCCTCCCCCGTTCATGCTCTGTCTCTCTCTGTCCCAAAAATGAATAAACGTTGAAAAAAAAAAAATTAAAAAAAAAAAAAACGATCCTAGTGGTTGTTTTCTTAACCAACTCTTGGGGTACCTGGGTGTCTCAGTCGGTTTAAGTTTAAGTGTACGACTTTAGCTCAGGTCATGATCTCACGGTTCGTGAGTTTGAGCCCCACGTCCGTGCCAATGGTTCAGGGCCTGGAGCCTGCTTCAAATTCTGTCTCGCTCTTTGCCCCTCCCCCCACTGGCACTTTCTCTCTCTCTCAAAAATGAATGAACATTTTTTTTTAAAAAATTTTTTTAATGTTTATTTATTTTTGAGACGGAGAGAAACAGAGCATGAACGGGGGAGGGTCAGAGAGAGGAAGACACAGAATCGGAATCAGGCTCCAGGCTCTGAGCTGTCAGCACAGAGCCCGACGCGGGGCTTGAACTCACGGACAGCGAGATCATGACCTGAGCCGAAGTCGGACGCTCAACCGACTGAGCCACCCAGGCGCCCCGAATGAACATTTTTTAAAAAGTTTCACCAGCTCTCAAGTGAGAACTCATCACCTATCCTTTTTTCAGCATCGGTAGAATCCAGAGTTTCTGGGGGCCTAGCAGCTTGAGGAATTTTACCCTCTTTAAGTTATATTTGGTCTTGAATTCATTTTCCCAGGTTGGATCTGTTTTCTGTTTTGATCAGTGCACCCTAAACCATCATGCTTTAGTCACTGGATGTCTGCACGTCGTTCACGCTAAACCTAGATAAGAGCCCAACTGCCGAAGCTGCATCTGGTGCCACGGGATGGGTTTCGTTTCTCACTGTGGAGGTATCCTTAACAGTTGGGCTAATTAAAGTCGAAATCAAGTCCTGACTGTAAATATTTATAAATTGAGAATCTGGCGTGTGTAACTGTGTGCTGGTTTCCAGAGCTAAGTCAACATTTACTCATTCAACAAGTAGCAGGGGCCCGGGGCTAGGCACCGTGGAGGGTAATGAACATGACAGACCGCGGTTCCTTCTGTGGCATGGTGGGTCCCTCTCAAGCTAAAAATGATAAAATCCTATCGAAGAACCCCATCCATCGTGGCCTTTCAGAAACGAGGCACAAGTGCATGGGAAGCAGCAGCGACTGTTTAAGTTTATGAAATCAAAACACTGTCTCTTCTCTTTTTAGGTCCTTTTTTAAAAAAAAAATAGCAATTAATGTCATTTTCACACGAGCAGTAGGATTCCTTTGTGAAACTGAAATATCCCTAGTTTAGCTAAACACTCTGACTTCCCATACTGGTTCTGGGAAGGTACTTTTTAGGTACTGGACTCACTTTCCTTTAAGAGGTATTTGCCCCCACCGTGGCCAACAATATAAGTGAACATTTAGAATACTGTTATTTAAAATAAGCTAGAGATTGCTTTGTTTTTGTTTTTGTTTTTGTTTTTGTGTTCTCATTTTACTTAACAAAAACATTTGCATGTTGATGATTGATTTAGAGGTGAAAGAATGGCACCCCTTTGGATAACAACGCGGAGGACCCTGTGACCTGTCCTTAGTACAGGTGGGCGAGCTGAGCACACACAGAGGCTGTCTGGCTTCTGAGTCATCTTTAAATTTAAATTACAGACACAGGGGCGCCTGGGTGGCGCAGTCGGTTAAGCGTCCGACTTCAGCCAGGTCACGATCTCGCGGTCTGGGAGTTCGAGCCCCGCGTCGGGCTCTGGGCTGATGGCTCAGAGCCTGGAGCCTGTTTCCGATTCTGTGTCTCTCTCTCTCTCTCTGCCCCTCCCCCATTCATGCTCTGTCTCTCTCTGTCCCAAAAAATAAATAAACGTTGAAAAAAAAAAATTACAGACACATGAGAGGAAGGCGAGGCCCTTCTCTCTGGTGTTTGTCTTACACAGAGCACTACCCTGTGCCGCACTGGGAGCCTCGGAAAGGAGCTCCCTGCAGTAATGTTGCCCAGGTGGGAGGGGGCATGTCCAGGGCAGGTGCGATGCTACCTTAGCCACGAACCTCCTGCTGGGTCACCCTGCCTGGGTGCGGCCTTGCGGCCTGTGCTTGTGTCTCTCTTGGGGGGCTGGAGTCTCGCTCCCTCCCAGATGCCAGTGAAGATACCTAGTAGAGCAGCTTTTCTGCTGAGAAAGGGAGAGGATGAACAAGCTTCCTGAGAGCCATGGGTCACGTTCCATCTTTTTTCTTTTTTTAATCTTTATTTTATTTTTGAGAGAGAGCATGAGCTAGGGAAGGGCAGACAGACAGGGAGACACAAAATCAGAAGCAGGCTCCAGGCTCGGAGCTGTCAGCACAGAGCCCAGTGTGGGGCTTGAACCCACGAACGGTGAGATCGTGACCTGAGCCGAAGTCGGACACTTAACCGACTGAGCCACCCAGGCGCCCTGGGTCACGTTCAGTTTTACACTGATGGTATCGTCAGTGGCCATGCTCATTGTCACCACAGCCCGCACAACAGCCCCGCAAGGTGTCCATGTTCTGTCTCTGCCACTGACGGGCAGACTTGAGTCCAGGAGGTGGAATCACCTGTCCCGGTCACAGAGCTGTGAAGCAGGTAGTACTATGTCAGGTTTTTGTGGGCATCAGATAAGATAATCCAGTTCCCTGACACAGTGTCTGGCTCCCGGCGGGTGCTCAGTCACAAAAGTGCCATTGGTGTTACCCGTCTTACTGCCGTTAACATCATTACCCTGAGGATACTGTGAGTGACTTCACATTCGGTAAAGAGAAGCGTAGGGAATGTATCTTCTCCTTTCCACAAGGTCCCACCCCTGCCCACTGCTGGCTTGCTGGAGTATTGCCAGAGTCAGGACCCCAGACTTTCTAACCATGTTAGGCACCGTGCTACTCCTCTGCCCACCACACTGGAGTCCCATGTCCCCGCGACAGCCCCTGATGTGCCACCAGTGGGTGCTAGAAACCGCAGGGTAACCAACCTTCTTAGTACTAGTTTTATTTCATAAGCCATTTACAGCACAATTAACATTACATTCGTGTCATAGTAATTACTACTCACTAAATATTACAGCACAGTTCTACGAGTGTGCGTCAACAGTACAGGTCCCGCTGCTCTGATTTTATAGACAAGAAAAGAGAGAGACACAGCTGGGAAGTGGCCGAGCTGGGCACCTGCCCCAGCGCTCTGACCTCTTAGCCATGCTGCTGTCGGTGTAATGAGCAGAGTGCACATTGGGCACAGGTGTTGACGGCAAGAAAGCAAGGCGCCAGGCCAGCTTGTGCTGGGGCCTGCCCACCTGCTCACCCCCACTTCCACTCTGCACCTGCCCTTCTGCAGGGGCTAACCCAGGAAGGAGCTGGTCCGCCTCAACAGGGAGGCTTGGAGTCGCACCGTCTGAGGGGTCCGTGGAGCGAGGTTCCGGGGAGTCCATCCCGGGTGTGAGATGCCCCTCCAGCCTCGGCAAGCAGCCGTGTTCTTCTAGAGTGAGCTTCTCAGCTTGTCCTTTGACCTTGAGCATGTGAATTATGCCTTCTGCAGACAAAACAGGGAGGGGTCCGTGCCACCTCTGTACCCTGGCTGGCTCCCTTGGGATACAAGTCCAGGGAGGCTCTTAGCTGAGGATCATGGCTACCAGAAAAAGCTCACTTAAAAAATGGGGACGGTAGGTGCCTGGGTGGCTCAGTCAGTTAGGCATCTGACTTGATTTTAGCTCAGGTCATGATCTCATGGTTGTGAGATGGAGCCCCGAGTTGGGCTCCACACTGAGTGTAGAATCTGCTTGGGGTTCTCTCTCTGTCTCTCTCTCTTTCCCTCTGCCCCTCCCTACTTCGTGCGCATATGTATTCTCTCTCAAAATAAGTAAGCAGACTTAAAAAATTGTTAAAAACGTGGGGAACGTAGGTCTTAGAAAATTGTGATGAAATAAAGATAAAGGTTGATTTGAGACATTATTTTGCAAAAAGAGACAAATCATGGCCATCCATTTTACTTTAGCTTGTGTTTGCTAAACTGTTGTTTGTTGTTGCAAACATGCACCAACTCTTGGAATGCATAAGGAATGAATCAAGTGTAGACTTGGTTTCCTTGGTCTGAATAGACTAAAATAATTGTTCGACAGCATCCTGCTTTTGACAGCAGAGGGTCCTTTTTGCATGAGAGAAAAATAATTACAGGTTTCATCAGTTTTCCTAAGGGTCTGATTCTGAATCCTCAGTAATCTGATTATTGCCCTTCTCAGGAACTCCCGTGTGTACACGTGTGTATGTTTCTTCTGCCACAGCCTTACGTGTTGATGACTTCCCCTCTCCTGATTCTGGCAGTTCCCCAAGTGTCACTTTTATTGCCTTTATGAAGTCCCCTGTCTTTAGTATGATTTGTGATTCAACACAGAGGTGCCTCTGCCAGGGTGCACAGCTTGGGCATTGTTTGTTTTGTTTTCGTAGGGGCTTGGTTCATAAACAGTCTATTCATTAGCATTTTCTTGTTATTAAGAAATTCTTTCTTGGGGCTCCTGGGCGGCTCAGTCAGTTAAGTGTCCCATTCTTGGTTTCGGCTTAGGTCATGATCTCCCTGTAATTATATAATTGTAATTTGTTCGTTCTTAAAAACTGTGAAAACAGACATTACAAGATGTTAATATTTGTTATCTGTGGGTGGTGGTAATATAAATGTTACATTATTTTTTGTACTCATCTGAATCTTCTAAGTTTTTCCAAAAAATGAAAAAAGATTTACAAGATTCCCTGTAGTGGCATCTAGATTGGAAAGCTCAGTCTAAGGGGAAAAGGGAAGGAAGCAGAGAATTACAGTCAGTGTAGACATCTTAAAGGGGACTTCATGACGCATTGGGCGTTTGTTTCTAATATTTAAATTCCTGTCTCCAAAACTGCATTTGAAGCTGTGTAAATACTTTGCCTGCTATTATTGGATAGGGGCATGATTTCCCATAACACTGTGAGAATTGTGTCACCCCTGTTGCCTTGGATAGCCTCCATATCAGGGACATTTCTTCCCTCTTTCTTTCTTCTTTTCATTCCTAACAACCTTTACTTCATGGCTGTGTCTTCATGAAATCACTCCATCAAACGTTTGCTTTGATGGGGACATCCATTCAGTTCAGAAGATTTTGGAGGTTGCCTACTGTATGCCAAGCTCATGTGTCATGACAAAGACTGCTTTTTGTGTGTTTGATCCATCTACCTAGAAGCATTGTGATCAAGGTTAAAAAAAAGGTGTTTTAACCTTGTCAAAGTCACTGACTCTCTGGCCAAACGTACCCATTCCTTAAAGGTAAAGGCAGGTGCCTCTGGTGTAGCTTGTGGCCATCAAAGGGGACTTGGGCTATAATTGTATGAAGATTATATAGTTATAATTTTGCATTCTTGAAAACTGTGCAAGTGGATATTACAAGATGTTAATATTTGTTATCTGTGGGTGGTGGGAATATAAAGGTTGCATTATTTTTTGTACTCATCTGAATTTTCTCAGTTTTTCCAAAAATGAAAAAAGAATTAAAAGATTCCCTGTAGTGGTATCTAGATCGGGGTTAGCAGACTGTTTCTGTAAATGGCCAGATAGTACATATTTTAGGCTTTGTGGGCCAACAGGCAAAATTAAGAGTATTACATAGATGGTTAAATAAACCTACCTATAGGCATTTAAAAGGCTAAGAAGCATTCTTGATTCCCACACCTTATAAGAAAACAGTCCCTGAGCTGTAGTTTCACAACCCCTGGTCCAGGTACTTAAGATCAGTCACCATTGACTCTTACATTAATAAGGATAATAGTTACAGAGCCATCAGTTTGTTTCAAAAAATTATGCCACTTAGCACTTTCCACATTTAATCTTAAATGTGAAAAGCTTAAAATCTGAGGGAGGAAAAGATTTCCTTTCTTTGTTTTTGACTGACCGTGTTTTGAGTCTTTTATTGACACACTCTGCCTCTGATGTGTGTTATCTGTTTCTCACTTCCAAATTGCCTCTGAGTTGTCATACAGACGTGGCCTGAGGTTACTGAGCCACCTTCCCCCTCCTCTGTGCCACTGTGCTGCCTTGGGTCCACGCCTCGGTCCTACTGAATGCATGATGCTTGAGAAAGCAATTTCGCGAGCCGGAGAAAGGATGTCAGGAAGGTCACTGACAAAATAGTGCTCTAATGGAGTCCCACCCTATCAAGGAACCATCCTGGGACCTGTTGGAGAACAAGTGAAGTCTCTTATTTTGTAAGAGCTTCCAAAAGCTAGTTTATATAGTGTTTGAAAGTGGATTATTGGTCACCCCAAAAGGAGAGTTACTGTCCTAAAACGTATAGGGTAGTGTTAGTTCCTTTTGGCTGTTATGGGAAAGTCCCAACTCGCCCATTGCAGAGAGTAAGGAAGTTTCTTATCTCATGTCAATAGAAGGCTGGGCATGGTTCAGGCTCTCAGCCAGGCCAACTCGGGGACCAGGATCTTGCTTTGATTCTGCTTGCTGCCCCCCACCCGCCACTCCACGCAGCCTTTTCCTCCGATTGAACTTTCTCAGATGGCTGCCATAGTTCTGGACTTGACATTCAGAAGTGGGAGGGGGCTTCTGAGAAGAAGCAGAACCTTTCCCAGGACCCCGGCAGATCTCTTCCCACAGCTTCATACCCAGACCTGGGCCACAGACCAATTCCAAGCTCATCACTTAGTGGCTGTAGGAGGACATTTACCACCGCGGCCGTGACCTTGGCTCTGGGAGGAAGCCCATGAGCTCCTGGAGGAGGATGTTTCCCGGAACAAAATCAGGATTTTTTTCCACCAAAGAGAAAAAGGGAGGGGCATGGTATTAAAAGGTGGCCAGCCGCGCCTCCTGTGGCAAGGAAGAAAGGACCCACGTTCACACCTTATTTCAGGGACAGTGCCGAAAAGCGTTGTGTTTCCAGCATGCAGTGAACCTGTGCTGAGGATTAAACCCATCATCTCTGAAACTCACAGCAACTCCATGAGGGATCTGTTGGCATCCCTTTTTGAAAATGGAGGAAATGGACATTCAGGGAGGTAAAGTAGCTTGTCTTGTGGCATTTAAGTGACAAGACATGATTCCGAATCCATGCTCATTTCTCTGTCTTCCACCCTCTTGTTAGTAATAATCAGGCCTTCTTTGACGAGGAACACGGTAATTCTTTTGTAAGATCGGAAAATGCCGGAACTCTACTTCTCTGTAGGTAATACTGACAAAATGGGGAGTTTGGAATTTCTCCTCCAGGACACCTCCTAACACACAGCTTATGAGTTGCCTCAAGTTTCATACACTCATTCACCGTCCATCTGTCCAACAGTCATTTATAGAGCAGTAGTTCTATTCTCTTCCTTCTGAGGATGGGTGTCCAGTTAAATAGATTTGCCCTCTGTCCCCACAGACCAGTAGGGGAAACCAAGGTGGGAAGCAAGAACCCACAGGATGCAAGTAGAGGAATGTGCAAGAATCAGGGGGAAGGAGAATCAGCTCATTTCAGCTGGGCCAGGATGCTTTCCTCAAGGAGCTGAGCGGGCAGGGGCTTGAAGGGTAAGAGCTCACCAGGCAGATGTGGGCAGGAAGGGGGCATTCAAACCACAGGACAGAGCGTGAGCTGAGCCCAGAGCCCCACAACAGCCTGGTGCGTGTGGACGCTGGCCTTGAAACCACTGGTGAGTAGAGCAGGACTCGAGATGTTTGGTGGTGTGTAACAGGAGCGAGATCCGGACCCTCAGGTGTTAAAGAAGCACGGAAAGGTTTTATGTCAGTCTGGTTTTGCATTTTAGAAAGAACAGCCTTGCTCGGTGTGTCCACGATGCCCTTTTTTCTTTCCCAACCTGGATTTGTTCAGGATGCCAGTGGGACAGGCTGAAAATGCGCCTTGCCAGACCCCTCGACACCTAGTGTGACTGCTTGTCTCTGTCCTGGAATCTAGCCCCTGGGGCTTCCTGGACAGCTTTTGGTTGGCCCTTCTCTCTTCTTCCTGCCTGGAATGTGGACACAGGGTCTGGAAGCCCTGCAGCCATCATGCTGTCTTGAGGACAAAGCCATAAGCTGAGAATGGCAGAGCAGAAAAACAGAAGGAACCTGCAAACACAAACACAAACACAAAAACATATTTGGTGAAATCCTTGAGCGAAACTGTGTGCACCCTGACCACCCGCCTCCTTTCTTTATGTGAGATGGATAAATACATCGTAAGTCCAAACGTACCTTTTACTTCTTCAAGCCGCTGTCATCCTGACACATCTGGGGACAGAGAGGAGGGCGGCCAGGAAGGCAGGAAGACCAGGGGAACCGGCAGCCACAGAGACCGTCCTGGGGGTGCAGAGCCGAAAGCGCTGTGAGCGGGCTCTAGCACAAAAGCAGTGGGATGCATGGCCTGTGTCCATGGAGCAGGTGACTGCATGCCGGCCCGGGGAAGGTCACGAGAGGAGGAGCAGGTGTTGGGGGCGAAAGCATTGCGTGAGTCAAGTTTGCCCTTTGCTTGCAGGGACCTTGGGAAGAGGGAGCCTCGACTCGGTCCAACAACTGTCTGGGCTGGGAAATGGCTTGGAGTCGTCAGCAGCGGGGTCGGGTGGCTGAGGTCACACGGAGGCAGTGGTCATCCCGAGGGAAGACAAGGGCGTGGCCAGTTCCCCAGGGAAGACCACCAGGTAAAGGGCTCATGGAAAAGCTCACTCTTCTGGCACATGCCGTGCCTATCCGCCTGATGGCCACCTTTCTTTCTCTGGTCATTGACCCAGAAGCTGACTTTCCTGAGGCCCCCTCCCATCTCAGTGGCCGCCGCTCCCCTCCGAGACCTCCCTGTCTCGAGTCCAGGCTGGAGCACCTTTTCCCCAGCAAGTTTCATGCTCGACACCCTGCAGAGCCTCTCCATTCCACGGCTGGCTGCCACCTCTGTCTACCTCCCCCGAGTATTTTTGGATGGATTTCCAGTTTGATACATGAACATGCCATCAGTCAAAACAATCTTTTTAATGAGCCTCTTGTCCTGACAGCTGTGTTTAAGATAGGGCATGGAAGCCGGGTAATGGAAATCTAGAAAATTGTCCATTCTGGATTGAAACCTTAATGTGTGCCCCACACTCCCATCTCACCAGCCCACCATCTTCTTTTAAAAATAAAGAGGAAATTATGAATAGCGAAAAAAGATGTAATTTGTGCAAATGGAAAAAAAAGATCTTCTGATCAGATGTTTCGAGAAGGATGAGAGGAAGGTATAATTATTGAGCGCTGCCCGAGTCCGTCACATGCAGCTTCCTGCCATGCAGCCTTGGACACGGCTGTGAGTCTCTCTCGATCTTCCAAGTGGCCCTGGGGGTGGTCGATACCGGTTATGCCTTCCGAGTGACAAAACGGGAGGCTCAGAGAGGTCGGTGGACAGGCTCCGCTCACACAGCCTGGTGATAGCAGTCTGAGGCTCAAGCCCACATCCCCCTGGCCCCTACCCCCAGCTGCCACTGCTATTTTTTTGGCAACCAAATATTAGTATTAATAAAATGCAGCCCTCCTCTTGAGAATCCCACGCAGGTTTTGAATTGCCGCGTCGTCGGGAAGGGGAAAAATTAAATGGAAAAGCTGAGCACAGCCTCCCATGTGGGTAAATGGGAGGTGAGCCTGAATTTTGGAGGTGTATCGTGAATCCTCGAGTTCACGGCGGGAGGTGGGGCTACACTGCGACCCTCCTCCCTGGGCTTTGGATGTGGGGGTCACCCGGCACCTGCAGACTGCGGGCTGCTCTCTGTCCTGGGTCGTGGTAGCTCAGGTGCCCCAAAGGCCGGGAAGGCTCATGTCCTTGCGTAAGCGTGGGCAGGTCGGGTGCGGCGGTGGAAGTGGAAACGTCAGGTCACAGACGGGAACCGGGCCCCTCTGGGTGTCCGCGTGATGACCAGCGGCTCTCTCCCCAGCTACTCTTCTACGGGGCTCTTGGAACCACTGCCAGCCTGGTTCCCCCGAAGACGCACAGCCTTCGGTGTCCTCGGGCCGCTTCTCTCACCTTCCTGTAGTTTCAGTGAAGAAAAGCCTTGGGTGGGGAACACTGTCATTTCTGTTGATCATTACTGAGACGAGGCAAGGAAAGTGTACTTTTGGTTTTTTTTTTTTCCACGGGAATACATTTTTTCCGAAAGAAAGAAAAAACCTCTTGTGGTTATAGGGCAGGAATGAGTTGGCCTTGAGTGAAGGTCATTTCAACAACTGGCCCTTCATTCCCACTCAGTCCTCTCTGGGGAGAGGAGGCTGCGGGTCCGTCAGCCGAGCCCATGTTTCACATCACGTGGAGCAGACATCTGGGCAAACGCCTGAGCGAACCAGATGTCAGCGAGTTACCTAGTGCCCCCAGGAGAGGGGGAGGCACGAATGGAGTCGTCACCCGCCGGCTGTGGCCGTTCACCCCCGTCTGTCCGCAGGCTGGGTCCCAGCTCCTGTAGGAGACGGTGCACCCCTCACCCCGGGCAGCGCCGCTTGGCTTTGGTGCTCCGTACGCCTGGGGGTCTGTCCCTGTGCCGGTGATCCTGTGGCACACGGGGCCGGGTGGGCTCCTCCCCCGAGACCCGCCGCAGTGGCTGGGCGATGAGACTCCTTCCTCCCAGGAGCGGTGTGCTCCCAGGTCCTCCCGGGGCTCTCTGAGAAGCTGTGCTAACTCTCAGTTCCTCCGCGTACCTGCAGGGCCGAAGGGCGCTGAACCTGCCCGACCTCCCACGTTAAAATACACAACGATCAGCTGACAGCCTGGATGTTTACATCTTGGAAATACAGCTTTCAGGCTTTTATGGAGGGTCAAGCTGTGTGTGCCGAGTGAAACAATTAAAAGATACCGTGTTGAGCGCATAAAAGCAAGTTGCAAACCCATAGAGTATCTCATTTTTGTGAAATCGTGGATTTGTGTGTATATGCATTGCCATAGACCTGTATCTAGTACCTGTATTATTAGTATAGACATTCACATTATCTGGACAATACACACTAAACTCAAATGGGAAGAGAAAGTTGACATTTTCCTGACCCTCCTTTTTTTTTTTTTCCATGCTTGTATTTTTACAATATTTGATTGTATTTTTAGCAAACATGCCTTGCTTTTTTTCTTCGGACTTTTTATTTGGAAATATTTTAAGGCTTATAGAAGAGTTGCAAGTGAAAGGAAAACCTGTATTCCTTTCACCCAGATTTATCTGGCATTTTACCCCAGTTGCTTTCTTTTGTTTATTATTTGTGAGAGGTATGGCAAATATGTATCTTTTTTTTCTGATGTGTTTGAGGGTAAGCTGCATGCATCACGTGTGTTTGTTCGTTTATCCCGTCTGACACAAACGAAAGCCTACTGTATACGCTTTTTGCACTTCCTTCCCATAATTTTTCTTGGCTGTCATCCGTATCAGCTCGTGGGGATCTTCCTGATTCTTCCTTCCAACCACGCTGTGTGTATGCCATAGCTTATTCAGCTGCTCTCCTAAGGCAGGGAGCACAGTACAGATAAACAGTGGAAAGGAAGTTTAAAAACCACTGAACAGAGCAAGCTGAGGCTCTTAATAGAAAGTCGTTATTTTTATTTTTTTAAAAGTTTGTGTATTTATTTATTTTGAGAGGGAGAGAGAGAGAGAGAGAGAGAGAGGAGAGAGAGAATCCCAAGCAGGCTCCACATGATCAGTATGGAGCCCTCTGCGGGGCTCAAACCCGCACACCGTGAGATCATGACCCGAGCCGGAAGCCAAGAGT